>NC_139459.1:239380000-240630000 GCF_057233095.1 Heloderma suspectum | reverse complement strand
CTCCTCCATTTTATCCTCACAGCAATCATGCAAGGTAGGTTAGGCTCAGAGTCAGTGAGTAGCCCAAAGTAACCCAGTGAGCTTCACTGCTGAGTGGGGACTAGGATTAGGGATGTTAGAGAATTCCGCCATGGATTTCAGCGAGGCCGAATGCCAGTGAGGCCGAACGCCCCCGAAACCCGTGGTGGAACAGCCTCCCACCCCCGCCACCGCATGGAATCCCCCCGGGACGAAGCTTACCTGGGGCGGATGTTCCAGTAGCAGATGTTCTGGTGGCGGCGGCTCCTGCCAGACTGCCGTGATAGGCCACCTAAGTATTTACATAGCCTATCACGGTAAAGGCAGCCACACAAATTTGCGTAACTGCCTTCACCATGATAGGCTACGTAAATACTTATGTAGCCTATCACAGCAGTCTGGCAGGACGCAAATGGCAGACGCCATTTGCGGCTGCAGCAGTCGGCCATGGCCGGAACTCCGGCCGCGGACGGCCCTGGCCGGCGGCTCCGCGGAGCCTCCGCAGAGCAGAACCGGCCAGGGAGGATTCTAGGGGGGAAGGATGGAGCGCCTCCCCCCCACCGCAGATCAAAGCTGAAAAAAGGTAAGTGACTTTCGTACATCCCTACTAGGGATGTACGAAATCCCTACCTGGCTCCGCTCCGGTCAATCCGCGGTGGGGGGGAGGCACTCTGTCCCTTCCCCCGGAATCCTCCCTGGCTGGCTCCGCTCCACGGCAGTTCCACGGAGCCGCCACTGCCAGGCTGCTGCAGCTGCAAATGGCGGCCATCGTAGTGGCCGCCATTTGTGTCCTTGCAGTAAGCCATGATAGGCTACTGAAGTATTTAAGTGGCCTATCACGGCAAAAGGCAGCCACGGAAATGGCTATGTAAATACTTACGTAGCCTATCACGGCTTACTGCAAGGATGCAAATGGTGGCCGCTATGACGGCCGCCATTTGCGTCCACAGGAGCCCGGCAGCAGCCAGGAGACCAGCTGCATCCGCCGCCGCATCCACTGCCAGGTATGTTCCATCCTGGTGGGATTCCGCAAGGTGGCGGGGTGGGGGTGGCCGTTCCGTCACGGATTCCAGGGGGGCAGATTTTAAAGAAAGAAAGGCAATCTGAAAGTTGACTATGTTTGAAAATATATTTTAAAACTTAAGCAGGAAAACAGTGAATACCTTTTAAGTTGTTCAACAAATGAAAACATGCCACCGAAGAAGTCATAAGGTATGAATGGTTTATAAAGAAAAGTAAATGCAAAAGAACATCACAAAAATGCAAAACATTACAAAAGTAAATGCAAAAGAAGTACAATGTGAACATGCAGTGATTACAAAGAAAATACATATGTACACTATGCAAAATACACTACAGTTTAACTCTTGCTGAGGCCTATTAAAACAAATAAACACCAATGTTAGTAGGCCCAAATCAATGTTAGTAGGCCCAAGCAGTTTCAGTTGTACTTAGCTCTACTTAAACTTCCACCAGTCCAAACTAATTAAATGCAGTGTTCGAAGCTTTCAGAAATATAGCATTATGGTCCATACTTTTAGAGAAAAGGAAGGGGGGGATTAAAAGGAAGGCATAGCTAGCTACCTCTACAGATCCCATGCAGAGATCTGAAGACCAGGCTTTCATGGACCCAGAGGAAGCTTGAAAGAGACCTCTCCTAGAATCCAGGGTGCAGAATTCCGAAAAGACCAGGTAGGAAAAATTAATCAAGGTAGAGAGTGAAGAAAAATATTTTAAAATGAAAAGTGGTGCCAATCTCAAGCTTCACCAGTGAGCAAAATAAGACAGAGGGTGAAAACTATACTGAACTGCTCAGGAGCCAGGTACCTGGCTCAGAGAAACTGGCCTGGGAGAAGATAGCCCAGAATAGTCTCAAAGCCAAGAGAAAACATGTTCAAAAAGAGGACTATTCTTCTCCCCAAAGGGAGGCAAGAACCAGGGTCAAAAACCCCTCTCAAAACAAATCAAAATCTGCTAATAAAGTTCAGATAAGCAAAAGGTAAAAATCAAGCAGCCAGGTTGGAAGAGGGGTACAAAGGAAGAAGGGGAATGGATGGGAGCGCAGACCAGTATACAGAAACGATGGGGTCTGGTCACGCTGGGGGGACTGTTTGTCTGCATACCCCCCCCACACATACACACACAGGTCCCAGAAACCCACTTCTGTTGCAACTGCTTTTCCTCCACATGGTAGTTATTTCCCTCCCACCCTCAGCGTTCCACATGCTGCATTATTAACTCCCACAGAGCTTCAATATAAAATTAAAAAAATTAAAAATAAGTAAATAGAATTTAAAAAGAAATTCCATTCTACCAACTACAATATAAAGGGAACAGGAAAACATCAATCTTTAAAATAAGGACCCTAGAGTTTTTTTCACAAATGATGGACACAAAAGGTTGCCAACACATGTTTTCAAGAACACTTTCGCGTGACCAAGTATATATTTTTCCTTTTTCTGTTAACTGCCCTTTCTCCCTCAATCTTTAATCAATCTTCCTGAAATTTTCAGGTTACATACAATAGACTTTTCTTTCTGGCATGTGCAAATTACAGGAAGATTTGCAAAACCCTTTCACTTTTATTAAGGTTAGAACTCCCCCCTCCCCGATTTCATTTTAACATTATGGAATCCTTATTTTACTGATCACCTTATCTATTGCAGCGACAATTGTGGCTCCAATAATTAATATGCACAAACACATAGGCTTATATGTATATATTTGCTATCACAGGATGACTGCAAATGCTCTTTGTAAGTGCAAAATACCACAGCGCTCTCATCTTCCTCTAATCTAGCAACTATGAACTATATGTGTCTTGCTGTATGTATCTTGCATGACTGACAATTTGTTGCTATTTTCACAGGTTCTAAAAGACTATCTCCTCCTTCTCCTATCATCATGATACAGCTACTTGATTTCAACAAAATGAATTTTAGAAAGGGTTGAAACTCTTCCCTATTCGTTATTATCAAGTTATTAAGTGCTTTAGGTCCAAGTATTGTTGCAGTATTTTCTCAAGTATCTTATTTTCAGTGACAATTAGTTATTTTCTTATTACATCTATATAACTGTCACTTAAAAATTCTGTTTCCTTCCAATATGTTACTTGGTATTTCCTTCTTTTTATGTAAAGCATCACATGTTAAGACAGTACTCAGAAACAGTACTTGAGAGCCATAATATAAATTCAGTCCCATTCTACAAAATGAAAATAAAATATCTGACATAAATTCAAGGTAGCCATCACAGTAGAGAAAAAAGAATGAGAGTGAAATTGAACATCATGTGAGCAGACTTCCCATTGTGGAACAGGACTTTTACCACTTCTCCTCACCACTGCTAGGGATGTACGAAAGTTCCGCCACGGATCTCAGGGAGGCCGAGTGCCAGTGCATTCGGCCCCCCCGAAATCGGTGGCGGAACGGCCCGCCCCCCCACCCCCCTGGGACAGGACTTACCCTGGGCGGATCTTCCTGCTGGCGGCAGCTCCAGAGGCGGTTCGGTGGTGGTGGTGGTGGCGGCGGCTGGTCTTCCGACCGGCTGCTGCCACCGCCATTTCCAGGTTAAAACAACAACAAAAATGTGATGGGCTACGTCAAGATTTATGTAGCCTTTCATGGCTAGATTTTAAAAAAACACCGTGATAGGCTACGTAAATGTTTACGTAGCCTATCACGGCTGACTTAAAAAACAACAACAACAACGCGTATACGCAAATGGTGGCGGCCATGGCCGCCGCCATTTGCGTTCCTTATTTTATTTAAATAGACACTACGCTATTTGCGTTCCCCTTATTTTCGCTGTCTTAGTCTACGTAAATGTTTACGTAGACTAAGATGTGCCAAAATAAGTAACGCAAATGGCGGCGGCCATGGCCACCGCCATTTTTGTCTGTGCGTTTTTTGTTTTTTGTTGTAAATCAGCCATGATAGGCTACGTAAACATTTACGTAGCCTATCATGGCTGACTGCAGGGACGCAAACGGCAGCGGCTACAGCCACCACCATTTGCGTCCCTGCTAGCCAGCGGCTGGATGTCTGGCTGCTGGCGGAGCCGGCCGGCGGCTCCGCAGAGTCGCTGCAGAGCACAGCCGGCTGGCCAGGATTCTGGGGGGGAGGAACGGAGCGCCTCCCCCCCGGCGAGGATTCCGGGGGGAGGGACGGAACGCCTCCCCCCCACCATCAACATAATCCGCGAACAGGTAAGTGACTTTCGTACATCCCTAACACTGCAGTCCCCCATGTCCCCGAAATTTGCTCTGGAGGGTTAGGGGGAATTACCCCCAAACACATTCAAGATTGTATCCAGTCAACTGCTCTTGATGACAGAAGCTGTTCCAACAGTGGAAGGAGTTGATTGGATACTACCCTGAAATATTATTTGTTTAAAATTAATTTTTAAACTTCAGGAAAACAAAAATACACATTCCGCTTTGAATGTTACATGCAACATGTCCTCTCCTTTTCTAAATAGGTGTCCTCTCCTTTTCTAAATTTCAAAAACTTGAAATAAGTACCTACTCTACAGGGAGAAGATCTTTTAAAAGCCTGTATGATATGTTGTTACCCGAGTATTTACACCCAACTCAGCAAGGGAGATCCATGTGTGTAAGCAGGCTTTCACTTGCTGGAATGGGATGCAAAGAATAGTTAATGTATATAGCACAACCGTTTTTTGTTTTTTTTTTTTAACTGTAGACATAAACTGGATGTATATTGGGATGCATCTGAGTATGGATGCTGTCTATCTATACTTCATGGCTTTCAAAGGAATGCTGGCATACTTAGTAAGTGTGAATACCACTTACCTTTGACTAGGGATGTTGGAGAAATCCTCCACGGACCCCAATAAAGCCAGATTCTATCCCTGCTTTTATGTGATAGGCTACACAAATATTTGCATAGCCTATTGTGTTAATCAAAAGCAGGGATGCAAATGGTGTCCAGGACGCCATTTGCAGCCGTAAAGGCCTTAGTTTAAGGTAAATGCAGCCATTTACGACCAGCAATAAGGCATGGCGGCCGTATTGCTGGCTCTTCGGGGCCGGCCAGTGGCTCCGTGGAATTGCCGTGGAGTGGAGCTGGCAGAAGAGGATTCCGGGGGGAGGAATGGATCACCTCCCCCCCTGTGGACCCCCCCCCCCGAACGGCAGGTAAGCATTCCGCCCATCCCTACCTTTGACTAGAGCTGGATTGAAATATTAATGTGTATTGCTGTAAATGGGCTCCTATTTTTTTAAAATGATATAAAATGCAGACCTCCTCTGCCGAAGTATGCATATGCCAATGTACACAATTTACACATACCATTTTCAGCAATTTTTCCCAGAATTAGTTATTTAACTCCTTCCCATTATACAGCATTTCTGTACTATCTATTCTTTAACATTTGTTTATTAAGTTCTTAGGTTTTGTAGGGGGGTGCTTGTGGGTTTGTTTGTTGTAAACCTTTATGATAATGAAAGCATTATCATAACAACTATTCTCAACTACTCAAGTCTTAAAAAGGCCACTTACGGCTGCAATCCTGAGAAAAATTACAAGTAAGTAAGCACTACTGAACACAGTGGACTTATTTCTGAGTATATGTACATTGGGTTGTGCTGTAAAAATGAGATCCCAATAAAACCATTCCACTGGGAGATCTTATTATGTGGGAAGCTTTTTTGAAATAAAAATCATACTGTGTCCAAGGGAAACTCGTTTAGGGGACAAAAAAAACCTATCCAGGGTGGAGGGTGGGATTTCTGTGCAGATTAAAGATAACTTTAAAAGGTATACAAAGCAAGGCCATATTTTACAGTGCAGGGAACTATTTAAAGGTAGGGTCGCCATATTGTCCAGTTGGCCAAGTTTTACTTGGGCTTTAGCTATTCCACTCAATGCCTGTTTGTACCATTAGCTGGCCCAGATTCCCAGCTTTCATTTAAAACAAGCAAGGTTCTAGACCTTGTGGAACCAGAGTTACAAGGGAAATCTGCAGGCACTATTCAGTCTAATTGTTGTATGAGAAATAAGCCTACACGCAGCTATCATTATTCTTAACCAATGAGTGAAGACTCAGCTATGATTACCATTTAGGGGACCTTAGAAATAAAAACAATTGTAGAGTGACACACCCATTGTCTGCACAAGATTTCCTGGTTCATTCTGAATCTTTTATTTTTTTTACTTCCCTGGTGGTGAAGTGATTGCTGCTCATAGAAAGCAATGGAAAAATCCCAAATTTTAGGATATCAATGGCTGGGAAGTAGTATAGCCATTCCAAAATAAAAGATAAGAGGAAAACATAACATTCTTTCTGACTTGAGTCTCATTTCTTGCAAATAGAAAAGAGAAAGAAAAGATCCCCCACCCCGAATTTCAAAAATAACCCTGCTAATGCAAATAAATCAACCATCATTTTACTCATATAATAAGGGGGTGGCAGTACTGTAGCTGAGAGTGTGGAAAATGTCGGCACTGCAAAGTACCCCAGGTATTCTTATGGCCATATTGCTGGAAGGGGAAGGGGGCTGAGAGAGAGTAATGTATGAAAGCCCTGCAGAGTAGTCCAGTTTTGTTATCCAGTCTAATGACATGTTGGGTTTTGAAGGGAAATGCAGTTATCTGGGGTTGTGGAGTTGATTGTGGCGGTAATGCTGCGTCGAGGAACAGCATTTTCTTGTTTGCAGAAAATAGAGAGGCTCTAGGGTGTGGGCAGATTTTGTTTATAAAAGCAGCCTGAAGGGGAAGTATTAAGTCACCTTTCCCCCAGAGTTCCTTCTGCAATCAACTCTGCAGCCAGGCTGCCTCCATTTCCATTTTAAAAAAAACTCAGGAGGGGAGGTGTCAGTTGACTGACTCTTTTCCAATTCACCATACAATACACAGAATTAGCAAATATGACAATGCTACAGAAGATAAGCTGACTCCGAAGGCACCCAGGGCATAGGGCAATTATATTGGACACCATTGCAATCCACCAGGTTCAATTTCTGATGTGAATACCATTGTCCTGCTGCTGCAGTTATCCCAAACTTTCCATATGTCCGATTCCACCACCATTCTAATACCAGTTAAAGTGTTCCTGTGGTCATACGTATGTAGCCAAATTCACACCACCAATGCGCTAGAGGGAGATATCAGCAGATTTGGGGTAACCCCAACATTTGTAGGTCTACAACAAATGTTATGGAAAAAACCCTAATGGGGGATACCCCCCAAAACAGCCCAATGTTAGCTCAGTAATATGAAATGTTGACAGAGAAAAACCTGACAACTGTATGGGAAGGAAAATGGAATTGGGTGACCGGATAAAGGATGGGAGAAATAGACACACAAAAAGGATAAACAGAATCACCTAATTGTCTGGCAAGGTTATTTCCTGATCCACACTGCAAAGCTATCTTAAAAAGTGACAAAGCGTCAGCAAACAAGTGAGTTAAGCAACTGTGTGAGTTTAGCCACAGGGTGAGGAAGCCAGGACCATTGACCCTTTCTTCCCTACTAGGGACGGCGGAGAATTTCACCATGGACTCTATTGAGGCCGGATTCTTAGAATCCAGTCCCCCAGATTCCGGACGGACCCTACCTGGCACCGTCCGTCCACTGCCGTCCGTCCCGTCCATCCTGTCCGCTGCCCCCTGTCTGTGGATGCAAATGGCGGCCGGCATAGTGGATGCCATTTGCGTCCCTGCCTTTGGCTGTGATAGGCTACGTAAATCTTTATGTAGCCTATCAAGGCAAAGAGCAGGGACGCAAATAGCGTCCGCTATGCCATTTGCGTCCCTGCCTTTGGCCATGATAGGCTACGTAAATCTTTATGTAGCCTATCAAGGCAAAGAGCAGGGATGCAAATAGTGTCCGCTACGCCATTTGCATCCCTGGTCTTTGCTGAGCCGCTACGCCGGACGCCATTTGCATCTGCAGACCGGCTACGTCTGGACGTCCGGCAGTGGCCGGAGCTAGCCGGCAGCTCCACAGACTCCCCGCGGACCGGAGCCGGCCGGGGAGGATTCCAGGGGGAGGATTCCAGGGGGAGGACTGGATTGCCTCCCCCCGCCTGCGGACCCCCCCACGGACCCCAGGTAAGGGGATCCGTACATCCCTATTCCCTACTCTGTCCTCACAGTAAGTAACTGTAAATAAATAACTCTAAATAATTTCCCCACCTTCTCATAGTAAACAAATTTTCCAGGTAAAACACACCCAAACTTTGTTATAAAAAACAACAACAACACAGTTATGAAGGTAGAAAGCCAGCAGGGGGGTGGGGGCTATTCAGTGTATTGCATTGAGTGCCGCATATATGACTGTCTACCTGCTGGATGGAAGTCATGGGTGTATGCTCAGTGTAATGAACTCCTGACTCTCAGGAAACAAGTACATTCCCTTGAGGCCAAGGTTGCTGACCAAGAAAAGCTAAGAGAGGCAGAGACCTTGGTGGCTGAGACCTTCAGGGACCTATTAGCTGCGTCCCACTCACAAGGTGACAGCTCCTCTATTGTCATGGAGAATGCAGGTCTCCATGGAGGAGGGTGTCATTCTGAGAAAGAGGGAAATGTTCCCTTAAAAGGGAACCATTCCTCAGAAAACCAACAAATGTCACCTTGCACCAACGATGTGCCTCTGGGGGGAGGGGGGCTTGTGGTAGTGGGAGATTCGATTGTTAGACACATGGACAGCTGAGTTTGTGATGGGCATGTAGACTACATGGCGAATTGCCTGTCTGGTGCGAAGGCTGCAGATATCACATGCCATCTAGATAGCCTAGTCCTATCTATTGCTGGGATGGAGTCAGTTGTCATGGTCCATGTTGGTACCAATGTTGTGGGGAAATGTAATCATGAGGTCCTGGAAGCCAAATTTAGGTTGCTATATAGGAGGTTGAAATCCAGGACTACCAAGGTGGCTTTCTCTGAAATGCTACCTGTTCCATGTGCAAGACCAGCTAGACAGGCAAAGCTGAGGAGTCTCAATGTGTGGATGAAATGGTGGTTCATCAGATTTGTTAGGCACAAGGGAACATTTTGGGACAAGCTTAGGGATGGCGGAGAATTTCTCCCCGAAACTTCGGCCCCCCAAACAAGTTTCGGGGAGAAATTCTCCGCACCCCCCTGCACCCCGCACCCCCTCCGGGACGGGACTTACCTTTGGCGAATGTCCCTCCCAGCGGCGGGTCCGGCCGGCGGTTCGTCTGGTCTTCGTCCGGGGCGGGAGCGGCAACCGGTCTTTCGACCGGCTCCCGCCGCCGCCATTCCAATAAAAGAAAAAAAAAACGCCCCCATGATAGGCTATGTGACGATTTACCTTTCACGGGTGACTTTAAAAAAAAAAAAAAGCGCGTACGGATAATGGCGGCCCCCATAGGGAGCCGCCATTCCCGTTCCTTGTTTGGTCGCTGTAGTCTATGTAAAGATTACGTAGACTACGGCGTAGACTATTTGCGTTGCCCTTATTTTCGCCGTAGTCTACGTAAAGATTTACATAGACTACAGCGACCAAATAAGGAATGCGAATGGCGGCTCCCTATGGGGGCCGCCATTTGCGTACGCGCTTTTTTTTTTTAAAGTCACCCGTGATAGGCTACGTGATGATTTACGTAGCCTATCACGGCTGACTTTGCAGATCTAGCTGTGATAGGTTACGTTAATCGTCACGTAGCCTATCACGGGGGCATTGTTGTTGTTTTTAACTTTTAATTTCGCAGCTGGGCAAGGCGAGGTGCCTCCTCCCTGGCCTGAATTTCGGCTGGGTGAGGCGGGAAGCCTCCCCCCCGGCCTGAACTTCGCGGGGGGAGCAGCAAAGCGCCTCCCCCCCACCGCGAAAAGCTGCGAGACCAGGTAAGTGACTTTCGTGCACCCCTAGACAAGCTGGGCCTGTACAAGAGAGATGAACTCCACTTGAACCAAAATGGAGCCAGACTGCTGGTGCTAAACATAAAAAGGGTGGCAGAGCAGCTTTTAAACTAAACCCTGCGGGAAAGCCGACAACAGCTGGGAAGCATCTAATTCAGGTTACATCATCCCAAAGGGATGAAGATGAAAATGTTTTTGATTTCCTTAGGGATGGTGGAGAATTCCGCCATGGACTCCAATGAGACCAAATTCTTAGAATCTGGCCCCTCAGAGTCTGGGGCGTAGCGGACACCATTTGCGTCCTATCACAGCAAAGAGCAGGGACGCAAATAGCGTCCACTATGCCATTTGCGGCCCTGCTCTTTGCCGTGATAGGCTACGTAAATATTTACATAGCCCTATCACGGCAAAAGGCAGGGACGCAAATGGCGTCCGCTAATCCGGATGCCATTTGCGTCCAAAGACCGGCAGTCTGGCAGTGGACGGACCTGGCCGGTGGCTCCATGGACTCGCCGCAGAGCGGAGCTGGCCAGGGAGGATTCCAGGGGGAAGAACGGATCGCCTCCCCACCCCACGGACCCCCCGGCAGGCTCGGAAAGGTGAGTTCCGTACACCCCTAGATTTCCCAAATGTAGAAGGGAAGGAAATAGGACAGAAGTACTTGGTAGAACGTAATAGCCAATCAAAGGGGCCAACATCCCATAGCAAAAGATGCACATGCCAGAGGCATCTGGGAAGGAATACCATGTATAACTGTTTTTATGTAAATGCTAGAAGCCTCCGAGCCAAAATGGGAGAGTTGGAGTGCTTGATTTTAAAGGAAAACCTGGATATAGCGGGCATTTCAGAAAGCTGGTGGAGCAAAGAGAACAAGTGGGATATGGTCATCTCTGGATATAAACTCTATAGGAAGGACAAGAAAGGGCATACTAGGGGAGGTGTTGCCCTGTACATCAAAGAGGGCATAGTGTCAAGTGGACTAGAACACCTAAAAAGGGTAGGCTCTTCCACAGAAGCATTGAGGGTGACAATACCAGGCTCCAAAATGAATTTAGTGCTAGGGAACATGTTATTGTCCCCCAGACCAGAATGCTCAGAGTGACCTTGCGATGGAAAATGAAATCAGGGAGGCCTCCAAACAAGGAAGTGTGTAATAAAGGGCGACTTCAATCACCCCCACATTAATTAGATAAATGCATGTTCCAGCCATGACAAAGAGGTTAAATTTCTTGATGCCCTAAACAATTGTGCCCTGGAACAGTTGGTCATGGAACCGATCAGAGGATAGGCGACCTTGGATTTAATCCTATGTGGTGTCACCCAGGACCCAGGACGAGATGTAAATGTTGTAAAACCAATTGGACACAGTGATCACAGTGCTATCAGATTTAATATACTGTATATTTAAGTGGAAAGGTGCTCAGGAAGTCCAACACAGTCGCATTTGACTTCACGATATTTCTCACGATAGCAGAGACCATGACCAGGTGGGCTGTGTACCTGCCTTTCTGGGTAATCACTGTTGCTGGGAAACAGTTCTTAACAGGTTTTTAGCTTCAAATTGGGATCTCGCAGGATTGCCCTTCAAACAGGGCACCTTCAAATAGAGGATGGTCCTCTGGCAGCCCTTTCAAACAGAGGGCTGTCCTCTGTAAAAAGGTAACACATGGCCACCTTAAAACATAGTAACGGAACACATAAGATGCTCACCTCCACTTACCTTTGATTCTGTGTGGCAGTTACTTCCTACACTCAAATAAAATGTCTAGTATGTTAAATAAATGATGTTGATGCAAGCAAAAACATTCATTCGGATATTTTATTCTGGACATCAGCTTCATTGTTTGTCCTATAGTTCAGGTTTTTTGTGTTGAAATCTAGAGACACCAGGTATGAGCAAATAGCCTGTACTGGGTTTTCTCCTCCTACTATGTATATGAAGGAGACAATACATTTTTTTCAATTCGGTGTTAGAACATCATATTTAGTGAATTTTTAAGGATCTCAGCTAATAGGCATGTTAATAAATAGGCTGTTAAACAATTTCTTGTTTCCTTGCCAAAGAATTTATCCCAACATAGTTGCAGCGTGATAGAGGTTGTGCATTTTGTTTTTGATAAAATGAACAGCAATGTTAATCAGAGAAACAAGAAAAGATTTAATATTACAAATACATGAGAAGTAGTTTGAGTTTTACAAAAGGCTCCCTTATTTCTAATGAAATTAGGACTTCCAGTTTGGCTTGTGCCATGAATAAGCAAAAATCCATATGGGATTTTTCAAATGTTGTTGCTAATCAAAAGTCTATATTAGGCTTTTAAAAGAAGGAAAAAAGAGAAGAACAGTTGGCTTGATATTTTATTGTCAAAGATATTTCCCTTTTCATCTTACGTTAAGGAAGCGGGGCTTAGAGCGAAGAGTGGTCTGTAACATTTTTAATGCAGAATGATCAAACTGCTATTTAGTTAAAATACAGTGGAACAACTATAATCTGCTCAGAAGTAACCTGACCACATTATGATTAACTGTGGGGAAAAGATAGCTTTATTATAAAACTTATTTAAAATTAGAAATAGGATTATTTTTCTTTTCTTGTGAAGACTCCAGCAAATATTACCACTTTCCTATGGTATCTTTTATTCAGCCTCCACATGCTTGAGAACCACATGCTTGAGCACCCTGCCCAGGAAGAAGCCCTAAAATACTATAAATTATAAAAATACAATTAAAATATGCGGTTGTTGTCTCATACTGTTGTTTTTTAATTTATTGTGTGATACTTTGTTGCTTTAAAAACACACACAGTATAAGCCAGCTTATTTTCTCTCTTAAATTTTCCAAAATGAAGAAAGAAATATGTCAGGCACAAGATGATAATTGTTCAAATCCATGGAACCTGAAGAAGAGTGTTTTTTCAAAGTTTTTCAGTGGGACTTACTCCTAGTTAGTGTGTTTAAGATCAAAGCTCCAAGGCTTGTTTCCCCAAGAACAAGTAGCACAGATTACTGCTGGGGGCCTGGCCCCTTGGTTAATAAATAAAGAGAAGGCTGTTTGGTTTCTCAGCAAGAGACCTTTAACAGGAGTATATACAAAGGTGTATAAGATACTGCTTCACCTTATTTTTCCCTGTCTGCACCCATACCTGAGACGAGACTGGTGTCACTAATTGAACTGGCTCTCTAAGTTGTGGCTTTGCTTTCATAGAATAGAGAAGTTATCTATGACATAAATATATACATTCCCTTGGCTAGACACACAAACCCTTTTCTCATGCTTCCCTCCTTGCATTCATCCCATTCCCAAGTGTCTCTAATGTTGGAAGGAGACCGCAAATTATGTCCAGGCTTAATAGCCAATAAATATTTTTACTAGCCAGCAAAAATATATGGAGGGAGCAATCCTATGGCCACTAGACAGTGGCTAGACAGCCATAGGATATCATGTTATCTGGGAACCAACCTTGGAGCCTGCGCTCTGATGTCAGTTCCCGGAGAACTGACCTCCCCCCACTTCTGTACTGCCTCGGAGGTAGGGATGTACAAAAGTGACTTATCTGTTCGCGGATTCTATTTGCGGTGGGTGGGCACTCCGTCCCTCCCCCCAGAATCCTCGACGGGGGCGAAGACGATCCGGTCCTCCCCCCGGGATCCTCGACAGCTGACTCCGCTCCACAGCCAGGCCGCAGAGCAGCTGGCCAGGGCCATCCGCAGCCGGATTTCTGGCTGCGGACGGGTTGCTGCAGATGCAAATGGCGGCCGCCGTAGCGGCCGCCATTTGCATCCAGCCAGGCAGCCGTGATAGGCTACGTAAGAATTTACATAGCCTATCACGGCTAACCCCCCAAAAAACAGCGTACGCAAATGGTGGCGGCTACGGTGGCCGCCATTTGCGTTCTCTATTTTTCGCCGTTCTGGCCTACGTAAATATTTACGTAGGCAATTACGGTGAAAAAAAGGGAACCGCAAATAGCGTAGTGGGCGCTATTTGCATTTCTTTTTTTTTGCCGTAAAAGCCTACGTAAATATTTACGTAGGATAAAATGGCAAAAAAAAAGAATGCAAATAGCGCCCTCTATGCTATTTGCAGTTCCCTTTTTTTCGCCGTAATTGCCTACGTAAATATTTAGGTAGGCTAGAATGGTGAAAAATAGAGAACGCAAATGGCGGCCACCGTAGCCGCCACCATTTGCGTACACTGTTGTTTTTTTTTAGGGGGGGTTAGCCGTGATAGGCTATGTAGCCTACATAAATTCTTATGTAGCCTATCACAGCTTGAAGGACGGCAATAGCGGCTGCAGGAGACCAGCTGCCGCCGCCAGAGCCACCACCGGAACCGCCACATCCGCCCCAGGTAATCCCCCGCATCCCGGAATCCCCCACATCCTGGGGGATTCCATGGGGGGGGCAGGAGGCCATTCTACCATGGATTCCGGGGGGGCGGATTCTAAAGAATCCAGCCTCACTGGAATCCATGGCAGTATTCTCTGCCATCCCTACTCAGAGGTAGCGCGGAACAGCCCCATCCTCTGTGCTTGCATGCGGAGCATGGAGCAGCCTAAAAGGGCATTAAAAGTACCTGGAACTCAGAGAAACTGTGTGGCTCGGCTAATAAAAGCAAGCTGAGTCGTACACACAGCAGAAGTATGGTGAGCCCAAAAAGGGCCAGATTTTCCTGCGATGGACATCAATAATTGTACCAACTTGTCTGGCAAGCCTTAGCACAGTAAGTACAGCACAACATTTAACACAAGGGTTAAAAAAGCTAGGAGACACAGATCCAGTTCACATGATCACAGCATTGTTAGCAAGCCATAGTGGCTTGTCAATCCTGATGCACCTGCTGGTTGGATTTCCCTAATTACCCTCACTAGCATGACTTGCAAGTCAACCAGACCCAGGTGGCATGGCTTGTTTTAGGGGCCAATAGGTTATTTGAGGGTTGCTGCCCCCCCCCCCCAACAAGCCATGCCACCCAGGTTCAGATGACATGGAAAGCCACACCAGCAAGGGCAATTAGGGAAATCCAGCCAGCATGCTTGGCGGAGGAAATAAGCCACTGTGACCACAGTTGTGCAAACCAGCCCACAGTCTCTCTCTCTCTTTTCCAGAGATTTTCACTCCAGACTTTTCTTCCTGTAGGAACTCCCATTCACAAGCCAGTATTCTGTTGTTTTGTTTCTTATTTTAATCAATCCAGAGGACAAAGAAAAGGGAGGTGGTCTTTTGTTACCCTTTTCTGCTGTGAAAAGGGGGAGTGGGAAAGAAGTAGGGATGTTGGAGAATTCCGCCACGGACTCTGGAACGGGCAATCCCCCCCTCCACCCCACGGAATCCCCCCGGGACAGAGCCTACCTCGTGGCAGATGCGGCAGCGGCGGATGTGGTGGCTCCAGCTCCTCTTCCAGCCACTGCCGGGCTGCTGCGGCCACCATTTGCGGCTGCAGCAGCCCAGCAGCGGCTGGAATCCGGCTGCGGCCAGCCCCAGCCGACGGCTCCGCAGAGTCACCATGGAACGGAGCTTGCTGGGGAGGATTCCGGGTGGAGGGACAGAGCACCTCCCCCCATGGCGGATGTCCCTGAACAGAGCCAGGTAAGGGATTTGTACATCCCTAGAAAGGTAGTTACGAATAGGACTGGGGAATGGAGAAAGGTTGAAGGAAGTAAAAAGGTAGGGATGGCAGAGAATTTCTCCCCGAATCTTCGGGGGGCCGAGCGCCAACGCATTCGGCCCCCCGAAATCGGCAGTGAAATTCTCCGTTCACCCCCCGCACGCTATTTGCGTTGCCCTTATTTTCGCCGTAGTCTACGTAAATCTTTACGTAGACTAGACGTGCCAAAATAAGGAATGCAAATGGCGGCGCCCATGGGCCACCATTTGCATACGCGCTTTTTTTTTTCAAAGTCACCTGTGATAGGCTACATGACGATTTACGTAGCCTATCACGGCTGACTTTAGAAATTTAGCCAACATCCTAGGGATGTACGAAAGTCACTTACCTTTCACGGATTATGTTTATGGGGGGGAGGCATTCCGTCCCTCTCCCCGGAATCCTTGACGGGGGGGAGGCGCTCCATTCCTCCCCCCCAGAATCCTCTGTGGCTGGCTGTGCTCTGCGGCAGCGCCGCAGAGCAGCCAGCCAGGCCCAGCCAGGCCAGAGCCATCCACAGCCGGATTTCCAGCCATGGAGGGCTCTGGGGGGGGGGAACCACATACGCAAATGGCGGCGGCTACAGCCACTGCCATTTCCGTTCCTTAGTTTGGGCCGTCTTAGTCTACATAGATATTTACGAAGACTAAGACGGCGAAAATAAGGGGAACGCAAATAGTGTAGCTGACACTATTTGTGTTCCCCTTATTTTCGCCGTCTTAGTCTACGTAAATATTTACATAGACTAAGACGGCCCAAACTAAGGAACACAAATGGTGGCGGATGTAGGCGCCACCATTTGCGTACACCTTTTTTTTTTTTTTACCCAGATGTTTTGAAAACAGAAAAACTTATGTAGCCTATCACATCTCTGTAAAAAAAAAAAAAAAAAAACTGCAAATGGCAGCGGTGGCAGCTGGTCGGAAGACCAGCCGCCGCCGACGCCGAACCCACCGCCGGAGCCGCCGCCACCCGGAAGATCCGCCCCAGGTAAGTCTCATCCCAGGGGGGATCCGCAGGGGGGCGGGGGGGCAGGCCGTTCCGCCACAGATTTCAGGGGGCTGAATGCACTGGCATTCGGCCTCACCGTGATCCGTGGCGGAATTCTCTGCCATCCCTACAACATCCCCTTCCTGGGCAAAGTGCTTCAGCGGTTGGTTGCGGGACAACTCCAGGCACTCTTGAATGAAATGGATTATCTAGATCCATTTCAATTGGGCATTAGGCCTAGTTTTGGAATGGAAACTGCCTTGGTCGTCCTGTGGGATGACCTCTGCCAGGAGAGGGACAGGGGAAGTGCGAACCTATTGATTCTCCTGGATCTGTCGGTGGCTTTTGATACCATAAATCATGGGAACCTTCTGGACAGGTTGTCTGGGTTGGGAGTTGGAGGCACTGCACTGTAGTGGTCCCGCTCCTACCTGGATGGCCGATTCCAGAAGGTGGTGTGGGGGATTATTGCTCTGTGCCTTGGCAATTATGCCATGGGGTTCCACGGGGTTCTGTTTTATCCCCTATGCTGTTTAACATCTACATGAAACTGCTGGGGGACTTTATCTGGAGGGGTGGGCTGAGGTACCATCAGTATGCGGATGACACTCAGCTCTACCTCTCCTTTTCATCAAACCCTCAAACTGAGGCAGTGGCTGCTCTGAATCAGTGCCTGGGCACAGTAATGGACTGGATTCGGGCCAATAAACTGAGATTCAATCCAGACAAGACAGAGGTACTGTTAGTGGGTGGTTCATCTGCATAGCTAGGTGATGTTCAACCTGTTCTGGAGGGGGTTGCACTCTCCCTAAAGGATCAGGTTTGTAGTTTGGGAGTGCTCTTGGACCCAGAACTGTCACTTGAAGCACAGTGGCATGGAAAACTTTTTATCAGCTTAGGCTGGTATACCAACTACGCCCTTATCTGGACAGAGATAGCCTAGCTACAGTTATCCATGCTCTGATACCTTCTCGTCTGGATTACTGCAATGCGTTATACGTGGGGCTGCCTTTGAAAACGGTCCAGAAACTTCAGCTACTCCAAAATAGGGCAGCAAGGTTGTTAACAGGGACTGGCCAATGAGCTCACATTACACCCATACTCTTCCAGCTGCACTGGCTGCCAGTCCATTTCTGAGCCCGATTCAAAGTGCTGGCATTAACATTCAAAGCCCTAAATGGCTTGGAGCCATGTTATCTGAAGGATTGCCTCCACCCATATGTGCCTGCCTGGACCCTAAGATCATCCTCAGCAGTCCTTCTTCATGAGCCCCTGCCAAAGAAAGTGAGGCATGTGGCTACCAGGAAGAGGGCCTTTTCTGCTGTGGCACCCCAGCTGTGAAATGAACTCCCTACAGCAGTTTGCTTGGCACCTATGTTACACTCCTTCCTGTGCCAGGTGAAGATCTTTTTATTCTCCCAGTATTTTAGCTTCCTAGTCTTTTAGCTTTGGAGTTTTTAATCTGTATTGTAAATCTCTGCATTGCTGCGCGGTTTTATGCTGGTGGTACTGTTATATTGTGGTTTTAAGCTTTCATATTTTATATTGTTTTATGCTGCGCTTTGTGGTTTTAATTTTTGTGAACCGCCCAGAGAGCTTTTGCTATTGGGTGGTATAGAAATGAAATAAATAAATAAAATACTGTTATAGAGTTCCAGGAGAAGGATAGTGCTTGGGAAGGGGAGCAAAAGGGACTGTGGGTTAAAAAATAGTTTTGCACATGGAAGGGAGAGAAACAAACTGAGCATCACTGGAGATAAACTGAAAATAATGTGGCAATGCTTCCCCTGCCCCTCAGTCCACCAATTAGATCCATAGTATTTCCAGAACAGGGAAGAGGGGGGAAAGGGAAGAAACCTTTGAGATGCCCTTCAGAACGAAAGAATACAGAAGCCCTACACAGGTGTTCAAAACCAATATTCATGAAGAGAATGGGGATGCATCATGCATGATGTGGTTCTGCCACTTCCACCAGCAACCTTTCCATGTTTGCTGGGAAGATCTGTACAGAAAATGTAACTGAATTCATGTGCACACGGTTACAGGGCTTTGAATGGGTCAAGATGCCCAGGAAAGCAGATTTATGTTCTTCTAGACTGGGTTTGGATGACACACCAAAGCTTGTCATGGGTTATTTAATCCATGACGAGCTGCAGCACCCACCAGCCTAATTTTGCATATCCAACCTCCACTCAGGGGTTGTCGTATCATGCAAACTCAGGAAGCATGGGTTACATGAGGGTTAGACTATCCTCATATAACCTGAAAACAGGCCATGGGTTGTTTAACCCTTACTTAACCAAGACTCGCAGGGTTCGCACGAGGCGACAACCCCCAAGTGGGGGTTGCATATGCAAAATGATAGCCACACAGGCCCCACATGTGCCACAGCCTCACCGTGGGTTAATTAACCCATGATGGGCTGTTGTGTCATGCAAACAGCCCCTCAGAGGAGTTTTCCAAGGCCAATTGAGTACTAGGCTTGCTAGGTCATTACTGTTCACCCATGCAACAGGCTGAAAAATCTTATAGTATTTCTGAATTTGGAGAGATAGCATTTACCGCACATAATTTCATGCAAATTATGTATATCAGATCAGTGTCCTTGTCTTTTTTGGCACCCTCTACCATAATGTAGTAACATTTAAACCAGCGCTCAGATAGCGTTCAAATGGGATTTTTTTTTTCGAACACTCAAAGCTTTTAATGCATTCCGTGGTGCTGTTCGTGTCATTAGGCAGTGCCCTGTAGTTACAAAATAGAAACAGAGTCACAGTGAGATTAGGTAGCTGAACCTTGCTCTGCTGTTCGACTAATTCTAATCCTATGTCATTTGTATGCCAATCCCTTGTGTGCTTATTTGGAATAAAGAACTACTAAGTTCAATGGGGCTTACTCCCATGGATGGTGTGCATAGAATTTCAGCCTTAGTTTAGTTAACAAATTTTCCTTTGGAAAGTAGTAGGGTCTCATAAATCCCTACTCGGTAAGAGAGATCAGGCTCTTTTTTTTTTTTTTAAAGGACAGGTAAGGAATATAGACAGCTCAGTCAGTATGGAATTAGTATTCCAGGTCATGCTATTCTGTTTCCCACAAGATACCCTGAGGCTACAGGAATATACAAGATTTTTTCTCTCTCTCACTTACCCACCACCTATTTGACAGATCAGTGTAGATATTACACTAACTACATGCTTTCTGAAACATGGTCTGATTGTTCAAGCTTTGTTAAAGGAGCTCCCAGACATTTTTTTTTCTTTTTATAAAGTGGCCAACATTACCGGTTTTACCTGAACAGACAAAGCTAAGACCAAAAGCATTATCCATTTAAAATGGCTGCCAATTTGGGGGGTAGAGTTTAATCTACTACATTTTGATGAAAAAACATATACAGTATCAAGAGTAGAGGAATTCCAAGCATTACAGTGCAGACAGGATAAAGATGCACCTAGTACCATGCATTTTATAGACATGAAAGTGTACATCTTTTAATATTCTTATGAATGCAAAGATGCAAAGTGTTTTATACTTTCAATCACACATACACACTAATTGCAGCATCAGTTATTATCTTACATTCATCATAATTTGTTGTTACTTTTTCAAAAATATTTGCCTAGTGAAAGTGTAGCTTATGCTAACAATAATGCTATAATGAAATAACATCATATATGCTATAAGCAGTATAACCCCCTCATTGTTAAAAAGCAATTCCTTTTTTTTACTCTGAAATAAATGAACTTCATTTACCTAAATTTACAACACAATCCTATACATGTCTATTCAGAAGTTGTATTTAATGATCTTCCATGTAGATGGCTATAGGACTGCAGCCTTCATTACCTTCAATAAAGTATAGGTTTTACAAAACAGACTCAAGAAAGAAACAAGTCAACTTTACAGGAAAGACTAAAATGCTAACTCTATCAGAGGGGCAAAGTCTACCTTATTTTCTATGCATTCCACATTTTTGGGGGGGTGTCTTTCCACGTGTCAGTTGTAAAAAAAAAAAAAGGATTCTTCCCTTTCCCCTCTGTAATTTAGGCAAGTGCTATATCTTCCTGCTGCAATAGAGCTGGACATATTTAAAAAATACAAGGAGTTTATTTTGTGTTAAATCTGTAGATAAATTTGCAAACTATTCTAGGATAATTCTGCAGACACCACTCCCCACCCCCAATCTTACAATATTCTTTTAAGATGCATATTAGAACAATATTAGTTCAGACCAAAATGTGGTCAATCTGATATACGTATGTATGCATTTATTTTACAGAAAATTCAGCTAAGATTTATTTAGCTACCCGTTTTCATTGTAAAATATATGAAATTTCAGATATGTGTCAAAGTCCTTTATAATGGCAGCTGTACCTTAGTTGAAGGTGATGCTAGATGAGATAAGGGAGGCAAAGACCTCATTCACATAACAGCCTATTTTTCAGCCTGTGCACATGACAAATGTGCATGTGAATTGAGGGATAATGGAGAGGGCAGAGTTCTGTTAAGTGCATGAGAATATCTTCATTTGCTCAAATGCTGTGCTCATATGGTGGCAGATTATGGCCTATAGTTTTGTTGACATGTAAGGTTTTGGGGACATGGCCACTTAGATCTTCCCTACTAAAGTGATGAGAAGTACACATAGGGAATAATGAAAGAAAAAAGATGAATGAAGACTAAAATGTGCAATAAGTTAAATTATACTTTACAAGGAATGTAAACAGGTAATAGTTGAATGAAACCTGAGTATACTGTTTGTGAATAATCAAAATAGCACACTAGTGAATAATTAAAACATGCTGTTAAGTTTCAATAAATGTCAACTCACCGTTTAATAACGCCGTGTGTTGTGAATGAAGAAACCAAGCCCATCATAACTTCTGTTTGCTTTCCTATACAGTATACAGTACTGAAGTTATGCATTGACCTTTCAAGGATGGTTGTAGCACCATCCAGCTGATCACCTGAATTCATAATGCCTTTAATATGTCTATAATCTATTATGAAGATGGAAATATAATTGAAGACATTTTGAAAACATCTTGGCCTTTGGCTTGCCATCTTTTCCCCTAGAATCATGTTTGCAATTCACTGCCACTAAATGTGGAACTTTTAACAAAAGGGCTATTTGTATCAATGCCTCAAATTACCAACCCTGTGTTAGATATTTGTTTGGCTTGAGAGAAAACAGCCACCTGCAACTATTGTAATATATATATAAAAAAAAAGGTAAAGGTGTCCCCAACCAGTCGTGTCCGACTCTAGGGTGCGGTGCTCATCCCCGTTTCTAAGCCGAAGAGCCAGCGCTGTCCGAAGACGCTTCCGTGGTCATGTGGCCGGCATGACTGAAGACCAAGGTGCATGGAACGCTGTTACCTTTCCCGCCAAGGCGGTACCTATTTATCTACTTGCAATTTCTTGCTTTCGAACTGCTAGGTTGGCAATAGCTGGGACTGAAGACGGGAGCTCACTCCGTCACACAGCACTCGGGTCTCGAACTGCTGACCTGCCGACCTTCCAGGTCTTAACCACTAAGCCACCGCGGTCCCTATATTGTAATATATATATGTCCAGCTAAATAGTCTGTTCACTGTAAGTCTTCTAGAATGATAGCATATATTTAGAATGTTACTCTGCAACAGAAGATGAATCATGACTTGTAAATATGGGGTACATTCTGCCCTTATTTTCACATAACTGAGTATATAACTGTGAAGTGAACTTCCCAGAGAGCTTCAACTATTGGGTGGTATAGAAATGTAATTAAATAAATAACTACTAGAAGAAATCAAACTTCCTCTCTAGAACAAATCAGAGTTCCGTGTTACATATGAACTCTGGGAACTGTGGTTTGTTTTAACCAAAGCAAAATCATATTATAGTTTGATAACCTGGTGTGTTAACTTCTTAGAACAAACCCCACATGAAGAAGATCATATATACCTGCTACTGACTGGTTTACTAAAGCACTGCATATATAAATGCATATACTCTTAACTCTGACCTTTTCTACATGATGCTGTTAATCCACCGTATCTCCTTTCGGTTTTGTTGCAGAATTGAGATCCGAACACTACACGAAGAGTGGTACCTTTCCTGCTTTTCCACTACATAACCTCTAGGTGGCATTGTGTAATTGTGCTATTCTGCTATAACACAAGTGGAAAAGGCATTTTCTTTCACTTTCACAAATAACACCACATATTCCCTGTGCTAAAAGTAACTCACCAAAAACGCTATTTAAAAACGGAAGTGAAACTGGAGGGTCATGATGTCATTTGAAGAACCCATAAACAACTGTGAGAAGGGAATGACAAGCGAACAATAAATGCCTCATGTAGAAAAGCTCTCTGAAGTAAAAGGCTATTGTAGTGTCACTCTTCCCACCCTGCCACAAATGTAGCTGAGAACCTCCCTGGCAAGACAATGTATGCTACATGGAACAGTAGCCATGAGCTCATCACTAGCTATCCTAAGTAAAATGAAACTCATAACTGCACACTGTACTTGCTGCTAAAATGTCAAAATGTATCCCCATTTGGAATGATTATTAGATTATTAATGTCCTTCAGTAAACCTGAAAGGAACCAATTTATTACTTTAATGTATAGACTGCCATCTTCTTCAATGAAAAATAATCTATATGAGATAAAAATAATCTAATATAAGAGATTTTATATGAAGCAATCAATATGCTGCTTATCCAAAAAGTCTATACGAAAACATATTTGAACCTCAGTGGCATTCCCAACACAGAACAATAATGCTAAACAAAGATCAACTTATAGAATAGGCCATAATATATCAAGAAATGCCTCGAATAGATCAAATAAGACAAACCTTGCAGAGACACTTTCATTTTAAAGAATGCTGCTTTGAAAACCTAGGTAAAGAAGAACTTTTAAGAGTACATACACGATATCTGCAGTGTAGAGGCCACTAGTGCACAAAGACTGTCTTTTATATGACTGAAACAGTTTGATACACGTACAAAGTCATTTAGTACCTTACCTCCTACATGCAGAGTTTTCAAGGCTACTATACATAAAATTGTTCTGCTCAGTTAGAAATCAAACAAATGATGAGTCAACAGTAGTTGCCATAAAAACATAGTAATGTGAACAAAACGTTGACCCCACCCCACCCCCCAAAAAAACCTTGGGCCACCTCTATACATTTATATCCTAAATAAGAACATCTTTCTGTATACATACAGTAGAGCAGGTATTTTATGACAGTGGACTTTTGGTTAGATTGAAAACATGAATTTCACTTCAGGTCATTAAATGATTGTCTTGTTTCTGCAACAACAACAAACACTTGAGATATGCTGTAAATTTGCTGTACAACTACCTTGTAAACCACCCTGAAAATTAAAGAGTGATTTCAAACTTATAAAATAAAGGATGTGTGCCTTAACTCAGAAATAAGACACATTTTCTCTTTGCATTTTTTGGAGGATGCGGATGGACCCTTCTTGTAGGCCTTACAAAAAAGAATGATATAATTATGTGTACATAGTAAATGTTAAATAATAAATGTTGACTACCACAACCCCTACATATGTATGTAAATTTGGGTTTGTGAGTGAAATCCTTAATAAGTGTTTTTACTGAAGAAATTGTGTTATATCATCATGCCCACTTCCAACAGCCAAAGTATATACATTACTTTTCAACGGTCAGTGCTCAGTGGGATTCCAGTGGTATGACACTGGCTTCTACTGACCCTCCACTTAATTTGACTTTCAGGTTTGTTTG
Source organism: Heloderma suspectum (assembly GCF_057233095.1). NCBI lineage: Eukaryota > Metazoa > Chordata > Lepidosauria > Squamata > Helodermatidae > Heloderma > Heloderma suspectum. The sequence goes on along the minus strand of NC_139459.1, from coordinate 240,605,742 downwards.
GCCCCTTATGCAAAAAAACAAACAAAACAAAACTAGATACCAGCCTTGACTGAACTTACTGGCCTGTTCTGAAAACATTTACTTCAAAGTAAATCTGCTGATTTCAGGGCTGAGATCCTATGCACAATTACTAACTTGGAACTAAGCCCAGTTATGTCACTGGGACAGAATTCTAAGTAAGTATGCTTAGGGTTAGGATATAGGTCACTCTCTTACTTTAGTGTCTTACTTTGCTACTCTAAAAACTGATTTATGTAAAGGTATAGCTCAAGTATTATTAAGTTATGTAACATGATTCCTACTGTATCGGACATAATATATAACAACAGAAGTAAAAATGGGCTTTTGTATTTAACAAAGAAAAAAACATATTTATTACAATTTCAGCTCAGCCACCTCCAGTCTTCCCCCACCCCCCACCCAAATACAACATGAGTCCTAAGACAACAGATAAATCTGACTGTCACCTGCTTCAGATCAATACTCATGGAGCAGTAGTAATTCTCCCTCTGACCCAACAACTGCCGGCATCTTTTGTCTGTCTTCCTATGTAGCTATTTGACTTCTGGAGGAGGGTACAGAAATTTAAAAAATAGGTCATTCTGGTAGTGGGATCATTTGACAGTATTCTCATCCAACTATTCTCCCCTTTGTAACATACAAAAGGTGAAAGTTGTCTTCTTTGTGAATGAAAGTACATATCTAACTTGCAACATTTGTCATTCTTTGGTGTAGCAACAAGAGTCTAATTTCACAAAGCCAAGCAAAATATATGTTTGCGGTTATATTCCATTCCATGTATAAGTATGTTGAGAAGTCACCCCTGTAAAATACATAGTACAGTGTATAGATACAGGAAGATACATTATTCTGGGGCCATGTGCAAAAGTGGCTCATTTTCTGATCAACCTTTTTTCCCCACATCATCCTCTTTTCACAGCAGTTACTATTCACATCACATCCAAATTATTTTGCTTTAATGAACTAAAAGGACAACCTTATTTTAGTAATAAAAATATGTTGAGATTTTAAAAAAGTGATCTGGCTATATAATGAATCATTGCAAAGTCCTGAGTCATAAGTTCAAAATAAACTTGTGGTGGTTGTTTTTCTTTTAACTATGAAGTGTGAACATGGGTATTTCATGTGTGTGTTTTAAAGAAGATACCTTGGACGTAGCTAAGAAATTTAAGACTAGTTTGCACATTCACTTATCATACCAAAGTCTACAGCTGTTCTATTTGATTTACTCCCCAACACATAGGCACACGTATAAGGAAGTCACTTCTGGTACCATCATAGGGGTACCAAGCACCCCAAAAGCAGCCCGGTATATGCACTTTACCTGAAAAGACTAGACATTATCCCCTCATCATATCCCTGTATGTGCAGGTAGGGAAGGAACAGGAGAGAAGTGTTGCATGTTGTGCAATAGATACAGATGAATCCAAGCCAACAAACCTTACTAGTTAAACAAAAATCTCTATTTCAAAAAAAAAAAAATGGACTCAAAATACCAAAAAAGTTTAACTGAAGGCTAAACACACACACACACACACACACACACACACAGGTTTATTACTCAGTGTTTGGAAATGTCAACATATAATGCAAATAAGAATAGTGACCTGGATTCCACAAGAAAGTTCTTATTCAAGCCCAGCTGAAATGAACAGGAACTATGTGACATGATGATAGCACTATTGTGCAACTCCCATTCATTGCAATGGAGCTTGTGCAGGAAAAACCTCTCAGTAATTATGCTTCAATCACTTTATTACCCACACTGAAGGAATGCCTAATTTTAAATAATATATATTCACGGAATAAAACATTTGTCACAAGCCAACCAAAATTAAAGCACTTTTAAGTCCCTTTGATTTTAATGAGAGCTTTACAGCACAATTCTATATGTCTACTTAGAGGTTCAATTGAGTTCAATGTGGTTTACTCCTAGATAAGTGTCTTTAGCATTGTAGCCCAGGTATGTGTTTTAACTTTTGCATTTAAATCAATTTGACTTAAAGGTGCTTATTTTTAATTGGATTTTGTCCAATGTTTGTGGATTTAAAACCTAGCTTAGAAAAGAAAGCTATATTTAATACCTGAGCTACTTAGAAAATCACACACTTCTAGTTGAATTCATATTTTTTGGTATTCAATCACAGAAAGTGTGCCTGGTATAAATACATGTTCCTTGTCAATGATAAGAAAATTGATATTGTTTTATAACGTTAGTTATAATTTTAAGGTATCTGTGGAAAGAATCGAAACTACAACATGTCAGTCTTGTATGACTTCTGTTGATATGAAATAAGGACCCTTATTAAATATCAAAGAGAATATTACATTTTCTGTGCTTGGAAAAAACTAGTATCTCAAACTGATGCTAAATAACTTTGGACAAGTGATTCATGATGTTTAGTCTGCCCCCCAATAAATAGTTAATTATGAACATAATTTAAATGAGATCATTAACTTCATCCCTTTCTGTTTGCTATCTTCCATTATTAGCTACGTTCACTGAAAATTCATGACCTCTAGAAAAGTTTTACATAAGGTCATCTTTTTAATGTAACACTGACTTCCAGAGTTTCATACTTGGAAGACTTAAGACAACTAAAGTCATGCAGTTGAACATGTTAGCACAGTATAGATAATACTCTATTTCAACATTTTATTTCAATACATTATTTTAGAGTGTGTCTCTAAAAACTGAGAAAGTGTATTTGGATTTACTTATTTTCTTCATGCAGCATAGCTATTTGAATGTATAACCTGAACATTTTTATAACTACTGCTGACATACTTGCTATATTGTCGTCGTCGTGTCCCCCCACATATATACACACACACACACACACACACACACTGAATTAGGACCTATGTTAAAACAAGAAAATAATTAAATGTAGTAAGTCATTATCTTCTATATGGGTGCAAAGCATGCCTAAACGTTATGCTTAGCCTGATATTTAATACTAAACTGACTGAAAGACCTTCCAAGGAATATAATTCTGAGGCAAAAAGCCTGTCACTTTACAGCTCCATTTGGTTTCATCAGGCAGACCAACCTAAATGTCATTACATGAATGTATGAAACAAACAAAAATGCTCAAGCTGCCACACTGTTTAAAGTCTATCAGGGTCTTAGGGTGGCATTAGCAAATATTGTAGATTGGACTTAGCAGTGAGTACAACACTAGCAATTTCTCTCTCCCACCACATTTCTGAATGTATATGAAATTATGAAGTGGAATTTAGCGACAGCTCAGCACTGGACAATATGTGATGCACTAAAGCTCCTCTGTGTTTACGGTCTTTACAAGCAACATGAACAGTGTTTGTCCTTTATTGCCTCCTGCAAATCTGCAGCAATAATGCATAGCAGCATTTTTTTAAATCACATGTAGAATACAAATGCCTTCTTAGTGCCGACTATTCCAACGAACGTGCCCTTTGCAAAGCACAGTTTCTGGGTTCCCGAAACCTCTCTTATCCCTCGTATTGCCCCTAAACTGTAATAACATTGCACTTGAATTTGGGGGGTAGAGAGGCAAAAAGAAAGGGACCTTCAAGACCAATAAATACATGGCATTAAATAGAAACAACCCACCATAAAAACAGCAACAGCACAAACCAACATTCAAACTCCATTTAAGCCCAGCAAATGTCAACAGCCAAAGCTGAAAATTAATGGGCAGAGAAAGCAGCAGTTATAGAGCAGGGACAAGAGAGCGGATGCTCCTGGAACTCGGGCAACTAATGACCTCTCCAAGTGCTGAATCCAAGGAGACAAACCCTTCGTAAGCAGAAAAGCAGCCGAAGTTGTCAACCGCACTCGTGTGCAATTACAGAAGGCAAATCAGGAGAAGGGGGGAGAAAGGAGGGGGCTGCAGTTTTAGGCGCCGTTGCAGAGCCAGAAAAAACCCTTAAGCATGCAGACAAGTACGCGAGAGAAGTGAAGAGCATTTACCAGCGGCGGCAGCAGCAGGTTGAACAGCCGGAGCTCCTCACACCATCTCCGTGAGGTAACTTAAGCAGCAGAGCCCAGGCAGATTCCTTCACTGACCGGGGGCGGGGGAGGCCCCTCCTAAGGAAAAAGGTGCGATATCCCGAGTGGCCAAAGCCTCTCCGGTCGGCCAGCCCGGCCCCTGCCTCCTCCGGCGGCGGAGAGAGCCGAGGGAGGGAAGCTGCCAGGCTTCCTGCCTGCCTGCGAGCTTAGCCACCCAAGCAGCTCAGTGGCAGCTGCTCTCTGAATCCAGCCTAGCGGCAGGCGGCACAACCACCAGGTTGCACGAGCTCCTGAATGGGGGGCGCGAGCCAATCCCCGGGCTCAGCGGCGCGCGCGCAGGGTGCCGTGCACAGGCGCGCCCGTCCGCCGGCTGGCTGCCTGCGACTAGCAGCAGCAGCAAAAGCGAGAGCGACGGCCGGGTGGTTCTGCTGTATGCACGGCTGAGGATACGCTGGGCGCGAGACACCAAGGCGGCATTTGTTTTCCCTCGCGGCTGCTCAGGCAGTTAAAGGGGAAGCTCAGATTTTCACCAGGAGCTTGCACGCGGCGGAGCGAAGCCCGCGGCCGTTTGTGGGTGAGCGTAGGCGCAGCTGGGAGTGGTTTGCCGTACATAAAGGTAGCAGGAGGCGGTGTTGGATTTCTTGAGCCCCCTAGGACAGCGTCTCAAGACCAAGGCCCCTAACAGGGCTGGATGGGAAAGGGTGGGGTTTCCCCTCAGCATGGCCATCGGCGTCTTAAGGGGGGAGGGGAGATAGGTAAGACGATTCTCCCGCATACTGCAGACAGGTTGTCCTTTCGCTCTTCATCCCTTTCCACAATTGCACCGAAGGAAAGGGCGAGCATTTCATCTTCATGTCACCATGGCTTCCTGTGGAATAGGGAAGGGATCAGCGAAAGACCGAAGGGGAAGGGATTAACCGGCAGGCAAGGGTCCTAAGTAAAAGTCAGACCAGGCTTGAAGGATCCTAGAATTTTAAAGTACGATCATATACGTATACTTTATAAACGCGCCTCATCCTCATCTGCCTTTAAAGTCAAAACAAAAAACACCATAGATCCAGCAGGGCCTGTTATCTCATTGGTGCAAAACCCCAGCCCTGGAACATACATCATGCATGGCTTGCCTGATTTCTGCATACAGATTTTATCAATGCATCATCTAAACAACTTTACACCCACTTCTGCTGACTGCATCATGGAATGTTGGGATCTAATGTTTCCTGTTACCACAGTGCTGCAACAACCCAGACTAAGGCCACGGATTTCCTTTCCCACCCACCCTGCCATGACCAATCTCCCTTAAAAAAATGCAGTTTCTACCACCTCCCTTCAATTATTGTGTACCTAATAATTGCACCCACTTTTAAATATTTTTTACATGTCTATATTAATTTTTAACATTGAAAGTCAAGAATCATGATTAGAATGGCAGTGGACACTTAACGCACCTAGTCCAAGAACCTGCCTGAAGCCAGAACCTTAAGCAAGGATGACTCCAGTGCCCCCCCTGCCCCAAATATTTTGTCCTGCCATATGCACAAATCTGACTAGAAACATGGCATAGCTTCTTGAATGATTGATCAATTTACAATCACAGTTGATTAATTCCTAGCTTTAAGGTTTTTGAGAATTATATAAATCCTGGTGGGGTTTTTTTAAAGCATCCTTCCATTTTTCTACCTACTTCCCACTTGGCAAACAAGATATGGTGAAGACAACTTTCCTGTCAACAGACCCTTCTCACAGCTTCCCAGTAAAAGAAAATAAGGCCTAAGACTTGCCATACACAAATCACCAGGAATGGTGCTACCAGAATCCTTTTGCAGGTGAATTCCCCCAGCATTACCCTCAGAGTCCACCATTGTTTCTTTGGAATAACTCAGCCAGCCTTAAGGAGAGTAAAGAGGTTTAAGAGGGGCTACCCCCAACACCTAACACCCTGCAGTGTGGACGGTGGGCAAACAAATCACCTGGTAGACTGCTGCTACCACCCCTTAACATCAAACCCAAACTGAGCCAGGGGATACTCGGACCTTTTGGACACACTTAGGGACCAGAAATAAGGGTTCAAGCTGACACCGTGTATTTTATGCCCCAAGCCCAAAATTCTAAACAGTAGGAAGACCAAAGCCGAAGGCTCTGAATTCAATACTGAGGCTTAAGCGCAATGAAGCACACACAAACTTTAAAACAGATGTGAAGTTTGTTAAAAAAGGAAAGGGAAAGGGGTAGAAAAGGTGCATAAATATCAGAGAAAACCCAAAGTGATCAGAAAAACCCTTTAAAACAATTGAGAAACCATTTGAAACAATGCTGCAGGCAAAAACAAAGTAGTACGTATCCTATGCCCAAGTAAAGGTCTTCACGTAGGACATAGGCCCAGCTAAACTTCCAAAAGCTTCCAGGCCCAAAAGCCAGTTAGTAGATGAAGACTGAAGATAAAAACCAATACCAGAATGAAATCCAAGTACAGACTGGATTGAAGACTAAATGGCAACAGTAGCCCCCTAACTTTATAAAGTAATGTCTCTCCTCCCCCACCCCACCCATTTGTAAGGTGAATTTCCATAGCCAATCAGGCTGGGTAACTGCCTCAGCTTCCAGGAGGGGAAGGCAAGGGCCAGGGAGGGAGCAAAAACCTCTCATTGCAGCCCAGCTGAAACCATTCTAATTTTGGCAGAAATTCGACTGTTGCTGAAGGCCTGGAGACTAGAAAACCTTATGATAATGCATGTAGGTGGTTTTAACGAGTGCATGCCAGCCCCACCTCATGAAACAGAACATGTTACCAGCAGCTAAATCTCAAAAAGAAAATGGATTGCTTGACAGCCAGGATTACAAAACATTGTCTGCAGCACAAAAAACACAGGTAAGAACCAGATTTAGCATTACTTAGAGTAGACTTATTTGAACCAATGTGACATAAGTTAGTCAAGACTAAGTCTCATTTGTTCCAATGGGTCTACTCAGTCTGCATCCAACCTCAAAACAGTAATCAGTAGGAGGCTGTAAGGAGGTTTAATTAAAATGGAATGGAACTGTTACAATAGCTTCAGAAAATTATTTGAAGGTTGGCTAGAGCACAGTTGTGTGCAAAAGTTGTTTAAAAGGCTTCAGCAAAGCAATACATTTTGATTGAAGTGTCAAGTGAAAAGCAATCCCTAGTCCTCTTTCCATGGAGACTTCAGGGACAATGCTGTTTGCCAGTACTTAGTCATATAGTAGGACAACTTTAAGGAATATTTTCTGATAATCAGTCAGTCACTTACTGGTGTCAGTTGCTTTAACCCAAAGTATGAACACTTCCTTGACTTTCTAAACTGAAACCCACTTGCAAAACACTATTGGATATGTTGATGGGAGTTGATGGGAGTTGTAGGCTACAGTATCTGGAAGGCCAGAAGTTGTCCACCCTTACAATGGAGATGGAATAAAACTGTTGCCAAAATGAACTGAATATTATGAAGAGAAGTCTTAATTTGAGGTTGGGGGTGGGGAATGGATTAATACAGACTTGCCTGTCATGAACTAAATAAATTATGTGTTAGGAATTTTCAGCTGTCAAGACCTATATGTGAAAGAACCAATCCCTGTTGTATAAATTATAATGTATAACATGAAACCATAAAATAAAATCCCTGCTCCTCAAATAATAGATTCAATTCCCTCAAATGGATTAGCCTAGAGTCACCTGACTCCTTAGAAATCAACCCACACGACACGACCAGATCATGTTGTGCTTGCGGCTGAGAGCAGATAAACAGAAGTACTTGCAGAGCAATAGCCCCAGATAACTTATAGAGAGTAGTAATAGCTCAATGATAGAACAGACTCTTTGGATGTATAAGGTCCCTGGTTCAGAATCCATTGGAAGTGCTGGAAGGGGCATAGGGGGAAGCTTAAACTCTCATCTCATGTATACAAAAAGGACCTATATGAACTGTAGAATAACACCATTATTAGAACGCCTTATGAACTGCACAGCCATACATGCTGTGTATTGTGCCTGTGCCTTGGGCATAGTCCTTTTTCCAGAGGGAAGCAGATATCTGGGTATATGGATATCACTGAGCCTGAAAAGGTAAAGAAAAGGGTAACCAAAATTAACAGACAGTTGGAGAACCAGACCTCCAATGAAAGGATAAACCATCTGGGACTTTTTAGTTTAGAAAAAAAATATGACTAAGGGAGGACATGATAGACGTTTATGAAAGTATGCATGGTGTGGAAAAAGTGAAGAGAAGTAAAATGTTCTCCCTTTTAGTACTTAGGGAAACCAGTGACATTAACTGGTAGGAGATTCAGGACAGACAAAAGAAGGCACTTCTTCATGTAGCACATAATTGGTTTATATGAAATTTTCTGCCACAGAATGGCTGATGGCTAGGTCACCAGCTTAGATGTTTTCAAAATGAAATTAAATTCATGGAGGCTAGCTCTGTCAATGGCTATTAATTGTAATGGCTGTATTAAACTTCCATGTTCAGCAATTTCTAAACATGTTTTGGACTGTTTGGGACCAACAATCAAGAGAGGGTGTTTGCTTTTAAGCTTTGCTCGCGGGATTCCTGAAAGCAATTGGTTGTCCAGTATTGAAGCAGGATGCCAGACTAAGATGACCCTAGTTGTCATGCCCACTGGCTTCCAAGAGATTGAATACTGCTTTAGGGTTTATAGGCCTAAATGCAGTTACCTGGCCGTATTCTATAGCCTGAAAAATAAACCAGTTCTGAGTGGGTAGAAGTCATGATGTAATGCAATTTCAGGTGAAAAGCACGTGTGCATTCAAATAACTGGAAATTTACTTAAAAGTGAAGAACTGATAGTATTGAACGAACTGATGGCAACTCATCAGAACTCAATTTGGCACCTGCATTTTCTGTACAAATTTTCTAGTAAATGGAATAGCAAAATAAACTTTTCCAGCATCCTCATCTTTTTAAAATAAGACCATTGCCACTGAGTTCAGTGGTTGTTGTTCAGTCGTGTCCGACTCTTCGTGACCCCATGCACCATAGCACGCCAGGCCTTCCTGTCCTGCACTCTCTCCCGGAGCGTGCTCAAGTCCATATTCATTGCATCAGTGATGCTATCTAGCCATCTCATCCTCTGCCGTCCCCTTCTCCTTTTGCTTTCAGTCTTTCCCAGCATCAGGGTCTTTTCCAGAGAGTTTTCTCTTCACATTAGGTGGCCAAAATATTTGAGCTTCAGCTTCAGTATCTGTCCTTCCAATGAGCAGTCAGGGTTGATTTCCTTTAGGATTGACTGATTTGACTGAGTACAGTGGACCCAATACTTAACCTTTAATTCTTTGTTACATTTCCCTTTAAAAGTTTGAATGATTGAAATCAGAGTTTGAGTAAGGATAGGGATGGCGGAGAATTCCACCACGGACTGGATGAGGCCAGATTCTAAGAATCCGGCCCCCCCGGAGTCCGCAGAGGAACAAAAGACTCATCTCCGCCACCTGGGGGAATCCGCGCCAGCCAGATCCTACCTGCCACCATCCGTCCGCTGCCATCCACTGCTGCCTCTCTGCGGCAGCAAATGGTGTCTGGCATAGTGGACACCATTTGCATCCCTGCCTTTTGCCGTGATAGGCTACGTAAATCTTTACATAGCCTATCACAGCAAAGAGCAGGGACGCAAATAGCATCCGCTACATGGAGTGGAGCCGGCCAGGGAGGATTTTGGGGGGAGGACCGGATCGCCTCTCCCCCCCCAGCAGACCCACAGTCAGACAAGGGTGAGTACAATCCATACAGCCCTAAGTAAGGATAAAATGCACATGCTAACCTTTATCAAATGCTCTAACATATTGTAAGAGCAACTTTTGTTTTAGAATTTGTCATTTGTAAAATTATTGGAGACCTGGATAATGAATAAGTTACATAAACAATCAGAGGAAAAAGTACGCGTGAGCACTATATTTTTATACTTGCCTAATGGGATGGTTGCAATGCAAACTATAAGCAATGAGTGTCTTCACTCATGTACCAATTTTTACTGAGGCTCAAACTTGTCTGATAAAAAAGATGAGCCCAAGTGGACATTTTCAGATATTCTTTAACACATTCATTATCCAACCCTCCTTTTTTAAAGTCAAATTAGAATTCCCTTTTGGCAATTACACTCTGCTTGTGAAACAGTTACAATGTGAATTGGAAGAGTGGTACTAGGTATAAATAACTCCAAACAATTTTCAGCCACTAAGTAGTATGTAGTTGTAGCCATTCTGTGGTATGTTTCTTAAAGTTTTTTTTTTTAAGGTAGCACTCAAGCTTTTGATAACACTGTGGAAGTTAAATCATTCTCCGTGAGAGTAAAGGTGGAAAGGGAGCAATCCTATGTCCGCTAGACAGTGTCTAGATGGCCATAGGATTTTTTGGTTTCTGGGCACTCTGAGCTCGGTTCCCAGAAATCCGACTCCCTTCCCCTGCTACCTATAGGAGGTGCAGTTCATCCCCAGCTCCATGCTCAGAAGAGCAGCACAAAGCTGTCAAAAAGGGGGAGTTCCTGCAGGGGGAGGCCAGACAGTGCATAGGAAGCATCATAACGTCACTTCTGCCGTCCCCTTCTGCTCTGAGGCACCCCGGATAGACAGCCAAAGTCAGCTGTTTAGCCACAAATGCAAGGCTGCCAGAATGCGGAGGAGAGAATCCCCTCTGCATTCTGCCTGCCCTGCATGAGATAGTCGGTCACCTCCTGAGTTCAGGGGAAACCCACTATCCCCATAGGATTGTGCCCTAAGAGTTTATTCCATGGTATCAAAGAAAGATTTCTTCCTTTACCCATCTGCTGGCCATGAACAATACAAAGATATATGCTAATAAGTAAAGTTGCCAACTGATTGTCAGAGCAGATTAGTGTTTTCTTTAAGCAAAGTTTAAGACATTGGCTTTTTACAAGAGCAATGGGGAATACTGCAAGATTTCACAATTCTGACTGTGACAGCTACTTGATTGAACAACACTGGGGGACAAGCTGGGGAACACAGATGTTCCATGGGTTTTTCTGGTGACACCTCCAATCTATGTGAGCACATCTGTAAATGCCATGCAGTCTAATGACTAGACTACACAAAAGTTACAACAACTGTGGTTGTAGATACTCTCAATCCATTTACTATTATGAACTCTCCTCATTTTAGTGCTCTCGTTTTAGTGCTATTAAATCTCACATGACCTAGCACTGTATATGATGTCCCTCTTGTGGTATGCTATTTTCTCATTCTTGGAATATTCTGTATAGACATATTCACTTCAGTAGGACTAGCTCCATAAGTGTGTGCCTGGGTTTAAAGGTGGGGGAATACGCAGGTTCTCCCTCTCTGTGAGGACAGCATTTCATTCTGTGGCCATGCCAGGTTCTAGAAGCTTAAATTCAGGAATCACTCTGGAAATGTTGCCAATTGTAATAACAATATTAATGTACCAAGATAACACACTATCTTAATATATAAATTATCATAAAGTTAGCTTGTAATTTTTCTGTACGTGATAACTTAGATTCAAAGGTTGTCTAAGGAGAAGGCCACTTGTGCAACACAAATTGTATGTTCCCTCCCCTTGTAGCCTACTGAACACCCCAAAAAGCCTTACTGGAGACTACAGAGAGGCCTATGGGGTAGGCAGGGGGAGGAGGAGATGACAAAGATTATTGTGCAAGTAGCCTTCCACTCATGGAACCTTTGGATCCACCCCAAAGTTGCTACTACAGATTGAAAAGTAGATAGAAATGAATATAGATTCCTTTTGCTGGATAAATAGATATTTTCAGTGTGGGTTAATATTTTCAAAAGCAAGTGTAGCCTCTATTATTATTACTGATTGCTTCATTCTTCGTATAAGGATATTTGACGATTCCCTGAACAATGCTCAGCAGTATTGCACAACACAAGAGTTACATTTAGTAATAAATGGTTCATAAAAAATATTGGTTTCTTATGCCAGGTTCATTCACATTCTATTTACTAGGTTTTAAAATATTCACTGTTGGAAAATCTAATACAATCATTTTATTTGAAATCCAAGTAATTAGCAAGGAATGTAGAAACAAGGCAACAACTATTATTATTTATCCTTTGGTAACATCAAAAGCACTAATTCAGTATGTGACATCAATATGTTGCAGATTGTATAGGATACATAGGGTATTGTGGCAGGTCTGTGAGAGGTTTACAAAGCTCAATACTGTGTAAGTACTTATGAAGTGAAAAGAAGGATCTCAAAACTAAGCATTGTGCTGTGATTTTTTTCACTGAGAAAGAAAAGATGTTTGCTTACTATTTTATTCAGTGAATACTTTCCACAAGGAGTCCAAGATCTAATCTTTTGTGAATAAGAGCCAATTCACACAACTACCAAACTCATGGCAGCCACTTGAAATTCCTGCACATCGCTGAACTACCTGTTAGCAGACAGAGCAGGATGTGTGTAGCCACTGCTGCATTCAGGATTAGTTTTTAAAAACTTAAGCCCTCACAAACTTAGGGCAAGTTCCAAATTGTTACCATGTGCACAACTTAGGTTCCCCATAGGGTTCAACATAACACTTGAATTATCCTTCCCCACTGGCCATTGGCTGGGCACAAGCATTGGAACACATTAACGTGTGGGAAATCTGTGCATGCCTCGCACATGGTAGAGCTAAACCCACTCCTGCCCAAAATCACAAATGCTATTCCTACACATAGCACAAATAACCTGAACATGTGGGAGAATGAGTCATGTGCTCCAGTTTTGGATGTTTGCCCTGGCAAGGAAAACTATCCTGGTTGGCACGAGCAGGAGACCAAACTGGCAACCACCTGAGGGCATAAAAATCAGCCCTTGGGATGCTAGGAGTACTTCTAAAGGGGAATATAGTTATACAATAGATTTTGGGGAGGAAATGGAAATTAAAATTGATATGATCCAGCCAAAGTTAATCACACTTAAGTCCCATTAAATTCAATGGGAGAGTTAATCATATGTTTAAATATCCCCATATAAACCAAAAGAATGTAAAAGTATAGTTGTAAGACTGGAGGTTTGGACAGGAATGAATTAATGGGACTAGAATGATGGCAAATGCTCTTTGATGGACCACAGCAAAGTTGCCAAGCACCTTTTTTTTTTTTTGCTAGGGAGATTACTGGTTAAATTGCTAGGGAATACCTGAATGGAGATACGCCTTTCTCTTCACATTCCCACCTAAGAGTGATGTGATCTATGTGTCTGTGAGTGAGAAGAACTTTTGAGTGGGGCTAAACTAGACACGAAGGACAGACAGAGACCAAGAGAGACACAGTACAGAAACTGAATTTGGTATCTGTAAGCTCACAGCATTTTGGAATGCCATCTGCCTATTTCTGGAGATCTGATGTGGGAGCACTGGACTTCCAGTGTAAAAACTGTGCCTCCTCCTAAATTCAACATTTGTAAAAAATTGCGAACATTACAGAATACTGATAAGCCCCCAGTGATCTCCTTCGAAATGAAACCAAACTCAACATTTCAAGAAGTAGGGTGAGCATAACAATGTCTTTAAGATACATTATTTAGGAGTCATCATGACTATATACATTTGTTGTCTATGTGAGAGTCATGGTAACTGTGACTGTAGCAAGGTAGTGGTGTGTGTACGTATGTTTGTGTGTGTGCATGTGCACATGTGAATACATGCCTGCATGTTTTTTAATAGGAAGAACTGTGACTATGTTTAAGAACAGGGAGGCTTTAAAAAATCTAGCTATAATCACTCCTAATAATCATAATTTCTAATGAAATACCTGCAAAATCATCATCAGTCATCAGCTTTAGTATAATGTAAGAAAGTAAAGGCGAAAGCAGAGCTGAGAGACCAATCCCCAACAGATGTCATTCATTTTGGTTCAAATATGTTAAATCTCAGATGGTATCATCAAATGAAACTGATATAAGAGTCAGGAGTGCATATACTCAGTTGATTTGATTGATAGATTTTGCATTTCCCTTGCCTCCTTTTATATCTCACACTTCTTACTTGTTTCATAAGCTCTGCCAAATTACTGCAGCACAATTACTTTTACTTATTTTTAATGTTCTTAGAATAATTCTTTTATATTCTTTGATATTCTCAAACAATAGTAAGATATATTCAAGCTCGTGTCATACTGATATCTTTTGTTATAACTTGATTAAGTTAACTGAGCATCTTCACCTGCAGTAGTTCAACAGGAAATTAACTTTTTGATGACTGCACCTCTGAATGTTTACTAGTCTTTAATGTTTCTCTTTTTGTTCAACCTTGATTTAAAAGCATAGGTGAGCATTGTATACACTTGAAATATCCTAGGATTTCTAGTCTATGGAAAAAAGGGAATTAGTAATAGCTGTATCTGAGGAGAAGGGGAAAGTTCTGCCGGACCCAGGAGAGTCGCTTTCTGTCCTGCTCTTTGTGTACAAAGCACCAATGGGAGGAAATGTCTGGGTCAAAGTAGGGCCATTGGTGATCCCCCCAAATTCAGTTTCTGGACAACATGTAGATGTCTGTTCACACAATGGGACTTCCCCCCCCCCATGCCCCCCCATATACCCCAGAGGTCCCCCCAACTATCCAGAGCAGATTTTGGGGGTGCAGGGGAAGGAGGATTCTGTTCAGCCAATAGTGTCTGTCCCGCTTGTGGATGGACACCAACATTTCTCACCCTCTGACACTTGAAGCTCAGTGGCCTGAGTACATGAAGCGAATGTACTGCCTCATTTACTGAAGGCAAAAGCCCTTAGTTTCTAGTTAGTGTCTGAAAAATTCAATTTGACATGTATTTGATGTGAGGCTTCAAACACATGGACACATTCAAATTAATTCAAATTAATTAAAATATTTTGAAAACCAAATAACCATGAGGTGCATACCCCTAAGATCCCCTTAATATGTATGCCAAGTTTCAGTTGTCTTGATTTCATGGTTTTGGCACTATGGCACTGACAGACGCATCCTCCTTTATTATTATAGATGATATGGTTATGATGTATAACAAATGCAGTATCAAGTTACTGGGCCCGCATATTTCTTAGACCATTACAATTAATTACTAGTCACTGGGATGTTACAAAATTGAAAAATAAAAGTTTAAGGAGAATTACACTTAGCTGCAGATTAGCGCATGACTACCATTTTAAGATGCAAATGTAAGGGTGTTCTCGCGGTTCAATTTTGACAGATTTTTGATACATTAGTCAACAATCATTTCTGAATGAAAAACACTTTCTAATGTTTCTGTTACAATTTTGCCAGTGTTCAGTGCTTTCCCCCCCATCCCTTTTCTAGACCATGGGTACAATCCTATACATGTTGAGGCAGAAAAAGCCCTACAACAATTTGGAATGCTGGGAATTGTAGGACTTTTTTTTCTGTCTGAACATGCACACAATTGCACCCTAACTCTTTAGTCTGTGTCTGGCCAATCCAGAAGCTCTATGCTGTGTTCCAATTTCAGGAGCTGACATTGCATAGCCCTGTTCCTTTCTGTGTCTGAGGTCTGAGCACACGCAGTTCACAGAAAGTAGCTCACCAGTCCCTCTAAAACAAAGGGCCTTTCATATCAGGAAAATTCATTATTCCTTATAACGTGTGAGCATATTTAAAAAAAAAATCAACCCAAACATAGAAAACCATTTTATTTAGTATAATCGTCAAAGGATTAAAAAAAAGAAATTAAGAACTCAAAAAAGCAGTGCTTGGTATATTATAAAGTGATGCCTTTCATAAGGCATGCAATTTCTGTCAAAGATGCTGTTACATTAGAAAGACTTAGAAAGAGGAGCATTTTTCAGTCTGCCACAAATTATGCTTTTAAAAACCCGAAGGATGTGTTTTACCATTTTACTTAAGGTTACAAAACAATGTGGTAGCATGACTGGATGAAAGCATATTTATTCATTTATTCCCACTGTGAGCATAAACTGGATGAATGCTTACAATAGAAGCCACAATAACCATTAGTATTTTGGCCAAACCACTGTATGTTATATTCTGTCCACATTCTATACTTAAAGCTGAAATGTTCTCCTATCATAATGATGCACAATAGATTTTAAAAGATAGAATATATATGGTAGATTATGTATATAATATCAATTGTTATTCAAGAATTTTGAAAATAATCATTCACATGCTGTTCATGTATATAGGTCTTCATGGAATATCACCTTCGTTCATAAGATCTGGAAGAAGAAACTTGCATACTCAAAAGAAAAAAAAAATGGATCCAGTATGAGCCTCCCATGGATGCAAGAAGCTTCTGATCCAATGAGGGGGGGATCCCATTGGTAGAAGTGGGGGAATCAATCTTCATAAATCCCCCCTCCACTGCAGTGCCCTATACCCCCTGAAAATCTGGCCTGGAGGTCTGGCTGAGGTGGTGCTAGGGGCTGCAGAAGGGTGGAACTCCTTTCAGAGGCTGTTCTTGCTGACAAAAAAAAGCTGGATCCAAGTCACTTGCAGCTTTCATCACAGTAGTTCCAACTGCTAAAGAGGCAGGCTGCTTTCTTTATGATACAGAACAGATTCTCTCTTTGGCAATGGGAACTTCTGCAGTGAAATCAGCAAGCAAAGCTCTGGCTGTGAATTTCTCTCTTGCATACTTATGTCCTTCAGCATCTATTATAATATCAATAGAATTCAATAGAAATCTCCACAATTTCCCTCATTTTCTGATGACTCTCAGTATGTGAATTTGCGTGTGTTTACTGGTACAACTATGCTAACAAAATACAAAGGAAATTATACTAGCAGTTTTTGGCTTCTCCTTAAGAAACACATAATTATGATTTTATGTACTATCTCCAGGCCAGAGGCCACAGAATACATGTATAGCTCTCTCTCCCTCTCCCTCCATGATGGGTTGTCCTATGTGTGTTTTAGCAGTTCAGTGAACTAAGCTGATACAAATGAGGCTTGAAACATTAAATGCAACTAGCACTATCAAAGTTTCTCAAATCAAATAATTTAGTTTCTGTAGAATCCTATGGAGATTAAGAACTCATGTAGTGACTAAAACACCAAGTAGTTACATCAAATGTTCTAGTAATATAACTGTAAGGAGGACTAAAAAAAAAATCCATTGTATATGTTACCCTGCTTGTAAGTAAAGATTCAGAGTCATATAATTGTCTTCTTTAATTGATTATATGTGAGCCACTCTGGGAGCCTTTGGGGGCATAAAAATACTTCAAATAAATAATATCATCTCGCACAGGCCAGAATGATGATAACTAAGACTAATACATATATTAGCAGTGGATGCTATTGTGAAGGAGGCCACTGAATGATGGAGGCCTGAAGGTAGCATTTCCTTGGTCAGTCACTAAACGAAATAAACAAAGGTCACAAATTTTCCTTGGTTAAACTCCAAGCGAAAGAAAACAAGGCTACTACATTTTATAGCAATCCCTGATATATTACAGTTTGAAAGTGGGTTGAAATAATGAAAAAAATTATTCCCATACTTCCCAAGATATTGAATACAAACTGACTAGAGGGGAACAGTTTCTTACTCCAGGATTTTAAAATTGCTCATATATTTCAAAAGTGCAGTGATAGTATTTGAAATCACCAAAGTGGCCAATTAAGTGTTGGGTCCTTTCATGTCAGGTTTAACGGAAATGTAAAGAAAACTTAATACTTTGGGATAAAGTCCAGATGCTTCAGTCAAATGAACTATACAATCAAAGCATAGATGGGCTTACTTCTGATTTTCATTTTAAGGCCTTTGCTGACTAGAACATTTGGGCATTGAAATCAATGCAAATGGCCCATCTTTGAACTTTTCAGGAGCCACACACAAACTATATAACTAGTTTAAAGATTACATTTTGAAAAACTATGGATGCTATTTTTTTAAAGGAATTGGGTAGTATCAGCTACTGCCGCTGCACCTCTGCTTGTTCCTTTGCGCTTGTGGGATCCACTACAAGTGCAACAGGATCTAGCATTTCCTAAAGGAACCCTAAAGTGGAGTACCTGAGCCATTCTGGAAATGAATGTTTCCACTAATTTCTGATTGAGAACCACTAGGTTCCCATTGTACTACTGGTAGACCCCACTAGTGCTAGCCCTTGGATATTATAATTTATAAACAATACCTCTAAATTCAAACTCTATCTCCATACATATAAACTATAAAAAGTATATTGATTACATACACAAAGAAGGTAATTGCAAAATTATCTGTGTATTATAGTGGGTTATATATTACCTGTATAAATATATTCACAACTGTAGCCATGGCTTGTGTAGGTCATACAATTTTTCTCAGGTCTTTGAGGCTAGACCAGTGTTCCACTGAAGCATTCTGCATACACATCACATAGTGGTTTATTAACTGTTTACAGGCCTACATTTTTCTTCAGGGGGGCTCCTTCAAGCTCTTGCCACACACTAAAACTGTCCGAGCAGTATATGTCATAGCTCTGTTGAATCAGTTAATGACTGCAATGAACCATGCAGAAGTACAGACCAAATAATGTGTCTCTAAACCAAAGAGATATGTATTAGGATATTTATTAACGATAATAGGATGTATTGAATGAATTATAACCAGAAATATATTAAGAGGGGAAAAGATCCTAGTGTTACCTGGCACACACAGTCTATAGATTGCTTTAGATCAAAGAAGGAATTGAGAAAGTTCATTTGTATTCAGCCAATTCTTTTTAGTCCATCTCTCTCTGAGGTGGTTACAGAGTCATTCTCATCTATATCTGTTTGAATCCAAAATAACCCATAGCTCTGAGATGTGCAAGAAAAGTTTGTCTCTTTCATATACCAGACCCCTACCTATGTAAAAGGTGTAGGATTAGGATGGGCATAAAACATACAATGAATTGCATATCTGTCTCCACTCAAATAAAAAGACAAACTCAAAACAACACAGCTTATTTACATATAAGAACCTGTCAACTAGTTTCATTAGACTGAAGTACGGATCACATAAATTCTGACTGATATACTATGTGCTGCTGGCTTCAGGAAGATGTGTAAGAGGATTCAACAAGTTATATCTATCTAGCCTTAAAGTAAAGAGCTATACTTATTCATTCTATGTCGTCTTTGCAGAGTCTATTCCTATTCTCAGTAGGAAGGGGACTGTCTGTACAAGGGAATGGTGCATCAAGCTGATCCCAGCTAGAGTCCAGAAGCACATTAAAGCATCTTTTATAGTGTGTGCCTGCTGGGGGTAGTTTTATTCTGGTTTTTAGATTTGGCTCATAATTAACTACTAAAACTGTGCTTTCACTGACTTCCAACTTACAAGATAATTGTGATAAGATATTACATTGATGCTCAATATTAAATAGTGGAATTCACCCTTGCTTCCATAGTTCAGCAGACAATGTTATTTATTTCAGAGAAAAATAACACAAACAAAACCCTAGGAAGAGTCTCATAACATATTGTATGATTCTTATTCTTACACTAGAGATGAGGAATGCATGGCCCTCCCAGTGGACTGCGACGCCATCATTCCTCACCATAGTCGGGGTGTGCTGGCTAGGGCTGATAGGAGTTGCATGCATTTAAGCTAGATGGGCTTTTTCGTCTCTGGATATCATGTAAGTCGGCCTCCCCATCCCCTCCCACCAGCATGCCTCCTTTTCTTCCTCTCTGAGGTTGCCTTTGCGACCTCAGGAATCCAGGAGCAGGGATCCTCAATTCCTGGCTCCAAGGTCCAAGCGCTGTCTCCAGCCTCAGATCCAGGAATCCAAACTATCCTATGGCCCTCCAGACTCTGTGTAGGGGCCATACCATAGGATGGCTCTCCCCAGGAATTATTTACAAAAGGGAATAAAATGTCATTCTTCAAATAATAGGCTGAGATTGCTTAAATGTATTTATATTGAATATGCAATATGGATCTGTGGCAGGTTCCGGACTTGCTTAGGAAAGAAACTTGGGGCAAACAATGGAAGAATCTGCGTGGAACAAAATATGGTCTAGGGATCCTTTCAAATCTGTCTCTACCAAAATAAGAGAAAGCTCTATTAAATTGTTACATAGATGATATCTCACAGTGGGTTATGTTAATGGTTCCTTATCGCAAAAATCATAGAATAGTAGGGTTGGAAGGGGCCTACAAGGCCATCGAGTCCAACCCCCTGCTCAATGCAGGAATCCAAGTCAGAGCATCCCCGACAAATGGCTGTCCAGCCTCGTCTTGAAGGCCTCCAGTGTGGGAGAGCCCACCACCTCCCCAGGTAATTGGTTCCATTGTCGTATTGCTCTGACACTCAGGAAGTTTTTCCTGATGTTCAGCCGGAATCTGGCTTCCTGTAACTTGAGCCCATTATTCCGTGTCCTGCACTCTGGGATGATCAAGAAGAGATCCTGGCCTTCATCTCTGTGACAACCTTTCAAGTACTTGAAGAGTGCTATCATATCTCCCCTCAGTCTTCTCTTCTCAAGGCTAAACATGCCCAGTTCTTTCAGTCTCTCTTCATAGGGCTTTGTTTCCAGTCCCCTGATCATCTTTGTTGCCGTCCTCTGAACCCTCTCCAGTTTGTCTGCATCCTTCTTAAAGTGTGGTGCCCAGAACTGGACACAGTACTCCAGATGAGGCCTAACCAGTGCTGAGTAGAGGGGAGCTAGTACTTCCCGGGATTTGGAAGCGATGGTTCTATGAATGCAGCCCAAAATAGCATTGGCCTTTTTTGCAGCCACATCACATTGTTGGCTCATATTCAGCTTGTGATCGACAACAATTCCAAGATCCTTCTCGCTCGTAGTGTGGTTGAGCCACGTATCCCCCATCTTGTAACTGTGCATTTGGTTTCTTTTTCCTAGGTGCAGAACTTGGCATTTGTCCCTATTAAATGCCATTCTGTTGTTTTCTGCCCAGCACTCCAGTCTATCCAGATCACTTTGAATTTTGTTTCTGTCTTCCAAAGTATTAGCTATCCCTCCCAATTTTGTGTCATCTGCAAATTTGATCAGCATTCCCTGCACCTCCTCCTCCAAGTCATTCATAAAAATGTTGAAGAGCACTGGGCCCAGGACTGAGCCCTGCGGTACCCCACTCGTTACCTCTCCCCAGCTTGAGAAGGTCCCATTGATAAGCACTCTTTGAGTCCGATTCTGTAGCCAACTGTGGATCCACCGGATCGTTGTTTCATCTAGCCCACTTTGAGCTAGTTTGCTCATCAGGATATCATGGGGCACTTTGTCGAAAGCTTTGCTGAAGTCAAGGTATATGATGTCTACAGCATTCCCACGGTCTACAAGGGAGGTTACTTGATCAAAAAATGAGATCAGATTTGTCTGGCAGGACTTGTTTTTGACAAATCCATGTTGGCTTCGAGTAATCACAGCATTGTTGTCAAGGTGCTCCCAGATGGATTGCTTTATGATCTGTTCCAGAATTTTCCCAGGGATTGATGTCAGACTGACTGGTCTGTAGTTCCCAGGTTCCTCCTTTTTACCCTTTTTGAAGATAGGGACAACGTTAGCCCTCCTCCAGTCATCTGGCTCTTCCCCCGTCCTCCATGATTTCTCAAAGAGAATAGACAGCGGTTCTGAGAGTTCTTCTGCCAGTTCCTTTATGACTCTAGGATGCAGTTCATCTGGCCCTGGAGATTTGAACTCATTCAAAATAATGAGGTGTTCCTTGACCATATGCCTGTCGATCTCAAGCTGCAATCTTGCCCCTTCAGCCTGTACTTCACCTTTGCCAGGGGGGTCATAGACCCTCTTTTGGGAGAAGACTGAGCCAAAGTAGGAATTGAGCACCTCTGCCTTTTCTTTGTCATCTGTTATCATTTTGCCATCCTTATTTAATAGCTGAACCACCATTTCTTTCCTCTGCCTTTTACTATGCACGTAGCTGAAGAAAGCCTTTTTGTTGTTTTTAACATCCCTTGCTAACCTCAGCTCATTCTCAGCTTTAGCCTTCCTGACGTCATCCCTGCAATTCTGTGCTATCTGCCTGTACTCTTCCTTTGTTACTTGGCCTTCTTTCCACTTCCTATATGTGTCCTTTTTTGTTTTCAGGTCATCCCTAAGCTTTTTGTGAAGCCACATTGGCTTCTTCTGTTGTCTTCCACCTTTTCTTCTTGTTGGAATTGCTTGTGATTGTGCCTTGAGAATTTCCTTTTTTAAAAGCTCCCACCCATCTTGGACTCCTTTTCTTGCTAGCATCGCTTGCCATGGGACCTTACTGATCATTGTTCTGAGTTTATGAAAATCAGCTTTCCTAAAATCCAGGGTACGCATTTGACTACACTCGGCTTTTGCTTCCCTTAGAACCAAGAACTCAAGTACAACATGGTCGCTTTCCCCCAGAGTTCCTGTAACTGCGACTTTATCCACTAAGTCATCTCTGTTGGTTAGGATCAAGTCAAGGATAGCCGATCCTCTAGTTCCTTCCTCTACTTTCTGTAGGAGGAAGTTATCCGCCACACAAGTCAGGAATTTCCTGGAGGGGCCATGTTTTGCAGAATTTGTCTCCCAACAAATATCGGGGAAATTGAAGTTCCCCATTACTACTACATCATGCTTCCTTAAAACATTGGCTATTTGCTTTTCAAAAGTTTCATCCTTGTCTTCTCCTTGATTGGATGGCCGGTAGTAGACTCCGACCACCAGGTTCCTTTTATTCTTTGCTCCATTTATTTCAACCCAGATGCTCTCGATGGGGCTACCAAGCTCCTCCTCCTGTATTTCTGTGCAGAGATATGTATTTTTCACATACAGTGCAACCCCACCTCCCTTTCTGTTCCTCCTGTTCTTTCTGAACAAGTTATATCCTTCAATTGCTGTATTCCAGTCATGAGAGTCATCCCACCAATCTCAGTTATACCTATCAGGTCATAATTTCCCTCTTGTATTAAGAGTTCAAGTTCGTTCTGTTTGTTTCCCATACTCTGGGCATTAGTATATAGACATCGAAGACCATGTGCTTCATAGTCTGGCTTTCTTCCTACATGTGTCTGAAGACTATTATTGGGCGCTATCAGAGCTGTTCTCTCCATTGCAGTGCATGCGCCTATGTCCATTGTTACCCCCAACATTACATCTCCCTTCCCCGTAGAATTCAGTTTAAAGCCCTCCTGATGAAGTTCTTCATGCTGTGGCCAAACACATTCTTCCCAGCCTTTGTGAGGTGCAACCCATCCCTAGCCAACAGCCCATCTTCCAGGAAGTATAGCCCGTGGTCCCAGAATCCAAATCTCTCTCGTCAGCACCACCTTCGTAGCCAGTCATTCACCTGGAGTATTTTTCGTTCCCTTTCTATCCCTCTTCTAACTACTGGAAGGATGGATGAGAAAACTATCTGGGCCCCAAAGTTCTTGAGTTTCCTTCCCAAAGCTTCAAAGTCTGACGTGATCTCTTCGTAGCTCCACTTGGCGGTATCATTTGTTCCCACATGGATGAGAAGAAAGGGGTACCTGTCAGTGGGCTTTATGAGTGCAGGCAACCTTTCAGTCACGTCTCTAATCTGTCCTCCCGGGAGACAACATACCTGGCGAGTCCATTGGTCTTCGCGACATACTTGGGTCTCGATCCCACGCAGCAAGGAGTCTCCCACTACTACCACTCTTCTCTTCTTCTTGTAGGCCTGGGTTTCATCGCCTCTGTTTGACTGACCTTTAGCCTCTTGCTCACTCTCATGCAGGTTCCCCTGTGATTCTTCCTCTGCAGGCTGTCCTCCAGTCTCATCTGCAAGTACCTGGAATCGGTTCCACAGCTCCACTGCTTCCACTGGTGCAGAGTGGCGTCTAGTTCTTCTTCTCCTAACTGTCACCGTTTTCCAAGGAGTATCCTCTGTTCCATTTTTCTTCACCTCAGCATTTCCCACTGCCTCATCTTGCTGTTGCTCTTCAAGCTTCTGGTCTGCCCTTTGCTGCTGTAGTTCCCCCATTCTGTCCAAGAACTCTTCGTGTTCTCTTATTCCCCGGAGGGTCGACAGTCGCCGCTCCAGTCCACTTACTTTTTCCTCCAGCAGCGTGATCAACTTGCACTTGTTGCAGGTGTAGGCCATGTTGTTCTCAGGCAAGAAAACAAACATTGCACACACCTTGCAGGTCACCACCACTGGAGAGTCTTGTCCTTCCATTGCCTCTTTTCCCTTTTTGTTTCTAGCTTTGTGATTGTTCTAGACTAGCCTGTGCCTGCTCCTCTACTCAGTAGAGGTTAAAAGCAGAGTCCCACTGGTGTGGAAGTGTGTGCTACAAGTCAAATAAATGAAAAAAAGTTAGTAAAAAAAATTTAAAAAAAGTTAGGGGCCTCCCCCTTGACCTCCCCTGCCGAACTCCCCTGGCCAACTCCTGTTTGCTTCCCCTGTTCACTCCCTTGTTCGCTTGCTCTCTGGGAGCTTGCCTGCTCCTGTAGTCCCTGGACCAGCTGGAGCAGCTTGCTCTGCTCTGCTCTGCTCAGCTGGGAGGCGGGAAACAGACTGAAGCTTCCCGCCCAGTCAGCTGCTGGGAGTACTCAGGCCACACCCCTCCAATTCAGTTGGAGCCCTCAGAAGCACCTGGTGAGCTCACAGCCAATCAGAAGGATAAAGGGCAGCGCCCTGGGCTTCCTGCAGCCCACTTACCTCTTAGCCTCTGTCTCTTTTGTCTCTTCAACCACTGCAACTCCCCTGGCCAACTCCTGTTTGTTCCCCCTGTTCGCTCGCTCTGTTCACTCGCTCTCTGGGAGCTTCCCTGCTTCTGTAGTCCCTGGACCAGCTGGAGCAGCTTGCTCTGCTCTGCTCTGCTCTGCTCAGCTGGGAGGCGGGAAACAGACTCAAATGTTGGAGAGGTTGTGATAGCATTGGCACATATTTTCATATGTGGTGGCTTTGACCCACAATCCAACAATTTTGGAAAACAGTGTTTCAAGAGGCAGAGAAAATCACAGAACAGAAAACGGAAAAATCAGACTTTTCCCCCATGTTAGGTTTCTTAAAAATATTTGATGGAGCAAATAAAAACTTAATACAGAAAGAATTTTTAATATTCATGTGGGTGACAGCAAGAATGACAATTGCATCCTCTTGGATAATAGAAATGACAGAGTCCATCCCAACATGGGGAAATAAAATATGTCCATCACATTGATGGAAAATATATTTCTGGTCAGATAATATAGATCTGAAACATGTACTGATAACTTCTACTAGAATTGGTATGCTTTTATTAACTACGTAAACAATAACAAAAACATTACTGTACCACCACCTACACATGGGTCATGTTGGAAGAATGTATTAGGATGAATTTTAAAAATTTTAAAGAATGATGATCAGTTATGTATAAAATGCAGTTAATTCCAATATGTCTGGGGGGTTTTAACCCTGAATTAACTCTGAATTGCCATTGGTTAGATGTATACAGTGAACTCAAAGTTTGATTAATGTTGTTTTGTTTTGTACAGAAATGAATTTGTATTGTGAAATTTTAAAATAAAAAAACCTGGAAAAATGCTTGGTTACCATTCCTAATAGGTAAGGCAGTTTTCCCCAGCTAAATAAGCTCTGAGTAGGGGTGAACGAAAGTCACTTACCTTTTCTCGCAGCTTTTTCGCGGTGGGGGGAGCGCTTCGCTGCTCCCCCCGCGAAGTTCAGGCCAGGGGGGGAGGCTTCCCGCCTCGCCCGGCCGAAATTCAGGCCGGGGGGGGAGGCTTCCTGCCTCGCCCGGCCGAAATTCAGGCCGGGGAGGAGGCTTCCCGCCTCGCCCGGCCGCGAACACGAAAGTAAAAAAAAAAAAAAAAAAGTCCCCTGATAGGCTACGTGACGATTCACGTAGCCTATCACGGCTAGATCTGGAAAGTCAGCCGTGATAGGCTACATGAATCGTCACGTAGCCTATCACGGGTGACTTTAAAAAAAAAAATCGCGTACGCGAATGGCGGCCCCCATAGGGAGCTGCCATTTGCGTTCCTTATTTAGTTGCTGTAGTCTACGTCAATGTTTACGTAGACTACGGCGAAAATAAGGGCAACGCAAATAGCGTTGCCCTTATTTTCGCCGTAGTCTATGTAAACATTGACGTAGACTACAGCGACCAAATAAGGAACGCGAATGGCGGCTCCCTATGGGGGCCGCCATTCGCGTACGCGCTTTTTTTTTTTTTTTTTAAAGTCACCTGTGATAGGCTACGTGATGATTCACGTAGCCTATCATGGCTGACTTTGCAAATCTTGCCGTGATAGGCTACGTGAATCGTCACATAGCCTATCAGGGACGTTTTTTTTTTTCTTTCATTGCAATGGCGGGGGCGGCAGCCGGTCAAAAGACCGGCTGCCGCTCCCACCCCGCTCGAACACCGGACGAACCGCCAGCCGGACCCGCCGCCGGGAGGGACATTCAGGGAAGGTAAGTTCCGTCCCGGGGGGGGGGCGGGGGGGCGGAGGATTTCTCCCCGAAACTTGTTTGGGGGGCCGAACACGTTGGCGCTCGGCCCCCCGAAGTTTCGGGGAGAAATTCTCCGCCATCCCTAGCTCTGAGTAGCTTTCCCCTCTGGCCAGGGGTACTTCCAGATGGAGGACTTCTACTTCTGCCAATAAGAAGTCATCATGAAGCAATTCCATCTTTTTTTAGGGATGTACTAAAGTCACTTACCTTTTTGCAGATTCTGTTCATGGGGGGGGAGGCATTCCGTCCCTCCCCCCGGAATCCTCGATGGGGGCGGAGGCGATCTGGACCTCCCCCCCGGAATCCTCGATGGCCGGCTGTGCTCCACGGTGGCTCTGCGGAGCAGCCAGCCAGGCCCAGGCCAGGGCCATCTGCAGCCGGATTTCCGGCCGCGGAGGGCACTGGGTATATAAAAAAAAAAAAGCATATGCAAATAGCAGCTATGGCCGCCACCATTTGCATTCCTTATTTTTCGCCGTCTGAGTCTACGTAAATATTTACATAGATTAAGATGAAGAAAAGAAAGGGGAATGCAAATAGTGTACTGGGTGCTATTTGCATTCCCCTTTCTTGTCTTCGTCTTAGTCTACGTAAATATTTACGTAGACTAAGACGGCGAAAAATAAGGAATGCAATGCAAATTTGCGTACGCATTATTTTTTTTTAACCTAGACGTGATAGGCTACGTAAGTCTTTACGTAGCCTGTCACGTCTGGGGGGGGGGGGAACACACAGACTGCAAATGGTGGCGGCGGCAGCTGGTCGGAAGTCTAGCCGCTGCCATGGCCGAAGGTGCTGCTGGAGCCGCTGCCATCTGAAACATCCGCCCCAGGTAAGTCTCGTCCCGGGGGGGATCCGCGGGGGGCGGGGGGGTGGCAGGCCGTTCCGCGATGGATTTCGGGGGGCCGAATGCATTGGCATTCGGCCTCACCAAGATCCGTCGTGGAATTCTCTGACATCCCTACCTTTTTTCTTTAGGGAAGTACGAAAGTCACCTTGTCACGGGTGATTCGTGGTGCGGGGGAGGTGCTCCGCACTTCCTCCCAAAATCCTAACCTGGCTGGCTCCACTCTGCAGCAACTCTGCAGAGCTGCCAGCCGGGTGCATTCGCAGGCATGTGGAGCGGAGCCTGCAGACGCAAATGGTGGCAGCTACAGTGGCCGCCATTTGCGTTCATGTTTTTGGTCGTGATAGGCTACGTAAATATTTACATAGCCTATCACGGTGAAAAAAAACAGGAATGCAAATGGCAGCGGCCATGGCGGCTGCCATTTGCGTTCCCTTTTTTTGCCATGTTAGGCTACATAAATATTTACATAGCCTATCACGTCCTCCGCAGGGACGTAAATGGCGTCCCTGCATTAGCCGTGATAGGCTACGTAAGAATTTACATAGCCTATTGTGGCCTAAATGGGGAAGCAAATGGCGGCTGCAGATGCGGCCGCCATTCGTAAAGCAGCACGAACGGTACTAGGTAAGTGGCTCCGTTTCACCCACCTTTTTGCGGGGTGGGGGGGTGGGGGGCTTCGTTCTGCCACAGATTTCAGGGGGCCGAAAGCACTGACATTCGGCCTCACTGAGATCCGTGGTGGAATTCCCTGACATCCCTATCTTTAACAGGTTTTCTGCAGTGAGGAAAAAGATGGAAGAAATGGTGGGAACACAGAGGAAGGTTACAAGTAGGGATGCTGGAGAAATTCAAGACAGATTAAAATGAGCTTGGATTTCTAAGAATCCAACCTGCGGAATCCGCTGTGGAGTGACCCCCATGGGCCCTGCAGAGTCCGTGGACTTTCGGATGATTTTTTTACTTTCCCAGAATTTACAAATAAATCTGTAGAAAAATACGTACTAAGAAACATTAAACATCGCGTCCCTGCCAGGCTGTGATAAGCTACATAACTATTTACGTAACTTATCACAGCTAAAGCAGGGACGCAAATGGTGTAGGGGACTGTGGCGGAATTCTCTGCCATCCCTAGTGGGCGGAACAAAAGGCACCTGACAATCTGCAAAACACGGAGCATATTTTACACAGTACATCCCTAGTTACAAGTGGAAGACAACATCTGGATTACCACTTCCCATAAAATGTGAATGGGGCAGGGCAATGGCACTCTAAAAGTCTTGTCTGGAAGCAGCCGAGATTTCCCTAAACACCCCAGCTCACAACCAGGATCAGATGCTGTACTGCAGGAATGGGATGCCTGGATCTACTGGTAGATCTCTGGGTGAAGTAGATCAGCAAGTATTTCTGGCTCTCAAATGGCAGCAACAAAATGACTCCCCTCCTATTATGCTGGAGAGAGAGGGTAACTAGGCTGAATTTTGGTGTGGGAGGGGAGGACAGTGACCTTAGTTCGGTTCTTATACTTAAATCATTGGGCTCATAATTCTTTTATGTTAAAGCTTATGGCTTTACATCTGGTCCTGTTCATGGATCTCAAGGTTCTTGAAAAAAAGAAAGTAGATCTTGCAAGCCTAAAGTCTACCTTCCTGTGCTGTTGTACAGCACTTTTCCATTGCTCTTTGCTCTTTCTGTTGCTTCTGGCATCTAAGATGACTCTGCCTCAGGAACTACGTATTGACATTTGCTCTGGTTAGACCTCTTCTTGAAGCCTTCTGGTGATGGACGCTGCTGCCTGGTTGAAGTTTCACTGCAACCCCACAAAATGGCTTCCTACTTTCCTCAGCCACCAGCTCTGAACTCTAGATCCTCCAGCAGGAACTCTCTCAGACTGGAAGGCTAATTTGCACAGGAATAAATGATCTCTAAATCTAAATGTGTGTCCTCTAAATTCTCTGACTGGGGGAGAGGAGAGCCATACATAATATAGTACAGAAAATACTAAGTAAGTATTGCATTATTAAAGTAGTGTTTCCTTGATGTAGGGAGAGAGCCTAAACATAACTACTGTACAGGCACCTTTCACCCAGGCTTGTTATTCTGCTATACATTTTCAGCAGCTGAATCACCAGCCTGAAGACATTAAGCTAGTGGGCTTGTTTTCCGCTGGAGGCAAATGAAGGTAGGGAGAAAGGCAGTGACCTCAATCTCCACAACAAATTCAAAGGGGTTTCAGAGATGTTCAGCTAAAGTAACAGTTTCCAATTAGGATACAGTTTTTATGAAACAGACATACACACATTAATAGTCTCCCATTGAACTAGAAACTAGTTTCCTCTTGTAATAAGGAAAATAGTTCTCTGCATTTTGACAGAGTGGTGGACCCACTAGAATAGCATGGGAGATATTGCAGAGGGCAGCATGGGGAAGGGGGAATATGTGAACAATCACTTCCCCCCTTCCTCCAGTGGGAGCCTCCACTGGATTGGAAGATTCACCCTCCCACCATTCATGGAAGGGCAAGTCTAGATGCAACCTATCATCATGTTGTTATGTTCATCATTACAATCATGTTGTTCTTATTACTGCTACAGCTACTGCTCTCTGTTTCCAGCACTATCAGTGTAGTTGGCTCTTTACAGAGTTTCAAAAGCAAATGAAAAATAGGTTCCTGCCCAAAAGGAGCTTACAATCTAAACTAGACAATGGGGAAGACAACAGAGAGAGATGTGGTAGACAGAAGGTTAGTAAGTGATGAATATGAGCAAATGCAGTACTTGGTTACAGCTGGAGATAAGATAAAAGGAATATGCCACAGATTTCATGAAAAAGATTTAAAGAAAATTATAAAGGTGGCATGATGAAAATATTCAGAGAGGGAGAACTAGGCATAAGGAAAGCAAGGTAGATGTCACTTAAGAGAGCAAGAGATGTTAGGATAGTGGAGTCTGCAATCCTATACCCACTTCCCAGGGAGTAAGCCCTACTGAACTCAATTAAATTAACTTCTGAGCAGGCATGTATAGGATTGCTGTATACCTGATCTGAAGAAAGCTTTGAAGAAGTAGAAATAGTCTGAATCGGTGCCGGCTCCAGGTTTTTAAGGGCCCGCAATGGGCCCCCTCCCTCACTGAGTCTATCTTCTCACTGCATTTATCGACAGTGTTATTGCTTCTCCACCCCTTTCTCATCATTGCAACCACTTGCTTGTTTGACAGGCTGAGAGCCCAGCCAGTGAGTCAGTAGTGGCATCTGTTGTTCTTCCTTCTCACACCCCTTGCTATCTGGGTCAGAACTCAGAACAAGAGGTAGGTGAACAAGCAAGTTGCAACCGTGAAGACAAGGAGTGAGTCCAAGGACTCTTATCAGTGGGTACCTGTTGGTGTGGGCCTCAGCAGGTGACTGGCCATCCATACTCTTGACACCAGCCCTAGTTTGAATATGTTGAATTTGAGTCAGATATGAGACATCCAAGTGGTTGCAGGAGATGAAGAGGGAAAGGTCTTCTATCCCACTTCCTTTATATAAGGTTGTGCCACTATTTTCTAGCGATGTACGAAACTCACCTTTCCCCGGAATCTTTCACGGTGGGGGGGAGATGCTCTGTCCCTCCCCCCAGAATCCTCGATGGGAGGGGAGGCAATCCGGTCCTCCTCCCCAGAATCCTCAACGGCCAGCTCCGGGCCATCTGCAGCCAGATTTCCGGCCGTGGACGGGCTGCTATGGATGCAAATAGCGGCCACCGTAGTGGCCGCCATTTGCATCCAGCCAGGCAGCTGTGATAGAATTTACATAGCCTATCATGGCTAACCCC
Source organism: Heloderma suspectum (assembly GCF_057233095.1). NCBI lineage: Eukaryota > Metazoa > Chordata > Lepidosauria > Squamata > Helodermatidae > Heloderma > Heloderma suspectum. The sequence goes on along the minus strand of NC_139459.1, from coordinate 240,574,709 downwards.
CCCCCAAACCCCAGCCTACGCAAATGGTGGCGGCTACAGCAGCCGCCATTTGTGTTCCCTATTTTTCTCTGATTTATCTTACATAAATATTTACGTAAGATAAAATGGCGAAAAAAGGGGAACGCAAATTTAAATATTTATGTAGGCTAGAGCAGCGAAAAATAAAGGAACGCAAATAGCACCCACTACGCTATTTACATATTATTTATATAAAATATTTACATAAGATAAATCGGCAAGAAATAGGGAACACAAATGGCATTTGCTGTAGCTGCCGCCATTTGCGTACGCTGGGTTTTTTTGGGGGGACTAGCCGTGGTAGGCTATGTAAATTCTTACGTAGCCTATCACGGCTGCAAGGATGGCAATGGTGGCAGCAGCAGCCTGGCTGCGGCCGGCCAGGAGACCAGCTGCTGCTGCCGGACCAGCCGCTGCTGCCACTGGAACCACCACATCCGCCCCAGGTAAGTGCTGTCCCGGGGGGATTCCATGGGGGGGGCAGGGGGCAGGAGGCTGTTCCACCACAGATTCCTGGGGGGGGTGGATTCTTTAGAATCCGGCCTCACTGGAATCCGTGGCGGAATTCTCTGTCATCCCTATGTTTTCCTATGCATGTCAGTTATGTGTATGTAGACAGCAAATTACCTATGCACTATTTGTAGCAACTTTTATACCTGCTAGTGGGTCTAACATATAGTAAAAGCATCTATTTGTTTTTGAACTGATGGACAGAATTTATGACATAAAACAAGCTGTAATGGGATCTTAGGGATGTACAAAAGTCACTTATCTTTTCAACAAGGTGATTCGTGGGGGGGGGAGGCGCTCCACACCTCCCCCCGAAATCCTTCTCTGGCCGGCTCTGCTCCATGGAGATTCCACGGGGCCACTGGCCGGGGCTGCCCGCAGCCGGAAATCTGGCCACTGGGCAACTTCCTTCTGGAAGAAAACAACAACAGCAACGGCGTACGCAAATGGAGGCGGCTACGGCAGCTGCCATTTGCGTTCCCTATTTTTCGCTGATTTATCTTACGTAAATATTTACGTAAGACAAAACGGCGAAAAAAAGGGGAACGCAAATAGCGTAGTGGGCACTATTTAAATATTTACGTAAGCTATTACGGCGAAAAAAAAGGAACGCAAATAGCGCCCACTACGCTATTTGCGTTCTCCTTTTTTTCTGCCATTTTATCTTATGTAAATATTTACGTAAGATAAATCAGCAAAAAATAGGGAATGCAAATGGCGGCCGCCATAGCTGCCACCATTTGCATACGCCTTTTTTTTTTATTGGCTTGCCGTAATAGGCTATGTAAATACTTACATAGCCTATCACGGCAAAGACCAGGACGACAATGGCAGCCACAGCAGCCAGTTGAATGACCAGCCGCCGCCACTGGACCCTCTGCTGGAGCCGTTGCCGGACCCGCTGCTGGAGCCACTGCCATCCGGAACATCTGCCCCAGCTAAGCCTAATCCCAGGGGGAATCCGTGGGGGGGGCAGGGGAGCAAGCCATTCTGCCACGGATTTTGGGAGGCTGAATGCCAGTGCATTTGGCCTCACTGAAATGCGTGGCGTAATTCTCCACCATCCCTATGGGATCTTATCTATCAGGTTATAATCACACTTCAGATTCTGAAAGGTGACATCAAATATGAACTAAATGGAAGAATCTATCCATAGAAAAACATAGACCCTTGTCAAGAACATTCTGATTGCCTAAAATCAGAATAATCTAATAAATTAGCAAAATTCTTAAAATTATGTTGATTAGGCTGTTGTGTGGAGATCCCGTTTATTTCAAAGATTCCTTTCCTTAGCAAGGGATCCCTTCCCTTCCTAAGAAAGTACAGTGTATTTCCAGATGCTCTGCAGACCATGATAACCATCTCACCCAAATCTAGGGGTGTACGAAACCCACTTACCATTCCGGTCCAGGCATCTGCGGCGTGCAGGGAGGCGATCCGTCCCTCCCCCGGAATCCTGCCCAGCCGGCTCTGCTCCGCAGCAAGTCTGTGGAGCTGCTGGCTGTAGGGTCGGCGGAGAATTTCTCCCCGAAACTTCAGGGGGCCGAGCGCCAACGTGTTCGGCCCCCCGAACAAGTTTCGGGGAGAAATCCTTCGAACCCCCCCACCCCCCGCACCCCCCCGGGACAGGACTTACATTCACCGAATGTCCCTCCCGGCGGCGGGTCCGGCTGGCGGTTCGGTGGGTGTTCGAGCGGGGCGGGAGTGGCAGCCGGTCTTTCGACCGGCTGCTGCCGCCGCCATTGCAATAAAAGAAAAAAAAAATGCTCCCTGATAGGCTGTGTAACGATTAACGTAGCCTATCACGGCTAGATTTGCAAAGTCAGCCGTGATAGGCTACGTCAATCGTCACATAGCCTATCACGGGTGACTTTAAAAAAAAGAAGAAAAAAAGTGTGTACAGATAATGGCGGCCCCCATAGGGAGCCGCCATTCGCGTTCCTTATTTGGTCGCTGTAGTCTATGTAAAGATTTACGTAGACTACGGCAAAAATAAGGGCAACGCTATTTGCGTTGCCCTTATTTTCGCCGTAGTCTACGTAAACATTTACGTAGACTACAGCGACTAAATAAGGAACGCGAATGGCGGCTCCCTATGGGGGCCGCCATTAGCGTACGCGCTTTTTTTTTTTTTTAAGTCACCCGTGATAGGCTATGTGACGATTGATGTAGCCTATCACGGCTGACTTTGCAGATCTAGCCGTGATAGGCTACGTGAATCGTCACGTAGCCTATCAGGGGGCGTTTTTTTAAAAAAAAAACTTCCGTGTTCGCGGCTGGGCGAGGCGGGAAGCCTCCTCCCCGGCCTGAATTTCGGCCAGGCCAAGGCGGGAAGCCTCCCCCCCGGCCTGAATTTCGGCCGGGCCAAGGCGGGAAGCCTCCCCCCCCAGCCGGAACTTCGCAGGGGGAACAGCGAAGCGCCTCCCCCCCACCGCGAACGTCCTTCGAGGACAAGTAAGGGACTTTCGTCCACCCCTAGCTGGTTGGGCCCATCCGCAGCAGGACTTCTGTCTGCTACTGGGCTGCAGCCGCAAATAGGGATGTCAGAGAATTCCGCCATGGATGTCTGGGAGGCCGAATGCCAGCGCATTCAGCCCCCCAAAATCGGTGGCGGAACAGTCTCCCCCCCGCCCCCCCCAGGACGGGACTTACCTTGGGCGGATTTTCCTGGCAGCGGCGGCTCCAGCGGCAGTTCTGCAGCAGCAGCTGCGGCAGCCGGTCTTCCAACTGGCTGCCGCCACTGCCATTTCCAGTTAAAAAAACCAGAAAAATGTGATAGGCTACGTAAAGATTTACGTAGCCTATCACGGCTAGATTTTTAAAAAACACCGTGATAGGCTACGTAAATGTTTACGTAGCCTATCACGGCTGATTTAAAAGAAAAGAAAGAAAAAAAGGCATGTACGCAAATGGTGGTGCCCATGGGCGCCGCCATTTGCATTCCTTATTTTGGCACGTCTTAGTCTACGTAAACATTTACGTAGACTAAGACGGTGAAAATAAGGGGAACACAAATAGCGTGTCTACGCTATTTGCGTTCCCCTTATTTTCGCCGTCTTAGTCTACGTAAATGTTTACATAGACTAAGACATGCCAAAATAAGGAACGCAAATGGCGGTGCCCATGGGTGCCGCCATTTGCGTATGCATGTTTTTTTCTTTTAAATCAGCCGTGATAGGCTACGTAAACATTTACGTAGCCTATCACGGCTGACTGCAGGGACGCAAATGGCGGCGGCTATGGCCGCCGCCATTTGCGTCCCTGCTAGCCAGTGGCCGGATGTCCGGCCACTCGCGGAGCTGGCCGGCAGCTCCGCAGAATCCCTGTGGAGCGGAGCCGGCCGGCCAGGATTCAGGGGGGGAGGGAGGGAGCGCCTCCCCTCCAGCATCAGCATAATCCGTGAGCAGGTAAGTGACTTTTGTACATCCCTGGCCGCAAATGGCGTCCAGCGTAGGGGATGCCATTTGCGTCCCTGCTCTTTTTGGTGATAGGCTATGTAAATATTTATGTAGCCTATCACCGAAAAGAGCAGGGATGCAAATGGCGTCCCCTACGCTGGTTGCCATTTGCAGCCGCAGTCCAGGGCAGCAGACGGACGGCAGCAGCGGACGGACCCGGACCGGCCAGCAGCAAGTAGGGTCCATCCAGGAGGATTTTGGGGGCGGGGGGGAGAAGTCCATTCTGCCACAGACTCATTGGAGTCCATGGTGGATTTCTCCTCCATCCCTACCCAAATCTTCCTCAAATTACGGTCCTATAGGTCTTTACTTCACCCTATACAACTTAATGAAAGCCATTGATAATTGCTAGCCACTATCTACATAGCCTCAATTCATTTGTTTTCTAGTCTCACTGGCTTGTGACAGAGCCCATCCACCAGCTTCTGTCTGTCTATTTATTAGAGGTGTGCAAATACCAAACAAAGCCTCATGATAGATCCAGCTTCAGTTCTGGTCACTTCAGCTGAATCCAATGTGCATCCCATCTGTCTGTCTGTCTGTCTGTCTATCTATGATAGGCAGACTTCAAAAGCATTTTGAAGGAAGACTATGTTATACAGTTGAACATATTTCCCCTTAATGCTGTTCTATGAGCCAGGGGTGTCATTAGAGGAGGCCCACTTGGGCACAAGGATGCCCCTTTCTGGGTGCCTGCGGACTGTCCAGCAGCTCATGCAGTGCACCAAACAGAGGAAGCCAGCCGGCGTGGGTCCAGTGAGTTGGGCAGGTTCCAGTGAGTTTGGCCATCCCTAGACACAACCTGTCTCCGTTTACTAGAAAGAAAATCTTATGCAACCTATGGTGTGTGTGAGTTGCAAAATAATCAAAACAGCACCAATACTTTCTAGGATAGCTGACAGCTACTTGCTTGAGAAGCAAAAACACAAAAAATAACAGCAAACCACTACTCATTAGGAGTAGGCCCACCTGGGCATATGCCCTGGGTATTTTTTGAGCTATGCTCCGGATTGTTTGAGCTAGGGATGGGGGAGAATTTCTCCCCGAAACTTCGGGGGGCCGAGCGCCAACGCATTCGGTCCTCCAAAGGTTGTTCGGGGAGAACTTCTCCGCCCCCCCGCCCCCCGCCCCCCCCGGGATGGGACTTACCTTTTACGAATGTCCCTCCCGGTGGCGGGTCCTGGCGGCGGTTCGGCAGGTCTTCGTCAGGGGCGGGGGCAGCAGCCGGTCTTTCGACTGGCTGCCGCCGCCGCCATTACAAGCAAAGTAGAAAAAAAACAAAACGCCCCTGTGATAGGCTACGTAACAATTAACGTAGCCTATCACGGCTAGATTTGCAAAGTCAGCCGTGATAGGCTACGTTAATCATCACGTAGCCTATCAGGGGTGACTTAAAAAAAAAAAAGTGCGTACGGCTAATGGCGGCCCCCATAGGGAGCCGCCATTCGCGTTCCTTATTTGGTCCCTGTAGTCTACGTAAAGTTTTACGTAGACTACGGCGAAAATAAGGACAACGCAAATAGCGTTGCAGATCTGACTTTGCAGATCTAGCCATGATAGGCTACGTTAATCATCACGTAGCCTATCATGGGGGGTGTTTTTTTTTTAACTTTTTATTTCGTGGCCGGGCGAGGCGAGGCACCTCCTCCCTGGCCTGAATTTTGGCCGGGCGAGGTGGGAAGCCTCCCCCCCGGCCTGAATTTCGGCCGGACGAGGAGGGAAGCCTCCCCCCCTGGCCTGAACTTCGGGGGGAGCAGCGAAGTGCCTCCCCCCCACCGCGAAGCAAGCTGCGAGACCAGGTAAGTGACTTTCGTGCACCCCTAGTTTGAGCTGTCCTAATTGCCATTTTTTTTAACTTTTCCCCATTGACTTGCATTGGAAAACAGAAATGGTCACAACTTTTTTAGCTTGTGAGATAAATACATGAAATTTGGAGACCCGGTAGGGGAAATCTCTAATGACCTGTGCATTTTCATACAAATTTACTCAAAAACTATTGGGGAAGGGGTGAAGGGAAGGGAAAGCAAATCACTCCCTGCCCCAAATTGGAGAACTCTCCTTCCACATGAACTACTGCACCTATCCTTCTGAAACTTTGCTGGTTTCTTACTTAGGACACCTCTAGGCTGTCTGTAATTTTCAGAACAATGGTCCACAAGGAACATAGAGAAGACCTCAGAGTTTCAAGGCCGCCCTTGCACAATTTTTATCCAATTCTTCCAAGTAATAAAAGTGCTATTGGCAGTTCCCTTTAAAAGAAAATCAAAATGTAAACCCTGCATCTATTTTTCTGACATTGGGCAGGTGTAATCCCCTTCTAGGGGGATGCTATGCCTGAAATTATCATCCAGTTCTGACCAAGAGAAAAAAGTTACAGTTTGTTGTTGACTTGGATATTCTTTCTATCTATATGTTGTTGTTGTTTATTCGTTCAGTCGCTTCTAACTCTTCATGACTTCATGGACCAGCCCACACCAGAGCTTTCTGTTGGCTGTCACCACCCCCAGCTCCCCCAAAGTCGAGTCTGTCACATCCAGAATATATCTATCTATCTATCTATCTATCTATCTATCTATCTATCTATACATGCAAATTTGTGTTATGGGCCTGTGCCAGGGATCTTTTAAGAACCTAGCAATGCCCCTGCTATGAGCAGAGTTTTGATAAAGGATTAGATCAGATAAGAGTCCTGTCCCACCCATATCCATCCCTTTCCCACCCACCTGGAATGCTGTCTTGCCTTAGTTTTCTTGTTCCTGGCCATCCACATAGGAATGGCATGCTCAAATATGGCCTATTAGAGTAAAAACTAATCTAGGTAGTCCAAAATTGTGTGATGGATCCCCCATTAAAATGTAGTGATCAACTGCAATTTCATACAAAGGCAGAGGAGTATTGTCTGGTCCAACCTAAAGTTGCTCTTGAACACAGCCATATCAGTCTCAGACTGGAACAGAGGTGCCATCTGTCCTGGAGTAAAATAAGGTAATGATCAGCTGCAAATTTCAATTTAACTTGCCAGATAACCAATGGTGTAGCTCAGCTAATGCAAACACGATCAAAATGTCCCTTTCCCCAAATTGGTCACACAACTGGAAACTTTCCTGGGTGTATATTCTATTGTACAGTTACTTTTCTACTCAGTTTTGGGTAGACCTTTACTTGGATTCTGAATTAGAAGCTTTTTGGGAGAAGAGGTCTAGAAAGACTGGAAAGAACAGCCATCTGGTCAACATCTGCTCAGGAGCCAGGACAACTAATAAGAACTGTCTGAGATAAAAGATAGGTATATCACATAACAAATGGAAAACCAGACTCCTGGCTCCTACTGCACAGAACAAATGCTTGCATTTCCCCTATCCATTCACTGGCGTGAGTCATCAACCAAGGCTGTTATACCTTCTATACGTTAACATAATTTTGAAATTGCGCAGTTGCTACAGTGTGAAACTCTATTGTCGTAGCACGCATGTATTGAGAAAGAACTTATAAATATTACTGCAGTCTAATATGCACACAACATACTCTTGAGTCATAGAAAAGAACCGAGCAGCTTCTGCTCATGTGGAATTCCAGATGTGTGCAAATAACCCTTTGGGTTGCTGTCTATATTACTTAAGAACTTCTCACAGCAACAGATATTAGGACGTGTGTTGTTGCTGTTGTTGTTCAGTCGTTAAGTCGTGTCCGACTTTTTGTGAACCCATGGACTTCCATGGACTATGCCAGGCCTTCCTGTCCTCCTCTCATTACACAGCTAAATTTATTGTTTGTATATCTTCCTCTGGTAATATTAGCAGTATTGCATATATATATATATATATATATATATATATATATATATATATATTAGTGAACTCTCAGGTTATCATTCATTCTGAAATCTAATTACCATTAACAGAATAAATGTACATATAATAATGAAGAATGAAATCAGGGCAAACCAGACAGAGATTATACAATTATTTTCCCACAATACCTGACCTACAAACAAGCATTATACTTTTAGTTCATCTTGGGATCAGGGATATTGAAAACATAGACTTCTACCTGGGAGTAAGTAAGTCTCATTGAATGCAATAGAGTTTACTTCTGAATAGGCATGCACAGGATTGTGCTGTTGGGATCTTTCTGAAAAATGCATTAGGCAGAACTTGATAGCCTGTCCTGCTGCAGCTGTGAGTCTTTCCTGAATTTCTCTTTTATTTCTGGCCATTGCTTAGTAATAGGGGAGGGGGGTATTACCCACTTAATGTGCATTTGCACAGAGAACATATTTGCTTTTTCCAGGGGATAGTTTTACTTTCCTTATCACGATAAAATCTGAGACTGAAAAGAAGAGCAGGCTGCCTCTTTCAATAAAAATTAAGAGATAACAATGCATACAACATATGCATTGTACTGACCTACAAACTCATTTTTAGAATCCTATGCATAGGTGCCCATCTTCCTTCCAAATGTTTATGCCCTGTCTAACAGGAATTACCTGATAGTGATATGTGTGTGTGCATGCATGCATGCACACATATGGTGAGAGGTCCCCTTTACTCCTCTGCAGTTAGTGTAAAGGAGATGAATCATTTTGGCCTGTGGGAATTGGCTAGATGTTGCTATTTCTTTAAGAAACCTCTAAGGAGTGTAGGGTGAGCCAAACATAGCAGCAATCCAGTAAAAATATAAAAGCAGCAATCCAGTACCAATGAAGACAACAGAAAAGACCAAATATTAATGACAGGTAAATGTAAGATGGAAATTAAGAGACCCAAGGGAGGACATTTAAAGGCATTAGTCAACAACATAAAACAAATAACAAGAAATTATTTAAACTTATCAGAAGCAAAAAGTCTGCTAGAGTCATTAGGTCTCTTTGACTATCAGGAAGTGTAGTGAGTAATTAAGGAAGATGAGAACATTGTACAGCAGCTAAGTGACTTAACCACAATGACTGCTGGATGACTGCCTAAACTCAGATCTAAAAGTCATGGTTCTTCTCTTGTGATTTCTATTGCCAAAATATACCTACGATAAGAGTTACGCTAATTCTAAAAACAGTGAAGAAAAAGAAGACAAAATCTGTAGTTCAGTTAGATTCTAAAAGAGATGGAATTAGGACAAGAAGACAGCAAAAGTAGTATCAAGCTCAGTTCTCCTTTGCTGCGGGAACTGCACCAGCTGCCTATTTGCTACTAGTGTACAAAGCCCTAAACATCTTGGGACCAGGATACCTGAGAGAGCGCCTTCTCCCTTACCAACCTGCCTGGTCACTGAGGTCATTGGAGGGCATATTCCTGGTGGTTCCACATGGACCAATGGACCAAGGGAAGTCCACCCAGAGAAGACCTTTCAGTGTGGTGGCTCCTGTTCTATAGAAACCCCTGTCTCTGGAGGTGAGGCAGATGCCAACACTGGGTGGGTTTTGGTGTCTCCTCTAAACAGTTCTTTTCCAGAAAGACTTCCTTGGTTAACCAGTCTTGGTTTTATTGACATGCTGTAATTTTAATATCATGTTTCATTCTTTTCTTTTACCTTTTATTCATTTTTTCTCTTGTTGTTCACCACTCTGGAATCTGTTTAGATGTGGAGTGGTATACAAATATCGTAAATAATTTTTTTAAAAAAATGGAAATATGAGAATTGTAGTCCAACGTGATAACAATGCATACAACATATACACTGAGTATTATAGACCAATGTGATTTACACTGCTTTCACTTAATTTACTTATTACAATAACTAAACAGGCCCCAGAACATTGGCAGATCACCTAAACTTGACCCATTTGTAGGTTGCATGATATGAAGCATAGCTACTTGGAGCAGAGATGGATAATATACTCCTGAAACTGAAAACACTAAAGAAATTTCAGCCAAATGCCTAATGTACACTTGTGTAAACCACAAGAGTCATCTATCACATATCAAATGGAAAATTCATGTTACTTTCATACAAATTTTTGTGCACAACGCCGGTAGAATGTCAAGAGGCCATTAATATAAGCCCCATTATCATTAATCATAAAAATAAATACATGGATAAAAACCATTTAGAAAACTTCTGCCAGACAGAAATTGCTTTTCACCAATCACGAAGCATTTAGTTGACCAAGTTACTTAATTGGTATTGCATTCTTTATAAGAAAATACTTAATTTTATATGCTTGCTAAGTGATAACATTTACTGATCTCAAGCACTCAGATGAAACACACTGCACTATATATACAGTAGGTCAACCCAGCACAAAATGGATGAATTGCATAGACATGGTTTGAGCTTTTTGATATTCCAAGGGCTTTTGAGTTGTTTAGAGCCATGAGCACAATCCAGTCCAAGTTAAGATCTTGGGGCCATTTATTTGAATGGGAAAATTTTAGGGATGGCGGAGAATTTCTCCACGAATCTCCGGGAGGCCGAATGCCAATGCATTTGGCCCCCTGAAATTGGTGGTGAAATTCTCCGCCGGCCCCCTGCCCCCCCCGGGATGGGACTTACCTCGTGCAAATGTCCCTCTCGGCGGCAGGTCCCGGTGGTGTTTCAGTGGCGTTTCGGCAGGGGCGGTGGCGGCGGCCGGTCTTCTGACCGGCTGCCGCCGCTGCCATTGCAAAATAAAAAAGGAAAGTAAAAAAAAAAACACCCGTGATAGGCTATGTAACGATTTACGTAGACTATCATGGCTAGATTTCCAAAGTCAGCCGTGATAGGCTACGTAAATCGTCATGTAGCCTATCAAGGGTGACTTTGAAATAAAAAAAAAGCGCGTACGCAAATGGCGGCGCCCATGGGGCACCGCCATTTGCGTTCCTTAGTTTGGCACATCTAGTCTACATAAAGATTTACATAGACTACGGCGAAAATAAGGGCAACGCAAATAGCGTGCCCTTATTTTCGCCGTAGTCTACGTAAATCTTTACGTAGACTAGACGTGCCAAACTAAGGAATGCAAGTGGCGGCGCCCCATGGGCGCCACCATTTGCGTACGTGCTTTTTTTTTTTCAAAGTCACCCGTGATAGGCTACGTGACGATTTACATAGCCTATCACGGCTGACTTTGGAAATCTAGCCATGATAGGCTACGTAAATCGTTACGTAGCCTATCATGGGTGTGTGTTGTTGTTTTTTTACTTTACTTTTTTTTTCGCAGCTGGGTAGACGGGGCGCTCCTCCCCAGCCTGAATTTCGGCAGCGAGGGATGGGGCGCCTCCCCCCTGGCCTGAATTTCGGCCAGGCGGGGCGCCTCCCCCCCTCGCCTGAACTTCGGGGGGAGAACCAAAGTGTCTCCCCCCCACCGCGCAGAAAGCTGTGGGACCAGGTAAGTCCCTTTTGTCCATCCCTAGAAAATTTAAACACATGCTTAGCTTTCACTTTGAAATAAAAGTATTAAACTTTGGCTTAATTGTGACTTTTAAAAATTCGTCTTCTCCATAAAACTCAATCAAATGTTTATTACAGTCATAGACCAGCATAAATACATCTAAAACCAACATCTAAAACAAATCAGGATTTCTCCATTCTCATGGGATTTGTGTGTGTGCGCGCATGCAAAACCATCAATCTGATATCTCTTATTTACAGAACATCCACTTACTTCAAAGATTTTCTTAAATCTATTATTTATTTATTTATTCATTTATTTATTACATTTATATTCTGCCTTTTTTACTCTTTAAGAATCCCGAGGCAGTGTACATAATCTTCCTCCTCTCCATTTTATCCCCACAACAACAACTCCGTGAGGTAGGTTGGGCTGAGAGGCAGTGACTGGCCCAAAGTCACCCAGTGAGCTTCCATGGCCTAGTGGGGACTAGAACCTGGATCTCTCGACTCCCGGTCCAACACTCTAGACACTACACTGGCTCTCCAAATCTAACTATAATTTTTATCTAATCTCTTCCTTAAATGGGGGATATAATAAGATGTATAACAGACTCAAACTTTCTAATTCCACAAAGACATAAATGTGTAGCAAAAGGAATACTCTGAAATAATTGAACCTAGCTACTGCTAGATCATGCCTATATTTAGGAAAATGTAACACTTCTAAGTATTTTGCCACTTTAATCCCATAATCAGGATTCACACCCATAAATAATGGCTAACATTACTTACCAGAATTGCATCTTTTGGAGATCTGAATCCCTAATTCTTGGAGATAGTAGTTTTTAGCCTGATTAGTGCCCAGCATCATTAGCAAAACCTCAGGGGAAACATCCCAGTGCATATATCTTCTCCAAAGCAGTTTCATCCATGCAGAAACATAGGTATCATTACAGTGCTGGCCAAAAACCATTACAGCTTCAGAACACTGGATTTTATCTAATGGTGTTTACTCCAATGATGAAAGATGTTCACTAGCAGAATGGGGAGGTGGACAATTTCTGGCTATTCCTCCTCCCACCGCGGCCTACTAAGCACCCCATAGTACATAGGGGACTGCAGGGTGGTCATCTTTCATCAGCAGAGTGGTCAGCATTGGATACAACCCAATGTTCCTGATATTAATTTTATGCATTATTTATTTATTGCATTTATATCCTGCCTTTTTTCCTCTTGCAAGGAACCCGAGGCAGCTTACATTCTCCTCCTCCTCTCAATTTTATCCTCACAACAACCATCCTGTGAGGTAGGTTGGACTGAGAGTCTGTGACTGGTCCAAAGTCACCTAGTGAGCTTCTATGGCTGAATGGAGACTAGAACCCGGATCTCCTGGCTCCCAGTCCAACACTCTCCTATGTTAAAATCAGCATCAAAATAATATGCAAAGCAGAATATAAAGAAATTAAATGCCAGGGAAAGGGGTCTTTGGCCCTGGAGAATCATAAAAGTAGGCACCAGGAGAGCTTCTTTGAGTCAAGTGTTCCATAGCCAGGGTACCACCTGTCACACCTCAAATGGCTGGAGAACCCAATGAAAGGCTGTAACAGTAATCCCAGGCTACAGCCAGGGAAATACAGAGACAGGCAATAATTCAGGTACCCAAGTCCAAGTCATATGGAGATTTAAAAGTCAAGGCTAGCACTTTGAATTCAGCATGGAAACAAGCTGGGAGTCAGTGATTATAATACCCTGCCCCAAGTAGCCTAGCAGCTGAATTCCGATGACTAATAGTAGTTTTTGAACCATTTCAGAGGCAGTTCCAGTAAAATACATGACAGAAGTTTAAACTGGAGGTTGCTAGAGCATGGTTATCTGAGGTCAGCCTGTATTCATCCAGGTAGGGATGCAGCTGGCAAACCAGCCTACACTGTCAAAAGGCACTTTGTGCCATGGAGGGAACTGCATCTGACAGATATGGTTTGAGAAGCATCCTAAAGCTGCACTTCTGCCCTGTGTGAATTGAGCTTCAGTTTATTGGCCCTGCACCAGAAGAAAAAGAGATATCAAGCATATTGAGGGCATCTTACCCCAAATCTCTGGATGACCTAACCAGCTTATCCAGGCTGTCCATTACCAGCAGCTACTGAAGACTAGGGATGGCATGGACAACTGACTGAGTCCAAGACTCTGTTGGGCTCCCCCCCACTGCCCACACCCCTGGACCACACTCACTGAGCCTCTGACCTTTCTCGCTCCCACTCATGTGCTCCTCCCAGGCATTCCCTGCACTTATCCAGACCCATCCATGAGCACACGCCATTTTAAAGAGCTTATTTTTACATAAAGAATGCACTATTTTAATATGCGCAAATTCAGGCCAGGAAAGCTTGATATACACAATATTAGAGGTGTAAATGGGCCATTTATGCCTCTAAGATTGCGCAGATCAGCCTTTCCCACCCCAAATTTGCTCATATTTAAATATGAGCATTTTTAATTACCTCCTTTTTTCTGTAAAAATAAGCTCGGCAAAATGGTGGGTGCTCGCGGATGGGTCCGGGTGAGTGCAGGGAATGTCCGGGAGCACATGAGCGGGATTCAGGTGAGTGAGGGTGGCTCAGAGAACTTGTGGGGGCTCAAGCCCAGGTCTGGAGTGGCTCAAGTGGGGATGGTGCTTCAGTGGGCAGCTGCCAATACTGGATGGGTGTGGGTTTCTCCATCCCTACTGAAGCCAACTGAAGAAATTATGTCAAGCAGAATTACACCAACATCTTCTAAGTCAGTTACCATGTATCAGGCTCTTTTATTCAGATAATGAGAGAAAAGTGGCACAAATGTTTCACATCAATGAACCAGCCTCTTATAATCAGGCCAATTGTCTGTAGGTCCATGCAAGTACATTTTCATGCCCAACATTAAACTGTGCAATTTACCATTGTTGGACATTTTCAGGACAGTAAACTGATAAAAATTTATATCCAACAGTTCCTTTCCACCCACTGTCACATCTTCTAGTCAGAAGGGGAGAATGGAGGCAGAAGAGCGAATAAGAATTATTTTCATCCACAGCCTTGCCTTTGAGGAAACAAAAACCTTGAAGCCTACACACAGAGGACTATGAATACCAGGGATCTTACATAATGGTAACACCTTACAAATATGTGCGTGGGAAAAACAAATGCACACAGCACCAGCACCTTGACCAGAAAAGAAGACAAAAACAGAATCCAAAGCATAAAACATCATTAATGGAAATGAACAATGAAGCTATAATCAGAATGAATGCTAATCACTTCATTTCACCAACGACAGTTCAGTAGAGTTCCTGTTTAATATCATGCGCAAACCAAGCTGCCAGGTTTTATTTGTCATTTGATATAAAACTAGCTCTAGTTCAGAATACTGGAAAACCTCTCTTGTTGAGCTTTATGTCTTTAATCTCAAATGAAAACTGCCATTCCATCTGGATGATGTCCAAAGTGTCAAATTTTGGTAGTCAACCAACTATCATAGTCATCAACCACCTCGCCTTAGAAATCAGGAGTACTGATTAAACAATCAAGGTATTTGAATTGTGGTGAGGGAGATGTATGTTCTTTGCATCCATAATAAGAAGCTGGTGGTATTGCTAAAAAGGATATATGGATTCCAAATCTCAACCAAACTTTCCTAAATTGGGTATAGGTAATGAATCTCTACTTATTGGCTTTGCTTTGCTTCCTGAAGCTGCTAGAATTATACAACTGTGCTTTTGTTCAGTTCAAGTTAGCACTCTTATTTGTATAAGTTAGCCTTGCAACATATAGTGCTACCCTACAAATACATTTTTCTCAGAAGTAAGGACCACTGAGGTTTTCAAAAGACTTACTCCACAGTAACTGTGCATAAGATTGCAGCTTTACATTCTCTCCTTTTTGTGATATCTATCTATATCTATATCTATATCTATATCTATATCTATATCTATATCTATATCTCTCACCAGAAATTGAGCTAGGAATGCCGTTCCCCCACCCCCCATAAACTGAAGGAAGTATCCAATGGGGCACTAATGTAAATTACATCATTAGCACAATGCCAAAAGCATTCATGGCATGCTGATCTCCCAGGAAAATCAGTGCACCAGCTAATGCTATTGGTGTTGTACTAGCATAGTTTATGCTAGTGCAACATAATTTACATTAGTGTAGGATACTGCCCATTGTTGTTTAGGATAACAGCTTGGGTCACTACCATTATCTCAGTGAACTTGTCTTCCCATGCAAACCTTTCCCTTGTCCCAGGCACCTTACCTCTGTTGTTGTATTATTTTTACTGTATATTGTGTTCCAGATTCCATTTTTTCTGGAGGCTAGATTGGCTTCTCCCAAAAGCTGGGCTTTACTGTTGCAAAAATTCTGGTATTCTCTTCTTAATGGTCTCAGTAGCCCAGTCTTTCCAGAAGTGCTTTAGAAGCTTTCTTCTTCTAGAAGGTCTTTAGGAACTGTTCACTGAATAGGAACACTTTTGCTTTCTCCCTATCGTATTATACTTTCCTGAATTTGCCACTTGAATTTATTTGGTTAAATTTATTTGGTTGAATTTATTTGGTTAAACCAAGGAAAAGTGTCCATGTAGATTTACATGCATGTTTTGTACTTCTGACTTTCTCCAATTTAATTATACCTTAATTACACTATCTTTTTCTCAGCCAGTCACTTATCTCTAAAAATCTTCCTAGATGATATGCTTTTTACTACTCTAATGCCAGCCAGTAATGTATGTTTGAGTACTACTTTTGGTCCCTGACATTGGTAGCTAGATATAGGCAACATTTTGCTGCATTTCATTGGTTAAGGCTGCAATCCTATGCCCGCTTATCTGGAAATAAGACCCAGTTAACCTAACGGGGCTTTTGTCTGAATAAACGTGTGTAGGATTGCACAGCTATCCAAATATTATCACATTCAGAAGGGCCGGTGCAGCTAACAGAAATATGTGGTAGCAGGTTAGATTCATGTACTGCACATTCATTAGGAAGAATATGCAAACAAATGCATGGTGCTCTGGTTCTGGCTCTGGTTCCACCCAGGAACGACTAGCAATATCACACACACACACACACACACACACACCTCCTTTGGCTAACTAGATAGAACATTAATCATATCATTAGACCTTGTGTAAATAGCAGCCATGCTGTGGTGGTAGTGAACTGGAACAGGACCATGTTGTGGCAGGAGAGGGCTTGAACCCTTTCTCCCCACCATTATCCCAGTCCAAATTTGGGCCTCGCATCTGCTATTTGCCCTGGGAGCTAAGCTTACATTGTTGCTGATTGAAGGTTTCCAGTTCAGTTCTTATGCGCGTGGCTGCTATTTGTTTTTTTTAAATCATAGAAGGGCTAATTATATAATTAGTGCCACAACTAGTTTAACTTGGAGAGAGCAATCTTATGGCTGCTAGATTTTATTATTTATTTATTTATTTATTTATTTATTTATTTATTTCATTTCTATACCGCCCAATAGCCGAAGCTCTCTGGGCGGTTCACAAAAACTAAAACCAAACAACACACAATAAAACAATTTAAAATATATAGAACATTAAAACCACAATATAACAATACAACCACAATAAAACCTAGCAGCAGTACAGGAGTTTAAAATACAGATTTAAAACAGCAAAGATAAAAATTTAGAAAGCTAAAATGCCTGGGAAAATAAAAAGGTCTTCACCTGGCGCCGAAAGGAGTACAATGTAGGAGTACAAAGGAGTACAATGTAGATAGTGGCTAGATGGCCATAGGATATCCTGTTTTCCAGGAACTGACCTCAGATCCTGCACTCCGAGATCGGTTCCTGGAGAACTGACCTTCCCCCTGCTCCCACACTGCCTCTGAGGCAGTGCAGAGCAGCCCCGTCCTCCGCGCTTGCGAGAGGAGTGTGGAGCGGCCAAAAAGGGATGTATCTGGGGGCGGGAAGGGGCAGGAAGGGAGGAAATGCCTGCACGACACATCCAATGTGTCATACAGCAGCCTCCTTCCCTGCTCAGCCCTCCTACAGCTGGACAGCTGCAATCGGCTATCTAGCCGAAAATGCAGCGCAGGAGGAGTGCAGAGGAAACAATCCTCTCCATGCTTCTCCTGCCCAGCTTTGGATAGGCAGTCACCTCCAAGTTCGGAGGCAGCCACCTATCTGGACAGGATTGCGCTTTTATTAATCCAAGCCCCATCAGGGTTTAGACTCAAGCAATTTTATATATCCACTGCTGCTTTATATAGCATTACAATGTAATGTAGATAAATTCCACTTTTGTCTGTGATTTTTTTTGGGGGGGAGGGGGAATATTAGCAAGGAAGCCTGCCACATTAAGTTTTTTTTGGGAAACATCTAGTAATATCTCATACTTCTGGGTTTGCCACAGAAGTCAGAGCACTTCTTAAATGTACAATTTATATAATTCAGCATGTGTTGTTTGGCATTGCCCTGTGCTATGTCATTGTTTCTGGAATGTATGCATTCTGATAGTGATTAATAAGTCAGGGCATCATTTTTCTCGGCCCTAATCACATTGTACTACTTCCCACATTGTTCATGCATCTAAGCCTATGTGATTATGCCAACAAATGTTTCCATTTATTCTTGAATAAAAGCAACCTTGACACTTTTGTCAGAGCTTCTCATAAAAACACAAAACAAAACCCTGCACTATATACTGTTTTCCTGGTAAACAGATCACTGACTGAACAACAGAAAGCTGGAACAGTCAAAATTCTTGACAGTCTACAAAAGCTACCTGTATAATTTAACATAACACCAACAGCAACCCTGGTGGTGGATAACTAGGGATGTCAGAGAATTCCGCCACGGATCTCGGTGAGGCCGAATGCAAATGCATTCAGCACCCCGAAATCCATGGCGGAACCAAGCCCCCCGCCCCACGAAAGGCATGCGAAACGGAGCACTTACCTGCTGCTGTCCGGGCTGACTTGCGAATGGCGGCCGTGTCTGCTGCCGCCATTCACTTCTTCATTATAGCCGTGATAGGCTACGTAAATAATTACGTAGCCTATCACGGCTAACACAGGGATGCCATTTGTTGGGTCCCTGAGGAGGCCGTGATAGGCTACGTAAGTGTTTACGTAGCCTATCATGGCAAAAAAACATAGGGTTGGTGGAGAATTTCTCCCCGAAACTTCGGGGGGCCGAGCGCCAACGTGTTCGGCCCCCCGAAGAAGTTTCAGGGAGAAATTCTCCGCCCCCCTCCCCCCGCCCCCCCTGGGACGGGACTAACCTTTCCCGAATGTCCCTCCTGGTGGTGGTTCGTCGAGTCTTCGTCAGGGGCGGGGGCGGCAGCTGATCTTTCGACAGGCTAAATCGTCACGTAGCCTATCACAGGTGACTTTAAAAAAAAAAGCGCGTACGGCTAATGGTGGCCCCCATAGGGAGCCGCCATTCATGTTCCTTATTTGGTCGATGTAGTCTATGTAAAGATTTACGTAGACTAAAGCGACCAAATAAGGAACGCGAATGGCGGCTCCCTATGGGGGCTGCCATTTGCGTACGCGCTTTTTTTTTTTAAGTCACCCGTGATAGGCTACGTGACGATTAACGTAGCCTATCATGGCTGACTTTGCAGATCTAGCCGCAATAGGCTACGTTAATCGTCACGTAGCCTATGACGGGGGTGTTTTTTTTTTTAACTTTTTATTTCGTGGCCGGGCGAGGCGAGGCGCCTGCTCCCCGGCCTGAATTTTGGCTGGGCAAGGCGGGAAGCCTCCCCCCTGGCCTGAATTTCGGCCGGGCGAGGTGGGAAGCCTCCCCCCCTGGCCTGAACTTCGCGGGGAGAGCAGCGAAGCGCCTCCCCCCCACCGCGAAAAGCTGCGAGACCAGGTAAGTGACTTTCGTGCACCCCTAAAAAAACAAACAAACAGCGGACACAAATGGTGGCGGCTATGGCAGCCGCCATTTGCGTTCCTTTCCCCCCCTCCATTTTAGCCTATGTAAATATTTATGTAGGCTATTATGGCGAAAAAAATGGCATGCAAATGGTGGCCGCTGTAGATGCCGCCATTTGCGTCTGCTGTTGTTGTTGTTTTTTTGCCGTGATAGGCTACGTAAATATTTACGTAGCTTATCACGGCAAAATACAGGGACTCAAATGGCGGCTATGGCCGCCGCCATTTGTGTCCCTGCAGGCTTCCCAGCGGCTGGATGTCTGGCTGTGGGTGGCCCCGGCCGGCAGCTCCATGGAATCTCCGCAGAGCAGAGCCGGCTGGACAGAATTTTTGGGGGAGGGATGGAGCGCCTCCCCCCCCACCGCGAATGTCACCCTTTGAAAAGTTAAGTGACTTTTGTACATCCCTATGGATAACCAGGCCAATGAAGCAGGGGTGGAGAGATTTTAGAAAGCACAGCAGAGAGAATTAAATCCCTACCCTGCTGCCTTTTGTATTTATATTTTTAAAACCTTTGATGAGTGCACATAACAAAGTGAACTCTTAGCTTTTAGCATTAGCATGAAATTCAACAGATACATAAATGATATTTGCTGTTGAGGTGTATTTTTCTCCCTTCGCCTCATGGGTGTGAACTGATATAGACTAGTAGCTGAACTTATTTCCAAAGACAGTATGTCAAAGGAAGAATGGCCTTTATAAATTTGATCTGTTTACTTTTTGATCCCACACCCATCATAAATACGGCTTGAAGTAGGGAATAATAGGTTAAAAAAGTTAAAACCCCACTCCAACTATCAAAAAGCCAAATAAAATGATCTTGTATTGCTTCCAAAGCACCAGGTTTCAACTTTGACAAGCATCCAGAACACATTTTTGGGTTATTGGCCAGGCACCAAGCTGCTGCCATTGTTCTCTGGATTGGCCAAGGCAGATAGACCCACAAAGACTTTCTAATAGAACACAGGGGAGAAGACAGTATCTCAGCCATGTTTGCCCCAACCATTGAGGATATGTATGTCAAACTCAAAACAGGAAAAAAAATTCCATTGTTTTCAGAAAGCTTCACAGATCTAGCAGAGAAACTCAACTACTAAAGCAGTACAGTTATGGCAACCTACACTCAGTTTGTTCTGCATCAAGGCTTCCAAATGGTAAGTGGGGGACACACTGCAGAATAACCTCAGGGACAAACTAAACCTTTCTGCTAGGGGTAATCCTAGGGATGTACGAATTGTGTACCTTCCGTGCTACTTGACTTCCGCAGTTTGCGGCCAGTGCTCTGTACCGTCATTCGCAAGCCTCTGGAATTCTCCTCTTTTTTTTCCGCTCCAAGAATGATGAAGATAAATCCGTACCGACAGCCGTAGTTCTGCATAACTTCCATAAGAAAGGCTATTTTTTGTAGATATTTACGTATTTTTTCCCCCTGCCCTGAGACATGCAGTGATTACTTTCAGCCAAAACGCTTCCTCCTCCTCCAGGCTTCCCAAAACAAGGCTGCCCTAGGTGTGCCTGAGTGATGCACTCTTTGTTTAAAGTAATGCTGTTTGAAAGAAAGAAAGAAAAAAACCTTTTAAAATGACCATGCCGGTCTGGAGCCCTGCACGAGTATTATTCCCCCTCCTAGTCTTTGTATTTCCACATCCAGCCTTGTTGGTGACGTTGTGAGGCTAAAATGGAGAGGAGAACCAACTCTGTGCATATCTACTCAGAAGTGAGTCTTACTGAGTTCAATGCAACTTACTCCTACACATGTCAGCACCACACTGGCCCCCAGCTCAGCTTTGTATTTCCACATCCAACTCATTATCAAACCTCCTGTTAGTTATCTCAGTGGGTGACTTTGGGCTGGACTCTAACCACTACATCATACTTCTGTTATAAGAAAAGAAGAAAAAGAGACAGTATAATGGAAAGTTCTTTCTGAAGCAGTCACACTTGTACAAATGCAGCATGAAGGGAAAGATCAGCAACCTTCTCTTTGTTTGAATAAAAAGCACACTCTGCCTAGGAATTTCTCCCCGAAACTTCGGGGGGCCGAGTGCCAACGTGTTCGGCCCCCCGAACAAGTTTCGGGGAGAAATTCTCGGCACCCCCCCGCCCCTCGCACCCCCCCCGGGACGGGACTTACCTTTGCCGAATGTCCCTCCCGGCGGCGGGTCCGGCCGGCGGTTCAGCGGGTGTTCGTGCAGGGCGGGAGCGGCAGCCGGTCTTTCGACTGGCTGCCGCCGCCGCCATTCCAATGAAAGAAAAAAAAACAAAAACGCTCCCGTGATAGGCTACGTGACGATTAACGTAGCCTATCACGGCTAGATTTGCAAAGTCAGCCGTGATAGGCTACGTAAATCGTCGCGTAGCCTATCACGGGTGACTTTAAAAAAAAGAAAAAAAGCGCGTACGGATAATGGCGGCCCCCATAGGGAGCCGCCATTCCCGTTCCTTATTTGGTCGCTGTAGTCTACGTAAAGATTTACGTAGACTACAGCGACCAAATAAGGAACGCAAATGGCGGCTCCCTATGGGGGCCACCATTAGCGTACGCGCTTTTTTTTTTTTTAAGTCACCCATGATAGGCTACGTGACGATTAACGTAGCCTATCACGGCTGACTTTGCAGATCTAGCCGTGATAGGCTATGTTAATCATCATGTAGCCTATCACGGGGGCGTGTTTGTTTGTGTTTTAAACTTTGGAGTTCGCAGCCGGGTGAGGCGGGAAACCTCCTCCCCGGCCTGAATTTCGGCCGGGTGAGGCGGGAAGCCTCCCCCCCCCGGCCTGAACTTTGCGGGGGGAGCAGCGAAGCACCTCCCCCCCAACCGCGAACAAGCTTCGATGACAGGTAAGTGACTTTCGTCCAGCCCTAACTCTGCCTGCACATGCTCAGGGAATGGACAAAATGAGGAATAAACATACCAGGGAATATGAAGAACTATATTCTTCCATTATGTGTGTGTGTGTGTGTGTGTGTGATTGCCCTCCATCCAGCTGTTTGCCTGGAACCCCCCCCCCATTCACCCAAGGGTCTTCTGAGGTAACTAACAGGAGGTTTGCTAATGAGCTGGATGTGGAAATACAAAGCTGAGCTGGGGGCAAGTGGGGTGCTGACATGTGTAGGAGTAAGTTGCATGGAACTCAGTAAGACTTACGTCTGAGTAGACATGCACAGAGTTGGTTCTCCTCTCCATTTTAGCCTCACAACGTCACCAATAAGGCTGGATGTGGAAATAGAAAGCCTAGCGGGCGGAATAATACTCGTGCAGGACCGACCGGCATGGTCATTTTAAAAGGTTCTTTCTTTCTTTCTTTCTTTCTTTCTTTCTTTCTTTCTTTCTTTCTTTCAACAGCATTGCTTTAAACAAAGAGTGCATCGCTCAGGCACACCTAGGGCAGCCTTGTTTTGGGAAGCCCCAAGGAGGAGGAAGTGTTTTGGCAGAAAGTAAATGGAGATGGAGGATTTCAATTGAAAAAGAACACCCACAAGCAAGGCGGTGAGCACAATTCATTTTTTCTTTTTAAACTTACGTATTTATTATCGAAATATACTACCTTGTGTTTTTATTTACAAAAATTTCTCAACTCTGTGCGGATGACCAAAAAAAAGCCGCACAACTGTTGGCCCCTCAGGACCTCATGGGCCTGTTCTGCAGAGGATTCTGTTGCACAGATTGAAAGGAATTCAATCCCATTTCAGTCCATGGTGGAATTCTCTGACATCCCTAGGGAATCCTCATGGCAATGGGTTTAGTTTGCTATCTGCTTTGTTGCACTTTTTACTAGGGATGTCAGAGAATTCCGCCACCGATCTCGGGGAGGCCAAATGCCAGCTCATTTGGCCCCCCGAAATCGGAAGCAGAATGGTCTGCCACGCCCCTGCCACCCCCCAGGACGAGACTTACCTGGGGCGGACCTTCCTGGCGGCGGTGGCTCCAGCGGCGGCTCCGGCGGCGGTGCAGCGGCTGCGGCGGGCGGTCTTCCGACCGGCCGCCACCGCCACCATTTCCCGGTTTAAAAAAAAAAAAAAAGTGATAGGCTACATAAAGATTTACATAGCCTATCACGGCTAGATTTTAAAAAAACACCGTGATAGGCTACGTAAATGTTTACGTAGCCGATCACGGCTGACCAAAAAACAAAAAACGCGCATACACAAATGGCGGTGCCCATGGGCACCGCCATTTGCATTCCTTATTTTGGCATGTCTTAGTCTACGTAAACATTTATGGAGACTAAGACGGTGAAAATAAAGGGAACGCAAACAGCGTAGACGCTACACTATTTGTGTTCCCCTTATTTTTGCCGTCTTAGTCTACAAAAATGTTTACGTAGACTAAGATGTGCCAAAATAAGGAAAGCAAATGGCGGCGCCCATGGGCGCCGCCATTTGTGCACGCGCGTTGTTGGTTTTTTTTAATCAGCCGTGATAGGCTACGTAAACATTTATGTAGCCTATCATGGCTGAATGCAGGGACGCAAACAGCGGCGGCTACGGCCGCTGCCATTGGCGTCCCTGCTAGCCAGCGGCCAGATCTCTGGCTGCTGGTGGAGCCGGCCGGCGGCTCCACAGAATCGCTGCGGAGCACAGCTGGCCGGCCAGAATTCCGGGGGGGGGGGAGGAATGGAACGCCTCCCCCCGGCCAGGATTCCGGGGGGAGGGACGGAATGCCTCCCCCCCATCAGCATAATCCATGAAAGGTAAGTACCTTTCGTACATCCTTACTTTTTACTGAAGTCGTATCTGCTCCATCTGGGGACACATGGGTAGGGATGTATGAAAGTCACTTACCTTTTCGCAGGGGTGATTCGCGGTGGAGGGGAGGCACTTCGCTTCTCCCCCCGAAGTTCAGGCGAGGGGGGGGAGGCATCCCGCCTCACCTGGCCAAAATTCAGGCTGGGGGGGAGGCACCCCACCTCGCCCAGCCGAAATTCAGGCCGGGGAGAAGCGCCTCGTCTCCCCGGCCGCGAAAGAAAAAGTAAAAAACAAACAAAAACCCCGTGATAGGCTACGTAACGATTAACGTAGCCTATCACGGCTAGATTTCCAAAGTCAGCCATGATAGGCTACGTTAATCGTCACGTATCCTATCATGGGTGACTTTGGAAAAGAAAGAAAGCGCGTACGCAAATGGCGGTGGCCCATGGGCACCGCCATTTGCGTTCCTTATTTTGGCACGTCTAGTCAACGTAAAGATTTACGTAGACTACGGCGAAAATAAGGGCAACACAAATAGCGTTCCCTTATTTTCACCGTAGTCTACGTAAATCTTTACGTAGACTAGACGTGCCAAAATAAGGAACGCAAATGGCGGCGCCCATAGGCAGCCGCCATTTACGTATGCGCTTTTTTTTTTCCAAAGTCACCCATGATAGGCTACGTGACGATTTATGTAGCCTATCATGGCTGACTTTGGAAATCTAGCCGTGATAGGCTACGTAAATCATCACGTAGCCTATCACGGGTGTGTGGTTTTTTTTTAACTTACTTTTTTATTTTGTAATGGCGGCGGCAGCGGCAGCCGGTCGGGAGACCAGCCGCCACCCCCGCCCCTGACGAAACGCCGCCGAACTGCCGCCAGGACCTGCCGCCGAGAGGAACATTTGCTGAAGGTAAGTCCCATCCCGGGGGGGGGGCGGGGGGCTGGCGGAGAATTTCCCCAACACTTTCGGGGGGCCGAATGCCTCGGCACTCAGCCTCCCGAAGATTCGGGGAGAAATTCTCCGCCATCCCTACACATGGGGCTTGAAAATCCGCATTGCCCCAAAGCTAGCCTGGGGCTCTAGGCAGGTCACAAGGCAGTTTACTGCAAATTGCTTGTGTGGCTACTGGGCAGAGTCTCATCCACATCATCACTTAGTGAGCTTGTTCCATCCATCCCACTCTCGCCTTGTTCTGCCCTTTCTGCTTTTTCTGGCCAGTGTGTGTGTGTGTGTGTGTGTGTGTGTGTGTTAGCACCTTCTTCCCCAACCTATGCCCGACTCCATTTTTTAAATATTATTATTTTCCCTCTAAAACTGCAGTAGTACAATACTGGGAGGAGTAAAAATGCAGAACCCTTTTTTCATTTAAGTTGGGGTGATGGAACCATCAGGTGGAGTAGTTCCTTCCTGGGGAGCTTTGCCTTGCCTCTGTAGTTGTGTTTGTCCCTTTCAAAGTACTTTAGAGTGATTTTGCTTAGCCGCAACTGCGATCAGCACTGTTCAAGGTCCCGCTGGCAATGTGGTGTAATTTTGCTGTAGCACTATAGCAAATATGTGTATGCCTTTACAAATGTGCTATTTTGCTGTAGCGCTATAGTGATATATGCATTGCTGCACAAATGCACTATTTGAATAGCTTTTACATGAGCAATTGCAGAGCACAGCAGTAACTACTTTGGGAACTGTGATCTGGCCAAGTATATGTATTCCTCAAGGTGCTTTTACCAGTGTAATCTTTAGCCCCTGAAACCCTCTGTACTAGCTTTAGCGTGCTCCGACAGTAATGACTTTAAATGTCCAAGGTCGATATACTTTACAGTCCACATGTGGCTGTGGTTGGTGAACCTGGAGTGCTATTTCGATGTTGTGCTTTTACGCCTTACTTTTTAAAAACGTTAGAGGCTGCTCGCCAAAGTACACCTATACTTTGCAGGGATGGAGTTTAGTGGTTGGCAAGGTGAAGTAAATACCATGAGGTAGCTCAGAACTCCTCAACTGCCAGCCATGAAATGGCAGAAACATTGGGGGAACAAAGGCGGGGAAACACTGTGGAAACACCCTTTGACTGGGGTCAGTGAGGCCACAGCCAAGTGAAAGACACACCCCTGGGCAGGGCCATCATGACAATGTAAATGCACAGGGTTGGTGCACACTGTAACAGAAGCACAGACAAGCCAAATTAAGGAAAACTATTGGACTAAAAGTAGTCTCAGAAAAAAATGGTTTTTCGGCACAAAACTCTGGGGTGGCTGTGGGATGGCCATGATGTCATGTGCCCTGAATGACCTCCAAATGCAGCAAATTTGCAGCAAAACCCTGTGGGGATAACCCCCTAATCACAGATACTGTAGCGATGTTTGACAGTTTTACTTAATCCTATGAAAGCACGCACATCCCCAATTTGCATCAGGACTATAGTGTTCCAGAAGGGTATGTGTTAATCAACTCTCCATCCTTCCCCTCCCCAAAGTTGCACCCCACCCTTCCACCCCAAAGGCGGTGGTGGAGGAAAAAGTCTCAATTGGAGTCAATGGAGGCTTTTTCTCTCCTTTTATCCTCCCCCCCCCTTGTGTGTGAAAAATTTGGAGAAAATGGGTAGGTGGAGAGGTTTAATGGATGTTCCAATCATGGTCCTGATCTGAATGAGGGCTGTGTACACTTATGCAGAAGTAAAACTATCACACACAGCTACACTATGTGTGACTAGGAGACTGTTTAGTTTGGCCCTTAAGATTAGAAAACTGTGAACAGAAACTAGTGATTTTCATGTGAGAGCAATTTTAGATACATTATTAGTCATTATTTAGTTATATTTTAAAGCTTGTATCCTGCCTCTTTCCTGAAAGGGAAGTCAAGGCAGTGCACAAAGTCAACAATATTTAAAACAGTCTTAAATACCCAAATAAACAAAAAACACAATCAGTTTATAAGGGGGCAATCCTATGGCCCCCCTTCATGGATCACTGCCTTGTTGTGGCGAAGGGGCTTGTGTAACTCAGGGAAACCAATTTAGGGATGTCAGAGAATTTCGCCACGAATCTCGGGGGGGCCAAATGCCAGCGCATTCGGCCCCCCGAAATTGGCGGTGAAACAGTCTGCCCCCCCCGGGATGGGACTTACCTTGTGCGAATGTCCCTGGTGGCCGCGGCTCCGGCGGTGGTTCGGCGGTGGCGGCCAGTCTTCCGACGGGCTGCCGCCGCCACAATTTCCAAGTTAAAAAAAAAAAAAAGTGATAGGCTACGTAAAGATTTACGTAGCCTGTCACGGCTAGATTTTTTAAAAACACCGTGATAGGCTACATAAATGTTTACGTACCCTATCATGGCTGAGTGAAAAAAAACACACCCACGCATACACAAATGGCGGGGCCCATAATATGTTCCTTATTTTGGCACATGTAGTCTACATAAACATTTACGTAGACTACGGCGAAAATAAGGGGAACGCTATTTGCGTTCCCCTTATTTTCGCCGTAGTCTATGTAAATGTTTACATAGACTACACGTGCCAAAATAAGGGACGCAAATGGCGGCGCCCAATCGGCGCCGCCATTTGCATACGCGCGTGTTTTTTTTTTCACTCAGCCGTGATAGGCTATGTAAACATTTACGCAGCCTATCACGGCTGACTGCAGGGACGCAAACGGCGGCGGCTACGGCCGCTGCCATTTGCGTCCCGGCCGGCCAGGATTCGCGATGAGAGGGATGGGGTGCCTCCCCCCGGCCAGAATTTCAGGGGGGAGGGATGAGGTGCCTCCCCCTCAGCCAGAATTTGGGGGGGGGAGGGATGGAGCACATCCCCCCCACCGCGAATCAAGTTTCGGTTCAGGTAAGGGACTTTCGTACATATCTAGCCATAAGCTATGCCACGCAGGGCCACCCAAGACGGACAGGTCATGGCAGAGAGTTCTGACAAAATGTGGTCCACTGGAGAAGGAAATGGCAATCCACTCCAGTATTCTTCCCAAGAAAACCCCATGAAACGTATCACAAGGCAAAAAGAGATGACGCTGGAAGATGAGCCCCTCAGGTCGGAAGGTGTCCAATATACTACTGGGGAAGAGCAGAGGGAATTTCCAAGTAGCTCCAGAAAGAGTGAAGTGGCTGGGCCAAAGCCAAAAGGACACTCAGCTGTGGATGTGTCTGGTGGTGAAAAGAAAGTCTGATACTGTAAAGAACAATATTGTTTAGGAACCTGGAATGTAAGATCAATGAATCAAGGTAAGCTGGAGGTGGTCAAACATGAGATGGCAAGATTGAACATCGACATCTTGGGAATCAGTGAATTAAAATGGACAAGGGCGAATATAATTCAGGTGACCATCATATCTACTACTGTGGGCAAGAATCCCTTAGAAGAAATGGAGTAGCACTCATAGTCAATAAAAGGGTGGGGAAAGCAGTATTGGGGTATAATCTTGGAACGATAGAATCCAAGGCAAACCATTCAACATCACAATAATTCAAGTCTATGCCCCAAGCACTGAGGATGAAGAAGCTGATGTTGATCAGTTCTATGAAGACCTACAGCACCTTCTAGAACTAACACCAAAAAAAATGTCCTCTTCATCATAGGGGATTGGAATGCTAAAGTAGGAAGTCAAGAAATCGCCAGGATAACAGGCAAGCATGGCCTTGGTGTACAAAATGAAGCAGAACAAAGGCTAATAGAATTTTGCCAAGAGAACATGCTGATCATAGAAAACACTCTTTTCCAACAGCACAAGAGGTGACTCTACACATGGACATCACCAGATGGTCAATATCAAAATCAGATTGATTATGTCCTTTGCAGCCAAAGATGGAGAAGCTCTATACAGTCAGTAAAAACAAGACCTGGAGCTGACTGTGGGTCAGATCATGAGCTTCTTGTTGCAAAATTTCGGCTTAAGTTGAAGAACGTAGGGAAAACCACTAAACCATTCAGGCATGACCTAAATCATATCCCTCATGAATATACAGTGGAGGTGAGGAATAGATTTAAGGGATTAGACCTGATAGACAGAGTGCCTGAGGAACTATGGATGGAGGTCCGTAACATTGTTCAGGAGGCAGCAACGAAATCCATTCCAAAGAAAAAGATACGCAAGAAAGCAAAGTGGCTGTCTGATGAGGCTTTACAAGTAGCTGAGGAAAGAAGGGAAGCGAAAGCAAAGGAGAAAGGGGAAGATATATTCAACTGAATGCAGAGTTCCAGAGAATAGCAAGGAGAGACAAGAAGGCCTTCTTAAATGAACAATGCAAAGAAATCGAGGAAAACAACAGAAAGGGAAAGACTAGAGATCTCTTCAAGAAAATCGGAGATCTCAAGGGAATGTTTTGTGCAAAGACGGGCATGATAAAGGGCAAAGAAGGCAGGGACCTAACAGAAGCAGATGAGATTAAGAAGAGGTGGCAAGAATACACGGAAGAACTATACAGGAAAGATCTGAATGTCCCTGATAGCCATGATAGCATGGTCACTGAACTTGAGCCGGACCCCCGGACATCCTCGAGAGTGAAGTCAAGTGGGCCTTAGGAAGCATTACTAACAACAAAGCTAGCGGAGATGACAGTATTCCAGCTGAGCTATTTAAAATCCTAAAAGATGGTGCTGTTAAAGTGCTGCACTCAATATGCCAACACATTTGGAACACTAAACAATGGCCACAAGGCTGGAAAAGGTCAGTTTACATTCCAATTCCAAAGAAGGGCAATGCCAAAGAGTGTTCAAACTACCGCACAATTGCGCTCATTTCACATGCCAGCAAGGTGATGCTCAAAATCCTACAAGCTAGGCTTCAGCAGTATGTGAACTGAGAAGTACCAGAAGTACAAGCTGGGTTTCGAAGAGGCAGAGGAACTAGAGATCAAATCACCAACATTGGCTGGATCATGGAAAAAGCAAGAGAATTCCAGAAAAACGTCTATGTCTGCTTTATTGGCTATGCTAAAGCCTTTGATTGTGTGGATCACAACAAACTGTGGCAAATTCTCAAAGAGATGGGACTACCAGACCACTTTACCTGTCTCCTGAGAAACCTGTACGAGGGTCAAGAAGCAACAGTAAGAACTGGACATGGAACAACCGATTGGTTCAAAATTGGGAAAGGAGTACGACAAGGCTGTATATTGTCACCCTGCTTATTTAACTTATATGCAGAGTACATCATGAGAAATGCAGGGTTGGATGAATCACAGGTCGGAATTAAGATTGCTGGGAGAATTATCAACAACCTCAGATACGCAGACGACACCACCCTAATGGCAGAAAGCAAAGAGGATCTAAAGAGCCTCTTGTTGAGGGTGAAAGTGGAGAATGCAAAAGCTGGTTTGAAACTCAACATTAAAAAAACGAAGATCATGGCATCTGGCCCCATCACTTCCTGGCATATGGAAGGGGAAGAAATGGCAGCAGTGACAGATTTTACTTTCTTGGGCTCCAAGATCACCACAGACGGTGACTGTAGTCATGAAATTAAAAGACGCTTGCTCCTTGGGAGGAAAGCTATGGCAAACCTAGACAGCATAGTAAGAAGCAGAGACATCACCTTGCCGACAAAGGTCTGTATAATCAAAGCTATGGTTTTCCCAGTAGTAACATATGGCTGTGAGAGCTGGACTATAAGTAGGGGTGCACGAAAGTCACTTACCTGGTCTCGCAGCTTTTCGCGGGGGGGGGGAGGCGCTTCGTTGCTCCCCCCGCAAAGTTCAGGCCGGGGGGAGGCTTCCCGCCTCGCCCGGCCAAAATTCAGACCGGGGGGGAGGCGCCTCGCCTCGCCCGGCCGCGAAATTAAAAGTAAAAAAAAAAAAAAACCACCCCCGTGATAGGTTACATGATGATTAACGTAGCCTATCACGGCTAGATCTGCAAAGTCAGCCATGATAGGCTACATAAATCGTCACGTAGCCTATCACGGGTGACTTAAAAAAAAAAAAAAAGCGCGTACGCAAATGGCGGCCCCCATAGGGAGCTGCCATTCGCGTTCCTTATTTGGTCGCTGTAGTCTACGTAAATCTTTACGTAGCGTTGCCCTTATTTTCGCCGTAATCTACGTAATCTTTACGTAGACTACAGCGACCAAATAAGGAATGTGAATGGCGGCTCCCTATGGGGGCCGCCATTATCCATACGTGCTTTTTTTTTTTTTAAGTCACCCGTGATAGGCTATGTGACGATTGACGTAGCCTATCACGGCTGACTTTGCAAATCTAGCCGTGATAGGCTACGTTAATCGTCACGTAGCCTATCACGGGGGTGTTTTTTTTTTCTTTTATTGGAATGGCGGCGGTGGCAGCCGGTCAAAAGACCGGCTGCTGCTCCCGCCCCGTACGAAGACCCGACGAACCGCCATCCGGACCCGCCGCCGGGAGGGAAATTCGCCAAAGGTAAGTCCCGTCCCGGGGGGGGGGTGCGGGGGGTGGGGGGTGCGGATAATTTCTCCCCGAAACTTGTTCGGGGGGCCAAACATGATGGCGCTCAGCCCCCCGAAGTTCCGGGGAGAAATTCTCCGCCATCCCTAATTATAAGGAAGGCTGAGCGCCAAAGAATTGATGCTTTTGAACGGTGGTGCTGGAGAAGACTCTTACGAGTCCCCTGGATTACAAGGAGGTCAAATCAGTCAATCCTCAAGGAAATCAATCCATTGGAAGGACTAGGGATGGCAGAGAATTCCGCCACGGATCTCGGGGAGGCCGAATGCCAGTGCATTCGGCCCCCGGAAATCTTTGGTGGAACGGCCTGCCTCCCCCCGCCCCCCCCGCAGATCCCCCCGGGATGAGACTTACCTGGGGCAGATATTCCGGGTGGTGGCAGCTCCAGAGGTGGCTTCAGCGGCGGCAGCTGCAGCGGCTGGTCTTCCGACCAGCTGCCGCCGCCGCCATTTGCAGGTTTTTGTGGGTTTTTTACACATACATGATAGGCTACATGAGTTTTTATGTAGCCTAAAACGTCTGGGTAAAAAAAAAGGCGCCATTTGCGTACACGGTTTTGTTTTGTTTTTCCCCCTGAGCCCTCCACGGCTGGAAATCTGGCTGCAGACGGCTCTGGGCCGGCTGGGCCTGCCTGGCTGCTCCATGGAGCTGCTGCGGAGAACATCCGGCTACGGAGGATTCTGGGGGGGAGGAACGGAGCACCTCCCCCCATCCAGGATTCCGGGGGAGGGACGGAACGCCTCCCCCCCACCATAAACATAATCCGCTAACAGGTAAGTGATTTTCATACATCCCTAGGAAGGACAGATACTGAAACTGAAGCTCAAATATTTTGGCCACCTAAGGCGAAGAGAAAACTCCCTGGAAAAGACCCTGTTGCTTGGAAAGATTGAAGGCAAAAGGAGAAGGGGACGGCAGAAGATGAGATGGCTAGATAGCATCACCGATGCAATGAATATGGACTTGAGCACACTCCAGGAGAGAGCGGAGGACAGGAAGGCCTGGCGTGCTATGGTGCATGGGGTCACGAAGAGTCAGACATGACTTAACGACTGAACAACAACAAATCCTATGGCCACTAGTCAGCAGCTAGATGGTCATAGGACCATGTGGTTTTCCGGGAACTGAGCTCGGAGCCCACACTCTGAGATCAGTTCCCTGAGAACCAAACTTCCCCCCACCTTCCATGCTGCCTCTCAGGCAGCATGGAATGGCCTTGCACTCTGTGCTTGGAAGAGGATCAGAGAGCAGCCAAAATGGGGTGTTCTGGGGGGTTTCCAGGGCGAGGAGGGCAGAAATGACAGTACAACACATCCTATGTGTCATCCAGCAGCCTCCTCCCCTGCTCTGCCTTCCCATGGCTAAACAGCCGAGTTTGGCTGTAAAATGCAGGTCAAGAGAAGCGTGGAGGGAACGATCCCCTTTGTGCTTCTCCTGCCCTGCGTTGGATAGGCAGTCACCTCCGAGTTCGGAGGCGGCTGCCTATCCCCATAGGATTGCACCCTAAAAAAGCAAATTAAAACTTCTAATCAAATGGCTTCTTGAAGAACAAGTTTCTAGGGATGGCAGAGAATTTATCCCCAAATCTTCGGGAGGCCGAGCACCGACGCATTCAGCCCCCCAAAGTTGGTTGGGAAATTCTCTGCCGGCCCCCCGCCCCCCCCCCGGGATGGGACTTACCTCCTGCAAATGTCCCTCTCGGCGGTGGGTCCCAGCGGTGGTTCGGCGGCGGTTCATCACGGGCGGGGGTGGTGGCTGGTCTCCCAACCGGCTGCCGACGCCACCATTGCAAAAAAAAAAAACTAAAGTAAAAAAACAAACAAACACCCGTGATAGGCTATGTAATGATTTATGTAGCCTATCACAGCTAGATTTCCAAAGTCAGCTGTGATAGGCTACGTAAATTGTCACGTAGCCTATCACGGGTGACTTTGAAAAAAAAAAAAAAAGCCCACGGGGCGCCACCATTTGCATTCCTTATTTTGGCACATCTAGTCTATGTAAAGATTTACGTAGACTACGGCGAAAATAAAGGAACGCTCTTTGCGTTGCCCTTATTTTCGCCGTAGTCTACGTAAATCTTTACGTAGACTAGATGTGCCAAAATAAGGAATGCAAATGGCGGCGCCCCGTGGGTGCCGCCATTTGCGTACGTGCTTTTTTTTTTTTCCTAAAGTCACCCGTGATAGGCTACGTGACGATTTACGTAGCCTATCACAGGTGACTTTGGAAATCTAGCCGTGATAGGCTACGTAAATCATCACGTAGCCTATCACGGGGTCTTTTTTTTTTAACTTTTTGTTTCGCGGCCAGGGAGACGGGGTGCTTCTCCCCGGCCTGAATTTCGGCCGGGCAAGGCGGGGCGCCTCCCCCCCCGGCCTGAATTTTGGCCGGGCGAGGTGGGATACCTCCCCCCCTCACCTGAACTTCGGGGGGAAAAGCGAAGCACCTCCCCCACACCGCGAAGCCAAGCTGCGAAAAGGTAAGTGACTTTCGTACATCCCTAGTTTTTACATTCCACATGAAACAGTACAGTGTCACGGTCTAACAAATCTCTTTTGTTAGAGCATTTCAAGAGATGGGTCCTGGATTTGTCTTATTGTTGATTGTTTAAAATGGTTTTAGATAGATGTGTGTCTCTGTGTGTGCTGTTCATATAGATGGTTTTTATAATGTATTTCTAAGGTTTTAATCTTTGTAAACCGCCCAGAGAGCTTTGGCTATTGGGCATATAGAAATGTAATGAATGAATGAAGATGAGTGTAACCACCGAAATGGCTCTAGACCTTGTGGTTGCCCACTTAACTTAATGAGGCTGGGAGATCTGAAGTAGTCTTCCAAATGATGACTAGAGCATATGAAAGAAGGTGGTCCTAAATTTACCCAGGTCCTTTATGAAAAGAGGGTGTCCCAAGCCATTTGCCTTATTAAAATGTGGTGTTAAAAACCACTTGTGTGTGGACTTGTGTACTTATGATTTGAACC
The DNA here is from genome assembly GCF_057233095.1 of Heloderma suspectum. NCBI lineage: Eukaryota > Metazoa > Chordata > Lepidosauria > Squamata > Helodermatidae > Heloderma > Heloderma suspectum. Next base: position 240,540,379 of record NC_139459.1, on the reverse strand, counting down.
TCAATGGTCACACTGGAGAACAATCATTTGAACCTTATCCAGATTCTGCCATCACCACAAAAGTATTGAAGTCCATAGGAAGTTCTTCTAGCAAACACGTCCTATAATTTTCCTAACAGAGCTCTTGGTTGTCCATCATGTAGAAGTGCCATGCCTTGAAAGTCAAACTGTCAACAACACTCTAAATAGCTGATATTGTCCCAATCATTTTTTAGTTGTGCAAACTCATCTCAACCATATCCTGGAAACAGAGGATTAAAAACTGGTTACAAACTGTCTGGGGAATATGTATCAAGGTTTGACTGTTTGAGAAGTTGCTAACTACTATGTGTTCTTTAGAAGTGCAACCATCACTCTGGTAGTAAAGAACCCAGCTTTTTCCAGCAGGCTTGCCAGGATAGCAAGTCACAACTACTGAATGCAACCCAGTCTATTCCAGGTGTCTAAACTAAGAAATCATACTCCATGTTGGGGGGGGGGGGTGATTTTGGACACCATTCAGAATTTTTTTTAAGCTCATTTCTAACCTGCCCCAAACACCTTTCCTTAGTTAATATTGTCCACAATACCCACCAACAGCAAACACTTCTCAAGACACTTAACCCAGCCAGTTATTTTTGATACAAAAAGAGTCTATTGCTTCTTTCAGAATTCTGTTGTGGTTGCTTGATGTTTTATTTAATTCCATCATTCTTGACGATTTCGGTTAATCACTCGCTTGATATGAGTAGCAATTCCTTCCAGGTTAGTAGCTTTCCAGAGTTCAAGCTACCCCGGTATACATAAATATGAGGATAAGATCAGGTTAGACATTGTTTTTTGTGAGCTACTGAGCATTCATACTTATAACCAAGAATGATTTAGCAGCAGGAATCTGTGAAATCTTCCCTTTTATTTATGCAAATATTTCTGCCTTGCCAAAATGTGTCACCATGAGTTTGGGATACTTACCTGCAAAAGTGGATAAGTATTGTGGCTGGACCTCATCTAAGTAATGCTCATTATTGTAGGGATGTCAGAGAATTCTGTGACGGATCTCGGTGAGGCCGAATGCCAGTGCATTTGATCCCCCGAAATCCGTCACGGAACGAAGCCCCCGCCCCCTCAACCCACAAAAGGCGCACGGGACAAAGTCCCTGCTGCCCCCACCCCATGAAAGGCGTGCAAAATGGAGCACTTACCTGCTCCCGTCCGCACTGCTTTGCAAATGGCGGCCGTCCTGGCCACCATTTGCTTCCTCCTCTTCAAGCCATAATAGGCTACATAAATATTTACGTAGCCTATCACGGCTAACGCAGGGATGCCATTAGCATCCCTGCAGAGGGCATGATAGGCTACGTAAGTATTTACATAGCCTATCACGGTGTGGGGGGGAACCCCAGCATACGCAAATGGCGGTAGCTGCTGCCATTTGCGTACGCTGGGGTTTTTCCCCCTGCCATGATAGGCTACATAAATATTTACGTAGCCTATCACAGCTAAATACAGGGACGCAAATGGTGGCGGCTACAACAGCTACCATTTGCATCCCTGCAGGGCTGCCCAGCGGCCAGATGTCCGGCTGTGGGTGGCTGGAGCTGGCCGGCTGCTCCGTGGCTTGGCCACGGAGCGGAGCCGGCCGGGCTGGAATCCGGGGGGAGGGACGGAGCACCTCCCCCCCACGGATGCCCCTCAGTGGAGCAAGGTAAGGGAGTTGTACATCCCTACATTATTGGTTCCTGCTGCAGGAGACCAGGTCTTTATTGCACTTCTATCCAGTCCAACTTCAGCAAAGGAGATCATTACCTTGTCGTGGTGCTGGAGCTTGACCATCTCAATGACGTCATGAGCTAAACCGTGAAGGGACTAGGGATGGATGAAAGGGACTTACCTGGTCCCGCAGCTTGCTTCGCGGTGGGGGGGAGGTGCTTCGGTTCTCCTCCCGAAGTTCAGGCGAGGGGGGGAGGCGCCCCACCTAGCCCGGCTGAAATTCAGGCTGGGGGGGAGGCACCCCATCCCTCGCTGCCGAAATTCAGGCCGAGGAGGAGCGCCCCGTCTACCCGGCCGCAAAAAAAAAGTAAGTAAAAAAAAACAAAACACACCCGTGATAGGCTACGTAATGATTTACGTAGCCTATCACAGCTAGATTTCCAAAGTCAGCCATGATAGGCTATGTAAATCGTCACGTAGCCTATCACAGGTGACTTTGAAAAAAAAAAGCGCGTACGCAAATGGCGGCGCCCATGGGGCGCTGCCATTTGCGTTCCTTAGTTCGGCACGTCTAGTCTACGTAAAGATTTACGTACGCTATGGCGAAAATAAGGGCACGCTATTTGCGTTGCCCTTATTTTTGCCGTAGTCTACGTAAATCTTTATGTAGACTAGACGTGCCAAACTAAGGAACGCAAATGACGGTGCCCCATGGGCGCCGCCATTTGCATATGTGCTTTTTTTTTTTTTCAAAGTCACCCGTGATAGGCTACTAGGGATGGGGGAGAATTTCTCCCTGAAACTTCGGGGGGCTGAGTGCCAATGCATTCGGTCCTCTGAAGGTTGTTCGGAGAGAAATTCTCCGCCCCCCCACCCCCCGCCTCCCCCGGGATGGGACTTTACTTTCACGAGTGTCGCTCCCGGCGGCGGGTCCCGGCAGCGGTTCGGCAGGTCTTTGTCAGGGGTGGGGGCGGCAGCCGGTCTTTTGACCGGCTGCCGCCGCCGCCATTACAAGAAAAGTAAAAAAAAAAAAAACGCCCCTGTGATAGGCTACGTAATGATTAACGTAGCCTATCACGGCTAGATTTGCAAAGTCAGCCGTGATAGGCTACGTTAATCGTCATATAGCCTATCACGGGTGACTTTGAAAGAAAAAAAAAGCACGTACGGTAATGGCAGCCCTCATAGGGAGCCGCCATTCGCGTTCCTTATTTGGTCCCTGTAGTCTACGTAAAGATTTACGTAGACTACGGTGAAAATAAGGGCAACACAAATAGCATTGCCCTTATTTTCGCCGTAGTCTACGTAAATCTTTACGTAGACTACAGGGACCAAATAAGGAACGTGAATGGCAGCTCCCTATAGGGGCCGCCATTTGCGTACGCGCTTTTTTTTTTTAAGTCACCCGTCATAGGCTACGTGATGATTAACGTAGCCTATCATGGCTGACTTTGCAGATCTAGCCGTGATAGGCTATGTAAATCGTTACGCAGCCTATCACGGGGCTTTTTTTTTTTTCTTTTGAAGTTCGCAGCCGGGGAGATGGGGCGCTTCTCCCCGGCCTGAATTTTGGCCGGGCAAGGCGGGAAGCCTCCCCCCCCGGCCTGAACTTCGGGGGGAGAAGCAAAGTGCCTCCCCCCCACCACGAAGCAAGCTGCGAGACCAGGTAAGTGACTTTCGTACATCCCTATCTACGTGATGATTTACGTAGCCTATCACGGCTGACTTTGGAAATCTAGCCGTGATAGGCTACGTAAATCGTTACGTAGCCTATCATGGGTGTGTGTGTGTGTGTTTTTTTACTTTCCTTTTTTATTTTGCAGTGGCGGCGGCAGGGGCAGCTGGTCAGAAGACCGGCCGCCGCAACCGCCCCCGACACAACGCTGCCGAACCGCTGCCGGGACCCGCCGCCAAGAGGGACATTCGCATGAGGTAAGTCCCATCCCGGGGCAGGGCGGGGGACCGGTGGAGAATTTCACCACCAATTTCGGGGGGCCGAATGCGTTGGCATTCGACCTCCCGGAGATTCGTGGAGAAATTCTCCGCCATCCCTAGAAGGGACACCCAAGATGGGAAGGACATGCCAGAGAGGTCAGACTAAATACTATCCCTGGGGAAGGAAACGGCAACCCACGCCAGTATTCTTGCCATGAAAACTAAATGGTTCAGTACAACCAGAGATATGTCAGTATACCATCGGAAGATGGGACTCCCAGGTCAGAAGATGGTCAAAATGCTACTGGGGAGGAACAGAGGATAAGTTCAACTAGCCCCAGATGTGATGATGCAGCTAGCTCAAAGCCAAAAGGATGGCTAGCAGCCGATGGTGCTGGTGGTGAACGATGAATCCGATGTTCTAAAGATCAACACACCATAGGAACCTGGAATGTAAGATCTATGAGCCAGGGCAAATTGGATGTGGTTATTGGGGAGATGTCAAGATTAAATATAGACATTTTGGGTGTCAGTGAACTGAAATGGACTGGAATGGGCCACTTCACATCAAATGACCACCAGATCTACTACTGTGGACAAGAGGACCACAGAAGAAATGGAGTAGCCTTTATAATTAACAATAAAGTGGCTAAAGCAGTGCTTGGATACAATCCAAAAAATGACAGAATGATCTCAATTCGAATTCAGGGTAAGCCATTTAACATCACAGTGATCCAAATATACGCCCCAACTACAGATGCTGAAGAAGCAGAATTAGATCAGTTCTGTGAGGATCTGCAGCACCTACTGGATAGTACGCCAAAAAAAGATGTTATTTTCATAACAGGACAATGGAATGCTAAGGTGGGTAGTCAAATGACACCTGGAATTACAGGCAAGCATGGTCTGGGAGAACAAAATGAAACAGGACATAGGCTGATAGAATTTTGCCAAGACAACTCACTGTGCATAACAAACACTCTCTTCCAACAACCTAAGAGATGACTTTATACATGGACTTCACCAGATGGTCGACACTGAAATCAGATTGACTACATCCTTTGTAGCCAAAGGTGGCGGACATCTATGCAGTTGGTAAAAACAAGACCTGGAGCTGATTGTAGTTCAGATCACGAACTTCTTATTGCACAATTTAGAATCAGACTAAAGGGAATAGGGAAGACCCACAGATCAGTTAGATATGTCCTACCCGGCGCCAGCTTGTCTGGCTGAAAGGGGGGGGCCATTGCGGGCGGGTGGGGTGACAAGACGTAAGGGCCACTGACTGGTGCACTCCAGTCGCACCACCAGTCTGGGAGGAGCAGGCCGAGTTGTCTTAAACTCGACCCCCTCCCTATCTCAGCTCTCTGGCTCAACGCAGCTCATAAGAGCTAAAGACTCGCCTGGAATCGACGAGGGACTCCTGCCTGCTGGAGACCGGCTTCGTCGTCGTTCCAGCCACCTGGACTCAGCGTGCTTCTGCGGCGTGCTCAAAAGCTTCTCTTCCCGTGCCGAGGCTATCGGGTTGCCAAGGCTCGCGGCGTGTCTTGCGCGCCCCGGCGCGGCTCCCTCTGGGTTGGCACCTGCCAGCCGTCGGGAGAGCCAACGTTGCTGGTGTTACAGGGAGTGTCATGGGGCCAATCTCTGACGGCAGCTGCCTCCGGGGCTCCGGAGTTTTGGTGATATCTTGCCGCCCCCCTCCCCTGCCAGCTCTTCCTTCCTTGGTCGCTCGGTGCGCCCGCCACGATGGCGGCGGCGCACGTGTGCGAGTCCCTTTCCCCTGTTGCTCGCTCGCCCACCCCCTGCCCGTTTGCCAGCCCCCGTTTACCTGCTGGCCTGCCCCGCTCGCTCGCCTGCCCGCTTGTTTACTCGCCTGCTGGCTGGCCCGTTCATCCGGCCGCCGACCTCCTCCTGGCTCACCTTCCCACCGGCCTCTGTTGGCCGTGGCCATGCGCTCGAGCCGCCGCAGCCTCGGAGTTCTAAGTATCGGGAGGTGCGGCGGCAGTGCGTGGTGAGCTCGGTGCTGGTGTTGGACGGTGCCAACTGACCTGCCCGCGCACCGGTGCTCTAGGCTGTGGTGTGCCTGCCCTTCCTCCGGCAGGCGTCCGCGCCAGCTGGTCGCCCCCCCCAATTAATACTTTATTAATTACTTGAATCTTGAAGCAGCTGCGGCTGCCTGTTGGGCGCCTGCCTTTGTTCCCGGGCCAGGGTGTCCTCGGCTGAGGGAGCCCACGCTCAAGTGCGGCTCCCAATAATAATAATAATAATAATAAAAATTAATTAATTACTTGAATTGTGAAGCAGCTGCGGCTGCCTGTTGGGCACCTGCCTTTGTTCCCGGGCCAGGGCGCCCTTGGCTGAGGGTGCCCACAATCAAATGCGGCTCCCCCCCCCCAAAATTGCCGCACCTCTGGAGCACTGATCTCCTATTTAAACAATATTAGCGGCACTCCCATCCTTAACTCACTTCTGCATCATGCCTCCCAAGAAAGGCCAAGGTGGTAAGAAAGGGAAGGGGAGGGCCCCTCCCCCCCCTCCCCCCCTCCCCAAAAGACCTCTGCCAAGGCCCGATTCTGAGTCTGATGAGGATGCAGACCCGGTACTGGCATCAATTCTTTCTTGTTTGGAAGCGGCTGAGCGTTCCTCAGAGATCCCTCGCCCGGCCAGGCCTAATAAACCCTCGGTGGTCCAGCCCAAGCGAACACGACAGCAGACACAACGCTCGCTACTACTTTCTATTTCAGCTTGTCTGGACGCTATTGAGGCATCCACCTCCTCTTCCTCGTCTATTCCAGAAGGCTCACCGCCTTCAGTGGAGCTCCGCCCTTCTGTGTCCTCATCTTCCCCAGGTGCGCAAGCAGCAGCATCGTTTTTTTCAGCTGGGGATCAGAGCACGCCCACGATTGATACAGGTGAGACTGCTTTGGCACCTCAATTCGCCTGGCCGGGCATGGGGCAAACCAACCCCTGGGGTTGGGTGCCGTGGTTTACCCTGCAGGGCAGCCCAGTCCCCCTTCTCCCACTTCCTTCAGTTACTCCAGGCCCCACAGTTAGTACTCCTCAGCCCGTGGCCTCGGCCTCAACTCCTAGTTCAACTGTTCCGGTGGCCAGCCCACCCAGTTCATTGGGGCCTGGTGCCTCATTCCCCTTATTGTTACCGGCAGCCCCGCCACTACTCCAGCCTCATCCGTTTAACGCTGCCTCTGCCAGTGTTTGTCAGGGGCCCGCCGGTTCGGGATCCCCTGGCTTCCCTACCTCCTCCCCTGCAAGCCCCACAGTTGTCCTCGGTTGACCCATGCGCCAACCTGGGTCGAGGATCTATGCCCACAGGTGCTACTTCCTCCCTTATTGGTTTTCACTTAACCATTGCCACCAGAGAAAAGATTTTGCGGGGTGAATTTACTGATGTCTTTGCCCTGCTCTTTCGCGAGCCCGAACCCAGTGACAAAGATAGAACCCATGACCAGGATCCTGAGCGGAGCAAAGCTCGCAAGGTGCCTTGCACCTGGGCGAACTGGTTGCCAGGTTTTTAAATTTATGCTGGCATCCTCCAACAGAGATTCCCTGAGAGAGCTTGGGTTCTCACCAAGTACCTCGACATAATATACAGGGCTTACACTGAATACGAAGGGGGCACATGGCTGGCCTACGATGAGGCCTTCTGAAGGAGGGCTGCCATTGACCCCTCCATGCGCTGGGATCTGAAGGACCAGGACCTTTGGCTCCAGTTAATGACCCCTTCCAGGCCAGGCTTTGGCGACAGGTCTGACAGCGGCCATATCCTGGCCAAGCTGTCACCCGCAATAGCTGCCAGGACTATTGCGGGTCCAGGGGTTCAACACCGCTGGCTGTGCTGGGAGTTCAACTCCAAAGGTTCCTACTCCCGAAACCCATGCTGCTTCCGGCATGAGTGCTCCCTTTGCGGCGGTCAACACTCCTGCTCCTCTTGCCCAAGAGCCAGAGGTTGGAGAGGTCCCCCAAGGGATGGCCGTGGTGGCAGAAAACAGGGTGGTGGGCAGCCTCCCCCTCCCAAAGGGCCCCAGCCCAGTTAAGATTCTTCCACTCCTTCAACTTCTAGGACGTTACCCAGATCGGCGTGCAGCGATCTACTTGGAACACGGCTTTACACTGGGTTTCAGGATCCCTTTTAGGGGTCTGCGCAAGCCGTATTTGACAGGTAACCATCGGTCGGTCCTTAGTATGCGGCGCTTAGTGCAGGAAAAAATTAACAAAGAAGTTCAGTCAGGTCGGGTCATCGGCCCCTTTTCCTCGCCACCGCTACCCAACCTGCGGATTTCCCCCTTGGGAATTATCCCCAAGAAATCGCCCGGTGAGTTCAGATTAATTCATGACCTCTCTTTCTCCAAGGGCCAGTCGGTTAACAATGAAATCCCAGATTTCCTATGTTCCGTGCATTATACATCCTTTGATACTGCGGTAGCCATGATAAGAGCCCTGGGCTGCGGGGCATTGATGGGCAAGTGTGATATCAAATCCTCTTTTCGCATGTTGCCTATCAATTCTCTGGATTTTGATTTGCTGGGATTCTCCTTCCAGAACAAAATTTACATCAATCGCACCCTCCCCATGGGATCCTCCATCTCTTGCGCCATATTTGAAACGTTCAGTACCGTTCTGGAATGGGCCATATGGGATAAGACAGGCTGCGGCAATGTGGTCCATTATTTGGATGACTTCCTGTTTACTGGACCCGGGGACAGCAGTCAATGCTCTGACCTGATTAGGGCATTCATATCCCTTTCCTCAGGTTTAGGTGTCCCTTTGGCACACGAGAAGACAGAGGGCCCATCTGTTACTTTCACATTCTGAGGGATCGAGCTCAATACCCTCGCACAGTGTTCTCGTCTCCCTCACGATAAATTGCTGGTACTTAAGAATAAGCTCCAGTCCATCTTGTACCTTTGTAAAGTCTCCCTTAGAGCCCTCCAAGAAGTCGTTGGGCATTTGAACTTCGCTTGTAGGATGGTGGCTCCTGGCTGCACCTTCCTGCGACGGCTCTGCTGGGCAATGTGGGGTCTTCAACGCCCGCATCATTGCACCAGAGTCACCTCCGCTATGCGCATGGACCTGCGGGTATGGCTTAAATTCCTGAGGGACTTTAATGGCATCTCCTTTTGGAGGTGCGAGTTACTTCTATGAGCCGACCTGCAGATCCATTCGGACGCGGCAGGCACTTCCGGTTTTGGGCTAATTTGGCGAGACCGGTGGTGCCGGGGCCAGTGGCCAGAGGGCTGGGCTGCCAGCAGTATTTGTTGGGACCTCACCTTCCTAGAATTCTTCCCCATTTACGTGGCTGTACATATTTGGGCAGAATTGATGGCCAACTCTGTTGCCCTTTTTTGGTGCGACAACTTGGCTGTAGTGCACGTCATTAATACATTATCCTCCAGAAACCAAAGGGTCATGGAGTTAGTTAGAGCATTTACCCTCCAATGCCTATGCCACAACATATGGTTCCTCACCCGCCATGTGCCGGGTTTGGGGAACCCTGTTGCCGATGCTTTGTCACGAAACCAGATCGACAGGTTCCGTGCATTGGCTCCATGGGCACATCCGCTACCAGACCCCATGCCAGCTGAATTGTGGGAGATTGGCGCTCTCAAGTCGAACACGCTATCCTGAATTCGATAGCCCCCAGCACTAGAGCTGCCTACGAGAGAGCAGGTAGGGAGTTTTGTGCCTTCAGGTGCGGACTTCAGTTGCAAGATGTGTGGCCCTTACCTGTGGACCACTTGTTACAATTCTGCATACATTTACATAACAAGGGACTGTCCACTAGGACCATTTCAGGGAGGCTTGCCTCTTTGGCCTTCTGGGCCAAAGTGCGAGGGGTGGAAGACTCCACCTCAGATTTCCGAGTTAGGAGGGCTGTGCTAGGCTGGGCACGGATGTCTCCCGCCCCTCCAGATGCTAGGCATCCTTTGTCACCAGTTATTCTTTTAGGGCTTCGGGCATTGTGGCCCTCCATTTGCTATTCTCCATACGAAGCCTCTCTCTTTCATGCTGCAGCTTTAACAGCCTTTTTTGGGGCCCTTAGGATTTCAGAACTGGTCTGGGCATCCAAATCTGACACCACTGGGAGGGCCTTGAGGTACTCCGATATCCAGACCCATCCCAGCATGATTCACCTCCATATTAGACGATCAAAACTGACCAGCCAGGCAAGGGAGCATTGGTGGCCCTTAACCGGGCCCAGGCCCACGAGTTATGCCCTGTCAGGGCCTTGCAGGCATTCATTGGGCACTGCGGGGCGAGTGAGGGTCCCCTATTTTGCCATGTTGACAGTTTACCACTGACAAAGTTCCAATTTTGGGCAGTCACTAAGTTAGCCTTGACAACACTGGGTCTGGGGCATTACTGTTTTGGGACTCACTTATTCTGTATTGGGGCAGCCTCTACGGCAGCTGCCATAGGTTTTTCATCCAAGCAAGTGAAGGCGGTAGTAGGGGTGAACGAAAGTCACTTACCTTTTCTCGCAGCTTTTTTGCGGTGGGGGGGAGCGCTTCGCTGCTCCCCCCGCGAAGTTCAGGCCGGGGGGGGAGGCTTCCCGCCTTGCCTGGCCGAAATTCAGGCCGGGGGGGAGGCTTCCCGCCTCGCCCGGCCGAAATTCAGGCCGGGGAGGAGGCTTCCCGCCTCGCCCGGCCGCGAACACGAAAGTAAAAAAAAAACAAAAAAAAAGTCCCCTGATAGGCTACGTGACGATTCACGTAGCCTATCACGGCTAGATCTGGAAAGTCAGCCGTGATAGGCTACGTGAATCGTCACGTAGCCTATCACGGGTGACTTTAAAAAAAAAAAAAAAAAGCGCGTACGCGAATGGCGGCCCCCATAGGGAGCCGCCATTTGTGTTCCTTATTTAGTTGCTGTAGTCTACGTCAATGTTTATGTAGACTACGGCGAAAATAAGGGCAACGCAAATAGCGTTGCCCTTATTTTCGCCGTAGTCTATGTAAACATTGACGTAGACTACAGCGACCAAATAAGGAACGTGAATGGCGGCTCCCTATGGGGGCCGCCATTATCCGTACACACTTTTTTTTTTTTAAAGTCACCCGTGATAGGCTACGTGACGATTCACGTAGCCTATCACGGCTGACTTTGCAAATCTTGCCGTGATAGGCTACGTGAATCGTCACGTAGCCTATCAGGGGACGTTTTTTTTTTTTTTTCTTTCATTGCAATGGCGGGGGCGGCAGCCGGTCGAAAGACCGGCTGCCGCTCCTGCCCCGCTCGAACACCGGACGAACCGCCAGCCGGACCCGCCGCCGGGAGGGACATTCAGGGAAGGTAAGTCCCGTCCCGGGGGGGGGCGGGGGGGTGGAGGATTTCTCCCCGAAACTTGTTCGAGGGGCCGAACACGTTGGCGCTCGGCCCCCCGAAGTTTCGGGGAGAAATTCTCCGCCATCCCTAGGCGGTAGGGAGATGGCGCTCCAGGGCCTTCCGCTCTTACATTCGCAAGTTGCCTGATGCTTCATGATGATTCTCTTTGCCTTCCCCAATGTTTTATTTAGATGGGATTCAACCGACGCCGGTACGGGTGCTCATTTGTGGGCACAGTATGGTTTATTGGGCTGCCTGCAGAGCTTCTACGTCGGCCTTTGGATCCCGGCTGCAGTTCCCCCAACAGGTGGCGATACAATGGCTCGGCCGATGGGGTATGCGATGGGATGCTCTTCTCCCCACACTCTTTCATTGAGGTTTGGTCAGTTTCCCTCCACAGGTCCTGGTGTTGCACCTAGGAGGGAATGACCTGGGCTGCAAGCCTGGAAAGGGCTTGATCGAGCAGGCGTAGGTCGATCTGCGGACGATCCGAGATTGCTGGCCGGGGGTGACCATATTATGGTCCTCAATGCTCCCGAGAATCATGTGGAGGGCGCAGAGCAATGCGGCCATGGAACAGGCCCGGCGCAAGGTGAACAGAGAACTGACACATGGGTTGTCAGATCATGGTGACAGTTACATCAACCACCAAGGAATCCGTTGGACTAAGAGGGAGCTTTACAGGCAGGACAGCGTCCACCTGTCAGACATAGGGAACGACTTATTTTTGTCCGATCCGCAAAGGGGCCTGCAGGAAGTTCTTCTGCGCAGGTGGGGGGAGTTTCACAAGCAATAGGCTTGTGACTCCTGTGGCGGCTAGGACGGGCAAAACAGGAAAGGGAGTAGGGATGGTGTGCATGCAGAGGCACCTTATGGTGACAGGTGATGCCTGAGGCCCCCCGAACAGGTTGTGCGGCTCGGCAGGGGGATAAGGGTTGCCTGGGAGACCAACCTTACTCACTCACCCAGGTGTTGTGTGGCACTGGGTTGGGGGTGTCACCGGAAGGTCTACCTCACCCAGAAGGGGCAGTCCGGAGGGATGGCGAGATCACCGCCACCCCTCAGGCTGGGTGTGTTTTCGCCCAAGAAGTGTCAGCTAGCCGCTGACACAGTTAGATGCCCGTCCTAGTTACCCCTTTGCAAATATTTCAATAAATGTGGCCCAATTTTCAACCCAAGCTTGTTGTCTGCATCTTCTTTGACCCATCTCCGCTCGCAAATGCCCTACCCAGCACCAGCTTGTCTGGCTGAAAGGGAGGGGCCATTGTGGGCGGGTGGGGTGACAAGACGTAAGGGCCACTGACTGGTGCACTCCAGTCGCACCACCAGTCTGGGAGGAGAAGGCCGAGTTGTCTTAAACTTGACCCCCTCCCTATCTCAGCTCTCTGGCTCAACGCAGCTCCCTCCCACCCTCCCTTAGGCAGTGTGGGTTCTTGCCGGTTGCCCCTTTGGGAGCCATGTAGGAATTTTTTGGCTCACAGTTCGATTGGCCTAGGACTGTGGGTCTTTTTTGCCTACATCACACTGTTACACAGGGTGGGTGTGTCCTATAGGGGAATACGGTCTATATCATTGGTCACATTCTACTTGGCGGCTAGGACGGGCAAAACAGGAAAAGGAGTAGGGATGGTGTGCATGCAGAGGCACCTTATGGTGACAGGTGACACCTGAGGCCCCCCGAACGGGTTGTGCGGCTCGGCAGGGGGATAAGGGTTGCCTGGGAGACCAACACTACTCACTCACCCAGGTGTTGTGCGGCACTGGGTTGGGGGTGACACCGGAAGGTCTACCTCACCCAGAAGGGGTAGTCCGGAGGGATGGCGAGATCACTGCCACCCCTCAGGCTGGGTGTGTTTTCGCCCAAGAAGTGTCAGCTAGCCGCTGACACAGTTAGATGCCCGTCCTAGTTACCCCTTTGCAAATATTTCAATAAATGTGGCCCAATTTTCAACCCAAGCTTGTTGTCTGCATCTTCTTTGACCCATCTCCGCTCGCAAATGAGCTCACTAATATTCCTCATGAATATGCAGTGGAGGTGAAGAAAAGATTGAAGGGACTAGATTTAGTAGATAGTGTCCAGGAAGAATTATGGACAGAAGTTCGCAACATTGTTCTGGAGTCAGCAATAAAAAATGTCCCAAAGAAAAAGAAAACCAAGAAGGCAATATGGCTGTCTGCTGAGACACTGGAAGCAGCCCAAGAAAGAAGGAAAGCAAAAGGCAACAGTGATAGGGGGAGATATGCCCAATTAAATGCAAAATTCCAGAGGTTACCAGAAGAGATCAGGAATTATTTTTAAACAAGCAATGCGCGGAAGCAGAAGAAGATAATAGAATAGGAAGGACAAGAGACCTCTTCCAGAAAATTAGAAACATCGGAGGTAAATTCCAGGCAAAAATGGGTATGATCAAAAACAAAGACAGCAAGGACCTAACAGAAGCAGAAGAGATCAAGAAAAGGTGGCAAGAATATACGGAAGATCAGTATAGGAAGGATAATAATATCAGGGATAGATCTGATGGTGTGGTCAGTGAGTTAGAGCCAGACATCCTGAAGAGTAGGTTGAATGGCTCTTAAGAAGCATTGCTAATAACAAGGCAGCAGGAGATGACAGTATCCCAGCTGAACTATTTATTTATTTATTTATTTATTTATTTATTTATTGCATTTATATCCCACCTTTTTTTCCTGTTGCAAGGAACCCAAGGCGGCTTACATGATCCTCCTCCTCTCCATTTTATCCTCACAACAACCCTGTGAGGTAGGTTGGGCTGAGAGTCTGTGACTGGCCCAAAGTCACCCAGTGAGCTTCCATGGCTGAGTGGGGACTGGAACCCAGATCGCTGGGCTCCCAGTCTAACACTCTAGCCACTACACCACACTGGCTTACAATCTTGCAAGATGATGCTGTCAAGGTGATGCATGCCATATGCCAGCAAATTTGGAAAACACAGGAATGGCCAACAGATTGGAAAAGATCAACTTATATCCCCATACCAAAAAAGGGAAGCACCAAAGAATGTTCAAACTATCGAACAGTGGCACTTATTTCACATGCCAGTAAGGCAATGCTCAAGATCTTGCAAGGTAGACTCCAGCATTTCATGGAATGAGAAATGCCAGATGTAGGGGTGGACGAAAGGCACTTACCTTTCGTCAAAGCTTGTTCGCGGTGGGGGGGAGGCGCTTCGCGGCTCCCCCCGCAAAGATCAGGCCGGGGGGGAAGCTTCCCGCCTCGCCCCGGCCGAAATTCAGGCCGGGGGGGAGGCTTCCCGCCTCGCCCGGCTGAAATTCAGGCCGGGGAGGAGGCTTCCTGCCTCGCCCGGCCGCGAACTCCATTGTGTGTTTTTTTAAAAAAAAACTGCCCCCGTGATAGGCTACGTGACGATTAACGTAGCCTATCATGGCTAGATCTGCAAAGTCAGCCGTGATAGGCTACGTTAATCGTCACGTAGCCTATCACGGGTGACTATAAAAAAAAAAAAGCGCGTACGCTAATGGCGGCCCCCATAGGGAGCCGCCATTCGCGTTCCTTATTTGGTTGCTGTAGTCTACATAAATGTTTACGTAGACTACGGCGAAAATAAGGGCAACGCAAATAGCGTTGCCCTTATTTTCGCCGTAGTCTACGTAAATGTTTACGTAGACTACAGCGACCAAATAAGGACTGGGAATGGCAGCTCCCTATGGGGGCCACCATTATCTGTACGCGCTTTTTTTTTTTTTTTAAAGTCACCCGTGATAGGCTACGTGACGATTGACGTAGCCTATCACGGCTGACTTTGCAAATCTAGCCGTGATAGGCTATGTTAATCGTCACGTAGCCTATCACGGGGGCGGGTTTTTTTTTCTTTTATTGGAATGGCGGCGGCGGCAGCCGGTCGAAAGACCGGCTGCCGCTCCCGCCCCGCTCAAACACCCGCCGAACCGCCGGCCGGACCCGCCACCTGGAGGGACATTCGGCGAAGGTAAGTCCTGTCCCGGGTGGGTGCGGGGGGGGGGGTGCGGGGGATTTCTCTCTGAAACTTGTTCGGGGGGCTGAACACGTTGGTGCTCGGCCCCCCGAAGTTTCGGGGAGAAATTCTCCGCCATCCCTAGCCAGATGTACAAGTTGGGTTTAGAAAAGGCAGAGGAACTAGAGGCCAAATTGCCAATATCCGCTGGATCATGGAGAAAGCCAGGGAGTTTCAGAAAAACATCTATTTCTGTTTTATTGGCTATTCTAAAGCCTTTGACTGTGCAGATCATAACAAATTGTGGCAAGTTCTTGGTGGTATATGGGGATACCAAGTCATCTTGTCTGCCTCCTGAGGAATCTGTATACCGACCAAGTAGCAACGGTAAGAACAGACAACGGAACAACGGACTGGTTTAAGATTGGGAAAGGAGTACAGCAGGGCTGTATACTCTCACCCTACCTATTCAACCTGTATGCAGAACACATCATGCGATGTGCTGGGCTGGAGTTAAAATCGCTGAAAGAAACATTAACAATCTCCGATATGCAGATGATACCACTTTGATGGCTGAAAGCGAGGAGGAGCTGAGGAACCTCATGATGAAGGTGAAAGAAGAAAGTACAAAAGCTGGGTTGCAGTTAAACCTAAAAAAAACCAAGATTATAGCAACCAGCTTGATTGATAACTGGCAAATAGAGGGAGAAAATGTGGAGGCAGTGACAGACTTTGTCTTTCTAGATGCAAAGATTACTGCAGATGCTGACTGCAGCCAAGAAATCAGAAGACGTTTACTTCTTGGGAGGACAGCAATGACAAATCTTGAAAAAAATAGTTAAGAAAAGAGACATCACACTGACAACAAAGGTCCGCATAGTTAAAGCAATGATATTCCCCGTAGAACCTATGGCTGTGAGAGCTGGACCATAAGGAAGGCTGAGCAAAGGAAGATAGATGCTTTTGAACTGTGGTGGTGCTGGAGGAAAATTCTGGGAGTGCCTTGGACTGCAAGAAGATCAAACCAGTCCATACTCCAGGAAATAAAGCCAGACTGCTCACTTGAGGGAAGGATATTAAAGGCAAAACTGAAGTACTTTGGCCACATCATGAGAAGACAGGATACCCTGGAGAAGATGCTGATGCTAGGGAAAGTGGAAGGCCAAAGGAAGAGGGGCCGACGAAGGGCACGATGGATGTATGATATTCTGGAGGTGACAGACTCGACCTTGGGGAGCTGGGGGTGGCGACGGCTGACAGGAAGCTCTGGCGCGGGCTGGTCCATGAAGTCATGAAGAGTCGGAAGCGACTGACTGAATAAACAACAACAGTCCATTCTAAACTACTTCTCATCATGTTTCCCATTCAAAGCAAAGACTAGCTAGCTACTTTCCATCCATCTGGTCTTCGCCTTCTCCATTCTATGTAATTTACTTAATTTGACATATTGCCATTTCTTTCTTGTAGATCCACAGTAGCTGTTTGGAAATAAATTGCCTACACACAACTGAATATTCATGGATATCCACTCACAGCAGCAACAATGAAAGACCAGAAGTAGAAAAGAGGTAGCACTGGGAAAACAAGCAGCCATGAACATACATGGTATTTTGTAGAGAAGATATATAGTACAGAGTCTATTAAATGAGACATCCAATATAAAATCCTGAGGTAGTAGCAGCTTTAAACAGATCGCTTTGGAGGAGTTACACCTGTTTCCACATTTCTCAGATGTTGCTCCGTTATAGCGAAGAAGAACAATGCCACAATGAAGTTTTTCTGTCTGCACTCCCCCAAATGCATATTTGTTATTTATTGTGTAATTTATGTGCATAGTGATTTTATTGCTTGTTGTATCAATTTTACTCTATGATTATAAAAAGTAAAAAACATATTAATAAGGCTACCAATAGCTGAAATTGTATACAGTATATCTGACTGAAATCTACTTCTCACTACACCATATTACTCTAAATACCAATTATCATACTCTATTCATATCTAAGTAGAATATCTCTCTGTTCAAAGATGCTGAGTTAAGTGCATTATTCCTTCAATTTACAAACACTTCATTCTGGACTAATGGCTCACTATAAAAGGAAACAAACTAAAAAGTGTTAGACTAGCCTCTGAAGTGTCACAGTGAAATGATCTGAGGCATTTGGGCAGAAAAAGTGCTCAATTTTTCTCAGTTAAAAATGTACATTGATTGTAACTTCATTTAAGGTTAAATTAAATTCATGTCTGTTTCCTTTAAGTACAGAAAAATTGCATTGATTGGTTGCGCCTGCTTTAATTCTGTGGTTGGGAATGTTCTTTAGTGGATTTATTTACAGAGTAGAAAGAATGAGATGCTGTCAACAAATGAAAAATAAAAGCTACGTTTCTTGGGAAGAAGACATCCATCTTTTTCTATTTGTGAGGACTGATGAGCAGGGTTTAAGGAGGGCTAATGTCTCCCATTCATCTTAATTAAAGAGTTAATTGCTCGTGTATCCTGATTTGGTTAGCTGATCTTAGTAGCGTGAAAAGTCCTTGCTTCCATGTATCTTATTGACCGGTGTAATGACATCATGGGTAAGTCTTGGGATTTATTCATTTTTCACCCTATCCTCATAACTTTAATAGCCTCCTACATGAGAAAACTTTCAAAAGCAAAGGAGTTCTTTAGTATGGCACAGAATACAGAAAGGTCTGTTCAGAAAGCTGTTAAATGTCTCAGTTCGGCTGTCATTGAAGTATTACTTCAAAGTCTAGAGTCTGAAAGATAAGTAAAAAGTAATTTTAAAGACCAATTCTCGTCATTCATATATATATATATATATGAAAATGGAGTGAAACATCTAAAAACTCAATATCAAATGTAAGCAATTGATCTGTTTTTATTCAATTTTTCGCAATTGTAGTCACATAGTCAAGTAAGCACTACTGCTAGGGACAGTCAGGCAGAGTTGACAGCATGCTCTGCGGATTGCAGGGCAAATTGGTTTAGTCACATGTCTAGCCACACAAAAGAAAGAGACTCTGATCTTGTGAAAGACCCGTTAACTAACAAGGATGGCTGTGAGGATTTTTATATGCAAGGTCTTTCAACTTCCAAACTACAATTCCCCATGTACGTTTTCTTAACAATTCTTTATAAATATGTCAATGCAGCTTTCATCAAAGATAACACAATGGGCAGTGAAGTTCTTTTTGAATGTGATTTACAATAATGTCTCTACAATGAAAATTAAAGACAAAAAGTGAAATTCTAGAATAATGGTCTACTCTAGAGTGTAAATTATTTCTGTCTTTTGGAATATTACATTTATTTAATAGTGAGAAATACACCTTTGCAGACATAGAGAAAAGGGGAGGGAGTAGAAGGCACCATCAGCAACAGGTATGTAGTTTCAACAGACCTGACACATACATCATGGTAACTTTGGCTTGTCTGTTCAATTACTTGGCCCACTGTAAAGGAACCAAGACCTATGTTCCCCAAGCCACATTTGGTGACATGATGACATCTCAACTACTGAAAGTACAAGCCATGTGTGAGAAGATAGGTAACTGAGGCCAGAATTGCTAGAAGTCATTAAGAGTGATTCCTCTGCATCTACAGTCTAACTCATGGGTGGGAACACAGTCAGTCCACTTCAGCTCAGCACCAAACCTGAGTCAATGTTTGGGAAAAAGGAGTCTTTATGGTTCCTGTTGACTACCTAGGGATGGCAGAGAATTTCTCCCCAAAACTTCGGGGGGGCGAGCGCCAACGTGTTCGGCCCCCCGACCAAGTTTCGGGGAGAAATCCTCCGCCCCCCCGCCCCCCTGGGATGGGACTTACCTTCGCCAAATGTCCCTCCCAGCGGCGGGTCCGGCCGGCGGTTCGGCAGGTGTTCAAGCGGGGCGGGAGCGGCAGCCGGTCTTTTGACCGGCTGCCGCCGCCGCCATTGCAATGAAAGAAAAAAAAAACCCGCCCCCGTGATAGGCTACGTGACGATTAACGTAGCCTATCACGGCTAGATTTGCAAAGTCAGCCGTGATAGGCTACGTCAATCGTCACGTAGCCTATCACGGGTGACTTAAAAAAAAAAAAAGTGTGTACGGATAATGGCGGCCCCCATAGGGAGCCGCTATTCCCGTTCCTTATTTGGTCGCTGTAGTCTACGTAAAGATTTACGTAGACTACAGCGACTAAATAAGGAACGCGAATGGCAGCTCCCTATGGGGGCCACCATTAGCGTAAGCGCTTTTTTTTTTTTTAAGTCACCCGTGATAGGCTACGTGACGATTAACGTAGCCTATCACGGCTGACTTTTCAAATCTAGCTGTGATAGGCTACGTTAATCGTTACGTAGCCTATCACAGGGGCGTTTTATTTTTTTTTAACTTTTCTTGTAATGGCGGCTGCGGCAGCCGGTCGAAAGACCGGCTGCCGCCCCCGCCCCTGACGAAGACCTGCCGAACCACCGCCGGGACCCGCCACCGGGAGGGACATTCGTGAAAGGTAAGTCCCATCCCGGGGGGGGGGTGGGGGGCGGGGGGGCGGAGAATTTCTCCCCAAACAACCTTCGGAGGACCGAATGCGTTGGCGCTCGGCCCCCCAAGTTTCGGGGAGAAATTCTCCCCCATCTCTAGAATTTTTACAAAACAAACTGAAAACATTACAAAACATAAAAAAGGAATGAAATATAAATAAAAATACAACAACATGTTCAAAATCCTCAGTTTCTAACATACATTACAATACTTGAGAAAAAGGGCAGGGGGGAGGTTACACATAAACTTCAGTGAAAGCAGACCAAATATTCGCAAATAAGTCTATTTGCAAGTTACACCTATATACCACTCTTTCAAATGTTTCTAGTGTTGTTAAGTCTTCAGTCCATTGCATTACAGGTGGTGGGCTTTTATCCTTCCAATATCGTATTATCAGTCTTTTAGCAACCAAAAGGGTGCGAAAAATCCGTTTATGCTGACCGTGTGTTACATTCCATGAAGCAGGTAAGTTTAAAAGAACATTTACATCAATAAATATTAAAGAAGTTTCCAATACAAAATGTATCCGTACAATAACTTCCTCCCAAAAGGAGGAGGCCATTGGGCATTTCCAAAACATATGAATAAAAGAAGTATTGACTGGATTACACCTCCAACAATTAGCTGAAATTGACAAGCCTTTACTAAAAAGACTTTGTGGTGTCCAATAGACCCAAAACAAGAGCTTTTGCTGAATAAGGCGTAACCAAAGATCCATTGGAATGTCCGATACAGACGCCAAGACGGCAGTCCATTGATTAAGCAAAATAGGACGTTCCAATTCCCTGTTCCATTCCTGCTGTAAACCACTTGTGTCATATTTATTCATTGATAATAAATGTATATAAACATAAATTGTAGGTTGATATATCTGATCAGCTTCAATAAGTGTTTTCAATAGTGAAGGAGACTCCGAGGTAGTAAAAGCAGCAGGACTGAATCTAGATACCAATAAATGTTTCAATTGCAAATACTGCCATTCTGCTGAAGCCGGCAGATCAAATTGATCTTGCAAAACTGAAAATACCAGAAACTCATAATCAACCCCCACTAATTGATCTAAACTAAATATCATCTTAACTGTCCACATCCACCATAAAAACATTTTCTTGCCTATACTTAAATCTGGATTTCCCCATAAAGTCAATTCAGCTTGGGAAAATGGATCAAACTTTAATTGATGTGACATTATATGCCAGACTTCCATAACTGCCAAAATTGTGGGAGGAGCTCTGTCTGCCTTAAAATGCAAAGAATCTAATGCCATCCATTTAAAGAGAGGCTCCAGACAAGAAGATTCCAATACTCTGGTTTATTTTCAGATTGTATAAATCTTTTGCCTTTTACAGTATCTAATTTCAAGTGGCATTATGGAGTGTCAGCTATTAGGTTCAAGCAAAATTACTGCTTCAACAGCGGATGTCAATGAATTATTCTATATTCCCATTTTAAAACCTTTTAGTGAAGACGGATGAGGTGCAAACTGAACCCAATTGTTCCTAGAACTTAACTTGTGGGGGGGAACGTTTGTGTGAAGAAATGAAAGAATAATCTCAAATCTCAATTGAACTGGAGCTGTGTGCAAATGACCTCCTGAAATTCTCCATCCTATATGTTAGCAGAGAAACTGGGGTGACAATTTAACTAAATTTTTCCAAGGGGAAGAGAAATTCTCCAACAATTTCTTGCCAGGTTCGCCACTGGCAGGGGTTGTAGCAGAGCGTCTTTCTTTTTTTCCTAATGTTTTTTTTTTTAAATTCTGCCACTACAAGTGGCAACAGCATCAACTGTGTTGGCAGGTTTGCCCCCATTTGTCATCCCACACAATGCATGTGTGTGTGTGTGTTGGGGGAGGAGTTTGTGTCTAGGTCCAGGGAAGAGCGGGAGGTAGTTCTGTGCCAAAATCTGTCCTCCAATTTTCTGAACATTTTCTTCCATCATCATCATCATAATTTCTATACCGCCCAATAGCCAAAGTTCTTTTGCCAGTTTACAAAAATTAAAAACATTAAAAATACAATATACATTTACATAAAAAATAGACAATATAAACAAAAGAAACATATATGTAAAACAACTTCAGACAATCTCAAAAGCAAACAACCATAACCCTAAGACATTCTAGGATCGATTAAAACTTATCATATGCTGTCGAATGCCTGGGAGAAGAGAAAGGTATTAACCTGGTGCTGAAAAAATAACAATGTTGGCACCAGGCAGGCCTTGTCAGGGAGATCATTCCATAATTTGGGGGCCATCACCAAAAAGCCCTCTCCCTTGTCGTCATCTTCCAAGCTTCTCTTGGTACAGGCAGCCTGATGAGGGCCTTAGATGCTGAGCGTAGTATATGGGTAGGTTCGTGTCGGGAGAGGTGCTCCATCAGGTATTGTGGTCCCAAGCCGTGTAAGGCTTTATAGGTAAAACCAGCACCTTGAATCGGGCTTGGAAACATACAGGCAGATGGTTCAAGTGGGCCAGAGTTGGTCTTACATGTCTTACCTTCTGGTTCCCATTATCAATCTGGCCACTGCATTTTGCACAAGCTGCAGCTTCTGAACCATCTTCAAAGGCAGCCCCATGTAGAGCACATTGCAGTCATCTAACCTGGAGATTACCAGAGCATAGACAACTGAAGCCAGGTTATCCCTGTCCAGGTAGGGGCATAGCTGGGCCACCAACCAAAGTTGGTAGAAGGCACTCCATGCCATTGAGGCCACCTGACCCTCAAGTGACAAAGATGGCTTGAGGAGAACCCCAAAGCTACGAACCTGCTCCTTCAGGGGGAGTGCAACCCCATCCAGAACAGGTTGAGCACCCCGCATGAGGCTTCCATTTTTCTGCCACATTTTCAGGGCATTTTATAATTTTGAATTTCTTTCAGTGGTGTTTTTGAGCTTACTTAATCACTGTGAGGTGACCAAGGGTGCTATGCCCCCCCTTCTGTGTGTGTGTGTGTGTGTGTGTGTGTGTGTATATATATATATATATATATATATATATATATCCATTGATCTGCAGCCTCCCAGTCTGTTTGCCCTTCCTGATATGAAAAAGCCCTATGGATGAATTACTTCATGATGTCTTTCCTTGGGCTTTAACTGAAGTGTAGAAAGCTGAGAAGGCTACAGGCTGCTGGAGAGATGATGACTGTTAGGGGTGGACGAAAGTCACTTACATTTTCTCGCAGCTTGTTCGCGGTGGGGGGGAGCGCTTCGCTGCTCCCCCCGCGAAGTTCAGGCCGGGGGGGGGAGGCTTCCCGCCTCGCCCGGCCGAAATTCAGGCCGGGGGGGAGGCTTCCCGCCTCGCCCGGCCGCGAACACGAAAGTAAAAAAAAAAACAAAAAACGTCCCCTGATAGGCTACGTGACGATTCACGTAGCCTATCATGGCTAGATCTGGAAAGTCAGCCGTGATAGGCTACGTGAATCGTCACGTAGCCTATCACGGGTGACTTTAAAAAAAAAAAGCGTGTACGCGAATGGCGGCCCCCATAGGGAGCCGCCATTCGCGTTCCTTATTTAGTTGCTGTAGTCTATGTAAATGTTTACGTAGACTACGGCGAAAATAAGGGCAACGCAAATAGCGTTGCCCTTATTTTCGCCGTAGTCTATGTAAACATTTACGTAGACTACAGCGACCAAATAAGGAACGGGAATGGCGGCTCCCTATGGGGGCCGCCATTATCCGTACACACTTTTTTTTTTTTTTTTAAAGTCACCCGTGATAGGCTACGTGACGATTGACGTAGCCTATCACGGCTGACTTTGCAAATCTAGCCGTGACAGGCTACGTGAATCGTCACGTAGCCTATCAGGGGACTTTTTTTTTTTCTTTGATTGCAATGGCGGGGGCGGCAGCCGGTCGAAAGACCGGCTGCCGTTCCCGCCCCGCTCGAACACCGGACGAACCGCCAGCCGGACCTGCCGCTGGGAGGGACATTCAGGGAAGGTAAGTCCCGTCCCGGGGGGGGGCGGGGGGCGGGGGGGCGGAGGATTTCTCCCCGAAACTTGTTCGGGGGGCCGAACACGTTGGTGCTCGGCCCCCTGAAGTTTCGGGGAGAAATTCTCCGCCATCCCTAATGACTGTACAATGAAAGAAAAGGCACTCATGCACACTCCATAAGTAACACAAGCAGAAGAATCCAGAAACCAACCCATGATAATGTATCTGAAATTTTCTTCTCCTTTGAATTTCTTTTTGAAAACCATTTCTTTTCTATCAAACTGAATAAGAATGGTAAAAAAAAATGTGAAATAAATTTTGACTCAGCACTAACTCAAACCCTTATCAACTCAACCCTTAATATCAGAGAAAATGCTCCCACCGCCCAGCTTTCATTTTTAGCCATTTTATTAATCTTATCAAGTCATCAGGCATTCAGGCTTTTCTCGTTTAGAAGCTGAATTGATTTTAAGCTCTTTACTTTATTGGCTCTCTGTACACTTTGGTGGCAGAGCCAACAAGTAAAAATACCTAATATCTGAAAGTAATACTGCTGAATGTTTAATAAACTTTAAATATTGCTGCATCCTTCCATTTTTTTTGTTGAGGGTTATATTGCTAGTGCTATAAAAGACATATATAAACTAACACTAACAGGACAGGTCAAATGGGTTAGAACATCAGACAGTGGCCTGGGAGCAATGAATTTTGCTTTTGAAAGTTATTTTAGGGTGAAATCCTATCTAGATAGGCGGCTGCCTCTGAACCCGGAGGTGACTGCCTATCCAAAGCAAGGCAGGAGAAGCATGGGGGGATTGTTAACTCCATGCCTCTCCTGCCCTGCTTTTTCTGCTAGACAGCTGATTACGGCTGTCTAGCCATGCCGGTGGGGGGCAAGCAGGAGAGGAGGCTGCTGTATGACACATAGGATGTGTCATACACACAGTTCCACTTTCCCTGCCCCGGAACACCCCCAGCCATGCCTCTTTTCTCTTTTCAGCCTCTCCGCACTCCTCTTCCGAGCACGGAGGATGGGGCTTCTCTGCGCTGTCTCAGAGGCAGCATGGAATTGGGCAGAGGTCAGTTTTCCAGGAACCAACCTCAGATCCCGTGCTCCGAGTTTGGTTCCTGGAGAACAGCATAACCTATGGCCATCTAGCCACTGTCTAGCGGCCATAGAATTTCTCCCTCCAACATTTAAATAACATGAACAATCTTAATCTTGGAGACCTACATCAGAATATCCCCTCCCTGCCTCTTCAGAGGAAATGTGCTAAACCAGATGGCCCACTGATTTGAATCAGCATTACAGTTTTTTAGCTTCTTTTTTTCAGCAGAACAACATACAGAAGAGTAGCAATAAATATATAATGCTATCTAAATCAAAATAAATATAAGGATGCAAGATGTTTAATGAATATAACAGCACCACCTCCAAAGCAGAAAATCTTAAGCATGAAAGGGAATAAAAGAAGAAATGAAAAGTAGCATGCAAGTTAGAACTTCAAAGACTAGAAGAGATCTAATGTACAATCAGCATCAAAAATATAACAAAGGTAAGGAACAAAAATACTAGTAATAATAGTACCCAGGATAGCAACAAGGAACGTTGTTCCTAGTTTATATTCCAATTAACTGTTATCCAACTGTTCAAACCTGACATTCAGTGACACAAGTAGAAGCAATTAGTGATCAGAGAAGGGCAGCTATTATTATAACCTTACAATGATACAAACATTCTTAAATATCTTTTGCAGTCATTTCCTTCTGTTTTCTGTTACGAGAGCTCTCCGTTATACATAACCACTGAGCAGCTTTGGCTCTTCCCCAGTCCACTTTTCAAACATGGTTGTGCCGTGCACTTTTCCATCCTGTATGGAAGCATCTCCCATACAAATTTGTTAAAGCACTCATACCCCAGTCCAGCGCTGAGTCAGATTTGCATGCACACACCAGAATAATGAAACAAGGTAGCATGCTCTGACTACTTCTGGGCTGCATGCAAAGGTTGCCGCTGCCTGCATTTCTTCAGAATGTGGGGAGGAGAGGCTATTCGTGGATTGTCCCTCTGGATCACCTCACGGAAGATCCCTCACCTAAATGAATTTCTTTTAATGCTCTTTTTCTTTTTGTATGCCACCTCGGAGACTCTGGGCAGAGAGGCAGATTATATATATTTTTACATACGTGAATAAATAAAGTGCTCAGGACATGCTGTGTGGGAAAAACACTCCACATTCAGCACTTGCTTCTGCTTCTGTGCTGTGATTTAAGCCTCATGTGTGAAAACACATCAAGGCTGCAATCCTACATCCACTTACCTAGAAGTAAGTCCCATTGAACTCAGTGGGACTTACTTCTGAGTAGATATACATAAGATTGTTCTGTAAGCATATATCAAAGTGCACATATTAGTCTACCAAGTCCTGGACTATCCTATTTGAACTATAATCACAATAAAGGTCTATATTTCTAATCATTGTATGAGAACATTGTATAGGAAGATCTTTTTTTCTGTTAACTGTATTAATAGTTAAAAGAATAAATTAAAGTGAAGGTAGATAAAAAATTAAAAGCTTATGAGTGAGATTACTGTGCCTTATTTGCACCCTGATGCACACACACACAGTGAATTATTTGGCCTCTCTTCACAAATGAAATAGATGTCATATTCCACCAGCATGTATTATATATAGTCATAGTGAAATATATGATTCTAAAAATAGAGAAAGGATGGAGTTATTTTAATGATATATTAGGACAGGAGCACCTGACTATGAAGTATTATCTTTCAGAGAAGATAAGTGGGAATATCACTAATTTAGAACAATTACATTTTTGTGGAATGGATGAAATTCTCCGAGATAATGGTGTATTATTAAAATATGAATATACAAGCATTTCCAGCTGTTTATTATAACTGAATTATAATACTCTCAGACTTTATAGAAGCTGGTGACCAAACCCATGATTGGACACATAGCTGCATGTGTTGTTTGTGCTGCATGTATAGAGGCACTTAAGAGTGAAAAAAGATTTTTATAATAATAAGACTGTCTCACTGGAAATCATAAATATAATGCAAGGGTTGTTGAAGCTTTTTCAGCCCGAGAGCCAAATTCCATTTTGGAGAAACTCACGGGGACTGACATCCAGTGGTAGATGAGGCCAAAGGCAAAAGGGACAGAGCTGAAGGCAAAGGGGGTGGTGCCTGCAATACCCCAAATGCAGCATATTTTAGCTTACAGTGCAATCCTATGCATATTTAGACAGAAAAAAGTCCTACAATTCCCACCATGCCCCAGCCATCACAGCTAGCTGGGGCATGGTAGGAATTGTAGGCCTTTTTTCTGTCTAAACATGCATAGGATTGCACCTTTACTGACAGACACTAAGCCTTAGGAGGGGCCACCTAGGGAACTCCAGAAGCTGGGCTGGGATTCCAAGAGGGCCAGATTTAGCCCTTGGCCCATTATATCCCTGATATAATGGGTTTCTGTGTAAATATACACACCGGCATATCATATATCAGTTTCCTATTAAAAAAAATTAAGGAAATAATGGTAAAATGATTCATATTTGTCACTTGGTTGCTCTTACTGTGCTGCTTTGTATAGTTCTGCTGAAGTGGCCTGGTTAGCCCACATGTATGACTTTAACAATAAAGGACCTACTAGCACAAGCGGCCAACACTTTGCATTAACAGCAAGAATGCAGATTTCATTTGTACTCATCATTTGCCAAAACAAGTGTACTCAGATGATTATAAAAGCATTAATATATTATCTCCTATATGCAGCATCCTTTGCCTTATTGCATGTTAAGTTTACCATCATTATGGAACTGTGGTATAATGCTTTCATTCATATTTTTTTTCTTTGTGGGATCGTCCTTTTCTATCCCAACACTGCTAAAGTTAAAAGATAACAGCAACACAGTGTAAAACCCCATTCTCCAGCAGATGTACGATTCCACCCTAGGATATAGAAACAGAACAAAAAGCACACTGTTCTCTATGATATTTTCACCTGATCAAGCAAAGAAGGCCTATGGTTGTTTGATAATTATCCTCTCATATTCAAATTGCCTGTCATTTACCAGTTTGGAACAGATGGTTCAGTAGCTTTTAGGTGATTTGTAGCCTGGATTACCAATTTTGCAGGAGTCGTATATAGAGAACACTGATGACAGTTTTATGCATCTAGGGTACAAAATGGAGGCCTTTAACATAGGATATCTTTGAATGAACTTCATCTAATAGCTTCCCTAAAGGTAATTAGCCAATACAATCCAAATGACCTGTATGTAAAGGTGTGTACCAGAACAAAATCCCAGGTATATAACAGGTGTGTACCAGAACAAAATCCCAGGGAAACATCAACCGTTCCAACTTTATATAAGAAGAGGTATGCTGGATCAGACCGAAGGCCTGTCTAGTCCAGTAACAGCCCATGTAGTCCAGTGTCCAAGCAGATGTCTATGGGAAGCCCACAAGGAGGACATGAGTGCAACAGCACACTCCTACTCATGTCCCCAGCAACATGAGTGGGAGTGTAGTCCTACTGAATGAGTATTAGTCTCTTTCAGAATGGCTTCTGATTAAGGCACATTCTGATTAAGGCACATTAAATTACAGCAAAAGTATTCTTTCTAAGCTGAAGTCCAGCTTCCTCCACTCCCCACCTCTTCCTTCATGACACTGATTCTCCCCACCCTAAAAAGAAAGAAAGATCCAGCTGCAAATGAATTAATGGTCTTCAACTGTAAGTATGTTGGAGCCTCCCTCCTCCACACAAAGGTCTTTGCTGGTCAAAGACAACCCACATATCAATTAAACTCACCTGTTAATTAAAGGCTTGTTTGGAAATGTCTTGCTAGTTAGATGCAAGAGGAAGTATAAAAGGTGTCTGAATGTGAAGGCTTTGAATGTTAATTACGTACTCCCAAGTTTTCTTTTTTTCTTTTTGCAGTCCCCCTGGTTTTTGTCAGGCACCATTAAAGAACTGGAAGAAAAAAAAGAAACAAAATTAATTTGCAGTTTCTGCTGTGGGGGAAAAAACAACAACAGAAGAACAAATCAACAAGGCTTCCAAGCTGTTCTCTCTGTTCTCTTGTTTAGATTTATTCTTCATTTATTTATAAGAAAACACTGACACACAGCAAACAGACAGCAATATTATACTGGAACACAAGCAAATACAGCAACCATTCTTAAAAGTCTTCCATTCATTCAAATATATTTCCCCCCTCAGGCAAATATTTTACTGTAAGGCTTTGAATGAAGTTGCTTGTTCATAATAATTTAGGGTGGGATACATTAATAGGATGTTGTGTTATTAGAAATGGCAGCTATATTAAACACTAAAA
This sequence comes from Heloderma suspectum, assembly GCF_057233095.1. Lineage (NCBI taxonomy): Eukaryota > Metazoa > Chordata > Lepidosauria > Squamata > Helodermatidae > Heloderma > Heloderma suspectum. Next base: position 240,511,629 of record NC_139459.1, on the reverse strand, counting down.
TAATATATTGATAGGGTTAAGCTTAAAAGAAATAAAAGAATAAGGAATCTTGAGTTCAATTTTTAGAAATGAAAGTTAGCACAAGGAAATTATATTCACTAGATAGATCAGGGAAGGGGGCATGTGGCCCTTGGGATGTTTTGGTCTACACCATCCCTTAAAAATGTAACAGGCAGTAGCAAGCATTGTCCTTTATCAAGTGCTGCTGAAAGACCTTGTGCAATGCTGGGACACTATACAGTGGTTAGAAGTGGAGGGGATTAGGGGAAGGGCCACTGACAATACTTTGCGAGGGTGATAACCCCTCCCTCTAGAACTGATGCAAGAGGGCTTTCATTTGCATTTAGAAACAGTTGGGTCCACACGTGCCTCAGCCAGGATTCTGCTGTCTGCTGTGTCTCAAGACTTCATGTTGCTGGGTTTCTAACCAATGAAAACAAAAATGGTAGAAAGACTTGCAAGTATCGGTATGACTAACTGGTTGTTCTAAAAACATTGTTTTAAAATATTTTGGTTACAATATTGTTTGAAAAGTGTGCCTTAATCCAAATTATAAAATATCAGGCAACCTGAGAAATCGAAGAAAGTAAAATAAGACAATTCTAACTAAACATTTTCCTTGCCTGCAGATGCTGTACTGTGTCTGCTACTACAAATCAAATCATAATACAATGATGAATAGCTATTTTTCTTTTCTTTTTAATAAGAATGAGTATCTGGAAATGTCAATGAAGAGATTTTGAAAATATTACATTTGGGTCATATAGGGTTGTATCCAATGCTGGCCATCTGCCATTGGGATGAAAACTACTGGTGGAACAGATTTCTCCTCCTTCTGCAGTCTCCGTGTGCTTCCCAGATCTGCTCCAGAGGGTTGGGGGATCCTCTGGAACAGATTTGGGTGGTACGGGGAGAGGCTACTGTGGGAAGGAGAGCAAGGGAGAGTACTATTGTGTGAGCAAAAATCCACTTGCACAACATTAGATTTAACCCACATAAAATAATGTAGAGCTTATATTTCAAATGGGAAGAAGCATTTGTTCCAGAAGCAGTTCAGTTTTGGTTTTCTCTAGATTAAGGTTGCATTTTTTAAGCAAGAAGATGCATGTTTCATTTGATCTGTAATATGACTGTATTATCACAGAGACAAATAATGTTCTTCTATAGGTTGCATGTGCAGTGACTGAATTAATCAGAATGTATAATTTCTGTGCACATTTGCATAGACACTGAATAATTAAAAAATATGGCCAGAATCCATTATTCAAGGAGCCTGGTGCATAAGCGGAAAGCAGGGGGTGGGGTGGGATTTTTTTTTCTAGCTGCATTCTCTCTTCCTCATTGAATACTATTTGGGAGGGCCCCATGACCTCCAGAAGCAGCTTTTCCATGGGCAGTTGGGAGGGGGCTACTGGAAAATCCCTGGTTTACAAGAATAACATATGTCCCTTTGCACCTTGGTCTGTCACACCTATTTGAACCCAGGTAAATGTGATTTTGCACCATCGCATAAGAGCCATAGATGGCACTAGTTACGGACAAGTGTTTTTCCCCCAAAACTATTTGCCATTCTTTTGCCCTGTCTACTGCTGATACTCACCCTTAGCAACTTGTAATGTGATATGGAGCGGAGCCCTAAAAACCTCATGTGTGTACTGTCCTCTCTCCACTGTAGTGCTTTTCCTTTGATCGAAACAATAGTGTACAACTACTAGTAACAAATATATGGTCTGAAAGTAAAACTATATTAACATAGTGCTGAGATGTTTAACACAGGCTGATCAAATTTGCATTTCAAATATGATCAAATACAGTAGAAGATTTTTTTAAAAATATATATCTGGGTTTATTACACACAACTTTTTCTCTCTGTGTCAGTCACACACAACTCTTGCGAAGACTTGTTCTAATGGGCTGCTGCTATTCATCTACCTACTTTTTCTATTCCTGGCATCCCTTGCTCGTTCTTCCTTCTTTTTCAATCCTTCTGTCAGTCCTTTATCACCTGCTGTTCCCAAGCTGCAAAAGTGCATAAAACAAAATAGGTCTGGGAAAAGATTGCCCATTTTGCCTACGAGTGCAGTAAATATGCTGCAAATGGTAAATAATTCACATTGACTCTTGCCCCAACATTGAGGGAACGCTTAAGAAGCCAGCACTGCAAAGTAAGTCAATACTACACAGAACTTCCTGCTTTAGGTAGCTACCTATAGCCAGTCTAATGGTAACTGACAAGATTAACCAAGTTTTATAAATCCGGATTTCTAAAATGAGCATTCCCAGACTGTTTCTCAGACTTTTGACAACTGGGGCAAAGACATGCCTCCTGTAGGATTAAAAAAAATGGATGCACAGTTCACTGTTACACTCAAAAATATATTTATGTATTATCTCTGTCAGATCCCAGACCAACAGGCAGGACCCACTTTTTAGCTACAGGATAGATCCGTTAATACTGCCCCCCCTCCTTTGCCCACCCAGGAGATTGAATCATGCTTTTGTGCAGGGCTGACCCTGCCATTACACAGAATGAGGCAACTACCTCAGGTGGCAAATGTGGGAAAGCAATAGTGGCAGCCCCCCAGCTGTTCCTCCTGAGACCCTCAGCCATTCTCTTCTCTTGGAGGACAAAGCTGTGTATGCCACATGAACTATCCTGCACCCCTAACTAGCCTGCTGCCCAAAGGTGTTGAGGAAGATGCTAACTTGTTGCCAATATTGATGTAAGATCCAACTGCCAATCCAGTCAGCTTCTTTACACAGAATGGAGGGGGGGGGGCATCATATCATCTTTTGTCTCAGGCAGCAAACTGTCTTGGGCCATCCCTGCTTTGTGGACAGCAGAGTTGCCGTGGAATTCCAATTTGCTTGTCAAGTGAAATGTAAGTTATGTCAAGTAATCACAGTGTAAAGGAATCACAGTGTATTGTTCTTCAGGAGGATGTCACTCCCCACTTATTGGTAGAGAGAGAAGTGATCAATGGTCCAAAGGTTCTCCCTTCTCTGAGGAACAGAGGGTAGATGCATCCAACATAGGAGGCCTAATTTCTCAAGGCACATTTTCCCCCCTTTCAGTGATGGCACACTAATATGCTCCAACGCATAGTTTAGAAATCACCATGTTAATGTTTCAGACTGTCAGATCCATAGAACCATGGAACTGAGAACACACACACATGTACACTCATTCTCATATGTCCAAACTAGCTGCACAGGAGAAACATGGACAGCCTATCAGGAGCAGAAGAGCAGCAGGGGAAGGGGCTTCTTACCCTTTTCTTTCCCGCCATTTCCCATCCAAAATCCTCCTCAGCTGCTTTCGCTATCAACGGGATACAGGACTCTCATATCTTTTTCCCCACAGTGAGGAAAGCAGCTGTGGAAGGTGATTTTGAGCACATGGAAAGTGATTTTGCCACTATTTGGCAAGAGAGGAAATGGTTAAGCAGTCTTTCTTCCTACCATTCTTCCACTCAAACTGGCAGCCTCCTAGAGCTTCTTTTCATTAAACAAACAAACAAACAAACCTGAACAGTTGAGATATTGTCATATTCCTTATGTGACATTTTGTTTGGGCTTTATATATTATCTGCCCCCCCACACACACACACATAGTAATGATCCTGTAATAAACACATTTTAGATTACATAGCACAGTAAACATGAGCCCGTAAGGCTGGTATGGAAGCTGGAGCTAGTGCAGAATGCAGCAGCTCAGCTGTGGTTGGGACCTGCCCCTTTGCAGCATGCAACTCCTTTGCTGAGGGAACTGCACTGGCTGCCTATTCACTACCAAGGCAGGTTTAAGGTTTTGGTTCTAGTGTACAATGCCCTAAACCGCTTGGGACCAGGACACCTGAGAGAGTGCCTTCTCCCTTACCAACCTGCCTGGTCACTGAGGTCATCAGAGGGTATGCTCCTGGTGGTTCCACATGGACCAACTGGAGTCCACCTGGAGAAGAGCCTTCAGTGTGGTGGCCTCCTTTCTTTGGAACTCCTTGCCCCTGGAGGTCAGGCAGGTTGCTTCTGGCACCTCCTGAAAAAAACTCTGTTCCAGGAAGCATTCCTTGACTGACCAGCCACAGTTAGTTAGTTAGTTAGTTAGTTAGTTAGTAAATAAATACATAATTAAATAAAAGGGTGGTTCCCCTCACTGGTTGATCCACACTACACTAGTGTAATTGGCCCTTGAATTTCTTTCTCCGTTTTTGGTACTATTTGGAACTCACTTTCCATTTTCCATTTAGCATATAGATCTTTGAAGTAGCAAAAAGCACCAGGAAAAGAAACATGTAATATCAAATGTGTGAGGGAAATGTGCACCGACAATTTAGGGTGCAATCCTATGCATGTTTAGACAGAAAAAAACTCCTAAAACTCCCAGCATGCCCCAGCCAGCCATGGAAAATAATGGATATTTTCTTCAGTTTCATGTCTACATATACTGTAGCATACCCAAAGATTCTATCTACTGCTAAATTGTTTTATATTTTCATAGATCATCAGCTTTTGCCATCATATTGACTCCATGAAAGACAAATAGTTGGAAACGGTGTTATAATGAGAAGAAGTGACATCACTTATTACCTCCAGTCCAGGGAAATATATAAAGAACAGGCATAGTTCTCACTTTGACAGGAAGGATCCTGTATCATGGATGGTCCAACAAAATGAATGTATCCAGGATTTAATGACTTTGAGAAATTTGAAATGAGAAATGATCTGTTAAATGCCATGACATCCATAAATCATTTTATTTAAACTGCTTACTTAAAATATTAAGATGTATTTGTTTTACAAAAATGAAAATTGAATTACTGTCTTGACAAATGGCGAAATACTTATTTTAACACCAGACCCATCACAATTTGTAAATTCTTCAGAGATTTATAGCTTTATTTTCCTTTTGAGATACTATTTTCCTCTCAAAACATTCATTAAGAATGAAAATGTTGTAAAATTCTATGAAGCATAATGATTTAGCCAAAGTTAAGCACATTGATTTCAACAAGACATTTAGGTATGTGCTTCAGCATTTCAAATTCAACTCAATGTGATTGAACAGTACTGAACATCAGAGTAATGGTTCCAATCCATTCTATTGTATGTGTTGAATTTTCAGGAGCGGAGAGATGAAGTGTTAGGACCCTTTATTCTTGGTGAATGTGGACTCAGGAATAGATTCAATATTGTGCTAGCGCCTAGCGGAAGTCCAGTAGTGTTCTCCCCCTCTCTCCCCCGGCAGCCCTGCACACCACCATCAAATCTGTTCCAGAGGGTTTTCCAGCCCTCAGAGTAGTTGATGGAGCTGCTTCTATCAGCAGAATTGAAGTGCTGGATCTAACCCTCGGGCTGTATGGCATCACAGCTAAAAATGAAAAATGTTTTATAATCATGACCATCTCATTCCAGTCACTCATTCATGCGCCCGCTGGAAAACTCATAGCAGGAGGAAGAGCTGAAGGACCAGGAACCACCCACCACCAGCAATGCCCATTGCCCAGGATCTGCCAGTAGATCAGAAGAAGTCTGGGCCCTCAGGGGAGACTACCATGAAGACAAGGCTCTGCCTCAGGCATGGAGGTAGAGAAACCCCCAAGCCCTCTGGAGAGTTGCCACCTGAAAAGACAGGCACTCAGAAGGAGTGCTAGACTGAGCCAGAGGCTTCCTTGTGAGAAAAGGTCTACTCACATCATGTAGGGGGCTTGCTCACAAGGAGGACCTTTTTCGCTGCAGTCACTAACAGCTCACAGCTGAGGCTTGGGTGTGGCTCTGACAACCCTGCATAAAAACAGCAGTGTAAGACTAAGAGAACTTTTGGAAACTTCATTGACCAGATTTTTCTGAATCCAGTGTCCCCTGCCTCTGGACCGCTTCCTAGCATGACTGCTTCTGGACTGAACTCTTGACTCTTCTGCCTGCTCCTTGTCTGCTGTGTTGCCTTAGGATGTTGTTGCCTGTGACCCGGACTGGACTCTGACCCTTCTGCTTGCCCCTTGTCTGTTGTGTTGCCTTTGTTGCCTGTGACCTGGACTGTTGAGACCTTGCCTTTTTGATCCTGGTTTGCACTGACCACCTTGAAACTCTTGGACCCTTGAAACTGTAACTGCTAGGCTCGGACTCTAGGAAATGTGACAAATTTAAGTTTTAATTAATGCTCGCTGCATTTACATTCTCCTTGTTTTCTTTTTTGAAATTTTGCACAGCTATGTTAATGAATATCTCAAATGTGGTGTGTCTCTTTTCATTCTCTTCCAGTTCTTCAGTTGATGCACTCATTGGTTTATTCACATGATCAGTCAGAAAGTAACATTTTTGAGGATCTACAGTTTTATTCAGTGATTAATAAGAATACTGATCTGTAACAGTAACTAGAGAGATGGATTTCTATTTCATTCATTCCAGCAAACATCGCACCAAAATCTGGTCAAACTGAACTTTTCCTTAACTAGAAAATGACAACCTCACTGACAAGTTGGTTGGTGCGCAAGCAATGTTTAGAGAATTCCCTGAGCTGCATCCTGATGAACATCCCAGGCTGGGCTGCTACTGGGTAAAAGGCAAACCTCCAAGTATTATTGTGGCTCATCAACAGGCCTCATGCTGCCTGCACATCTCTATTGCCTTGAGGAGGTTTCTGGGGCCTGAACACACTGGCCTGATCTACAATGCACCCACCATCACAATGAATGCGGTGTCCCATCGAGTTAAACGCTCTTACATTAAAATGTAAGAAAATGTAAATGTAAAGGTTTATGTAGACTACGACGAAAATAAGGGCAACGCTATTTGCGTTGCCCTTATTTTCGCCGTAGTCTACGTAATCTTTACGTAGACTACAGCGACCAAATAAGGAACAGGAATGGCGGCTCCCTATGGGGGCCGCCATTATCCGTATGTGCTTTTTTTTTTTTTTAAGTCACCCGTGATAGGCTATGTGACGATTTACGTAGCCTATCACGGCTGACTTTGCAGATCTAGCCATGATAGGCTATGTTAATCGTCACGTAGCCTATCACGGGGGCATTTTTTTTTCTTTTATTGGAATGGCAGCGGCGGCAGCCGGTCGAAAGATCGGCTGCCGCCCCCGCCCCTGACGAAGACCCGACGAACCGCCGGCCGGACCCGCCCCTGGGAGGGACATTCGCGAAAGGTAAGTCCCATCCCGGGGGGGGGGGTGCGGAGAATTTCTCCCCGAAACTTGTTCGGGGGGCCGAACATGTTGGCGCTCGGCCCCCCGAAGTTTCGGGGAGAAATTCTCCGCCAACCCTATAATTGAGGCATGATCTTCGAAGATTCGAGGTTGTGAAGCTTCACACCATTCGCTTCCTGATCATAGCTGTGATAGGCTATGTAAATAATTATGTAGCCTATCACGGCTAATGCAGGGATGCCATTTGTGTCCCTGCGGAGGCCGTGATAGGCTACGTAAGTATTTACATAGCCTATCATGGCAAGCTAAAAACCCCCACCAGCGTATGCAAATAGCGGCGGCTACGGTGGCCGCCATTTGTGTTCCCTTTTTTTCGCTGTTTTAGCCTACGTAAATATTTACGTAAGCTATTACGGCAAAAAAAAGGGAAGGCAAATAGCGTAGTGGGCACTATTTGCATTCCTTCACCCCCCCCGCCATAATAGCTTACGTAAATATTTACGTAGGCTAAAACAGCGGGGAAAAAAGGAACGCAAATGGCACCCACTACGCTATTTGCCTTCCTCCCCCCCTTTTTTTTTTTGCCATAATAGCTTACGTAAATATTTACTTAGGCTAAAACAGCGGAAAAAAGGGAACGCAAATGACGGCTGCCATAGCCACCGCCATTTGCATACGCTGTTTGTTTGTTTGTTTGCCTGCAGGCTGCCCAGTGGCTGGATGTCTGGCTGCAGGTGGCCCTGGCTGGCAGCTCTGTGGAATCTCCACAGAGCAGAGCCTGCCGGGTTAGGATTTCAGGGGGAGGTGCAGAGTGCCCCCCCCCGGGAATCACCCCATCGAAAAGGTAAGTGACTTTCGTACATCCCTAGTACTTCCTCACTGGAAGCGAAAAAAGGCGGTAAGTGTAGATCCAGCCACTGTCCTGGAAAGCTTACTAAGACTGCAATCCTATACTCTCTTATCTGGCAGCAAGCCCTGTTTAACTCAATGGAACTTATTTCTGAGTTGATATGCATTGGCTAGCCATAGCCTTGTAAGTTAGGTCCCACTCCCAGCTTAAAATATCAAGATTGTGAGGTTCCTGAAAGTATCTGATGTCCCCGTTACTTTACAAATTCTTCATCAATATTCTTGTATGTCTTCAAATGCCTTCCATTTAACCCCCCTAACTTAGTTTTGTTTTCTTTTTAATGTTATACAATGTCTTATTCATATAATTCTCTTCTTAAAAATTCAGCTATTTCTTTTCCTTACTGGCATTCAAGCTGATATCCAATATTTTCTACACATTATAGTTAATTTGTACTTCATGGGGAATGGCGATTTCTCTGCTGAAAAGCAATCAGTTCCTTCAAGTTCTCAGTAGTCTTGAGGCTGAAGCCCACATAAAGATGGTAAATTATATTAAGCTTCCATATAGTACTTTTTTGGACTATGTGCACTGGATAATAAGAAGCTATGAAGCTTTTTCTTCCATGGTCTCGATTAGTTATCTTTGCTTTTAAAGAAATCATTCATTTGTATTAATTTAAGATGCAGAGCTGTGTAGCTTGCAGAAATCATGGTTGCTATGTGCATAGCCTTCTATCTGGGACACCTGTGAATGCCAATGGAAGTGTGAACTGATCATAAGTAGCCTGGTCTTTATATGCACATGAATGAGGTGTGACTTGGGGACAATATGGCTGAGGTAAAGGCAATAACCACTAACAATGAAACTTGTTCAAGCAGTTTTATTTTCTGTCTACTTTCAGACACTGTCAAATATGCTTTCTGTTGATAATTTGCAAAGAAGGCAACAGCCATTGATTGGATTAAGACCCCTAACTTTATTTCTATCTAGCTGTTAAGTGACTTTAGGCAGTCGTAGCCACTGAGGTGGTTCACATGTGAAATGGCTGTTGACTGCTGTGGGAAGGGAAATTCCTGCCATACCCTTAAGGAACAGGATGTAATGTGGAGGCAGAGCGGGCTGTGCAAGCAGGTTGGCTGCTGACTGGATATTCATTCCTCCTGATGCCCACATAAGGCAATTTTCCAGGCAGCAGAAACCATGTACTTGCAAGGTGTTGCCAGTGGCATCCCCTGCCTTCATTGCTTCCTCCCAGCATGTTAAGATGTAGGCAGGAATTCCCCTTCCCTCTTCATCACCATTCAGTGGATGCAGGTGGCTTTGCCTAGCAAGCTGTTTCACTAGCTGCTACTGACTGTAGAATGCAATCCTATGCACAGTCACCTGTGCATAAGCCCCACTGAATTTAGAGAGACTGACTTCTGGGTAAACACATGCATAGGGTTGCATTGTATGAACAATATTTTTTTATTCTGGGCTGAAGTTGAACAAATTATATAGAAATGTGGGACTCTGTGTTCATTAATGTATCTGATGAACTTGACTGTGTTGACAATTTTGGAAAAAAAAATTAGAGGCTTTATGGGCTGATATAAGAGACTATAGTATTGACTCCAATAAGCTTCTAACAGATTATTAACTTAAGATGTGGAACACTATTAGGGAAGTGGATGTTGCTTTCAGCAGATCTTGACTTTGAGTCCCAATGAAGTTGAAACAAAACATATAGTTGACACTGTACCTTGACACAAATACTCAACATGACAAGTGGCTGGCTGGCTAGCAAGATGACCAGACCCAATTATTTTCTGATCCCTTTACATGACTTGGAAAATGCAAAGAAGTAAAAGCACAAATGGAGAAAATAGATTTAAAAATCTGTCTGGGACCCTGTGTTGATAATGCATTTCCTTGTCTCCCTGTTCTAGAAGACAATTGTCTATGACAACCTCATGAGCTTGATCTTTGAATTGCTATTTTATCCTCAGGGTGGGCGTAGACCTCCAAGAATTTGTACATAAACAATTTCTCATGGCCCCTTTTTGAGGAAGGGTATGTGTTGTAAATGAATCCAGTGGACTTTGTGAGTGTTAAAAATAAATGTGATAAAATGCAAATCAATAACAGAAAAGGAAAACCTGGATGGAATCTTGATCAACTCTGACATTTATGGCATTAACAAATGCTGCCTGAGCAGAATAAAAATGCCAGCCTGATGGCTTGAAGGCAAGTAGTTTTAAACTTCAAGTGGCAAAGTGACTTCTGTATGAATACCTTAGAATACCAAGGTCATTTCACTGAAGCGAGGGGTAAGACACTGCAAAAAATAACTGCATTATTGTTTTTATGTGCTTGCTCACAGTTACTTCCCAGGAAGATGTAGTTTAAGATTCTGAACTGCTGCAGGTTTTCTTGTTCTTCCCTGAAATAAACAGTTTTAAGTTGCTAACCTTAGCTTGCCCGCTAACTGGGATTTTGGAATTTTTTGGTGCTTCTTTAGTTTCTAAGCTTTAGAAATAAAACTGAAGGATGGGAATCAGACATTTAAACTTCTAATAATTAAACTTGTCATTTCTTGTATCCTGCTATTTTATAACATCTTACCAATGGCTTAGAAGTGCAAGACTGAAAAGTAAACAATATTTGGTTGAATCCAGATTAGTATTAGTGGAGTTCTGCTTGAGCTGGAGGAACCCGGTGGAGACGTAATCTCCTTGCTCCTGCAGCCCCCTGTCCTGTAGAGCTGGGGAAGCCTCTGGTGCATGAGAGATGATGTAGAGGGATGACCTCCCCACCCCTTTTTTTTCCATAGGGAACCTGTGCTGGATCATCCTGGTACCTTCCATGAATAAAATGAGTCCTTTCATTCCTGGAAAAGCTAATCTGGATCCAACCATTGTCTTGTTCAATATACACATAAAGAACCCTGAAATCTAGAGAAAGCAGTGTTGAGCTAGCGTGCTTTGTTGTAATTGTTCAAACACAATTGTTCTCATCCAATATGGCATTATCCTGCAATGTACTGTAGCAGAAAAGTGAGCTTTGTGATCCAGGGCCAAGACCACATCACATAAACACAGGACAATTCCAGTCGAAGGTTTTGGAAATGACAGACACCCCTCACCTGTCAACCATATGGGAATTGTCCATGAGGAATCGCCTCCTGGTGATTGTTGGTCCAAATGTACTTGCAGGATCAGCATAGGTGGCCCCAAACAGCAATGGAAACTCTGTAGCCATATCTACTTTCTGAAAGTACTCCCCCTTCAGTCCTGGTTTTGTATTAGTATTGAGGTGCAATGGCTGGATGCATCAATAGGAATTGTGTGGGGAAAACTCCATACCACTTTTGGGGAAAAATATATATTGTCCCTAACATTTATAAGAAAATCTTTATAAGTGTCCTCAGAAAACATCATTACATAATATATGGTTATTGTTTAGGTTGTTTTCTAAGCTGATTATGTATGCATATAGAATCAGACTAAATGAAAGAGCTTATATTATTGATATAAAAATGTATGATCTAGTGTAAAGTGAGTCTGGTGGCTTGGAACTTGAAGACATTGGTACATTTCTTTACCTTCTCCTTGACTGATGCAGCAGTTATTTATTTAAAAATCTTAATACTGGAAATTTTTTGGAATACATTGGTTTTGATACAGCAACAATTCCAATTTCTATTAGCATTAACTCTCATCTCACTCTCAATTCTCTATCAGCTTTGGAGGTATCTCAGGACCGCTGTGTAGGTGTGAGTTCATTTTATGTCAACAGTAGCGTTCCTGCCATTTCCCATTTGGAGCTGCTGCAACTTCCAAATTTCCAACCTTAACTAAAATAATGTTGCCCCTTATTACATATTACCATAATGTGGTTGCGCCTTTGCTCCTCCAAGTAATGTATTTATCTTCGGCCACACATGGTTAGGTGTGGTTTACAGTGTTATATAAACCATATATAGCTTGTGACCTTCATTAGGGGATGAGTCACCAGTGTGCATGCACTCTACCCTGTGCTTGTGGCTGGAAAATACACACATTACCCACAGCAGCGGGAGGGTGACCCCAAGGGAGCAGCTACTACATTACTGAATGTAATGAGAAATCTTGGCCAAAATTATTTTAGTTATGGTTGAAAACAGGAATTTGGGGGCTGTGTGTGTGTGTGTGTGTGTAATTGTTTGGAAAATAGCAACACATGGAGACAACTTAAAATTCAGGTCTGTGTCATATACTGCATTTTCCTGTACCCAAGAACATGTATGTGTATGTGTGTGTGTGTGTGTGTATATATATATATATACATACACATATACTACGCGTGAGCGCGTATACACACACACACATATAGTTATGACGTTTGAAAGGTATATGAATGTTGGTTCCTGTCCTTTCCCCACAAACAGCTGCCCAAATATCTGGGCAATTGGGTATACCCTAGTGTAGGAGAAATGTAATATTGGAAGCATCCCTTAGTCACACGATAGATGCAGTAACAATAACAACAAACAACAACCCCACGCTGTAGTCTAGGGTTGTTGGAATGGCTAGAAAAAAGGAGAATGAAAAAAAAAATATTAGGTCTGACTTACACTGTCATACCTAATAGGCAAGAATAATCACCATGTGACTTCTCGTTTTCAAGTAATTAATTGTCTTCTGTTCATGCCCTCACATCAGTTTATTCTGTATCTTGTTTTTACACAGAGTAAGCAGTAGGGCAGTCCTTGGCTTATAAAATATCATGTCGGCAATGAAAGGGAGGGAAGTGGGATATGACAGTGGGGTGGGGGTATCAGAAGGCCTTCAGGAAGGAAGTTGGGAAGGCTCCTTGGAGAGGAGGGGGCATAATAAAAGAAACAGCGCCCTGATGCTACTATTTTCCTGTGTGAGTGGCTATCAAGGGTGTTGGGCTTGCATTTATGCCCTGCACTGTTCAACCCTGGGGCAAATTTGTGAGGAAAATGGAATCATAGAATCATAGAATAGTAGGGTTGGAAGGGGCCTACAAGGCCACTGAGTCCAACCCCCTGCTCAATGCAGGAATCCAAGTCAGAGCATCCCTGACAGAGGGCTGTCCAGCCTCATCTTGAATGCCTCCAGTGTGGAAGAGCCCACCACCTCCCTAGGTAATTGGTTCCATTGTCGTATTGCTCTAAAAGTCAGGAATTTTTTCCTGATGTTCAGCCGGAATCTGGCTTCCTGTAACTTGAGCCCATTATTCCATGTCCTGCACTCTGGGATGATCAAGAAGAGATCCTGGCCTTCTCCTCTGTGACAAAGGAAGGAAGAAAGGAAGCAGTCACCGGATTTGGCCTCCAGAGTTCTTTACCCCTGCACTGAAGTACCATGATAAAGTTCCCACCTGTGGCCCTAAATAATCCCCATTCCTCATAAATGTCATCTGTGTCTACTGTAGGCATAGTGAAAATCACAACTGTGGATATACCCACAGTATTTTGTTAGGTAATGATTTATACTTTCCATTCATACTGAATGGGATGCAGAAGACAGAATCCTTACGCCCCTGCTGATTCTCTTAAACCCTGCCAATTACATTGCACAAGTGGCCACCACCGATTTAGCCCTTCAAGGGCAACACAAAATGAGTGGAAATGCTGATTTCTGGATGGAAGGAAGGAAGGAGCTGACCTGCCTCCTTTTGAGGCTTCCTCTACGAAGTGCTAAATCTCTCTTGCATAAGCAGTGGCTCCTGCTTACGCACTGGAATTGGTGACCCACTACTTGTGGAAGGGAATTGGTGGAGCAGAAGGAAATTGGCAGGGGCATAAGTGCCCCATTGGATCCTGCCCAAAGGAAATTATATCACTTTTAAAACAAAGAAAGACAGGTGTATAAAATATGAGAAGCAATGTAAACGTCTCTTGTGGTCTATGTTTCAGTTTTTCTTTTTTTAAAGAGAAAAGATAAAAACTGTAATTAAAGAGGAACTTTCCTTTTCTTAGTAAAACGACTCATTCTTGATACTTTGCACTGGTCACAGCCTGATTGTCTCCTTCAGAACATGATATACCTGCTCCAAATACTGAAAATACTTCTCAAGGAGTACTTAACAATTCCACAGACTCATCTCTCTCCAAGTCTCTTATGCTTTATTTATTACATTTATATCCCATAATACAACAATCCTGTGAGGTAGGCTACATGCATGTATTCGTGGCAAAATGAGAAAACAGCAGAGTTCGGTCCACTGTTAAGGGAGCAATCCAATGACCACTAGACACTGTCTAAAGGGCCATAGGATATGATCATTTCCAGGAACCGACCTCGGAGCCCGCCAACGGTCTGAGGTCAGTTCCCAGAAAACTGACATTCCCCCTTGTACGCACTGCCTCAGAGGCAGCACAGAGAAGCCCCATCCTCTGCATTTGTAAGAGGAGCGTGGAGTGACTGAAAAGGGGCAGGGCTGGGGGGGCATTCTGGGGCAGGGACAGCAGTGCTGCACATATGACTCATCCAATGTGTCATATGGCAGCTTCCTCTCCCAGTCGCCTCCCCACCCCGCCGCTAGACAGCCGTAAGCAGCTGTCTAGTGAAGAATAGCGAGGCAGGAGAGACGTAGAGGGAACGATCCCCCCCATGCCTCTTCTGCCTTGCTTTGGATAGGCGGTCGCCTCCGAGTTTGAGGCAGCTGCCTATCTAGTTAGGATTGTGGCCTAAATTTAGTATGATTGCTGCCTTTATTAACACCTTTTTAATTTGCCTTTCTCTCATGGTTTCTATGTTTCTTGTCACTCATATTTATTCTCTGCCTCAGAGTCAGCTTTACTGCTTAGGTGACCCTAGAACACCACTCCAGTACAGAGAGCTTTTGTAACTGCAGCAGATGGGAGGTTGTGTGTGGAGAATCCACTGGGCTTTGTGTGAGGCATGGCTGAGTGAACAGAAGACCATCATTATCTGTCAGAGGTCTGGAGATAACAGCTAAAAGCAGGAAGAGGAGGAAACAAGCCAGAGACCACAGTAGTTGTGAGGAGTGGGGAAGACGAGAAGCAGGGCAGCTCCAGATTTAAAAACTCCTAATCAGCCAAGGGACAGAAAAGAAAAGAAAGTTCCCATGTATGTAATATTTAACACATGATACCATAATGCATAAATACAGCTTCCCACTGGATTTGGTTATGACACCTATTCAGCAAAGTGCTTACTAGGGGGCATGCATTTAATCATATGCAGGTAGTAAAACGATGTTGTTGCTTTTTAAAGAGATGCATATGCGTAATCAGAAGAGGAATAATGACTCGTATCAGAAAACACAGTAATTTCATTGAAATGTAAGTGAGTTTAAAATCAGAAACTGAAATTAGCCTCATAGTAATCACAAAGTTAAAATCCTAACAGCCTCAATTTGTGCATAGAAAGTACACAGTTTAAATATCCAAAAGCTCATTGCAAATTTTACACTCTGTTTATGTTAAAGGAAATGAAAAGAAATGTGAAAGTAAAGTAATCATGTAAATTGAATGATAATAAGAAGGATTTTATATTTTTAGACTAGCTACAAATGAATAATTTAAAACATATTGAACAAAATATTTTATTAACATAAAATTAATGGTATATGTTTACAGGATCTGATTTTTCAAAACTTTGCACTAAGACATTATCATAATCAGCTTGTGTTGTGTGCCATTTTCTGTATATGATTTTTGAATGTATTCCATGCACTCATCGACACAGAGACTTAGCTTAAATCTTACTCATGAATAAGCATTAGTCCCTCTTTAAGTATACTTTTGATTTCATAGCCTCTCTATCTAATCTAAAATGAAGTCGTATGTACTCTATAAAATTGAATCCTGCCACAGGAATTCTAGAATGAAAGCAAAAGTAACCATAAAGATGTTATAAAATAGGGATCAAATGGTATTCTCCCAGGTTTGATTCTCATGTGTATATCATAGAAAAGAATTCCAGATCCTCCACATGTCCAATTCCATTTAATTTCCATCAGGAAAAACAAACTCTTGTGTACGGTGGTCAAAAATAAGATACAGGAAAAGGTCAGAGACTTATATGCAAGGGCTTCAAAGAGACACAGGGAAAGTAATTAGGTTGCCTCTACAACTAGTGAGGCCTGAGAGATGTTCTTTCAATACAGAGGTGACAGTGAGAATGGGGTTGAAACCCTTTGTCAATTTCACATCTAGAATTGAGGGATTTCTCATTTCTCCCAGTTCAAGGTTGTCAGTTCCACAGGTGCTCTTTGCAGCCTTTGTAGTAAGGACTGGATAATGCTAATTTTTTTACTTCAGTTGTGAAAACTGTATGTAAATGGCACTAGAGAAATTGACAGGCTTTTGCTGGGAGAAGCTTAGAGGTTCCAAACTGTTTGCCAATTTCACTTCTCTATCTTTGGCAAGAATAAACATATGCATGTTTACTTAGAGGTAAATCCCACTATGTTCAATTAGGTTTACTGGCTCATAAGTGTGTTTAAGATTGTAGCTTCAATTAACTACTTGTTAATTGTGTGTGTGTGTGTGTGTGTGTGTGTGTAGGAACATGAAATAGTGATTCAAGCTATACACTATATTGCTCACTGGATCTTAATTATTTCTTAGTAAAACTGTAAAAATGCCATGAAGACAATAAGCAGTTCTGTAGGTCTCTGTATATATTATGCATATATGTCAAAAGGTATATAAAGAATGCAGGTCTGCTCTATGCTTCTTAAAATGGTTTGTCATTGTTTCTGTTCCCAAGCAGATTCATGTTAAAAGATAGTTGGTCAGTTTTGGAATTTTCTTGTCTGCACCCTCTCACTAAATGGATGGCATTAGCTTCTAGGCATAATAGAATGCATAAGGTTCCTCCCAGTTATGGCTATTAGAGATGTGTGGCATATAGTGTCACATCAATTGCAGTTTGATCCATTTTCTCATGCTAAATTGACAGTATGGAGAAACTGAGATTTAAACATTGGTAAGTAAATGTTTTTGTGGCAGACATGGATGGACAAGGTGATTTTTACCTTAGATCAACTGGCGGGTGCTGATGATGAATTTTTGTTGTTCTCTCTTTTGCAAACTAATTAGGATTTGCTAGCTACAGCTGAACAGCAATACTTGTAACTACAATGTTTGTTAGTATCTAGGTTTTGCCTTGCCACTTTTACAGCTTCAGCATCTCTATTTGCTATTGGAAGCTGAGGCCGATCAGGCAAATCAACCTATGATCCATGTCTATAAAAACTTATTACTGGTGAATAAATATGATATGCAGGGTCTTAAGCAGGAATGGAGCAGGGAGCTAGATGGTCCAGTTTTGCCTATTAAATGGATCACCACCTTGGCATCTGGATATGATGTGTCTATGGATCTCAGGTGCTGTCCTATTCAGCAAAAACTTCTGTTTCATGTCTCTTGGATGCTGCAGTGTCTCTTTATAAGGGTTTGTCTAAGTCAGCTAATTGTTGGCGGTGTAATGCAGCTAATGCTTCTTTTAAATATATGTTTTGGCAATGCCAAATAGTCTCCCTTTTTTGGGAGGAGGTCATTATATGGAAAAATTTTGTACTGGAACACTCCTTAATATTTACTGATGTACATGCTTTTTTAAATTATCTGCCTGCTTCTTGGAAATTAACACACAGTCAGTGCAAATGGATTCTCCATGCCCTTCTGACAGCTAAAAGGCTGATATTACAACACTGGAAGGATAAACACCTCCCTCCTATAATGCAATGGACTGAAGATCTTACAATACTTTCAACATTTGAACGGGTGGTGTATAGACGCCACCTGCGAATGGATACTTATTTGGATATTTGGTCTGCTTTTGTTGAAGTGCATGAATAGCTCTTAGAAACCTGCATATTTGTGTGTGTGTGTGTATACATATACATTTCATATGCATGCATTGAAATAGATATATTCAAATCTATGTAGCCACAATTTCTCTTTCTTCTTTTCTTTTGTTGAAATTTTATAATAAAATATTTTTTATTCTAACCATACCTCTTCTGGCAAGCTGTATGCTATTGTCTATATGTCTAGTAGCTTACACAACAACATATGTAGTTTTCAGATGGGCAGTGCTGTCAGATTTCATAGCACTAATGTTTTGGAGAGGGAGCCCTGAAGCTTAACAGTGTTGACCACCTGGTGGGTAGGCATGCATGGATAGAGATGGGAGAGAAATGCCTTTGGTTCTCATTTTGAAAGTAACTTACTAAATTCACACTTCCTGAATCAAATTAATATGTGAATCAGTAGTCACACTGAATTTGTTCTCTGAACAAAAAATGTATACAAGAATGCTTATTTTAGGAAAGCATATATTGGGGGATGGGAGGGGCACAAAAAAAAAGCCTTAAAGAAAACTGCTTGTAAAAAATGTAGAAATGTGCACAAAAATGCATAGGATTTTTTAAAAGTTGCAGGCTGATGCAGAAATATGAGGCAACAAACTTAATAGTGGAAAAATAAAAAAAAACGAGAGAAACTGAAATTGACAGATTTATCCATCCTTACACATGGGTACATGTTTCTGGAAGAGATTTCATTGACTCATTAGCACAGACATTTAGCTCAAATCTTGTGAACTGTAATTATTTCCCTTCTAATATGTTTTTGGTTTCATAACTTCTATAAAGATCAGGTAGAGGTATATGTGTGCATGCAGGAGCTTGCATGCAGGTGACTGTTGTGTGTGTATGTGTGTCTTGGATTGAGCCTCTTCTCTCTAATGATGCTTTCCATAAACTGCCTGAATATTTCTGTTGACACTGTTTTGATTAAATGAAAACCGCTGTAATAAGGGTGGAAGGAGGAGGTTATTCACCTATCACTTTATACACGTTTTGTTAGTATCACTGAATATACCTACGCCAGCGAAAGTGCTCTAGGAATTGCTTCTTAAGTGTGGCAACATAATGAGAGAAAGAAAAGACCATTTGCAGACTTAGGGCTATGGAAACAAACTTGGCATGTTTAATTACTTGTATCAAAGGACTTGATACTTTGATAATGTACTGAGTATGAATGCTACAGCATTTGAGAATAGTATGAATTAAAAATTCCAATTGATGGTTTGTCAAAATAAAATATAAGAAGGCTAAGATGGTGAATATGTAGTCTCATGAGCTTACTTTAAGTACCTCAGTGAGTAAGTAATCACCAGTAAACATTTGAAGCCCCCCAAAATGTTCAAATGATTAATTTAAAGAAGAAACAAAGCAGGATTTTTTTTTTGTATGTGGAGTCTTATGACAGGCTTCAAAGAGTTCTTTAAAAAAGAATACCTTGTGATGGAAATAGTTTTTCCTCTGGGGTTTTCTATTACCATTTGATACTTTATATGCTTTCCCCATTATACTATATCTTATGTAAGACAGCAAGGAAGCTATTAAAAAGATGTAGTGAAAATTAAAATGAACAGAAACTTTTGTTCTCATAGGTCTGAATAACAAAACATTTTCCAATGTTCAGCAAAACTATTTTACCCATGTAAAAACTGCTTGTTTTGATCTTTAGAGTCTTAACAGTGCATAATTCTATGCATGTCTACCCAGAAATAAATCCAACTGAGTTCAATAAGACTTACTCCCAGTGTATATGATTACAGTCTTATAGTGCAATCCTACACATGAAGAAGTAAGTTCCACTAAGTTCAATAGGACTTCTTCTGTAATAAATGAGCTTAGGACTGCAGCAGCCTCA
This sequence comes from Heloderma suspectum, assembly GCF_057233095.1. Lineage (NCBI taxonomy): Eukaryota > Metazoa > Chordata > Lepidosauria > Squamata > Helodermatidae > Heloderma > Heloderma suspectum. The sequence goes on along the minus strand of NC_139459.1, from coordinate 240,491,937 downwards.
GTAAACTAAGGCATGACCCATCAGATGGCTGATATAGTATTTGACCCACTTAAGCTCTGCTGTATTTAGGGCGCAATCCTATGGGGATAGGTGGCCACCTCCTAATCATTCCCTCCATGCTTCCCCTGCTGTGCATTTGCAGCTAGACTAGGGATGGGCGGATTACTTACCAGTCTGGGGCGTCCACGGTGGGGGGGAAATGATCCCTCCCTCCCCACAGAATCCTCCCCGGCTGGCTCCACTCTGCTGCAAGTCTGCGGAGCCGCCAGCTGGACCCATCTGCAGCCGGACTTCCATCTGCTGCTGGGCTGCGGCCGCAAATGGCATCCAGCATAGGGGGTGCCATTTGTGTCTCTGCGTTAGTGTGTTAGGCTACGTATATACTTACGTAGCCTATCATGGCTAAAGTAGGGAGGCAAATGGTGGCCGCAGACTGGGGCAGCGGATGGACCGGACTGGCCAACGCCAGGTAGGGTCCATCATCCCGGGAAAATTTCGCAGGGTGGAGGGGGGAGTGCTCCGCTCCACCATTGACTCCAATGAGGTCAGATTCTTTAGAATCTGGCCTCATTGGAGTCCATGGCAGAATTCTCTAACATCCCTAGGCTAGACAGACGATTTTGGCTGAGTGGGGGAGAAGGCTGCCGGATGACACACGGGATGTGTCATACCTAGGAATGTACAAAAGTTACTTACCATTTTGCGGATCTGCTTCACAGTGGGGGGGGAGGCGCTCTGTTCCTCCCCCCAGAATCCTTGACGGGGGGGAGGCGCTCCGTCCCTCCCCCTGGAGTCCTGCCCTGCTGGCTCTGATCCGTGGGAATTCTGTGGAGCTGCCGGCCGGCTCTGCCAGCAGCCAGACATCCGGCCACTGGGTAGCAGGGACGCAAATGGCGGCTGCTGTAGCCACTGCCATTTGCATCCCTGTATGCAACCATGATAGTCTACGTAAATATTTACATAGCCTATCACATCTGAGTAAAAAAACCCCAAAAACTTGCGTTCCTTATTTTTTGCCGTTTTAGTCTACGTAAATATTTACATAGACTATTATGGCGAAAATAAAGGGGAACGCAAATAGCGTAGTGGGCGCTATTTGTGTTCCTTTTTGATTTGCCATTTTAGCCTACGTAAATATTTTTTAACAAACTTAATAGGATATGTCCTATTTTATTGGCAGGACCAATTGACTTTTAGACATATAGGCCACACTATATTAAAACTGATCTGCCTTTTCTTACTTAATATGTGATATCATGGTAGTAAAGAAAACAGAAATCTTCTTTTAGATGTTGTGATAACCTACCTAATTTAATGATCTGGATTTCGATTAGCTTGATCCTTGATGAAATGTATCCTCTTGGTGAGTGGAGTGGAAATGGGCTTAATGTAAATAATGAGCAGTTGTGTTGTACATAAGGCAAAGAACAAATTCCTTTTTAAAAGCCCACACCTTCAGATCTTTTAGGTTGGTTCACGCAAACATGTACACATGGCAATGTTCATCCTTAAGCTTTTGAGAGATGTAAGCATCTTTTCCTAAGAATACAATTTTTCACTTAAACAAAAAACTGGGCTAGATCTACACTAGTGCTTTTTATTGGTATTGAAGTGCACTGATAAATGTTACGGCATATTACGCATTCTGTATGCCACTTTTTTAGCATTATTTACTGCTTTTTATTCCGTATTATTCAAAATACTGCAATAGATAGATGTCATGTTTGTGCTAGGAGGTATAAATGTACAAGAAGGATATAGTGTCATCATGATGGAATCGTATCAATATGACACGAGGTGCCCTAGTTGCTTTACCCACAGTTTTAAGTAGGAGCCAAGCACATACAAATAGGTGCAATTTGGATCTCAGATGCAAATTCATGAATGTTTCCAGATCCATGTCCTATCTTCCCTGACCTTTGTACCCTGGACTGCCTTTGAATCTTCATCCACTGCAAATGTTGCCACTATTTAAATAAAGTTGCATTGCATTATGGGTACATTATTGAGATGAGTAAGGTATTTGGCACTGTTCAAGGAACCAAGTGTTTGTAAGCACTAACAACATTTAGACCACAGCTTGCTGCATAGCACCTGCAGAGAAAAGGGGGAATAAACATAACTTTTTCCCAACTGCAACTTCACTTTTTATAGTCATCATGTGGTGGGAGTTCCCATGGAAGTGGACCATGGCAGAGGCTCAACATGGATGGCCTTATGGGTGATCTTGCAATGTTCTCCATCTCTTACCACTTTCTGCTTCTTAACTTCTAGATACGTACCTTGTTCTTAGTTCCCTTGCTGCCATCCTCTTGTGTACCCTAAAGGCTAGTAATTGTATGCATGATCAAGGTGTCTCCCCTGCCAGGTAATTATTCTCCACTTGATAACTGCAGAATCAAGTGGAGAAATGCATATGAGTACTAGCCATAAGGTACACAAGAGGACGGCAGCAAGTAAGTTATGAAGTGCAGATTGCCACTTGAAAACTGCAGTATCAAGTGGCAACCTGCATGTGTGGATGAGCTGTCTCATATATAATTTTCATATCATTCCATATGGAAAGATTCTCAGTGGATTTTCTGCTGCCTGTCATCATTTTATTGCCAGCTTATTGCCACAGTATTTGTGCTTAAACCGAGTGGACTGAAGTCAATAGGTCCAAAGGCCTCCTCTCGTTATTCTTTCTGCATGTAGCAGCCAGAGGTTTTAGTCTGCTCATGTTTACTTTCTATGCTGTGCTGCCAGATGGAAGGCCAGTACCAATGCCAGGGCCATGCACAGAAACCAATGCAGCTAGTTCGGGGTTTGTTTGTTTTTGTAAATGTTACAGACGTAAGTGCTTTTGGAGAAACAGTTCTGTGAATAGGCCCTTAATTGTTTCAAACTGGACAGCCTGATCCTATTCCTAGCTGTCACAGTGCAAACAGATATGGTACAATAATCTTCATTGTGGGGTATCTGGGCAAAAGCTGGATACCCTTGCCCTAGAAGTCTTTCATACCCCTTCCCAAGCATGAGCATGCATTTGCCTGCATGCGCACACAGACACACACTTTTTCTGACTCAAGGTTGGTTTCTTTTCTTTTTAGAAATTATTGCTATTTTATTGGTCTCAGGCTTATGATTTGCAGCCAAAGACATTGTGCAAAGACAGCAAAGATTAAGTACACTTTGGGGGAAAGGTGCCAAACCACATTGGTAACACAAAAGATAATCTGATGAAAGAAGACATACATTGTTCTATATAGATTGCAACAGTAGCATTTATAAATCCAACTGTTTATAATCAAGAAGAAAGGGAGTGGGGAAAGAAGAAGTACTTTACATTAGACATACATTGCATGCATACAGTTCAAAAAGCATTTCTTTTTCAAGCGATCATCCTGCACTCTCCCATGGCTCTTAGGATCCTGTTCTAGGTAATGGGCTGCCTTCCTCACACCTTGCCTTATAGATGTCAGGAGTTGGACCCAGCAGGGTCAGCAGCCAGCTGCATGATCTGAGGCAAGCATGGGTTAAATCCAAAGGTGGCAGCTGTGGAAGGGCTGTGAAGGGCTGGAGAGAGCCAGTGTGCCACAAACAAGGAGGCATTCAGATTCCAGAGCAGGCAGAGAAGGATCAGAGGGTTCAAAGGCAAGTTACATGGTCCAAGGTGGGTTTCATAAGATGGCACCTGAGGATTGGTGAGGCAAAGCGAGGGGAATCTGTATTGCTACAGATTCTCAAACTGGTAATCAAGACTGAGATAGTTGTTGTAGAAGGCCGGGGGAACACCTTATACTGATGCAGCCATTTCTGCCACCTGTACGCTGTGCTGCTGGCAGTTCTTGCCAGATTGCCTGGTTCAAATCTGCTGGTACTCTTGCGTCACAGAAGCACAGTTTTTTCCCCCCAAGCACGGGAGCAACAGGACTGCTCTTCTATTGACACAATGTAGGGGTGAGGTGAGAATCTAATGACACCACAAGGAAAGGTCCCTCAGCGAACTACCATTTGGAGTTCAGTGCCCACTTCTATATTCTGTTGCTTCTGCGAAGCAGGGGATAGGATTGGGTTCTAAGGCAGGGCCAGGGGTGAGGAGATGTTTTCAGCGCAAGCGATGGATTGCCATGTGGGAAACCTCTCGGTGGCCACATGACAGCAGTGTGTGTGTGTGTGGGGGGGAAGGTGTCAGTGCCCAAAGGGTGTGTGGGGGGGGGACCCCACTCACTCTCATATGTACCCATTCACACATGTACCATTCATATTAAATGAACAGCTTAGTCAGATGAAGAGCAGAGTGGGCCCAGTCTACATTCCCATTGCGGCACTCTGGGCAGGGAGCTTTAAACTGGCATGTATCATCTGGGGGCCTGGACAGAGGTTCCCGGTCCCTGCTCTAAGGAGTCAACACTTAACTGGTGGTTTGTTAATATCATTGTCTGGTTATTTTCCTTGACCAAGGAGCTTTTTATTCTAATTAAAAGCTCTTCTGAAATGCAGACTTTCCCTGAACACCAATAACACCAATAACAATAATAACAACAATAACAGCAACAACTTCATGTAACTCAGAAATTAGTTATAAAGGTTATCAGCGAGAAATGTTGCATCTTTAGGCCCCCACTTATTGGCTTCCCTATTTAATCCAAATTTTGGAAACATTCCATTGCCCTTTAGAGGAAGAAAACTGACCTTTAAGCAATTTAATGAATGACCAGATTCACCCTGTCACAACTGGAGAGCCATACAGATCAGCATCCCCAGCTTGAGTAAGAATATTTATAGTAATCGGTAGCAGCCAGAAGCCTTGACGTGAGAGTAGGAGGAATGTTCTTCATGCCAGGCCGGCAAGAAAGTGGTTGTTAATAAGAGATGCAAAGGCCTAGCAGGCTCAGAATTAAAGATGATAAAAGGTGGTAGAGAATATCAACACATCTTAGAAGCCAGGCACTTAAATGCTGCATTTTGTCTTCTAGAAGCACACCTGGCAGGAAGTCGGCAGTTGCTGAAAGAGTAGTTAATCTAATTTTTGGCTAAGTTAATCATCAGCTCGTAAAATACTGTTTCTGAGTTTGCATTGAGCCAGTTTCTATGAATCAGATGGAAAGGTTTATGGGAGGTGGAGCACTCATTATGGCTCTCCATGGGAGGTTCTTGTAAGGCTCACCAGAAGCTGTTCAGCAGCCAGAGAGAACTCTCCACTGCTTCATGAAAGGAAGGAGGCACAGAAGCAAGATGCCCAGCTCTCTGTTGCTCCCGTGCTGTGGATGTTTTCTGCTGAATAGTCCCAAAGAAAAGCTTTCATATGTATTTTTGGAAGTAAAGTTACTAACAGTTGCAGAATGACTGTAATCAAGATCATGCTGGCTGGGAAGTGTGGGAGGAGATTAGCGGACGCCAGAGAAAGTGGCCTTAAAAGACAGTCTGAACTGAACAGAAGTTTTAGATGGACACTTAGGGAGAACAAGAAAAGGGGTTGACTTTAGAAATTTAACTAAAATGTGAAAATGTTTTGTGAAACGTTGACTTCCTCTAACCTGTTTTATGATGTGTGCCACAATTATCTGAAATTATGTAGAAAGGAGGAGGTTGGATCTAGGATTTGCCTTCTGCAAGATGAAGGGCTCTTCTCATGGAAGATCCCTCCACCTGATCTCTGGGGGATCCCTCATCCCTCTACAACACAGTTCACCCCATTCAGCAGGGTCTCCTAACTTTTTCTGTAGTATTTTCATGGAGTTGAGGGGCTGCCATGGGAAGGAAGAGGTGGGGAAGTCCGCTTCCACCAACATGGTTGATGCATCTGGATCCAACCATCATCTGGAGGGGTACTCTCATAAAATTCCAGGAGGAACAACATCTTTGTATTGTTGGTGCCTTCACAGTAGAAAATTTGTGTTATTATTATTCCCTCTATTTGTGAAGTTCAGGGGAGATTCATATGTAGCCAAAAGGACACAATCCTCACACAAGAAGGAGGCATTCAAAAGGTTGAGGAAAGTTTAAGGTTTACATAAGTACAAAAAATTCTTTAGGGAATAAAACACCTAAAAGATAATACACAAAACACAAAACAAAACCCACTTAACATGGACTGAGAACATTCCATAGCTACAGAGTAATGAATTAATTAGAAAAGAAAACCAGGGTTAGAAGGGGCAGTGGATTCAGCTGGCTAGTTGGAAGTGGCTTGTGAAAAGGAAGGTGTGGCCATGGCAGCCCAGGAGACTTCAAAATGCCACTGATCAATGGCAGAATGAACTAGCTGAAGGAGATGACAAGGGGTAAGAAGACAAGTGGAAGGTGGGTAATGATATCCATGTGTATCTTCCTCCATTGTACTTTGCTCTGTTTCTCTCCTTCTGTTTCCTCCTCTGAGAGAAATGGAGGACAGAAGAAGAGACACATAGATATAAAAATGGAAAAATCGTATTATATGGATAGGTCATTTCCTGGATCATACTGAGAAGCTACTTCTAAATATCCTCAGGGACCAAAGTGAGAAGTGCCCATATCATTCAGTGGAGAAATCCAAGATGTTAATGTAGCTGGGGGACTGGACATCAGTGTTTCATCCATCCCTCTCCCAAACAACCACAATGTAGCAGCAAAGAAAAGTGTTCCTGCTCTTTTGAACTCCCTTCTGATTTAGTGTGAAGAAACATTTAAAAATAGCCTTGCTAATGCAAATTCCAAAGCAAATGCAGTTCATTGTCCCTGTATTGAAAAAGGCTGTGGCTGGGAGACGATGGTTTATGACAACCCTGTAGTGCAACTCACACTGAATACTGCAGGTCAGGCTCTGAGTGGCTTACAAAACCCCCACAGTGTTGTCCAGAGCTATTAGACCCCTATTGAAGTTTGGGTTGCAGCGGAAAGGGTAACGTACAACTACACTGCAGGGTAGATATTGAAAGTTGGAAGTATGGGCTGAGAAGAGAAGAGCTTACAGCAGGCCTGAAATGTAGGGCATTGATACTGCAAGTCAGAGGTGGATATGGAGCTGAGGTTCAGATCCCCAGCCAAAAAATTCCAATAGCTCTCAGATTGCAGCAAAGATCCATCTACTTAAATTGTCCCCCAGGCCAAATCAATTGCATGCACAAGCCTCTTGCTCTATTGACATGCATGCAGACTGCATTTATAAATGCTAAAACCCCTTTTTAAAAAAGGCACATGAAATGAGACTCAGGTTAGATAGCATAGCAACTCCCACCTTTGATGATGATAACTTTTTTTTAATGTTCCTCTCAGCCACAGGCTCAGGTAACACATGCACTCTTGGAATACACTGCAACATTTTATCGTGGGCCCCAACTTCTTTACGATATTGTTTTTTATACTCTGAACTATGGAAGAAATTCATTTCAGATCTGATAAGGGATATGTTTAAAGCCTGTGACCAAGCCAGAATCATGTTTCTACTGTCTGATCAAGGCAAATTTGTGATGGAATAGTTCGCTGCCCAGCAGATGAGGGAAATGTTTTGCACGCACAAGGCAAAACACAGGGTTTGGAGTAAACTAGGGCCACATTTTATGTACTATTTACAAGGAAAATGGTCTGCAGCAATGTCCACAACTTGTGCAGAAATGGTGTGAGGCAGGAGGTGTCCCTTAAGGACCTCCTCTTGCATCTTGATCATGGGCAAGCCCTCCAAGCCCCCCCTCCCCAGCCATAATTTGCAGCCTAGGTCCATCCAGCCACCTCCTATTGAGGGAGGACCTTCCATCCCACAATCATCCAAGCCCAGAGACTTTCAGTGTGTTACAGTCAGGCCTCAAAGGCTGTCCACCCCCCCCCCACACACACTGCCCATTCCCAAGTCCCACAACCAAAAGAACAAGTCTGGAAAACAACCCCTGAGTATAATGGTGCATTTGGGTGCTCACCAGAGATTTCCTATTGAACTTTTTCTTCACAACCCTGTAATGTGACCAGTCTATTTAAATTGCTACATTGCCAAAGCCAGTTGCCCAGTATCCCAACAAGACAGTGCAAGGTACGCAAACAAACAAACAAACAAACAAACAAAACCCACCTGCCTCCAAAGCCAATCAGGGGACATTGGAAAAAATCCTATCTAGCCCAGAAGCAACCAAAATAAAGCCTGTACTGACATTTGGGGTGGGGGGATCTTCATGACAATGGAATGAGAAGCGCATTGGAGTATTTTCATGAAATCAGCTTTGGTCTGTCAGGGAAACATGAAGCAAGATAAGCCGAGTGTAGCATACCTTTAAAATCTGGCTTTCAGCACTTGAAAGGAACATACTTCCACCCTCGTGAGGAGCCCAGCCCCTCAATTTTGTCCCATTCCAGCACTCTACCCCAGAGTTATTGCTTCCACCCACCCACCCCTTTCTCCCTTTCTCTTTCTCCCTGCTAGCTAGCTATGAGAAGCTCCTGTAAACCTGAAAGATCATTACTGCAATAAAGCAAAGAGGGGACTTTATATAATAACAGAGAAATGACTTTACATCACAGAAACTACAGAACATCAAAGAAGCACAATATTACAACAGTGATTTAACAGAACATTTTAGAAGCAAAAGAGCACTTTAGGGCATGTTACTAAAGTTAATCTTTAACCCTTTCACTGCAGGGGACTGAGATTTATTTCTTACTTCTAAGTAAACATGCACAGAAGGGGGGATATGTTAAAGATTAAAAGCAGGCTACCTAAGGTGAATGAGTGTCCCCATTACTGTGGTAATGTGAGGGGTCGCTGCTTAGCTCCTGGGGATTTTATCAATGGGAAAAACTATTTCTATTGCAGAAACAAGAGGGAATGGGGCATCCCAACCCCTTGGCCATGTTACTGCCAGGTCACAGAGACACACCCAGGATTTAATGCAGAATGGACATGGCACACGGTGGTAAAACCGCCAGGGAGCCAATTTCAGTAAAAAAAAAAAAAAAAAAGTCAGAGTAAAAGGAGTTTAAGAAAATATGGCTTTTCTAAAGGGAAATAGCTGGCTGGCAGCAGATTGGTGACGACGTCATCTGTTGTGAAGGAATTCAGACTGTTCTAACTTCACAACAATCTTGGAATTGTTGTAGATCACAATCTGAATATGAGCCAACAATGTGATGTGGTTGCAAAAAAGGCAAATGCTCTTTTGGGCTGCATTAATAGAAGCACAGCTTCCAAATCCCAGGAAGTACTAGTTCCCCTCTACTCAGCACTGGTTAGGCCTCATCTGGAGTACTGTGTCAAGTTCTGGGCACTGCACTTTAAGAAGGATGCAGACAAGCTGGAGAGGGTTCAGAGGAGGGCAGCAAAGATGATCAGAGGACTGGAAACAAAGCCCTATGAAGAAGAGAGACTGAAAGAACTGGGCATGTTTAGCCTTGAGAAGAGAAGGCTGTGCTGAGATATGATAGCGCTCTTCAAGTACTTGAAAGGTTGTCACAGAGAGGAAGGCCAGGATCTCCTCTCAATCATCCCAGAACACAGGACATGGAATAGGCTGAAGTTACATGAAGCCAGATTTTGGCTGAACATCAGGAAAAATGTCCTGACTGTTAGATCAACACGACAATGGAACCAGTTACCTAGGGAGGTGGTGGGCTCTCCCACACTGGAGGCATTCAAGACGAGGCTGGACAGCCATCTGTCAGGGATGCTCTGACTTGGATCCCTGCATTGAACAGGGGGCTGTCAGGGTGGACACTGAGCCCACAGAATCCCAGAGTAGTTCTGATTCTGAGGAAGAGCAGTCGCTCTTGTGAGGGGAGCGCGCTCCTCTTTCCCAGGGCCAACAGCTGACGGAGATTCCTCCCACCAACATTCCTAGCTTAGATAGCAGTCCAGGGAGTGACAGAGCGTGGATAGCAGACTTGGTGGAAGCGCGACGCCGATGCAGAGTGTGGCACCAGATGGAGGGCGCAGAAAGGAGGCATAGTGCCTGGTTGGCGCACAAACAACGGCTGCGCCCAGAGGCTCCAAGGGAAAAGGGGAGGGACTCTCCCTAGTCCTTAAGTTCAGGGGTCTGCCAGTAATCCCCTTTCAAACGGGGACCATCTGTTCCAACTTAGGGCATAGGTACTGTGCTGCTCAGATCTAGTTGCAAACGGTATAGTTGTTAAGTTGTAAAAGAAGAATAAAGCTTTGAAAGGAATCCCTTTGTCTGTGTCTGGACTTGGCTACTGGATTAGACTGAGAGAGGCCTCCAAGGAGCCCTTGACAGGGGCTGAACTCAAGGGTCTTGTAGGCCCCTTCCAACCCTACTATTCTAGGTGGAGTCAGAGGCAGAGGCTGCCTATATAGGGCAAAGCTCCACCCCCAGATAAATCACTACATGGTGTGATAGCACCATGCATACACACCTGGTCCTGCCTCCCCTCTGGAGTGTGCACAAAGTGCTCTCCCAGCTGGCAAGCTGTGCAGCCAGGGATGGGGGGGGGGAGCACCACTGTTGACAGTAACCTGGTGAATGTTTTATGATATGACATTATTTAGAATTCATGTTTAAATTTTAGGAGAATGCACTGTTTTCCAAATCTGATTTTAATTTGATGCCATCTATCGCACTCCTAATAATTCCTGAACATGGTTGCATTCAGATGGAATGCTAAGCCATCTGAATCTGGAGAACCTTGGTTTATCCCAAACAAGCTGCTTTCTGGAAGCCTATTTGCTCCTGCTTTGCTCCTCTCCATTAGCATGACCACTAAACAAAACAAAATATTTGTTTAGAATGTCATGTGAACTAAGATCTTTGCTTGTTGCTGCCTTTACAAGCCAGGATCACAAGCCAGGGTTTGCTCTTGGTTTATGAATCCTTGGTTTGCCAGGATTGCAATTCAAGATTAGGGCTGTGCTCTATTCTGTTCAATTCTGAAGCAAATTCCAAAGCAAACCGGGCTGCTTCAGAGGTGCCTTGGCATGATCCGAAGCAGATCAGAACAGCACCGAGGCATCCTGAAGAGAAGCAGCTCGCTGCCATGGTGCCTTGGTCTGCCTTGGAGATTCAGAGCTCTACTGATGCCTTCTGATTAGCTCAGACAGCCTGTCTCCAAAATGTATCAACTTGAGAAAGATCAGGGATGGGGAGAGGAGGAGGAAGGAGGAGAGAAAAGGAGAGGAGGAGGAGGAAGAGTGAGTGAGTGAGCGAGCGAGCGAGCTTTGGTGAATGGCAACTCTAGTTGTCAAATTAGGGCTGAACGTAACCCAGCAGTCTCCAATCAGTGACAGTGATGGAGGAGAGGGGAGGGAATACAGGATACATTGGAGAAAAAAGCCTGCATTTGCTTATTATGAGAGAGAGAGAGAGAGAGAGATCTGGAGCTTTTCGGCTAGATTTGTGGTGTGAGTGTTTGTTGGACTCTTTCCTACCCAGCCTTTCTCCTTCACTTTCTTCTAGATTATTTCTTTAAAAACTAAAAATGTTTAGTACCTCTTGGCTTGTTCTTTGGCTCCCCCCCCCCCTTCTCAAGCCAACTGTTTCTTCATAGTGTTCTGGCTAGATCCTGTTTTAAAAAACACACAACAAATATAGAAAAAATTATTTTCCTTTCCTTGTTCTTGGCTCTCCCCCACACCTGCCCTTTTCAATTCCTGCATTCCTTCCCTTCCTGTTTTTGAACTCTATATCTTTCCCCATTTATTTATTTATTTATTTATACCCTTTCTTGTAGGCAGTTCTATATTTGCTTTTGTTTTGCTCTTCTATCTCTCTGTGTGTGTGTGGGGGGGGTGTGTGCATGCGCGTGCACTTGCGTTATCTTCAAGCAAAGGACTACATCCACATTCTAAAATACAGTGGACAAAGCACTACATGAACATTAACATCTATTATTTAAATAATATAATACTACACTGTGTGGCAAAGCAAGCAAGCCCAATATGAGACATCTTCTTGGCAGGGGAAGAGGTCGGCAAGGTGCCGTGTTGACTAGCATCACTGGTAGGCAAGCTGGGTCACCACTGGTGTAGTACGCAGCAGAGTGCAGAGGCCAGTCACAGTGCCCGAGGTCACTGTTTGAGGAGGCTGGTGCAGGCAGCAGCACCCTTGCCAAAGGAGCACCACCTCCATCTGTAGAGGGGAGCCGGCTGATGGACATTACATCAGAGGTGAATAGGTCCTCAGCATGGTAGAGGGTCAAGAGGAGGAGATCCTCCAGGGGGTGGGAGAGGACGAGCAGCGGGCAGAGGCTTCAGCGCCTGACCTCTCTTCCATTGTTCCCCCTGCTCATGTAGTGACCCCTGAGACTCAAGGCAGGCAGTCTCTGTCTCCACATAAATGTCAGGGCAGGATCATGCAGGACCACTCTGAGGTGGGAGTGGATCCCAGAACTGCCGCCTGCCGCCACTGCAAGGTGTCTCTGAGCAGGGGGAAACAGCCAGGGCACAACACCGCCAGCAGCCTGCTCCTGCACTTAAAGAGGCAGCACCAATCAATCTTGCTCACGGAAGAGGCCCCTGCGTCCCAGCAGGCAAGTAGCAGGGGCAAGTAGAAGGCTGGCAGTGCCAGAACTCTTGCAAGCTCTCTGTCTCTCACCCCTAAGAGGCTTAGGCAGGCCACCATGGAGGAGAAGGGGTGGGTGAAGTACGGGTCTACAAGTTGGAGATTTCCAGCACTCAACCACATCACCAGCTGCATATATAAATATAAACTGGATAATGATGTGTACTTTGCTACACTCTCAATCCCTTCGGTTCACTTACATCATTTTTTAAAATTAAAAAATGTCTGAAATTTGGCAGGTGTGGTATGGCTAATTTTTTTTATTAAAATATAAAATAAATATAAAATATTCATTGTTTGTGTGCTAAAAAAAAAAAAAAAGCACATTAGCACAAAAACTACTCCAGCCTCTTTTCCCAGGTAATGTGTATTCCAGATTCAGCCAAACAGAGTCTGAGGTCATCCACTGTGAAGCTGAATGGGAATGTAGCCATTTCTATTTGGCCATTTCTATTTTACAATGCAAGTCAATGGTAAAACATCAAATCTGAATGATTTGCATATTCGAATCTTACTTCAGAGCAGAATCTGAAGTGAAGCAGATGGGGTCTGAATCAGTTTGAAGTGAAGTAGGGCTGCTTTGGAAGGTCCAAGGCGGTAGGGATGTCAGAGAATTCCGCCACGGATCTCAGTGCGGCCAAATGCCAGTGCATTCGGCCCCCTGAACTCCATGGCGGAATGGCCTGCAACCCCCCCACCGCCCCTGCGGATCCCCCCACCCACCCGCGGATCCCCCCCAGGATGAGACTTACCTGGGGCGGATGTTCCAGACGGCAGAGGCTCCAGCGGCAGCTGTGGCGGCGGCGGCAGCTGGTCTTCTGACCAGCTGCCGCCACCACCGCCATTTGCAGTCTGTCCCCCCCCCATTCATGATAGGCTACGTAAAGAGTTACGTAGCCTATCACGTCTGGGTAAAAAACAAACAAACACGCATATGCAAATGGCGGCAGCTATGGCCGCTGCCATTTGCATTCCTTATTTTTGGCCGTCTTAGTCTACATAAATATTTACGTAGACTAAGACGGAGAAAATAAGGGGGAACACAAATAGCGTAGCTGACACTATTTGCGTTTCCCCTTATTTTCGCCGTCTTAGTCTATGTAAATATTTATGTAGACTAAGACGGCCAAAAATAAGGAATGCAAATGGCAGCGGCTGTAGCCGCTGCCATTTGTGTACACGTTTTTTTTTTTTAACCCAGATGTGATGGGCTACGTAAGTCTTTACGTAGCCTATCATGGCTGAATTCAGGGACGCAAACGGCGGTGGCTACAGCCGCCGCCATTTGCGTCCCTGCTAGCCAGCGGCCGGATGTCCGGCTGCTGGCGGAGCCGGCCGGTGGCTCTGTGGAATCCCCTTGGAGCGGAGCTGGCCGGTGAGGATTCCGGGGGGAGGGACGGATCACCTCCCCCCCAGCGGAACCTGGCGGAGCCAGGTAAGCGGGGTTTCGTACACCCCTACAAGGCAGCATTCAAAGTGAAGCTGGGGGTCTGTGCACAGCCCTAGTCAAGATCCCCAGTTCAGATGACACACTAAAGAATTCCTTCCTGGTTTCTTTGGTGGTGATGGTAGTGGGAGGGGCTAATGCAGGAGCACATGGGCTACGTGTTACCCACAGTTTGCAGTAAGCCAGGATTCTACACTATGTTTCATGTAGACACGGCCCCCGTGTACTCGCTGTTTTTGTTTGATGACTATAATGGTTGAAACAAAAAACCTTGTCTCTTCAATGTAGATATGAATATATTGATTGCTGTTCATTTGTGATGCTTTGTCATTGTTAGCTGCTTTCAGCTCAGTCTTGTTAGAAAAAGCAACATACAGATACTAAATCAAATGAAATTTGGGAAATGTTTGTGTGGTAGTAGGTGAAGCACTCACTAGGAGAAGGAAGTCTCTGGTACACAAGCAATTGTATGAGATCCATGAAACTAAGAAGAATACATGCCAAACTGGAAAGTGTTGATAGGATAATATAATCCAGTTTAACTGTGCAAGAGTCTTAATGCAATTCATTACCATGTACTGGAATTTTAAGAAAGGGCATGTCATAAAATATTTTTACAACATAGGAATACATTATAGGTAGGAATACAGATTATCTGGAAGCCTCAGCCTAACAAACCAGGAGACTCTGGATATGAAAGAGGAGTATGAACATATTTTTCAGCATAGGGCTGTATCCAATATTAGTCTAACTTAACTCAGACTCATTTTAATGGGTCTACTCTAAGTAGGACTAACATGAGATACAACCAACAGTGCATACCTTCTTTAGTTATTTTATCAAATGCATGCCTGGACACATTTATTATATTTAGCTTTCTGTATCTTCTTATATTACTACTTGCTCCACCCAGAATTACAGAATGTAGGCTTAATTTTTTCATTAGTATGATGTATGTTATTTCATGTCATCATTGTCTGAAGCAATGGATGCCTTGACTTAAACTAGAAAAAAATACATTTAGGCTACAAGTGAAACATCATGGGTTCATTGGGATTTTTAAAATCCCATTCCTACTGCAGTCCCTTATTCCCCTCTCCAGTGAAAAGCCACTCTTGAATGGAGACCCCCCCCTTCAAGTGGGATTTGAAGCCACATGAATAGACATGGCCAGAAGTTAACCTCTTCCCCTCATCCCTTTCCACGAGTATGGAAAGTGCTTCCCATTCATGCACAGGGTTCTTTGGCCTTGAGATTTCTTTCTTTTAATCATCACCCACCTAGAAAATGATGAACAGACAGCAAGAAAAAGATGACGAAACTATCCTGGCTGCCTGATCCCTATTATGTGTGATGTTGCTGCTGCTGGCGAAAAACGTCAGGGGAGGCTCAAAATGGCCTGAGTTTGCTTATGAGCCAAGGTAAAACTAATAAGAATTTGAATCGGATTATAAACTATCTAATATTTTTGAACCCAAATGCTGAAATTCAGCAACATCGCTAGTAATACTGTGAAGGGACGGGGGAAGAAATTGGTTTGTATAGTTCCCCCTTCCGAACTTTTAGCAGTGACTGTGGCTTCGGGAGGGGGAATCGGAACCATCCTATGGCTCCTGGGATGCTCTCTAGGGACCACAGGATTGCTCTGTAACCTGTAATTTAAAGACCCATTTCTTTGTAGAAACTTTATGCCACATAGCAGCACCGGTTGATTTTTTTTTTTTTACATTTAAAGCATTGGTTGGCTCATTTTTTGTTTTGTATTATCAGTTTAGTCACAGACTAAGAGGATCTGATAGAAGCAGTGTGACCATCTACCCCCTGCTTTTCAAGGTTCCTATGTTCTGTTGCAGTCACATTTCTCTCCATCGTTTCAGTCTGTGATGTCCTTGTCCTCTCTGTCAAGGCTGAAAACTAATGGCAACATTAAAGCTCATTATGACTCATGCAGGGGTAACTATTCAGTAGATAAAACATTTGTAGTAATACTTGTGAAGGTGCCATCTGAAGAGGATGGGGGTAGAATTTATTTAGTTTTCCTTTCCATAAGAAAGGCCCTGCTGAATCAGAACAAAAGCTATCTAGTCCAGCATTTTCACACAGCAGCCAACCAGCTGTCTGTGGGAAGTCCACAAGTAGGACATGAGTGTAATAGCACCTTCCTGTTTGCATTCCCCACAGCAACAGGTATGCAGAGGCATACCACCTGTAATACTGGATGTAGTACTGAGCTCTCCAACAAGGCGCCCATGGGAACCACTCTTGGTGTGAACCAGGATGCCTGCCCCCCCATTTTTATTTTATTTATGATTGTTTAATGTTTAAACTGGGAGGCTGCCATGGTTCAAAGTGAAGTGCTGACCTCCAGTGCCATCTTTATTTTGGTTCAAAAGAGTTTTAAGTTTTGAAGCTTAGACTCCATTGTACTTAGGTTCTTGGCGAAGTTACTTTTCTTTTAGTCTTACCTGTTTGCATGTTGGGAAATGAGTGTTTTGTGACCACCATGGCAGGCATTTTATGAGTGGGAAACCCCCTTCATGGCAGCCATTTTGTGAGAACACTCATAACTCTCTCTCAAAATTCCAAATGTGCCCACCAAGCCCAAAATGTTGGGGATCCCTGATGTAGTATATAGCTATCCTAACTAGTCACCCTGGTAGCCTTATCCTCCACAAATTTGTCTAATCACTCTTTAAAGCCATGTAAGTTGGTGACCATCACTACATCTTGTGGCAGAACATTCCATAGTTTAACTATGGAATACTTACTGTCCCAACACTGACCATCCCCTTACTCACCATTTTTCTAAGCTAAAAAAAAGCCCCAAACATTGTAATCTTTCTCCATAGGGTGTTGCTTCAACTTCTTGATCATTTTGGTTGCCCTCTTCTGCATCTTTCTGAGCTTTATAATATTATTTTTGAGATACTGTGGCCAGTACTATACACAGTTGTTAGTGTTCCCCTTATGACCTGGACCCCCTGAGCAACTCCTTAAGGATCTCTTTCCTACTTAAGAGTCCCACCTTCCTCCTTTTAAACTTCCCCTTCCCACTAACATGGGGTTTAGGCTGTAGACATGGGGTGATTGGCATTTCAGACACCTGGGTGTTAACCACAACAGTTTACTGGTAAATTAAAGCAAGCAAATTACAACTAAAGGTATTTACAGAATAGAACTGAGTGATACAAAAGGCATTTAGAGAAAATAAAGGTTACAAAAATGCAGGTTCTTCTACCCTAGCTGCACTTAGTCTTTTCCAGGCTGCTTCTTCCTGCTGTTTCTTCAGGCTCTGGTGTTCCTCTCTCTCTGGTCTTCCTCTCACTGGCTCTCTCCCCCTTTTTATTCCCTCCTTCCCCAAAACTGAAAGTACTGTTTCAAACCTGAAGAAATGAAACTTAACCCAGGAAAAGGAAACCTAACCAGGGAAATGAAACTACGTTTCTCAGGGATTACCCCTCCCAACACAAAACCTCAGGTTTCTAGGCCTGACCTTTTTACCTTGCCTCTGTAGGCTTCAAACCTTCACATCTTCCCAGCCTTTCTATTAAAGTGGAACAATTTTTCTTAACAAAGGAGAATTATGAAATGTCCAATTTAACAGAAGGCAACAAAACAGTCTTTACTTCTGGCAAAGAGCATCTGCGATAACATTCTATCTCCCCAGAACATGTTCAATGTTCATCTGAAATTCCTGTAATTTCCAGGACCTTCTCTGGAGCTTTAAGTTGGTATTTAGCTTAGTCTGTATCCATTGCAAGGCATGATGATCAGTCTATGAAGTAAATTCCTGTCCAAAAATATAAGGGTTGAGCTTGTCTAGAGCCCAGATGGCTACCAAACATTCTTTCTGGATGGTGGACAAGTTCCTTTCCCTGGGCAAGTTTCCTACTCAGGTAGGCTACGGGGTGTTCACAGAGTCATTTTCCTGTAGAAACAGAGCTCCAATGCTAGTTTCCAATTCATCTGTGGCTACAATAAATGTATTTTCAAAGTCAGGTGCCTTTAAAACAGGCCTTAAAATTAAAATATCTTTCAACTTGTCAAAAGCTTCCTGACATTCAGCAATCCAAACAATCTTATCAGGTTTACATTTCTTTCTTAAATCAAACAAAGGACCAGCAATTTCACCAAAATGGGGTACAAATTTCCTATAATAACAAGCAACTCCCAAGAATGATCTAACCTGTTTCTTGGTTTTAGGTATGTCCCAGCTTTTAACAGTTTCAACCTTGACACATAAAGGTATTATATGACCATTTCCCTCTTCTTGCTCCACATTTTTGTCAGGTACCCTGTGTACCTGTAAAACCACTCCACCTCTTGTATAATATGACTTTATCATAGTTACAGGCACCACTTTTGGTTTTTTCTCAGAACTTTCCTTAACCACCACATCATATGCCAAGTCATCCAATTTGTTTCTGATTACAAAGGGGCCTTCCGAAACAGCTTTGAGGTTGTCTTTGTGCAGAGGAAGAAAGATAATTACTTGATCTCCTCAAATACTCTAGACCATGCAGTTTGGTCATACCAGAACTTTTTCACCTTCTAGACCTTTGCTATATTTGGTTGAACCAGTTAACAAAGAGTATCTAGGGTTTATCTGAGATTCACCACATAGTCCACCACAGAAGTTTTGTTTTCCACCACTTTACATTCCCAGTTCTCTTTTAGGAGATCAAAAGGGCCTCTCACTCTTCTGCCATACAGTAGCTTAAAGGGTGAGAATCCTGTTGACTCCTGGGTAACTTCTCTATAAGCAAAGAGTAGATGTTGCAGTCCGTCATCCCAGTCATTAGGGTGTGTGTTTACATAAGATTTAATCATCCCCTTAAGGGTGGAGTTAAATCTTTTGACCAGTTCATTGCATTGGGGGTGGTAAGCAGTAGTTTTTAAGTGTTTTACCCCACAACACCTCCACAGAGATTCCATTATCTCAGAAAGGAAATTCGTTCCACAATCTGTCAAAAACTCTGAGGGGAATCCTTTTCTAAAAAAGAAATTCCCAGCAAACCTTCAGCTACAGATTGGGCATCTAACCAGTGCCACAGCTTCTGGGTACCTTGTGGCAATCTAACACCGTGAGGATATATTTTTCCCCCTCTGCATGTGGGTTTATTGAAGGGTCCTGCTATATCCATTCCCACTCTGAAAAAAGCCTTTCCTATGATAGGAAGAGGTTTAAATGGGGCTTTAACTTACTTGGTGCCCTGTTTTCCCCACACACTGACAGGTTTCACAAGACCTGCAATACTCAGCTACTTGTTTGGCAATTCCAGGCCAGAAGAAATTTGTCATTAACATTTGTTTAGTCTTGTTTTTCCCCAGACATGCCGTGCGTGCACATGGCACATTGTGGGCTAGTTTCAGTAACTTTAGCCAGCATTTTTTAGGTACCGCCAGTTGCTTTAGCAACTCTTAGTTTAGTTCTTAGGTTTTTGGCAACCAGAGTCTATACAGCAACACTTTGTTCCAAATAACCTGCTCCTTTTTTCCCCTCAGAAAAAGGCAGGCACCTCTTGAGGGAGAGCAATTCTTTTTAAAGGTTCCAAACTAGGATCACTGAGGACTTCCTGCTTGAACTCCTCATTCCTCCTAAGTCAGAAACCCGAGTCTCTAGAAACTCTATAGAACCACTTGCCTTTGTTACTTGACTGGGGTTAGAATCAACAGATTCCTTAGGGTTTTGCCTCTTCCAGGGCTACTTTTTTTGCTCCTTCCCAGGGAAGTTCTGGGGTTTGGTTTAATTCCTCAGGATCAATAAAGGTTGTATTTCTGGTTCTTTTCCTTTTTTCCAGCATAAATGTTTCCTTTTGACTATGAAACACACATATTTGAGCATCTGGACCCATTACATCTTTTCCCACAATGATAGGGGCAGATTGGGCTTGAGGTTCCATCACACCAACCTCATACAACCCTCGCCATCCCCTCCATGCTATGGATAACCTTGCCACCAGGACATCAAAAGATGGGCCCTTTACTCACTGAATTTCCATGTGCCTTCCTGGTACTAGATCTTCAGGTGACACCAAATCAACTCGGATTAAGGACCAATCTGCTTCCGAGTCCAGCATAGCAATAATGGTTTTATCCTTAATATAAACAGGTTCTTTAAACTGATTATTAACCTTTTCACACTTTGAGATCACAAACCCACAATTATAGGACTGTTTCACACTTGCTACACCTTGGGGCTTGTTTTGTTCCTGTTTGGGAATGCCCATCTTAGCAGGCAAAGGGGTTTGTAACCTGGGGCAATTGGTCTTGATATGGCTGGTCTGGCCACATGAATAGCAGGATCTATCCTTGGGGTAAGAAGAATCATTTGGAGGTTTTTGAAACACCTTTTTGACTGGGGTTTCTCCCTTCCCCCCTTTCTTTTCAGACTCCAATCTTGAGGCCAAACCTTCCTGGTTTTCAATCAATTTGTCAGCCATTTCCGCAGCTTGGCTTATATTGTCAGGATCTTTATCCTTAATCTTCTGCTTTATTTCCCTAGGTAACCCAAAAATAAAACTGGCCCAGAGCCATTACTTCTAGCACTTTTCCCCTTGTATCAGCCTTATCTTCACCTAGGGATGGGTGGATTCCCTACCTTCTGGTCCATGGGGAATCCACCTGCGGGGGGGAGGCGATCCGTTCCTCTCCCCAGAATCCTCTTCGGCCAGCTCCGCTCTGCAGCAATTCCGCGGAGCCTCTGGCCAGCTCCGAAGCGCCAGTGATACGGCCACCATGCCGTATCACTGGCTGAAGGGGACTTGACTGACTGCGGACGCAAATGGCATCCAGGATGCCATTTGCGGCCGTAAAGGCCTTAGTTTAAGACCGTAAATGGCTGCATTTAGCTTAAACTAATACCTTTACGGCCGCAAATGGCATCCTGGATGCCATTTGCATTCGTGCTTTTCATTCATGCGATAGGCTATGCAAATATTTGTGTAGCCTATCACATAAAACAGGGTCGCAAATGGCATAGGGATGGGCAGGCACCTGGGTTCTCTGGGTGCCTGCCCAGCCCCTTCTCCTGCTCGCATGCACCTGGACCCGCGCTTGAGCTCCCTGTTGCTCGCTGAACCTCTCGCACTCACCCAGTCGGCCTTCTTTTCAAGTTAACCAGAACAGCAAAGGGAGCTACTTCCTATGTAATTAATATAACAGATGAGCCCATTTAAATCAGAGAGAGCTTTTGAATCCTTATGATATCTACATATTCACCAACTGTATGAGCTTTGTTTATTTAACAATAGATTCTGTGTTGTTAAAACTTTTCAAATGTTATGGCTAAGTGTTGTCATCACTTTGTAAATCACCACCAGCATTTCTATTCCCTAGGTAAATTTGGCCTGATCATGACTCCAGCCAAACACAACACAATGCAAAAGTCAGCCATTACTTGCAAACAAAAAGAATCTTTTGGGAACAGCACTTTATTAGGACATCTCTGTCTGGGAACTCTGTGCATGTTGGCCAGTAGTCCATTCTGAAGAGGGAGGGAAATTGAGCCAAGTGGTCCAAAGAGACCTGCCCTCTCCAGTCCCATTCATCACAGCTCCCACACCCTCCTTTTTTGCATTGTGTGGGAACTGTAGACATATGAACTTATTGCTTAGCAACAGCATTTTGTGATTTCTCACTACTTCCAAACAGCCTAGAAGAAGGAAATATTTGAGAGTGCAGCACCTTTACTTATTTACAGCTTGAAGAAAGAACAGATTGAGAAAGCAGGGAGGCAGAAGAGGAGGAACCACCATGTTTTACTTCCCTCTGCCTTTCTTGCACAGGACAATAGGAAAGGCTCCTAATTTTGCCTCCCTCCCTTCCTCGCTCCTTTTCTCTCTTGAATATATACCTCTAACTGACAGCAGAGAGGAGTCCTGGTTCCATCTCTAAGAAGGGTTGGATTTGGCCAGGGGACTTGTAGTTGCAGATCTCTTCTATATATTCAGTCAGTTTTGGCTTTTCTGTCTATATAATGAAGTCCCCCTTTGGTGCTTAATGTATTTTCACAAAATCTTGTTTTCACTGGGATTTCTGGTGGGGTTGGTGTGTGGGGAAATTGGGGCAGAATATAACTGATAAAGACCAGGCTATAGATTTGAATGTGTGGATGTGTGGTGGCTTTTAAAAACTGAGCATAATGAAAGGAATTAACACTGTCATATTGGATCAATCGGAACTAAATAAAATGGGAGGGACACTAAACTGAAATGAAACACTGTGATTAAAGCTGGTTAAATTATTCATTGAAAAATAATATTTATCCCAAATTTAGTCCTATTAGTATTCAACAATCCTTTGCCAGACTGATTTGTATGAATTTGTCGTAATTGTCAGACATTTTAGGATAATACATTTCAACCTCAAGTATAATTTCAACTATTTATTTCATACTTGGTTACTCAGTGGCTGTAGCTGGTCACCAGAAATTCTTCCTGCCCAAATTACACATTTCAAGCAAAGCAACACATCTCATATAGTAAAACGTTCATGTGACTGTTGGGCTTGCATGAAATGCAGCTGTTCCTCCAACAAAATCATGGTTACATGTACCAGCTATCAGAGGCTGAAGCAGAACACCGTTTGCAATTTGAATCAATGCCATCACACATGGCATTTAAACGATTCATTAGGAAGACAAACATGGAAGTGGTTGCAGTAGCAACAGGAACATAGTACTCTGATCCATTGTGCTTTGTTGCATTTCTCAGTGAGCACCATGACTTTTAAAGACAATTTGTTCTTTTAGGTTGTATTTCACAGTATGTTATTGAAGAACTTAGACCACCTCCCCTACCAGCCTTCCAGTACTCCCCCTGAAAACAACCCAAAGTGGTACGCTAACATGACAACCTTTCCTACTACTGCAATATCTAGTTAGACCCTTTTTCATCAGAATTTCTGGATTCTGTTAAGTTCATTAGGAATAAACTTCAAGAAGAGCAATTTACATCACCCAGTAGGAACGACTAAGCAGAAGCTTGTTGTCCTCCTGGGGCAGGTATGTACAGGCACCTTGGGTAGGGAATAGGGTTAGTTAGCATTTGGAGGCACTGTTTCTGGTGACTGGCAATGCCTGAGGCTTCCAGCTCAGGGTTTTGTGGCCCCTGTTGGAGGATAGGGATTACCTTTGAGGCCAACTCTCCTCACCCATTCAGAGTTTTGTGGTTTGGGGTGTGTGTGACGGGGGAAGGCTGCGTAGTGGCGCCAGCTGGGGAGGATTCCGGGGGGAGAAACAGGTTGCCTCCCCTCCCGGCGGACCCCCCATGGATTCAGGTGAGTGGGGTTTTGTACACCCCTAACTTAGAGATAACTTGTTGCAATGCAAGATCTTTTCTTTCAAAAAACGGAGAAAAGAATCAGGTTCAGGGCATGCAAAATTTCTGACCCACCAAATGGAACACAGCTCATCTCCCAGAGGCTTAACACCCCTAGGTTTTGATAAGCTAAACATAATGTTACTAATGGCATGACTGTTTCTTGTAAAGTAAATTGCTGCTAGAACCTCTAATCAGGAGCAGGGTGGAGACCCTGGTCTTTGGAGTCTTTTGGCCCTCCCTTTTGTGCCTTCAGCCCAGCCCACTACTGGAATGTGGCCCCCAAGAGCATCTTTGAAATGAAATTTGGCCCTTGGGCTGAAATAGGTTCTGCACTCCTGGTGTGTGTGTGGGGGGCCTTCAACCCTTTGCCCCAGCCATGGCT
The DNA here is from genome assembly GCF_057233095.1 of Heloderma suspectum. Classification (NCBI taxonomy): domain Eukaryota; kingdom Metazoa; phylum Chordata; class Lepidosauria; order Squamata; family Helodermatidae; genus Heloderma; species Heloderma suspectum. The sequence goes on along the minus strand of NC_139459.1, from coordinate 240,468,327 downwards.
CCCATCCAGACTGAACCCCTCTACACAGCTGCTCTTTACATCAGGAGGGAAGCCACCACTGCCACTGATGGGAGCTTTTCTCCAATACAAATATCAGCCACATGGGGAAGTAATCTGGATCAGGACCACAGAAAGGGGGAAATAATCCACATTTCATCCATACTACAAGCAATTCTATGAATTGTTTCTTTGCTGGGCTGGCTCAATGTATTTTGTCATTCTAGGTGAGGAAAAGTGTTTGCCCATCCAAATCTTCTCATATGCTGAACAGGATAAAGCAAGCCACAGCACAGCCAGCCAGAGTTTAAAATTCTGCACACCACAAACGTACAGTACTATCATATATGTGCCTATTCAGAAGAAAGTCTCATTGTTTTCAGTGTGGCTTTCTCCCAGGTAAGTATGTCTTCAACCCAAATCACATATTTAATACATCATATACAAATATTAACTTTAAACAGTTTGTTCTAGAAACGCTGCATTTCAACTTTTAATGGGATATTCTGCAACACAGTCGTAATTTACATGGAAAAAGTGATTGCTTGGGGGAGGTGAACTTTGCACATTGGCTGTGCTTCTCTGCCAGCAGTCTGACACACAGAAGACGAGTGTAATGCAGTGTAATAGGAGATGGTTTCCCTATCACTTCCCTGCATAACTAGGAAGAGCTTCACCTGCTAACTTTGTTTGTGTCAGGCTGCTAACATGGAAGCAGGGCTCATAAAAAAAAGGATGCTGCAGTCCTGACGGTGAGAAAAACTTCTGTGTCTCTCAAAAGCTCACATACTGCATTTTTCATGTTGGTTGGTCCTACTAAAGGTGCTACTTTACTGCACCTAAATTATATTCTAATGGACTAACATAACTACCGTGGTCTGCTAATTGTTCTGCTAATTAAATTATATAATCAACATTTTAAAACAGGAAATAAAAAAGAAACAAGAAACTTGCTGCTACTTAAAACACACACACACACACACACACACACACTTAAATAAAAATGCAATAAAAATCCTGAAGAAAATCTGAGAAGAACCTTATTTTCTGGACTTGAATAAAAACATCATTTTCTTTGTAATAAGCACCTTCATTAACCACAATTTGATAATCACTTTAAAATGACATTGGAGGACCAGCAATTATCCTTAAAGCTTACACTGGAATGCTCAAAAAGCCCAACTGGATGAAACATAGCTCTCCTCTTCTTTGCCAGTCATTTCCTGCTGTGATCACAAGACTTTTAGTTTTGTAGCTAGTTACACCACCAATGATTTCCCGCAGGAAAAGTCTTCCATGTGTCATTTCCAGTTAAGGAGAGGCTTCCTTCCCCTACTCTGCCAGCTACCTGGTGGTACCACCTCTTTCCTTACTTGAGAAGGCTTTTTGTTTTTTGCTGGGCAAATATGAGAGACTGGTAGGAAAGGCTGGATAGCAGCTGAGGTAGGCTGCAAGGTCAAATAGGGTCAGAGATATTTGGAGTGGGGGAAGTTTGTGTTTTGAATTCCCTCCATTCAAAGTCTTGTGCCATCATTAGAACTAGGATCTGGGAAAATCCAAATAAAAAAACAAATGAATAAATGAAAATTCTCAACTGTATGATTTGATTTCTCAGAATGCTGCTTCCTTCATTCTTTTATTCGTTCTTTCCTTTCTGCCTGACTTTGCTTTTAGCACCACTGCTCACCTCAACCCAAACTCTCTATGTAATCTTTAGGAGGAGTGCCATGAATAAGGACTAGAAAAAATAATCTCAAAATTAGTTTCAACTTTTACATGTGCTTCTATTTGTTTTAACATGCACACGCACATGCACGCGCACACACACAAATGCACGTGTGCTAAGGGGAGGATGCATGCACTGTTGCCAATATTCGGAAAATCATTTTTTTCTTGCTAGATAAAAACTGAGAGCAGAATGCAAGGAGGCAATAACAGGGTGGAATAGTAGGAATTCATTCATCCCTAGTAGGATTAAGTCCTTTAAACTGGTTGTATTGTAAACATTTTCTATTGTATCGAGGACACCTGAGACACAGACTGGAAGATCCCATTGCCTGTTAACAGATAATCCACCTTTCACATATCATACAAGTGAAAGCCAACAACTCTCTAGTCTTGTATCTGCAAGTCTCTTCAAAACTATTGGCTTACCGCAGTGTGAACTTTAGCTGCCATCATCACACAGCATACGGACCATTTGTATCTTTCATCGCCCTCCACCCCGTGCCTTGCCGTATATATTGCTTACCTCAGGCAGATCAGATTTTGTAGAGAGATGGTCATTGCAAAGTAGTCTTTTAGCTAGGGATGGAGGAGAATTTCTCCACAAATCTCGGGGAGGCTGAATGCCAATGCATTCGGCCCCAGAAATTGGCGGTGAAATTCTACGCCCCCCACCCCCCCTGGGATGGGACTTACCTCCTGCGAAAGTCCCTCTCGGTGGTGGGTCCCGGCGGCGTTTCGGCGGGGGCGGGGGCAGCGGCCGGTCTTCTGACCGGCTGCCACTGCCGCCATTACAAAGTAAATGTAAAACACACACACACACACGTGATAGGCTACGTAACGATTTCCAAAGTCAGCCATGATAGGCTACGTAAATCGTTACGTAGCCTATCATGCGTGACTTTGAAAAAAAAAAACGCGTACGGAAATGGCGGCGCCCATAGGCGCCGCCATTTGCATTCCTTATTTGGGCCCGGGTAGTCTATGTAAAGATTTATGTAGACTACGACGAAAATAAGGGCAACACAAATAGCATTGCCCTTATTTTCGCCGTAGTCTATGTAAATCTTTACGTAGACTACCCGGGCCCAAATAAGGAACGCAAATGGCAGCTCCCATGGGCACCGCCATTTGCGTACGCGCTTTTTTTTTTCAAAGTCACCCATGATAGGCTACGTAATGATTTATGTAGCCTATCACGGCTGACTTTGGAAATCTAGCCATGATAGGCTACGTAAATCGTTACATAGCCTATCACGTGTGTGTGTTTTTTATATTTACTTTTTTATTTCATGGCTGGGGAGACGGGGCGCTTCTCCCCGGCCTGAATTTCAGCGGCGAGGGATGGGGCACCTCCCCCCCGGCCTGAATTTTGGCCGGGCAAGGCGGGGCGCCTCCCCCCCGGCCTGAACTTCGGGGGGAGAACCAAAGTGCCTCCCCCCCACCGCGAAGCAAGCTGCGGGACCAGGTAAGGGACTTTCGTCCATCCTTACTTTTAGCTTAATAACACAATTTAAAACATTTCCACTTGACTGAAATGCATGGGAGCAGAGGCAGGGGGGAACCCAGGGCCGATTACACTTACTTTTTTGTGTGCTTCCAATGAGGTTTCACCACCCGTCTTTCGCACTACGCACTACCCACCTCAAATTGGAACCGGAATTTCCTGCTTCCGTGCTCCTGCTTTTAATACCCTGATATCCTGGAATTTCCCCTTAATGTGCTCCGATTTTCCACCTTCTCTACCATATCTGGTCGTAGTCCCCTCCCCTGCCTGTCCATATACAGCGGTGTTTGTATTTCCCTCCTGTCCAATCACAGCTCTTGACAGCCCAATGTCTTCTTCCAGCTACTCTTCCTGTTTCTGCTGATTCCATGCCCACCATGCTCACAGTTCTCAACGGCCCGATGTCATCTTCTGGCTACTGATCACATAGCTTCCTCAGCACTCAATGTTTCCTCAGCAACAAGCAAAGGGCTGGATGTGCGTACGCTTGTCTGATCTCGGAAGCTAAATAGGGTCAGCCCCGGTCAGTAGTTGGATGGGCGACTGCCTGGGAATCAGGCTTCTTGAACTGAGCAGGGGGTTGCTCTATTCCTTCGAATGAGACTAAGTTTTACCCCCTCCTATCCCCCGCTGTGGATTTTTTAAAAAATTAAGGTGATATATTTGAAGAATTGTGGATTCCCCGTGATTTTTTTTTTTTTCTAATCAGGCATGATCTTCGAAAATTCAAAGCTGTGAAGCTTCACAGCTTCGAATCTTCGAAGATCATGCTTGAATTAGGAAAAAAAAAACCATCACGGAGAAGCCACGGTTCTTTGATTCTTTGATGATCATGCCTGAGCTAGGGAAAAAAACATCACAGAGAAGCCACCATTCTTTGAAGATAATGCCTTAATTAAAAAAAAAAATCCACAGCTGGGGATAGGAGGGGGTAAAACTTAGCAGGAAGCCTGATTCCCAGGCAGTCACCCATCCAACTACTGACCAGGGCTGATCCTGCTTAGCTTCCGAGATCAGACAATCGCACACATCCAGCCCTTTGCTTGTTGCTGAGGAAACATTGAGTGCTGAGGAAGCTATGTGATCAGTAGCCAGAAGATGACATCGGGCCGTTGAGAACTGTGAGCATGGTGGGCATGGAATCAGCAGAAACAGGAAGAGTTTCTGATCCTCCAATGGCAGCCTCTGTCTAACAACAGGAAAACAGCGCAGCACTTGAGTGTGAACCGAGCTCGCGAATTTGATGAAGCATAGCAACAGGGAAAATGGGTGAGTGTGGATAATCACATTTTAATGCAAGAGCGTTTAACCCAATGGGACACCAAATTCATTGCGATGGCGGGTACAATGTAGATCGGCCCCTAAAAGAATAAACAAAGAGCAATATGTAAAGGAATAATAGTTCCTATTAGGGATGGCGGAGAATTTCTCCCCGAAACTTCGGGGGGCCGAGCGCCAACGTGTTCGGCCCCCCGAACATGTTTCGGGGAGAAATCCTCCACCCCCCCGCCCCCTGCACCCCCCCCGGGACGGGACTTACCTTCGCCGAATGTCCCTCCCGGCGGCGGGTCCGGCCGGCGGTTTGGCGGGTGTTCGAGCAGGGCGGGAGCGGCAGCCGGTCTTTCAACCGGCTGCCGCCACCGCCATTCCAATAAAAGAAAAAAATAAACGCCCCCGTGATAGGCTACGTGACGATTAACGTAGCCTATCACGGCTAGATTTGCAAAGTCAGCTGTGATAGGCTACGTTAATCATCACGTAGCCTATCACGGGTGACTTAAAAAAAAAAAAAAAGCGCGTATGGATAATGGCAGCCCCCATAGGGAGCTGCCATTCCCAGTCCTTATTTGGTCGCTGTAGTCTACGTAAAGATTTACGTAGACTACGGCGAAAATAAGGGCAACGCTATTTGCATTGCCCTTATTTTCGCCGTAGTCTACGTAAATCTTTACGTAGACTACAGCAACCAAATAAGGAACGCGAATGGCGGCTCCCTATGGGGGCCGCCATTAGCGTACGTGCTTTTTTTTTTTTTAACGTCACCCGTGATAGGCTACGTGACGATTAACGTAGCCTATCACGGCTGACTTTGCAAATCTAGCCGTGATAGGCTACGTTAATCGTCACGTAGCCTATCACGGGGCGTTTTTTTTTTAAAAAAAAACAATGGAGTTCGCGGCCGGGTGAGGCGGGAAGCCTCCTCCCCGGCCTGAATTTCGGCCTGGCGAGGCGGGAAGCCTCCCCCCCCGGCCTGAACTTCGTGGGGGGAGCCGCGAAGTGCCTCCCCCCCCACCGCGAACAAGCTTCGACGAAAGGTAAGTGCCTTTCGTCCACCCCTAGTTCCTATGTTATATAGACTTTTTAAAAAACAATGTCTTAGGAAGTGCAGGTACGTGTAACCAACAGTAACATAATAAGAATGATAAAATGTGAGTGAGCATGCATATGGTTTAGAAAATTATCATCTGTATATGACAGAAGACAGGTGCATCTGTGCTGAGAGGCCAGGTCATATCTACTGGTCTGGGTTGATGGCATAAAACTATTCACTGTAATTCGTCACAAGTTACAGTTCTGACTTCACAGGGTTTTTCCAAGCAAAATTAATTTGAGCTCTCTTAGGAATCGCACATTACATGAGATAGCAACAAAGTACATTAGTGGAATTATTTTAAGTACATTTGGAACAAAAGCAAACATTCCCAGTGCTCTGGTCATTTTTTCACAGCATCTAAGTTGTGATGGAGCACTGCTTGAGCCATAGTGCATTCTTATGATGTTAATGAAAATGCATGCCCTGCTTCAGAAGGGTTCATTGATTCTGGTACACGTGGCAGGGGCTCCAGCATGCACAAGGAAATCCTCATGGGAAGATGCTTCTCTGTTCACTCCAGTCCTGTCCTCAGTCCTCAGCAAACAAGCACTAGATCAGGACCAAGCAATCCCAATTTTGAAGCTTATACTCTACGTTCTTTAAATATTTTTAGACAACCCCCCCCCCACGGGATTGATAGCAGAATCTAAAGAATCATTTTAGGCTGCATTGCTTCAGACTAGATCACACCTCTAATAGCAGTAGACCTTATCACCGTTTAGTGCTAGATAACTGTAGCCCACAGAAGCAATCTCAAAATTCCATAACAGGCTTCTTCTGCCTTGAAATCTGCCCTTTGTTGACTACTCACTATATCTTCAGAGAAGTGTAAAGGGCATGTCAGTAGCCACAGCACCCAGACCTGAATAATGTACCAGCACTGACTGAGTGTGGGCAGTGGTCAAAATTGATTTCAAAAGGAACTTAAGTTATTAAGTGGGTACTGTTCCAGTAAGACAGAGGCTTGGATCCAGCACTGGCATTCTGCCAGCTGAAGGACAGTGCTGGAGTAATGGGACCTCCATGTCCTCTCCTCCCCTCCCTGAACCCCACATCGCTTGCCCTCCAAATCTCCTGCTGGCAGAATGTTGATACTGGATCCAACTCAATGTGAGCTACACTTTGTCAGTGAGTCCTACAAACAGAATAGGGAATCTGGAGAGGAGAGTTACCATGCCAGTAGATAAGCATAGAAGAGACAAGCCCTGCCCCCTCTAAATAAACTATCAGGATCAGGTCTCTCGTTTAAAGTTAGGAATTAGGGAAAGGTTAGAAGCAGCAAGAAAGATTTTCACTGCTTCTTATTTTTTCCAGACCCTACCTCTTCCTCCAGTTATGTACATACATGCCAGAGGACTTAGGGAAGAAGTCATGGTGACAGCAAAAAATGGCTGGCTACTAGGGTGCTTCCAGATGGAGGGCTCCTCGCACTACCAACTAGAAGGCATTGTGCAGCTGTTCCGTCTTTTTCTCCTTAACAGATTTTCTGTAGTAAGAAAAAATGAAAGAAGTGGTGGAAAAACATGGCGGGTTAGGAAGACAATGTCATCTGGACCCCATCTGAACTCCATGAATGAGGCTGGGTAATGGCATGATAAAAGCCTCATCTAGAAACACCTCCAGTCAAGCCAAAAGGTATGCATCACTGGGGAGTAGAAAACAATGACAGCTAAAGTCTCATCATGATAACCCAGTTTAGAACCCCAGTTGAGGTTGGCTAGTAGGATTGCAACTTGACACAAGATTAGCAGTTATTTCTTTCCCAAATAGGTGGAATCTTTGTCATCACAAAGTATGGAGAAGAACTGAGATGAAATTGGGTTGGATTTGGGGTCCATTTTTTGTGCAAGCAAACACAATTTACTTGGGTCATACGATGGATGTTGTGGGATGGACTTTTGGCAAGGCTAGGCATGGTACAAGAGAATAACCCCCCAACCCCCCACTAGAAATCATCACAGGCAAGATCTGGAAGCTCCTGGCTCACATGTTTCAGTCACTTTCATGTCAACAATTACCCTGAGATTGGAAATGCAGAAAAGCTCAAGTAAATGAAAAATATTGCTTGAAAATTGGTGCTTAATCTCAAGGTGTGTAACTCATGGATCCTCCAAATGGAAGTTTTGACTAAATTACTTTGCTTTTGTAGCTCTATTTTTGGCTCATAATGAAAGAGTATTTTCAAGGTCTTTATACTGATGAGAGAGTCCTAATGTAAAATGGGATGTGAAGTATTTTAATAAATGCAAGCCATATTCTTTAGCTATTAGGCAGAATCTGGTATCACATTTGGCAATACGTACTTTAATTCCTTATTAGAAACATGAATCCATATTTTCTGCTTTAAAAGTATCATAAAAATCAAGATGTGTGGCAAAAATAGTCATTCAAAGCATTTTGAACTTTCTTGGTATGTTTTTAAAAGGAGATAATCCTTTTTTTAGCAATTGTATTTTATTCTGTTGAGGGTTGATGGCTGTAAAACAGTGTACCTCCCTTTAAACTTTTCCATATAACTTGATTAGACAGCAGTAATCTCTAATGCTTTCATGTGCAAATTTAGGAATGACCCGGAACAAACGAGTTTCCTTCATCACCATAGCAACCAGGACTATGGAAGAATGCCACTCACCAGGCAATGCAAGTCAAATTTTATCCCTTTGATGTTAATTAACAAATTGCTTTCAGAAAAGTCAGTGCATTTTTCCTCTTTAAATGTTTGTGATAAATTTTTAATACCTTTGAAAATGAAGAAGCAGATACTGTATAGCAGCTCCAAACAGGTAAAGTGTGGGCTGCAACTTTTAGAAGTGGTTCTCCACACAATGTTGTTAATATAACTATAAACTATGCCAGAGAGAGCATTAGCTGGCTGCCCACATTACAAAGCCTGGAGCACAGGGCTGGTGCCTTACCCCGATCAGAAGGAGCCCTACTAACAAACACCCTGAAGTACCATCTCGCTATTAGAATATGACAGATTCATGCCTAAGCTTTGTGGCTCACAAATGTGAAAGTTTTTTTTTTTTTTTTGCAAAGCTTTAAGAAGTATTTCTTCAGCATTAAAAAGCACACACAGAGAATTAAGAGGGGAAAAGGAAAATAGATGACACTTTTTTTCATTTACGTTTTTTGTTTTTGTTTTTACCCCTGATCGTCCTGCCCTGAAACATCCATGTATTCAGGGGCATTGCTAGGTTCTTAAAAGATCCGGGGCACAGGCCCATAACACAAATTTGCATATATCTGTATCTCCAAGTCTAAACACACCTCTAATGTGTGTGTGTGTGTGTGTGTTGTGTGCATGTGGTGTGCTTGCATCTGTATGTATAAATTACATACATACATAAGAAGTGTGCACTGACACAGCCCGCTTCAACTCAGACCCTAATTCAGCATTTTGGAAAACATCCTGCTTTTGCTCAGGCCAATTTGTAGTCGGACCATTTCAGCTCAGCACCAAACCTGAGTCAAGGTTTGGAAAAATGAGTCTTTATGCTTCCTGTTGACTACCATGGGAAATTAAATACAACAACCTGTAACTTATTTCTCTTGGTCAGAACTGGATGATCATTTCAGGCATAGTAGCCCTCAGAAGGGGATTACACCTACGACCTGCCCAATGTCAGAAAAATAGGTGCAGGGTTTATATTTTGATTTTCTTTTAAAGGGAATTGCCAATAACATTGTTATTCCTTGGAAGAATTGGATAAAATTTTCAGGATTCATTGCCCCATCAGAGATCATGTCTCCAAATTTTGGAATGATAGCCACAAGGGTTTTTGTGCAAGGGCGGCCTTGACATTTTGAGGTCTCCAGAAGAGGACATACTTCTCTCCTTATTTTCCATGTGGACCATTGTTCTGAAAATTACAGACAGTCTAGAGGTGTCCCTAAGTAATAAACCAGCAAAGTTTCAGAAGGATAAGTGCAGCAGTTCATGTGGAAAGGGAGTTCTCTAATTTGGGGGAGGGAGTGATTTGCTTTCCCTTCCCCCCTTCCCCAATAGGTTTTTGGGTAAATTCTTATGAAAATGCACAGGCCATTAGAGGTGTTTCCCAGGCAAGAAACCAGCAAAGTTCCTGAAGGATATACATGCATGCAAATTTAGAATTACTAGAATTTATTTACATTTCAGCAATATTAGCAGCAGGGGAATATGGGTGGGAAGGTGCTATTGCACACATGTCCTGCTTGTGGGTTTCCTGTGGGCATCTGGTTGACCACTGTGTGAACAGAATGCTATTTGCGTTGCCCTTATTTTCGCCATAGTCTACGTAAATCTTTACGTAGACTACCCCTGTCCAAATAAGGAATGCAAATGGCGGCGCCCATGGTGCGCCGCCATTTGCGTACACACTTTTTTTTTTTCAAAGTCACCCGTGATAGGCTACGTGACGATTTACGTAGCCTATCACGGCTGACCTTGGAAATCTAGCCATGATAGGCTACGTAAATCGTCACGTAGCCTATCACGGGTGTGTGTGTGTTTTTTTATTCTACTTTTTTTTTCGCGGCCGGGGAAACGGGGTGCTCCTCCCCGGCCTGAATTTTGGCCGGGCGAGGCAGGGCGCCTCCCCCCCTCACCTGAACTTCGGGGGGAGAACTGAAGCGCCTCCCCCCCACCGCGAAGCAAGTTGCGGGACAAGTTAAGTCCCTTTTGTCCATCCCTAATTTTGCACACCACTTAAGTCTGGAACTTTCCAATTAACCATAGCTTTCCACTTTATCTGAATCAGGAAACTATGGTTACTAGGGTCAAATTCAGATACCAGCTTCAACCCATGGTTTCAGTCCTGGCTTGTTTCGAACCTGGTGACCATATTTTCCTGGATCAAATGGGAAACTATGGTTAATTGGAAACTTCCAGGTTTTATTACTAGACAGGAACAAAAGGGCTGTGTGTTGAAGCAAAAGGCTCATGCACATCTCAGCTTATTAAGATCTGACATGATTGTCTTAACTGGGCCAATAACTTTGAATAAGAAGGGAGAAAAAGCACTGAAAGGAAAGCAAACCTCTCAGAATGACGATAATTCAAAGCCAATAATTGAATGCACAATTTTTAAAGAACGGTATTATAGCAGAAAGACACCTCTCATTTTATCTTTCCTGTTTAAGATCAATGTATACTCCCATCATGCATCAATTTTTTTTAAAGAATCCATTTTTGTGACAGGAACATACTCTAATAGTTTCTGTTCTCCTTTTTTTCCAGGACTGGCTTAAACTAAGAACCTGAAGTGATTGCATAGACTGATCAAACTGGATATCAGCAATAGTACTGGAAAAAAAGCTGTCATGCTTCTCTAAGAGAAGAGATTCTATTAGGGATGTACGAAAGTCACTTACCTCTCCGTGGATTATGTTGATGGTGGTGGGGAGGAGGTGTTCCGTCCCTCCCCCTGGAATCCTCAATGGGGGGGAGGCAATCTGTTCCTCCCCCCCAGAATCCTCCACGGCCGCCTGTGCTCTGCGGCAGCTCTGCGGAGCAGCCGGCCAGGCCCAGCCAGGCCAGAGCTGTCCGCAGCTGGATTTCCGGCCACGGAGGGCTCTGGGGAAAAAACAACAACCGAGTACGCAAATGGTGGCGTCTACGGCTGCCACCATTTGCGTTCCATATTTTTGGCCGTCTTAATCTATGTAAATATTTACATAGACTATGATGACGAAAATAAAGGGGAATGCAAATAGCATAGCAGGCGCTATTTGCGTCCCTTTTTCATTCACCGTTTTAGCCTACGTAAATATTTACGTAGGCTAAAACGGCGAATCAAAAAGGGATGCAAATAGCGCCCGCTACGCTATTTGTGTTCCCCTTCATTTTTGCTGTCATAGTCTACGTAAATATTTAGGTAGACTAAGATGGCCAAAAAGAAGGAATGCAAATGGCGGCGGCCATAGCCGCCGCCATTTGCGTACACGTTTTTTTTTTTAAACCCAGCCATGATAGGCTACATAAATCTTTTCGTAGCCTATCACGTCATTTTTTTTTAAACCCAGCCATGATAGGCTTAGGGGTGCACGAAAGTCACTTACCTGGTCTCGCAGCTTGCTTCGCGGTGGGGGGGGAGGCGCTTCGCTGCTCCCCCCGAAGTTCAGGCCGGGGGGGGAGGCTTCCCTCCTCGCCCGGCTGAAATTCAGGCCGGGGGGGAGGTGCCTCGCCTCGCCCGGCTGCGAAATAAAAAGTAAAACAAAAACAAAAAACGCCCCCGTGATAGGCTACGTGACGATTTACGTAGCCTATCATGGCTAGATCTGCAAAGTCAGCCATGATAGGCTACGTTAATCGTCACGTAGCCTATCACGGGGGTGTTTTTTTTTTTCTTTTATTGGAATGGCGGCGGCAGCAGCCGGTCAAAAGACCGGCTGCTGCCCCTGCCCCTGTCGAAGCCCTGCCGAACCGCCTCTGCGACCCGCCACTGGGAGCGACATTCGGGAAAGGTAAGTCCCATCCCGGGCGGGGTGCGGGGGGGGGTGCGGAGAATTTCTCCCTGAAACTACTTCGGGGGGCCGAATACGCTGGCACTCAGCCCCCCAAAGTTTCGGGGAGAAATTCTCCCCCATCCCTAGATAGGCTACGTAAATCTTTACGTAGCCTATCACGTCATTTTTTTTTTAACCCAGCCATGATAGGTTACATAAATCTTTATGCAGCCTTTCACGTCTTTTTTTTTATAAGACTGCAAATGGCGGCCGCGGCAGCCAGTCGGAAGACCAGCCGCTGCAGCCGCTGCTGCCACCACCGCCGGAGCTGCCACCACCCGGAAGATCCGCCCCAGGTAAGTCTCGTCCCGGGGGGGATCCGCGGGGGGGGGGTGGGGGGTGGCAGGCCATTCCGCCACGGAGTTCGGGGCCGAATGCACTGGCATTTGGCCTCACCGAGATCCGTGGCAGAATTCTTTGACATCCTTATAGTAAGTACCTTACCAAACAGAAACACAGAGCATGTAAGTCTAGTACCTAGATGTCACTCATTATAGTGGTAACACACTGGGAACTTCTCTTCTAGTTTTCCAGGCAGCATAGACAGTTTCTTTGGAAACAGAGCAGAAGCAATTGGTGTGTAAGAGCTTCTGTAATGTTGAACAGAATGTTCATAATGTTGTTTATGTGTAGGTGGATGCCTTACACCTAGGTTTTTCCAACAGAACCAGCAGATGTTGAGTACAAATGTATATACTGCTGCATATTGTTGCTGCATGAGATACTAGAGTGTAGGGATGTATGAAAGTCACTTACCTCTTCACAGATTATGCTGATGCTGGGGGGGAGGTGCTCCGTCCCTCCCCCCCGAATCCTGGCTGGCCGGCTCCGCTCCGCAGGGATTCTGTGGAGCCACCGGCCGGCTCCGCCAGCAGCCGGACATCCGGCTGCTGGCTAGCAGGTACGCAAATGGCGGCGGCTGTAGCCACCGCCGTTTGCGTCCCTGCAGTCAGCCGTGATAGGCTACGTAAATGTTTACGTAGCCTATCACGGCTGATTAAAAAAACAACAACACACGTATGCAAATGGCAGTGCCCATGGGCGCCACCATTTGCGTTCCTTATTTTGGCACCTCTTAGTCTACGTAAACATTTACATAGACTATGGCAAAAATAAGGGGAGCGCAAATAGTGTAGCGTCTACGCTATTTGCGTTCCCCTTATTTTCGCCGTAGTCTATGTAAATGTTTACGTAGATTAAGACGTGCCAAAATAAGGAACGCAAATGGCGGCGCCCATGGGCGCCGCCACTTGCATACGCGCATTTTTTTGTTTTTTTTTTAATCAGCCATGATAGGCTACATAAACATTTATGTAGCCTATCACGGTGTTTTTTAAAATTTAGCCATGATAGGCTACGTAAATCTTTACGTAGCCTATCACGTTTTTTTTTTTTTTTTAACTTGGAAATGGCGGCGGCGGCAGCTGGTTGGAAGACTGGCCGCCACTGCCTCCAGGAAGATCCGCCACTGATTTCGGGGGGCTGAATGCGCTGGCATTCGGCCTCCCCGAGATCCATGGCGGAACTTTCGTACATCCCTACTAGAGTGTGGTTGTTTTGGCAGAGATATCATTGCATCTACTTTGCTTTTTTGCATTCTGGCCCTTCAAAGTGCATTGTTTGAATCTTGCTCCTGCCAAATTTCAGTGTGCTTTCTTTTGTGGCATGCAAAATCACCTTATGCCACCTATGCAACCATTGTGCCACACGTGTGCAGTAGGATATTTCTACCTAAACCTGTTCATTGGTTTTGGGAAGATGATAGACAGTGCAAATATAATAATAAAACAGAAACAAAAGTAGAATAGAATACAATAAAATTGCAAATGTGGAAAATGTGCTAAAATCCCTTCTGAGATCACTATTCTTTCATCGTCTGTTCCTCCCCGACTGTTCCAAAATCAATAAATACATTTCAGGTTGACTTTAAATAGAGAAGGAATCAGGACTGTAGGTTTCTAAGCAGTGTTAATTTATTTGCAATCACTCCCTGATTTGTTAAAATTAGCAGAATAAAATTATTAGAAGTTCCTTTCATCCTGAGAAGAGAACTTTTGGGATTGTTCTAACACACATCCCATACATTATTACAAATATGTTTTTCTGTAAAAATGCAATTGCTGCATCTTCTCTGCAGAATTCTCTCTAAGAGTAAGATGCATAAATTAGGAGATTCTACTATGTCTTGTCCTTAAATGATACTGGCCAATTATTTTCCTTGTCCTGGCAATTTTCATTAGTTTTATTTTTATTATTTAAGTCAATTAAAGTGTTCAGCTGGGAGGATGCTAATAATGAATACAGTGGCCTTGTTTGGACATAATGGCCAAACCACAGTTTAGCATTATAGGAATGAAGTTGTTTGAGACTTGAGTGTAAGCACTCTAAGGCTTTTCCTCCTGTGGCACAGCTACAAGGCGGGGATTGAAAGCATCCACTTCCTGGTTTAAACTAACCACAGTTTGTCATTACATCCAAACTGAGAGCTGTGGTTAGTTTGAACTATGGATTATCGATACAAGCCAAGTTCAGAAACCACAGTTTCATCTTGGCCTCTTTTAATAAACTATGATTTACACTAGCCACAGTTGGCTAACCAAGAGCGATGCAATGGTTAGGTTAAACCAGAAAGTGGATGTGCCAAATCTCTTTCTTGTAGTTGTGAGCTTAGAAGAGAGGGGAAAAACAGTGCTCATGCCTGAGCCTCCACTAGTGCATTCCTATTATAATGCTACACTATGGTTTAGTGTTATATCTGAACTGAGCCAACGGTTGTCAATAATATGTTCTTTAGTGCTTGCAAATGCAGTAGGTAGAATGGATTGTTGGTTTTTTTTTCATGGCACCACCTCTCAGACTTTCATTTGTTATTTGTGTTACTGAATGCAGTGAACCTGGGGTGTTCCCCGTAGTGTCACCATCAATCAGTGGAGAGAAATCAAACTTGGAATTCCTCCATAGTCTCTGATCTGAAGTAATATCTGATGTGGTGTGCAACAGTCAGAATGGAGCCTATGAGACATCCAGATTTGACATGTATTCTTTGATACCTATTTGACTATTTATTCATTTATAGATTTTGTTAAATGATTAATTGGTTATTTTGAGCTTTCACATCAGCTAGAAATGTCCTAAAATGGAGCAAAAGTAAAACAGAAACTAAAATAGAAAAGTCCTGACACTGAGTCGATTTGATTCTTTGGTATATTTTAAAACAATGTTTGATACCTGTTTGTCTTATTTATACAACAGATTCAGTTATTATACCAGCCTTACAAATAAGAACACAAATGTATTAGCTACAAACTAGACTGTCTTCTCATACATACTTTTGTTAGTCATTTATGATGCCCTTGTATAAAAAGGAAAAGATCCAAAACTCTTCAAACCACACCTTTTCTTAACTAGGATAAAAACAGCTTGGGTCTCCCTACAGCCTTCTGTAGTGTGTGTGTGTGTAAGAGTCACAGAACTACTCATACTGTTACTGTCTATTTCTGCTCTGAGTTCACAAAGTCTTGGAGAGGGTTTTGTTCCTTGGAATGCTGACATATTTGACATTTTTTAATGTGAAGGAATATTGGGAAACATAAATCTATTAACCACATGGTTAAAAATGTAAAACATTAAATTCCTCTTATATTGGGCACATTCCAAAATTGAGTATTGATGGTGGGTTTTATTTCTGAACAATATGGGTACATGTCTTGATTCAGGAAATGCTTTTATGATGGCTTGAGTGACATTTAGTCAAGAGGATAAACATGTTCAAATATTATAATATTGATTTCAAATCAAATAAGTAAGGTAGTCAAGTAAAACATAAATTAATTGAGACTCTTAGGCTGCAGTGCTATGGTCCCTGGGAGAGCATCCAGGGGGCCATAGGATTTTTGGGATCCCCCCCCCTCTGAAGTTGAAGAGAGAGGCCCACCCTCAGAGACAGAGACCTGGCCTTGCAAGCTTCCTCTGTGAGCTTGCAGAAAGTACTGGTGTTCTTCTGGTGTTGAGAAGCATGAAAAGGAGGCATTCTGTGGGTATTCTATGGGTGTGCCAGGAAAGGCTGTGGATCTACAGGATCCAAAGCCCTCATGTGCACCAGAATGGGGGAAGAACTATACATGTGATGGAGCTGGCCTAGTTCATTTCCTTCCCATTGGAAGCAGTGGGAGGGAAAAGTAAAAAATCAATACATAAGAAAACAGCAGAAAATGGCCAAATAAAAAGGCCCTCCCCCCTCCCCTCCCCCATCTTCTGGCCTGCCTCATGGATTGACAATGTATTAAAAAGCAGATCCTCCACCTTGGTGGTCCTTCCTGTTTCTCCCACATAGGACTGTTCTGCTACTTAACTTTACTGAATATTTGCATATGAATATCAACAAGTTAGTGGTTGTTGTACTTTTAAAGGGACACAAAGAATGAAATCTGAGCTAATGACAGGACAATGATAGGAACTGAGTCTACCACCGGTTTTGTGGGGAACTAACCACTGCACAGGGGAAATGGCATTTTAGGGTTCCTTATAAAAATATAAGGGGTTTATTTAAAAATTCATACAAAACTTTTCATCCTAGTTTAGGAAACCAAGGGTTAAGTCCACATAGTAATATCTACCTAAACTAATCTGCTAAGCAGTATCTACTGTGTTTTGGGTTAGCAAGACACTATACCCACAAATAATTGTGTTAAGAACTGAAAGTATACAGTAGATCCTTTAAGAAGTTGCTGTTTGAATATAGTTATCATGATCAATAGATCGACAATAATTCACTCTGACTTTGCATTCGGCATCTTACCATGTCCTATTTGAAAGTTACCACTACTCAGTTCTTCAGGGGACAGTTTAACAACTTCAGAAGCACAGTTCAAAGTTAACTTCATTATACTGTTAAATCTAACAGAACCTACAAAAATTTATTTGAATTGCAATACTTCAGATCATCTTTACAGCACAATCCTATGTACATCTATCTACTTAGAAGTACATCCTATTGAGTTTAATGGGGATTACTCCCAGGATATAGGGTTACAGCCTTACAGCACAATCCTATACTGAAGGTTGGACAGCTGAGGGCCTGTAGGATTTTGTGAAAGCCCTGATATCCCAGATATGCTGCTGCCATGGCAGATATGCCGGCAGCATGCCCTACTGGCATTGCTGCTTCACCGACAATGATATGCCAGTGGAATGTCTTGAAGAGTGTATGTGGGTGGTTCAGAGGAAGACCACACTTATGCCAGATCATATACTCCTTCAGTCCATGGCCATGCCTCATGCCGGCCCCAGACCTGGCACAGGAAATTTCCCTCCCACTGCAAGATAATATTATCTTGCAGGTCAGATAATAGGGTGCGGCATGCAGTTATATCTCTCTGGCCCCGTGATGTTCATGCTAAGAGTTCCCAAGAGGGAACTTTGGTTGAGGGGAACTATAGATAAAGGTCATTTCGCAAAACGTTTGTCTCCTGAACTCACATGAGAACTTGAGTACATTGCTGACATGTCTGCTCCTACTGAGTCCTACATGCCTAACAGGTATTCTTCCACAGGTGTTTCTGTAGGCATAAGCACCCAATAGGAACTTCCATATCACTCTAACAATTGGGGAAGCCAGGGCAGAGCTGCCCAGACAGATAAGCAAGGGAAGGGGTGGGGACATGCTGTAATGCATAACTCCTGCAATTGTCTCCCATCCCCTATGTGCAAACACTTGTTCATGGCAGAATGGTATTGCTCTAACACTCTACCCCTCCAACAGTGGGGAGCAGTATCCACCACAGGGGAGGCACTCATCCACATTCCCACATGCAGGTAATCCTTCCATTGGCAAAACCGGGAACTCCACTCCAACCATTGCCACTGCTGGCCAAGCACTAATGTTCCCTTTTTTCTTACAAGTCCATAGCCTGGATGCATGCAGTGGAACTAATAGGGACAGAACACATGGGATTCCACTGCAACCCTGCAGAGAAATATGGTCACAGTCACTTCATTCGCACTGTCACCCAAAGGGTTGTCAATCAGTGTAGGAGCCATGTTGGGATGAGTAGTTGGCAACCTGATACATATGACTTTATCTTTGTTGGATCCACTCCATCCCTGGTGCCCCTCAATAAAGATTATCAGTGTGCCACATGTATTTGTTCTGTGTTTGATGGGGGTTAGTGGATAGGGATCCTTGCCCTCTCTAGTGCAGACAGCTTTCAACTGGTTGTAGAATGGGACTCTTGGGGGGGAGGGGGGGAGTTTGATATCTGGGCTCCTCCACTTTCACTGGCTTAGGTGGGTGGGTGGATCTCTCAGGGTGCACAGGAAGATGGATGCTGCTGCCAGGCTGTATGAGGTAGTCAAAAGACAGGGATAAACAAAGGAGATATATAAAGGGGGAGTGGGACCAATGAGATTTTGAAGGTGCTGCCCAGATGTGATAACCTATCAGGAAAATGAGGCGGGGCACGGCGGGGTTGGTCTCATGGATTGCCAGGAGGAGGCTGATTGGGCCCAGAAGCTGGCACGCTTCTGTGCAGAGCATGGCATTTGGGATCCTGGACCCCTTCCTGCAGGGCTACCTGGAATCCCTTAGGAGCGGTGTGCTTGCTGCCTGAGCTCATGACATGGGAACAGCAGCATGGCATTCTTGTGTGTGTGTGTGTTTTATGTTGAGGGGTGCAGTGTGATTGGCTCTCTCTGTTTCTGGGTGATGTCATCAAAGACACAGGGGCCCCGCATGGCTGGCATTTTTGTAACGTTTTACTTTTCTTTCCCTCCCATCTTGGACTAAGCATTCACTGGATATGGTAGCCATTACACTGGCATAGTGGTGGTGTATTTCCAGCTCTTGCACAACTGCAGTATAGGATTGCTCAGTTAGACCTGTCCTAAATAAATATGCTGATGCAATTTAAAAAGAAAAACAGCAGACCCTTTAATCAAGCTTAAATTTTGTTAAAATTCAGACAAAAAAGTGGACTGTAGTGCCTTCTTTTTCTTTGAAAAAGGATGAATAGGAATAAATACATCCCTTTTCAGTGCAATCCTATTTGTATCTACTTAGAAGTTAGTCCTACTGAGTTCAATGCAACTAGCTCCCAGGTAAGTGCATATAGGATTGTAGTCTCAGTCCTTTAAAGGGATATATGTATGGCTCCTTCTATTGTAATTAGTGGGAGATTTCTGTTGTATTAGTTTCAGCAGCCTAACAGACAGCTTAAAGGACTTCGCTAGTTAGAAATAACGAACCCAATCTATTGATACTGCGGGCAGTCAGTTGTACACCATGCTGGTGAGCCCAATGTTGATGTACATCCACATACTCATCAAAATATGCATCCAGCCAGCTCAGTAGGGCTCAGACGAGCATTGCAATGCAGATATGGGTCTGTAGTGACAATGCACAAGGGAAGTTGCTTATGCAGGGATATCACTTACCAGATTGGGCAAAGAACTTTTGATAAACTTGTAGGAAACTGCAACCCAAACTTCCCAGCACATGTCCATGCAGCACAATATACAATTGTGCATGAATCCGTGCATGGCTAACTGCTGTTTCCTACACGGAAGTATTGTCTGTCAAATTTCGTTGTGTGTGATGCAGAGTTTTTGAGGCTCTCTGGATCTCTCTCTTTACACTTACTCTTTTTACACTTGCTCTCTTCTTATGGCCCAGTACAGAATGAATTATATGGGTTAACTCATTAAAGCTTGGAATCTGGAGAATTGTGCCTAATTTTGTCGGCAGACTTGGTGTTCTTTGGAAAAAACCCCTCATGCTTCCAGTACTGAACTGATCAGAGGTGTGTGCATGCCAACCTGGCTCACTGGTTTTGGGTCAATTGTGAGGGCAGCAGACATGCATACATGCAGTTCACTATCCAGAGAGGGATCTGTCTGAAGACACCTGCTTCCATGCATCCTAGCTGGACTGGAGTGCAAGTACTCCACAATCGGTAATATAGGCATAGATATAGTATGTCTTTGAAGCTACACACAGATTCTCTACACCAGCCTTCCCCAAACTTGTTCCCTCCGGGTGTTTTGGACTTTAACTCCTGTCACCTCCAACCAGCACAGCTAATGGTCAGCAATCCTGGGAGTTGTAATCCAAAGTATCTAGAGGGCATCAGGGTGAGGAAGGCTGCTGTACACTAATTCACATAGCTCCAACCCCCCCTCCCTCCTAGGTTGGGCTGAGAGGTTTTGGTCGGTGCTGGTATGAAGAGCTTTGGCATCTAACCCCAGGCCTATTGCTGGTACAAAAGTTGCCACTGGTCAATGTTGCTTAGCACCTGATACTGGGTTCAAAGGCCATAGAAGAAGAATGGAGTCAACAAAGGGTGTTTGGCAGGGTAAGGAGGAAGACGGGTGGTTATAGTCCCAAAACAGAGCTTCCTACAGGGTGTTTAGGTAACCCTGGAGCTCAAACAAAAAAGAGAGAACAAGCTGCCATTCTCCACCTCTCTTTCCAAGCTTAGGATGCTGCTATTTTAGCTGCAAATAAATGACTGCTTGCTGCCAAAAGATGTTTACAGGCTTGAGTTGCTCATCAGATATTCTCTTGAACCAAAGAATTGTTCACAACCTCAGGGAGTTTAAAGCCAAAATGTTAGCCGGTAAAGCCAAAGAATACAAACTGTACTGTCCTCAGCCTATCAACATTTTGCAGCCAGCTCGATCTTTTGTATTCTAGTCGGTTCCCTCTCTTTAATTACTGCATATTTAAAACTAATAAATGCCATTTCTTAGTGTGAGTGAATCGTTTTCCTTCTGATAACAAGCTTTCACAAGAAAATTAATCATTTTCCCCCTCTGTAATGATGGCATCATTGGCACACTTTTCAGTTCGCATGGCATGCTGAATTATTTTAGGGAGATACTGAGGTTTCTGTATGATTAGTTCTATTTTTATTTTTATTATTAGTGTCAGTAACAGGCAATTCATTCCACCCTACGTCAGTAGTACAACAAATTAGCTACAGGACCGGCCCCTCCCATGAAGTGGGGTGAAACTAGGGATGTACGAAAGTTCCGCCATGGATCTCGGGGAGGCCGAATGCCAGTGCATTCGGCCCGCCAAAATCGGTGGCGGAACGGCCCGCCCCCCCACCCCCCGGGATGGGACTTACCTGGGGCGGATCTTCCTGGCTGCGGCAGCTGGGGCGGCGGTTTGGCGGCGGCTGGTCTTCCGACTGGCTGCCGCCGCCGCTATTTCCAGGCCAGGTTTAAAAAAACCCAAAAAAACGTGATAGGCTACGTAAAGATTTACGTAGCCTATCACGGCTAGATTTTAAAAAAACACCGTGATAAGCTATGTAAATGTTTACGTAGCCTATCACAGCTGATTAAAAAAAAAACAACGCACGTATGCAAATGGCGGTGCCCATGGGCGCCGCCATTTGCGTTCCTTATTTTGGCACGTCTTAGTCTACGTAAACATTTACGTAGACTAAGACGGCGAAAATAAGGGGAACGCAAATAGCGTAGACCCATGGGCGCCGCCATACGCTTTTTTTTTTTTTTAATCAGCCGTGATAGGCTACGTAAACATTTACGTAGCCTATCACGGCTGACTGCAGGGACGCAAACGGCGGCGGCTATGGCCGCCGCCATTTGCGTCCCTGCCAGCCAGCGGCCAGATGTACGGCTGCTGGCGGAGCCAGCCGGCGGCTCCGCAGAATCACTGCGGAGCACAGCCAGCCGGACAGGATTCCGGGGGGAGGGACGGAACGCCTCCCCCCGCACCATCAGCATAATCCCCCAAAGGTAAGTGATTTTCGTACATCCCTAGGTGAAATCCCTGCCTCAGGTGGTGAAGTGGCAAATTGCATGCCCCTCCCCCTGGCTGGGAAGACCAAGCTCCCTCCCTTTGATGATGCCACCAGCTCCACCATCACTGCCATGTCTCCCACCCACCCCATGGCCATTGCGGCCACCATCGCCACCATAATGTCCACTGCCCACCCTGCAGATCCTCTCAGAGCAGGACAGCAAGGGAGGCATTGTGGAAGGAGACATGTCCCTGGAGATTTCCTGCAGGTGAACTCCAGGGAGAACCCTCCCACAAAGCCTGGCTCTGAGGAAGGACCTCTTGAGCCAGACATTTGGGCATGTCTACCTCTCTGAAGAGTTGTACTGGCTGCTTTTCTAGCCAACATGGCTCTTCAGAGAGGTGGCTGACCTGCAGAACAGGCAGGGGGCAGCAATAGTGTAGGTAGGGTGGGAGGTACGGAGGGGGGTAGGAGGGAGGGAGTCTGGATGGGCATGTGGGCAGGGGAGGAGGGAGACAGACCAACCAGGTGGGCAAGCAGGGGAGAGGAGGCAGATTGATTTTATTTATTATATTTATTTCATGTCTATCCTACGCAGTAGCTGAAGTTCTCTGGGCAGTTCACAACAATTCACAAGATAAAATACTCCATAAAAATTTAAATATACAACATCTAAAAACAGTTTCAACAGCTAAAAACAATGTCAATAAAGTACTAGACCTGTTCAGACATCTGGCATAGATGCCCCATCATATGCCATTAAATGCCTGGGAGTAGAGGACAATCTTAACTTGGCTGGATAATTCCATCATCAGGGGGCCACCACTGTAAAAGTTGTCTCCCTTGTTACAACCTTCTGAGCCTCCCTTGGGGGTGACACTTGGCGGAAGGCCGCAGATATTGATCATAGTATCTAGGTAGGTTCTGGTTGGGAGAGGCGCTCTGTCAGGTATTGTGGTCCCAAGCTGTGTAAGTCTTTATAGGTTAAAACCAGCAATTTGAATAGGGCTTGGAAACATACAGGCAGCCAATGCAAGTGGGCCAGAATTGGTGTTATATGCTCACACTTTCTGGTCCCTGTTATTAATCTGGCTGTTGCATTTTGCACAAGCTGCAGCTTCTGAACAGTCTTCAAGGACAGCCCCACACAGACTGCATTGCAGTACTCTAACTTGGAGGTTACCAGAGCATAGATTACTGAAACCAGATTATCCCTATCCAGATGGGGATGTAGCTGGGCCAACAGCCGAAACTGGTAGAAGGCACTTGGTGCCACTGAGGCCACCTGAGCTTGAAGTGACAGTGATGGCTCTAGGAGAACCCCCAAACAATGAACTGGCTCCATCAGGGGGAGTGCAACCCCATCCAGAACAGGTTGAGCATCCTGCATCTGATCAGAAGACTCACCTACCAACAGCATCTCAGTCTTGTCTAGACTGAGCTTCCATTTATTATTGTTGCAACCAGGCACTGATTTAGCACATCCACAGCCACCCCTGATGAAGATGAAAAGGAGAAGAAGAGCTGCAAGTCATCAGCATACTGATGGCAATGCACTTCAAAACTCCTGATGACCCCACTCAGTGATTTCATGTAGATATTGAATAGCATGTGGGACAAAAGTGACCCCCGAAGAACCCCATACCGGAGAATCCACGGGGCTGAGCAATATTCTCCAAGCACCACCTTCTGCACATGGCCATCCAAGTAGGAGTGGAACCACTGCAATGCAGTACCCCCCACTCCCAGCTCAGTTGAAAGACACCTTGGTCAAAAGGGTATCAAAAGCCAAAAGCGACGGAGAGATCCAGGAGTATCAACAGGGTCATAGTCCCATGTCTCTCTCCTGACATAGGTCATCATACATGGCAACCAAGCTGTATCCTTGCCAAAACCCAGCCTGAACTAAGGGTGGGCAGATCACTTACCCTGTTCTGGGTGGGGGGGTCCGCAGGGGGGGAGGCAATCCATTCCTCCCCCCCGGAATCCGTCAAGGCCGACTCCACTCCGCCTTGATCCTGTGGAGCCAGCTGTCAGCTACGCTTCACTGGCGAATGTCGATATGGCTGGCAGCCATTGCCGTGCTGTATCACTGTAAGTCAGGCTCTGGACGCAAATGGTGTAGTGGCCGCCATTTGCGTCCGTAAAGCTGGTAGAAAGGGATGTCGGAGAATTCTGCCACGGATCTCGGGGAGGCCGAATGCCAGCGCATTCGGCCCGCTGAAATCGGTGGCGGAATGGTCTGCCCCCCCGCCCCCCCGGGACGAGACTTACCTGGGGCGGATCTTCCTGGTGGCAGTGGCTCCGGTGGCAGTTCGGCGGCGGCAGCGGCCAGTCTTCTGACCGGCTGCTGCCGCCGCCATTTCCAGTTAAAAAAAAAAAAAGTGATAGGCTGTGTCAAGATTTACGTAGCCTATCATGGCTACGTTTTTTTTAAAAACCGTGATAGGCTACGTAAATGTTCACATAGCCTATCACGACTGACTTAAAAACAACAACAACAATGCACGTACGCAAATGGCGGCGGCCATGGCTGCCGCCATTTGCGTTCCTTATTTTGGCACGTCTTAGTCTACGTCAAGATTTACATAGACTAAGATGGCGAAAATAAGGGGAATACAAATAGCGTAGCGTGTGCTATGCTATTTGCATTCCCCTTATTTTTGCCATCTTAGTCTACATAAATGTTTACATAGACTAAGACGTGCCAAAATAAGGAACACAAATGGCAGCGGCTGTGGCCGCCGCCATTTTCGTACGCTCGTTGTTGTTGTTGTTGTTGTTGTTGTTATTTTAAGTCAGCCGTGATGGGCTACGTAAACATTTACGTAGCCTATCACGGCTGACTGCAGGGAGGCAAACGGCGGCAGCTACGGCCGCCGCCATTTGCGTCCCTGCTATCCAGCGGCCGGATGTCTGTCTGCTGGCGGAGCCGGCCAGCGGCTCCGCAGAATCCCTGCGGAGCACAGCCAGCCGGCCAGGATTCCGGGCGGGGTGGAGGAACGGAGCACCTCCCCCCCTGTCCAGGATTCCGGGGGGAAGGACGGAACGCCTCCCCCCCCACCATCAACATAATCCCTGAAAGGTAAGTGCCTTTCGTACATCCCTACTGGTAGATTAGCCTAAATTAGGGATGCCAGAGAATTCCACCACGGATCTTGGTGAGGCTGAATGCCAGTGCATTTGGCCCCCCAAAATCCATGGCAGAACACAGCCCCCCGCCCCCCTAAAGGCACGTGAAATGGAGCACTTACCTGCTGCCGTTTGCGCTGCTTTGTGAATGGCGGCCGCATCTGCGGCTGCTTTGTGAATGGCGGCCGCATCTGCGGCCGCCATTCGCTTTTTCATTATAGCTGTGATAGGCTATGTAAGTAATTACGTAGCCTATCATGGCTAATGCAGGGACACCATTTGCATCCCTGCGGACGCTGTGATAGGCTACGTAAATATTTACGTAGCCTATCATGGAATAAAAAGGGAATGCAAATGGTGGCTGCTGTAGCCGCCGCCATTTGCAGTCCCTTTTTTTGCCGCGATAGGCTACGTAAATATTTACATAGCCTATCACGGCAAAAGACAGCGGCACAAATGGCATAGCGGCCGTCATTTGCACCCCTGTCTTTTGCCATAATAGCCTACGTAAATATTTACGTAGCCTATCGTGGTAAAAAAAGGGAACGCAAATGGCAGCCACCATAGCCGCCGCCATTTGCGTTCCTTTTTTTTTTTTGCTGTGATAGGCTACATAAAAATATACATAGCCTATCACGGCAAAATACAGGGACGCAAATGGCGGCGGCTACTGCGGCCGCCATTTGTATCCCTGTGCAGCCCAGCGGCCGGATGTCCAGCTGCAGGCAGCCTCGGCTGGTGGCTCCATGGAGTTGCTGTGGAGCGGAGCTGGCCGGGGAGAATTTCAGGGGGAGGGAGGAAGCGCCTCCCCCCCCACGAATGTCACCCTTCGAAAAGGTAAGCGACTTTCGTACATCCCTAGCCTAAATGCAGCCATTTACGGCTGCATTTAGACTAATCTACCAGCTTTATGGTTGCAAATGGCATCCACTGCGCCATTTGCATCCCTGTTTTTAGACGTGATAGGCTACGCAAATATTTGCGTAGCCTATCAAGTGAACAGGGATGCAAATGGCATCCAGTACTCACATACAAGAGCTATAAATGGGGCTCTTGACAGCTATTTACAGCTGCCATTTTATGTAAATGAATGGTGACTTATGTAAATAGCAGAGCTGCCATTTTTACGCAAAATGGTGGCTCGCAGACAAGCAGGTGTCCCCGTGCATGCCAAGGTGGGCAAGCGCGGGGATCCATGGACTGGCGTGGATCCCTGGGGATCCAAGCCGGCAGTGAGAGGAAGGGGGCAGTGGCAACGGCAGCAGGTGGCGGCATGTGCGCTTTCCTGCCTCATGTCGCAGGAGAGTTGGCGCCAGTGCTGACTGGCTATTCTTTTTACTCAGTAGCTAACTACAGCAACTTCAAGCAATAAACAGTATGTCTGACCATATAGTAGACTTTACTCTCTATCCATAGAAAAGCAAGGCTGGAAATGTTTTAATATTTCTGTTCTGTTGCAGGATGTTAAAGTGTCCTTGGGATATTTTCTTTTTACTACCTTCACTAAAAAAAAAGCAGCCTCTGAACCCCAGGGATTAAAAGTTAACAAAGTCAATGCACCACAGTGTCAAAGTCCTCTTTCATGTTGGTCAAGATAACTCATCTAAAAGTCCCTTTCCACTTTGATGTTGGGAAACTTTGATCGTTCTGCAGCTTATGAAGATTCTCCTTATTCTTCTGTGTTTTGAGTTTTAGGTAATGCAGTAAACGGGCAGTGTGGGAGGACAAGGGTGAGGAATAACATTTACAGCACCAATACATTACTCAACAGGGCTGGCCTTACCATGAAGCAGCCTGAGTGTATCAAGCAGTGGAGTATGGGAAGAGCGGTGAATTGTGCCACTCTCCTCCTCCAAAGGGCCTGCCACTTCTTG
Source organism: Heloderma suspectum (assembly GCF_057233095.1). Taxonomy (NCBI): domain Eukaryota; kingdom Metazoa; phylum Chordata; class Lepidosauria; order Squamata; family Helodermatidae; genus Heloderma; species Heloderma suspectum. The sequence continues at coordinate 240,441,465 of NC_139459.1, read as the reverse complement.
GTCCTGCTGGCCACATGCATGGTTGGCCAGTAGGACTAGGAAGCAGCCACTTGCTCACTTGTGCGCTTCCTGCCCATCAGATCTGCTTAGGCAGCTGTCTGGCTGGCTGGCCAGCCAGCCAACCAGCCAACTCAGCTGGTCCAGCCTGCCTGCTGGCTGGCTTGCTTTTTTTGGCACATGCGTATGCACTCCTGCAGGGGGTCCGCGAGAGGTTGGCCAAAGTATCTGAACAGGTCCTGGAACTCTTGCAGATGCCTCTCAGCTGCTGCACAAGGTGGGAGTGGCAGAGAGGTGGGTGGGGTGTGAATACATGGACACCCCCCAAAAGTAAGCTGGCGGACGGGAGAGGGTGTGTCCAGCTGGGTTAGCTGGCTGCCAAGCAGACTGGGTGGGAAGGTGAACCGTAGAAAAAGAAGAAAGCAGCAGCTGGGGGTGCTTGCTTCAGGTGGCAACCTGCCTTGGGCCAGGCCTGTTACTCAAATTACAGGAATCAGATTCCAGAGTACATAACCTGAGCTCTGCAGAACTAGGTTGCTCCTACACTAGCCATTTAGTGTGGAATTGCCATGCCTTGTTCACTCACATATTACCAGGGGATCCACATATTGAATTGTTGGAGCTGAGAATTAAGGGCACAATTTCTTTGAGGCTCTTTTGGTTCTAATGTTTTATTGGCAAAAAGGGACTGAAAAAAGAGAGTACTGGAAACAGCTTTTTGATGATAAATTGTAAGTTACTTCACACTTCCTTTAGTATTTCAGAAAGGTACCTATAGTTTTTAGTAATATGCACGTTTATTTAAACTGAAGCAATTGATCAGTTAAAGGGCAATCAAATTTTAAAAAGTGTATTTATTTGATAGGCTTCCCTTGCTTCCCCTCTCCAATACTAAAAGGCAGGGGAAACCATCAGCACCACCAAACAACACTTGCCCTGAATAGGCAAGGAAGAAAAGAAGAAGTGAGGCTTGTTTATGGCATTTGTATTGTACACATATGCTTCATTAGCTATGCAACTATTTCTCTTTTCAGAACAAAGGAGAAATGACTGACACAATCAAATATTCTCTACTAATGTGATGTGGAATTTATTAGCCCAGGAACTTAACCCTCCATCACCCATCTTGTTAATCTGAATCCTTTCCAGGCAAACTAAAAATGGACCACTGTCCAGACGGAATCGACAGCTGTACTGGAGAACTGGATCCTTGATGCCTGTCTGCTCAAGCATCAAGCCTTCACAGGCTTGCAGAATAACAACTGCCCACCTATGTAGCAAAAGAACTATTTTTATGGTACCAGCAAATATGCTCAAATGAATCCATTGGGAGCAACCAGTCCAAACAAACTATAAAAAAAAACCACCTTACAAATATTCTGGAGAATGCTTAATGGGGTGACGTGACAGTCATCCCAGAGAGAATTGGTAGAAAAATGTCAGATACATTAAAGCTTGGTAAGTAGAACCATAAAGTGAAGCTAGAGAGGCACCTTTGCTAGTTCTCGATACGAAAATAAACTATCAGGTCAAGATAAATAAATGGAGAGAGCTACACGATAACAAACCTAAATCTAAAGGAAATGTGTACCTGATAAAGTATGTTGGCTGACTGCTACCAACATAATATGGATATGTTAACCTGGCAAGTCGTTAGAGAACATTTTATATGATAATAAGGCTATCTGAAAATATGAGCCAGATCCTTAGTTTCCATAATAAATTATGATCATGTTGTATGAAATTCAAATGAGTTATGTGCAGAGTTCAGTCCATCTTCTGCTGTAGGATAATAGACATATGCAAGTGGGGCCTGCAACAAAATGTAGCAGTGCAGAGTACACCTGTTCCAGTCAGCCCTCCACTCCTATCCAGAGCAGATTTTGAGGGCTCATGGGGAGCTACGGGGGAGAATCACCCCCTCCCAGTTCCACTGGTAGAGCAGCTTCCATCAGCAAGTAACAGGGTTGGATCCTACCCAGTTTTTTGTTTTGTCCCTCAACAGTCAGTCAGTATTCTGTGGTGACCGCACATGCTCGTTCCTCACTGAGCTGCTGTGGTGGAGGGGAGGGGGGCGTTTCTCCACTCGTAGAGGATTTTTCCCACCCTATTTCTTTATACTTCTGCCAACCTTGGGACTCTGCTGATTCTGCTTACACCTTTTTGTCTGTGGTTGGTGCACATTTGGGCTTCATGAGCACAAGCTCTTGAAGACGTGGGACCGGTATTAGTATACAGATAATAATGACACAAATCGTCTGCTCTGTAGGCACTACAAATACAAAGGTGCTGTTCTGCTGGGATTTTTGCAAAGACTTTGTACAGTACCTAAAAACTTGCTTTTCAATTCAAACACACACACACTGAGCTGTTTTAACTACTGATGAGCGAGTCCCCCTTCGTCATCTTGTAGTTAGCTCCATTTTTCCAGGTTTGCTCAGGGACAGGGCATTTCCAAGATTTCTTTTAAAACAAATGGACTCTGAAATACCAAGGAGTAGGGGGCTCTCCTCAGCCCTCCTAAGCAACTTTCCTCAGCCCTGACCTAGGCATTAGGAAAGGCATTATTCCCATCCCCATACATCCCAGAAGCAGAGGATTCTCCCAAGTGTGCTCCAGAGCATCCAGCCCTTAGGAAAGGAATGAAGCCTAGAAGATTTCTGATGTGACTAACCAGCCCTTCCTACTGCTGGTTTCTCCCCCTTTGCAAGGGTAATCGACAGGGGAGGGACTGACATGGAGGAATGGTCGGGAGTGATCCTTGGAGCTGTCAGAACTTTTAAAGATGTTTGAACTGTGGAAATTTATTTTGAAACCATCACGATCTTTTTGATTACATCTCTTTACTGTAACTAGGCATTTTGTAGCTTTTGACCTTCTTAGAAAAAACCAAAGAAAAAATAACCATTAAAATGTTCACCTTTCTCCTCTCCCATATATATTTAATTCTTCCAGTCTTCTTTGTTATTCTCTTTTTTCTTTTATATTTGAGAAGTCTGGCCTTCTCTCTTTTTCTGCATCCATTACTAATAATGCTTCATATAATTTCTTTGCCTGTTTGACTTCATATTCTCAGTTCCCTGTTGCATCCACCCCCGGTTCCTCATTTCTCTCTCTCTCTCCCCTCCTCCATATCTTTTCTGAAACAAATCTTTTCATTTTAGGGCTTAATACCAAAGTGATTACAGCAAAACTGGGTTTTTAAAGGCTAGGCTGTAAGAGAGCAAAAGTGTCAAATGAAATAATTTGCAGAGCATGCTTTGTTTTACATCTATTCTCTTTCTTAAAAATGCCATTCACCTCCACAGCTGGTCAAACAGTAGTTAGGTATGAATAACAATCATAGTCATTTTATCCCCTTTGTATTAATTACTCTTTCACTTCTGATTTTCTTCAAGCATGTTAATTATTCATACATACATGAATGTCTCCACCAGAAGAAAGTTTGTTTTCAGAATTTGCTCTGGCTAGTGGCTCTGTCAGTTACAATTCATAGCTGAATGAAATCAGACTCTCTGATAAGATAACTAATAAATAATACAAAGTCTATTGCAAAGATATTTCTATTGTGTTTTGATCTCATCATTCATGCTAAATGACTGGAAGCACTCAGAAGTTGTGAATATGTCCATATCAGCGAAAGCTTCTAAATAATCAGGGATAATACTAAAAAATTAGAGCAAGCTGCATACACAAACTTACAGTTCTCTCTGTGTATGCCCATGCCCACCTCTTAAGCCAACTTCTTGATGGGTTTTGTGCTCTCTGTAACTCTACCCAATCTCTGAGGATATTGGTAAATTCTGAGCACTCCCTGGGGAAAGGCCTAAATATTTTTTTTCATAGCAAGATATAAAAATATTTTGTGTTATTAGCACTTTGGCTGAAATGGTTGAGTATGTGAAACTGCACACCTACATGGCAGGAATACTGGAATGGAGGAGGAGCTTGTAGGGAATCAAGAATGCATCCAACTTTAAATTGCAGTAAAGGGGCAAGTTGCTAGTCTTTACAACAGTGCTGCAGTATTCATATTATGTTTATTTTTTGTTATTTATATAGTGCCATCAATATGCAAGGCACTTTACAGAGTTGGAAAGGGCAGGTGTCTGCCCTGAGGTGCTTGCAATTTAGAAGTTGACACAAGGATACAACAGAGGAAGGGAAGTGGAGGCAAGATAAAAAAAGGAAAGACCATGTCTGGTTACACGTATGTGCCTTAATTACAATAAAGCTTAATATGATTCATCAATTAAAATGTTGGACTTGATTAAATACTGGGTTGGACCCAACACTGTAATTTGCTGGTGGAAGCTGCTCTGCCAACTGAACTGGGAGGGGGTGATTCCCCCTCTCCTCTGCAGCTCCCCATGAGCCCTGAAAATCTGCTTTGGATGCCTGGGAAACCCTCCTTAGTAGATTTTTGGACAGCATGGAGGGCTGCAAATGGGAGGACAAAGGGAGAGAATCCTGCCCTGTTCACAGATGTCCACTAACGTGATGTTGGCTCTAACTTATTGGGTCTGATTAATTGTACCACTGATCCTGATCCTGACAGACCCTCTGCTACTGCCCTCTGAGACAACTTGTGGGTTTAGCAGTGTTCATGGCTCCTGTCCTGCTCTGTCTGTCTTTCTACATATACTTTGGTGCTTTGGCTTGCTGACAGAAGCATGAAAGAGATAAGGCTGGTGCTGGGAGCTCCTCACTTGTTTGAAGACTCTCTTGGATGGTGCCATCTCTGCTTGGGGGTGACGGTGGAGGCAGCAGTTATCAGTCTTAGCACCTTATTAGGCAAGCAGTGCTGTTCATATCTTGTGGTGGGAGGATTACATCTTGCTAGAGGGCTGGGAACAGGCACTACTTGGCGTTGGCGACCAGTCTATCTTCTAGGAATAGTTTCCAAGAAAGAAAACGGCGTTTTCCCGTATTTGCAATTTCTATTCCAGAAGCAGATAATGTAGATGCTGCTGAAGCATCTAGACCTTCTATGTTTGCTGCAACATATTGCATGTGAAATTCAAAGTGTAATTCAAGTGTAGAGGAGCATGCCAGCACAGGGATAGTGACTTTGCTGCTGAATTTCTTGTCTGGTGGAAAACACATTCACTGCAACAACAACAACAACAACAACAACAACAACAACGATTTTATGTGCCAGCAGCTACATTCCCTTGTGAAAGGGTATTCAGTACAGCAGGAATTGTCGTCAATACACTTCACATGTCCTTGGATTCTGCAAATATAAACAAAACATTGTGCTTGAAATCCTGGTTGCAGAATAAGCCAAGTGTTGTAAGCTTATGTTCACTCAGTTCTTGGATTGCTTATTGGTACAATGCCTGAAAAATCCAAAACAAGCAGCTTTTCTTTTCTTTTTTTACTCCCTAGAAAATAAGAATGTTTTTTTAAAAATTGAAATCTTGAATATATTCACATACAGGATTAATGGGTTAATCAAGTAATTGATAAATAAACCAAAGTCAGATGCTTCATCAACTAATTTTTAAAAATCAGATGACAGCCCTACTTTATATGTATAGAGCAAAGGTTGAAAAATTGTATAGAACTGCAACATAGCCACGTAATTTGTTTCTTACCTTGAGCAAAGAACTGTCGCTCTCACAAGAGGATCCCTAGCAATCCTAAGTTTTTAATTTTAAAACTACTTCCATTATTTTTAACAGCACCATTGAATTTCTTGCAGACAACAGGAACAGCCTCTATCCAAATGTTGTGGTTGTTGAAATGGGTTCCCATTGTTTCTTGTAAACCTCGAGGCGGGCTGTCTACTTCTCTAGCTGGCTTAGTTACAGTAACAGAAGTGGTTAGTGTGGGGCTGGAGTGCCTATGTATCCACCCTCAAAAAGCATTGTCAAAAAGTTATCCTTCTATTGATGTAAGCATATGCAAGAGAACTATATTAGGTTCCTCATTCCCTAATAATCTGTAGATGCCATAAATTGCTATGGCAACCTTTTGAGTGTGGTTTGGAAGTTTTTTTTTTCCTTTATGAAAAGCCTAGTTAGTCTTTTATTTACAAATGGATTTTGATTACAGTCTATCTATTCAAGTAAATTAGGCTACACCTTTCAGAGGACATAAATGTTCAGCTTGAATGCATTTTTATACAGTGGTTAAAAAGAAATGATTTCTGAAAAAAAGAAAGAAAGAAGTAGGCTATACAGATAAAGTAAAAATGCTGTCAGTGGTTTTCTTTTTTTTTTTAAGGTTGTCATCATCAGTACCTACCTGCACATATACATGATTCCACCAAAGCTGCCCTCTCCCCATTTTAACAGCTCCCCTCAACATGTTTCTCCCTTTCTTATAAGAGGTGGGCACTTTTAAGGGCACTTTTAAAGTTTTAAGGGCACTTTCTTATAAGAGGTGGGCACTTTTTTTTTATTAGAAGAGGTGGGCACTCATTGTTCCCACTCTTCCATGCTGCAGCAAAGATGGAAACTGTCACTTATGGTGGTGTTGGCAATTCCCTCTCATAGGTTTCTAAGTTGCAAACAAGGATCTCAGCCAGAGCATTGCTGCTGTAACAAGACTCTCCGTCACACGTTAAACCCATGAAGGGGCTCCATGCAATGACTGTGGCCTGTACCCACTGACTGGCCTCACCCCCTCAACATCCACACATTCGTATGGATATCTGCAGGGATATCTATGAATGAGCAGCTGGGCATGAGCAGGCTTTCATAGAACTGGGACTCCCAATCACGCAGGGGTCCTGTGTGCAAGCATAAACAAGGTTCATGCAGGTCCATCCTTATCAGAATGGTCTACATTTCAAGCTGCATCTTATTAATTGCTCTCCTGGAGATTCTTAGTACTGTTCATTTTAGGGGTGTTTCTATATATATATATTAAGAATGGAGATTTTATATTTGTTTCAAAACATATTGTTGTGTTTTATTTACTGTTTGCACGCTGCTTTGTGAGGGCTTTATGTCCTGAAAAGCACTTCGGAAATCTGCTAATATGTAAATACATAATCAATAAGCACCTGCTCACGCATAGGCTCCTTCCCAGCAGACATCTATGCCCACACATCACCATCTAGGAGACAGAATCAGTAGCATGCCTGATGGTAGGGTCAGGGTGAATGATGTGGCCCCAGTCATCACATAGAATTCCCTTCATGCAATTAATGCATGATAGGGACTAGTGACTAGATTTATATTTTCTGGACTCATTGGGGAACTGCACCACTCTATTGGCTCCTTTAAGTGAAAGGTGGATAATATTACAAAGAAGCCCAGCCTTTTGCATCTCTGTACATGAGTTTGAACCTTCTGTTTTTATTAGCATCACCCTGGCACCTTAGCTAAAGAATCCTTCTGAAAAGGCAGCAAGTGTGAGGCTTGGAGGCTGCCAGGAATGGAAAGAGAGCCCTGGATGGTTGCAGAGGGGCCAGATATTTATTGTCTATTTATATCTTCTACTGATTCAATTAAAGGGAGTTGCTCCCATGGAATTGGGGATACATGCAAATGCCTACCTGATTCCCAAGTCACACGCAGCCAGACTACCCACAAGGATACCTTTAAATTGGCCAATCCAGAGCCTTGGAGGGATATATGGTCTAATCCTGAATTGGCCTCAACTAATATAGATCAGTTAGTCAGAGTACCACTTGGATCCCTGTTGTGATAACTTTTGTTCTGTATACCTTCCCCTAACAGTGTCCCAGATGCAGGCTCTTGTAATGCTCAGTTTGCTAGCTTTAAGTTAACCCATTCAATTAGCCAGGAACCTCCCTGAGATTTCCTTTCATCTTTCAGAGTCGAACTATTGATCCTTTAATTCAGGGATGGGGAATGTCTGGCCTTCCAGATGTTCTTGAACTGTAACTCCAGTCAGCTCTAGCCAGCATAGCCACTGGTGAGCGCTAATGGGAGTTACATAAGAACATATGAAGAGCTGTGCTGGATCGGACCAAAGGTCCATGTAGTCCAGCATTCTGTTCACACAGTGGCCAACCAGCTGCCTGTGGGAAATCCCCAAGTTGGATATGAATACAACAGCACCCTCACACCCATGTTCCCCAGCAACTGATGTACATAGGCATACTGCCTCTGATACTGGAGGTAGCATATAGCCATCGGGATTAGTAGTGATTGATAGCTACGTGAGTTTGTCCAGTTCCCTTTTAAAGCTATCCAAATGGTGGCCGTCACTACATCTTGTGGTAGAGTTGCAGTCCAACAATATCTGGAGGGCCACATGTTACCGAACCCTTAATTATACCCCATCCTCAGTCTATCCTAAGCACTGAGTTCTTTGTACTCTTTATTCAGAAATCAATATGCCTGCTAGTATGGGCACCCAGCATGTTATCTCTCTGTCTGTGTTCTTGCTGCTTTGTTACTGTGGGACTTATTCCCACTCTAAGAATCATCCAGGGTTCGTTTGTTTCTTAGGCCCTTTCCCCATGATCCTTTTCCAACTAGGGATGTACGAAAGTTACTTACCGTTTCGCAGATCTGCTTTGTGGTGGTGGGGGAGGCGCTCTGTCCCTCCCCCCGGAATCCTCAATGGGGGGGGAGGCACTCCGTTCCCCCCCGGTGTCCTGCCTGGCCGGCTCTGCTCCGCGGGGATTCCGTGGAGCCACCGGCCAGCTCTGTCAGCAGCTGGACATCCGGCCGCTGGGTAGCAGGGACGCAAATGGCGGTGGCCGTAGGACTGCCGTTTGCATCCCTGTATTCAACCGTGATAGGCTACGTAAAGACTAAATTACGTAGCCTATCACGTCTGGGTTAAAAAAAAAACGCGTACACAAATGGCTACGGCGGCTGCCATTTGCGTTCCTTATTTTTTGCCGTCTTAGTCTACGTAAATATTTACGTAGACTATTACGACAAAAATAAAGGGGAATGGAAATAGCGCCCACTATCCCTTCAGATTTGCTTCTCTGGTGGCACATGCACCCACTTATTAAGCTTACATTCTGTAAGACCTGCATTTTTGCAAAGTCATTCTCTGATGGATTTTCCCGGTGAGCTGACTTCAGTGCAGTTTGGGAATCTGTGTGACCTCAACTTGTGATACTGGCCTTGGCAGTGGCTGTGGGGAGCAGCACTGTGAGGAGGAAGGCAAAAATTGCATCAGCAAAGGATGGACTTGAGGAGAGGAGTTGGCTTCACTGTCAGCTCATCGTCATGTTTTGTTTTTTTCCAAATGACCCTTACTTCTGAGAAAGTCAGCATGTTGCTTTTGGGATTTCTTTTTTTAGAATCCCCTTCCTCTCAGGTATGCATATTCACATAAGATTAATGATCTCAAGGGACAACTAGTTGAAAACAGCCTGGATAAACAAGTCTATTCAGAAGTAAATCATATTGTCTTCAACTGCACTTATGCAGCACAGGATGGGAAAGAGGTGTGGGGAACTGGGGACCGCTTTGCCTTTTGTTTTCAATCTCACCTTATCTGCTGCAGTGGACCTGTGCATCAGTTTAATGACTTGTTGATGCCATGAGACTCCACCCACATGTGCCCCAACTAATGCTGTTTCTCAATTTAGGGACGGTGGAGAATTTCTCCACGAATCTCTGGGAGGCCGAATGCCAACGCATTCGGCCCCCCGAAATTGGTGGGGAAATTCTCCGCCAGCTCCCTGCCCCGCCTCCTGGGATGGGACTTACCGTGGCCAAATGTCCCTCTCGGCGGCGGGTCCCGGCGGTGGTTCAGCGGTGTTTTGTCGGGGGCGGGAGCGGCGGCCAGTCTCCTGACCGGCTGCCGCCGCTGCCATTACAAAAAAAAAAAGTAAATAAAAAAAAAACAACACCCGTGATAGGCTACGTAACGATTTACGTAGCCTATCACGGCTAGATTTCCAAAGTCAGCCGTTATAGGCTACGTAAATCGTCACGTAGCCTATCACAGGTGACTTTGAAAAAAAAAAAGCGCATACGCAAATGGCGGCGGCCCATGGGCGCCGCCATTTGCGTTCCTTATTTTGGCACGTCTAGTCTATGTAAACATTTACGTAGACTACGGCGAAAATAAGGGAATGCTATTTACGTTGCCCTTATTTTCGCCGTAGTCTACGTAAATCTTTACGTAGACTAGACGTGCCAAAATAAGGAACGCAAATGGCGGTCCCCATGGGAGCCGCCATTTGCGTACGCGCTTTTTTTTTTTCAAAGTCACCCGTGATAGGCTATGTGACGATTGACATAGCCTATCACAGCTGACTTTGGAAATCTAGCCATGAAAGGCTACGTTAATAGTCACGTAGCCTATCACGGGTGTGTGTGTGTGTGTTTACTTTTTTTTTCATGGCCGGGTAGACGGGACGCTCCTACCCGGCCTGAATTTCACCAGCAAGGGATGGGGCGCCTCCCCCCCGGCCTGAATTTCGGCCGGGCGAGGGGGGGGAGGCGCCCTGCCTCGCCCGGCCAAAATTCAGGCCGGGGGGGAGGCGCTCCATCCCTTGCTGGCGAAATTCAGGCCGGGTAGGAGCGCCTCGTCTACCTGGCCGCGAAAAAAAAAGTAAACACACACACACACCCCCGTGATAGGCTACGTGACGATTAACATAGCCTTTCATGGCTAGATTTCCAAAGTCAGCTGTGAACTTCAGGGGGAGAACCGAAGCGCCTCCCCCCCACCGCGAAGCAAGCTTCGAGAACAGGTAAGGGACTTTCGTCCATCCCTATTTCTCATGCAGTCTGCTGTGCGAAATGATTTTTTCCTCACGTATAAGCTGCTTTAATTATTGGCTGCATGTGCCACCAGAGGAGCAAATCTAAAGGATAGAAATGCGGTTTTAAACTGAATCATGTTGGAAAGCATCTCTGTGTATATGGGGACCTAATTTCCCAAATCAAAGTAGCTATTCCTCACCTTGTTGAAGCACAGTACATAGAATCATAGAATAGTAGGGTTGGAAGGGGCCTACAAGGCCATCGAGTCCAGGCCCCTGCTCAATGCAGGAATCCAAGTCAGAGCATTCCTGACAGATGGCTAGGGATGTATGAAATACTCACCTGTCTTCACGCTGGGGCATCCGTGGTTGGGGGGGAGGCGCTCCGTCCCTCCCCCTGGAATCCTCCCGTGGAGTTCCGGCTGCGGCTGTGCTGCTGTGGTTGCAAATGGCGGCCGTCGTAGTGGCCGCCATTTGCGGCCTTGCAAGCAGCTGTGATAGGCTACGTAAGTATTTACGTAGCCTATCACGCTAAAGGCAGCCACGCGAATGGTGGCCGCTATGCCATTTGTGTGGCTGCCTTTACCGTGATAGGCTACATAAATACTTACATAGCCTACCACGGCTGCAAGAACGCAAATGGAGGCCACAGCAGCCCTGCCGCAGCTGGCCGGGAGACCAGCTGGAGCTACCACTGGTTCCATTGTTGTATTGCTCTAACATGCAGGAAGTTTTTCCTGATGTTCAGCTGGAATCTGGCTTCCTGTAACTTGAGCCCACTATTCTGTGTCCTGCACTCTGGGATGATCGAGAAGAGATCCTGGCCTTCCTCTCTGGGACAACATTTCAAGGACTTGAAGAGCACTATCGTATCTCCCCTCAGTCTTTTCTTCTCAAGGCTAAACATGCCCAATTCTTTCAGTCTCTCCTCATAGGGCTTTGTTTCCAGTCCCCTGATCATCTTTGTTGCCCTCCTCTGAACCCTCTCCAGTTTGTCTGCATCCTTCTTAAAGTGTGGTGCCCAGAACTGGACACAATACTCCAGATGAGGCCTAACCAGTGCTGAGTAGAGGGGAACTAGTACTTCCCGGGATTTGGAAGCGATGCTTCTATGAATGCAGCCCAAAAGAGCATTGGCCATTTTTGCAGCCACATCACATTGTTGGCTCATATTCAACTTGTGATCGACAACAATTCCAACATCCTTCTTGCTTGTAGAGTTGTTGAGCCACGTATCCCCCATCCTGTAACTGTGCATTTGGTTTCTTTTTCCTAGGTGCAGAACTTGGCATTTATCCCTATTAAATGTCATTCTGTTATTTTCTGCCCAGCGCTCCAGTCTATCCAGATCACTTAGAATTTTGTTTATGTCTTCCAGAGTATTAGCTATCCTGCCCAATTTTGTGTCATCTGCAAATTTGATCAGTATTCCCTGCACCTGCTCCTCCAAGTCATTAATAAAAATGTTGAAGAGCACTGGGCCCAGGACTGAGCCTTGTGGTAACACATTCGTTACATCTCATCAGTTTGAGAAGGTCCCATTGATAAGCACTCTTGAGTCCGATTCTGTAGCCAACTGTGGATCCACCGGATCGTTGTTTCATCTAGCCCACTTTGAGCTAGTTTGCTCATCGGGATATCATGGGGCACTTTGTCGAAAGCTTTGCTGAAGTCGAGGTATATTATGTCTACAGCATTCTCATGGTCTACAAGGGAGGTTACTTGATCAAAAAATGAGATCAGATTCGTCTGGCAGGATTTGTTCTTGACAAATCCATGTTGGCTTCGAGTAATCACTGCATTGTTTTCCAGGTGCTTACAAATGGATTGCTTTATCATCTGCTCCAGAATTTTCCCAGGGATTGATGTCAGACTGACTGGTCTGTAGTTCCCAGGTTCCTCCTTTTTACCCTTTTTGAAGATAGGGACAACATTAGCCCTCCTCCAGTCATCTGGCACTTCCCCCATCCTCCATGATTTCTCAAAGAGAATAGACAGCGGTACTGAGAGTTCTTCTGCCAATTGCTTTATTACTCTAGGATGCAGTTCATCTGTCCCTGGAGATCTGAACTTCTTCAAAGTAATTAGGTGTTCCTTGACCATATGCCTATCGATCTCAAGCTGCAATCCTGCCCCTTCAGCTTGTACTTCACCTTTGTCAGGGGGCTCATAGACCCTCTTTTGGGAGAAGATTGAGCCAAAGTAGGAATTGAACTCTTTTCTTTGTCATCTGTTATCATTTTGCCATCCTTATTTAATAGCTGCACAACCATTTCTTTCCCCTCTCTTTTACTATGCACATAGCTGAAGAAAGCCTTTTTGTTGTTTTTAGCATCCCTTGCTAACCTCAGCTTGTTCTCAGCTTTAGCCTTCCTGACGCCATCCCTGCAATTCTGTGCTACCTGCCATAAGTCTGCTGTACACACACCAAACCTCTGGGAAAGATCCCTTCATTCCTGCATTCATTATGACATGTGCATACATGTGGGCTCATGTATATGTGTAGAACAAAGGATGCACAGTAATAATAGGGGAGTATGCAAGTTGTTGGTTGCCAAATATGAAGGCATTCAAAGTTTCAAAGTATTTATCAGTTCTATTTTACGCCTAGATTAGAAACACATATTAATGTAAGTGAAATCTCTGTATCCTTAGAGTTTCAGACATGCAGCCTTGTCCTAACCATATTTATAATGTGAATATAAATCTCATTGTGGTTTCAGCAGAATAAGTATCAGTCTTACCAAGAAAGTATACTTAGGAATGCAGCCTTGCCATCTCTGTCACATTCATTGGGCAGGACTCAATTCTGCCATTGTGCCTCTGCTAGTTCTGTTGCACCCATGGGACTCACCACTAGTGCAAAAGGAACTAGCATTTCTTACAGCAACCCCAGAAATGAGCAGACTTGCTTGCTTCTGGAATGGGACTGGTTAGTAGAACCTGCAAGCTCTGCAAGCTCTGCTGACCTGCCCTGTTTCAGAAATGAGCATTTCCACTCTTTCCAGCTGCCTCTGGAACCAGTACTTTTCCACTGCACTGGTGGAAGGTCCTATTTGCATGCAGGAAGGGTTGGATACTGCCCATTATCACAACAGCTTTATGAAGCAAGCCAACTACTGACACAGAAGGTTCAGAAAAAAAAAAATCATTCGCCCAATCCGATGGATCTGAATAAAGGTTTCAGAGGATATTGAATTCCAGGCTAGCCACCAAGCCACATTGGGTCTCTCAGGACATGGGTATGACGAAGCAACTTAAAAAATCTATTTTAAGTGTGTACAGGATTGCAGCCTTGGACATGAGCACACAGATATTTGTGCTCAATTCCAGTTATACCATAGTGGCTGGCAAGTTGTACACATAAATGTGTGGAGTGAGTCATGTGTATGAAACAGAGAAGTCATTGCCTATGATAGCTCAACTAGGGCTCAATCCTATACAGGGCCAGAAATATTGGAACAAGGATAACTGTTCTGGCAGTTGGCCTCTGTACACCACCACACTGAAGTTGAAAGGAAACACACCCAAATGGGAGCAAAGTCAGGACCTTCAGCTGTAATTCAAGGGGTTTGACAAAAGTGGGGCACTAACCATTCAGGAAGGACAGGGGCATACACACACACACATCGTTGGTGTCTCATAAGTAATGGAACAAACCAACATCATTTCAAACTTAAGGATTGCCTTTAATACTTGGATGAAAACCCTTTGCAGTCAATGACTGCCTGAAGTCTGGAACCCATGGACATGACCAAATCCGGAGTTTCCTCCCTTGAGATGCTTTGCCAGGCCTTTACTGCAGTTGCCTTCAGCTGCTGCTTGTTTGTGGGTCTTTCTGCCTTCAGTCCTGTCTTCAGTAAGTGAAAAGCATGCTCTATTGGGTTGAGATCAGGTGACTGACTTGGCCATTGAATAACATCCCACTTCTTTGCCTTAAGAAACACTTGGGTAGCTTTTGCTGTATGTTTTGGGTCATTATCCATCTGCAATATGAAGTGGCGTCCTATCAGTTTGGCAGCATTTGGCTGAATCTGAGCAGAAAGGATAGCCCTATTCACTTCAGAATTCATCCTGCTGCTTTGATCAGCAGTCAGGTCATCAATAAACACCAGTGACCTGGTTCCATTGGCAGCCATACATGCCCATGCCATAACACTGCCTCATGTTTGACAGATGATGTGGTATGCGTTGGATCATGAGCTGTTCCTTTCCTTCTCTTTACTTTTCTCCTCCCATCATTCTGGTACAAGTTAATCTTGGTTTCATCAGTCCAAAGAATCTTCTTCCAGAACTGGGCAGGCTTTTTTAGGTGTTTGCTGGCAAAGGCTAATTTGGCCTTTCTGTTCTTGAGTGTTCCCAGTGGTTTGCACCTTGTTGTGAAGCCTCTGTATTTACGTTCATAAAGCCATCTCTTGACTGTAGATGTTGACAATGACATGCCTACCTCCTCAAGAATGTTCTTGACTTGGCTAGATGTTGTGAAAGGGTTCTTCTTCACCATGTGCAGAATTCTGTGGTCATCCACTTTAATTGTCTTCCATGATCTTCCAGGCCTTTTGCTGTTGCTGAGCTTGCCAGTTAATTCCTTCTTTTTCAGGATGTTCCAAACTACTGTGTTGGCCACTCCCACTGTTTTTGCTATCTCTCTGATGGGTCTGTTTTGTTTCCCCAGCCTAATGATGGCCTCCTTCACTTGCATGGACCCCTCTTTAGACCTCATGTTGGGAGTTCCAGTGAACAGCTACCAAATGCAAATGTAACACTCAGAACAACGTCCAGGCCTTTTATCTGCTTGATTGGTCATGGAGTCCCCAGGAAACAGGCCTCACCTGGCCATGCAGCTCCTTGTCAGCCATTCATTCCATTACTTATGAGCCACCAAAGATGGGTTTGTGTGTATGCCACTGGCTGTCCTTCCTGAATGGTTAGTGCCCCACTTTTGACAAACCCCTTGAATTACAGCTGAAAGTCCTGACTTCACTTCCATCTGGGTGTGTTTCAACTTCAATGTGGTGGAGTACAGAGGCCAACTGCCAAAACAGTTATCCTTGTTCCAATATTTCTGGCCCTGACTTAGGAATGTCAGAGAATTCCGCCATGGATTCCAGTGAGGCCAGATTCTTTAGAACCCAGCCCCCCAGAATCTGTGGCGGAACGGCCCCCAGCCCCCCCCCCCGCAGAATCACCTCGGGACGGAACTTACCTGGGGCAGATGCAGCGGCGGTGGTGGCAGTGGCAGCTCCAGCTGGTGTCTCAGCCGGCTGTGGCCGGGCTGCTGCAGCCGCCATTTGCATTCTTGTAGCCGTGATAGGCTACGTAAATATTTATGTAGCCTATCACGGCATAGAGAAGGGATGCAAATGGTGGCTGCTATACCATTTGCGTCCCTGCTCTTTGCTGTGATAGGCTATGTAAATACTTACGTAGCCTATCATGGCTGCTTGCAAGGATGCAAATAGTGGCTGCTATGACGGCCCGGCTGCGGCCGGAACTCCGGCTGTGGCTGGCCCCGGCCAGCAGCTCCGCAGAGCCACTGCAGAGAGGATCCAGCTGGGGAGGATTCTGGGAGGAGGGACGGAGCGCCTGCCGCCCACCGTGGATGCCCCGGTGTGGAGCCAGGTGAGTATTTCGTACATCCCTACCCTGACTTTCGTACATCCCTGGTTTAGACAGAAAAAAGTCCTACAACTCCCAGTAGCCCTCAACCAGCATGGCTGGCTGAGGGATGTTGGCAGTTGTAGGACTTCTTTTCTTTCTAAACTAGGGATGTACAAAAGTGACTTACCTGTTCGCGGATTCTGTTCGTGGTGCGGGAGGGGTGCTCCATCCCTTCCCCTGGAATCCTCGACAGGGGGGGGGAAGGCGATCTGGTCCTCCCCCGCAGAATCCTGCCCGGCCAGTTCTGCTCCACGGTGGCTCCGCAGAGCAGCCAGCCAGGCCCGTCCGCAGCTGGATTTCTGGCTGTGGACTGGCTGATGCAGACGCAAATGGCGGCTGCCATAGCGGCTGCCATTTGCATCCAGCCAGGCAGCCGTGATAGGCTACGTAAGTCTTTATGTAGCCTAACACAGCTGGGCAAAAAAAAAAAATAAATCGGCGTATGCAAATGGCGGCGGCTACGGCGGCCGCCATTTGCGTTCCCTATTTTTTGCCGTCTTAGCCTACATAAATATTTACTTAGGCTAAAATGGGGGGGGGGAAGGAATGCAAATAGCACCGACTACGCTATTTGCGTTCCCCTTTTTTTTCTCCGTAATAGCCTACGTAAATATTTACGTAGACTAAAACGGCGAAAAATAAGGAATGCAAATGGTGGCTGCCATAGCCGCCGCCATTGGGTACGCCATTTTTATTATTATTATTATTGGTTTGCCATGATAGGCTATGTAAAGACTTCACAGCAAAGACCAGAATGCAAATGGCGGCCTCAGCAGCCAGCCAAAAGACCAGCCGCCGCCGCCGAAACTGCCGCTGGAGCCGCCACCATCTGGAACATCCGCCCCAGGTAAGTCTTGTCCTGGGGGGAATCTGCGGGAGGCCGGGGGGGCAGGCCATTCCATCACGGATTTCGGGGGGCTGAATGCCAGTGCATTCAGCCTCACTGAAATCCGTGGTGGAATTCTCCGCCATCCCTAGTCTAAACATGCACATTGTGCTCTAAATCAGGACAAACGGTGAAACGGTTATCATTTTATGGATAACCAAAACAGTTTGAAGTTGGGGGAGTTCAAAGCAGCATGGCATAGGTTTCAATCTCACTTCCCCATGTCAGCTTTCTCCTAATGACTGGAGAAGAGTCTATTTGCAGAGGGAGGGGATTAAGGCAAATTAGAGGGCTTGCAAAAAGAAAGGGATGGGAGGTCCTCATCAAACTGTGGGGCAGCTGTTTCACGTGAAAGCTCCTGTTCATACAACTATTATCCATCCCCATGTAGTGGTTTGTCTGTTTTGGAAGGGAAGAGCTTTCATCTTTTCTCTGACATCTTTTCAGCTCTCCTAATGACAGTCTAACCAACTCTGTGTCTTACATAACAATACATGTGCTCTTCATTTAAAAATGAAAAGGCCATGCAGTTACGAGAGGAGTACAGTTATAGCCTGGAAATAGGCCAGACCTGTTTGAACTAATTCTTTCCTGACAACTTTACACATTTAGCACGCACACAGAAAGCCCTTTTTTGTCTCTCTGGATTGGTTTGAACTCTGCTCTCCCCAGTGACAGAAGACGAATTAACACGCTTTTCAATCCTGCTTACTTTCCTTTACTGTGTCATTTTGATTGGTCCATTCTTACACAAAGAGGTCTAAGAGAAAATTGAACCCTACAAGAATGGTGAGGGTTGCTGAATTTTTACTTACATTCTCAGGTTCTTTCTAAGTGTAGGTATGCCAATTGTAAGGGGAGGTGAAAAAGAAATAATAAAAAAGCACAGGAGATTAATGTGCAACTGTGCCTCTATAGGAGCTCTGCCTTGAAGGTTGCCATGTCCCAGTTTCTTTGCTCAGAGTTCTACAAGGATGTGACCTAACACACCACATTATTTATGAATTATAATGAGATCTCACTATGTAATTGTTGAAAGGGTATATAGAGAGGGAGCTATGAAAAGGATCATTCAAACAGCTTGTGTAACAAGAGAACAAATGGGACTCAGGTTTCAGAATGTGGATAAGTTTCACATTTTTCTATTTTATGTTACATTTTGCACATTCAGAGCCTGGAATCAGATATACAGAGCTATAGGTTAGAAGGGGTTGCTCCTATGAATCTCTAATATCTCTACAATGGTAACAAAAAGACTGTTGAGGTGTGGTTTCCAAGCCGGTATTATAACCCAACTGCAGAAGGCCCTTGGCCCGTAACATTCTTTTAATCTCATTGGCAATTTTTTCCCCTTGATGGTTCAATTGTACCGACTGCTTGGAAACATCTGTACTTTAATAAAAGTGCCCAGTGATTAGTGTTAGCTGTATATCAGACTCGAAAAGCCTCATTTTTTGCACTCCTCAGATTCCTTTTTCCTGTTTTCTTTGATAGTGATGATAAACTGAGGACACTGGCCCGCATTACACATTATGCTAAAGTGTACAAAATATCCCATTTTTTTCTGTTGGGAAGTAATAAACTTCTGCGAATGCCTGGCCATTTACAGATTCTTTTTTGTTACTGTTATCAATAAGCAGAATGTGTGTAGAGGCAGCTCAAGAGATAGGGCTGTGTCTACTATAGAAACACATTCCTTAGCGTTCAGTCATTAATTTGCCTTTAAGCAGATTCAAATGGTAAGCACAACTCAGCTGCAACACTTCATGGAAAAATGTGACCTGGCCATAGCCATTCACACAGTACACTCAGGTTAGACCACTGTTAAGCACTTTATGTGGGGCAACCTTTCAAGACTGTCCAGGTGGCTGAGAGACTGCCACGAGGCTGTTAACTGGAATATGTAGAAGGAATATTATCTCACCAGTAATTAAAGGTTTTCACTGGCTTCCAGTTTGTTTCCAGACACACGTCATCATACTTCATCACAATTCATTCCAGGCTCTTAATGGGTTTTAATGGTCTTTAACAAGTTTCCTACTCTTAGCTTTTAATCTGCTGCTGCTGTTTTACTGCATTTGTTACTATTTTAACATGCTGTTGTAAGCCTTGGAAAATGAAGGTTGGAAAGTGGTATAAACATATTTTAAATAAATGAATTAAAATATTTGTACATGTTACTTATCAAGCTCCTCAGGTTTTAAAGTGCGAAAGGCTGTATTCAGAAAAAGAAACAGCTCTTCTTTAGAATTGTGACAATTTTAACAAATTTTGTATGAGAAGAAAACTTTAAGTAAAAAAAAGAAGAAAGTCCTAAAAGCTAGTCCTCAGGCAAAATAAGTGAAGGCACAAGAGTTCAACAAACTCAGCCCAAACTTTACTGCATTTTGTAATCCTCTCTTTCTAGGATCCCATGTAATCAATTAAAAATATATATTTTTGCTTCTGCCAGACTTTCGCAACCTGCCCTCCAGATGTTTTGGACTATAGTTCCCTTTAGCCCCATCAGCATGGTCAATGGTCTTGGGGGTTGTAGTCCAAAACATCTGGAGGCCAACAGGTTGGGCAAAGCTAGTTTAGGCCATGTTTTAGCCCAACTAGGACTCTTTGGACTTAGGTAGAACTCCTGCTTGTGCAAAGAATTCGTCATTCATTACAACACTTCAGACAATTCATGGGCATAGCCACAGTGGGCATATTGCACTTAATGTAAAAGCCAACGTTTCACTTTTTAAATTGATTTGCTTTTAAGTTTTAATTATAATTTTGTATTTGATCATATATTTTTAGAGTTGTTAGCTACCTTGAGCACTATTTGTAGTGGAAAAGAGGGTTGTACATTTATTTAATCAATCAATAAATGTGAGCATAAGAGCTGGTGGAACACTGGATGGGGCTGCCTGTATATTACAAAACATTTCTGAGTTCCCTGTGTCTTGACAGATATGCATAAAGGTTTTGCCTGAAAGGCTTTCATCACAGAACAAGTTACTTCCTTTTGGGCGCAATCCTATAGGATTGACACCTGAATGATGGAAGCCTCTGTGATTGGACGCTTCTGATCATCTTATGCTCTGCCGGGCTCATGCAGGTAGGATGAGAGGACGGATGGAGGCTACATTTGCCTCCCCATCCCCCTTCGCAGTATTGTTCACTAGATGGGCTCTGAGCCAATCTAGTTGCTCGGGCTGCCAGGGGCAGGGACTGGGGTTGTGAGGCCTATGGATCTGGCAGATTAATAGCCTCTTCCCTCCCCACCACTGTCTGAGATTGTAACTCTGTCTAGAAATTCATGTGAGTCCACCATTATTAACTTTTTTTTTTAATGATAAAGACTTTTACAGTTCATTCTGCATTTTGTTAATTGCTGTCCCCAAGATTAATTCACATTGCTCCTTTTAAGAGGTTATTTATTTTAAGGATTGAGAATTTTATATATTGTTATGTTTTATTTGTACACTGCCTTGTGAAGGCTTTTATGTATTGAAAGGTGGTTTAAAAATCTTGATAACAATAACAACAATAATGTATGTTTCTAAGGTGGTTGTTCCTGAGCCTTCCCAGCACTGAACAAGGGGATGTACCAGCTGCTATAATGATGCCACATGGGTCTCTAGGACCTCTCTCCTTTCAGGGCTTTTCTACATGAGGCATTTATTGTGCACTTGTGATTCCTCACTCATGGTAGTTTGTGGGTGTTTTACAGAATGTCGTCATCCTCCAGGACCTGTCCTGTGCTTTGCAACCGTTATAGTGTGTGTGTGTGTGTGTGTGTGTGGGGGGGGTTTCTAACAAGGAAAGTCTGATATTTTTGTGAATGGCGGCATGAAACCCTGCTGTATTGTGAAATTCTGCTATACCACAGCACCACCTAGTGGGTGTGTCATGGAACATATAGAATGTCACATTTCCCTTGGGCCCCCTCTTTCCTGATGCACTCACAGACACAAATAGAGAGGCTTCAGTCTCAGGCCTTTAATTAATTATCAACAGGTTCATTACAGATGCAAATCCTCAAAGACTCTCAGGCTACAAAGGAATGCCTCCAGGAGATTCAAATGGGACCTTATGTAAATACTTACGTAGACTATCACGGCCTTTTGAAAGAGGCGAATGGCGGCCACATCTCTGGCCGCCATTCGAGGAGCACAGGAATGGCCAGCAAAGGTAGGCTCTATTCCAGGCCCATTTCGCAGGGTAGTGGGGTGGATGGCTTCGTTCCGCCATGGATTCCGGGGGGCTGAATGCACTGGCATTCAGCCTCCCTCGAATCCGTGGCAGAATTCTCCAACATCCCTAATCTGGCTTCCTGTAACTTGAGCCCATTATTCAGTGTCCTGTACTCTGGGATGATCGAGAAGAGATCCTGGCCTTCCTTCTGTGACAACTTTTCAAGGACTTGAAGAGCGCTATCGTATCTCCCCTCAGTCTTCTCTTCTCAAGGCTAATCATGCCCAGTTCTTTCAGTCTCTCTTCATAGGGCTTTGCTTCCAGTCCCCTGATCATCTTTGTTGCCCTCCTCTGAACCCTCTCCAGTTTGTCTGCATCCTTCTTCAAGTGTGGTGCCCAGAACTGGACACAGTACTCCAGATGAGGCCTAACCAGTGCTGAGTAGAGGGCAACTAGTACTTCATAGGATTTGGAAGCTATGCTTCTATTAATGCAGCCCAAAAGAGCACTGGCCTTTTTTACAGCCACATCACATTGTTGGCTCATATTCAGCTTGTGATCGACAACAATTTCACAATCCTTCTCGCTTGTAGTGTTGTTGTGCCATGTATCCCCCATCTTATCACTGTGAATTTGGTTTCTTTTTCCTAGGTGCAGAACTTGGCATTTATCCCTATTAAATGTCATTCTGTTGTTTTCTGCCCAGCGCTCCAGTCTATCCAGATCACTTAGAATTTTGTTTCTGTCTTCCAGAGTATTAGCTATCCCGCCCAATTTTGTGTCATCTGCAAATTTGATCAGTGTTCCCTGCACCTGCTCCTCCAAGTCATTAATAAAAATGTTGAAGAGCACTGGGCCCAGGACTGAGCCCTGCGGTACCCCACTCGTTACCTCTCCCCAGTTTGAGAAGGTCCCATTGATAAGCACTCTTTGAATCTGATTCTGTAGCCAACTGTGGATCCACCGGATCGTTGTTTCATCTAGCCCACTTTGAGCTAGTTTGCTCATCAGGATATCATGGAGCACTTTGTTGAAAGCTTTGCTGAAGTCGAGGTATATTAGGTCTACAGCATTCTCACAGGGAGGTTACTTGATCAAAAAATGAGATCAGATTCATCTGGCAGGATTTGTTCTTGACAAATCCATGTTGGCTTCGAGTAATCACTGCATTGTTTTCGAGGTGCTTTCAGATGGATTCCTTTATCATCTGCTCCAGAATTTTCCCAGGGATTGATGTCAGATTGACTGGTCTGTAGTTCCCAGGTTCCGCCTTTTCACCCTTTTTGAAGATAGGGACAACATTAGCCCTCCTCCAGTCATCTGGCACTTCCCCCATCCTCCATGATTTCTCAAAGAGAATATTATTCATTCATTTATTTATTTATTTATTTCATTTCTATACCGCCCAATAGCCGAAGCTCTCTGGGCGGTTCACAAAAATAAATAAAGAATAGACAGCGGTATTGAGAGTTCTTCTGCCAGTTGCTTTATTACTCTAGGAATAGGATGCAGTTCATCTGTCCCTGGAGCTTTGAACTCCTTCAAAGTAATTAGGTATTCCTTGACCATATGCCTGTCAATCGCAAGCTGCAATCCTGCCCCTTCAGCCTGTACTTCGCCTTTGCCAGGGGGCTCATAGACCCTCTTTTGGGAGAAGACTGAGCCAAAGTAGGAATTGAGCACCTCTGCCTTTTCTTTGTCATCTGTTATCATTTTGCCATCCTTATTTAATAGCTGAACCACCATTTCTTTCCTCTGCCTTTTACTATGCACGTAGCTGAAGAAAGCCTTTTTGTTGTTTTTAACATCCCTTGCTAACCTCAGCTCATTCTCAGCTTTAGCCTTCCTGATGCCATCCCTGCAATTCTGTGCTATCTGCCTGTACTCTTCCTTTGTTATTTGACCTTCTTTCCACTATGTGTCCTTTTTTGTTTTCAGGTCATCTCTAAGCTTTTTGTGAAGCCACATTGGCTTCTTCTGTCATCTTTTCTTCTGTCCATCTTTTCTTCTTGTTGGAATTGTTTGTAATTATTCCTTGAGAATTTCCTTTTTTTGAAAGCTCCTACCCATCTTGGACTCCTTTTCTCGTTAGAGTCACTTCCCATGGGACCTTACTGATCATTGTTCTGAGTTTATTAAAATCAGTTTTTCTAAAATCCAGGGTGCGGGTTTGGCTACACTCGACTTTTGCTTCCTTTAGAACCAAGAACTCAAGTATAACATGGTCACTTTCCCCCAGAGTTCCTGTAACTGCTACTTTATCCACTAAATAATCTCTGTTGGTTAGGATCAAGTCAAGGATAGCCAATCCTCTAGTTCCTTCCTCTACTTTCTGTAGGAGGAAGTTATCCGCCACACAAATGAGGAATTTTCCTGGAGGGGCCATGTGTTGCAGAATTTGTCTCCCAACAAATATCAGGGAAATTGAAGTCCCCCATTACTACTATATCATGCTTCCTTAAAACATTGGCTATTTGCTTTTCAAAAATTTCATCCTCGTCTTCTCCATGATTGGGTAGCCGGTAGTAGACTCTGACCATCAGGTTCCTTTTATTCTTTGCTCCATTTATTTTGATCCAGATGCTCTCAATGGGGCTACTAAGCTCCTCCTCCTGTATTTCTGTGCAGAGATACGTATTTTTCACATACAGTGCAACCCCACCTCCCTTTCTCTTCTTCCTGTTGTTTTTGAACAAGTTATATCCTTCAATTGCTGTATTCCAGTCCAGTCATGAGAGTCATCCCACCAAGACTCAGTTATACCTATCAAGTCATAATTTCCCTTTTGTATTAAGAGTTCAAGTTCATTCTGTTTGTTTCCAGTACTCTGGGCATTAGTATATAGACATCGAAGACCATGTGCTTCATAGTCTGGCTTTCTTCCTACATGTGTCTGAAAACTATTATTGGGTGCTATTAGAGCTGTTGTCTCTGTTGTGGTGCATGAGCCTTCGTCCATTGTTACTCCCAACTTTACATCTCCCTTCCCAGTAGGGATGGCAGAGAATTCCGCCATGGATTTCAGTGAGGCCGAATGCACTGGCATTTGGCCCCCCGAAACCCGTGGCGGAAAGGCCTCCCACCCCCCTGCGGAATCCCCCCGGGACGAAGCTTACCTGTGGTGGATGCAGAGGTGGCAGTGGCTCCGGCGGTGGCTCTGGCGGCGGTGGCTGGTCTCTCAGCCGGCTGCTGCAGCTGCAAATGGCGGCCATTGTAGCGGCCGCCATTTGCATCCTTCCAAGCTGCCATGATAGGCTACGTAAGTATTTATGTAGCCTATCACGGTAAAGGTAGCCTTGCAAATGGCATAGCAGCCTCCATTTGGGCCCCTGCTCTTTGCTGTGATAGGCTATGTAAATACTTACATAGCCTATCATGGCAGCCTGGAAGGACGCAAATGGCAGCCGCTATGACGGCCACCATTTACGGCTGCAGCAGCCCAGCCACGGCCGGAACTCCAGCTGCGGCTGGCCCTGGATGGTGGCTCCACAGACCTGCTGCGGAGTAGAGATTCGGGAAGATTCCGGGGGGAGAGGTGGAGTGCCTCCCCCCACCGCAGATGCCCCAGTGTGGAACCAGGTGTCAAGGGCTCCTTGGAGGGCTCTCTCAGTCTAATCCAGTAGCTAAGTCCAGACACAGAGAAAGGGATTCCTTTCAAAGCTTTATTCTTCTTTTACAACTTAACAACTATACCGTTTGCAGCTAGATCTGAGCAGCACAGTACCTATGCCCTAAGTTGGAACTGTTGGTCCCCGTTTGAAAGGGAATTACTGGCAGACCCCTGAACTTAAGGACTAGGGAGAGTCCCTCCCCTTTTCCCTTGGATCCTCTGGGCGCAGCCTTTGTTTGCGCGCCAACCGGGCACTATGCCTCCTTTCCGCGCCCTCCATCTGGCGCCGCTCTCTGCATCTGCGTCGCGCATCCACCAAGTCTGCTATCTGTGCTCGGTCACTCCCTGTACTGCTAACTAAACTAGGAATGCTGGTGGGAGGAATCTCCGTCAGCTGTTGGTCCTGGGAAAGAGGAGCGCGCTCCTCTCCCAGGAGCGACTGCTCTTCCTCAGAATCAGAACTACTCTGGCATTCTATGGGCTCAGTGTCCACCCTGACACCAGGTAGGTGTTTCGTACATCCCTACTTCCCCGTAGGATTCAGTTTAAAGCCCTCCAGATGAAGTTCTTCATGCTGTGGCCAAACACATTCTTCTCAGCCTTTGTGAGGTGCAACCCGTCCCTTGCCAACAGCCCATCTTCCAGGAAGTATAGCCCATGGTCCCAGAATCCAAATCTCTCGCGTCTGCACCACCTTCGTAGCTAGTCATTCACCTGGAGTATTTTTCTTTCCCTTTCTAGCCCTCTTCTAACTACTGGAAGGATGGATAAGAAAACTGTCTGGGCCCCAAAGTTCTTGAGTTTCCTTCCCAAAGCTTCAAAGTCTGATGTGATTTCTTCGTAGCTCCACTTGGCGGTATCATTTGTTCCCACATGGATGAGAAGAAAGGGATACCTGTCAGTGGGCTTTATGAGTGCAGGCAACCTTTCAGTCACGTCTCTAATTCATCCTCCCGGGAGACAACATACCTGGCGAGTCCATGGGTCTTCGTGACATACTTGGGTCTTGATCCCATGCAGCAAGGAATCTCCCACTACTACCACTCTTCTCTTCTTCTTGTTGTAGTCCTGGGCTTCATCGCCTCTGCTTGACTGACCTTCAGCCCCTTGCTCACTCTCATGCAGGTTCCCCTGTAATTCTTCCTCTGCAGGCTGTCCTCCAATCTCATCCTCAAGTACCTGGAATCGGTTCCACACCTCCGCTGCTTCCACTGGTGCAGAGTGGCATCTAGTTCTGCTTCTCCTAACTGTCACCCTTTTCCAAGGAGTATTCTTGTCTCCATTTTTCCTCACCTCAGCATTTCCCACTTCTGTTCTGCCTCAGCTCGCTGTTGCTCTTCAAGCTTCTGGTCTTCACTCACAGAGGGAGGCAAAGGGGGGTAGGGCTTCAGGCCCAGCCATCTGGTAGTTAGTAACCTGAGAAGCACGCCTACCCATATCTGAACTAGTTTGAGAAAATGCATCCCACGGCTCTAGCTGTTCCTCTTCTGAATCTGAGCTGCTATCTCCCTTCTCAGAATCAATCCTGACAAGGGAAGGCAGAGAACCCCCTCCCCCTCTGAAAAAACATATGCAAAGGAGCCAATCTTAAACCCACAAAGAATCTGGAAGCAGAAGCCTTGGTAAAGTGGTGGTTTAAAAGCCTCATGTAGAAAAGCCCTCAGTATTGGGAAGGTTGTGGGTGGCTGGCCAAACAGTTTAGAAGTAAAGTCTCCAAGCAGAGCTGCCTGGGCCAGAAACAACATGCAAATGTCATCTTTCAGTTAACAGGTATTGAGAAATGGCAGGCTCCCAACTGGCCTTTCTTGTTCTAGAGAGCCCCTTTAGATGTTGTGCATGCATGCACATGGGGGCGGGGGCAGTTTGTTGACAGCATGGAACTGTTCTCCCTTCCTGTGTTCAGTTTATAAGAAACAAACAAAAACCATGGACTTGTGTTTAAAACCACTGCATGTATAGCTCTTCCTGCATTCCTAAGAACATATACAATTCTAAAATCAAGTACATATTATGAAACAAAAATGCATCTTGTTTTCATCTCTCCTAAAATAAATAATTTTCTTTAAATTCAGGACATACTGAATGCAGCTCAACAGTTATATTAATAAAGAACCAAAGTTAATGAATAAGTGGATATTTACACTAAATGTGCACCACACACACACACACACGCCTTATATTATTTTCTTCAGAAGTAAGTCCTATTGATTTCAATGGAACTCACGTAAGTATGCTGAACACTGCAGCCATAGTCATCAATTGCCCCAATGAAACACAACTAGAGACACACTGAGGTTAAATAACTGCAGTGATCTGCTGTGAAAATCAGTGTTCAGTAGCCCACAAAATTTCTCATTTCATTCTCAGGATGGAACAGTCGCACAAGAGTTGAAGGTTGCCATATAAATAGTATAGGCACACAAGTTCAGCAATTCTTTAAGAGGGTTACCCCCTCCTCGACCAATTTCCTAATACCTTACAAGATGCACTTGGGAAATATATATTCTTGCTTTTAGTATATTCAAAAGCACTTCAAAATCCTTAAATAAAGAAGACATGCTAAAGTAGTATAATGATTGTAACTGAAAAATATCAAAATACTAGAAAGAGAACCCAGAGAAAAATAATTATTAAAATGCTCAGACATTTGTACAAGAAGTAGGAACTAGGGATGTACGAAAGTCACTTACCTTTGCGGAGCTTGGATTCGTGGTGGTGGGGAGGTGCTCCGTCTCTCCCCCCAGAATTCTCCCTAGGCTGGCACCGCTCCACAGCGGCTCCACTGAACTGCCGGCCAGGGCCGTCCACAGCCAGAGTTCCGGCCGCAGACAGGCTGCTGCGGATGCAAATGGCGGCCACCATAGCGGCCGCCATTTGCGTCCTGCGAAGCTTCCATGATAGGCTACGTAAGTATTTACGTAGCCTATCACGGCAAGCCAAAAAAAAATAAAAACAGCGTACACAAATGGCGGCGGCTACAGCGGCCGCCATTTGCGTTCCCTATTTTTAGCCATTTTAGCCTCCGTAAATATTTACATAGGCTATGTTGGTGAAAAAGAAGGGAAACGTAAATAGCGTAGTGGGCGCCATTTGCGTTCCTCCCACCCCCCCCATTTTAGTCTACGTAAATGTTTACGTAGGCTATTACTGCAAAAAAAAAAAAGGAACGCAAATAGTGCCCACTACGCTATTTGCGTTCTCCTTGTTTTCTAGGGATGTCAGAGAATTCCGCAACAGATCTCAGTGAGGCCGAATGCCAGTGCATTCGGCTCCCCGAAATCCATCGCAGAACGAAGCCCCCGCCCCCCCACCCCACGAAAGGCGCGTGGGACGAAGTCCCCACAGCCCCCTCTCCACAAAAGGCATGTGAAACAGAGCACTTACCTGCTCCCCTCCACGCTGCTTTGAGAATGGCGGCCGTCCTGTGGCTGCCATTCGCTTCATCTTCATATAGCCATGATAGGCTACGTAAATACTTACGTAGCCTATCACGGCTAATGCAGGGACTCCATTTGCGTCCCTGCAGAGGCCGTGATAGGCTACATAAGTATTTACGTAGCCTATCACGGCAGGGGGGAAAATCCCCAGCATACGCAAATGGTGGCAGCTACCGCCATTTGCGTACGCTGGGTTTTTCCCCCATGCCATGATAGTCTACGTAAATATTTACGTAGCCTATCATGGCTCAATAAAGGGATGCAAATGGTGGCGGCTATGACAGCTGCCCTTTGCGTCCCTGCAGGGCTGCCCAGCAGCCGGATGTCTGGCTCCGGGCGGCCGGAGCCGGCTGGCGGCTCCACGGCTTGGCTGCGGAGTGGAGCCGGCTGGACAGGATTCCAGGGGGGAGGACTGGATCACCTCCCCCCCCCATCAAGGATTCCAGGGGGAGGGATGGAGCACCTCCCCACCCCCACGGATTGCCCGGTGCGGAGCCAGGTAGGTGTTTTGTACATCCCTATTGTTTTCGCTGTAATAGCCTACGTAAATATTTACGTAGGCTAAAATGGCTAAAAATAGGGAATGCAAATGGCGGCGGCTGTAGCCGCCGCCATTTGTGTATGCTGTTTTTTTTTGGCTTGCCGTATTAGGCTGCGTAAATTCTTACGTAGCCTATCATTGCCTCTGCAGGGATGCAAAAGGCGTCCCTGCATTAGCCGTGATATAGGCTACGTAAGTGTTTACGTAGCGTATCACGGCTATGATGAAAAAGTGAACGGCGGCCGCAGGGCGTCCACCATTTGCAAGTCAGCATGGATGACAGCAGGTAAGTGCTCCGTTTCGCACACCTTTCGTGGGTTGAGGGGGCAGGGGCTTCATTCTGCCATGGATTTCGGGGGGCCGAATGCACTGGCATTCAGCCTCACCGAGATCCGTTGTGGAATTCTCTGACATCCCTAACAGGAACACAGAGTTTTGCAACAAAATGCATTGGCATCCCGTCACAGTTCCAAGTGAATGGAGTTGAAAATGTCACTGAGTGTGGTCTTGATTTTGTATCCTTCATTCATTCATCTCAATGAACAGAAGCAGGTCCAGTGCAAGCTTTCCTGCTGCATGAGGTGAGAAAGTGCACATGCCATCACATCACCCCTTCCCCACCCCCTCAACTTTACCATGTCGGCATCACCCCCTCCCCATTTTCTCCTTACCTTTACTGCTATGTGGTGTGGCTGGAGGAAGAAACCAGCATGGCTCTTCAGAAAACTGGCCGTGCTGAAATGCCTGGTCTGAGGTGTCCCTTCCTCAGAGGCAGGCATGGGAGGGGTGTCCCAGGAAATTGCTTTGGCTGACTGGGCTCTCTGGAGCTCCACAGAGCTCTGCCGGCTGCTGTCTCACTACTGCAAATGCCATGGCGGGAGAGTGGCTGGGAGGGCTTTCTGGAACATCTGGTGGAAGCAGCAGCAGCAGCGGTGGGCCCTTCTGGTGGAGGCAGTGGTGGGAGGAAGTAGTGCAGTTTGCCACTTCACCCTGCTCCATTGCCTGAGGCAAGGGCTTCACCCTGCTTCATGGGAGGGCTGGCCCAGGAAAGAAGATTGGGTAATACAGTATAGTGGCACTGATGTATTTGGCTTCACTAATAAACCCTGTAGTAGAATATGTTTTGCATTCATAATAAGCCTGAACTTATTTATTTATTTATTTATTGTTTATTTTTATTGATGTATTCAATTTATTTATTTATTTATACAGTTATTGATTTTTTTATTTGGTTTATATCCCACCCTTCCTCACAATGAGCCCAGGGCAGCTTTTTTTTAACACGTTAGCAGTGCAATCCTGTGCACATCTACTCTGAAATAAGTGAGTTCAATGGGAATTACTCCCAGGTAAGTGTGTTTAGGATTGCAGCCTAAGTAAACTAGAACTCCCTTGTAAATACTAGCTTGTGTTTTTTCCCCTGGCAGGCCTGAAAGTATTCATGGTTTGAGTTCTATACCATAATAGCATTACTAGGCTAAGGTGAAGGTTTGAGTGAAAGCTCAGTCATCACACTACCAGCCAATGAGATACATGGAATTGAACTATGGTCAAAACAAAAGAGCATTCAGTTTTAATTCTGAATGTTCCTGTGAGTCAACACAATCAAGAGTCACTGACATACTTAAAGATGATACCTTAGAGTTTGACAGAACTAAGAAACACATGTTGACGACAAATGAATTCAGAACAGAGCATTTATAATGGAATTTCAAAGACAGACTAATATAGCCAGCATGGTTTATGTACAGTGAAAGACAGAGTGCCAAGAAAGGAAGCACAAGTTATAGCTAACAGAGTGATGGGAGCATTTGCCTGGGGACCACAGAGCAGAGTGTGTAGAAAATGATATCTGTTCATTTTAAGATCATAATGAGATCATAATCACTTACACAAAAAGTGGCACGACAGCCCAACATCATGGCACCACAAGCCTGTCTTGGGCAGCTTATGGTGGTACCAGCAGAGTCATGTATTAGGACAGCGTCCCCTAACCTGGTGCCCTTCAGATGGTTTAGACGACAACTCCCAGGCATTCCTATTAAACATTGGCCATGCTGCCTGGAGCTGATGTGAGTTAAAGTCTAAAACATCCTGAGGGCACCAGGCTGGGAAAGGCTGTATTAGGATGTTCTATGGAATTTGGATATCAAGCAGTCCTTAAGCGTTACCTAACTGAACAAAACAAAACAAAAACCTTATGAGGCTGAAGTCAGACAGCAAATACCTGCTATATGAGCAAGCTATTTGTATTCTTCAACAGATGAACCATCTAAATATGAGAGATGCAAAATATGAAGAAAGAAGAAACATGATAAGATAAGACAAGAGGAAGATGGGGAGGATGTCAGAAAAAAATGTATGTGATGAGGGCAGCTGGATGCAAATATCAGAGTGCTGAAAAAGCAACAATACAGGTGTCATGTTATTCAAATATTATTTATTATAGTTTTATCCACCCAATAATCTATGTTCTCTGGGTGGATTACAAACATCTAAAAGTCTAAAATGCCATACAAACTGTTAAAAATATAAAGTAGAATACAAATATTTAGAAGAATACAATGCAATACAATACAAAAGAAAACAACAAGCACTTCAGAAATCAATAAAACTGCCATAAAAATCTAGAACCAGTTTCTAAAATCCCTGGAAGAAAAGAAAGGTCTTGCCTGGTGCCAAAAAGATAGCAACTGAGAAGGCCCCCTTTCTTGTAGCCATCTGTCTAACTTTCTTTGGTGGCGACACCCAGAGGAGTGTCCAAAAATGGCCTCCAAAAATGACCTAAGGGCCCAAGCCGGTACATACGGGAGTGGATGTTCCTTTAGATCAGAGCTTTCCAAACTTTTCATGTTGGTGACACACTTTTTAGACATACATCATTTCGTGACATGGTAATTCAGTTTTACTAGCAAACCGGAGGTTAAACTAACCCGTTATAAGAGATACGGACACATACATAAATTGTAATAAGGAAATGTATGGGGATAGAACATATCTCATGAAAACCTTTCATTTATATTTTTTTAAATATATGATTTTTAAGATAATAGCATACACTGTTGTCATTTATGAGTAACAGTATGTAAATAAGTGCAAGAAAATGTGAAATATAAACAAAATTAACTAACGTATTTACAATACATATTAGGACACATAGGCCCAGGTAGGAGCTCAGCTGCAAAAACACATGAAGTAGAGAAGCAAAAGTCCAACAAAAATGGTGTAAATATATATGTCTCACTACAAGGCTAAATTGCTGTAAATATTTGCAATGCCTATGTCCAGAGTCCAGTTCCAGCACTCTCAGCTGGTATACTGTCGGTGGGTGGTTAATCCACAATTACAGCAGAGTAAAAATAAAAATAAATGGCAGAAATCAAATTAGAAGTGCCACGTGGTGGGTGGCTTGCTGTTTGCCACATTGGGTTTGGGAGGGTGGCCTCCCTTCAGCCAGCAGCAGGTGGGTTGACTGGGTGACAGCCTGCAGCTGCACTCGCCCAGGTGATTGGGAGCACCCTGATTCTGAGGCTTCTGGCCTCCACTGAGCTCCGTTCCGACTGGCCGAGACGGCGGACGGCCCGCTTGGTGCAGCCCCAGTCCCAGGCGGCGTTTCCACCCTTGAGCTACTCTGGCCTGGCTGTGCAGGAGCGCGGTGCAGAAGTCCGTGAAGGGCGCGCTCGAAATCTCGCAGGGCTGGGGGCTGCTGCCACTTCTCCGCGCCGGCATCGGCCAAGCTTTGCTCCCAGGGTGGCACCTCCCCTCCCCTCTCTTCATCCCGCACCTCTACCTCACCGTACTGCTCCAACACCGCCAATCACGAGCGCCCTACGTCAAGACGCCACATGATCCTAAAGCAGCTAATGTTAAAGCAGCTAAGCCTTAGCTGCTTTAACAGTAGCTGCTTTAGGAAGTTCCGGGGGGAGGGGCCAAGGGAAGCAAACGTGAGTCAGAGAGCTCCACGGTGCCCTTCCGCATGATTTTCTGCATTTCGCGCAACACACCTACACACTGCCGGCTGCCGACACACTAATGTGTCACGGCACACAGTTTGGAAAGCTCTGCTTTAGGTACTCTGGTCCCAAGCTGTTCAGGCCTTTATAGGTCAACACCAGCAGTTTGAATTTGGCTTGGAAATGGACTGGAAGCCAGTGCAGTTAACAAAGCATGGCATCACGTGATAGGATCAGCCAGTCCCCGTTAGTAACCTAGTGATTCTGTTTTGAACCAACTGAAGTTTCTGAATCATCTTCTAAGGTAGCCCCATGTACAATGCATTGCAGTAATCTAACTGGGAGGTTACCAGAGCATGGATAACCATTGCCAGGATATCTCTATCCAGATAGGGTTGCAGCTGGTATATCTACCTAAGTTGATAAAAGGTGCTCCTGGCCACCTGGGCCCCAAATGACAATGATGGATCCAGGAGTACCCCCAAGCTGCATGCCTGATCTTTCAGGGGGAGTGGAACCCTTTCCAGGATAGGTTGAACACCACTCAATGAGCCACCTGCTATGACTACCTCCATCTTGTCTGGATTGGTCTTCAGTTTGTTGGTCCTCATCAAATCCATTACCCTGCTGAGGCACCAATTCAGGGTATCCATTGCCTCACCTGGGTTTGATGAAAAGGATCTGGGTGTCATCAGCATATTGATGGCATCTTAGGCCACAGATAACCTCCTGCAGTGGTTTGATGTAGATATTAAATAGCATGGGGAATAAAATTGAGCCCTTTGGAACTCCATGATGTAATTGCCATGGAATGGAGCATTAATCCCCCAGCACCACCTTCTGGAAATGACCATCCAAATAAGAATGGAACCACTGTAAACAGTGTCCCCAGCTCCCAACCCAGATAGCTGGTCCAGAAGGATACCATAGTCAATAGCACTGAAAGCTGCTGAGAAGTCCAAGAGAACTAACAGGGTCGCACTCTCCCTGTCTCTCTTTTGGCAAAGGTCATCCCACAGGGTGACCAAGGCAGTTTCTAGGGATGTCAGAGAATTCTGCGATGGATCTCGGTGAGGCCGAATGCCACTGCATTCGGCCCCCCCAAAACTGTCATGGAACGAAGCCCCTGTGCCCCCAACCCACGAAAGGCATGCGGGATGAAGTGCCCGCTGCCCCACCCCACAAAAGGCGTGCGAAACGGAGCACTTACCTGCTCCCGTCCGCGCTGCTGTGCGAATGGCGGCCATCTTCCGGCCACAGTTCGCTTCCTCCTTCAGCCATGATAGGCCACGTAAATACTTACATAGCCTATCACAGCTAACACAGGGATGCCATTTGTGTCCCTGCGGAGGCCGTGATAGGCTATGTAAGTATATACGTAGCCTATCATGGCAGGGGGGGAGAAACACCAGCGTACGCAAATGGCAGTAGCAGCCGCCATTTGCGTACACTGGGGCTTTTCCCCCCTGCTGTGATAGGCTACGTAAATATTTACGTAGCCTATCATGGCAAGGGGAAAAAAAAACCAGCCTACGCAAATGGCGGTGGCTACTGCCATTTGCGTACGCTGGGGTTTTCCCCCTGCCGTGATAGGCTACGTAAATATTTATATAGCCTATCATGGCTCACTAGAGGGACGCAAATGGTGGCAGCTACGACAGCTGCCATTTGTGTCCCTGCAGGGCTGCCCAGCGGCTGGATGTATGGCTGCGGGCAGCCAGAGCTGGCTGGTGGCTCTGTGGCTTGGCCGCGGAGTGGAGCCGGCCGGCCAGGATTCCAGGGGGAGGCATGGAGCGCCTCCCCCCCCGGCGAGGATTCTGGGGGGAGGGACGGAGTGCCTCTCCCCACCTGCAGAACCCAGTGGAGCCAGGTAAGTGGGGTTTCATACACCCCTAGTTTCTGTCCCCAAACTGGGCCTAATGCTGGCTGGATTGAAATGGATCCAGAAAATCGATTTCATCCAAGAATGCCTGGAGCTGATCAGCAACCATATGCTTGAGCATCTTGCCCAAGAAGGGGTTGTTAGCAACCGGCCTATAGTTCTTCTCCACTTCTGGGTTCAGGTTAGTTTTTTTCTGGAACAGCTTGATTACTGCCTGTTTCAAAGCATGTTTTTAACATGTGTTGAGTATTTTAAAGCAAGCTCTCCACATTTCATTCAAATATATATTAGTAAAACCTCTTGCATTGCCCAACTGCAAAGGGGTAAATGTTGGCAATTATTTTGAATCCCAGGAAGGGATGTACAAAAGTCACTTACCTTTTCACAGGTGTGATTTGCGGGGGGGGAGGTGCTCCGTCCCTCCCCTCAGAATTCTCCCTGGCTGGCTCTGCTCCACGGCGGCTCTGTGGAACCGCTAGCCAGGGCTGTCCGCAGCTGGAGTTCTCGCTGTAGCCGGGGTGCTGTGGACGCAAATGGCAGCCACCGTAGCAGCCGCCATTTGCATCCTGCCAGGCTGCTGTGATAGGCTACATAAGTTTTATGTAGCCTATTACGGCAAAGAGAAGGGACGCAAATGGCGGCCACTACGCTGTTTGTGCCGCTGCTCTTTCTGTGATAGGCTACGTAAATACTTATGTAGCCTATCATGGCAGCCTGGCAGGATGCAAATGGCAGCCGCAGCCGCCGGCCGAAAGACCAGCTGCAGCCGCCGCAGCCGCCGCCGGAGCCCCTGGTAAGTTTCATTCCAGGGGGATTCCGCGGGGTGGCGGGGGGTGGGAGGTCATTCCGCCACGGGTTTCAGGGGGCTGAAGGCCAGTGCATTCGGCCTCACTGAAATCCGTGGCAGAATTCTCCGTCATCCCTAATCCCAGGTCTATAAATGCCATTTTATATCTATCATATGCCACATTAAGCCAGCATCTCATTGTTGCTCTTTACAGTAGACTGAATGGCATTACTTGCTACCTGCTAAATGACAATAAATTTAGATTTATTTACACAGAAAAGCATTTACCTTAATTGTTAAGGTGTGAAATATTATATATTATCTATCCATATGTATTATGTATCCATTTAAAATAGGTTGGTTTGCAATTAAGTAGACCCCCCTCCCGCCGCTAAAACACAAATTGCTTTAGTATCTTTCAGATTGTTTCCAGCTTCGTCTGAATACCTTCAACATAAAATCGCCAGACCTGGGCTCCTGAAAACACTTGCTTCATTTCATGAGCCATGAGTCATTGGAAAATCAAGCTGCCCCCATTCTGAAGAACAGATTCATGCAGATATGGATACCAGAAATGTAGACACAAATGGCACATGACTAGGCAAAGAAAGCAACAAAGCAGGTAGGTAAAAGGCCCAGAGTTCACTTCCTTTTTTAATCATGTTGCAATTGAAAAAGAGTTTTGTGCAACAAAATTGTGATTAACATACAAGCAGCTGAACAGCCAGTGCTATTAGGAGTGAAATTGTGGTCCTCCCAATAATGTATTGATTCTAATCAAGTTTTCTGAAAGAAGCAAGTGGATATCTCTTGGTACAAGGGCAAACAGTAGATGAGCAAATAACAGTGGCAGTGGGACATCTTATGCTTTGTGTTGGGTTTCTTTAGAAATGAGCTCAAATTGTCGTCATATATGAAAAGAAGAAGAGCTCTGCTGAATCAGTCTGAAGTCTATCTAGTCCAACATCCTTTGTTGCACACAGTGACCAACAGCGGCGCAGCTTACCCTGGACTTAATGGGCAGTATCCAATGGGGCACTGTGTCCCAACTGATTCTGTTCTGCAAGCAGCACCCCTCCACTTACGCAATGGAGATTTAGCACTTCTGGGAGCAACAGGAAATGAGTAAAAATGCTCATTTTTGGAATGGGACTGGTCAGTGGAGGTCACATAAGGGAACTCTGCCTACCTGTCCTGATCCAGAAATGAGCATTTCCACTCATTTCAGGGCTCCATCCAGGATGCATTCAATCTCTGTTGTGCAAGGTCCCCCTTGTGCAATGGAATCGGTGGGGGCACAGCCTTGTTGGACACTGCCAAATGATCTTATACCTCTCCATTAGGCATCCATGTGTATTCAGTTGTGAAACACACAACTAACATCTCTCTTCTCCCTGCCCCCAGCCACTATTCCTACTTTACAATTGCTTCCATGTTCCTGATTATGTTAGAACAAAAAACAAACACCCCCCCCCACAAAACAAAACACAGCCTGCCAATTCTGATAAAAGAAAGAAAGACAGACTCTGAGCATGTGCAGTTTTGCATTTTCAACTCACTTAAATCATCATAACACTATCCGGACTCCAGGAATAAAATGGAGTTTGCTTCCACTGCCTTGGCCTATGCACATTTACTTAGGAATGAGCACGGTTGTGTTGCAGAAAAGAATAATACATATTTAAAGTAAAAATAATAAAAGTACAAATCCACATCTGGGTTTAGATCAGGAATTCTAACATCAAACCCTAAAAACGCACCAGCGTTGCTGGATGAATGCCATCTTGTCCTTCCCCTCAGGCACCAAAATGTCTTGGCTGACTGTACTGTACATGTATTGGAATGTACTGTAATGTCCCCCCTTAACACACTGTTTCTTAAAATCTGAACTTGGACTCTCCTTTCAAATACATGCTTCCTTTTGCCATCCCCTCCTGCAAAAATAATTGAATGTGGTGCAATCCTTGCATGTCTTTATCTGCATACATACAGCCTGTTGCTATGCATAAGGATCTCTGAATTCGGTAGTCATCCCACACTGGCATTACGAGAGGAGTAGCAGGATATTTGTGAACCCTCCTAAACCACAGAACCATGAGCAGCACTTTCCCAAACATGTTGCAACATTGGGGTAGTAAAACAAACATCAGTGTACACGGGGCTTTAAAATATACAAGACAACAAGTCCCTGCCAGAAGGGGTTTACAAGTCAAAAATTTTTTTTACATGTAGGAAGACAACAGGAAAAAGGCAAGGGAAGAAATAGGTAGGAGGTGAAAGGGTAACATTTATTTCAGTTACCCCTAGTTTGGCTTGGTTGCAGTAGGGTATAGAGTCATGGAGACTAAAGAGTTGTATCAAAGGCTTCATGTACAGTTTCACCCACAAATCCAGTTTGTGGCAGTTAGGGATGGCAGAGAATTCTGCCACGGATCTCGGTGAGGCTGACTGCCAGTGCATTCAGTCCCCCCAAACCCATGGAAGAACGAAGCCCCCCCCCTCACGAAAGGTGTGCGAAACGGAGCACTCACCTGCTGCTGTTCGCACTGCTCTGTGAATGGTGGCCGCGTCTGCAGCCGCCATTCACTTCACCATTTTAGCCGTGATAGGCTACATAAATACTTACGTAGCCTATCATGGCTAACGCATGGACGCCATTTGCATCCCTGCGGAGGCTGTGATAGGCTATGTAAATATTTACGTAGCCTATCATGGCAAAAAAAAAGGGGAACACAAATGGCGGCTAGGGTGGCCGCCATTTGCGTTCCCTTTTTTAGCCATGATAGGCTATGTAAGTATTTACGTAGCCTATCACAGCAAAAGTGGGGATGCAAAGGGCGTAACATCTGCCATTTGCATCCCCGCTCTTGCTGTGATAGGCTATGTAAGTATTTACGTAGCCTATCACGGCTCAGTGAAGGGACGCAAATGGCGGCTGCTATGCCAGCTGCCATTTGCGTCCGCAGACCTGCCGTGCAGATGCACCCGGCATGGAGCGGAGCCGGCCGGGATAGGATTTCGGTGGGAGGTACGAAGCGCCTCCCTCCCACCGTGAATGTCACCCTTGGAAACGGTAAGTGACTTTCGTCCCTAGTGGCAGTGAAGGTACACAGGAAGGGGCATTCATCTAACTAGATCTGGACTTGGGAAGAAAATTACTATCTGAATCAGGGTCCTCACACTTCCGGAAGATTGACAACAGCTTGAGAATAACTGACAATATAAAACTATCAATTGATCATCTTGAGCAAGGGGGAGGTGGGCAATGGAAATGTATACAGACTTTTTTCTGATTAAATATGTATGTCTTTCTGTTAATACAATCCACACTCTGCCCCTTAAAACTATTTTATTAGAAGCATTTTAGGAGAAAGGGAGTATAATAGGCTGCACATAGCTTATCAAGTACTTACATCCACATTTGTGAGCAGGGGGAAAAAGTCCCTTGCAACTTATCAGCCACTTGTTCTGATAGAGTGAAATGAATATCAGCTGGATCAAAAACCTTTAAACATTTTATTTAAAAAAATGGATGGTGGTGGTGGTGGAATCCTGGCTAACAATTTAATGTTGCTGAGTTTGGAAAAAAAGGAATGCTAATAAGAGGTGTTTAAATAGAGCTTTTGCAATATTGAAGCAATCGTTTTGTGCATGCCACAAGTGTATGACAAATTAAAATATTAAAATTTTGGCCAAGGAAGAAACGGAAAGATTCCTATGCACTTGGTGAATCTTTCACATATGGTACAGGCTTGATGTTCATTTTAAAGATCACATGTAATGTCTCTTTTCTGTTACCTAGGCTGGTACCTACAGTATGTTCACATATGCTCTTTTTTCTCAGATCAAATAATTTAATTGTCTCCAACTGGCTTGCTGCTGTCATCTTGGGAATCACCCCCATCTTAGGAGGAAGACCATCTGTTTGAAGCTAGTGCCATAGTGTCTGCAGGGTTGAATAGCAGTTTCCAGACAATCTCAGTGGGATCCCTGAGATATTTATGTGCCCGCTGGGAGTCCCCCACATTCAGGACTGGTTAAACCACAATGACAAGCAAACAAATCAACTTATCCAAGTCAAACCTTTCCCTTTTTATAACAGAGCAATGTTCTCAGTATTAATTTACAAAGACACATGTATTGTTACAAATGAATGTTGTTGTTTTTAGTATTGATTTAGCTATTTAGTGCCTCCCACAATAACACTAATATTTCTCTTCCTCCCCTCACCATAGAAATGGTATTTTACTAGCACTGCTACTATCTAATAGCACAACTCTGCCAAACATTTGGAAAGCGTCTCTTGGTTTAAATACCAAAGCTTTCTTGGAACTAATTGCGCAGAAGTGACTTCAGCCATCATACTGAGCCAGTGTCTGTTGGGCCCTTATGTCAGTGTCAGAGATTTAGGCTCTTCCATCCCACAAAGTTCACCTATGTTTGCATGGCATAAATTGTAATACTGAGAGGAAAAAAAGAGAACTCTTTTGTCCTTCAGCTTCTATTCTTCTTTGCTGAGAAAACTATATTTAACTAAAGCTGCATTCCTATGAGCACTTACTGGAGTATAAGTTGCACGGAACACAATAGGACTTGCTTCCTAGAATATGGAGATGATTGGGTTGCACAGAAAATACATAGAATTAAAAATGAAGGATTTTGCAGCAGTTATTTCACTCCAAGCACTGTAATGTGAGACAATGAAAAATAGACTAGAGGGGGCAAGGTAGAAAGGGTGGAGACATGGAAGAAATGTCTTTTATTTTCTGGAAGAAATAAATATGCTCTGCAACATTAATTTCCTATAAGATCCAGTCTTGTGCCTATTGTTTGCTTCTTGGATTGTGAGCTAAGTGTTTCCTTTGCAAAATGCCTAGTAAAGTGCATAGATTGAATATATGCCACATCTACCCCGGCAACAGGGTCTACATTATTCATTCATTCATTCATTCCATTTCTATATGCCCAATAGCCGAAACTTTCTGGGCTGTTCACAACAATTTAAACCAGAAAACACAGCACAAAAAGCGTAATATAAAACTTCTGAAAGTTTAAAACTACAGTATAAAACCAAAGTAAAAACCACCAGCAGTGTAAATATTTAAAAGCACAGTAACAGATTTAAAAACAACAAAACCTGAAGGCCTAAAATGTGCGAGAGAACAACATCTTCACCTGGTACTGAACAGACCATAGCCAGGTGAGCTTTACTGTGGAGGGTACTCCACAACTGGGAATAATAAGCTAGGATAATAAAATGGAATAATAAGCTGGGAATAATGATGGGAATAATAAGCTGTCTCAGAGGTACATATAGCCCCTTGGATATCAGAATCATGTTTATTTCAGTCTAGGTCTGTTCACATGATCCTTTGAGCCAGTGGTAGACATAGTTTCTCCTCTACCTTCAGCTGGTCTGCCATGCTGCTTGCTTGCATACATTGAACTCAGGATGGATAGGTTTTTGGCCTGCTAAGCCGCTTTCTGAATGGCAAAACTTCCATATAGTGTTGACTTCAACACAACTGGCTTAGCCTGTGGCAATGTAACTGAAGGTCAGCACAGACAGACAATATCTACATCTGTCACTGGGTTATCCTAATATAGGGACATGTTAATAAGCCAGCCCAGTCTCAGTTCTTTCCCCTTTTAAACCTCATCTTGTCCTTACAAGTTAAACAACAACTTGTAAGGACAAGATGTCCCCTCAACTTCATTGTTTGACTGTTAAAACAAAACTATTCAGCTTTTTGACAATGCACTTTCCCCATCATGGGCTACAGTGGGTGCAATTGCAAGAAGAAAATATGATGTAAGCACTCAGCCAATCATAGATTTGTTGGTCACTTGGGCCATCTCTTCTTCTTGTTGTTGTTCAGTCGTTAAGTCATGTCCGACTCTTTGTGACCCCATGGACCATAGCACACCAGGCCTTCCTGTCCTGCACTCTCTCATGGAGTGTGCTCAAGTCCATATTCATTGCATCAGTGATGCTATCTAGCCATCTCATCCTCTGCCGCCCCCTTCTCCTTTTGCCTTCAATCTTTCCCAGCATCAGGGTCTTTTCCAGTGGGTTTTCTCTTCGCATTAGGTGGCCAAAATATTTGAGCTTCAGCTTCAGTATCTGTCCTTCCAATGAGCAGTCAGGGTTGATTTCCTTTAGGATGGACTGATTTGACCTCCTTGCAGTCCAGGGGACTTGTAAGAGTCTTCTCCAGCACCACAGTTCGAAAGCATCCATTCTTCAGCGCTCAGCCTTCCTTATAGTCCAGCTCTCACAGCCATACATTACTACTGGGAAAACCATAGCTTTGATTAGATGGACCTTTGTCAGCAAGGTGATGTCTCTGCTTCTTACTATGCTGTCTAGGTTTGCCATAGCTTTCCTCCCAAGGACCAAGCGTCTTCTAATTTCATGGCTACAGTCACTGTCTGCAGTGAACTTGGAGCCCAAGAAAGTAAAATCTGTCACTGCTTCCATTTCTTCCCCTTCTATATGCCAGGAAGTGATGGGGCCAGCTGCCATGATCTTCGTTTTTTTAATGTTGAGTTTCAAACCAGCTTTTGCACTCTCCACTTTCACCCTCAACAAGAGGCTCTTTAGATCCTCTTCGCTTTCTGCCATTAGGGTGGTATCGTCTGCGTATCTGAGGTTGTTGATAATTCTCCCAGCAATCTTAATTCCGACCTGTGATTCATTCAACCCGGCATTTCTCATGATGTACTCTGCATATAAATTAAATAAGCAGGGCGACAATATGCAGCCTTGTTGTACTCCTTTCCCAATTTTGAACCAATCGGTTGTTCCATGTCTGATTCTTACTGTTGCTTCTTGACCCTCATACAGGTTCCTCAGGAGACAGGTAAGGTGGTCTGATACTCCTATCTCTTTAAGAATTTGCCAGAGTTTGTTGTGATCCACACAATCAAAGGTTTTAGCGTAGTCAATGAAGCAGAAATATATGTTTTTCTGGAATTCTCTTGCTTTCTCCATGATCCAGCGAATGTTGGCGATTTGATCTCTAGTTCCTCTGCCTCTTCGGAACCCAGCTTGTACTTCTGATAGTTCTCGGTTCACATACTGCTGAAGCCTAGCTTGTAGGATTTTGAGCATCTGCACCAGCCTAAAATCCTGCATTTAAAATGGGGCTTTCTGCTTCCGTTTTAAATGCACGATCACAAAGACTCCCTTTTTCACCTGCTTCCTTTCCCCACTCCCCTTCCCCCTCCTTCTCCCCATATCTGAGTCTTCCATTATCTAGGGATGTACGAAAGGCACTTACCTTTCGCGGATTATGTTTATGGTTGGGGGGGAGGTGTTCCATCCCTCCCCCCGGAATCCTCACCGGGGGGGGGAGGCGCTCCATTCCTCCCCCCCCCCCGGAATCCTGGCTAGCCCCGCAGGGATTCTGCGGAGCTGCCGGCTGGCTCCGCCAGCAGCCGGATGTCCAGCCGCTGGCTAGCAGGGATGCAAATGGCCGTCGCCATTTGCATCCCTGCAGTCAGCCATGATAGGCTACGTAAATGTTTACGTAGCCTATCACGGCTGACTTAAAACAAAAACAAAAACGCATGTAAACAAATGGCGGCGGCCACGGCTGCCGCCATTTGCGTTCCTTATTTTGGCACGTCTTAGTCTACGTAAACATTTACGTAGACTAAGACGGCGAAAATAACGGGAACGCAAATAGCGTAGATGCTACGCTATTTGTGTTCCCCTTATTGTCACCATCTTAGTGTACGTAAATGTTTACGTAGACTAAGATGTGCCAAAATAAGGAATGCAAATGGCGGCAGCCGTGGCCGCCGCCATTTGCGTACGTGCATTGTTGTTGTTTTTTTAAAAAAAGTCAGCCGTGATAGGCTACGTAAAGATTTATGTAGCCTATCACGTTTTTTTTTTAAACCTAGCTGTGATAGGCTACGTAAAGATTTACGTAGCCTATCATGTTTTTTTTTTTTTATAAACTGGAAATGGCGGCGGCAGCAGCTGGTCGAAAGACCGGCCGCCGCCGCCGCACCGCTGCTGAACCGCCGCCGGAGCCGCCGCCGCTGCCAGAGCCGCCGCCGCCAGGAAGATCTGCCCAAGGTAAGTCTTGTCCCGGGGAGGGGGTGGCGGGGGGGTGGCAGGCCGTTCTGCCACCGATTGGGGGGGGGAATGCACTGGCATTCGGCCTCCCCAAGATCTGTGGCGGAATTTTCATACATCCCTACCATTATCTTTCATTGATCTTGTTCTTGTTCTTGCTGCTTTTCCTCTTCAAGTGGAATACAAGTGGAACACAACAGGGTAATTTGATAGCTCATTATCTGCAATCTATTTAAAAATGGAACAAAGGGCATTTAGTGCAGGAGATGGATCAAAGGGCATTTAGTGGCAATCCCCCCCGCCACCCCGCAGAATCCCCCCAGGACAGAAACTACCTTTGTCAGCTGTCTGCTGCCCTGCAAATGGCTGCGCCTGTCTGCGGCCACCATTTCCATTCTACTTTAGCCGTGATAGGCTACATAAATATTTACCGCAGGGACGCAAATAGTGTAGTGGCCACCATTTGCGGCCACAGTCCAGCAGCGGACAGAAGTCCGGCTGTGGGCGGCCTCAGCTGGCGGCTCCGTGGGCTCCCTGCAGAGCGGAGCTGGCCGGGGAGAATTCCAGGGGGGAGGGATGGATCGCCTCCCCCCCCAGTGGATGGCCCCAGTGGAATGGGGTAAGTAATCCGTACACTCCTAAGGAAACGCCCTGGAGGGTCACAGTGTCATGTAAAGAGCCCGCAACCTCCTGTG
Organism: Heloderma suspectum; assembly: GCF_057233095.1. NCBI lineage: Eukaryota > Metazoa > Chordata > Lepidosauria > Squamata > Helodermatidae > Heloderma > Heloderma suspectum. The sequence continues at coordinate 240,397,097 of NC_139459.1, read as the reverse complement.
AAGGAGCAATCTCAAGACTCAATTGCAGGATAAAAGCTCCGTGTGAAGAAAGCCTTGATCATGATGGATTTTCTCTAGATTATACTCAAAGTATGTGTGTTTTAGAATTACATCCATTCCTTAAAGCATGGTTATAAAGTAGCAGAGAAAATGCAGAAATAAGAGACTGGTGTGAGATATTTATTTCCCATTTAAACATGGGTTTGACCAATTCATGTGTAAATGGGTGCCATGGCAGGGCATCTTATAGAGTCAAAGGGGCATGTGGGAGGGAGGCTGAGGGCAGGCTTCCTCACACCTGTGGCTCTCCCCCACATGCAGATTCAGGTGCTTTTCTCTCAGCTCACCTGGCTTCTGGTATTAAAACTTGGAGAAAAGCACCTTGTGGCATGGACTGTGTGGGATGTTGCTGGACAGGAAAGGTCAGCACTCTCTAGTCTATTCAGGTCACTTACATTGCACTTCATCTCCATCGTATACACAAATGGGGGCAGACCCACATCTAACGTATGCTTGAGGCCTAAGAAGAGGGATTTTAAAATTAGTTATCTGACAAAGACTGGGGAGACCAATGCTTAGGTTACACAGGTTAGGGCTGCAATCTAGTAATGCATGCGTGGGTGGGTGAAAGTGAATATAAATACTTGCATCTACCAGTAACCAACAGTAGGAACTACGTGCGTATGGGGGCATTTGAATCTCTACTTATGTATTATATTATTATTGACTCTGTACATTAGAGTGCACTTTGATGGTGGACTGCAGTATTGCTGGCATGCTCAGACAGAAACTAGTGAAATAGAGAGATAATGTAATTGTACAGTACAATTGATGCACATTTCAAAATACGGGGAAAATATAAACATTCTGTTCTTTAGCCTATTTCTAGCCATATTCAAGTGGCTCATTATCTTTATTTTCCTGGCAAAGTTCTCACTTGTTAACTTTACAAAATCAAGTTTGTGGGAAGATGTATTGTGTGAAATAACTCACAGGTGGAAAAGGAGTCACAAGTCATGGTCATGGTCTCTTCCCCCCAGTTCTATTTGCTCCTTTCTACCCTACCCCCATTGCTACTATGGAAAACAATAGTGTAGTAGGATCAAAGATTAGGGGGCAGGAAACTAAGCTCTCACTATATGCACATAACATTAGACCAGTTCAAGTGTTCACCTGAATACATGAGGGCTTAAACTGGTTAGAGGGATGGGGCTACACATGCTGACCCCATTGGCTGTGTCTCATGCCTCCTCAGTCCCTATCTTCCCCAGATTGAGCAGAGAGGGCTGAAGGGCTGTTTTACTTGTGTTCACTTGAGTGCGAGTAGAACAGTACATAATTAAGCTGTGGAGCTCTCTACAGCAAGATGTCGTGATGGCTGCCAACTTGGACAGCTTTAAAATAGAATTAGACAAGTTCATGGAGGATAAGGCAATCAGTGTCATGATTACCTCCAGTATCAGAGGGAGTATACCTCTGTATACCAGTTGCTGGGACTGGGACACACAACTGGGAGAGTGCTATTATCCGCATGTCCTGCTTATGGGATTCCCATGGGCATCTGGTTGGCTACTGTGAGAACATAATGCTGGCCTTCAAAGGCCTTTGGTCTAATTCAGCAGGGATAAATACTACTGATCAAATGAAGAAAAATTATAGATGTTAAATGATTTGTTAGTAGCCTGAAAGGGGAAAACAGAGGCTATTAAAGTATGCTTTGGGACTTATAAAAAAGTGTTTATGTCATGTAGAGTAGACACTAAGTAGATTGCTTTCAAAATAACTCTTACTGTAGCTGGTAAACATGCCAGTCATATACAACAGCCACCAATTTACAGAAATTAATATGTTCAATTATTTAAAAGCAGAAGATGGATATGCCAAGGGGAAGAATGTTTTTATTTACCTAATCAGCAAGAACAACAACTGAGAGCTTAAAGCTTTTTAAGGGAAGAGCTGCATTAACTATTTGGGCTTTTCTTAAGAAGCGGCTTTATCTACCTAGTTCTAGGCCACAATCCAGTTCTGTATTAGGAACACTTAAATTTATGGTTTAACATTACTTCTGGCCATTTATATCCATAATTAATTGTGCTCTTAACCCCTAGTTTAGAAGTTCACAGCAATATGTGTGTACTACCTCTATGTCTGAAGTGGTATGCAGTGATATGAAAGTTCTGCCTGTTGTATTTCATCCGTGATCTCCCATATACATGCAGGTCATCATTTAACGCATGTGTGAACCACCTGTAAGTCTTATTGAAATATGCAATTAAAGGAAATTTTAGGGTAAATATTTATTTTCCTAATTAAATGTTGCTGGGTCTTACTGTTGCAATATACTTTGCCAACACTATTCTGCTGAGGATTCATGCCGGAGGATGCTTGCTATTCAGTTACCAGACCTTGTTCCTCAACAAAGTGCCCTAAACTAGCTGTGCCAAAGGGGGAATAAGCCCCCAAAGAGAGGTGAGCCTTAAGGAGGTACAGAAGAAGAATTTATTAATACAATGGACCAGTTCGCACCATCACCATGGCTTAAACAAGCCATGGTGGCTTGTTTAAGCTGTGGTGCGAGCCAGCCACCTTTTGCCTAATCACCCGCCTGGCACGCAGCTTGTTGTGTTGTCCGAGCCTGAATGGCATGGCTTATTGGAGGGGGAAACAAATAATCCATGGGCTGTTGTTGGGTTATTTGAGGGTTGTTTCCCTGTCCAACAAGCCATGCTGCCTGAGTTCAGATGACATGATGAGAGCGAATAGGCAAATCGCACCCAACATGTGCCAGCATGTGCCGCAGCTTAAACAAGCCACCATGGTGATCTTGTGAATCAGGTCACTGTCTTGGATCTCAGCTTCAATGAGCAAAAGAAAGCTCACAGCCTTGGGCTTTCTTGTCTCCCCCTTCCCAGTGCAGCCTCGTATTTTCTTTGAAAAGCTGCTGAGGTTTGGGCGAACATTTGGAATGGCTTGGGATGCAGCAAGGGTAGGAAGTGCAATGGGACAGGGGAATCATGAAAACCACACTGCACAAGAGACAGTGCATTCTGCTTGTGCATCAGATCTAGCAGCCTTCATCAGGGCTACTACTGCAAAGCTCCCCTGCATCAGAAGTTTCTTCCTAAGCATTTTGGTCCAGGTGGTCATGTTTGTTCCTCAGGCCCCAGGATACACCATTGGTACAGACATTTCAGTGAAGACAGCTGCTGAAATACTTTCGGCAATGTGTGTGTATTTATAAATGGTCTTTTGGCACCTGCTTCAGGGCTTCATCCTTTGTTTGTTGCATTTTTATCTGTCTTTGCTGCTGCCCTCACTTCCTTTCTTCCAGGGCCCCCCCACGCCTTTGCCCTTGGGTGCAGCTAGTTCAGGGCACTTGTTAAGGAGCAAGGTCTTGTAACACTCTGGTCTGCTGGCAAAGTGTGACTAGAATTAGCCATCCGCATACAAATGTGAGAGAGGATTTAGGGAGGCCCCACCAGAGAGAGAGGGCAGAAGGGGTGGCCTGGTCACAAAGGGGCCTCTGCTTCTAGATGCTTGTCAGATAAGTGCCGCTCAGAAAAGTCAAGACTTGGTTTTCCTTTTCTTCCCATGGGACAGATGCTGTTCCTTTTGAAGAAGGTTTTATCTTATTCCACTCCTTGATATGGTAGCAGTTACGCCAAGCAATGCCTGCTAAGTCCTAAGATAAAGGGCTGGACACCTGGATGTGCTTGCAGGAAAAACATTAAAGGGAACGTGGCTTATTGACCTAATTATATGGCTTTCAGGAGATTCCTGAAATATACTGGTGGTGGTCAGCAGGCATATAAAATGTTTTAAATGTATTGTTCCTGTGACTGCTTTTATATGATTATGGACGGTGCATATAAAGATACAATCATGTGCTTTTAAAATCACATTTTAAAATATATAATGGCTTTGATTCGGAGATCCTGTGGGCAGATTATCACTCTTGTGGTGCTCCTGCTGGAAGAGGGGGGATTTTCATGGATTCCTTCTTCTCCCTGCAGCCCCCCGTGACCCCTGAAAGGCGGCTCTAAAAGAGTGTGGGAGCTTGTTCAGGAAACTGCCAGGGGAAGGGGGACATTGGTGAGAATTGCTTCCCTGCTCCTTCCTGTGGGAGCCTCCACTGGATCTCAGTCCTTTCCATTAATGGAAAGAACCCTTCTGTTCATGGAAAGGACACTCTCTAACTCCTTGCCTGTTAACCCACAGGGATATTTCAGATTCTGTTTGCTTCTTGCAATGAAATCTAGCAATCCTAAATGTGCACTCAGCACATAACACACTACAATTCAGACATATGCTGGACACAGCAGGCAAATGGTAAATTGGTATCTGTATCTGATGCCAATTTGCATAGTTAACTGGAGGTTTAATTACACCATGTTAATTTTCTCCTTGCACTTCCCTGAGATTTTCCAAAACTTAACATTCTTTACAGGTAGCTGCTGTTGTGGGAATTACCTTGTTTTTCTAAGCAAAATTTAGCTGATTACTATGTATTTACATACTGTAATTTAAATGGCTAATTGTGTAATTAGTGTAAATACATGTAATATGATTTATTTCTCACAAAAGCAGATAAAGTGCATTGCTCCTTGCTTCCAGCTCTACAAATTACACTTGCATACGCCTTGACTTTTCCTTTATTCAAGGCTCACACAGCTGAAAGACTACTGTGACTCCCTCTTAAATCTTTTATTTTTTCAGAACTTGACAATCAAGTCTTCAAGTATCAATACATCTTGGACAGGAAATGCACAGCTCCATCAGTTATCCTTGATCAGTGGATAATTATCAAGGATTAATTATCATCCTTGATAATTAAGATCAGTGGAATGGCTTACTGGGTTAAACAGAAGCCCACCTTGTTAGTTTCATGTATCCCTACTACCGACCTGTTCTGGATAGGATTCTTGGACTTCCGTGGCCCTGCTGTATGCCACATTGGTTAGATCTTTTATCTCAGGCGTAACTGACCAACATGGCCAAAAGTCTCTATTTCTCCCCTTATCAATTATATTGCTGTTGCTGCTGTTTTAACTGTTGTTGTTGGTTTTATTGTTAGCTTTTATTGTTGCTTTTATCGCTATTTTATTGTGTTTATGTTTTTATCACTTTAAGTATTTTAACTGTTTTTATGTATTTTATTGCTGTGATCCACCTTGGGAGGGCTTCTGCCCTGAAAGGCAGCCAAGAAATTTTAAAAATAAAATAAATACATAAATATTTATTTTATTTAGTCTAACCTTAACAGTTCCCACCAATCTGGCAGGTATTTTTTAAGTCTTTTTTTCTCAGTAGATTTTATTAAAAAAAATACATGCATTTTATTAGCTGCTATCCAGTCTTATGCTAAAGATGCTGGAACTGGAGAATTACTATTCAGAACTCAAGTTCGATGCACACAGTTTCATGTCTGCATTTTTTTTTTCATACATTCCTTATGGCCTTGGTGTCTCATTACTATTGGATGGTTCCATTTGCTTTAGGTTCTTTTCTATATGGCCAATTCACAATGTGATTGTTGTTCCAGTCATTTCTCAATTTAAGGCACAGTCCTATACATGCCTACTCAGGAGTAAGTCCCATTGAGTTCAATGTATATACGATTGCAGTCTTTCAGAAAGATGTAATTTTGAGACATGAGGAACCAGCTATTTTTCATTATTATTGCAATAGATTTTTTTTTAAAAAAAATCAATCCCATATTTCCATAACTAATAGATCAATATTTAAAAAATTCAAAAATGTTGTATGTTACATGTTGTATGTGTCTACCTCAATCCTTTAAAAGATTTTGTTTGGTTCTGCACTGAGATGCATATTAGCAGAGAAATGAGAACCAGATGAAATGAAGAGAAGAAAATTTCCCTAATTTTTAAAGTGGATTCATTTTTGGCTTTACGTTTTATTTAGTAATACGACAAGTATTTCATGAAAATGAATGTTTTATTGGCTTTAAAGAAGTGGCCATAATTACAGTTTTATAACCTTTTAAATTCCCCTGTGATTAATTCAGGAGTTGTTAATGGCTGGATTAATGTATGACTATGTTAACTATTCACAGCATTTATATACGGAATTTAATTTCTTGCAATTGCTAACTGGATATATAAACACTGCTATGAAGATATGTTAGGTGATTTCTTGGGTGCTGTTGTCAAGAGGAGTAAAAATCAAGCAAGAATTCTTAAAAGGGAAGAAATTGAACCAATACATTAAATCCTGGAGTGAGCTACATTGATGGGAAATACTAGAGATGCGAGCTCCATTAAGGAGCTCCCTCCATGTATAAGTTAAAAGCATAGAATGGGGAGTGAGACTCCCTCTTCCACATGCACCTGCTGGCCCTATCCTCAATGGGCTTTTCTACAAGAGACATGTATCATGTGCTCATTCCCTATGACATCATGACCTGCCAGATTCACTTTTGTGTCTAACCAGCACTTTCAGTGACTTTTTTAGAGCAGGGAAAATGTGGCATTTAGTTGTGAAAGCAAAAGAAAGTGCAATTTCCTCTTGTGTATTTGTGCTATTCTGCTATACCACAGTGCTACCTAGAGGTTATATAGCAGAAAACCAGGAAAGGAAACACTTCTCGTGTAGTGCTCAGATCTCAATTCTGCGATGAAACCAAAAGTAGATACAGTGGATTAACAGCCAATTAACAGCCTTGTGTAGAAAGCTCAACGTCTTCACATCAAGTGGGATATCTGAAAAGGAGCTGTATGCACACAGGCATCCCTTTGTAGACATCTTGCTGCAGGCAGGGGCAGTGAGTGCTGTCCCATTCCCTCCTCCACATGTTTAGCCTTCAAGTATGGAGGGAATACCTGAATGGGGCCAGGGCCAGACTTAGATGTTTCCTTGTTTTCTGCCAGGAAGAGCAAGTCAGTCTGTGCATTTAAAGTGGAAATACTCAATAGATTAACTGATTCTATTTTTTAAAGAGTAACAAAGAAATTAAACCCAATAGTATTGTTCTCAAAATATGCATATGAGGAACAATTTTATTGAAATACTCATTAGGAACATAGGCAACCTATGATAAATAAATAAATAAATAAATAAGCCAGAAAACGTATACTGTATTGTGGTGGTGGTGGTGGTGGTGGTGAAGCATTTGTCAAGTGGGAGATAGCGGTGAGAGACAGACAGAAAAAGAGAGGTGGGGCAATGAGTGAGAATGTGGTGGAGAAAAAACAATGGGCAAGAGGTGGTGTAGTGTGTGTGTGTGTGTGTGTGTGTGTGAGAGAGAGAGAGAGAGAGAGAGAGTGTGTTACCAGGAGGAAAAAGACAGGTAAGAAGAGCAGGGGTGGTGGTGCAAAGATGGGCAAGAAGTTAATGTATGGGAGGAGGGAAGGTGAAACTGTCCAATGATTAGCTAATGGGGCAACTATGCAGTGGGCATGTAGAAAATGTTCTTTGTATTAGCCAAAATGCTGGCAGACCCTCTAGTTCATTCAGAAATAGTTTCTATTGGATGTTTTCCTGCTCAATTTTCAGTGTATTTATAATTTACAGAAAACATTTGCAATTTCTTATGTTTTAGCTGACAATAATCTCCCCCATTATTTGAACACAGTCAAGAATGCCCAGTGACCAACATGCCCAATTTTTCTTTTAAAGCTTAGTATATTTTGACTTCTGAACTGGCTCTTTGGGGAAGTTAGCGCATTCCTACGTGAGGCTGGGAAGGATCAGAGCATTGAATCTTCTGCTACATCCCTATCCCTACCAGCTAGTGCTGGTCAGGGCAAAAGGTATGGGAGGATGGTTTTGATGGACTATTCAAGTCATCAGGACTAGGAACCATTGATTAACCTTTTCCTTGCTTAATTGGTGTAACCCCCTTTTAAAGCCATCCAAATTGGTGGCCATCAGTATGTCTTGTAGTAGCAAATTCCATAATTTAACTATGCAGCATGTGAACAAGTACTGCCTTTTATCTGTCCTGAATTTCCCACCAATCAGCTTCATGGGATGACCCTGGGTTCTAGTATTATGGGAGAGGGAGAAAAATGTCTCCCTATCTACATTCTCCACACCATGCATAATTTTGTACATGTTCACCATGTCTCCCCTTACTCCCCTTTTTTCCAAGGATGTGTTGTACCAGCATTTCCACCTTCCCCACCCTGGAATGCCCCCAAGAATGCCCTGTTTTCGACGCTCCATGCTCCTCTTCCAAGCACAGTGTGCAAGACTGTTCCGAGCTGGCTGCAAGGCAGCACAGGAGGGGGGAAAGGTTGGTTCAGGGAAACCAGCGTATCCTCTGGCCATCTAGCTGCTGAGTAGCGGCCATAGGATTGCTCCCTTAGTTGCCATTTTTGCACTTTTTCCAGCTCAACAGTATCTTTTTTTAGGTGTGGTGACCAGAACTGTACACAATATTTTAAGTATGGTCACACCATACATTTGTAGAGGGGCAGTATGATATTGGCAGTTTTATTCTCAATTCTCTTCCTAATTATGGCTAACATAGAGTTTGCCCTTTTTTTACTGCAGCCGCACACTGGGTTGACATTTTCAAGAGCTCTCCACCACAACCCCCAGATCACTTTCTTGGTTGGTCAGTGCTAGCTTAGATCCCATCAGGTTATAGCTGAAGTTCGGATTTTTCCCCCCAAGCATGCATCACTTTACACATACATACTTTGAACCACATTTGCCATTTGGATGCACATTCTCCCAGTCTGGAGATATCTTTTTGGAGCTCTTCACAATCTCTTTTTGTTTTGACCACCTCAAATAATTTTTCGTCATCAGAAAACTTGGCTACTTCACTGCTCACTCCTAACTCCAGATAATTTATGAATACATTGAAAAGCGTTGGTCCCAATACAGATCCCTGTGGGACCCCACTATTTACATCCCTTCATTGGAAGAATTTACCATTTATTCCTGCTCTCTGTTTTCTGTTCTTTTAACTATTTACTGATCCATAATAAGAGGGCCCTTTCCTGTTATTCCATGACTGCTAAGATTGTTCAGGAATTTTTGGTGAAGGACTTTATCAAAAGCCTTTTGGAAGTCCAAGTAAACAATGTCTACTGGATCATGTTTATTACAGATGTTTATTACATCTACATGTTTATTAAGAATGACAAAGAGCTCTAAAAGGTTAGTGATACAGGACTTACCTTTACAGAAGCCATGTTGATTGTTTTCCAGCAGGGCCTGTCCTTCTATATGCTTACTAATTTGATCTTTAATAATGCTTACCCGGAACAGATGTTAAGCTGACTGGCCTGTAATTTCACGGATCCCCCCTGGATCCCTTGTTGAAAATTGATGTTACAGTGGCCATTTTCCAGTCCTCTGGTACAGAAGCAGATCTTTGGGATATATTGCATATTTTAGTTAGAAGATCTGAGTTCTTTAAGAACTCTAGGATAGATACCAACTGGGACTAGTGATTTATTTACCTTCAGTTTGTCAATAAGGTTGAAAACTTCATCTTTTGTCACCACTATTTGCCTCAGTTCCTCAGACTCCCTTCCTGAAAACATCAGTTCAGGCAAAGGTAACTGATGTTTTCAGGAAGGGAGTCTGAGGAACTGAGGCAAATAGTGGGGACAAAATGTTTAATACACCTTCCCTCAGTACTGGAGAAGCATTAAACACAACAAGCAGCTCAAAAGCCTCCCATCTAATCTTCAAGCAAGCTTCTCCAGAGGTGTCCCATTTATTTCAGTGTGATTTTGCTTAAATAAATGGCTTCAAAAATGTGATCATGCCTTCTATCACCCCCCCCCCCTTTCCCTTAAACTACGTGGGTTGGGCCTTGGAGCCAAACCGTGACCTGAAGGTCTTATGTTTCCTTGCAACAAAATTAGAGTGATAGATGATAAATAATTCTAGGAACTGTAATGCTGCATATTAGATGTTCTTTTTCCCCTCCCTGTTATTAACTCCTAAAGTGATTTTGTAAACTGGATTTGAAACTCTTTAAATTTTTCAGTGCCTCAGATATTGACATCTAATAGATTTCTCTGTGCACTTTAGTTAAGATGAATAGTACAGACTCTAACAACGGCATGTTAAGATTGCTGGGAAAGAAATTCCCTGTTGATGTTACTCTCCATTATGGGACAACCAAGAAATTAAGACTTCAAGTTTATGTTTAATTTAATTCTCAAAATTAGGAATTATACAGTTATCTCTTTCATGAAAGCATATGGATCAAACTGCTGAGACTGGTCCTGACATAAGAGTTCCTCAGAGAGTTTTTGTTTAGTCTCTTATGTCTTTTTTTTTTTCCTAACTGGGATTTGTGGTCTGTGACCAGTAGGGATGTCAGAGAATTCCGCTATGGATTCCAGTGAGCAGAATCCGTGGCAGAACAGACCCCCACCCCCGCCCCCCCACGAAATCCCCCCATGACGGAACTTACCTGGGCTGGATGCAGCGGCGGCAGCGACTCCAGCGGCGGTGGCTGGTCTCCTGGCCGGCTGCGGCTGGGCTTCTGTGGCACCATTTGTGTCCTTGCAGCCGTGATAGGCTGTGTAAGTATTTACGTAGCCTATCACAGCAAAGAGCAGGGACTCAAATGGTGGCCACTATGCCATTTGCGCCCCTGCTCTTTGCCGTGATAGGCTATGTAAGTATTTACGTAGCCTATCACGGTAAAGGCAGCCATGCAAATGGCGGCCACTATGCCATATGTGTGGCTGCCTTTACCGTGATAGGCTACGTAAATACCAATGTAGCCTATCACGGCAAAGAGCAGGGGCGCAAATGGCGTTGTTGTTGTTCAGTCATTCAGTCGAGTCTGACTCTTCTTTACTACTGGGAAAACCTAGCTTTGATTAGACAGACCTTTGTCGGCAAGGTGATGTCTCTGCTTCTTACTACGCTGTCTAGGTTTGCCATAGCTTTCCTCCCCAGGAGCAAGCGTCTTTTAATTTCATGGCTACAGTCACCGTCTGCGGTGGTCTTGGAGCCCCAGAAAATAAATCTGTCACTGCTTCCATTTCTTCCCCTTCTATATGCCAGGAAGTGATGGGGCCAGATGCCATGATCTTCGTTTTTTTAATGTTGAGTTTCAAACCAGCTTTTGCACTCTCCTCTTTCAGCCTCAACAAGAGGCTCTTAAGAGCCTCTTCGCTTTCTGCCATTAGGGTGGTATCATCTGTGTATCTGAGGTTGTTGATAATTCTCCCAGCAATCTTAATTCCGACCTGTGATTCATCCAACCCAGCGTTTCTCATGATGTACTCTGCATATAAGTTAAATAAGCAGGGCGACAATATGCAGCCTTGTCATACTCCTTTCCCAATTTTGAACCAATCGGTTGTTCCATGTCTGGTTCTTACTGTTGCTTCTTGTCCCTCATACAGGTTCCTCAGGAGACAGGTAAGGTGGTCTGGTACTCCTATCTCTTTAAGAATTTGCCACAGTTTGTTGTGATCCACACAATCAAAGGCTTTAGCATAGTCAATGAAGCAGAAATAGACATTTTTCTGGAATTCTCTTGCTTTCTCCATGATCCAGCGAATGTTGGCGATTTGATCTCTAGTTCCTCTGCCTCTTCGAAACCCAGCTTGTACTTCTGGTAGTTCTCGGTTCACATGCTGCTGAAGCCTAGCTTGTAGGATTTTGAGCATCACCTTGCTGGCATGTGAAATGAGCGCAATTGTACGGTAGTTTGAACACTCTTTGGCATTGCCCTTCTTTGGAATTGGAATGTAAAGTGACCTTTTCCAGTCTTGTGGCCACTGTTGAGTGTTCCAAATGTGTTGGCATATTGAGTGCAGCACTTTAACAGCATCATCTTTTAGGATTTTAAATAGCTCAGCTGGAATACTGTCATCTCCACTAGCTTTGTTGTTAGTAATGCTTCCTAAGGCCCACTTGATTTCACTCTCTAGGATGTCCGGCTCAAGTTCAGTGACCACACTATCATGGCTATAAGGGACATTCAGATCTTTCCTGCATAGTTCTTCTGTGTTCTTTCCACCTCTTCTTAATCTCATCTGCTTCTGTTAGGTCCCTGCCTTCTTTGCCCTTTATCATGCCCGTCTTTGCACAAAACATTCCCTTGAGATCTCTGATTTTCTTGAAGAGATCTCTAGTCTTTCCCATTCTGTTGTTTTCCTCGATTTCTTTGCATTGTTCATTTAAGAAGGCCTTCTTGTCTCTCCTTGCTATTCTCTGGAACTCTGCATTCACTTGGATATATCTTCCCCTTTCTCCCTTGCTTTTCGCTTCCCTTCTTTCCTCAGCTACTTGTAAAGCCTCATCAGACAACCACTTTGCTTTCTTGCATTTCTTTTTCTTGGGGATGGATTGAGTTGCTGCCTCCTGAACAATGTTACGGACCTCCGTCCTGAGTTCCTCAAGCACTCTATCAGGTCTAATCCCTTAAATCTATTCCTCACCTCCACTGTATATTCATAAGTGATATGATTTAGGTCATACCTGAATGGTTTAGTGGTTTTCCCTACGTTCTTCAATTTAAGCCGAAATTTTGCAACAAGAAGCTCATGATCTGTGCCACAGTCAGCTCCAGGTCTTGTTTTTACTGACTGTATAGAGCTTCTCCATCTTTGGCTGCAAAGGACATAATCAATCTGATTTCGATATTGACCATCTGGTGATGTCCATGTGTAGAGTCGCCTCTTGTGCTGTTGGAAAAGAGTGTTTGCTATGATCAGCGTGTTCTCTTGGCAAAACTCTATTAGCCTTTGTCCTGCTTCATTTTGTACACCAAGGCCATGCTTGCCTGTTTTCCCGGTGATTTCTTGACTTCCTACTTTAGCATTCCAATCCCCTATGATGAAGAGGACATCTTTTTTTGGTGTTAGTTCTAGAAGGTGTTGTAGGTCTTCATAGAACCGATCAACCTCAGCTTCTTCAGCATCAGTGGTTGGGGCATAGACTTGAATTACTGTGATGTTGAATGGTTTGCCTTGGATTTGTACTGAAATCATTCTATCGTTTTTGGGATTGTACCCCAGTACTGCTTTTCCCACCCTTTTGTTGACTATGAGTGCTACTCCATTTCTTTTAAGGGATTCTTGCCCACAGTAGTAGATATGATGGCCACCTGAATTAAATTCGCCCATGCTTGTTCATTTTAGTTCGCTGATTCCCAAGATGTCGATGTTCAATCTTGCCATCTCATGTTTGACCACCTCCAGCTTACCTTGATTCATTGATCTGACATTCCAGGTTCCTAAATAATATTGTTCTTTACAGCATCGGATTTTCTTTTCACCACCAGACACATCATTTGCGTCCCTGCTCTTTGCTGTGATAGGCTACGTAAATACTTACGTAGCCTATCACGGCTGCTTGCAAGGATGCAAATGGCGGCCGCTATGACGGCCGCCATTTGCAGCCGCAGCAGCCCGGCCACGGCTGGAATTCTGGCTGCGGATGGCCCCGGCCAGTGTCTCTGCAGAGCTGCAGTGGAACAGAGCCAGCCAGGGAGGATTCTGGCGGGAGGGAAGGAGCGCCTCCCCCCACCACGGATGCCCTGTGCGGAGCCGGGTAAGGGTTTCGTGCATCCCTAGTGACCAGGGATCAAAGAGCTATGTTAAGTTTGTGCCCAAAGGTCTTTTCAACTTTTTGAACTTTCAGCAGTAGATGCTGATGCTACACGACAAACACCGTTTGAAACTTCTGAACTTACAAAAGCAGTGTATCACTCAGCTTGAGAAGCTTCTACTTTAAAATACAGAGCCAAAGCTTCCTTAAGCATGAGAAACTAATTGCATAATACACACTTCTTTGGCGCCTGTCTGTGTGTATGAATGTGATCTCCAAGTGTGGCCTCTGCCTTTAATTTTTTTTTATATCGTTCAAATAATGGAAATGTCTTCTTGACTGAACGGAGATATGCATCTGAGTTATCTATGTCTTCAACCCTACAATCAAGGCATTATGCAAAACTAGCCTTTTTGAGTAATAGTACGCCATTTGCGTCCCTGTTCATGTGATAGGCTATGCAAATATTTCTGTAGCCTATCACGTCTAAAAAAAATGGGGAAGCAAATGGCGTAGTGGACGCCATTTGCTGCCGTAAAGCTGGTAGATTAGCTTAAATGCAGCCATAAATGGCTGCATTTTGGCTAATCTACCAGCTTTACATTCACAAATGGTGTCCACTATGTCATTTGCATCCGGAGCCTGACTTACAGAGATACAGCACAGCAATGGCTGCCGGCCGTATCAACATTTGCCAGTGAAACGGAGCTGGCAGCCAGCTCTGCAGGATCAAGGTGGAGCAGAGCCAGCCTGGACAGATTCTGGGGAGGAGGAATGGATTGACTCCCCTCCCGCAGACCCCCCCCCCCCGGAATGGGGTAAGTGATCCGCCCATCCCTACATTTTTTGATCAGGTCACCTTCCTTGTGGGCTGTGGGAATGCTGTGGACATCATATACCTCGACTTCAGCAAAGCTTTTGACAAAGTGCCCCATTATATCCTGATGAGCAAACTAGCTCAAAGTGGGCTAGATGAAACAACGATCAGGTGGATGCACAGTTGGCTACAGAATTGAACTCAAAGAGTGCTTACCGATGGGATCTTCTCAAACTGGGGAGAGGTAATGAGTGGGGTACTGCAAGGCTCAGTCCTGGGCCCAGTGCCCCTCAACATTTTATTAATGACTTGGATGAGGAGATACAGGGAATGCTTATCAAATTTGCAGATGACACAAAATTGGGCGGGATTGCTAATACCCTGGAAGACAGAAACAGAATTCGAAGTGATCTTGATAGGCTGGAGTGCTGGGCAGAAAACAACAGAATGACATTTAATAGAGATAAATGCCAAGTTCTGCACACAGGAAAAAGAAACCAAATGCATAGTTACAAGATGGGTGATAGTTGGCTCAACAATACTACAAGCGAGAAGGATCGTGGAATTGTAGTCGATCACAAGCCTACCCTTGAAGCTGGCCCTGTGCTGTAGCATCAGACTGGCTAACTCACACCATTTTCCAGTTCATGGAAGAGGATCCATGGTCTTATTTGAATTGATGGCTTGAACTGGCAGATCATTCGTGCTAGTAGTTTTTCATAACTGAAGCTACATTGATCACCCAACCTTCATCACAGGTTTCTGAGAGATTAATGCTCCTGCCTGAACATGTACAAGTCAGTGTCTTCTAGGGACATGGTTTAATGTGAGATATGGCAACGGCTTGATCTTTTTGTGTAACATTTTGTACTTGTATACCTCAGTACAAATACATATAAACTGAATTTACTGTGTGGAGTCACTCCGTGCAGAAGATTAAGTTCACTGCTGGTTCTTTAAAATACAGGGAACCAGTACATAGGATAGTGGGCCTAACTTCCATGTACTTTAAAAGGTCAAGGGGTGAATAATACATGCACACACCCTTCACAACTGACAGTATGTGCTTATATTTTGTGCTCTGTTCTTGAATACAAAACACAACATGAGGAAGAGATGTCGGACAACAGGTAGCAAGAGATTCCAGAGAAATAGCTATAGGAAAGGGTAGCTGCATTATTGGGGCTCATCAAGCCACACAACCAGATTGTGAGAACATCAAAGTGACTATAGCCATGCCAGAAATGAGCCAAAGATACATATTATTAAAGTTGTGACAATGCAGCCCCAAAAGACTTACCTAATCCTAGATTTTGGAACTCTGATTGCCCAAATTTGGCCTGTATCAAAGGTTTTACATTTTAATCAGGGAAAAGAACACATGGGAGACCTCATCAGTAGACTGAAAAGCTCAGCAAGAGGTTGAAGTTGGGGGTGGGAAAATGTGCTGTGAATATTTTATTCAAGTTAATATTCTGGCAGCTAAATTTTGAGCAAGCTGTAATTTTACAAGCCACCTTCTGTTAAAACTGACTGCACAGAGTTATGTGGAACAAGCCAAGATTCAATCAAAGCATGGGCTGGCACTGATACATGCTTTCACTCCCAGCTTACGGAGGTCAACATTCTGCTGTTTTGTTGAGCTCAAGATGTTTTTAAAGAACACAATGATGGTGATTACTTTACAAAGAGGTCCACTGAAAAAAAAATACCCCCACAGCAGTTAGATGCTTTGGCTGCATAAACACATCCATATGCTCAGAAACAATAAAATGGAATAATACAGATCTCTGCTAACCTTTTATTAATTTCAGATGGGGCTGTCTTAACTTCATATCCAGATATCCAAATGCCCTTCCTTATGCTCTATTAATACGACATGGTGGTAGAGTGGGCGATGATGTGGAAGACATTAAGTTCTGAACTAATTGCACTGCACTTTTAGAATCATCTCTTCCAGTCTCCTTTCTGCTCCCAATCATTTTCAGTTTGTTTAGTTTAGTCTGTGTTTCCTCAAACAGGAAAGGTAGAAATAGTTTTACAAAAAAATCAAAGGGTTACAAGTAGGGGTGTACGAAACCCCGCTTACCTGGCTCCGCCGGGTTCTCCAGGTGGGGGGAGGCAATCCGTTCCTCCCCCCGGAATCCTCAATGCGGGGGAGGAGATCCATTCCCCCCCCCCCGGAATCCTGCCCGACTGGCTCCGCTCTGCAGCTAGGCCAGCCCGCAACGGGGCCTCCAGCCGCTGCTGGGCTGCTGCGGACACAAATGGTATCCTGTGTAGGGGACGCCATTTGCATCCCTACGCCAGCCCGTGATAGGCTACGCAAATATTTACATAGCCTACCACAGCTAAAGCAGGGATGCAAATGGTGTCCCCTACGCCATTTGTGTTCCCGCTTTAGCCGTGATAGGCTATGTAAATATTTACGTAGCCTATCACAGCTAAAAAAGGGAACACAAATGGCAGCCGCCGTCGCCATTTGCATTCCCTTTTTTTGCTGTGATAGGCTACGTAAATATTTACGTAGCCTATCACAGCTTCTGCAGGGACACAAATGGCATCCCTGAACTAGCCGTGATAGGCTACCTAAGTATTTACGTAGCTTATCACGGCCATTCGAAAGACGCGAATGGCGGCTGCAGATGCGGCCGCCATTCGAGGAGCACCGGAATGTTCTGGGCCCATTTCTCAGGGTGGGGGGGCAGGGGGCTTTGTTCTGCCACGGATTTCGGGGGGCTGAATGCGCTGGCATTCGGCCTCACCGAGATCTGTGGCGGAATTCTCCGCTATGCCTAGTTACAAGGTTGTATGTTTTGCTGGGTGATGGTGTGCTAGAAAGATGGCTGGAAAATGTTACATAGACCTTGTGGATCTCTGTCTCTCTCCCTGTGACCTGACCTCCATAGGTTTTCCTAGTACTATCCTAGTTTATTCAGAATACAACAGGGGATGTATACTGAATAAACTATGAACTTATCTTTTCCTTTAAATTTAGTTTGAAAATATTCTGAACAAAGCAAATGGAGGATGGGAGGACGTGCAAAACATTTCCTTTCCCATTCTTTAGACTATCCAAATATATTTTCTACAAATATTGGCACAGCACATGAACTTTCTCCATGGAGGCTTGCTTACTTTGTTGTCCTTTTGGTGCCAGGTGAAGATTTCATGGCCTTTTTATCCAACTTATTTTATTTATGCATATGATGTTGCTATTTTCATCTATGCTGCTTTTGTTTCAATGACTTTTATTGTCACTTCAATTGTTTGTATGGCTTTTTAGCAAACAAGGTGGCATATAAATGTTAATAATAAATGAGTAAATCATCCAGGGAACTTATTACTTATTGAATGGTGGAGAGTAGAAATCCCTAAAATAAGTAAGGGAGGGAGCGACCCTATGCCCTCTAGGCAGTATCTAGACAGCCATAGGATTTTTCAGTTTTCAGTTTCCCAGAAACCTCACCGCCTCTCCCTCACCCACTGCTTCATTGGCAGTACAGTTCGTCCCTGTCTCCTCACTCATAAGTGCAGCGTGGACAAGGTGTCAAAGGGGCATTCCCAGAAAGGAGACTGCAGAAACATTGTTATGACGCTTTCTATGTGCCATCTGGCCGCCTGCCTCTGCTCCGATGCGCCCCAGTCTAGCCACAAATGCAGGGTGGCTGGAGTGCAGAGGAGAGGTTCCCCTCTGTGCTCCACCTGCCCTGCATTGGATAGTTGGCCGCCTCCGAGTTTGGAGGCAGCCAACTACCCCCATAGGATTGCTTCCTAAGTGAGTTCTGAAAGGAGGGGATGTGTGGACTCTACTTCTTAACAAGTTCATGAAGGGGGAGCACAACTCATTTTCACTTCCTCTCCCCACTTGTTTAGAATGGCTGAAGCCATTTCCACAATTCCTAAACATTGTCCCTTCTATGTTTGTGATACATCCTAATTCTCTTTTCATAGTGACTAGGACTAAAGACAATCAATAGTCTGGTTTTCAGGGAAAGGTGGTGTGATAGAGGCATCATCTGTGGTGTGCACAGTAATCCCATTACTGTCTTGCGGTGCTTCAAACCAACAAACCCCTTTTGGTAACAGTAGGCCAAAAGAAATGAGACACAATAGACAATGACACTTCTATCATGCCACCTCCATCTGTCTACAAAACTATTTTATATAGAACCATTAACATCAATTGCCTCACTGAGGAAAATCATGTTCCTCATTAGTTATGGAGAAAAAACTTGCATTGTTCTAATGGCAAGTTATTTAGCTTTCTAATTAGCATATATTGAATATAAAATATTGTGAAACAGTATATCTTAAAATGAACTGATTATTATGCACCCATAGTGGTCACAGATCTATTTATAAATCCTATTCTGTCCAGGCTCCAATAAACAAACTGAAATGCAGCTGTGTAATACATCGATAACTTTCATTCGTTCTAAAAATGCTCAACTGAAATTATTCATTATGTCTAAATAGCCCATTGGTGAAGACTGTACTCTTTTGATTTGCTTATTAGTGAAAAAAGGAAGGAAGAAATTTAAAAAGAGCATGATGAAAGGAAGAAATCACAAATGTAAACACTGGATATTGTGCTAACTGTGGCACTCTTTAGACTATCATAGAAAAATGTGTGATAATGTTAGTAAAGTGCTGATATCAGTTTAATAAATGTGATGTTTTACCTGCTAAGCTGTGAAAAAATATACTTTATAGTCAAGTGCACATGATGATACTTTCTATAAGTGGTGCCAAAACATGAGTATTTATGAAAAGTAAAACATAGAAGAAGTATTCTTTGACCTAAATATATATTGGCTGGTTTCTGAATATATATATATATATATATATATATATATATATGTTGCCCAAATTTAATGAAGTACATTTGTGTGTTGCCAATGTATTGTCAGAAACCAACCAAAGTAGAAAATGCTTGTAATGTACCTGGCTTCCTAACAAAACATATGGCACTGCTTTATACTGAATAAAGCCATTGGCCTGGTACTGTCTACTCTGATTGGACATAGGTCTCCAAAGTTTCAGGCAGGGAGGTCTTTCCTAGCCTGAGACCATTTAACTGGAGATGTCAGGGACAGAACCTGGGAATTTTTATATGCAAAACATGTGCTTAACCACTCAGCATAGGCTTCTTAAATGAGTTTAATATAATTTCAGATTAGCATTTAGAATAGACAACTAAATTATAATTTTCTGGAAGAAAATAGGAGGAAATTGAAAATGTTTGGTTTACCAGACCACACCAAACATTCAAATAAAATGAGTGATATTTACACAGAGTTACGCTGACATGGGCTCACTTGAGAAGAACACACTGAATATGTATAATTGTAAGGTCAGAATAATCTTCAAATAATTGAAGCTCTAAATTATATGTTTTTCTTAGTGTTTTGGAAGGTTGCCTATCATATGTTCCCCTATGGATATTAATATTAACTCTCAGTATATGATTGTAGAAAATGAATGGTTCTCAAAGCCAAATCTGTTTTGATTTTATCAAAGGGATTTTGGAGCCTTTATTTAAGAATATGCCTATTCCCAAGTGGTGATGTGGAGGGTTTGGTTTGCGTTTTTTGGGGTGTGGGGTGTGTTGGCACATGACATATCTTGATTATATAGAAATAGTATAATCAAAATAAGAATAATTTGATTTATGAGGTGGCCTCCTTTGCTCTTTCTAATATAATTTGGGGTTTAGAATAAAAAAGGAATTTCATATATAAGAAACAAGTAAATAGGAAAACAAATTATTAAAGTAGTAAAAATATATTGAGTTGGATCCAGACTTAGTCATACTTAGAGTAGAGCCACTGAAATCAATCATCAATGTGACCTAAGTTAGTTATGACTAACTTAAGGCCAATTGTTTTCAATGGCTCTGTTCTAAGAATGATTGACTCTGGATCCAACTCAGTAAGAATAATTGAGTCTTTTCTATTTAAAATTTCTTTATATGTTACCAAAACTAAACAAGGACCACCAGATTCACCTAGAATCTAATTGCAAATGGAAGCAGCCTTTTTCAGCATTATGGCTAAATGAGCATCCCCCCCCCTTTTTAACCCCCCCCCCCGGGAATCTTCTTGATTAGGTGTTCAAGCAGGTGAGGTGGAGGAAACTGGATCTAATCCCTTAGTATTCCCTTCCCTGTCAAACCTCCCATTTATTGGTGAGGTTTTACCTTTTTAAAAAGCGCATTCCCTCCCAACTCTGTTGCATTGAAGCCAAAATATTTGCTAGTTTAGATACTACATTTCCTGTAAAGTAAGTACTAGCTGGTGAATATGTTTTTTATTTGCATTTCATTGCAGAAGAATATGGCCCTAGATTCCATTTTTGAAACATAAATACCATTCAGATGAACTATTTTGAGCCAAATGTCCAAAATACGTAAAGTACACAACAATTTTTGTTGTTGTCATAGTTTTCCAAATCTGACAATGCAACAAAGCTTGTTTTCCTATGTGTTTATAATACTTTTAAAATGGTAAATTGCAGTGCTAATTGCTATTTCTTTAATTCCACAAGAACAAGATAATGAGGACTCTTCCTTTGTAATTCTAGTGTGATATTTTTGTGGGTGGTTTTTAAAGCACATGGCATGCAATTAGAAATTATGCAGTCAGAGCTTTCATTTCTCTGAAGCAAACTATTCAATGTGGAATGTTGTTGTATTTTAGTGCCTGGGTATCTATATGATTGGTGTAGAGATAAATTCTGCTTGATGTTTTGCTGTTGCTTGTCACTGGCTACTGTTTATACTTCAGAAATAATATAGTCTGCATTCCTCAAACCACTTATAAATTAGTGAGTTTGGCTTGGTTTGCATATCACAATAACCCAGAATGAGCAAGTGTGTTGATGCACGCTGTCTGATCACTCCCAATTGGGAAAATGAGCCTGTCGCATGTAACAACAGCCTTTTGGTTAAACAAACCATGGGCTATCAGGGACGAGTAGGAGAAAGCCTGCAGTGAGCCTGCCACTTCCACCTTCACTCAACAACCTACAATTGGCCCCCTTGTGGTTGTTGAGCTGCTTGAGCATGATGGCCAAACCCGGTCTGATAGGTTGTTTAGGGGCTAAGCAACCCAGTGGTTAACCCAACAAAAAAGCATGGGGTAACCACTGGTTTGTTTAGCCCCTAAACAACTCAGCAGTGTGGGTTCAGACGTCACTCATGCTCAACAACCTATGAAGGAGTCAATCATGGGTTGTAGAGTAAAAGTGGAAGTGGCAAGCATACAGGAGCCACTACACTCGCTCTTACCTGCTTGTGCACAACAACCCATGGGTTGTTTAACTGATAGGTTGTCATTACATATGAACCATGTCAATGAGAACATAGGGAAATACCTTGAATCAATATTTCCCAGTGTTGCACTTTTGGGGAAACAGATTCAAAATAGTTCATATCTATCCTTCTGTCTTCACCCTCACCCCCCACGTGATTCATCCATCATGGCAGTATGAAAATTGTTAGGGTAACTTTATTTTCATTCATTCATTCATTGTTACATTTATATCCTGCCTTTATTCCTCTTGCAAGGAACCTAAGGACCATATGGTCCTCCTCTCCATTTTATCCTCACAATAACCTGTGAGGAAGGTTAGGCTGAGAGTAAGTGACTGGCTCAAAGTCACCCAGTGAACTTCATGGCCAAAGTGGGGACTAGAACCAGGGTCTCCATGCCCTGGTTCAACATTCTAATGACTACATCACATTGGATCTAGGTTTACACCACCTAGAACACTGAAATGTCATCTGAATGTAGTCCAAGATAGCCCAGTTACTGATAAAATTGAAAATGGGAAAATTGTGCATTGTTTGCTTCTTTCTTGATAGCAGGACATGAAATTTACATCAGAATTGTTAAAGTGTTTTCATTACTGACAAAATGTTGAAATTTACTAAGTACATAATCCCAGACCTACTAGAAATTCAATAATGAGACATTTTATATCTAATAGTAGAGATTGATGCTAATACTCCAATAAGCATAAGTAATGTTTGGTTGTGGCATTTCCATTCTTCCCTTCTACCACCACCAATCCGACTCTAATTAAAGTGGGTTTAGGGATCTGATATGGCAACCAGGCCTCTGAGGATTGTGCTGCATACTCCCTCTTCAATGATGCATTGGAAACCTACTTCTATCCACAGATTGACCTCGCTCTGAATCCAGCTGCCCATCTGCCTGAACTTTTGCAAATGATGTGTCATTTCTGTAACTTGCACTTTGTGATAATAGATGTTGTAATCAGAACTTAGTTGGCAATCAGACTAATGCTGAATGACAAAGGACAGAATGTAGATCCATTTGACATGAACTGGAATGAAGTTTTCCTATTCAGTGGCAATCAAAGAACATGTTATTATGAAGTACATTTAACCTTCTAAATGTAAGACTAGTGCAAACAGGATTTTATGGAGGCATAAGAGATTACTTGTGCATAACTCTCAATAGTATTATTGTAGTTGTTATAATAGGGTGGTGTGCAAAATGTATTATAAATAAGGCTTTGTGTATTCTGCACCGCCTCATCTATCTATCTATCTATCTATCTATCTATCTATCTATCTATCTATCTATCTATCTATCTAATCTGCACCAACATAATTCAACATATGTCACAAATAGCCAAACTACCAGATTAATATATATGAATCAAGATTTTCTTCCTTGTTTTTATAGCATTTGCTTTTCTTCTGAATTTAAGGTTTTCAATCAATGCAGTTTTGGGGGGACAGGGGTAAAATACTGGGGGAATGAAATTAAAAAAGAAGAGGGAGTCTGGGGAACAGTGAACATTTGGGGCTAGGGCAAAGTAACAGGAGCAATAGGGGAAGGAAATGTCAACTGCTTAGGGATTTTAGAAGTATTACTAATACATACATGAAATAAAATGGGGGAAGGGTATCAGGGTGCATGAGTGAAGGCTCAACCTTCTGCCCACTGGCAGTCCTGCTCAGATCCCTTCTGCTTGCTAGGAATCTAGGATGTCACAATCATATGTACTTTGCAGCCAGACATAAAGTTAAACAAATATATAAGCTGAAATCCCCAAGAAGGCAACTCTCTGATTTCTTCAATTATACAGAAACCTCACTGAGGGCTAAACTACACAATATGTTAAATATGTAGCACGCAGCTTAGCCTCTCTTTTTTAATTACAAGTAAAGATGTAGGGCCCCAGCTTGGATGGGGACCACTTCACACAGTTAGGGGAGGTTTAAACCTTCCCCACACAGCTGCTTGTTTTCCTAAATCCCCCCCCCCTGCCCACCCCCACACATGCAGGGACCAAAAGATAAGCCTGCATTAGTGCCAATGGAGATTTGCTTCATTCAGGGGCATTTCCTCTTAGACAAAATAATGTATATTCACATTCCACCACCACACTGTAAAAAGTATGTCTGCCTTCATCTGTACTTACTTTCCTGTTTGGTGTCACATGCAAAAGAAACTATCCTAAAGAGAATTGGATTTTGCAATTGTCATGGATGGCTTAAAATAGTACATTGAGAGAATAATACAGCTTTGTTGCCTAACGTATTTTATTATGTTCTTTTTTTTTTTTTAGAAAGATACTGAAAAATGTTATGATTGTTTTTATTGCTCCTTTTGTGTTGTTAGCTGCCTTGAGGTTCTGCTCAACTGAAAGGTGGAGCAGAAGGCTTTTTACAAACTAATAAATAAGGCCATCTGTAATGAACACTAAAAAACCCAGTGCTGGAAACAGAGAGTGGGGGAGGGCTGTTGCCCATGCCTTACTTACAGACTTCCCAGAGGCCTCTCATTGGGTGGCCACTGCTGGAAACGAGATGGGCAGGATTAGATAAACCCTCCCTGATATCCAGAATGGCTCTTCCTGTGTTCTTCTGTCTACTGTGCATTGAAATTCATTCACAATTGTGTAGAGAGAGTCTATGTGCTTGCTCTGTTCATCCCTTCTGCTGCATGTGTGTGTGTGTGTGTGTGTTGGGGGGGATTTGGGTGCAACCCCCTTCCATGTGTTCATCTGTGTATGCTAATATGTCTTATATTTCATATATGCTAGCCAATAAAAGTTGCAACATCCTCATCATAGGCTTCATAGGATTTATTTTATGGCATTTATGAACTACCGGATGAATACTCTTATAACTGAAGCTCCTGCTTTTAGACAAAGAAAGAGAGAAAGAAAGAAAGAAAGAAAGAACTAGAGCTTCTTGTCTAACCTCTTTTGGACTCATGGCTTTTTGCCACACACACTGGATTGAAGAGCACAGTCACTTCAATAGAAAAGCCATAGACAAAATTAGAGAATAGGTACCATGGTATTTTATGGAAAAGTTTAAAAATGGAGGAGAAAACAAAACATGCATTACCCAGTTTAGCTTTTGTTAGCAGAGATGATGACTCCTTGCTCAGAGTGACTCCATCCAGTATTTTTCATTTAACTTTTATAGGTTTACACTTGGTCACAATGTGTATTTTGACTATTGATTGGTTGGTGTACCCTTTTACTCCTCCCTCTTTCCCATTGTTCATACCTTCCCTTTACAGCAGTGTTGACCCCTTCCCCAGTAACCTCCCCCCACCCTTTTTACACCAAGAGGATTGAACTCTTGCTATGTTCATGTACTCCTGTCTTAGCCACAAGATGACACATCTCTTTGTCTGGCAAAGTCTGACCACCAAATGCCACTCTTTTCTAATCCCTAAGTGTTACTGACGGAGGGAGCAATCCTATGGCTACGAGTCAGTGGCTAGATGGCCATAGGATATCTGGTTTTCCCAGAACTGACCTTGGAAACCGCGCTTCGAGGTTGGTTCCTGGAAAACTGACCTCTCCTGCCTCACAGGCAGCACAGAAAAGCCCTGTGCTCTGCACTTGCAAGAGGAGTGTGGAGCAGCCAAAATGGGGCATGCTGGGGGGCATTCCAGGGAGGGGAGGGCGGAAATGCCTGTACGACACATCCAATGTGTCGTATGGCAGCCTTTTCCCCCACTCAGCTGTCCTGTGGCTAGACAGCCACAATTGGCTGTCTAGCTGAAAATGCAGGGCAGGAGGAACGCGGAGGGAATGATCCCCTCTGTGCTTCTCCTGCCCTACATTGGATAGGCGGTCACCTCCAAGTTCGGAGGAAGCTGCCTATCTGCATAGGATTGTGCCCTTAATGTACATATCTTAGTGCTAGGCGTTAGTTCCCTTTTTCTGTATCTCATGTCCTACAGCAGGGGTAGCCTTCCAAATGGTTCGGCCTACAACTCCCATCTTCCCTCACCATTGGCTAGGCTGGCTAGGGATGATGGGAGTTGTACGCCAAAACATCTACAGGGCCACAAGTTACTCACCCCTGTCCTAGGTCACCACTTCCTCTTTTTACGTGTGTGCTTAAGGCTTCTTTGGTCAAGCTGAGTTAACTTATACATATTTGTATATAAAAATACACATACATATTTTTATTTTACATTCAAATCATTAATGCATTATTAAATCATTAATGCAATTGTATTAGAAACCCTGAGTTTTTAACCTTTACCCTTACATTTTTCCTATAACCATAGATCCACATTTCTAAGTAAACATGAGTTTAACTTGATCAGGTTATAAAGAAACTGTTATCATCCTGTAGATTTCTCAGATGTTTTTACATTTTTCCCTAGACTACCAGATAAACATTTCATAATTAATAATTGTCTTTGCATTTGATCATGTGTCTGCATAGTCAACTGAGGATTCATTTTCATTTGGTCCACTGACCCTCTCTTTTAAGTTAATCGTTGTAAATTATCAGCATAGTTTCTCCTTAACCAAGACCAGTTCTGAATTTTCCAGTACCAAGGAGTAGCCAAAACCTCAGAAATGAATCTTTTCTCATTGGCAATACTAGACTTGCCTTTTATTATATCTTTTGTTATTCTTTTATAGTGCATAATGCATTGTTGATTTGGTTCTACATTCAGTTGCTAGCATGCTGTCTAATGGTAATTCATTCAAGCAGGACAAAAGTCTGTATTTTCAAAATCACTTTTAGCTGAACCCCCTGCACTTCTATTTAATGGTTATGTACTCAACCCCTGAGTACATAACCCTTGGGCCACGGTGGCTTAGTGGTTAAGACGCTGAACTGCAGACTGGAAGGTCGGCAGGTCAGCAGTTCGAGACCCGAGTGCTGCGTGACGGAGTGAGTTCCCGTCTTCAGTCCCAGCTTCTGCCAACCTAGCAGTTCGAAAGCAAGAAATTGCAAGTAGATAAATAGGTACCGCCTCGGCAGGAAAGGTAGCAGCGTTCCGTGCACCTCGGTGTTCAGTCATGCCGGCCACATGACCACGGAAGCGTCTTCGGACAGCGCTGGCTCTTCGGCTTAGAAACGGGGATGAGCACCGCACCCTAGAGTCGGACACGACTGCTTGGGGACACCTTTACCTTTTTACTCAACCCCTCTCTCCACATACACACGCACGCGCATGCGCGCGCACACACACACACACGTATACGTACATACAGACATACATATAGGACATAGGGATTGTGGATTTTGATGGCCTTTTATGGGATTTTATTTTGAGTTGAAACAAATTATCAGTTTTGAGATAGAGTTGAAACAAAAAAAAAACATGAATAGGAAGCTGAAATCAAATTCAGGGGTTCTATTAAGGAAGAGCAGAGGGACAGCACTTTTGTATTTCAAACCATACATAATTATATCTCAAGAGGACCCTGGTTATTATGGGTGTTGAAAAATAACCACAATAACTTTTCCTTTAATACATTTTTTTAAAGAAACACCAACAACAGCTAGGTCTTACATATATTGAAGAATAGGCATTTGAATCTTGTTTTGAAGGTCTCCCTACATCCCATTCCCAATGATACCTGAAATGGCACACTTGATCAAATTCCTGGGTAGTACAATTTGCTCTGGTTCATATGTTCAGGTAAGGTAGTACCGAAATAGCATGGTGGTGGAGTAGTAGCATGATGAGCCTCTCCACTCCAATATGCAGATACTGTCCACTGTAAGCTGGGAATGAATCATAAGAAGTAGGCCTCTATGCTATCAGGTATCAAGAGTTCATTTCACACTGGACATTAACCAAAGTGCGGTCCAGACAAAATAGAGGTACTGGTAGTAGATGGTTTATTTGCCCAGGTGAGTGGCATTTACCTGTCTTAAATAGGGTTACACTTCTACCGAAAAACCAAGTATGTGCTCTTTGATCCATCATTGTCATTGCAACCTCAGCAATCTTCTTCCTTTACCAGCATTGACGACATGGGGCTGCCTTTGATAACAGTCTGGAAACTTCAGATAGTTCAGAACCAACTAAAGTTAGGGATCTGTGAAACATTCTCTCTGGCAGTGGTTGCTGTTGTTGTTTTACAAATTTACCCATTTTGGACCTCCTGGACCTGAACATGAACCCGAATGCAATTTACGGTTGGAAATCCATACATTTCTGAGCTTACGATGCCTTCCGCAAAAAGAAAAGAAAAGAAGTGTTCAACAACATGTGCACATTTGAAAAATGCATTAAGAAATGTACATACATTTCCAAAATGTGCATGAACATTCTACAGTCAATAGGTGCATGTGTTGAAAAAGTGTCCGTTGTTAAATGTGCACAAAACATGCATTGATGAATACGAATGAGTATGAAAAATGAGTACAAATTTCTGTGCACGCGTGTGCACACACACATATTGCAAGCTTGTGTGGAAACAGGATGGAACTTGTCCTCAAAAACCCAACCATCTTGTCAAGACTGAAACTGGTAGATTCCTCCCTCCCTATTCAGAATACAAGACTCCTTGTCAACTAGGAATAGATGGTATGAGCATATTACACCACTATTTCACTTTGTGATGAGTTTGCATGACACTTTGAAGATAAAGTCATTCAGATTCGTCATGAATTGGACACCGCAATTAATGTAGTTCCATTAGTAGAGACATCCAGAGTACCATCTGGTCCAGTTTTATTGGGTGAGTTTCAGTTATTGAGGCCCGAGGATGCAGACAAGGTGGTTGGACAAGTCCAATCGACCCCCTGTGTGCTTAACCCTTGCTCTTCATGGCTTATTACATCAAACAAGGAGGGGATGTCCAGCTGGGCCCAGGAGGTTGTAAGCCTCTCCTTGAGAGAGGGAGTTTTTCTGGCCTCTTTAAAAGAGGTGGTAATTAGGCCACTCCTGAAATTATTTATTTTAATTTAATTGTATTTATTTCATTTCTATACTGCCCAATAGCTAGGGGTGGACGAAAGTCACTTACCTGTCCTCGAATCTTTTCGTGGTGGGGGGGAGGCGCTTCGCTGCTCCCCCCGCGAAGTTCAGGCCGGGGGAGGAGGCTTCCCGCCTCGCCCGGCCGAAATTCAGGCCGGGGGGGAGGCGCGTCGCCTCGCCTCGCCCGGCCGCGAACTAAAAAGTTTTTTTTTTTAAAAAAAATGCCCCCGTGATAGGCTACATGACGATTAACGTAGCCTATCACGGCTAGATCTGCAAAGTCAGCCGTGATAGGCTACGTTAATCGTCACGTAGCCTATCACAGGGGCATTTTTGTTTTTTTTTCTTTGATTGGAATGGCGGCGGTGGTGGCAGCCGGTCAAAAGACCGGCTGCTGCTCCCACCTCGCACGAAGACCCGCCGAACCGCCAGCCAGACCTGCCGCCGGGAGGGACATTCGCCAAAGGTAAGTCCCGTCCCGGGGGGGGTGCGGGGGGCAGGGGGGGTGCAGAGAATTTCTCCCCGAAACTTGTTCGGGAGCCGAACATATTGGCGCTCGGTCCCCCGAAGTTTCGGGGAGAAATTCTCCACCATCCCTACCAATAGCCAAAGCTCTCTTCGAGTTTAACTTGGACCTGGAGGATGTTAACAACTATAGGCTGGTGGCCAACTTCCCCTTCCTGGGCAAGGTGCTTGAGCGGGTGGTTGCAGGACAACTCCAGGCACTCTTGAATGAAACAGATTATCTAGATCCATTTCAATCGGGCTTCAGGCCTGGTTTTGGAATGGAAACTTACTTGGTTGCCCTGTGGGATGACCTTGCTGGGAGAGGGACAGGGGCAGTATGACCCTGTTGTTTCTCCTGGACCTCTCAGCAGCTTTCGATACCATCGACCATGGTATCCTTCTGGATAGGTTGTCTGGGCTGGGAGTTGGAGGCGCTGCACTACAGTGGTTCTGCTCCTACTTGGATGGCTGATACCAGAAGGTGGTGCTGGAGGGTTATTGCCTTGTGCCTTGGCAATTATATCCATGGGGCTCTAGTTTTATCCCCTATGCTGTTTAACATCTATATGAGACCACTGGGTGTGGGCTGATGACACCCAGTATGCGGGTGACACGCAGCTCTACCTCTCTTTTTCTTCAGATCTAGGTGAGGCAGTGACTGTTTTGAATCAGTGCCTGGGCATGGTGATGGACTGGATGAGGGACAAGAAGAAATTGAAACTCAATCCAGACAAGATGGAGGTACTGTTAGTGGGTAGTTCATCAGCCTGGCTAGGTGATGTTCAACCTGTTCTGGAGGGGGTTGCACTCCCCCTAAAAACTGTTTTACTGTTTTAGATTTTAACTGGTTTTAGCTTGTTTAATAGTATAATATGTTTTTAGGTGTTTAAATTATTTATTGTTTTATACTGTTTAAATTGATTTTATCTGTATGCTACCCTGAGATCTTAATGATATAGGGCAGGATAGAATTGTTATAAATAAATAAATAAATAAATAAATAAATAAAGGATCAGGTTCAGAGTTTGTGGGTGCTCTTGGATCCAAAACTGTCAGTTGAGGCATAGATAAACTCAGTGGCATGGAGCACTTTTTATCAGCTTAGGCTGATATACCAACTATGCCCTTATCTGGATAGAGATAGCCTAGCTGCAGTTATCCATGCTCTGATAACCTCTTGTTTAGATTACTGCAATATGTTATACGTGGGGCTGCCTTTGAAAAAAGTCCAGAAAATTCAGCTAGTCCAAAATAGGGTAGCAAGATTATTAACAGGGACTGGCCAACGAGATCACATTATGCCAGCACCTTTCCATTTACACTGGCTGCCAGTCCATTTCCAGGCCTGATTCAAAGTGCTGGTATTAACATTCAAAGCACTAAAAATGGCTTGGGGCCAGGTTATCTGAAGGATTGCCTCCTCCCATATGTGCCTGCCTAGATCCTAAGATCATCCTTGGGGATCCTTCTCCAGGAGCCCCCGCCAAAGGAAGAGGGCCTTTTCTATTGTGGCACCCCACAACTAGGGATGTACGAAACACCTACCTGGCTCCACGCCGGGCAATCCGCGGTGGGGGGGAGGCGCTCCGTCTCTCCCCCCGGAATCCTCAACGGGGGGCAGGTGCTCCATCCCTCCCCCCGGAATCCTGTGTGGCCAACTCCACTCCGCGGCCAAGCTGGAGCCGCAGAGCCGCTGGCCTGCTCCAGCCGCCTGCAGCCAGACATCCAGCTGCTGGGCAGCCCTGCAGGGACGCAAATAGCAGCTGTCGTAGCCACTGCCATTTGCATCCCTGTATTGAGTCATGATAGGCTACGTAAATATTTACGTAGCCTATCACGGCAGGGGGGAAAACCCCAGTGTAAGCAAATGGCGGTAGCCGCTGCCATTTGCGTACGCTGGGGTTTCCCTCCCCCCACCATGATAGGCTACTTAAATACTTATGTAGCCTATCACAACCTCTGCAGGGACGCAAATGGCATCCCTGTGTTAGTCGTGATAGGCTACGTAAGTATTTACATAGCCTATCATGGCTAGGAAGAGGAGGAAGCAAATGGCGGCTGCAGGACGGCCGCCATTCGCAAAGCAGTGCGGACAGGAGCAGATAAGTGCTCCATTTTGCGAGCCTTTCGTGGGTTGGGGGGGCCGGGGGCTTCGTTCCGTGATGGATTTTGGGGGGCAGAATGCACTGGCATTCGGCCTCACTGAGATCCATCGCGGAATTCTCTGACATCCCTACCCACAACAGAACGAGCTCCCTAGAGAGGTTTGTCTGGCACCTATGGTGTACTCCTTCCGGTGCCAGGTGAAGGACTTTTTATTCTGCCAGTATTTTAGCATTTTATCTTCCCAATCTTTTAGCTCTAGTGTTTTAAATCTATATTTTAAATCTCTGCATTTCTGCTAGGTTTTATTCTGGTTGTACTGTTATATTGTGGTTTTAAGCTTTCATATCTTATATTGTTTTATGCTGCGCTTTGTGGTTTCAGTTTCTGTGAATCACTCAGAGAGCTTCAGCTACTGGATGGTATTGAAGTGAAATAAATAAAATAAATAAAATAAATTCATGAACTGCACTGGCTTCCAGCCCAGTTTTGGTGCCAATTCAACATGTAGTGCATCTCCTCCCATATTTACTCACCTGGACCCTAAGGCCATCATCTGAGGCCCTTCTCCAGATGCCCCTGCAAAATAAGGCAAGGCAGGAAGCTACAAGAGAAAGAGCCTTTTCGGTGTTGGTGCCATGTCTGGTGCCTACATTGTGATCTTTTTGGCACAAGGCGAAGACCTCCCCGCCGCCTCGGAATTTTAGTGACTGAATTGTTTTAGATCTTCACAGTGATTTATCCCTGCTTCTGTATTTACTTCTGATTTTATTATGTGCTGCTGCTGGTTTTATCTTGTTTTTATCTGCCCTGTTTTATCTTATAGAATCATAGAATCATAGAATAGTAGGGTTGGAAGGGGCCTACAAGGCCATCGAGTCCAACCCCCTGCTCAATGCAGGAATCCAAGTCAGAGCATCCCTGACAAATGGCTGTCCAGCCTCGTCTTGAAGGCCTCCAGTGTGGGAGAGCCCACCACCTCCCCAGGTAATTGGTTCCATTGTCGTATTGGTATTGCTCTTACAGTCAGGAAGTTTTTCCTGATGTTCAGCCGGAATCTGGCTTCCTGTAACTTGAGCCCATTATTCTGTGTCCTGCACTCTGGGATGATCAAGAAGAGATCCTGGCCTTCTTCTCTGTGACAACCTTTCAAGTACTTGAAGAGTGCTATCATATCTCCCCTCAGTCTTCTCTTCTCAAGGCTAAACATGCCCAGTTCTTTCAGTCTCTCTTCATAGGGCTTTGTTTCCAGTCCCCTGATCATCTTTGTTGCCCTCCTCTGAACCCTCTCCAGTTTGTCTGCATCCTTCTTAAAGTGTGGTGCCCAGAACTGGACACAGTACTCCAGATGAGGCCTAACCAGTGCTGAGTAGAGGGGAACTAGTACTTCCCGGGATTTGGAAGCAATGCTTCTATGAATGCAGCCCAAAATAGCATTTGCCTTTTTTGCAGCCACATCACATTGTTGGCTCATATTCAGCTTGTGATCGACAACAATTCCAAGATCCTTCTTGCTTGTAGTGTGGTTGAGCCACGTATCCCCCATCTTGTAAATGTGCATTTGGTTTCTTTTTCCTAGGTGCAGAACTTGGCATTTGTCCCTATTAAATGCCATTCTGTTGTTTTCTGCCCAGCGCTCCAGTCTATCCAGATCACTTAGAATTTTGTTTCTGTCTTCCAAAGTATTAGCTGTCCCTCCCAATTTTGTGTCATCTGCAAATTTGATCAGCATTCCCTGCACCTGCTCCTCCAAGTCATTAATAAAAATGTTGAAGAGCACTGGGCCCAGGACTGAGCCCTGCGGTACCCCACTCGTTACCTCTCCCCAGCTTGAGAAGGTCCCATTGATAAGCACTCTTTGAGTCCGATTCTGTAGCCAACTGTGGATCCACCGGATTGTTGTTTCATCTAGCCCACTTGGAGCTAGTTTGCTCATCAGGATATCATGGGGCACTTTGTAGAAAGCTTTGCTGAAGTCGAGGTATATGATGTCTACAGGATTCCCACGGTCTACAAGGGAGGTTACTTGATCAAAAAATGAAATCAGATTTGTCTGGCAGGACTTGTTTTTGACAAATCCATGTTGGCTTCGAGTAATCACGGCATTGTTGTCAAGGTGCTTACAAATGGATTGCTTTATCATCTGCTCCAGAATTTTCCCAGGGATTGATGTCAGACTGACTGGTCTGTAGTTCCCAGGTTCCTCCTTTTAACCCTTTTTGAAGATAGGGACAATGTTAGCCCTCCTCCAGTCATCTGGCACTTCCCCCGTCCTCCATGATTTCTCAAAGAGAATAGACAGCGGTTCTGAGAGTTCTTCTGCCAGTTCCTTTATGACTCTAGGATGCAGTTCATCTGGCCCTGGAGATTTGAACTCATTCAAAGTAATGAGGTCTTCCTTGACCAAAAGCCTGTCGATCTCAAGCTGCAATTCTGCCCCTTCAGCCTGTACTTCGCCTTTGCCAGGGGGGTCATAGACCCTCTTTTGGGAGAAGACTGAGCCAAAGTAGGAATTGAGCACCTCTGCCTTTTCTTTGTCATCTGTTATCATTTTGCCATCCTTATTTAATAGCTGAACCACCATTTCTTTCCTCTGCCTTTTACTATGCACGTAGCTGAAGAAAGCCTTTTTGTTGTTTTTAACATCCCTTGCTAACCTCAGCTCATTCTCAGCTTTAGCCTTCCTGACGCCATCCCTGCAATTCTGTGCTATCTGCCTGTACTCTTCCTTTGTTACTTGGCCTTCTTTCCACTTCCTATATGTGTCCTTGTTTGTTTTCAGGTCATCCCTAAGCTTTTTGTGAAGCCACATTGGCTTCTTCTGTTGTCTTCCACCTTTTCTTCTTGTTGGAATTGCTTGTGATTGTGCCTTGAGAATTTCCTTTTTTAAAAGCTCCCACCCATCTTGGACTCCTTTTCTCGCTAGCATCGCTTGCCATGGGACCTTACTGATCATTGTTCTGAGTTTATGAAAATCAGCTTTCCTAAAATCCAGGCTATGCGTTTGACTACACTCGGCTTTTGCTTCCCTTAGAACCAAGAACTCAAGTACAACATGGTCGCTTTCCCCCAGAGTTCCTGTAACTGCTACTTTATCCACTAAGTCATCTCTGTTGGTTAGGATCAAGTCAAGGATAGCCGATCCTCTAGTTCCTTCCTCTACTTTCTGTAGGAGGAAGTTATCCACCACACAAGTCAGGAATTTCCTGGAGGGGCCATATTTTGCAGAATTTGTCTCCCAACAAACATCGGGGAAATTGAAGTCCCCCATTACTACTACATTATGCCTCCTTAAAACATTGGCTATTTGCTTTTCAAAAGTTTCATCCTTGTCTTCTCCTTGATTGGATGGCCGGTAGTAGACTCCGACCACCAGGTTCCTTTTATTCTTTGCTCCATTTATTTCAACCCAGATGCTCTCGATGGGGCTACCAAGCTCCTCCTCCTGTATTTCTGTGCAGAGATATGTATTTTTCACATACAGTGCAACCCCACCTCCCTTTCTGTTCCTCCTGTTCTTTTTGAACAAGTTATATCCTTCAATTGCTGTATTCCAGTCATGAGAGTCATCCCACCAAGTCTCAGTTATACCTATCAAGTCATAATTTCCCTCTTGTATTAAGAGTTCAAGTTCGTTCTGTTTGTCCCCATACTCTGGGCATTAGTATATAGACATCGAAGACCATGTGCTTCATAGTCTGGCTTTCTTCCTACATGTGTCTGAAAACTATTATTGGGTGTTATCAGAGCTGTTCTCTCCATTGCAGTGCATGCGCCTATGTCCATTGTTACCCCCAACATTACATCTCCCTTCCCCGTAGGATTCAGTTTAAAGCCCTCCTGATGAAGTTCTTCATGCTGTGGCCAAACACATTCTTCCCATCCTTTGTGAGGTGCAACCCATCCCTAGCCAACAGCCCATCTTCCAGGAAGTATAGCCCGTGGTTCCAGAATCCAAATCTCTCTCGTCGGCACCACCTTCGTAGCCAGTCATTCACCCGGAGTATTTTTCGTTCCCTTTCTATCCCTCTTCTAACTACTGGAAGGATGGATGAGAAAACTATCTGGACCCCAAAGTTCTTGAGTTTCCTTCCCAAAGCTTCAAAGTCTGACGTGATCTCTTTGTAGCTCCGCTTGGCGGTATCATTTGTTCCCACATGGATGAGAAGAAAGGGATACCTGTCAGTGGGCTTTATGAGTGCAGGCAACCTTTCAGTCATGTCTCTAATCTGTCCTCCCGGGAGACAACATACCTGACGAGTCCATGGGTCTTCGCGACATACTTGGGTCTCGATCCCACGCAGGAAGGAGTCTCCCACTACTACCACTCTTCTTCTTCTTGTAGGCCTGGGATTCATCGCCTCTGTTTGACTGACCTTTAGCCTCTTGCTCACTCTCATGCAGGTTCCCCTGTGATTCTTCCTCTGCAGGCTGTCCTCCAGTCTCATCCTGTTAGATAAAAAGTTCTTGCTTCTGGTTGAAAGAAAGGAT
Source organism: Heloderma suspectum (assembly GCF_057233095.1). Lineage (NCBI taxonomy): Eukaryota > Metazoa > Chordata > Lepidosauria > Squamata > Helodermatidae > Heloderma > Heloderma suspectum. The sequence continues at coordinate 240,361,439 of NC_139459.1, read as the reverse complement.
GCCAGACAGGCAGCAGTGGATCCAACACTATTTTATTGAACGTTTTGCAAAACGGGTGCAGAGCAGTCAGCAGTCTGGACCCTGAGCTAAGCAAGCATAAGTCTTTTTATACCCCCTCCCCTTTACAATTTTCTGTTAGCCACAAGACATGTCAACTGACTGAGCCGTTAGCTGACTCCTTAGAGCACGACTGTGCCAACATGTTTATTTCTGATTATGCTTATGTGACTGTCTCACCAGACTTCCCCTTTTTAACAGATGTACACTGCCACTGGACATGTGTCTGGTGGGCTCATAATTATGAAAAATAGCTCAAAGGTCTAGCAAAGAGCTGACAGCCAAAGAATAAGAGGACAGTCTTTTTCTAACAATTCCCTCCTTTAAGTCTTTACTCATGTCTTCAAGCGTTTTAAAACGGGGTTTCTCTATCAGCACAATAAAGCAAGAGCATTTGTTTTGACAGAGCAGTTTCAATTAACTGCTGGGATTTATAAACAAGAGGCGATTGTGGCTCTTGGACGGTTTCTTCGCCTGTGTCCCTGGCAGCTTCCGGTGGGGTGCCAGGGAGCAGAGGACCGTGGCCCGTGTCCTCCTGTTCTTTCCAGGTGACAGAAGGAAGCAAGGGTCGCCTAAATGGCTTTATCTGGCTGCAATGTGTCCATTTGCTAGAACCCACAAGCTTTATACACGAGTGGCTGGTTGGTCCCACCAAATAAGGCCCCGCCCACCCTTCCTTTAAAGCTTTTTTATTCTACTTTTTCAGCAACACCTCGTCTTTTGTCTGGAAGAGATGGATAGGTGCATCTAACAGGAATCCCTGGAACGGAACGGAATAAGCTCGTAGCTGTGAAAGAACAGACTGTAGAGAAGTCAACTGATCTCTTAGCATCTGATTACCTATCTCCCACCTGACTTCCTCCCTCCTTCTGCAGTGTACCTGAGGCGGGAACCTAAACATTAGCTCAAAGGGGGACAGTTTTATGTCTTTTCCTGGCATTTTTCGAAGCTTTGTCAAAGCTATTGGCAGAGCCTTTACCTAAGTGAGTCTTACCCCTTGCTGGAGCTTGGTTAGAGTCTCCTTGAGACTCCGATTGGTTCTTTCAACCTGCCTACTCGCCTGGGGTCTCTAAGGGCAGTGTGAGTGCCACTCTACCCCCAGGGCTCGTGCCAACCCTTGCGTAACAGCTGAGGTGAAATGTGAGCCCTGGTCGGACTCTACAACCTCAGGCAGGGAGAACTGGGGCACCACCTCCTGTAACAACTTAGCAACTACAGTTTTTGCTTGACAGTTTCTGCATGGAAACGCCTCTACCCACCCTGTCATTTGACACACTATTACAAGCAAGTATCTGCAACCCCTACACGGTGGCATTTCAGCAAAATTAATCTGCACCCTCTGGAAGGGATAATATGCCCATGGTCGCCCTCCCTTTGGTGGAGGGGGGTGCCCTGGGGGAATTAATTTTCTGGCAAACCTCACATGTTGCTGCTAATCGATGGGTGCGTACAGTTAGGCCAGGAGAGACGAACAGCCTCTTGCAATGGTCAATCATAGCTGATGCCCCAGGATGTCCAAGAGAGTGATGCACTTGTTCTAAGATAGCTCCCTGCAGGGTCTGCGGTAGGAGCAGTCTCCCATCTGTCATCTGGATCCATCCGTCGCCACGGGGACTTACTCTGTGTTCTTGCGCCATCTGTAACTCGGAAGGGGAGTATGTGGGGGCTCCTCTCTTCTGGGTAAGACAAGAAATGTCTCTTGGATTCTTTCTTTGGCTGCCCTCTTTGCGGCCTCATTTGTCCTTAAGCAACTCGGCCAGCCTCTTGCCACGACATCAAGGACCTTGGAGTAATATCCCACCGGCCTCCAGGAGGGGCCCTTTCGCTGGCAAAGTACTCTCGAGGCTACGCCTTTATTTTTATGCACATAGAGTCTAAATGGTCGACTAGGATTTGGTATGGCTAGGGCAGGTGGCGACACAAGGGCAGCTTTGAGACTGAGGAAAGACTTATTTATCTTTTTGCAGTGCCTCGTACAGCGGTCGTGCCGTCTCCCCATCTATGTAGACAAGAGGGTGGGCAGCTGGCTGGGGTTGAGGCACATGGAGATCTACCCAGGAGGAGATTTTATATCCCACAGAGTTGCATCAGGGCAGGGCCCCTAGGGGTCTTTATCACCAATGCTTTTAAAGGTGTAGTTGGCCCCAATGTCAGCAGAAGAGCTGGAACGGCTAATGGCACGCAGACTGATGGAGCCCAATTTGCTTGAGACTTTTGCAATAGACTCCCTGCTTGCATCAGGAGAATCCAAAAGAGGGGGAGCCTTTACTGCTTGCTGGCTGCCTGGCTGCTGCAGGGCTCTATTGACTTGCCTGCGGAACATCTTGCGGATGCTGCCTCTTGATTTTTTTTTTTTTTCTCATCATCAGTTCATCCACCATAGACTGCAGGCAGATGCTCAGCATTATGGCCTGCAGGCTGGTGATTGTGACCCACTGTAGGCAGTCTTTATTTATCAGGTACTTAAAGGCAAGTTCTAGCTTCACCTCTGACTTGTCAGCGGTAGGGCCTGATGTCTCGTTGTGCACGGGGACCGAGGAAGTGACCCGCCAGCAGCGCATTCGGGTCACCTTGAAACTTCCCTCCTTGATCTGGTCATTGGGCAGCTTGACCTGGAAGTTCAGCTTACTATTCTCAGCCCCCACAATGATGTGGCAGCCCTTTTCAGGGAAGTCTGTGATGCAGGGGTCAAATTTGAGATAGCTGTAATACTTGAGGGTCTGTGCCAAGCGAATGAACTCCTTCTTGGAGACCTTATCTTGTAGGGACTTCAGCTGACGGTGTTGCCAACTTGGCACGAGAGGCCCTTCCGACCCCGGCCCAGACTAGGGGATTGACTCTGTATTCTATTAAGCACCAGTCCTCGTCTGCCTCTGGGGCGGGCTCCTCTGCGACCTTTGAAAGGGCCATTTGATAGTTACTGCTCTGTTGCTTGGGGAGCTGTACTTCTATCCTTCCGTCAGAAGTGAAAGCAATCTCAATTTGGAGCTTAGTCAATAAGTCCCTTCTTAACAATGCCACCGGACAGGAGGGGGTACAGACAAATGCATGTGCTAGGTGTGTTTTCCCAACCTTGGTGAGCAAGGGACGAGAAAGGGGCACTCGGGTTGCCCTTCCCTCGACCCCCATTATGGTAGTAGATCCCCCACTTCTCGTTGGTGGTTGGCTAAGGGGGGAGGATGGACAGGGCGGCCCCTGTATCTACAAGGGCATCGTAGGAGCAGCCCCCAACTTTAATTTTGACTATGGGGTCCCATCTTTGCCTCAGAGATGGCTCAGAGGGGGCTGGGCCCCGGTCTGTCTTAGTCTCTTTCTTGTTCATGCAAAATCCTTTCTGCCCCCCCCCCACACCCTCCTCTCTCTCTTTTTGCTTCAAGGCTTCACAGTCACGCTTCCAGTGCCTAATTTTCTTACAGAAGGCACACTGGTCTTTTCTCAGGGAGGACCCCTTCCTCCCTCCTTTTCCTCTCTTCTTAGCTCCTCCTTTGTTGGGTCTGAGAACCGCAGCGAGGAGCTTCGCTTGCCTCTTGTCTTTCATAAACTTTCTGAGCTCTACTAAAACACTTAGGTCAGCCACCAATCTTCTCTTAACTTTCTGCAACTTCTTTCTGATGTCTTGGCAACTATTTCCCACAAACTGAGTTGTGAGAATCCTTAAATTATTTGGGTCCTTCAAGTCAATATCAGTATACTTGGCGAAGGCTTCCCTTAGCCTTTGGAGGAACACGGCAGGAGGTTCGTTTTTGTCTTGTTTTAAAGTCAGGACTTTTTGCAAATTGGGGCCCCCCCGCGTGGTTTGCTTCATGCCCACTAAAACGAACCGAAAATACTCAGCATGTAGCTGTCTCTGTGCCACCATGGCTACCCCCCAATCGGGCCGTCCTGTGGGCAGAGCTGCTGCCGTCTCATCCTCAGTTGCCTGGGGGTGTTCCTCTCTAAACCTGGCCCATGCCCCCGCAAGGATGGTTGGTTTCTCATTGACCATCACAGGAGGGGCCAGAGACATGCATTTGACAACCCACGGAGCGGGCTTGCCGCCAAGGGGTATGCAGGTCGCCCATGAATCGATATAGGGGAACTGGTCTCAACTTCCCCTCTGTGTTACTATTATACGCACAGCAGATACCAGGGTTGGGTCAAAAGACCCCTCGGGTGGCCATTTGGGTTCTACTACCAGCCATTCCCGGGCACAAAGAAGGACAAGGCAATCCTTTGTCATCTTAGTTCTATAATCTTGCTTAAAATGTGACCAGTTGCGCAAACAACACTCCAAGGGCATATGGGACTCTCCTGTAGGCCTGGATTGGGACCCGCCCATGACGGTGGGGATTTCAATCAACAATTCTCGCGCTTCACCCTCCTCTGACCCAGCCCGTCTCCGGGGTAGGGAAATGCAGATCGGAGCTCCTCACTCGCTTCGCCCGTAGGCGTCTCACACAATCACAAACACACCACCGTCCCGCATTTATCCCCTAATGTAAGCTGTTTCACTTACCCCAAAAGCCTCTTCTGTCCCGCCCGCAGCTGCATCCAGCTGCTTTATTGATCCACTGCCGGTGCCTAAAAGGAGTGATTACGTCTCCCTCTTCCTCTGGCGTTGGTCCCCAAGCGCTTTTGCCGCCGCCGTCGTGAGGAGAAGGCAGTGTAAACAACTGCCTGTGGCCACTTCTCCTCCGTGGCCCCTCGGTTCAGCACAAAGGGGACGTGCCCCGAAGCAGGATCCGAGTCACGGCACCAAATTGTTAGATAAAAAGTTCTTGCTTCTGGTTGAAAGAAAGGATGCCAGACAGGCAGCAGTGGATCCAACACTATTTTATTGAACGTTTTGCAAAACAGGTGCAGAGCAGTCAGCAGTCTGGACCCTGAGCTAAGCAAGCATAAGTCTTTTTATACCCCCTCCCCTTTACGATTTTCTGTTAGCCACAAGACATGTCAACTGACTGAGCCGTTAGCTGACTCCTTAGAGCACAACTGTGTCAACATGTTTATTTCTGATTATGCTTATGTGACTGTCTCACCAGACTTCCCCTTTTTAACAGATGTACACTGCCACTGGACATGTGTCCGGTGGGCTCATAATTATGACTAATAACTCAAAGGTCTAGCAAAGAGCTGACAGCCAAAGAATAAGAGGACAGTCTTTTTCTAACAATCCGCAAGTACCTGGAATTGGTTCCACAGCTCCACTGCTTCCACTGGTGCAGAATGGCGTCTAGTTCTTCTTCTCCTAACTGTCACCCTTTTCCAAGGAGTATCCTCTACTCCATTTTTCTTCACCTCAGCATTTCCCACTTCTGTCTTGCTGTTGCTCTTCAAGCTTCTGGTCTGCCCTTTGCTGCTGTAGTTCCCCCATTCTGTCCAAGAACTCTTCGTGTTCTCTTATTCCCCGGAGGGTCGACAGTCGCCGCTCCAGTCCACTTACTTTTTCCTCCAGCAGCGTGATCAACTTGCACTTGTTGCAGGTGTAGGCCATGTTGTTCTCAGGCAAGAAAACAAACATTGCACACACCTTGCAGGTCACCACCACTGGAGAGTCTTGTCCTTCCATTGCCTCTTTTCCCTTTTTGTGTCTAGCTTTGTGATTGTTCTTGACTAGCCTGTGCCTGCTTCTCTACTCAGTAGAGGTTAAAAGCAGAGTCCCACTGGTGTGGAAGTGTGTGTTACAAGAAAAATAAATGGAAAAAAGTTAGTTAAAAAATAAAAAAAATGTTAGGGTTGTTTTACTTAATGTGTTTTAAAGGCTTTAAGTTCAACACATGAGGCCCTTCTCTGGCTTCCCCCACCAGGTGAGATGCAGCAAAGTAGTTACTGGCGAGAGAAGCTTTTCAGGTGGCACTGTGGCTGTGAAATCTTCCTCCAAGAGAGGCTTGCATTGTGCCTTCTTTAATGTCATTTTGGTACCAGGAAAATACCTTTTTGATGCCAGGCAAATGCCTTTAGAGAGCAAACTTAAAGGGAAGGAGCCTGAATTACAAGTGTGCTTCAATAACAGAGCCTCTGATCTATATTCTGCTGGACCCTTGTTGCCATGGCAGGGGGTGGGTGAGGAGAAGGGAAAGTAAAAATGGAGGCAGTTTTCACCTCCCCCTCCTCTGCAGGGAGTTTTTGTGCCCTTGGTGCTTGGCTAAACATTCCCCCATGTCAACATGGGGGAATATGTTGACATGGGCATGCTTGTGGGTTGGAAGGGCTATGGATCCAGTGGATCCATGGCCTCACCCTCACTTCCACACTCCCAACATGCCTTTGGTGCTTTTATGGACAAATGCACTGGAGACATTCCCTGAGTACTATTCGCTGCTTTCCAAAATAGAGTGATTTTCCAGCATTTTGGCTCACTGGGAGAGCCTCCATGGATAGAGGAAGCTCTGCTTTGCAGACCATCACTCTCCATGAGTGAACAAATGCAACAGAGGAGATGGGTGGGATGAAACACTCCTTCTCCTCATGGTGTGCCCTATTCATGGTTTGTCCACCTGAATAGGGCTTTGGTATTGAGGACTGAGGATTCTTCAGAATATGGATTTAAATGCTTTTCAGTTCTATTAATCTTAGGATAGATGGCTTTCTTATTTTCCTATCAAACTACAGTCCCTAGCAAAATGCTGTATGCATACAGGCACATGTGGAATCATGCACACAGGATGGACACGTACACTGTTGGCTGATAATTGTGATAAAGGAGAGATAAAGATCTCTCTTGCATAAGATTAATAGAATTGGAAAGCAATCAACTTAATGTATATATGAATGACATTAAAATAATAGTTTCTGAAGGAAAAACAAGAAAACATCATTGTTTTCTCAAAAATCTTGCTTTAATGTTTGATGCCCCAGAGGAACTCATTGATCCTTCAGAGATTTTCAAACTGGAGGTATCATATCCCCTAGCACTAGTAAGCTGATTCAATTACATTTTGATGTATTTTAAGGAAAGAATGAATGTGAAAATGTTCCCAAAATACCCAGAAAAAGAATAGTCATCAGAGGAAATCTCTGCATTGCATTTTTTTAAAAGGAGCACATGAAAGCAATCATTTAGGGCAATTAAATTAAGTTCCTTCTGAAAGCATAGACACATAAATTAATAGTCATATTAATAGCCATAAATAACTGTAAAAGCAAAATGAGCAAACTCATCTGAATACTTCATTTATCTTTCTCATCTGCAGTGGCACGGCCACCTGCTATTATCAACATCTTCTAAAGTGTAATCATTTTATCAATACCAAATGACATCTAATTTGGTTGCATATAAGAAAGATCACTAAATCAAAGCACACTAAACCTCATAAAATATTCCAAATTTAAGTATAGGATAGAAACAATATAATATTCAGAATAGAACCCTGCAGTTTACCACCACATGGGATATCAGTGACAAATTACACAATCTGATAGATGTTTACAATGTCAAGTGGTTAGTCAAGGAAATATAGCTGTGACTTAAGTGAGCAAAGCTATGTCTGTGGTTATACAATTCCATACCTTTGACTATTAAGAAGTGTCAGAGCTTACTGGGAATTGATCATATTCATCATCTGATCAGAATTATGTTGAGTACATAGACAAGACTCGCCAGTCAAGCATCACAGATAAATATATTGGGAGCATGGAGTCTCTGAACTCTTCACTAATTCTCCCATCTCTTGCCCTGGATAGTGCTAAATTTTCAAAGGAAGAGAATACTTAAATACTGCTAAAAATCAGATAAAGGCTCAATTAACACCATATTTCCCTACAGTCTATCTTAAAACAAGCTAGAATCTCCCATGTTCTCAGCTGTCTCAGTCAGGACCTTCACAATGTGTGATTGTGACTGTGTCAGAAGAAAATAGCATGTGAAGCAGTCTTCATTTAGCCTACTGCAAACATTCCCTCATTGCTAGCTTCCTAATTCTAATTCTCAACATGACTTTTATTCCTGACCTGTTTATTCCCATTTGTTTTAAATCATTTCTAAAACATTTAGCTTGTATTGTTCTCTCCCATTTCTCTGCAAGTCCCACAGAGCTATTTCTGGAGTATAATCATGCCTCCTGTCAGCTTTCCTTTTTGCCTGTCTAAACCGGATGAGCTTCTTTAACCTTGTCTCATATGATAAGTTCTCTGTTCCTCTGCTCACATTAGCAGTTCTTCTTTCTATTTGTCTTAGCTACAATGAAACAACAGAAATGCTAGTTATCACACCTGAATCTCACATATCTAACAGATGAAAGCACAGATGTAATTAGACTAGGACATATAAATATTGCTATAATGCAAACCTATTGTGAGCAAAATTGAAGTGATTAATTCTGATGTGAAACAGGATCTAGGAAAAGGAGCCACATTGTATATCCTCAGTAATCTTCTTCCTACCTTGCTTATTATCCTAATGCTTTTCAACTTACACTGCACACTTAGAAACCATGGTATAGGTGCAGTGATGGCTAATTAAGAAGCATGCTGTAGATTGCAAAGTATGGAGTAAAAATGAAAATGGAACGAAGGCCATCATTTTGATGGACAGTTTCACTAATTCATGGGCAGGGGACAGTGAGATCATGATATATATGAATCCTCTGCTTTTCCATCGTAAGATGCAGCTATTTTATTCAGTACACCCAGAGGACCTTTCAGCAACAATGTGCTGAACGAAGAAAGCAAATGCAAAAGCACACAGGAATTAGTTCAGGAGAAATTTGAGAGATGTGGGGGAATATCACTGTTAAGGTCAGATCTAGCCAGTCTCAAAAAGGAACCTTGCTGGCTGCTGAACACGCAACAATTCCTAGGAGCTACTATTGCTTGTAGATCACTCTAGCCCAAGGCCTTATTCCCATGCAACAACTCCTTGCTTAATCCCACCTCTTTCTTTTAAGACAGGTTCTCCTTGACTGATGTTGGCCACTTAATTCTTGATAAACTATGGCCACTTAATTCTTGATAAACTATTAGATAACTAATTGACTGTGTCCTCAGGCTTGTGGGGCAGCCAGTGAGAATGTTTGTATGCACTTTGTGTCCAGTTGGTAGGATCCTGTTTGTTTGTTGATCTAGTGATGATGAGATGGTCTTGGGGAGTGGGAGGTCCAAGCCATTGAAGAAACCCACAGGGAAGGTCCAGGAAGATTTATTTAGCTGTAGTCTGGCCCAGCCTCAACGTGGGTTACAATATGTAAACCACATAACAATGTGCCATTAGAAGAAAACATATACTAAAACTTACCCCATTAAAACTTAGCCTTAGCTACCAGAACCCTGACCAAACAGAGCATAGAGGAAGCTACCTCATACCAAATCAGACAAATTGTTTCTTCTAGCATAGTAATGTCTATGACTGGAAGCAGGGTGTCAGACAGGAGTATTCACCAGTCCTACTTGAAGATACCAGAGACTGAACATAGGACCTTTTTCATGAAAAACATGTGTGCCACTGAACTATGGCCCTTTCCCTGGACCAAACAAAAGGTCTTCAATACTTTCAAAAGAGACTGGAGTTGTGCCACTGAATTTTGCACTAGATGAAACTTCAGAACCATCATCAAGGCTAGGGATGGCGGAGAATTCTGCCACGGACCCCAATGAGGCTGGATTCTAAAGACCCCCTGGAGTCTGTGGTGGAACAGAGCACTTACCTCCGCCTCCCCGTGGAACCCTCTTTGGCCAGATCCTCTGGCTCCGGAGCACCAGCAATACGGCTGCCATGCCGTATCGCTGGCTGTGGGGGATTGAATGCAGCCACAAATGGCATCCAGCCTGCCACTTGCGGCCATAAAGGTCTTAGTTTATGCAAATATTTGTGTAGCCTACCGCGTGAAAAAAAGGCAGGGATGCAAATGGTGTCCAGTATGCCATTTGTGGCCGTAAAGGTCTTAGTTTAAGGTAAATGCAGCCATTTATGGCTGCACTTACCTTAAACTAAGACATTTATGGCCACAAATGGCGTACTGGATGCCATTTGCGTCCACAGTCAATCCCCCTCAGCCAGCGATACGGCATGGTGACCGTATTGCTGGTGCTTCGGAACTGGCTGGCGGCTCCACAGAATCGCTGCAGAGCGGAGCTGGCCAAGGAGGATTCCAGGGGGAGGGATGGATCACCTACCCCCATGGGCAGATTCCCAAGCAGAAGAACAGGTAGGGAATCCAATCCACCCATCCCTAATCAAGGCTACCCTCATGTAGAATACTATGCATGAAGTTTCACATTAACTTTCTGAAGTCATTATCAGCAGTCAGAATCAAAAGGACAAGGTGGAAAACAAGGTGGAAGCCATGAAAGGCAGTCTTGGCCACCACCACAGCCTGAATTTCAAGGCACTACGATATATTAATATTGGCAAAACTTTGATAATAGACGGTCTGAACATCTGTGATTCACCTTTTTGCCCCAAACTCACAACTCCTGCTAATCAACCTTAGTTCAGTCTTATCAGGATACAAAATAAAATTAATCTCCATCTTGGAGAAAGTTAAGCAGTGGCCTCCAGTGCTACCTTGGAGAAACTGCAATTACTTGAGACTTCAGCTTATATTAGGATAGATGCATGGCAAAGAAATAAAATTATGTTCTTTTGTGGAAGTTCTTAAGACACATAAGTAAATTAACAAAAAGCAGAAAGTAAACAGACTTGCAATGCTTAGAAAAGTCTAGAACATGCAGAGGGGATCTTATGCTTGTTTACTAGCAGGTGCTGAAAATGTTTCTGGAAATATATGTTTCTGGAAATGTTTGGCAGAAATATAAATACACGCTAGCCCTATGCAGGCATTCAAAATTTGTAACCATGGAGGGCAAGAAAGCTAAAGCAAGAAAGCTAATTAGATCTGATAGAATGATGCCCTTGATCTATTATGATTGGATATCCTAAGTAAGGAGTTCTTTTTAGAATAATAATTGGCTTGTTCTATTGTGTGAGTGTGTGTAAAAGCAAACACTTGCATTATATATTTTTTCTTTAAAAAAATATTTTATATCTTGTATGAGTTGGCTTCATTAAAGTCATTTTTATGGTATTATAACAATTACTTCAAAGGACACCTTTAATATAACACAGGGGCTGTTCACACTACAGACTAACCCATATTCTGTGGTTGACTGTGGGTTGTTTTGAATCATGGGTTGTTTGTTGAACCATGAGTTAGCATGTTGTCTAAATGCAGCCAGGGTGGCTTATTAACCATGCAGTGTGGCTTTTTAACCACACTGAACAACCCAGCAACAAACCATGGGTTCTCAAGATGACTTGTTCGAGAAAAATAAGCCACACTTCATGGTTAACAAACCACCCTGCAGAAAATGTCTGGGGTTGGACAACACACTAACCCATGGTTCAATAAACAACCCATGGTTCAACAAACAACCCACACTCAACCACTGAGTGTAGGTTAGTGTGTTGTGTGATCCCAGTTACTGTTTTCAGAGTGGTCCATCTAATCATCAAACACAATATGTTGGATCCAGAATTTGCCTCCCATGGACAGAAGGGCTTCTTCCATCCAGTAGAGGAATCCTCAATTCCTCCTTACCCTGTAGCTTCCAGTACTCCCCAGAATTCTGCTTTGGTGGGAAGTACCTCCCAGAACAGTAGAAAGGTTAGTGCTGGGGGTTGCAGGTAGTGATGGTGGAAATCAGAGGAAATACCTTCCTCTCTTCCTGCCAAAGGGAGTGTTCTGAGTGGAACTGTGCTCAGGGGATGCAACTGCTGGCACAAAGAAATATTGGATCCAACCCAAGAACTGGAAACTGTCAGTTATTAGAAGCTGGCATGCGAAAAAAAATCTGTTTTCCATTACATTCAGTCAATACAACAATCCCTGCTCCAGTTCATACATTTACAGTGCTAATCATCCTTTCTCCTATAGTGCTGGAGTAGGGCTGTATGATAATTTTGTTTGCATTCACTTTTTACCAGAAATTGCCATGGTCACACCCCAAACACAAACATGAACACATTTTTTGGCAAACGCTCGCATATTCCTGAGCTTGCAATTATTTTTCAAAATGCATTTGATAGAAAAATGTGCACTTAAAAAATATGCATTTTCAGTCAACGGGGAAATACCTTAACAAATGTGCACTGAAATGTGCACATTCCCCATTTGAACAGCAACAGTAAGCCCTCATTTGGAAATGTGAACAAAGCATACCAAGCTTTGAGGTGGAATGCAGAGTCCTTGAGCTCAGCCGTCACTGATTTCCCATGTGTATGGTGGAGCAAGTACACAAAATGTAATGTGTGCATTTGCATGGAGGTCTGGTTCTTGTTATTATCCCCCGCCACCACCAAAAGAGGGGGCAGACATAGTGAGCAAATTGAATGTACATACTGTATATATAGAGGCCTCTGCATGATAATATCTTACACCTTTCAAAGAAAAATGCCACTAGGGAAAATGATACAGAGATGCTCTTTTTGAGCATCAAAAAAGATCATGAAAATCATGACTGGCTGGCACTAGCAGCCACCACAGAGAAGTCCCTGTCCCTAGCAGCTACCTCCCTCACATTTGGCAGGGGAACATGGAGCAAGGCCTCCGAACAGAATCTTATGGTCCAGGTAGGTATATGTGGAAGAAAGTGATCTTTTGGGTAAACTGCTCCCAAGCTATTTGGGGATTTAAGTGAAAAGCAGCATTTTAATCTGGGCCCAGAAATGGTCTGGGAGCCCATGCAGCTGACAAGGCACAATAGTAATATGATCAAAATGCAGAGTCCCAGTTGGTAAAGGTACAGCCCTATTTTGTGCCAACTGCAATGTCTACACCATTTTTAAGGGCAGCCCCACATATAACACATTGCAGTAGTCTAAACAACAGGTTCACATTCTAGGTAACTGTACTGAACTTGACTCTCTCAAGTAGAATGACTAAATGGACTAACAGTGCAATTCTATGCAGATTGATTCAGAAGTAAGCACCATTCAATTCAATGGTGCTAACTCCTAGGGAAGTGGATATATATGGTGAAGAGGGATTTCTTTGCATACAATGATATATTGAATTGCAGCTGCTTATATTAAACATTTTTTTTCTGATTAACATTACTTGCGTTGTGTACATGTATTATGCAAAATAGGTTTTTCATACTTTTGGGTTCATCCAATTAAGCATTTTTTAAATAAAAAGTATGTGATTTACAATAAACAGAAAACATCTCAAAAGTGCTATTAAAAATCAATGCAAATTTGATTGATGACCTATTTTCATATGCTTCTATTCCTGGAAATAATAAATTGGTAATTGATATGCCTGTTTCATTTATCACTACAGCACTCCCTTTTTTGCCCCTAATACACTACCAAACTAGGACTAAATGGACTAAGGCCTTGATCCTGAATTATACTGTTGGAACTCAGCATATTTTACATTCAACCATTCTGGAGTGGTGCACTGGATTCTAGAGTTGCTGCTGCGCCTTGGCTTCCTAAGCCAAAACAGGCAGGTTCAGACAGATCTGAGATTCAGCTGAAGCAAAGGAGCAAAGATCACCCAAATCACTCCTCATTGAATCTGGGTTTTTCCAACATTTTGTGGAGGGACCCAGAACATAAATAGTGTGTCTCCAAAAATTGCCCCCCAAGCTCTCCATAAAAGGAAAAAAGCCAGGCTGGGAAGTAGGGCTGTGCACAGACCGCCCCCCACGTCACTTCGGATACTGCTTCAGACCTTCCAGAGCAGCCCTGCTTCACTTCGGACTGATTCAGACCCCATCCGCTTTGCTTCGGATTTGGATTGGACGCGAGCTTCGGATGACCGAATCATTCTGATATGACTTGCATTGGAAAATAGAAACAGCCATAACATTTTCAGTTTTCATAATATATTCATGAAGCTTGGAGGCCTCTCAGCCCCTATGGAGGGGATTTCATCTGCCAAATTTCAGACAGTCTACCCTAGGGGTGTACGAAACCTCACTTACCTGGCTCTGCCAGGTTCTACAGGTGGGGGGAGGCAATCTGTTCCTCCCTTTGGAATCCTCAATGGGGGGGGAGGCTAGCCGTTCCTCCTCCCCAGAATCTTGCCTGGCCAGCTCCACTCTGTGGCCAGGCTGCAGAGCCGCCGGCTGGGCCAACCTGCAGCCGGGCCTCCAGCCGCTGCCAGGCTGCTGCAGACGCAAATGGTGTCCTGCGTAGGGGACACCATTTGCGTCCCTACGCAAGCCTGTAATAGGCTACATAAATATTTACGTAGCCTATCACACCTAAAGTGGGGACGCAAATGGCATCCCCTATGCCATTTGCGTCCCTGCTTTAGCTGTGATAGGCTACGTAAATATCTACATAGCCTATAACGGGGTGGCACAGAGATGCAAATGGCAGCTGCTATGATGGCCGCCATTTGCGGCCGCAGCAGCCCAGCAGCGGCTGGAGCTGCTGCCACCACCACCGGAGCCGGAGCTGCAGCCAGGTAGGCTCCATTTTGCGGGGCTTTCGCGGGGTGGTGGGGCAGGGGACTCCATTCTGCCATGGATTCTGGGGGGATGAATTCACCAGAATTCGGCCCCCCTGGGATCCCTGGTGGAATTCTCTAACATCCCTAGTTTAGCCCAATGGTTTTTGTGCTAGGCAGAGTTAAATTTTGATTTTTTCAACAAAAACTCTCAAAGCAAAGAGCTATAACTTTTCACTGTTTCTGCAGAAGTGCATGACATTTGGGGACCTCTCAGCTCCCATGGAGGGGATCCCAACTGCCAAATTTCAGATAGTTTGGCCCAGTAGTTTTTGTGCTAGGCACAGATAAAATGTGTTGTTCTCAAAAATTCAAACCAAAGGTCATAAAGGGATAATCAGAGAAGTTAGGTGTTTAAGTGGTGATTAGGAGGAGGTTACTATCCCTAATCTCAGCTGTAGGTTTCTTTGAATTTGGTGATTTGAGGCCAGATAAAGTTGGCATCCAGGCTGTGGACTGCCAATTTGTCATCTTGGACTTAAGAGATGGTTGATTCGTGCAACTGCCCTGTGGTAAAAATGTGCTGGATTTCTAAAGTCTGGTCAACTTAATGTTCCTAGCTCCATCTTTTCTATATCCATATAACTTCCTTCTCTCTCTCTCTCTCTCTCTCTCTCTCTCTCTCTCTCCCTCTCTCTCCCTCCCTCTCTCTCTCTCTCTCGTTCTCTGATTGTAACAGTAGGGATGTTGGAGAAATCTGCAATGGATTCTAGTCCCCGAAGATGCCTCATATTGCGCTTGCTTGCTTTGGAGTACTATTTAAATAACTGATGTAGTGCTTTGCTCACTGTATTTTGAAATGTGGATGTGTATAGTGCTTGCTTGACCACAACACAAGCACCCACAGAGAGACACACAAGACCAAAAGAAAAGCAAATACAGGACTGCCTACAAGCAAAGAAAAGTTTTTTTTTTTTTTTTAGGGAAAAGATTGTTGTTGTTGTTGTTGTTCAGTCGTTCAGTCGTGTCCGACTCTTCGTGACCCCATGGACCATAGCACGCCAGGCCTTCCTGTCCTGCGCTCTCTCCCGGAGCGTGCTCAAGTTCATATTCATTGCATCCGTGATGCTATCTAGCCATCTCATCCTCTGCCGTCCCCTTCTCCTTTGGCCTTCAGTCTTTCCCAGCATCAGGGTCTTTTCCAGGGAGTTTTCTCTTCGCATTAGGTGGCCAAAATATTGGAGCTTCAGCTTCATTATCTGTCCTTCCAATGAGCACTCAGGGTTGATTTCCTTTAGGATGGACTGATTGGACCTCCTTGCAGTCCAGGGGACTCGTAAGAGTCTTCTCCAGCACCACAGTTCGAAAGCATCAATTCTTCGGCACTCAGCCTTCCTTATAGTCCAGCTCTCACAGCCATACATTACTACTGGGAAAACCATAGCTTTGATTAGACGGACCTTTGTCGACAAGGTGATGTCTCTGCTTCTTACTATGCTGTCTAGGTTGGCCATAGCTTTCCTCCCAAGGAGCAAGCGTCTTTTAATTTCATGGCTACAGTCACCGTCTGCGGTGATCTTGGAGCCCAAGAAAGTAAAATCTGTCACTGCTTCCATTTCTTCCCCTTCTATATGCCAGGAAGTGATGGGGCCAGATGCCATGATCTTAGTTTTTTTAATGTTGAGTTTCAAACCAGCTTTTGCACTCTCCTCTTTCACCCTCAACAAGAGGCTCTTTAGATCCTCTTCGCTTTCTGCCATTAGGGTGGTATCGTCTGCATATCGGAGGTTGTTGATAATTCTCCCAGCAATCTTAATTCCGACCTGTGATTCATCCAACCCGGCATTTCTCATGATGTACTCTGCATATAAGTTAAATAAGCAGGGTGACAATATGCAGCCTTGTCGTACTCATTTCCCAATTTTGAACCAATCGGTTGTTCCATGTCTGGTTCTTACTGTTGCTTCTTGACCCTCGTACAGGTTTCTCAGGAGACAGGTAAGGTGGTCTGGTACTCCCATCACTTTAAGAATTTGCCACAGTTTGTTGTGATCCACACAATCAAAGGCTTTAGCGTAGTCAATGAAGCAGAAATAGACGTTTTTCTGGAATTCTCTTGCTTTCTCCATGATGCAGCGAATGTTGGCGATTTGATCTCTAGTTCCTCTGCCTCTTCGAAACCCAGCTTGTACTTCCAGTAGTTCTCGGTTCGCATACTGCTGAAGCCTAGCTTGTAGGATTTTGAGCATCACCTTGCTGGAATGTGAAATGAGCGCAATTGTGCGGTAGTTTGAACACTCTTTGGCGTTGCCCTTCTTTGGAATTGGAATGTAAACTGACCTTTTCCAGTCTTGCGGCCACTGTTGAGTGTTCCAGATTTGTTGGCATATTGAATGCAGCACTTTAACAGCATCATCTTTTAGGATTTTAAATAGCTCGGCTGGAATACTGTCATCTCCACTAGCTTTGTTGTTAGTAATGCTTCCTAAGGCCCACTTGACTTCACTCTCGAGGATGTCCGGCTCAAGTTCAGTGACCGCACTATCATGGCTATCAGGGACATTCAGATCTTTCCTGTATAGTTCTTCTGTGTATTCTTGCCACCTCTTCTTAATCTCATCTGCTTCTGTTAGGTCCCTGCCTTCTTTGTCCTTTATCATGCCCGTCTTTGCACAAAACGTTCCCTTGAGATCTCCAATTTTCTTGAAGAGATCTCTAGTCTTTCCCATTCTGTTGTTTTCCTCGATTTCTTTGCATTGTTCATTTAAGAAGGCCTTCTTGTCTCTCCTTGCTATTCTCTGGAACTCTGCATTCAGTTGGGTATATCTTCCCCTTTCTCCCTTGCTTTTCGCTTCCCTTCTTTCGTGAGCTACTTGTAAAGCCTCATCAGACAGCCACTTTGCTTTCTTGCATTTCTTTTTCTTTGGGATGGATTTCGTTGCTGCCTCCTGAACAATGTTACGGACCTCCGTCCATAGTTCCTCAAGGGAAAAGACATAGAATTCAAAAATGGGAAGGGAAAAAAAAATACAGGAACTGAGAAAGGCAGTGGTGGTGGGGGAACCAAGAACAAGGAGAGGAAAGTACTTAATACATTTGTGTGTGTGTGTGTGTGCGCGCGCGCATTTTAAAAGGAAAACTAGAAAGCCAGGAAACTACGAGGAAAGAGTGGGAAAGAGTCCAACACACACACACACACACACACACACCGCAGATCTAGACAAATCACTTTGGAGCTTTCTCCAGTAACACCACCAGATCTCTGTTTTGCAATGAACAAATGCAGGCTTTTTTCTCCAATATATCCAGTATTCCCCCTGTCACTGATTGGAGACTGCTGCATTACGTTCAGCCCTAATTTGGCAACTAGAGTTGCCATTTGCCAAAGCTCCCTCCCTCCCTCCCTCCCCCTCCTCCTCCTCCTCCTCTCAGCCACCCTGATCTTTCTCAAGTTGATACATTTTGGAGACAGGCTGTCTGGGCATCAGAATAGCTCTGAATCACCGAGGCAGATTGAGGCACTTCATGGGTGACCTGCTTCACTGCAGAGCACCTCGGTGCTGGTCTGATTTGCTTCGGATTGCACCAAGGCACTCCTGAAGCACTCCGATTAGCTCCAGGATTTGGATTTGGCATGAAAGCGATGCACAGCCCTAGTAGGAAGAGAGGGAATGGCAGGAGGGGGGTGTATGTAGGTTTTGGACTGACAGTTCTAGTTCCTAACCAGGAAAGACGTTTAGCAGAGCTCTCCCAATCCCCGTGCTTTTGGGAGGGACATAGAAGGAACTAATCAGAAGCTGTCCAGTTGTGTGCCTGTGACAACAGAGGCGACAGCAGTGCTTGGGGCTTAGAGTAATGGCTTGAGAGCCAACACCAGCTGAGAGATGCCTGTACTACTGCTGATTATTCAGTGGGTGGTTGCTGCTGATACACCAAGTGCCCACAACCTAGCTATGCTTCCCCAGCACTTTCTCTCTGGCTGCAAGTACAGGGAAGGGAAGGAACCACCTTTCTGCTAAAGACAGTGCCTGCCAGCTAGGGATGGCACAGAATTCCACCACAGACTCCAGTGAGGCTGGATTCTAAGAATCCGGCCCCCTGGAGTCCACGGCAGAATGAAAGACTCACCTCCGCCACCCGGGGGAATCCACGTGGGGCCAGATCCTACCTGCTGCCAGCCATCCGCTCCCGCCTGTCCCATCTGCTCCTGCCTGTCTTCAGATGCAAATGGGATCTGGCATAGTGGACGCCATTTGCATCCCTGCCGTTTGCCGTGATAGGCTCCGTAAAGATTTACGTAGCCTATCACGGCAAACGGCAGGGACGCAAATGGCGTCCGCTACGCTGAACACCATTTGCGTCTGAAGACAGGCAGGGCGGCCGTGGACGGACCTGGCCGGCAGCTCTGCGGACTTGCCACAGAGCAGAGCCAGCCAAGAAGGATTTCAGGGGGAGAAACGGATTGCCTCCCCCCCTCCGCGGACCCCCTGGTGGACTTGGAGGTGAGTTCCGTACACCCCTACTGCCAGTAATTTATAATATATAATAGGGATAATACACAAGATCCAGACAGCCAGGGGACATAGCTAAAGGGGTGGTTGAGAACTGATCTTGCTACTTTTTCGTGTTCCATCTGACTGCATAATATAAATCCCAGTGATGAACTAGGCTTCTTCCTCTGAAACTAAGCACAGCCTCCTTTCTGCCTGTAAGGGGTTTTCAAGCAAATAGTTTTCATGGTTTCAGCAATCACTATTCTAACAGTCACTGACTAGGTTCACACAACTAGGGATGTACGGATTCCTCACTGTCCATTCCGGTGGGGAATCTGTGGGGGGGGGGAGGTGATCTGTTCCTCCCCCATCCACAGAATCCTCCGGAGCAGCTCCACTTCATGGGGATTCTGGGGAGGACCCCATCTTCCTGGCCGCTTACCTTGCCACCTGCCAGCCAGAGCCGTTCGCCTCCTCCCTGCTGATCGCCATTTCCTAAAAAAAAAAAGCCATCGGCAGGATGTGCCCATAGACTTATACGCAAAATAGAACCATGAATCTTGCATATAAGCCTATGGACACATAGACTTATATGCAAGATTCATGGCTTTATTTGCATTTAAGTCTATGGGCCCATCCTGCTGACCGCCATCTCTTTTTTTTTTTAAGAAATGGTGATTGGCAGGGAGGAGGTGAATTGTTCTGGCTGGCAAGAAGCAGCCGAGTCCTGTTCCACCTCCAATCCTCTTGGAGCAGAGGTAAGTGGTGTTGATCCACCGCAGATTCCTGAGGCTGGATTCAAAAGAATCCAGCCTCATTTGAATCTGCAGTGGATTTCTCCAACATCCCTACACACAACACACTAACCCACACTCAGTGATTGAGTGTCTGTTGTTGTTGAATCATGGGTTATTTATTGAACTGTGAGTTAGTGTGTTGTCTGAACCTAGGACATTTTCTTCAGGTAGCTTGATAACCATACAGTGGGGCTTATTTTTCTCAAAGAAGCCACCTTGAGAGTCCATGATTTGTTGTTGGTTTGTTCAGGGTGTTAACAAGCCATACTGCATGGTTAACAAGCCACCCTGAGGAAAGTGTCCTGGTTTCAGACAACACACTAACTGATCTAGGGTTCAACAACAACCCACACTCAACCACTGAGTGTAGGTTAGCATGTTGTGTGAACATTAAATACATGTGCCGATGAACCTAACTTTTTTTTTAAAAAAAAACTTCAAGTAAGCATGCAGGGCCTAGGGGCCAAATCTGGACTGGAACCAGCACACATGGCTAGGGGAGGTTGAAACCTCTCTATCCAGCTGCTTCTGCCAGCCCCCCTCTAAATTCAACCCCTATGTAGTGTCTAAAAAGGTTTTGCAAACTCAGGCTTTGACCCTCTTTTTAGTTGGGGGGGGGGATTTAGGTGAAGCAGCTGGTGTCTCTGTGTGTTTGTTTTTCAAGAACTGTTCCAATTCCATGACAAACCGCATTTTAAATCATCAGACCCCTTGAGATATTCAAAATCCTACCAGGTTTGTGCTGGTAGAGCAGAACTGAGAAAGGAGTGGGGGAGAAGTTCTCTCTCTCTCTCTCTCTCTCTCTCTCTCTCTCTCTCTTTCTCTTTCTCTTTCTCTCTCTCAATCTCTTTCTGCTTTCCCAGCTTCAGGGATAGCATAAATTTCCTGCAATATTGAGGGCATAGGATGGGTGGATCCAAAACTTTCCTCAACCTGTCCACTCTATGCTGCTGATCTGCTCCCCTTTTATCTGATGTTGGAGCTCTGGTACTGGGGAGATAAGTGATATGGAACTTTCCATGGAGGCTGGGACAGGCAATCTGTGGTGGGATCTCCTCATCTGAGGGCAGGCCTCTCTCCCACTTTGCCATTGGAGGGACAGATCCAATACATCCTATGGCCATGGGGATAACCTTCCAGGAACGAAAGGACGGCAGTCTTAATAATCTTCAGCCAACCTGGCAAGGGAAGTTTTAGTCCAACACATTTGGAGGTTGTCAGGTTGGGGAAGGTTGGATTAGATTATCTTGAATTATGCTTTTTCATTGTACACTGGTTTCTATATGTATCAGGAATGGCTTTGTGTAGAATTTCAGTCACCTCTGCCATGAAAGTGCATATAACGTTCCTCAAATCTTGCATTTGAATGCACTTCATTACGTGAGTTGGAAAGGATTACACAGTACTATTGAATCATCTTATGTAAGCAAATTTTAGATGAATGTCCATTGTGTTTTTATCATATAATCCCAAAATATAAAAATACATCAGATGCCTCCTCTTTTAAAAATCTTGCTTCTGTTAATCCTTCATTTCGAATCAGAAACTTCTTTTTTAATTTTCAAACTAAAGCAGCTTTACTGGTTTATTTATTGTGCCTTTATAGTTTTATCTTCTGTACAATGTATTTGTTCAAAGGATTCTGATCTTCTGTCCTTGACACTGTTTTGTGAATTAAAATAGCGAATGACCTAGAATACAACATGTGGAGCAACCAGAAGAGCCTACAAAAAGACAATTTTCATATCTGCTATTTTAATCCACTATCTATATCTATAATTATTATAGGAAAAATCTTGTTACCGTATCCACAAGGAATCCTAGGATGGTGTACATAAAATAGTAGAAAAACAAATACAATATAGTGACAATGATAAAATTACAGGATAAAAGGTATAAAAACTATTCACCCAGGAAACAAACACAACATTTTTAAAGGCTTAAAATTTAAAATGCTGGGACAAACAGGAACATTTTGATTTGGCACTGAAAAGAAAGTAAGGATGTCACCATATTGTAAGGATGTCACCATAAGGATGCTACATATTTCAGGAGGCACCAACCCTATCTATTCTCTGGGCCACGACAGAGAAGGCATTCTCTTTTGAAATGCGTAATCTATTTCTCCCACTGATGGTGCTCAAGAAAGAGCCTCCTCTGCAGATCTTAATGCATAGGCAGGATTATATGGAAGGGGGATCAAGCTGTATAATGCTTTAAAGGGGATGACCAGCACCTTGAACTGGACTGGGTTGTCAATTGGTGTAAGAATTGGTATAACATGGCTCCATCTTGGCAAATCAGTCAGAATACTAACAGCTGAATTTTGTACAAGTGACCACTTCTGAACCATTTTCAAGAGCAGTCTCATGTATAACACATTAAAGTAATCCAGCTGGGAGGTTACCAGAGCATGGGTCACCATGACAGGGCTATCCTTACTCAGGAAAGGCCACAGCTGGTGGAACTAGCCGAAGCTGACAAAATATGTTAAGAGCCAGCCTCAAAGGACACTTGGGATCAAGGAGCACCCCTAAGTTGCACATCTATGCCTCCAAGGGGCATGCATCCCAAACACATGATCCAACTTCCAGTTCCAGAGTCAGGAAGCACCTACACCCACAGTCTTCTCAGGATTCAGGTTCAGTTTATTGGCTGTCATCTATCCCATGACCTAGCCCATGACCTAGTTCAGCACCTCTTCAGCCTCACCTGATTCTGATGATACCAAGAGATAGAGCTGGGTATCATCAGATAGAGCTGGGTATTACACCTCACACAAAATCCCTGGATAACCTCAGCCAGCAGCTTCATATAGTTGTTAAACTGTATGGGGGACAAAATGGAACCTTGCAGAACCCAGCAGCCTTGTGAAACTACAGGTGCGAGCAAACCACCATATTGCTGTGGCCCACAACCCCAATGCACAGAGTCAGTCCAGGAAGATACCATGGTTGATGAATCAAAAACTGCGGAGAGGTCAAGGAGAATCAATCAACAGGGTCACACACTGTCTCTTTCCAAATAAAAGTTATCCATCAGGGTGACTATGGAAGTTTCAGTGTAAAAGCCTAGCTTAAACCTGGACTGACAGTGGAAGTGAACACAGGTAGAACTTCCCACTATCAACTGCTCTGCCAGTTCAAGAAGCCTGAAATTTTGGAGGATTAATGTTTCTGGGAGACCAGCAGAAATGCAGGAACTCTGTTTAGATTAGATAGAACTGCAAGATACAGCATGATATCCATTGTCACAATGCTAGTTGTAGAATAGCTTAGAAAAACTTGCTTATTTTTCACCTGTGCCTGAAATTCCTCAAAATAAATCACTAAAGGACAAAATAAAATAGATTAGGGATGTACAAAAGGTACTTACCTTTCGGGGATTATGCTGATGGTGTGGGGGGAGGCGTTCCGTCCTTCCCCCCGGAATCCTCGCCGGGGGGGGAGGCGCTCCGTTCCTCCCCCCCCCCGGAATCCTGGCCGTCCGGCTGTGCTCCGCAGCAATTCTGCGGAGCCACCAGCTGGCTCCGCCAGCAGCTGGACATCCAGCTGCTGGCTAGCAGAGACACAAACGGCGGCGGCCATAGCCGCCGCTGTTTGCATCCCTGCAGTCAGCCGTGATAGGCTACATAAGTCTTTATATAGCCTATCACAGCTGATTAAAAAAAACAAAAAATGTGCGTACGCAAATGGCGGCGGCCATGGCCGCCGCCATTTGCGTCTCTTATTTTGGCATGTCTTAGTCTACATAAACATTTACGTAGACTAAGACGGCAAAAATAAGGGGAACGCAAATAGCGTAGTGTCTACGCTATTTGCG
The DNA here is from genome assembly GCF_057233095.1 of Heloderma suspectum. Classification (NCBI taxonomy): domain Eukaryota; kingdom Metazoa; phylum Chordata; class Lepidosauria; order Squamata; family Helodermatidae; genus Heloderma; species Heloderma suspectum. Next base: position 240,337,895 of record NC_139459.1, on the reverse strand, counting down.
TTCCCCTTATTTTTGCCGTCTTAGTCTACATAAATGTTTACGTAGACTAAGACGTGCCAAAATAAGGGACGCAAATGGCGGCGGCCATGGCTGCCGCCATTTGTGTACGCATGGTTTTTTTTTTTAGTCAGCCATGATAGGCTACATAAAGACCTACGTAGCCTATCACGGTGTTTTTTTAAAATCTAGCCATGATAGGCTACGTAAATCTTTACGTAGCCTATCACGTTTTTTTGTGTTCACTTTGTTTTAAACCTGGAAATGGCAGTGGAGGCAGCCAGTCGGAAGACCGGCCGCCGGAGCCGCCGCCACCGCACCACCGCCGCAGCTGCTGCTGGAGCTGCTGCCACCAGGAAGATCCGCCCCAGGTAAGTCCCGTCCTGGGGGGGTGGCAGGGGGGTGGCGGGCCATTCCGCCACCGATTTCGGGGGGCCGAATGCGCTGGCGTTCGGCCTCCCTGAGATCCGTGGCGGAACTTTCGTACAACTCTAAAATAGATACATCATTTGCTGGAAAATGAAACTTTCTTGTTCCCATCTCACTTCAAAAATGAAGTTGTTGAATTCAATGTCTAGATAACACTAATTCATATCACATCTCTGTTCCTGAGCATATGGAAAAAAACTACCCCCCCCCCAAAAAAAACCCCTTGGTGTTCAGAGCTTCCATATATTCACTGAAAATGGAAAACTAGGAATTTTTATGCTCCAGGTTCAAGTACAAGAATAAATGCAAAATGGAAAAAAAAAAGTTGATTTCATTGCCTCTAACTTAGCAGCATGACATTTTACTTTATAGTATTCTGAATCTTTTACCTCCCAAGAACAATGAAGTTCAGAAAAGGATGAGACAGAAATCTCTGTAGCTTTAAGAATATAATTTCAGAAAATGTTTCTCTAGAAATGGTGTTAAAGTGAAAAAAAAAAGTTGGGATAATAAAAGATGAAAAGGGCCTTTGCTAGCTGTGTATTGATTCTGGTTTCAGTCCTATGTGAAGGGGAAGGAAAATTCTAAATGGAATGAACAGGATGTCAAAATAATGTAACAATATTTAAGCTAAACTGTCCTTCACTGTACATGGCATCATGCCTATCTAAAAGATGTGGCTTATCTGTTATGGATATCAAGCTTCTCCGTTTAATAAAATCTGCAGGAGTTCAATAATATTTTTGTATGCTTCAGCAACTTTTATTAGCTGATTTATCCAAATGCTTTATAAAAACAAATTCAGATAAATCTTCTGTATGCAAAGAATGGCTTACAGAAGCCCAATTAATTGGATTTTTCCCCCTGTTGTTGAATTCAACCATCAAACTAACCAGGCTCTCCTAATTGTACTGGGAACATTAGACTCTGCTTCCATTCCCCCCTCCCTTCTCCTGAGAGCTAAATCAGAATTCAGAAGCTCACCTCTCAACATCCTCAACATCAGAACAAAGCACTGACCTGAACATCAAATACTAGGCCAGAGTCCATAAGAACAGCGGAAGTAATAGACTATGGCAAGACTCCACTGAGTCAACTTGTCATTTCCATAATTTGTTTATTAAAAGTCTAGTAAATGCTTGAATTACTTGGAATAAGCTGCCTTTCAGTTTCTGTGCCTAACCTAATTAAGTAATTATTTGAATTCAGAAAGTGCTCATGGACCAAAAATGCAATTGGCTTTCCATTTTTCCTGTAATACAAACTGTTAATGAAAACCATATGGAGCTGGAGAAGGTCTCTGATAGTTTTAAGTAAGACACATTGCAAATATCATTTGGAAATAACATTGTAATGACTGTTGAAGTGAACATGAAATGAATTATATATGGTGAATATGAAACAATTTTTTTCACTGTGATGGTATAATGCCCAGAGCTGCACAACTAGATACTTGGAGATCAGTAAAGGAGCTGAACCGTCTTCCAAACAGGCTTGACTGCCAGCATTACATTAAGCCTCGTAAAATTCAAAGTGCTAGCATTCACCTCCTAATGAGCTTGAAGCCAGGTTACTTGAAGAATCATGTCATTCCAAATATACCATCCCGGACATTAACATAAGCTTCAGAGGCCTTTCTTCAGGTGTCCCTGTCAAATAAGGTGAGGACGGTCGGTGGCTAAGAAGAGAGCCTTTTCTGTGGTGGCATCTCATTTGTGGAATGTCCTCCCCAAATATGTTCATCTGGAGCCTAAATTATGGTCTTTTTGACCCCAGGTGAAGACCTTTTTATTTTTGCAAGGTTTTTAGACCTTCCATTTTAGAAACTGTGTTGAATGTTTTTTTTTTTTTTTAATCTATCCACTGCTGCTGCCTTTCTCTCTCCCTCTCCCTCTCCCTCTCTCTCTCCCTCTCTCTTTACTTTGGTTTTATTCTGTTTTAAAGATAACGTTTTTATATTATGTTTTACCATGTTATTGTATTTTATGGTTTTAAGTTTTGTTTTGTTAAATGCCCAAAGAATTTTGGGGCATTATAGAAATGCTGCATTTGTGTTAGCTATGTTTGTATTCAATGAGTGCTGGAGGGAGCAATCCTATGCCCATCTAGCCAGTGGCTAGATGGCCATAGGATACGTTGGTTTCCAGGAACCGACTTCGGAGACCACTCTCCAAGGCTGGTTCCAGGGAAATTGACCTTCCCCCCCTCCTGCACTGCCTTGCAGGCAGCTTGGAATGGCTCTGCACTCCATGCTCAGAAGAGGATTGTGGAGTGGCAAAAATGGGGTGTTCCAAGGTGGAAGGTGGAAATGCTGGTATGACACATCCTATGTGTCGTCTGGCAGCTGCTTCCCCCTCTCTGGCTTCCCATGGCTAGACAGCCGAAATTGGCTGTCTAGCCGCAAATGCAGGGCGGCTGAAGTGGGAAGGGGTCAACCCACTCTGCACTTCTCCTGCCTGCATCTGGGTTTGGAGGTGGTCGCCTATCCCCATAGGGTTGTGTCCTAATTAAGGAACTAGCTTTGATGCAAAGAAGGTAGTCTTTGATATTGTTCTGCTCACTCCACTTCTCTGAGTGCTGACAAGTTCCAAGAGTTTAGTTTCCTTTGGAAAGAGGACATTTGATGTTATAGGTGATGTAATATTTAAGTTTATTTACACATACACAGGTTGAGCATGGGTTAAAGCACAGCTTTAAAACTCCCAACAGGGGCCCCAAGTCATTTTGATATCAGACTGTGTTGTATCCCAAAATGCTTTTAGCCTCCAGAGACCAAATTCAGCGCTCTCTGGGCCCCTCTTCAATATTTTTTTGTATTCATTGATTTAAACTGCAGAATTTATTGTCTCTTTTCACACATCAGGCACCTGGCCTACATCAGGGGTGGAGCAAAGAGAGTTTGTGTTTACCCTGTTGAGAAGATTTAAGAAAATCTGATAGTAAACTCACAAGAATAACATGAATCTCATTCATCTTCCATAATTCAGTAGAACTTATTGTTGATGGGATAGTGAGGTTGTACTTTTTAAGACCTCATTGGGGTAGAAAAATTAGTCACCTTCTTTCTATATCTAATCTATCTATCCATCATCACCTTCATCATCATCGACATCTATCCATTTAGCACACACTACTGTAGTGTTCTGTGCTAAAAAGGATACAGATATCAGTTATGTGAATAAAGACAGATAATGTGTCCCAAGATGTGAACAGACTGACATAACTTTTATGACCATTCCCTTGACATTATGTTTGCACAGGTGTTTCAGGGCTGAAAATGGAGGCCAGATAAAGGGAAAATATAGAATAAAAGTTGTACTATTTTTATCCATGCTATTTACATATTTGGCCTTCAGAATACTATGGCATAAGATATAACAGAATCTCACAATAATAATTCTGGGATCTAACAACAATCATTTCCCCAAGTTCTTAAAAGATAGGCACTCTCTGCAAAGTTTAGACTGGCTATCAGAATTCAGAATTCTGAAGAGTTTTCAAGGCTTTCATCCCTAGCCATCAGCACATTCTGTGCTCTCTAAACTATTTGCTTTGTTTATCAGTGAGTCAGTTTCTGCTTAATAAGTCAGGAAAAGCAATGCAGAAAGTATGCAAAGAAAATTATCTTTCTTGAAACTACTCTGTCGGTGGATTTGCCTACATAACATGTTGTGACAGCCTGAAGTACTTGAAACTGTCTGGAGATATACACAAACCATTAAAAACTCCATGAAAAGCAGCATTTGAAATAATAGCAAGCATCAATATCTCCTGGAAAAATGCAGTGCACTAAAATATTAATAACAAAACAGCTGTTTAATAGCATCCTACAAAACATTTACAACATGTTGATGGTATTTATGAAAGAAAAGAAGTTTCCTTATATTTGAGGTGGAAATGATGTCCTGTTGTTTTCTAGGACACATTTAATGCACCAGTCTAAAACAGAAGGTACAGTATTTAGCTACATTTAAATTTTACTACTTTAGGGGTGAACCCGACATTCCTGTGTGTATGATTTGAAGCACTTATTTGACAGCCTTCAGCTAAACAAATACTAACTAAAGCTGCTTATTCTGTCATTAATGTATTTGTCTGCCTTCAGCAGATTGCTTTTTAAAAAGAATCACAGACTAATCCAGACGTACAGTGGCAGTCAGGAAACATGTCTGAAGTGTACTATTCATAGACTGATTCTGAACAATTACTTCGAAGTAAGTCCCATTGATTGAAGTTTGGCTATTTAGGGTGCTAATAAGGTATATATTTTATTTTTTATTTATTTTTTATTTTTATTTATAATCTCTCTCCAGTCTTTACCAGAAGGTATCCATATACCATAAGGCAATGTTTATAAATTATTATAAGTGTCAAATTACAACATAGTTGTAAACAAAGAGCATATGAATAAATTAAAAAAGGGACAACTGGGGTGATCACTGCAGCTTTTCTCTCCCTGTGTAAATGAGGGATTTTTTCAAAAAGTATTGACTTTATTTATTTTATTTAATTTAACAGTCACTTAATAACTGGCATTCTTTGAGGGACTTACAAAATATAACAAAAACATTTAAAATCCCAGAATCAACACAAATACAGTTTTATAAAAGAGCATTAAAACGACTATAAATCTGAAACAACTAAAAAAATCATACAAGCAGCAGGTAATACAGACCTCAAACAGCCATTTTAAAAACATAGCATAATACAGGATTGGAAATATCAGATTTTAAAAGCCTATGATAATAAAAATGTTTTTGCTTTGCACCAAAAAGACATCTAAGAAGGGACCAGATGAGCCTCTCTGGGAAGGGCATACCATAAATGAGGAGCGACTGTTGACAAGGTTGTTTTTCTTGTGGCTATCTGCCCTATCTCAGCTTGCAGGTGCACTAAGAAGTGATTTTGATGCTCTAAGGGCATGGGTAGGTACATATGGTTGTGAACAATGTTTCTCAGTCCTAGCCAATCAGGGATAATGTAATAAATGGGATGACATAGACAATCAATGAGATCAGACTATGTATTTACATTACTGAAGTCAGGTAAAGTCATTTGAGAGTGAGAGGAAGTCATGATAATGTTAATAGGCAAACCTTTCTTAAGGAGCAACTAAAAAGAAAGGGAAATGGCTTTGACAGTCAGACGCATTGGCAAATTACTGTGAGTCGTTTTGGCTCAGTCCTTCTGCTGGACAATATAAACCTTCCTACCCCCCAAACTATTGAACATGCCATTCTAATCCCCGTGAATTGTTTGGCCACAATAATAGCACTGTTATTATAAAAGAAGACAACTGGGCTTCCAGGTATCCTGTTCCAGCAACAGTCCAAGAAAATAAAAGCATTTCCAAAATGGTGGCATCTTAAAGATAGCATGCTTCCCTGCAACTAATAAGCTGCTATTATTTGACAGCAGTTGTTTTATTTTACCCTTCCCAGTGCATTATTTTAAATCTTGTTCCTCAAAGCTTGTTCCTCATTACAAGATAATCAGGAATTGGTGTTTTCAAATAAAATGTTAATGCAGCTACTAATCAAATAGGCATGGAGGCTATTCTACCCAAACCTGACCAATTCTTGATGTAGTAGGTACTCTTCCTCTCATTTTACAACTTGCTCATCTGTGGCTGATTTGGGTGTAACATCGTCACATTGCCTCTTTCTTGCGAGGATAGTTTAACACCAAAAGTGAAAAACTTCTTTGAGCTAACTGATATTTTTAGATAAGATTTCCCATGATTTTTGTGGATGAAACTGAAACATTCATCTGTTTGGGGTTTTTTGGTTTGTTGTTGGTGGGTTTGTTTTCTTTTTAATTTTACACATGTACTGTTTTCTTAATGAGAAATTGATGAATGATGACATCTGGCAAGGAGCAAAAACATATGGTCTAAATAGCTGTTTCTACAGAGGTTAAAATTGGCTTTAGTTTTCTCTAGTTGCCACTATGATTGACAGGATCATAAAATAAATCGCTCATTTCTCTCCCCCTCTGAGCTGGTCCTCTGTATCATCAAAGACACGAGGGGGTAAATTTGCAATGAGGTGCATAAGGAATTAGACACGCAAGGTCCATTAGCATAAACGGGATTTGTGCACCTAATTCCCCACACCATGCAGAAAATCTACCCGTAGGATAAAATATTAATGTTTTCTTAATTCTGTTTTTCATTTCAAATGTAATTGTGTGTGTTTTTTAACATGAGGGGAATGCCTGCTAAAATATTGTGTAAGAGAGTTTGGGCTTGATGCTTAAAAGAAGAGAGAATGAACATATCTATGATTTGCAAAACAAGAAACAGAGAACAAAGAAGACATAACATAGTAAAAAGGAGAGTGACCTTACAGTTCCAGCTGCTATAACAAACCCACCCTGGTATGTACGAGAATTTCTTTCAGTTCATTAAGCATCAGAACTTGACCTGATTGCAACCCCAGATGCAAACGCAAATGGGAGCGCATTTCTCTGACAAAACCTTGCATATTCTTGAACTTGTGATTGCACTCAAACAATGCGTTCACTAGAAAAATCCGCACCTGAAAAATGTGCATGGGGGGCGAGGGATGATACATGCTTTTCCCCAATTAACTACAGCATGAAAATTCACATTTTCATGGTTTAGACAATGGGGGCAAAGCACACATTTGGGTGTGTACTTTTAATTAATTAATTAATTTCTATACTGCCCAATAGCCAAAGCTCTCTGGGCAGTTCACCAAAATTAAAATACTTTTTTTAAAATGTGTACTTTTCCCATTTGAAGAAAGAACCCTATCCCCCAAATGGGTTCAGCACCTTGGCTAACTCCTTTAGAGTTCTGTCTGGTTCTGACTTAAACCCAGAATGGAATCAGAGCCCCACCAAAATTGGAGCCATCAGCCTCCACTGTTTGTATCCGGTTGTGTCCATCGACCATCATAAAGGACATCACTAGTAGAACAGATTCCCTTCCCCTTATGGCACACTGCCCACCCTCCAAAGCTGCTCCAGAGGTTTGGGGAACATCAGGAGCAGATTTGGGGGCCATGCACAGAGAGGTCCTGTTGTGTGAATGGAAGTCTGCTAGTGTGGCATTGGATGGAACCTATTGCACTGACAAAGTTATTTTTTAATGAGAATGTGTCTATAATTAGTTCTAAAAAACCAAACCCGATACCACATTACATACTTTGCATTGTTCAGAAAAATAAATATGTGAGAATTAGTTATGTGAGGGTTTCAGGCCTTTTACATTAGAGGGAGCCTTGGCATACTGGAGACAGGAATACACTGCCTAAAGAGCTCTCCTTCCTTGTTCAGTCATTCAGTCATGTCCGACTCTTCGTGACCCCATGGACCATAGCACGCCAGGCCTTCCTGTCCTGCACTCTCTCCCGTGATTCCATGATTTGGGGAGGGTGCAAAAGTTCTAGACAAGTTTTATTTGTTTGTTTGTTTATTTATTACATTTATATACCCCCTTTTTTCCTCCGTAAGGAACCCAAGGCAGTGTACATAATCCTCCCCCTCTCCATTTTATCCTCACAACAACAACTCTGCGAGATAGGTTGGGCTGAAAGTCTGTGACTGGCCCAAAGTCACCCAGTGAGCTTTCCACAGCCATGTGGAAATTAGAACACAGATCTCCCGACTCCCAGTCCAGCACTCTAGCCACTACACCACACTGGCTGTCTAATATATTTAAACCTACTATGTGCGTTTGTGTAGTTAACCATAAAACTCCATACTATCCTCAGCTTTAACTGCTGTGACAGTGGCAAATGTTTGCATTGCACCTCAATAGCTAAGTTATCTTTCTGTTCCATGCAAGTGAAGCAAAATACCCTGCCCTGTACCTCTGTTCCATTTGTCACCTCCTGTCCTGATCTGACATTTCTAAGGCACATTGCTGCACCAACATTAAGGCGTCTTAGGATGTGGTGCATATCAGTAACCAAAGTTATGGAATATGGAAGGGAGCAAACACTATAATCAATTGACAGAAGATACCAAGATAATAATTGTTACTGGAGAACTGACTATAGGAGAAAGTGCATGGACATTTCTGTGTCTTGCACATCTATGTCATGACTATAGCTGCTTTCACAAGTGAATCATATGAAGACGGCACAACAGTATTTCAGGGGGTGGGGCTGTGCTACTGGCCCCACCCCTGGACATCCACATATTGGTGCCCATGTGTGAAGTGCAGAAGTTGCTGATGCATAGACTTCTGACTTCTCCAGTGCAGGCAGCCCATGCTAAGACATGGCTGTCTGAAAACAGTGCCAGCCCAAGGTTAGCATTGGGGCCAGCCTGAAGCCCTGCTTTTGTTAATGGCATTAGGGGAGCTTACGTGTACATGGTTTCTCTAGTGCATAGAATAAGCATGGGCAAAATTCAAAGGAAAACCATTTTTTGAAAGGATATCTAAGAATCAAGTTTCCATTTCCAACCAGGAGCAGAAGCATTATTGCTGAAGAAAAAAACATTGGGACTTGGGTTTGGTTTGAATGGTTGAATCCAGTTAGAAGCTTTGCATGGAATTCAATGGACAGATGGTCTAGAGATCCTTTAGAATGCTAAGAGTCCCCCACAATCCCTTAAATTAACATGTAAGTTAATATGCTTATGACTTGCCCAACCTCAAAGTCAACTCACACAAAAATTCCTTCTTTTGTTAGTATTAGTAGTTTTCTGCAGTGAGGTGCCCTGATATTGTATTAACTGTATTTCCCATGTGTTTGAACCACAATCTTAAAGAAAAAGAAGTATTAGATCCCTCTCGCAAAATGGCCTGCCTGCTCTTGTGCATGCAGCTCAGATCATCACTGGCTGTTTTAGCAACGATTTCACCTTGCAGACTAATATTTAATTTGCTTTCTACCATCACTCTTGGAGTCAGAAGTCTTTCTTGGCATTATCACTTTCCCGATTTTTACTTTCCAGTAATTTCCTGCAGCAGCATTAGCCTGTATTTCCCCAGATGTATAGCATATTGTTATTTACTGCTTATGTTTCCAATCTCTCTCTGTCTCTTTGTAGGATTTTCACTTCTTAAAATGGATTTTGCCACTCTCTTAATGCTAGTATTGCTTGTGTGTTATTCAGTCTGTTAGGGACACAGGAAAATAAGAGGAAGCTGCCTTTTCCAAGCCAGTCCATTGGTCCATCTAGCCTAGACCGACTGGCAGTGGCTTTCCAGGATTACAGGCACCACTCTCTGGAGACACCAGAGATCTTATTTTACACCACCCTTGGACCCCTTGCAGGTGAAGGAATAGTTTAGAACATTAAAAAAATAAAATAATATAAAAATAAATTGAACCTGGGACATTTTGCATGCAAAGCACATGCTTCATTACAGATGGCCTCTTCTCCATATCAGCCACTACCATATTGCATCCTTGCCCCTCTTGGCTTATAAGAACTGGTAAGGAAGGAGCAGCTGGCTGAGCCAGGGAGGTGATTAATGCCTCCTTACCAGAGGGAGTGGTCTTGGGCTGCCTCAAAGAGGCGGTGGTGACACCACTCCTGAAGAAACCCTCCCCTGGACTCGGAAAATCTTAATAATTTTAGGCCAGTGGCAAATGTTCCTTTCCTGGGAAAGGTTCTTGAGCAAGTGGTTGCCAACCAGCTCCAGACACCCTTGGATGAGACTGATTATCTAGTAGGGATGTGCAAAAGTCACTTACCATTTCAAAGGGGTGATTCAAATCCAAACCCGGCCGACTCCACTCTGCAGCAACTCTGCGGAGCTGCCATCCGGGTGCATTCGCAGGCGTGTGGAACCTGCGGACGCAAATGGCAGCGGCTACGGCGGCCACCATTTGCGTTCCTGTTTTTTTGCCATGATAGGCTACATCAATATTTACATAGCCTATCACGGCAAAAAGCAGGGGTGCAAATGGTGTAGTGGCCGCCATTTGCACCCCTGTCTCTCGCCGTGATAAGCTATGGAAATATTTATGTAGCCTATCACGGCAAAAAAACAGGGGCGCAAATGGTGGCAGCTACGGTGGCCGCCATTTGCGTTCTTTTTTTTTGCCATGATAGGCTACATAAATATTTACGTAGCCTATCACGGCCTCCGCAGGGACGCAACTGGTGTCCCTGCGTTAGCCGTGATAGGCTATGTAAGTATTTATGTAGCCTATCACAGCAAAAATGGGGAAGCGAATGGCGGCCGCATTTGCGGCCGCCATTCACAAAGCAGTGTGAACGGCAGCAGGTAAGTGCTCTGTTTCGCGTGCCTTTCATGGGATGGGGGTCTTTGTTCCGCCACAGATTTCGGGGGGCCAAATGCACTGGCATTCGGCCTCACTGAGATCCATGATGGAATCCCCTGACATCCCTATTACCTAGATCTATTTCAATCAGGATTCAGGACAGGTTTTGGCATGGAAACAGCCTTGGTCACCCTGTATGATGACCTATGTCTAGGGATGTACAAATCCCTTACCTTGTTCCAGTGGCAGCGTCTGCTGGAGGGGGGGAGGTGCTCCGTCCCTCCCCCTGGAATCCTTGACGGGGGGGAGGCAATCTGGTCCTCCCCCCCGGAATCCTTGATGGCTGGCTCTGCTCCGCGGCGGCTCCGCAGAACAGCTGGCCAAGCCAGGGCCACCCGCAGCCAGATTTCCAGCCATGGACTGGCTGCCGGGTAAAAACAAAAAACAAAAAACAGCGTACGAAAATGGCGGCATCTACGGCGGCTGCCATTTGCGTTCCTTATTTTTCACCGTTTTAGTCTACGTAAATATTTAGGTAAAGTATTACGGCAAAAAAAAGGGGGGGAACGCAAATAGCGTAGTGGGTGCTATTTGCGTTCCTTTTTGATTCGCCGTTTTAGCCTACGTAAATATTTATGTAGCCGCCGCCATTTGCGTATGCCTTTTTTTTTTTTTAACCCAGACATGATAGGCTATGTAAGGACTCCAGGGGGAGGGACGGAGCAGCTCCTCCCCCGTCGAGGATTCTGGGGGGAGGGACGGAGTGCCTCCCCCCCACCATGAAGCAGATCCACGAAACGGTAAGTAACTTTCGTACATCCCTAGGCCGAATGCGCTGGCATTTGGCACCCCAAAATCCGGATGTTCTGGACGGCGGCGGCTCTGGCGGCGGGTACGGCGGCGGCGGTGGCGGCTGGTCTTTCGACTGGCTGCTGCGGACAATTGCCATCTGTCCTTTGCGGTGATAGGCTACGTAAGTATTTACGTAGCCTATCATGGCAAGCCAAACAAACAAACACCACGTGTACGCAAATGGTGGCGGCTACGGTGGCCGCCATTTGCATTCCCTTTTTTTCGCAGTTTTAGCCTATGTAAATATTTACGTAAGCTATTATGGTGGAAAAAAGGGCAACACAAATAGCATAGTGGGCCCTATTTGCATTCCTTTTTTTCCCCACCGTAATAGCTTACGTAGGTATTTACGTAGGCTAAAATGGCAGGAAAAAAAGGAACGCAAATGGTGCCCACTACGCCATTTGTGTTGCCCTTTTTTTTCGCAGTACTAGCTTATGTAAATATTTATGTAGACTAAAATTGTGGAAAAAAAAGGGAACGCAAATGGTGGCTGCCCTAGCTGCCGCCATTTGCCTATGCGGGTTTTTTTTCTTTCTTCTGGAAGGAAGGCTGCCCAGCGGCCGGATTTCTGGCTGCGGGTGGCCCTGGCTGGTGGCTCTGCGGAATCTCTGTGGAGCGGAGCTGGCTGGGGAAGGATTTCGCCTGGAGGTGCAGAGCGCCTCCCCCCCACCGCAAATCGCCTCATCGAAAAGTTAAGTATTTACATAGCCTATCACGGAAAAAAAAAAAAAAGGGAACGCAAATGGCAGCCACCGTAGATGCCGCCATTTGCGTTCCCTTTTCTTTTTGCCGTGATAGGCTATATAAATATTTATGTAGCCTATCATTGCCTCTGCTGGGATGCAAAAGGCATCCCTGCGTTAGCTGTGATAGCCTACGTAAGTATTTACATAGCCTATCACGGCTAAAATGGTGAAACGAATGGCGGCCGCAGATGCGGCCACCTTTCGCAGAACAGTGCGAACGGCAGCAGGTGAGTGCTCCATTTCGCGCGCATTACATGGGGTGGGGGGGCAGGGGGCTTCGTTCCGCCACAGGTTTTGGGGGGCTGAATGCACTGGCATTCGGCCTCACTGAGATTCATGGTGGAATTCTCTGCCATCCCTAGTGGGTGATTCTCCTGACTGGATAGTAGGGATGTTGGAGAATTCCGCCTAGGGGTGGACGAAAGTCCCTTACCTTTTCTCGCAGCTTGTTCGCGGTGGGGGGGAGCGCTTCGCTGCTCCCCCTGCAAAGTTCAGGCCAGGGGGGGAGGCTTCCTGCCTCGCCCGGCCGAAATTCAGGCCGGGGGGGGAGGCTTCCCGCCTCGCCCGGCCGCAAATATGAAAGTAAAAAAAAAACAAAAAAAACCCGTCCCCTGATAGGCTACGTGACGATTCACGTAGCCTATCATGGCTAGATCTGGAAAGTCAGCCATGATAGGCTACGTGAATCGTCACGTAGCCTATCACGGGTGACTTTAAAAAAAAAAGCGCGTACGCGAATGGCGGCCCCCATAGGGAGCCGCCATTCGCGTTCCTTATTTAGTTGCTGTAGTCTACGTAAATGTTTACGTAGACTATGGCGAAAATAAGGGCAACGCAAATAGCATTGCCCTTATTTTCGCCGTAGTCTACGTAAACATTTACGTAGACTACAGCAACTAAATAAGGAACGCGAATGGCGGCTCCCTATGGGGGCCGCCATTATCCGTACACACTTTTTTTTTTTCTTTAAAGTCACCCGTGATGGGCTACGTGACGATTCACGTACCCTATCACGGCTGACTTTGCAAATCTAGCCGTGATAGGCTACGTGAATCGTCACGTAGCCTATCAGGGGACGTTTTTTTTTTTTCTTTGATTGCAATGGCGGGGGCGGCAGCCGGTCAAAAGACCGGCTGCCGCTCCCGCCCCGCTCGAACACCCGACGAACCGCCAGCCGGACCCGCTGCCAGGAGGGACATTCAGGGAAGGTAAGTCCCGTCCCGGGGGGGGGTACGGGGGGTGGGGCGGTGCGGAGGATTTCTCCCCGAAACTTGTTTGGGGGGCCGAACACGTTGGCGCTCGGCCCCCCGAAGTTTCGGGGAGAAATTCTCCGCCATCCCTAATTCCGCCACAGACTCCAGTGAGGCCGGATTCTTTAGAATCCAGCTCCTCAGAGTCCGTGGCAGAACGGACTACCCCCCACCCCAAATCCCCCCTGGAACAGACCTACCTGGTGGTGGCGGCAGCTCCGGGTCATCTTCCGGCCACCATTTACATCCCTGCCAAGCCGTGATAGGCTACTTAGATACTTACGTAGCCTATCACTGCTTGGCAGGGATGCAAATGGTGGCCAGTGTAGCGGAATTGCCATGGAGCAGCCGCCATTTACGTCCCTGCCAAGCTGTGATAGGCTACATAAATATTTACATAGCCTATCATGGCAAAATACAAGGACCCAAATGGTGGCAGCTATGGCAGCCACCATTTGCGTCCCTGCAGGCTGCCCAGCAGTCGGATGTCCGGCTGCGGGCAGCCCTGGCTGGTGGCTCTGCGGAATCCAGCTGGAGAGAATTTTGCGGGGAGGGACGGAGAACCTCCCCCCCACCGCGAATGTCACCCTTAGAAAAGGTAAGTGACTTTTGTACATCCCTAGCAAAATGCAGTGGCCAGATTGATAACAGGGATGAGGAGGGCCAAATATATAACACCAATTCTTGCCCGTTTGCTCTTGTTGCCCTAATGTTTCTGAGCTCAATTTGAAGTGCTGTTTTTGACCTATAAAGCCTTACATGGCTCAGGAGCACAATACTGGATGGAGTGCCTCTCCCTGTACACTATGCTCAGCATCCAAGGCCTTCCCCTGGGTGCCTCCTTTAAGGGAGGCTCGGAGGCTGGCAACAAGTGAGATGGCCTTCTTGGTGGTGGCCTCCCAATTATGGAATAATCTCCCTGACAAGGCCTGCCTGGTGCCAACACTGTCATCTTTTTGGTGCCAGGTAAAAACTGCCCTCTTCACCCAGGTATTTGGCAGCATATAATGAGTTTTAATTACCTCTTGGACTATGAAAAAAACATTTTTAGATATATGTTGTCCATGCATGTGTTATCTGTCTATATGTTTTTATGCAAATGCTTTTTTGTACTTTGTGTAATGTATTTTAATGGTTTGTAATTTTTGTGAACCACCCAAAGAGCTTCAGCTATGGGGTGGTATAGAAATATAATGGATGAATGGATGGATGTATGGATGGATGGATGGATGGATGGATGAACAATTAATTTGTGAGAGCTTATTGCATACAGTTCATGGCTTGATACATAGCCATTTATAATTATGCTCATTTATAATGAGTTCCTCAGATTCAGTACAAACTATGTTAAGAAACCCCAAATATAATTTGCTTCATTCACTGCCACCACTAATTTTATAATGTGATGTGGACAGGTGACTAATGAAAGCATGAAAGAAAGCGTGAGTGTGACTTGTTTTACTCCAATAAACAAAGCAGAAATGCTGAGCTGGGACAGCCCTCTTGCAAACAATTGAAATAATCCAAAATACTAATTTCCAGTAGATCAGTTCAACAAAACAATAGAGATGGAAGGGACCACAAACGTCATTTAGTCCAATCTCCTGCCAATGCAGGAAATCCACAATCACAGAGGGTCCACCATTTTCAGAGGCAGTCTGCTCCATTGCTGAAATAACTCAGAGCATCTGTATGTCCTAATGTTTAGTCAAAATCATCTTTCTTTTCATTTTAACCTTTTGGCTGGATCCTACCATCTGGTGCAACAGAAAACAAATTCCTCCATCATCTATGTGAAAGCCCTTCAGGTATTTGAAGATAGCTATCATATTACCTCTTAATCGTCTCTTCTCCAGGGTAAACATACCCATCTCCTTTCCTCACAGGACCTGGTCCTAGGGCTCTCTCCATTTTTAACACTTTCCTCTGGACACATTCTGGTTTCTCAATAACCTTCTTAAACTGCAGTGCCCTGAACTGGAGACAGTACTTCAGGTAAGGTTTGACCAAAACATTTGGCACCATTACTTTTCATGATATGGACACTATACTTCTGTTGATGCAGCTTAGATGCAGCCTAAAATGGCATACTTCTGTTGATGCAGGCTAGAATTGCATCAGCCTTTTTACTTGACACATTGTACTGCTTGTTTAGCTGTGTGGTCCACCAAAACCTCCAGAACCTTTTCACATGTGGTAAGACTTGGTGTAATCCATCCTAAATATTTGTGCATTTGATTTTCCTACTGCTTCATCCATGTCATCTATATGTTGGACAACTAGGACAGCACCTTGTGGCACTCCACTAATCACTTCTTTCCTGCTTGAGAATCATAGAATAGTAGGGTTGGAAGGGGCCTATAAGACCATCGAGTTCAACCCCCTGCTCAATGCAGGAATCCAAGTCAAAGCATCCCTGACAGATGGCTGTCCAGCTTCATCTTGAATGCCTCCAGTGTGGGAGAGTCCACCACCTCCCTAAGTAACTCCCTAGAAGGAGTTATTGATGAGAACTCTTTGGGTACAGTCCACCAACCAGCTGCAACTCCACCTAACACAAGCATCATCTAGTACATGTTTTACCAGCTTGCCAACAAAAATATTGTGTGGGATGATATGGACAGGTATCATAATGATGTTCTTTATTTTATCAATCAAATATTCTACAATCAAGAGATTTCAGCCTCATTCAGACACACTGACTGGGTTTGCACAGCACGACAACCCACCATGTGGGTTGATGTGTCATCCAAACCATTCTCTGCAGGGTAGCTTAATTTTCATGAACAAGCCAGCCTGAGAGCCCATGGCTTGTTCTAGGGTTGTTCATACATGGTGGTTTATCATGTCATCTGACCCTGGGAGAGTGATTTTATTGTGGGTTACTGGGATCGGCTATAAAACCACTTGGCAAGAGCAGCAACCCCCACCCCATGTTGCTCTTTGCAATCTCACCAGTGCCACCTCCAGCCCCTCTCGCCAATGACTGCCCTTCCACTGATGCTGAAGTGGCACTTTGGAAGGACCGTCACTCGTTCTCCACCTTTTTCCCCATTGCCTGTATGTAAATTTGTCTAATATATACATTTTTGCAAGCAATTTCCCCAATATAATAGATTTGTAATGTTATTTTCACTAATATATGCATTATACCTTTTTGTATACATCTTTCCCTACTATATAGGGGCTGCGGTGGCTTAGTGGTTAAGATGCTGAACTGCAGACCGGAAGGTCGGCAGGACAGCAGTTCGAGACCTGAGTGCTGCGTGACAGAGTGAGCTCCCGTCTTCAGTCCCAGCTCCTGCCAACCTAGCAGTTCGAAAGCAAGAAATTGCAAGTAGCTAAATAGGTACCGCTTCGGTGGGAAAGGTGACAGCGTTCCATGCACCTCAGTGTTCACACATACTGGCCACATGACCACAGAAGCGTCTTTGGACAGCGCTGGCTTAGAAATGGAGATGAGCACCACACCCGAGAGTTGGACACACGACTGGCTGGGGACACCTTTACCTTTACCTTCCCTACTATAAACATTTCTGTATGCATTTTTTTTTTTTTATGGAGAACTCCATTGCAAAATTCAAAGAAGTGAGAATTTCAAAGGATAATTGAGTTTTGCTTTTTGCATTGGTTTGAAGATGCAAAATTATGTACATCTACCTTAAAATGTGGAACAAATATTGCCTCCATCCCTAGTTCTGAGTAAACCTGCATGAGACTGTGCTTCATATCTTTGCTTAAGCAATGGTAGAGAGCAATAATAGGAAAAGCTCTTTTGGACATACTTGCATCCTGTTCCACTGCTGAGACCTCTTCCTACGCAAAGCTTATCTATCTATTCACAACTTGAAGTGTGAGTGGGTTGAACAATATTTTGATCAAGGGATCAATGCCACAAGCTTCAAGAAATCTGACCCAACCCACTTAGTAGATCATTATCTTTCATTTCACAGCTATGTGGTACTGCTCAATAAAATGTTAAGCCATGAACTGAATTATTAGATAAGCATTAGGAATAGATATAAAAATAACACCATTTATTAACATTCAGGGAGTGGTTGTGGGGGAGGGTTTTCCACCAGGTCATTTATGTCACCAAGAATTATTATTAATATATGCAAGAGGAAAAAGTAAAGATTTGAAGGCAATCTTAGAATTTTAAACAGTAGAATCTGTACCATCAATGAGCAAAAAATTAAGAAAGCACTTGGAAAAGTTGCAGCAGTAAGTATAAGTATAAAGGAAGTTGGAAGAACTGCACACTGTATTCAAATATATGAAGCCCCTTTCTGACATCCTAGAATCCAAGCTGGAAGGTACTGACATTGATAAAATGAAGTTTGTACTGGCTAAGTTATCTTATTTTTATTCATGTGCCCTTGAACCTTTTGGGAAGATCAATAGCAGTTTTCCATTAATGGGAAGTTATTCTTTCTGCCCTGGCTAAAATGTTAAGTCAGTAAATTCAGACAGCATCAGGCAGACCTAAGAGGAGTCTCTGATAACACAAAGTACACTACCTCCAAACTTTTGGAGACACTTTTGGTATCTGTAGATCAGGGATGGGGAACCTTTTTTAGTCTGAATTCCAGTCTTGGAAAAGTCTCAGGGGCCACATTCCATCTGTGGGTGGGGCAAACGCAAAGAGAGTATGGCCAAAGGCAGCGTGGGCAGGGACAACATATAATTCTTTTGGATTTTAAGCCTTCTGAGAAGTAAGCAGGACCAGCCTCTGTGTGTCTGTTAAGAAGTCAGCATGGATCTACTCACAATTGTTCCAAGGGTGGAACTGTACATGATGCTCACCATAGGGCTACCCGTAAAAATGTTTAGAAAAACTTACTTATGTTGTTTCCTTAAACACATAATTGGGGGAGGCATGCAGGGGACCAACATGGGTAAATTTGATTAAACTTTATAAAAAGGAGGAGAATTTAACACAGAGCTGACCCATGTCATGCATCACCTGTAAGTCTGCTCTGTCACCTAAATATTAAGGTAACATGAAAACAAGATACTAATTAAAAACTGACCAACCAATTTGCATTACAATAAATAACATTTTATCATTGTTTTATGGTTATTGTTTCAAAAATATGAATATACATGTATATTCATATTTTTGAAATATAATATGAATTATATTTCAAAGATATGAATATTTATGAATATAAATATTATATTTATGAATACAAATACGAAACATATTACCATAGTCTCTATCAGTTTACTATATGGAAGCTGGCTGTAATTTTTCAACTAAATTGCAAGGACTGGCACAGTCAGCACTGCTGCACAATTTGAGCTCTTTGGTTGCTTAGTTGATGTCCTCAAGCATCAACTAAGGGCACAGTCCTATGGGACTGCTGCCCATTAGAAGGAAGCCTCTGATCTTGGAGGCTTCTGAGTATCCTATACCCTGCGGGGCTGCTAGAGGAGTCACACTGATGGGCAGGGCTAAAGAGACTGCAGGAGGCAGTGGGTTCTGGCCTCTCCTACCCCCTCACCAGAACACCCACGTTTTGACCTCTATGAGGTCATCCAATGTTGCTTTTGTGACCTCAGAAAGCAGGCATCATGGTTCTTTCTATGGCAGCGGCAAGGGATGGAACTGCAAGGGATGGCAGAGGTGGAGCGGTGGGAGGGATCAAATCTCAGAGTTTTTTCCCCAAAGTCATAGGAGTGTCTATAACTTTGGGAGAGAGACTCCAAGATATGCTATAGTCCCTGGGATGCTATCCCTGGGACCACTGGATTGCTGTCAGATCTTACAATAAGACCAATTTCATCTAGATTTTTGTATGTCTTTTGTCAGTAAGTGGTTAGAGCAGAGCATTTAGCTTTGAACCCTGTAGTTTAAAGCTAAAACCCTAGACATACTTACTAGGTAAAGACAGCTCAATTTAAATGCAATACCAGGTGGGTTAAATATTCTATTTGGCTAGCGCTGCATTTAAATTGGACCATCAGATGCTACCCATGTGCCCTAACCCCGGCACCAGCTCATCTGGCTGAAAGGGGGAGGGATATTGCAGGCAAATGGAAAGAGATGACATGGGTGCTTGTCATTGGCACCCCCAGTGGCACCCCCAAGCAGGGAGGGGCAGGCAGAGTTGCCTTAAGCTCTGCCCCCCTCCCAACCAAAGCTCTCTCGCTCACACGGCTCCCTCCCACCCTCCCTTAAGCAGTGTGGGTTTCTCACCAGTTGCCCTTTTGGGAGCCAAGTAGGAATTTTTGGCTCACAGTTCCATTGGCCTTCTACTGTGAGTCTTTTTGCCTACTTCACACTGTTATTGAGGTAGGGTGCATCCCGTAGGCGTATCTAGTTCGATCTCTCATAGGTCACATTTCAGTTGGTGGCTAGGATGGGCAAAAGCAGAAAGAGATTAGGGATGGTGTGCATGCAGAGGCACCTTATGGTGACAGGTGACGCCTGAGGCCCCCCGAACGGGTTGTGCGGCTCGGCGGGGGGATAAGGGTTGCCTGGGAGAACAACCCTCCTCACTCACCCAGGTGTTGGGCGGCACTGGGAGGGGGTGACAGGGGAAGGTCTACCTCCCCCAGAAGGGGCAGTCCGGAGGGATGGCGAGATCACCGCCACCCCTCAGGCTGGGTGTGTTTTCGCCCAAGAAGTGCCAGCTAGCCGCTGACACAGTCAGATGCCCGTCCTAGGTACCCCTTTGCAGATATTTTCAAAAAATGTGGCCCAACTTTCTACCCAAACTTGTTGTCTGCATCTTCTTTAACCCACCTCCACTCGCAAGTTGGGTTACCATATAGTCACAGTCAGCATCATTAGTGATGCTGAAATCAGCAAAGCCTGAGCTCACTGAGGTTCTCTGAGTTCCATCTCAAAGTTCAGTCTAACTCATGTTCCTGACTGTGAGGTGTTTTTTTTTCTTTTTGAGTGAAAATCATGAAGTACTTGGGTGCATCCTTGGGTGTGTGCATACAACAGTACACAATCTTGATGGATTAAAGCATGTTTGTGTGCACTTTTTTAGAAGTATGCATTCTTTCGTGTGCACATCTTTAATGCATTTTCCCCCTATGAATGGCATTACAAGCTTGGGAATGTATGAGCTTTGGCCACAGATTGAGTTTGGCTTCAATTTCAGGAGATACAAACGGGTTAGATTCTGGTCATAAACAAACTGAAATGAATTTCTCATACATCCCTAGAAATCCTGCCTGTATACTTATACTACATGCATATGGGCTGAATGCCTGATTTAAACATCAATGTGTCACCGGAAATGTTCAATAAGACTTTCCTACCCTAGGCATTCAAAAGTGTAAGTGGAGGAAAGTGGGGATGTATGGTCCAGTTCTGGCTCCTCCACTCATGACCTCCCCGATTTGATGGAGAAGGTCTGTAGAAGAAATGTAACCATGTTCAAGTGGGTTCCTGATTGTGTGGAGCTTTGTAATTGTGTTCACTTCCTACGTCACTTTGGCTGGCTGGCCTGCCTGCCTTCCAAATACTACAGGTATTTCACTGTATTCATTTGCAGTCTTCCTATGTAATATTTCTTTCTACCTTCCCTTGCTCTCTGTCTTGTGTCTTCTTATAAGACTGTAACTCCTTGGAAGATAGAACTTGGTAAAATGTTCATACAGGTTGGTGTTCTTATATAATGATGTTCATGCAGCAGCAGCAGCAGCAATCTCAGTTCCCCATGATTCCTAATATCGTAAAGTTTGGTTTTACCTTCTTCCAGGTAGAAAAGTGAGCTTTGTGCAGAAATAGGACATAACAATGGGGCTTTCCCTAAACATAAGCATATATGTCCATTTACAGAACACTACGTAACACATAAGATAGAGAAATGATTTGAAGGAGAGATATTTATGGCATACAGTGAGTGATATGACTCCACTCCAGGCAAAAGAACAGACCCTGTTTGCTTTTGTCAGCTGTGTGACCTGACACCATCAGTTCAGGTACAGTTCTGCATAAATAAAGCCTGTGGCTCCCTATAAATTACACTTCATTCTTCTTCTCTAAAAGCAGCATAGCTTATTTTGCAAAGTACCTTTGGGGTGCTTTGTAAAAATCTAGTCCAGCTGGATGTGGTGTGTGTGGAGGATTTCTGTCACATAATCTCCTTTGCATGGCTCTTGAAAACTGTAGGATAGATGAGGAGCTGTGGCGATTTACCCACTAATTAGCTGTTCTTATTAAGCAGAGTAAGATAATTGATTTTAGGATGCACTACCCCTTATTAAGACCTAATTAAGCTGTATATCAAATGCTAATTAAGTAGCTTTATTCCATCTCACTGATGGGTTTTGATGCTTGGCAAATAGGCTTGGGTGGGAGATGAACACCTACAATAGATTTCCCAAACAAAACAGATAGATAATAGACACAACGAATTTTGGATTATCAAAACCTAACCTGTTTATTGTGCCATGTGTTCAGTCTGGCAATTGGAAACACAGGCCTACCACTCTCTCACACTTTTACACACATTTAAACAGGGTTTCTTATGGGATGGGCACTGGATTTGTGAGAATATTTTTTCAAGCATATCCTGGAAGTCTCTGTAGCTCAGTCACTAATTTGATGAGCAGTTCTGAGAATATATTATTGAAAAATACCCAGTAATATTCTATCCCCTTTCTCCCTCCAATCTGCCATTTATATTAAATTGAATAGCATGTACCACGTTAGATTAATTTAATAATAATAATAATAAAAAAGGGAAAAGGTGAAAGGTCTGTTACCATCTGACTCTTGGCAAAGCCACAATATGAGATAAACACAACAGATAGGAAAACAGATGTTGCTCTCAGGAAAACAAATGATGAGAGTTGAGATCATTAATAGAGTTTGTGTTTTTGACACTTCATTCCTGCATTAAATGAACTTGCTCAACACAAAATGAAATCTTTAGGAATGTTGTCATTTGCTTGTTGAAGAGACCCTTATGCTCATATTTTTGCATCTGATGTATATCAATTCATAGCTTTAATCCCATCAACCTAACCCACTTTGCCAATACTGTATCTTCAGAACAATATTACCTTGACAGCACAAAGTCATCATTCTGTTAATCTATGAGGTTGTGACCCTATAGATTATGGTGGGCTGTCTCTCAAACTCCCCAGTGCTCCATAATGCAGGGCCTTTTGGATAAATCACAAGATAGCTACAGAAAGTAATGATTTCTTTATGCCTCTGGGAGGTATTTGATTGTCTCTAATAGTTATTTTCACTGGCAGTATGATATTCTGCAAACAATAACATCAACCATATGTCACTTCAGCACTCATTAATGACCAAGGTATAACTCTCTACATCCAATAATCTATATTTTTGAATGTCTAAATTAAATGTCACTTAGTACTAAGTGTAAGAAATTCATTTGACAGTGAACTTTCACAGGAACAAATATATATTTTAAATTATCTGAAGGCTATCTATCAAATGCAATCTTTTCTGCATTAAGAACATCATGAGAGATGGGGGAAACACACTCATCAATATGAGCTGTGAAAGGAAGGAAACAAAATCTGGGTAAAAGAGGGAATCAATTATTCTGTAAGCAATTCTCTATGGGCTGCAGGGTGTATCAGCAGAGTTACTGCTATATATTCCAGCTTTTATTACATCATTATATTATTTTCATTTATTCCTCCTGACTAAACTACTGAGTCTTCTGGAAGCTACATCAGAAAATGTGCCATTAAAAAAAATTAATAAGACTGAAATAAGATAGATGAATGCCAATCAGTAGACCAGCACACCCAGAGTATTGGTGTAACTGTAGAATCCTGACCCCTGCCATAAAAGCCACTAAAATTATAATGTGGGTAGGGAAGCGGTGTGCAAACCCTCTGTTTGGGTATGAAGTCATGAATATTTGTGGCAATTTGCAGTGGGAAATCTCACCAACTGCAGCCTATAGAACAAGCAGGAATGTATTGCATTGAGATAGGGAAATGGAAGTGATGACCTCTCACTACCCCAGGCAACATTCAAGCAAGTTTGTAATCCTTATTCCGAACATCTGGTAGGCTTCACATTTCCTACCTTAATCTCTACTTGAATTTATTTCTACACAATACCTATGAAACCTGGCCTACAGTCCTAGAAAGTGCGATGCGCACCAGCAGAAATAACTCCACGCACTGCAAGAGGTGACTTTGAATTTTCTGTTATTGCCACTCACGTGGCTGACAAAGCGAGCCAATTTTAAAATGAAGAGCATGTCTGAGGCTGCAGTAGAAACATCACCTCAGGGCTGCGATGAGTGGCTCTTCCCCACATGAGCATAGCTTTGTAGGACTGCAGTCCTATTCCACTTTGCTAAACAAAGAAACAGATCAAGGATTCAGTGCAACTGCTGATGATACATGCGGACAAATAAAAATTCATGGCTTAAATGCCATTCTTCTCTTGCACAGAAAGAATTGACAATGAATCTACAAGTTTGCTGGAGCATATCTGAGGCATTCTAAGTAAACAAGTGTTCTGGACAGCTGATGAACAACAAATCTGTAATAAGCCATCTATAATTAGTAATAAAGTCCTTAAAATAACTGTGTCCTCTTGAGACAGCAACAGCTCTATCCTTGCTGTGTTCTGGAAGTAATAGAATATTTTTTTCTAGTGTAACTAAAATGGTAATTAAAAGATGATTTAGGATCAAAGACAACCTCAAGGTTATAAATATTAGTAGCTTGCTGTGAAGAATTCCCATCCAAATAACTTCAGCAGGATGCACTATTCAAGAGGTGGTGTAGGTGGTAAAAGTCAAGTAAAAATCAGATATTTTCTCAGACAGAGAGCAAGTCACAGAGGAAAGGTTGTTAAAATGCAATTATATAGCCTAGAGAGATATGTGATGGAGGGAGGGGAAGGTTGACGAAATCATTTAAGAATATTTTCACTAACTGACGGAAATTCTATTAATTAGATTTCTTTACTCCTATCCTTAGCTTTATTTTATTTTATCCTCATAATAATCTTGGCAGGTAGATTTAGCTGAGGGAGAAGAATAGCATGCCCAAGGCCATACAGTTTGCTTCATGAATGGGTCAGGTTCTGAAATAGAAGACAGAATATTTAGGTACTAATGGACAAACTGGGGTTGCAGTGAATACCAGTCATTTCATTTCCAGGAAAGAAAATTGTATCTTGGCAGCTATGGATAAGTTTCCTGAATATTGTAACAGTTTTATGAAGAGTTTTGCAATGAGGAAAAATGTGAAATAGTGAGCCAATCAGCAACTGAGTTGGAAACTATCCAAGCACCATACACAATAGCAATCTAATCAGCAACTAAGTGGGATGTTATGATGAGCAATACCTGGACTAGATAGAAGCAGAATAGGTACTGTTTGTTTGAATGGGAACATGTTGAGCACTGCTAGCTGGTCTGTAGTTTAGATAGTTGTGCACTATATAGCTGGTACCTCTGCCTTTCAGACAGATACAATTGCCATCATATTTAAATGTTGAACATTGTGCAATAATTGTGGGATCCAAACTAGTGAAATTGTAATCAAATTCAGAAAATCCCACATTTATGAATAAATGTCCCATGTCACTTCTGGGAAGTCAGAAAAAATAGGGAAATTTTTGTACATCCATTGGGTAAATCATTTTCAAAGAATGCAGGCTAGCATCTTCCGGATTCATTGCATTTATCACAGATTTTTCTTAGGGCATATTCATTCACACACGAGTCTAGCAAGTCAGCTTCTATAGTCTTGGTTGCAATACCAGAACCCTCCAGTTTAATTAACTGAACGTTTTATATTAGCACATTATTTTCAGTGTAGTAGTTTCACTCTCAGGTACACAGTTCAGTAGTATTAGCTTCTGCCTGGATGGGTATTTGTAAATGTACCCATGAATGTGATACCCATATTAAAATGGTAAGAAATGTTTTCTTTAACATCCTATTGCAAGGGAAAGGAAACACACACACACACACACACACACTCACCCCATATAAATTATTTTTTGAAAATTATTCATTGACTAACATAACAAAACGACAACTTGAAACAGCCTGCCCCTCCCCCAAGTCTTGCTTTATTAAAGAGCCTGTCAAAACATAAATACTGCAGAAAGGGCACTTGCTACCAAAAGCATTTGTGTTGTTGATGGGAAAGGTCAAACACTAAAGTTGGAGTTTTTGTTCTTACTTTAGGTGGCACACGGTGAATGATTGTACCAAACCCTACAGCTCTACTTCAAAGGGAACACAGGAATTAACAGTGTCATCCAAGCAAAAACATAATCCCTTGATGGATCACAATATTGATTTTCGCTTCTCCAGAGATCTAACAATACAGTAACCTCTGGAAACTTATTCCAATCATGACGGCAAGTAACATTTGCCTCCCCATGGCTTAATAATGCATGGGCAGAGGGTGAGAATACAGGCTGGAGCTGTTGTGTGTAGGGATCAAGATGATAACTTGCCACACTCCAGACCAGTGTTCAGCAGTTTAGCGCCTGCCAGTAACTCTTGTATGTCCAGCAGGTAGTTTGTATCAAGACACACTTGAACTTTAAATGAATGGAAATTAAGCTGAAGAATGATCCAATCTCAAGCAAACAGAAAATATTTATATTTTCACATATCTTTGTAATCACCACCTAGAAAATAAATACTGTAGGTTTTTGGAGTTCTATCTGACATACCCTTGACCTGCCAACAATCTTAAACCCGCAATCATTCCAAATGATTTTACCTACGCCTTGAACAATGGCAACATCCCAAACTAACATCAGCTCAGTCTCCTGATCTTGAGACTGGACTGGAGGCATATTGTACTCCTATAAAGGTGGCCAACCTATTCCCTCGGAGTCATGGAACTAATAATTTTAGCACACAAGACAATGACTTATACTGCAATCCTATGCCTGTTTACTCAGAAGTAAGTCCCACTGTGTTAAATGGGGCTTACTCCCAGGTAAATGTGCAGGTATGAACAAGACTGGAGGAAGCTGGTAATAGTGTGGTGGGAGTTGATGGGGTAGTCACAATTTACAAGCTGTTTTGCTGAGTAAAGCTTTCGCCAATTTCATTTATGATGCACTGTCATTCATAACAATTACCTGATAAGAGCTTCAGCAGGAGATACACTCCAAAAACATTTCACAGAGTTGTTTTGATGACTTTCTTGAGTCTAGAAAACAGAAAATCACTGGTTAGAACCATCAGCTGGTGAGTGACACACAAGCGTAGCTATGAAGGGAGAGCGATGAACATTACTTAGACAAGATGCCTGTGCACCAAACAGTGGATGTGCCAAGGGGAGAGGCTGATGTAGCTCAAAAGTGACAGATCTCTGCATTTTGGAGAATGAGCTGGGAGGACTTGCATGAATAAAAAGCCTGTAGTTCATCAGGAGGTCTGGTTTGATTCGGATCTTAACACAGTACTGAAAGCATAACTTAACCCAATATTGTCATGTGTTGTCCCCCCCACCCCCAAAAATGAGACTTTTTGTCCCCTGATTGAGATGGAAAAAGATTTCATAATGCACAGTCACATGTATTAACATCTGCAGACAAAGCTGGAAAGATGATGAAATGATAGGTGGAATGCTTATAGGTTTAATCTATCCTTTACAAGTAGAAAATGGGAAGAGTTTCAGGTGTTAACAAGCAATGTCTCATAGATTGCTCGGAGGCTGAGGAGTCTTTGCATTCATCATCTAAAGACAGATAATCAAGAAGTCATTACACTGCAGAGATTGGACTCTGCACAATTGTGGTGTAATTGCTTGCTGCAATATGCAAATATTACAGATAATAAAACATAAAATTGTTTGCAGTATTGGACTTGTCCTGTTCCTGCATTATAGTGTCAGGTTTAATCTTGTCAGTGGAAGCTAAAAGAAAGAAACTCACATACCACTGGTCATAAAATAGATGTTGGCAGCTTGCAGCTTGTTTCAATAACTAATGCTAAACGTTAAAGCTGTCCTTTATGGTGCTTTCTAATTAGAAACAAAGTTGGAGCTGTTGTATAATTAAAACTCAAGACCCCGGTACCAAGGCTATTGGTTATATTACTTAGGAACAGAGTTGTGCTATTCAGTCCTTCAGTTGTGTGGATGGTACATAGCGTCAGTCATTTTGAAGGGCCAGTTAACTCTATATTTGAACCCTATAGGTGCAAAACACTAATCTTTTTTTGTGTGTTTAATATATTTATCCCTGTTTCACATCCCCTCTCACTTCCAATTGAGCCAAGGGGATAGAATTGATATCCCCTAGGGCCTAGGTTCATAGATCTTCATATGGCATCCCACAAATTGAAAGCCATCTACACAACTTATATTCATACTTAGGGCAGAGGCAGTTCCACAGAAAGGACATATTTCCATGCCTTTGCAAACCTTCACAGCTACTTGGATCAGGGCCAGCTATTTTGAAATGTATTGCTCAGAAGTGGTATGGTAAATTTCCATGAACCTGTCCTAAAGTTTCTTCGTCCTTGCATCATGGGCAGGATCCAATACAGGCACTGCATTCCTGCTCAATCTGTTGTGCCAGTAGGACCCACTGGTCATGCAACTGGGAACTAGCAGTTCTAAAATCAACCCGGAAACAAGGAGAAATGCTTGTTCCCGGATTGGGACAGGTCAGCTGAGCTTCCGTTTCAGGATGATTTTATAACCTCTAGCTCCCCGTTGCACTAGTGGTGGGTCCCACTGGTGGTGTGTGGATAGGCTTGAATACTGCCCATAATAAACTTATCTTTGGTACTACCCAGATAAATCTCACATGAGTTAAATTTGAGTGATGCAGTAGCAGTACCCATTGATGCTGATACCATTTAGGATTGAAGTTCAGGATTTGCCCAACAAGGTTGTGAAGATGCTTCATGTTTCTTAGAATAATGAGACTCCATTTACCAGAAGATTTTTTGTAACTGTCAATATCATTTCCATCAACAATGTTTTCACAAGATTAATAAAAAATTAATGAAGCAGACAGAATGTAATCATCTGGTTAAATATTAATTTTCTTACTTTTTCTATTTTAAAAAAAGCTTGTCTAGAGATATTTGAACACCTTGGTGTATGTTCCAAAGAACCTGTGTGAATGAATAAAAACTCTTCATTATTCTGGCCATTTTGAGTGGTAGATGCAGCACCTGCATTTACTGCATGAAGACTGGATTTTGAGGGAATAGTCTGTGTGGGTGGGAAGTATGGCAGATGTGAGAGCCATATAGAGAAGGATGTATGGATTTTGTAAAATCCATTCCATTTGCATTTTGGAGATTGTCAGGTGCCTTTCATTCCGTCATCCACTCATTAACGGAATTGGATTTTTTCCAATTTCCTGAATTTGTGCAAATTTGCACTTGCAAAAATGTGCAAATGGCCCTCCTCAAATGTGCATTGTCATGCTTTAGACTTTGGGGGAAATGCACATTTTTGACTGGTGTTTATTTTATATATTTTTCTATGACTAAACTTGTGTAAAATTCCAGAAAGTTAAAAAACAAACAAAAAACAAACAGGGTGCAAGTCAGTGGAATCTGTGTGACTCAGGAAAAGCCGGTCCGCTGTGGAATCCACGGGTCAGATTTATAGAAATCCTAACTCATTTGATTCCATTGTGGATTTCTCCAACTTCCTTAACATTGTGTAGGGTGAACAGTATGTGGGGGAAAGGGCAAAGCTTGGGGGAGAGGATTGCTTTCAGTGTCCTAAAAGTTGGGGCTTTATCAGTTTAGAATTATAGTTCCTGTGGGACCTGGAACAAAATATTGGAGTGTCCTCAACTTTTAACAGGAATTCTCTGGTTCAGAATTCCAGCCAGGTAGTCATGCCCTCCTCAAGGATACTCCATTCCACCCTTCCCCCAGGCAGTTTTCAGTTTGCTTTTTTTTTTACAAGCGACATTCTGTGGCTGCTGGGCATGCTGAGTCTATATTGGGCTGATGTTTTGGGCTTTTTTTTTTTGCTCCTCAGATTTCTTTCATATTTCTGTAAAACTTCTGTTCCACTGAGCATGCTGTTACCTCTTTCTTGTTTCTTGGTCACCCTGTATTAGTTTATTTCTCTCAGATTGGCACTCAGCACTTGAGTTTGCTATTAGAAGGAGTGATCTTCGGGTATAAGACCTACACCACCCTTGTACAGTTATGGAGCTTCAGCAGTCTGTATTAAGCTAAATTTAATACAGTGATCTGGAACAGACCTGGCTTTGATAACCAGGTTGTACACCTTTTTCCAAACAGCTTTTTCCAAACAGCCCTGTGGTGTTTTTTAGTAACAGATTGCAGCATGGTCAAACTGACTTGGGCTGAAATGTATTAATGTGAAAGCACCTTATGTTATAAAGGTACAACCCACCCCTCCTGAGTTTCTCTAATGGAGTAACTGCTCATGATTGTCATTGTAAAAATTCTACATAGTATGCTAGAGTAGACTGTAAAACAGCTGGAGAATTCCAAAGACTAACAATTGGGACTTAAAATCAAATATGCAGAGATAATACTTCAAAAAGAAACCAGTGTCTGTTGTCAGACATCACAACCTCAGCTCATCCTGAGGTGCCTGAACCTAAAGCTGTCAAAAGAGCCACTCACAGAGAATACTGCTGGGTAGAGCACTGATGAAAGATAGAAATTGGTCTGCAAGAGATTGAATTTGAGAGTGTGGTGGCCTAGCATAAAATAGGATCTCCCTTGCATTGAGATGTGGTATCAGTCCTTTTCCCAGGCATAGTCGCACCAACATTGTTTACCATGTAGCTGAGGCAGATTCAGTCTTAAGAGATGTAGACTTTAAACTCTACAGTTCTATTTTCTTTTCATACACTTGTTTTTCTGGTGGGTTTAACATCCTGTCCTTCGCATCCCACATCGATGTGCTGACTATGAAATGTATTTTTTCCTATTTGTAATCACGTATTCCTTGACCCAGTCTTTTCATGCTGAGGCCAAAAGTTAAAGGTCTTTTTAGTCAGCAGCACAGCACACATAAATCCTTGTTTGATTCCCACCTGTTTTGCTTATAGCCTGAAGTGTGGCAATGCTCCTTGTTACTATATGCTCATGACATGGTTTCCAGGGAACCTCATTTGTGCATCTGGCTGGCTGAGGATTAGAGTATCAAGAGCAGTATTCTTAAAATGACTGGTTGGTTTCTAACTTCAGCAGCTGCTGTGGGTAGATCGGTTACCCACAGAGCTGTGGTCCAGAGGTCTGAGTGAAAGATTGGCAGGGAGTAACTCCTGAGGAACTTCCCTTGCCTCACTGACACTCTTGGTGGTCTTAAGAGAGGCACTAATCTGCTTGGCTTCAGTGCCCTCATCCATATAATGTGGATAATAACACACACCTCTGAGGGATGCAGAGAGGATTAATTAGTCACCGTTTGTAAAATGCTTTGAAGATGAAAAGCACTATACAGGTGTTAAGTGATAATTAGTATCACACTTTACCGTCAATAAAAGACTTTGCTTTATTTGGAACACTATCTCTGGCAACCAGGAGGATAATATCTGAAGCAATGTGTCACTTCTCAAGTGTGCCCAGAAAACAGCCAAGACTCTTGTGTCCACTATTTAAAAGTGCGGCTGAGAGAAAGTCAGAGAACCCCTTGGAAATAGCCACTGCACTGATCCTGTCAGCTGTTGAAAATAAAATAAAATTAGAGCATAACTTAGTGAGGCATTTTGCATATGTATGTGAATGGCTTCCTTTAGCTTTAATTGAGTCAGTCAGGATTACATCAATTAACTTCAACAAGGAGAAGATTGCACCCTTGAATATTATATCTGCATTTAAAGTATGAGCTAAGAAGCTCAATACATAGGATAAAGACACAGAACAGCTGTCCTAAATGTTCTGA
Organism: Heloderma suspectum; assembly: GCF_057233095.1. NCBI lineage: Eukaryota > Metazoa > Chordata > Lepidosauria > Squamata > Helodermatidae > Heloderma > Heloderma suspectum. The sequence continues at coordinate 240,306,563 of NC_139459.1, read as the reverse complement.
GTTTTAAAGACCAGACAAATGTACCACTTGTGTTTTGTCATCTTCTCCTCAGAATATCAATGCCGCTTCTTCTAAACACTTTTTTTTGCTGCATTAGTTGTCCTGATACTGAATCTATAATGCTTGCTGCCCTTTTCAGTGATTCTACACATGCTTCCAAATAGTATTAACTTGCTTTCACTTAGCAGCAAATACTATAGAGTAGCTAAGCATAGCATCCTTCTCACACAAGAAATGTCTACAAGGCAAAATTTGCATTTAGCTTTACTAGGCTTACTTTGATTTATCTAGAAAAGTCTTCAGTACACAGACACAAGCCCTGCTACTTTTTTTTTATATCCTGGTATTCAAAATGGATTCTGTCATGCAACAGACAGAGATTTCTGACTCTCAGTCCTGAATGATCAATCACTGTATACATGTTGCAGGTAGTCAGGTAACTGAAATCTGAAAGTTAATGTAAGACAGTTCTGAAATGACTACAAATAATCTCAGAGGGACTGTGCTTGTTCATGAATTGCATCCAGTTTAAGGTATTTGTCTCATCACCAGGACAGAAGCAGCATCTTGAATTTCAACCTGATCCAGAACCATTTTTTTTTTTTAAATTAATACCTTGGGAGTTAAGATGTAAAATGACAATCACTTTAGCTGACAACTTTTAGTCATTTTGATCCTTGGTAGCACAGTTATACCCAAGGTTTATGGTCATTACATTTCTCCTTCCAACATACCTGTGTATGTGTGTATAGATAGATAGGTAGAATTAATATAAACACAGAATATATGAAAATACGATTAATAGAAATGAGACAGGCATAACTAGGAAAACTCCGTTCATAGATGGCTGTTCTTACAAATAAGATGAATTTACATAACCACTTTAAACTTTTGTTTTACATCTTGGGCAGACCTCTTTGTCTGTCTGGAATGATCTATTTGTGCCTATCCTTAGTTAAGCAGAAGTAGCTGTCATATGCACAATCTTTTTGTGTAGAGATATCTGCATATTTCACCGTGTGCACATCCAGCAGCTTTTTTATGGTGGACAGCTGATATCAGATTCACATAAACTGTTTTATCTAGGTAGACAAAATTATCTGCCTGGATTGAAAAAGAAGGGCAAGACATGTTTGTGTATTGCAATTATTCACACCATTACACACTGTTAATCTATATATAGCTTGTTCACATGTATGCTGAGGCTTACCAGTGTCCCATTTGTGTCCCATGCAGCAGAAAGAAAATGTTGCTCCCTACGTATCTGCCAAAGATATACTGGCTGGATCTAGACTTGCCCTTCTACGAACAAAGGTTCTTGCAGAGATCGTGTGAAGGCTCCCATTGGAGGAAGGTGATTTCCCCCTACATTCTCTTGTGCCACCTTCCATACTGTTCCAGACGATCCCTCATACCTCCAGAGCAGTTTTTATTTTTTTAAGGGGCACAGCAGACTGCAGTGGGAAAGAACAATCACAAAAATCAATTTCTCCCTTCCAGTGGGAATGTCATGGCATGGGTAGCCTGGATCTTAACCATATGTAACTTTTAATTGCATGGAGTTCCTTAGCAGGAAGCAAAGTTAAGCATGAAAGAGTGTCGACAATACACACACACACATGCACACGGAGTTTATGGACTGAAAATATATTTTCTGAACTTCTGTTAATGGTTATTTTTCCAAGCACATTCACTGTTCATTTTCTCTCTCTTCCTCTGCTTTCATGCCATTTGCTTTTCTGATTAAGGTTTTTTCCTCCTTCCTTGTGTGTTCCCAGCCATTCAGAGATCATCATGTATGGATGTGATGATGTCTCAGCAGATGTCTCTATGTAGCCAATTAAATCTGGCTATTCCGGAAGGTAGATAGTGATGGAGTAGTAGAATTGAGAAGTGGTATGGAACTGAGGCACAGTTCTTGATAGCTCCCATTGAGTTTTATGGGACAAAGCAAATGGGCTTCCCATTTCCCATAAATGTCTTAGAACATATATGTGAGGCCAAACCGCTCCATATTACGGACCCTGGGATGACCACATCAATGGGAAGGCTTAGCCCCAATCCTGGTATTGTCCCTGAGTTCATGCCTTTACTTTCTCCCATATAAAGGAATTAAATGAAAGCCTGCCACTGATTACTTGTTCCAACCTGAAACATTATTTCTGTCTTCAGGGGAATTGCATGCTTATTTCTTACTCAGGGCCTTTAGATCATGTTTGGTTTAGGGTAACAGGGAAGGGCCACGTTTGGGAAAACAGGGACATAGCAGTAGGTGCGGAGGGCAGGAAGATAGGTGTAAGAAGAACTCTGTACTTTCACTTCCTTCTCCTCCCATAATTCACTGGATCCATTGCCAGTGAAGTCAGACCACTATTTCTTTCCTCTACTTGAAAAAGTCATGATAGAGAAATAGGTGGTGGTGGTGCTGTGTGTGTGTGTGTGTGGGGGGGTGTTGTCTGGGAAGAGTTGAGATTCGCTCCCTCTCACAGCAAACTTGATGGATCCTTAGCTAGTCAATAGATATAGCAGTCTGTTCCCAGGACTCTGTCACATTGTAGCCACAGCATCCTAATACAGAGAAGTCAGAAACAGGAACATGCCGGCACAGAAGTGGATCTTGGCAGATAGGGGCCAGCACAATTCCCAGTGGTTTCCATGAGTGATTCTCTGCAAACTTCGACACAGTTGACAGGGTGGGAAATTGCCCACCACCCCAGACAGCAGTTTATCAAAAGCAGAGGGTTGTATAGCTCCCATCCCAATAGCAGTTCCCCAAAGCATCCTTTTACTTTCTCCAGTATAGGTTCTGGCTACTATTCTTTCTTACTCAGAAAAGAAAGCATTGTCCATGGGGACAAAATTGCAGTATGAGCCTAATCTATCCAGCATCCCTGCCAAAATGGCCGAGACTCCACCAGCAATAATTCTATCAAGAGCTGGGGTATTTCTGCAATATTGAAGCCCACCTAATAAGCACCTCACCCATCATAATGGTAGGCATAGTGGCTAATTACAGTGCTGGAAATAAATTGGGGCAATCTGGATTCAAATTCCTACTCATTCATGAAGGTCTGTGTGTGACTTTGGGCAAATGTCTCATGTCTGGAGAAGCCTAACCTACTGCATTGGTGGGGACTAACCTGTTTTTTTCTGGAGAATGAACAGGATACAAGTCTAATAAAAAATAAATTCAACATGACTGAAATATGCCTTGATTGCCTGCATTCCCAGTTTCCAAGTCTTGTCCTCCACATTTAATGAAAATGGCTGCCCATAAGTACCAATCTCTCTGTAAGTGCTCTCTCAATTTGTGTACAAATTATAAGTATTTGTAATATCATTTAGAACGTGTGGAGGAGCATGATAAGTATTATCAACAGCTAACCCATCTGGCAAAGCAGCTTAATTTATAGTATCATCTATCTTTTGATCTAAATGATGTAAGGGGATTGGCCCACTGCTTTAATCAGGCCCCTTTTCCCTTGGAGCAATTATTGTTCCCAAACGTAATTGAAATGTGTAGTTTAAAGTAAAGGAAAATATAGATATAGTTAGAAAACAACTTTCAGAGCAAGGTACTACAGGAGATGGTGTGCTGTGGTTGGCTATAAAAGATCCAGGTCTAAATGCCCATTCAGCCATAAAACTCCCCGGGTGATCTTACAGGACTTATCATCTTTAGACTCAGTTACTTGTACACAAAAGGGGAATTGTAAGGATAAATAAATTTGGCTACAATCCTATACACGATCATAAGACCCATCGAACTCAACGGGATGTATTTCTGAGTAGACATGCATAGGATTGCATTGTAAGAGATGTAAAGCACACGGTACACTGAAAGATGTAATAGAATTTTTTCTTCTTCTTCATCGTCTTCATCATCATCATCATCACACCACAGCCACCTTGAACATCACTGACATTATTTGTTCACATACAGTTGGGTAGCCTGAGGCAGAGGAAGGTCGGCACTAGATTCTGGCTTACTCTTTTGGATTTGCAGAAAGTATGTGATATAAAGGATGGTGTGCATCATGTCTAACTGTTTCTGGGCTACCTTAGGCACATGTCTTGCCAGGTTGGGACACTTTTAAGCTGCCTCAGGTTAATAAATCTATGAATCAGCAGGTGCTAAGAGGCACCAGCTGTACAGTCAAGGCAAATATTCAACTGAGTAGGATTTGTGTGTGAAAACCATCTATCTAACGCAAACACTATGAAAATGTTTAAGTTCACACAAAAAATCAACTTTCATTCAATGATCTAGATTCTCCAGAAAGCATCGCTTTCTCAACAACCATTCTGAAATGTTCATAAACTGGGAAGGGGCTATAGTTCAGTGGTACAGCACATGCTTTGCCTGCAGAAGTCCCAGGTTTGATCCCCAGCATCTCCAGGTAGGGCTGGAGAAACCCCTGCCTGAAAACCTGGAGAGCTAATACCAGTCATTGTCGACAATACAGGGCTAGATGAAACAATGGTCTGGCTCAGTATAATGAATGTATATTCTGGTTATCTAATATTGTAAACATTAAACAAAATAGAGAGATGATTACTGATGCAATATTTTGATTCCTTCTCAGAATTACTAATTAAACTTATCTCTTTTTATAAAACCTAGAGAGATGCTAAAAACCCAACCAAACAAAAATCCCTACCAGCTACAGCTTCACCAGTGGTGCTGGCCACTTGCGCAGTGTCTTAGGAAGCAATTCTATACATGTTTAGACAGAAAAAAGTCCTACAACTTCCAGCATCCCCCATCCAGTTGTTCTGTAGGATTGTGCTCTTCTAACACATCGAAAATGAGTGAACAATTCTTCTTTTTAAGTTAATGTGCTAATGGCCATGACTTCTTGCATACAATTAAAGTTAATTATTTGAGAAAACTGAAGAACTGTAGACATGCTGACCATGCAGTATAAAGCTATACCTTGGTTAAAAAAATTAAATCAGTCCTTCCTTCAGTTCAGTTGGCAGCCATATGCAACCCTGTGGACATTGGTTGAAACAATGGGTTCCAAAACAGAACCACGGTTCAGTCCAAGGCTGAGCCAAAACAGCCCTTTGCAGCCCTGTTCGCATGCCAAAAAAGGGGGCACCCTTTAGCACTACTTCAGGGAGACCCTGTGAAAAGTGGCAAAACTGGTGAGGAGGAGATGCTTATGTCTCTCCTGTTGGCCAAGTAACTGGGAAATTCTGCCTCTCTTCCAGTGCTGAACCCTGAGGATAGGCAATGACACTGTCAGGAGCACCCTTGCTGCCTTCTGTAATCCCCAAGTAGCTAGAATCAACATGCAGACAAAAGGGCTCTTTTCCAAGGCTTCGTTTCCATTCAACCTAATGACGCTTACAGATGCTAATTGCCAGAGCCTACGTGGAAAACTCAAAGGAGCAGCCTACCAGGGGATTCTAGCTTTAGGGAAGCAGTTGGTCTCTGTTTGAAGGAAAGCAATCCTCTGAACTTAAGGAGTAGGAGCGGAGAGTCCACCCCTTTCCCATGGGGCATCAGGGCGCAGCTGTTGTCATCATGCCAATAGGGGTGGACAAAAGTCCCTTACCTGTCCTCGAAGGACGTTCGCGGTGGGGGGGAGGCGCTTCGCTGGTCCCCCCGCGAAGTTCAGGCCGGGGGGGGAGGCTTCCCGCCTCAGCCCGGACGAAATTCAGGCCCGGGGGCAGGCTTCCCGCCTTGCCCCGGCTGAAATTCAGGCCGGGGAGGAGGCTTCCCGCCTCGCCCGGCTGCAAACGCGAAAGTTAAAAAACAAAAACAAAAACGCCCCCTGATAGGCTACGTGACGATTTACGTAGCCTATCACGGCTAGATCTGCAAAGTCAGCCGTGATAGGCTATGTCAATCGTCACGTAGCCTATCACAGGTGACTTTAAAAAAAAAAAAAACAAACGCGTACGCTAATGGCGGCCCCCATAGGGAGCCGCCATTCGCGTTCCTTATTTAGTGGCTGTAGTCTACGTAAATGTTTACGTAGACTACGGCGACCAAATAAGGACGGGAATGGCAGCTCCCTATGGGGGCCGCCATTATCCGTACACACTTTTTTTTTTTTTTAAGTCACCCGTGATAGGCTACGCGACGATTGACGTAGCCTATCACGGCTGACTTTGCAAATCTAGCCGTGATAGGCTACGTGAATCGTCACGTAGCCTATCAGGGGGCGTTTTTTTTTTTCTTTTATTGCAATGGCGGTGGCGGCAGCCGGTTGAAAGACCGGCTGCCGCTCCCGCCCCGCTTGAACACCCGCCGAACTGCCGGCGGACCCGCCGCCGGGAGGGACATTCGGCGAAGGTAAGTCCCGTCCCGGGGGGGGGTGCGGGGTGCGGGGGGGGTTCGGAGGATTTCTCCCCGAAACTTGTTCGGGGGGCCGAACACGTTGGCGCTCGGCCCCCCGAAGTTTCGGAGAGAAATTCTCCGCCAACCCTACATGCCAAGCAGGCTGAGTTCCTCTTCTTGGCGCTAGGGATGTCAGAGAATTCTGCCACAGACTCCAGTGAGAATCCCGTACGGAATCCTTCTGGGATGGAGTTTACCTGGGGTGGATGTGGTGGTGGCTCTGGCTGGTCTCCCAGCCGGCCGCTGCCGGGCTGCTGCGGCCGCAAATGGTGGCTGTCGTAGAGGCCGCCATTTGCGTCCTTGTAGGCAGCCGTGATAGGCTATGTAAGTATTTATGTAGCCTATCATGGCAAAAAGCAGGGATGCAAATGGAGGCTGCTATGCTATTTGCGCCCCTGCTCTTTGCCGTGATAGGCTACTTAAGTATTTACATAGCCTGTGGCGGTAAAGGCGGCCACGCAAATGGTGTAGCGGCCACCATTTGCGTCCCTGCTCTTTGCCATGTTAGGCTATGTAAATACTTACGTAGCCTATCACGGCTGCATGCAAGGACGCAAATGGCGGCTGCTACGATGGCCACCATTCGCAGCTGCAGCAGCCCGGACGTGGCTGGAACTCCGGCTGCGGCCAGACCTGGCCGGCGGCTCCATGGAGCCACCGCGGAGCAGAGCTGGCCAGGGAGGATTCTGGGGGGAGGGACGGAGCGCCTCCCCACACTTCGGATGCCCCGGCACAGAATAAGGTAAGTGTTGAAAATCTTCCCAGGCTTTTCAGTCATTCAAGTGTTTTTAAAAAGGTGCTGGTGCTTTTTAATCTTTGTATTTCTGTGGGCTTTTACTCTGGTTTTTACTGAAGTTGTATTCTGTTTTAAACTTTAAATGTTTTATATTATATTATATTATATTATATTATATTAATGTTTTTAAATATTGTTTTATGAATCACTCAGCAAGCTTTGGCCATTGAGCAGTATAGAAATGTAATTAAAGAAACAAATAAACAAGCAAATAGAATAAAAAGGAGGATGGATCCAGATTGGACCAGGATCGCATCATTTCTGGAGGAGCTCAATGTGTGCATACACTGTCAACACCATCCCCCCCACACACATTCTTTCAACAAATGTGGGTCGGGGGGAGTTGTCTGTGCCCCCTTATATCATCTATGATTGGCTAGATCACACACTGAAATAGATGACAGCACAGAAACAGGAAACACTATGGCAGTGAATAATTAGGAGGAAACAAAAAAAGGTACATCTGGGGTTTTCTGTCAGGCATTTCATGCCACAACTCCCCTATTCCCTCCCCCCCACCAGTTTATGGGCAATATACTTTTGCTCAGGCCTAGCTGAATCCTTATTATCTAAAGCTTGTAAACCCATGTCTATTTATAGGGTTTTCCAGATACTGCTAGTCACTTTTTTGCATTCCCTAGCCTAAAATATTAGCATTATTTTGAGGCACTGAGAAAGGCCTCAACAACATGACAACATCAACAGCTACCACGAACAGCCCTGTTTCTATACTTCTCAACAACCTGGCTTTTTAGGAAGACTTTTTAAGAGAGTATGGGATGACTGTTTCAGCAAATCTGTGATCTCTTTGGACTAATAATTCTCAACAAATCGATGAGCACTGATTCAAAGAGCCCAGTCCCCTGTTAATTGCTCTAAATTGCTGTATGGTAAAAACAAAAAAAATAAAAAACCCTGTAAAGTTTGATTGGAGAGGGTGGGATTTAAGAAGAAAGTTCCAGGCTTTTTTTTTTTTTTTTAACAGGCTCACTCAGCAACATCTGTATACCCAGCTACCCATCTTGCCCTTCCCAAACAGAGAAACAGGCCGCACTTATGAATTACAATGGACACAGTCACAATGAAAGATGGAAATTTCTGGATGATTGGAGAATTCTTTGAGACCATTGCCAGGAGTGACCAGGCCAGCTTTCCCAAACCTGTCCTTGTATTCTGTTCTTTCCAACTGACTCTGGCTCCAAGTTCAGAGAATAATGCAACCAAATTATATCTGATGCTGCTAACAAATGTATAAAAGGTTAGGGACAGGGATGAAATGAGATAGGAGTAATAAAGGTGTAATAAAGGTTTAGAAGAAGTTTAGTGAGCTTCTGAAATCATAGCTATAATACAAATTAATTTGCATCCTTCTTTATAAGCTCAGAATACTAATTTTTACGACTGAAAGAAGAACCTATTCTGAGTTTGGCAACTAAGTTTGGAGGGTGCTATTACACTCATGTCCTACTTGTGGGTTTCTCACAGGCAACTGGTTGGCTACCTCATGACCAGAATACTGGACTAGATCGACCCCCTGGTCTGATCCAGCATGGCAGTTCTTATGTTCTTCACCATGGCCCTTCTATGCAAATTTTGTGGGACATGAGTGATAACCTGCACTTCCACTGCCTCTTTGTTTTTCTAAAGTAGATGTAAAGCACAATTAAATACCTAATTCTAAGGTATGGGAAGGCAGTTCACCTGAGGGGTTGCACTAACTGACCAGTGTGACTTTAAAACAGGTAAGCAACTTGTGGCCCTCTAGCTGTTTTGGCCTACAACTCTCATCATCCTTTGCCATTGGCTATGCTGGCAGGTGATGATGGGGGTTGTAGGCCAAAACAGCTGGAGGGCCACTCCTGTTTAAAAAAATGCCTTCCAAGAGCTAATTCCCATGAATATGTAGCCTCAATTAATCTGGACTTAATTTGGCATGTGAGGACAGAATGTGTATGCATGTATTTGTGATGTGTGATGTATGTGTGATGGCCCATATGTCCAGTGAGTAACTCAGTTCATATTTATTATACCATTGCCAACTCATTCTTTGGCAGTTCAGAGATGGTGGAGTAACTGTGGGGTGAACTGCAACCTGGTGCATAGTGAAACCTTCATATAGTCATTTCACCATGTCCCAAAGCTACTCAGATCCATTCTGTGCACATGTGTACATATTATGTAAGCTTGTTTGCATGAACCCATCTTCACATTCTGTGGTTCTGCCACATATTGAGACCTAATGCAGAGGTGGAGGTTGAAGGCAAGAGTGACTCTCCAATAGGCTATTGATTGCACAACAGTTGTAATGTCATGGATGGTAAATGAAAAAAGATAATAGCAATATTGCCAATAAATAATGTATTCCATCCTTAATGTTCCTTCCTTTGCAGCACATTACTCAAACTAGACTTGATGCTGTGCCAATGAATTATCGCCAACAGTCTCTCTTATAAATGAAAGTTTTTTTTGTTTTGCTTTTTATCAGCAAGACAACACAGAAAGGGGAAATGGAACAATTTAAACAATGTTTAACACCTTTAGAGTTGTTTCGAAGCTGAAATGAAGATGAATGTTGTTTTAGGTAGCTCAAGCAGTGCTTATCTTGATGAAGGGAAAACAAGCAACAGACCAATGGCTGAAGTAAATTAAAATAAAATATATGTTTGGGAGGAAAGAAGAACACGAAATCAGTTTTTGCTTCACATTCTAACTATGTTGTATTAGAGAAGAATGTTACTTATTCATTTCATTCATCATTAAAAGGCAGATAATCAGAAAACCATTATGTGGCTCATATTGGGCAGCTATTGGATTATAACATAATTGAGCAGCCAGGACTGACAAGTTGGGAATGCATAATAACCTTTCTATGCCATTTTGAAGGAAGAAAAATATCTATGCTGAAATCAGGTGCCACAGTCAGTCTGATCCTCCCCACCCCGGCAAGCACTTGGGAGAGGGTGAAGCCACTACTGTAAGAACAAAAAATATTTTACTTTTAAAAGTAATGGGAGTTAGTCATTTTTTTCTGTTTTAAAAAAGTGTATATAAAAGATAGTCCATGTTCAACACCCAAGCATTTTGGCCTAACTTCCAGCCTTGCCTTGCATCTTCCCACCTCACTTTCTAGTTTTTAGCATGGCAGGCAGAGGCACTGAGTGGAGGATGAACAAGGGGGCAAAATTATTTTCCTCCTGAAAGAAATAGCAAATGGAGTGGCAAAATGAAATGAGGGCTCCTCAACATGGCACAGACTAGCCTTCCAGACTAATGGCAGATAGTTGCCCCAGTGTGGGTGCAGTCAGCCAGGGTGATTACCAGCACAGCAAGTGTGTCCTTGCCCCATGCTGGCTGCAGCACCTCCACCTCGATCACCAGTCCTCAGTGCTGAAGGTAAGAGCATGATTCTCCCCCCCGCATTGAAATGCCATGGCCACCAGAAATGTCAGCTAGTAAACCACCTCTCCAGCTGCCATTGTTCTGGGCACCGCCTGTGAATTTCTAACACAGAAGTAAATTTATGTTTCTAGCAGAAAGGAAAACTGATATTTTATTTTGAAATAGCATGGGGGTATAACCTGCTGAATGAGTCAGCGATGTGATCTGCAGGGTAGGGGTTAGTAGGTGGAGAGTCCAGGTTAATGCTTATAATGAAAAAAATCACCCAGAATCTTTGTTTTAATCAAGACAGTTGAGTTTATTTATACCAAGACATAGTGTTAGGGTTCATGAATTCGGCCAGCTTACATTTTTATTTGCAACTTTGATTAACCACAGAAACTTAATATCACCTATCAAAAGTTTGAGGATGGGGACTGAAACATTCATCCAGAGAAAAGGCCAGGTGGGTAAAGTGGGAGCAGCAAGTAAAAGATGAATAATCTGGCAATGGTCTACTTCAAAAACAAGTTGCCCAGATTTGGAGAAAGCAGAAAATCTGGGACCTTTATATCAAACACCAGAATGACGTTCACTATCACTGACTTCCCAAGGATTTGGGGCTATCGGAACTGCCCATCCTTGGTGAAGCACATGCCAGATTTACTGGGCCTTTGGATGAGGTCCTACAGCACCTACCATGTGGCCTTTTGCTTTGTACATCTATTTACTATATTGGATAGTTATTGCAAAGTAAACCTCTGCTATAAGAACTTCAGAAGTGGGTTCCTGTTTCACCAACTGACTCAAAAGTATTTGTTTTGTAGGTTTTGGCTGTAGCTAATGGATCATGTGCTTTGCTCTGGGTGGTAGCTGAAGGCATTTTGATAAGGATAGTCTGATTGGATTTCAGTATAAGATTTTGTTTTGTGGAAACACAAATGTCCTGTGGTCCGGCCACAAACTAGGGACGGACGAAAGTCCCTTACCTGGTCCCGCAGCTTGCTTCGTGGTGGGGGGGAGGTGCTCCATCCCTCCCCCCGAAATTCTGGCCGGGGGGGAGGCGCCCTGTCCCTCCGGCCGTGAATCCTCCTGGCCAGCCGGGATGCAAATGGCGGCGGCCGTAGCCACCGCCGTTTGCGTCCCTGCAGTCAGCCGTGATAGGCTACGTAAATCCTTATGTAGCCTATCACGGCTGACTTTGGGGGGGGGAAAGCGCATACGCAAATGGCGGCGCCCATTGGGTGCCACCATTTGCGTTCCTTATTTGGGCACGTGTAGTCTATGTAAACATTTACGTAGGCTATGGCGAAAATAAGGGCAACGCTATTTGCGTTGCCCTTATTTTCGCCGTAGTCTACGTAAATGTTTACATAGATTACACGTGCCTAAATAAGGAACGCAAATGGCGGCACCCATGGGCGCCGCCATTTGCGTACGTACTTTCCCCCCAAAAAAGTCAGCCGTGATAGGCTACGTAAATCTTTACGTAGCCTATCACGTTTGTTGTTGTTGTTGTTGTTTTACTTGGAAATGGCGGCGGCGGCAGCCGGTCGGAAGACCAGCCACTGCTGCCGCTGAACCACCGCTGAACCACCGCCGAACCGGCGCCGGGAGCTGCCAGCGCCAGGGACATTCGCTCAAGGTAAGTCCCATCCCGGGGGGGTGGCAGACCGTTTCTCCACCAATTTCGGGGGGCCGAATGCGTTGGCATTCGGCCTCCCGGAGATTCGTGGAGAAATTCTCTGACAACCCTACCACAGACTGATCTTTATTTCTGATTAAAAATGTTTTCATTTATTCAGAAATAGAGACCAGGGATGTAGGAGTTTCAGTTCATTTATGACCAGAATTTACCCCATTTGACCTCCCTTCAAGTATAATCTGCAGTCAAAGCTTGTACATTCCCGAGCTTGTGATGCTGTTCATGGGGAAAAAATGCATTTGAGAACTACATACATTAGACATATACACATTAAAATGCATATTTTTTAAACGTGCACACAAAAACGCTTTAATCAGTGGGAGAAGATTGCATAGTTTTGAATGCACATCCAAAGACATACCCAAGTAGTTCATGATTCAAAATAAAATAAAAAAGCTTGCAATCTGATATGTACATGAATCGAACTAGGGATGCTTGAGAATTTCATTTCAGTTAGCAAGTCACTTGAAATTCCCCATTTGCAGTCATGAATGCACGATCTCCAAAAAAGATTGCAAATTCCCAAACTTGCATCCATGTTCAAAAAATGCGCACTTTTAAAAATGCACACTTTAAAAAATGTACATCTTTAAAATGCACAATTTGAAGTGCTTTTTCTACTTAGCATTTTAAACATTTGAATTTTCATGCTTTAGTCAATGGGAGGGGGAAATGCACACTTTTGAAAAATGTGTACATTCCCCATTTGAATGAGCCAACAAACAAACAAACCCCCAACCAGGTCACAAACATAGATGGGAGTGAGCTGAGCCGAGGTTTAAAGTAAAGTTTGGATAATTTCAGCAAGTTTGACTATCCCTAGTTCTCCCACCCCAAAGTTAGATCGAGCATTGAGCTGGAACTCAGAGAACCTCAGTGGGTTTGAGTTTTGCTGATTTCCACATCCCTAATAGAGTCAGCAGTGGTGGATAACATGTGACAAAGCAAATTTAAAAGGTCTCCAATTTCCAATATAAATTATTTCATAGGAAACTACTTGGGAAAATATGTGGCAGCTTAAGGACATTTATGATACTCAATGTATGCTCCTACTTTTAAAGTTAGCAATATTTGATGACAGTATCTGAGATTTGTACCAAATGTAGATTGCATTAATCTTATTTTTGAGGGAGAAATTAAACGACCTATGCATCTTTGATGTTTAAAAAAGTATGGGAAATGGCAGTTTTACAACAAACAACACACAATGTGTAACCAAATATGCTATTTGCGTTGCCCTTATTTTCGCCGTAGTCTACGTAACTCTTTACGTAGACTACCCGTGCCCAAATAAGGAATGCAAATGGCGGCGCCCATGGGCGCCGCCATTTGTGTACGCGCTTTTTTTTTTCTTTCACTCAGCCGTGATAGGCTATGTAAAGATTTACGTAGCCTATCACGGCTGACTGAAAATCTAGCCGTGATAGGCTATGTAAATCTTTACGTAGCCTATCACTTTTTTTTTTTTACACTTTACTTTTTTCTTTCACGGCCGGGGAGATGGGGTGCTCCCCCCCGGCCAGAATTTTGGCAGGGAGGGATGGGGCGCCTCCCCCGCGGCCAGAATTTCAGCTGGGAGGGGCGGGGTGCCTCCCCACCCGCCAAGAATTTTGGGGGGAGAACCGGAGCGCCTCCACCCCCCGAAAAAAGCTGCGGGACCAGGTAAGGGACTTTTTGTCCATCCCTAAAAATGAGTCAATAGAAATATGATGCTTCTGGATCACCAGGTCATATTGTTTTTATACTTCATGGCAGTGGCCATGATCCAAAGCTCACTTTATATACAGGACTCTTTCCTCTTTCATAGCTGGGAGCAAGGAAACTCTGCTTGCAGGAGTGCAACAGCTTTACTGGATCATGACAAGTGTCTTTAACAACAGCTTTGTAGAAGTCAGTAGGAAGGTGTTGCTCACATACATAACCTAAATGTTGTTTTTGGTTATTTGAAGCAATTATAATTATAGAGCCAGCAAAGTAAAAGTTAGTGGGTAACATCTTAGGGACTAAGTTTATTATTTATCAGAAATATATTACAATGTAGATTCCCCCCCTCCCCCCGTATAAATCTAGTATCAGGCAAGTTTTAGAAGGAAACAGATTGTATTCAGGGCTAAGAAAGGGTATCACTGCTTTAAAGAAAATAAGTAGAACACTTTGCAGTAGACACAGCTTTCATTTTAAATACAAATGAATTCACAATTTCCAGAGTAAGTAACAGTACAAATTGAGGATCAGCTTGGATTTGTTAAGAACAAACAGAAACCTGCTGGGTTGTGCACAGAGCGCAAGATTCGCTTCAGGGTCTGCTTCAGTGCCTTTCATAGTGGGTCACGTTGTCTCAGAACACTTTGGGCATGGCCCCTTTTGCCTTGGGTCTGAACGCTGAACTGGAGTCTTGCTTTGGAAAATCTGAAGCTTCATATATCCCCATTGGCTATCATGGGGGAAATGAATACATGGCTATAACGTTTCACTTTTTGACAGAATTGGATGAAATCTTGCCGGCATAGCAAATGAAGTCTTTTTTTTAAAAAAGGAAACACCAATAACCGTTTAAATTATTGGCAGAATTAGATGAAATGTGCAGGTGCAGTTGCTGCTTCTCAGGGGATAAAGGTGGACCTTTTACACCTGTAGTCTTGAGTAAATGGCTGCTTTGTGGCTGCCATTTGTGTAAAAGGCCTTTTATGTGAAACAACAAGCTGCCATTTTTATGCAAAATGGCAGCTCGCTGAGGGGTCAGGCAGCCACATGCTGTTCACAGGGCACCCATGGACTGCCTGGCACCTTGTTCAGGGAGTGAACAGGGGCGGGTAAGTGGCAGTGGTCAATGGAATGGAGTCCAGGATGCTGAGAGGGGGGGAGTCCACTGGACTACATCCCCCTTGGACTCCTGCAACATCCCTAACTGTACCCAAGAGCTGGACCTGCTTGTGCATGGATTTGGCTGAGGTGGAGATTTAGGGAATTTGGCTGGAGGTATAAGTCATTAAGGGCGCAATCCAGGCTGGGGCATGATGGGAATTGTAGGCCTTTTCTCTGTCTAAACATGCATAGGATTGTGCCTTAAGAGGTTTGTAGCAGCAACAGTGTCTCTTGAGTCCTTAAGAAATGTCACTGAGCAATCTTTTGACAGCCTCAAAGTAAATATTAGTATTCCCATGTGAAAAATATTCTTTTAATAAATTAAGGGAGCAATCCTATGGCCACCAGTAGACACTTTCTAAAGGGCCATAGGATTTGTCATTTTCTGGGAACAGAGGTCAGAGTGAGGGCTCCAAAAAACAGTTCCCAGGAACCACGCTCTCCACCCCTTCTTCCTCCCTGTCATAGCTGGCATGGTTCTCTCTGCACAGGCTATGTCTCCGTGCTCTGAGACAGAGTGAGGAGACAGGGAAAAGGGCGTGGTCCTGGGGGCAGGGAGAGGATTCATTGAACGGAGGTATACAAAATGCTTTAAACAGACACATCAATATCTATTCCTTACAAATATTCTCATGGACCAGAAACATCTGAATTGGCTTAAAGTGTATGGTCTCCAGAAAAGAACTTTTGCTTCAAAAATTAAGTGGTGGCTTTTTGAAGGTACTTTTGGTGGGAGGTACTTTTGGTGAGAGAAAAGAGGAGGTTGGGGGATGTTGACCTGGTGTTGAATGGGGTACGGCTACCCTTGAAAGACCAGGTCCGCAGCCTGGGGGTCATTTTGGATTCCCAGCTGTCCATGGAGGCTTAGGTGTCAGCTGTGAGCTGGACAGTGCTATACCAACTCCATCTGATACGGCGGCTGTGCACCTTCCCGACCATCTGCTCCCATTGGTAGTACATGCCCTGGTCTCCTCTTGTCTAGACTACTGTAATGTGCTCTATGTGGGGTTATCCTTGAGGACAGTTCAGAAGCTGCAGCTGGTACAGAACGCGGTGGCTCGCCTGATTAAAGGCAGCCGCCGGCGAGATCACATCACTCCAGTACTGAAGGAGTTGCACTGGTTACCAGTTGTTTTCTGGGCCAAATTCAAGGTGTTGGTTTAGACCTTTAAAACCCTATATGGTTCTGGCCCAGCCTATCTTAAGGAGTGCCTCCAGCAGCACCAAACAGGCCACTTAACAAGATCAGCCTCAGATGGCCTTCTCTCTGCGCCATCAGCCAAGACAGCTAGACTGGTGAGGACGAGGGAGAGGGCCTTCTCTGTGGTGGCCCCCATTCTGTGGAACTCCCTCCCTAGGGAACTCCACCATGCCCCTTCCTTAATGAGCCTCCACCACGCATTAAAAACAAGGTTGTTCAGGCAGGCATTTGGGATGGGTTAGGGTATTTTAGAAAATGTTTTTACTGTAGAATTTTATTGTTTTAAACTGTTTTATTATATACTTTGTACATCGCCCAGAGTGGCGATAATAAATAAATAAACCGATAGCTAGAAAAATGTGTAAATCAACATCACAGCTGTATAATGTTATGCAACTTCATTATACAGCAGGTTGCTAAGTATTTAGATTACAATAAATGGGCTTTTCTGCCTTTTAATTTGAAGCATGTAACTGATACCAGATAGATAATATCTGCATAGTTTTCTTTAGTACTGAATTTCTTTTATGCACACTGGTGCTTTTATTTGAAATTACCTGCTTTACCTTTGAACTCTGAGTTTTACCTTCTCCCCTTAAAAAAAGGGCATCCAGGAAATCCAGCAGAGTCTCACTGCTTTATCTAAGGCCATATCCTGCTGTGTATAGAACAGCATAGGCTTTGTATACAGGTGCATAATCCCTACTTTGTCACCCGACAAACTACAGAGCTTCCAGGTCTGAGATGTATTTTTGTCTGGTTTCAAGAAAGGTTAACAGCCTGTCAAAATAAGTTATTTTTCTTATATCTACAGCAACATCCCAATCCTGGTTTATATGATCATTGTCCTGAACATAGAGGTGGTGCGGGGTGGGGGTGGGGGAACTGAAATAAATTTAATGGTCTGTTGATTCTGGGCATGATCCAGCTACATGATCTGGGTGGTAAACCTGCTTTACCTTTGAACTCTGAGTTTTACCTTCTCCCCTTAAAAAAAGGGGAAATCCAGCAGAGGAAATCCAGCAGAGTCTCACTGCTTCGCGGTGGGGGGGAGGCGCTTCGCTTCTCCCCCCGAAGTTCAGGCGAGGGGGGGAGGCGCCTCGCCTTGCCCGGCTAAAATTCAGGCTGGGGGGGGGGAGGCGCCCCATCCCTCGCCGGCGAAATTCAGGCCGGGGAGGAGCACCCCATCTCCCCGGCCACGAAAAAAAAGTAAAATACACACACACACACACACCCATGATAGGCTACGTAACGATTTGCGTAGCCTATCATGGCTAGATTTCCAAAGTCAGGTGACTAGATTTCCAAAGGTGACTTTGGGGGAAAAAAAAGCATGTACGCAAATGGCGGTGCCCCATGGGCGCCGCCATTTGTGTTCCTTATTTTGGCACATCTAGTCTACATAAAGATTTACATAGACTACGGCTAAAATAAGGGCAACGCAAATAGCGTTCCCTTATTTTCGCTGTAGTCTATGTAAATCTTTACATAGACTAGACGTGCCAAAATAAGGAACGCAAATGGCGGCGCCCATGGAGCGCCGCCATTTGCATACGCGTTTTTTTTCTTTTTTTTTCCAAAGTCACCCTTGATAGGCTACGTGACAATTTACATAGCCTATCACGGCTGACTTTGGAAATCTAGCCGTGATAGGCTACGTAAATCGTCACATAGCCTATCACGGGTGTGTGTGGGTTTTTTTACTGTACTTTTTTATTTTGTAATGGTGGCGGCGGCAGCCGGTAGGGAGACCGGCTGCCACCCCCGCTGAACCGCCGCCGAACCGCCACCGGGACCCGCTGCCAAGAGGGACATTCGCCGATGGTAAGTCCCATCCCGGGGGGCTGGGGGGCTGGCGGAGAATTTCCCCAACATTTTGGGGGGCCGAATGCGTCGGCACTCGGCCTCCCGAAGATTCGTGGAGAAATTCTCCGCCATCCCTACGCCATTCGCTTCACCATTTTAGCCATGATAGGCTACATAAATACTTATGGAGCCTATCACGGCTAACTCAGGGACACCTTTTGCGTCCCTGCGGAGGTGGTGATAGGCTACGTAAATATTTACATAGCCTATCACGGCAAAAAGAAAAGGGAACGCAAACGGCGGCCGCTGTAGCCGCCGCCATTTGTGTTCCTTTTTTTTTGTTTTTGCAGTGATAGGCTATGTAAATATTTACGTAGCCTATCACAGCAAAAAAGGGACACAAATGGTGGCGGCTACGGCGGCCGCTATTTGTGTCCCAGCGCAGCCCAGCATCAGCCAGATGTCGCTGCGGGCTGCCCCGGCTGGTGGCTCTGTGGAGTCACCATGGAACGGAGCCAGCAGGCAAGGATTTTGGGGGGAGGGACGGAGCGCCTCCCTTCCCCACCGCGGATGTATGAAATGAAACAGGTAATTCGTTTTGTACATCCCTAGAGAAATCCTAGGAAAAAACCCTCCAGCCTTGTAAAATCTAGACTGACAAACACAAGGGATAGCTGCTTTTTAATAATAATTACATTGGAAACAATCTCTTTCTGCAATGCAAGACATATACTGAAAAGGATTTTCTGTTTCGACCATCTTCCATTCATCTTTTATAGACTGTCATTTCCTCCTTCAAATAATGCTTAGTTTAAGCAGACAAAAGGAAGAGTCTATTATATTTGGTTCAAAGCTATTCCTCTCGAACATCTTAGGATCAACATTATGTTTAATATTTTACATTTGCTGTTGTGATATGTTTTTGCATTAAGTGGTAGGCCAAATACATTCAGTATACCTTCAACAACCTACAAAGCTCATGAGTTATCAGTCTCTTAACACAAATGAAAAAGGCTCAGGGGCTTTGAAATGGTCTCTTTTTTATATACTAAGAAGGAACTCCAAAACTTCTTCTACAACATGTACAGAGTGGATGAAACCTTCCCCTCCAAGCTTATATCATAATAAATCTTGTGTTTTGTTGATGGGGCAGGGACAGAGAAAGTTAGAGGAAGTGGAGTTAGACTTGTTTGCCTTACTGTTCCATGAAATAAAGGTGCAGCAAGACTCTTCCTGTTTCCTCATGATATTTAAGAATCAAATACATTTGATGGACTCAGCAGGTACGACCACCTTCTAAACAACGAAGAGACACAAGTGGGATCTCCATTCCTTAGGGCAGGCATGGGGAACCTCCAGTGGCCCATGGGAGAGGGGAAAGGGCTTGTCCCTAATCTGCTGCACATCAGAGATTGTGCTGTGCTGAGCTCCTGGAGCAGTGCAAAGGGATTAGGGATGGCGAAGAATTCCACCAGGGACTCCAGTGAGGCCGAATTCTTTAGAATCCAGCCCCCTGGAGTCTATGGTGGAACGGACCCCTTACCTCCGCCACCCTGCGAAGTTCGCCGCAGATTGACCCTACCTGCTGCCGGCCAGGTCCGGGTCCGTCTGCTGAGTCTGCAGCCGCATCTGCTGCCGGTCTGCGGACGCAAATGGCATCCGGTGTAGCGGACGCCATTTGCGTCCCTGCTCTTTGTCATGATAGGCTACGTAAATATTTATGTAGCCTACCATGAACAGAGCAGGGATGCAAATGGTGTCCGCTATGCTGGACGCTATTTGTGGACACAGACCGGCAGCGGACGGAAGTCCAGCTGTGGATGGGCCCAGCCAGCAGCTCTGTAGACTCGCTGCAGAGCAGAGCCAGCCAGGGAGGATTCCGGCGGGAGGGGCAGATCACCTCCCCCCCGCTGCGAACCCCCAGGCGGAACAATGAGTGGGGTTCATACACCCCTAAAAGGGCTTATTTCTGATCTGCAACAGATCAAAGACAAGCCCTTTCTCCTCTCTCAGCTCTGGGGCAGGGAAAATGGCTAGGGGTGTATGAAATCCTGCTTACCTGGCTCCGCCAGATTCCGCAGGTGGGGGGAGATGATCCGTTTCTCCTCCCAGAATCCTCGATGTGGGGGGAGGTGATCCGTTCCTCCCCCCCGGAATCCTGTCTGGCCAGGCCGCGGAGCTGCCAGCCGGGCCAAACCTCAGCAGGGCCTCTAGCCGCTGCCAGGCTGCTGTGGATGCAAATGGTGTCCTGCGTAGGGGAGGCCATTTGCGTCCGTACGCAAGCCCTTGATAGGCTATATAAATATTTATGTAGCCTATCACAGCTAAAGCAGGGACGCTAGGGATGTACGAATCCCTTACCTTGCTCCGCTGAGGGGCATCCGTGGTGGGGGGGAGGCACTCTGTCCCTCCCCCTAGAATCCTCGATCGGGGAGGAGGTGCTCTGTCCCTCCCCCCAGAATCCTGCCTGGACGGCTCTGCTCCACGGCCAAGCCGTGGAGCTGCCGGCCGGCTCCAGGCACCTGCAGCTGGACATCCGGCTGCTGGGCAGCCCTGCAGGGATGCAAATGGTGGCTGTCATAGGCGCCGCCATTTGTGTCCCTGTATTGAGCTGTGATAAGCTACATAAATGTTTATGTAGCCTATCACGGCAGGGGGAAAAACAACCCCAGCGTATGCAAATGGCGGCGGCTACCGCCATTTGCGTATGCTGGGTTTCCCCCCCCCCCCGCCATGATAGGCTACGTAAATACTTACATAGCCTATCATGGCAGGGGGGAAAAACCCCAGCATACGCAAATGGCGGTAGCCACTGCCATTTGCGTACACTGGGTTCCCCCTCCCCCCGCCATGATAGGCTATGTAAATACTTACGTAGCCTATCACAGCCTCCGCAGGGACGCAAATGGCATCCCTGCATTAGCCAAGATAGGCTACGTATTTACGTAGCCTATCACTGCTTGAAGAGGAGGAAGCGAATGGCGGCCTCAGGATGGCTGCCATTCACAAAGCACCGTGGACGGGAGTAGGTAAGTGCTCCATTTCGTGTGCCTTTCGTGGGGGGGGGCAGGGGCTTCGTTCTGCAATGGATTTTGGGGGGCCAAATGCACTGGCATTCGGCCTCACTGAGATCTGTCACAGAATTCTCTGACAACCCTAAGGGATGCAAATGGTGTCCCCTACACCATTTGTGTCCCTGGTTTAGCCGTGATAGGCTATGTAAATATATACATAGCCTATCCCACTGCCGCCGCCGGCAGAGCCACAGCCTCAGCTGCATCCAAGTAGGCTCTGTTTTGCCGGGCTTTCACGGGGTGGTGGGGTGGGAGGCTCCGTTCCGCCACGGATTCCGGGGGGCCGAATTCACTGGAATTCGGCCCCCCTGGGATCTGTGGCGGAATTCTCTCACATCCCTAAAAATGGCTTATATCTGATCTGCAGCAGATCCACCCATGGTGGGCAGTGGCCCCACTATGGGCAATAGGCCTGGCCACTGATGCTTTGTACCCACACCATACCATAAGTGGTATGTTGGCAGTATGTTCCCCACTGCTGCCGTAGGAGAAATATTCCTGCTTGTGTCTGCAGCCAACCTGAATCAGGAACCTTGTACAAATATTCAGGCCTCTCAAGGGGTGAGGGGGCATGCCAAGGCATGGAGAAGGGGAAAAAGCCATATCTTTACTTCCCTATATCCTTGAGGCCTTCCCCTTCTGTGCTATATCTAGTAGGAGCTCACTGTTAGTGTCAGGGGTGTCTCTCAGCACAGAGAGTGGGATAGCAGTTCAGATTCTGAAGGAGAACCATCAGACATTGGGAGTTGTTTCCCCAGGATAGTCCAGATATGAGTAGGCCGGCTTCTCAGGTTACAAACGTACAGATGGCTGAGCTTGAGGGTCCCTCCTCACCCCCCCCCCATGAGAGGCATTGAACAAGAGATTAACCTAATAGATTCCAGGCGCAGGCGCAAAGCAAAGAGAGAGGAGGCAGGGGTGGAACTTAGACGGTCTACCCGATTGGCCTTGCGTGAGAAGCTGCACTTAGAGGCCTCACAAGAAGCGAGGGATCTCCCCCCCCCTTAAGTTAGGCTAGCAAGACTGCCTCCCTCTTCAAACAGTGGGCAACTCTCATAAATTCCATTTGGATCCCCTGAAGGCATTCTTTGTAGACGAAGAGTTTCTCTGAGAATTTGCATCTGTATGTCCCTGTGAAGTAATGGAATAAAAGCTGCAGACTGAAGCCTCTCGTCTGTGTATGTTTGGGCATTTGAAGTGAAGTGGGGGCTAGGGAATCATGACAATTAGTCCCAAAACCTAACATTTTAGTGCTCTGTAGTGGGATGGGAAGGTAGTCTGGAGAGTTGGAAAAGAAAAGCAGGCATTTGTTTGAGTGGATGGATAAATTTTATCCTCTGTCTCTGTTTTATCTGCTGCATCTGTCTGTCTTTATTATAGATGGGTGTGTTTTTTCCTCTTTTGGAGTGTTATTATATACTATGATTGGTTTTAATTGCTGTTAGCTGCCCTGAATGGTACATAAGCACCAGCAGGCTGGGAAATAATTCCTAAATAAATAAATGGGGCACTCTTTCTTTCTGGCACATATTTATACCAAAAGGAAGGGGAGTGTTTAGGTTCACAGCACTGATTCATCCCAACTCGATCTCCATCCTCCAGAATACTCACTTTGAGTTGTTAGGGGTTGAAGAGGCCTATCCCCTCTTTCCCCTTGCCCTCCATTTTCCTTTCCCACACTCTACTGACATTCTAATATTCTATGCCTCAGCAGTGCTCCATTTCACATTCTCTTTTTCCCAACTAACACCCTGTATTTCAACTACTCTCTTAGCTGTAGACAAAATTGAAAGACTTACACAGTCTGCCAAACTTCTGAACAGTCTGCCTTTTGGACATACTGTTTCCATGGTAATTCAAGCCCAGCCAGTCCCCAGGACAGCTGCAGAGGCCCTCACAGGTCCTATGACTCTGTGTTTTTTAAAAAAAAATTAACAAGGACTAAAAAAATCTATCCCTCAGCCACCTTGTCTAATTAATGTAAACTAAAATAAACCAACCATACCTGGAAGTTTCACATAATTTTCCTGCCTCCGTCTGAAAACTTCAGAAACCCTCCCTCCCATTTTATGGGGGAAGTTGAATCAGCAAGTGGATGGTGACAAGTAAGTGTTCTGGACTTTGCCAGCTTCAATAAATCTCAAGGGTCTAGAAGACCCTTCTCTGAAAGCCAAGCTCCCCTGAAACGTCTACACTTGTTTAGACAGGATGAGGAAGGAGAAAGGCAAGAGAGAGAAAAAGGCCCTCTCCTGCTAGGAGTTTCCCATGCTCCAGAAGTGGGTTTGCGAGCGGAGATGGGTTAAAGAAGACGCAGACAACAAGCTTGGGTTGAAAATTGGGCCACATTTATTGAAATAGCTGCAAAGGGGTAACTAGGACAGGCATCTAACTGTGTCAGCGGCTAGCTGGCACTTCTTGGGCGAAAACATACCCAGCCTGAGGGGTGGCGGTGATCTCGCCATCCCTCCGGACTGCCCCTTCTGGGGGAGGTAGACCTTCCGGTGTCACCCCCAACCCAGTGCCGTGAAACACCTGGGTGAGTGAGTAGGGTTGGTCTCCCAGGCAACCCTTATCCCCCCGCCGAGCCACACAACCCGTTCGGGGGGCCCTCAGGCGTCACCTGTCACCATAAGGTGCCTCTGCATGCACACCATCCCTACTTTCCTGTTTTGCCCGTCCTAGCCGCCACAGGAGTCACAAGCCTAGAGCTTGTGAAACTCCCCCCACCTGCGCAGAAGAACTTCCTGCAGGCCCCTTTGCAGATCAGGCAGACATATGTTATTCACTAAATGAGACAGGCGGACACCGTCCTACCTGTAACTCTCCCTCCATGTCCACAGAATTCCCTGGCGGGTGATGCATCCATCACCTCATTCACCTGGCAATAAGCCATTTCTCTGTGCACTTTCCAACATGCCCTGCCACTGGTAACATCATTCCATTCCTTCCCATTGATCCATGGGAGCAGTGAGGGCTGCAATAGGCTACTTCCGGCCAGGTATGCCGGACCACCTGTATCTCAACCAAGGCCTGTTCCATCAGGTCCTCGCCTGGCTTACAGCCAAAGTCATTCCCTCCAATGTGCAGCACCTGGACCTGCGGAGGAAGACTGACAAACTTGGTGGGACAGAGTGAGGAGGGGACTCCCACCGTATGCCACGTCTATGGAGCCACTGGATCTTAATGTGACAGGGTGACAGAAGCTGAATTCTGAAGAAGACATGCAAGCTCTTCATGCAGCTCCAGACATCAAAACGTGCCCATGTAAGAGCACCCGTACCGGCGTACAATG
Source organism: Heloderma suspectum (assembly GCF_057233095.1). NCBI lineage: Eukaryota > Metazoa > Chordata > Lepidosauria > Squamata > Helodermatidae > Heloderma > Heloderma suspectum. The sequence goes on along the minus strand of NC_139459.1, from coordinate 240,282,094 downwards.
AATCTGCTGGTCTAAGGAAGAAGCACATTAAGGGAAACTACACAATTGCCCTTAAGTCAACAGCAAACCGTTGAAGTGATAAAAACGGAGGCCCATCCTCAGACCCGTGGCATGCCATAAAACCCATAAGGTGCCACCAGACCATAATCCGTTGACTTGCGTTTGGCTGTGGGCCACTGCCGTGCCCTTGCCATGCCAATCAATTTGATCACCAAATATGTAAATGGATTACTTTGGGCCAGACCTGTACCTTGCAGCAAATCAAGGCCCTCCAGGACAAGTCGGCCTTGTGAGCCCAGACCAACCCTGCATTCCGTTAGGGCTGCTACGTGGAACAGGGAAACGTCTTATTGGAAAGCTCAAATGGAGGGCCATTACCCCCAGAGCCCGAAAGGGGTATCCGGAAAGAGAGGGTGGTTAATTTACTAATGCAGGCAAACATCTGTGCCCAACACTATCTTGCACGCCAAAACCTAAATTCTGACATGGAGTCAGTGAAACCCACCTTTGTGGGCTGGAAGGCTAAATGGCCAGCTTGCGACTTATGGTCCCAAATAGTCTGTTGTTCCTTACGGAGGCGTGAAATTGTGGCCAATGATCTATAGATAAGGGCCATGAATCCTATCGCTGAGGTTTTGCCTAATGCGCGGCACACACACCCTGCTCTGTTGCAGGCGGCTCCTGTACGGAGAGCCATGGAATGCAGGCTGGCATGCCTGGCTTCAGTATCCCGATCTCCCATAGTACTGCAAGGATGGGATCTGGGAATGGAGCACCCACGGGGCTAAGGCCCGGAAGATGTTGACCTAATTTCATGACAAGGCATCGACAATTGGGTTTGCCTAACCCAGCACATGGTGGACCCAGAACCAGATGTTGTAATACTGACTCTGGAGCACGAACACACTGACACATGACATGACCCTCCAATTTCGGGAGGACAGAGAATGAATAACATGGTCATGTTGTCATAGTGAAGGGGGGGGTTACTGACTTGGCTATAAAGTTATCCCTCAATGTGCTTGGCGGGGGCGGCAGCCTCCACTCTACAGGCCTTTACCCACTGCACGATTGGACCTGCCCTAAGAATCTGAAACCCCTTGGGGTAGGGGCGGAACCATGTGAGTCCGCAGTCCGGCTTTGAGGAGAGGCTCACGCTTCTGAAAGGAGGTGCCATTAAAGCCCTACTAAGTTGAAGCCATGCCTGATGTATAACTAATTGGAGCTGTGCCTAACGGACCTGAAAATTGTCCCGAGGGAGGTGAGAATAACACCTAAGTGTATCGGATTGGCTTCACCGAATGTTGCTATGTGAGACAGGCCCTCAGCCTTTGTGAGCTAAGGGGCACCGAAGTAACAGAAAAGGGGAAGCAATACTGGCATTAGGTCAGAACAATGACCACCATCTTTGGACTCCATGTAGCACATGCCCATCAGGGACCCGTGGCCGGGATCCCAGACAAAGACAGCTGCCTCAATGAAGAGGTGTGACACACTGAGCAGAGATGATCAGGGATCTCGTGATAATTGACTGGCCCTCAGGAAAGAGAGGTTACGAATCAGGATAAACTCCCTAGAGGATTTCCTGGGCACCATTTCGAGAAGGGAGATCCCTAGAATAGCTAACGGGGTGTGGAAAAAAGGGGGGGGCTAAAACCCTTCTGCCAGTACTGCATTGTTAACCTCTCCTGAACCTGTCGACGCCTAGCGAGGAGAAATGTTGCTTACGAGGTAGGGATGGTCTATGTTGACCTAAAGAAAAAATGCTAGGGGGCCCTAGAACCTAGCATAAACCGTATTCCAAGTTAAGACGCGTTCCCCCAGTTGGGTAGTGTCTTAAAGCCGGAGTATCGGCGCCAACCTTACTAGGCATTGGCCATCCAGAGCTTCCTACTGCCCCGGCTTTTCCAAGGGGACCCTCCCCTCCCCGAGCATTGGACAAGAGGTGCAAGAGTGCTGACTGCTGCAAGGGAGCATTCACGATGAAAGCTGCACGTGTCCTGGGAGCATGTGCCCAGTGGGGCTTTACTCCCAGCACAGGTAGCAGTGCTGAAGCAGCGGACCCGCCAGAGGCCGAGGGCCAGTGCGGGAGGCCACCCGGTGAATGTGGCCACGGCCAGATCTGTTGCCGACCCCAGCTGGGAAGGAGTCAAAATTGGAGTGAAAGGTCCTGGTCAAACAGGTCCTTACGCAGCGAAGGGCAATGGCGGCCCTCCTGCGAGAGGCCTCAACAAGCCATTCGCACACCTCCTCGGGCGAAAGACATTACGAGAAGGAGTAGCCCTGGTGACAATACAACTCGCCAGATTAGCGTAGGGATCTGATATGCCCCTTACGTGGATGTCCAAAACGGGCGGGGGCAGGCGAGGGATCCTAATTAATCCAGGAAAAAACCCTGTAAGATGATGCATTAAGCGGCTGGGGTTACTGGGGTGTGACTGACGGAGCTGCAGGCAGCCCGAGCGTCATATAGGGAGATGACATTGGGAGGGACAGCCGCCCCCAGGTAGGTAAGCTAAGGCAGCAACCCCACAGCCCTAAGGGTCACCCGTCTGAACAACTGGGGTGAGGTGCAGTCATCTCACCCATATCCAGGGCAGCCGTGTCTGTGTCCCTGGGAGCAAGGGAGGCGATACCACTTGCATTGCTCCTGATGGAGATGCCTCATGAGGGCGGACCGCCTTCAGGTGTGCTGTGTCGCCTGGGTGAAACCCCAAGGAGGAGGATGCTGCTTGGATCACTGCTGACGGAGATGCTGCAGGAAGGTGGACTGCCTACAGTGGTGGGGTGCTGCCATGGTGAACCTGCGAAGGCGAGATGGAGGCCTCAATGGTGTCCGGGTGCCCTGAACCCAGAGACGAGCTGTACCAATCGTGGGCACACTCTGATCCCCAGCTGGAAAAAACCGAGGTTGTTGCTTGTGCGCCCAGGGAAGATGAGGCAGCAGAAGGGAGGAGCTCCGCTGAAGGCGGTGAGCCTTCTGGAAGAGCCGATGAAGAGGAGGTGGATGCCTCAATAGCATCCAGGCGATCTGAAATAGAAAGGAGCAACGAGCGTTGGGTCTGCTGTCGTGTTCGCTTGTGCTGGACCACTGAGGATTTTTTGTACCTGGCCAGGGGAGGAGGAGGGATCCCCGAGGAACACTCAGCAGCTTCCAAACGAGAAAAAATTGATGCCAGTACCGGGTCTGTGTCCACATCAGAGTCAGAATTGGGCCTTGGCAGCGGACTTTGGGGGGGGGGGGCTGCCATTCCCTTTCTTACCACCCTGGCCCTTCTTAGGAGGCATGATGCAGGAGGTGAATTAAGCAAGCTATCTGTCAGGGTGGACACTGAGCCCATAGAATGCCAGAGTAGTTCTAATGCTGAGGAAGAGCAGTCGCTCCTGGGAGAGGAGCGCGCTCCTCTTTCCCAGGACCAACAGCTGACGGAGTTTCCTCCGCCCCACATTCCTAGTTTTAGTTAGCAGTCCAGGGAGTGACTGAGCACAGATAGCAGACTTAGTGAAGGTGTGCACTCAACAGCTGCACCCTGAGGATCCAAGGGAAAAGGGGAGGGATTTTCCCTAGTCCTTATATTCAGGGGTCTGCCAGTAATTGCTTTTCAAACGGGGACCAACTGTTCCACCTTAGGGCATAGGGATGCTGCTGCTCAGATCTAGTTGATACCTGTAGAGTTGTTAAGTTGCAAAGGAAGAATAAATCTTTGAAAAGAATCCCTTTGTCTGTGTCTGGACTTGGCTACTGGATTAGACTGAGAGAGCCCTCTAAGGAGCCTTTGACACCATCAAAGAGTTAATAAAGCCGCTGGGCACCCCAGACAATAGGCAGCCACCCCACAGTCTTAAGATCTGTGGGTGTGAGTTCCAGACCGAGACAGAGAGGCCTGGGGATGAAGATGGGAGCGCTGCACTACCGTTTAGATAGAAAATCAGATTTTCAAGAGATGCAGCCAGGGGCCAAAGGTGATGGAGCTGCGTTTGAGCGTGGGCGCCCACAGTCGAGGGCACCCTGTCATGGGAGGCGCCAAACAGGCAGTTGCCACTGTTACGCAATTTTATTAATTAAATATTTAATAATCGTAATTTAATTAATTTTTATTAAATCTGGGGCCTTCTGCATGCCAAGCATGTGCTCTACCACTGAGCCGCAGCTCTTCCTATTTTGTTTGTTTGTTTGTTTGTTTGTGGGTGGGAGGGGGAGACGTCCCAAGCCCATGGGAGGCGACCAATCGGGCTGTGATATACACGCCCTGACTCGGCTCAGCAGCCAGGCGCCCCTCCAACAGGCAGGCTTGGCTGACCAGTGGGGGGGGCAGTCAGACAGTCGCTTGGAGCACTGCCACTGGCAAACACCGGCGCCGCGCTCACCCGCCCGCTGACGCCTCCCGCCGGGAACAACACCTCAGGGAGGCCGGCAAGGCGAGGAGGAAGAGGCTGTCAAGGCCGGCGGCCGGGTAGACAGGCCGGCAGGCGGGCCGTGAGCCGGCCCAGCGGCCGGCGGGCCCGTCAGGCAAGCGGGCAGGCGTGCGGGCAGGAGAGCGAGCGGGCGGGCGGGTTGAGGGAGCGCGCGGGCGTGCGGGCGTGCGGGCAGGGCGAGCGAGCGGGCGGGCAGGTGATTGAGCGGGCGGGCGGGTTGAGCGAGCGCGCGGGCGGGCGAGCGGGCAGGAGAGCGAGTACACGAGGAGACCGAGCGGACGGGCGGGCGAGAGGAAAGGAGCCGGCGAAGGAGGGAGGGAGGCGAACAGTATCACCAAGCGAAGATTTTGGCGCGCCGAAGCACGCTGGGTCCAGGCGGCTGGAACGAGGACGAAGCCGTTCTCCAGCAGGCCAGAGTCCCTCGTCGTGAACCGAGGAGAAAGGAGGGGCGCACTGCAGCCTCAAGAGCCGGGGCCCTCAGCGTGCGCGATGACACCTGTCTCCAGCAGGCCGGTGTCCTTCGTCGTTTCTGGCGGAGCTGTAGTTCTCTCTAGCTGCGTTGAGCCAGAGAGCTGAGTTTGAGAAGGGGGCTGAGTTTAAGGCAACTCAGCCTGCCCCTCCTTGCATGGTGGGGCCACTGGGGTGCACCAATCAAAGGCCCCTGCGTCATGTCACCCCACCCGCCCGCAATGGCCCCCCCCTTTTAGCCAGACAAGCTGGCGCCGGGTGAGGGCATATCTTGCTGCTAAATCATGACATCCAGAAACTATAGAAAAGATGGCACAAGGTAGATGAAACTTTCCATGGTGAATGCATACATCATCACCTTGATGGGGTCCTTTTTAAGGGCCTTATCTGAAACCATATAAACTACCACCTTGCCTCTCTCTTCACAGCCCATCTGCCATGAAACAAATCTTGTTCCCTCTGGCTTCCTACTACATTTTTTTCTGCATTGCCATTCTGGCTGTGGACCTCCAGCTTGCAGCGTTTTGGATGCTTTAAAATGTCTATTTTGTACCTGATTCCTTAGATTTGACTGCTGGCTTAGCCTTCTCCCAATTTGTCTCTCCTGTTTGATGCTTCAGGGAAGCCAGTCTTATCCAGACATTTATTCACTGGAGTTTGATCCTACAAAGAACTGCTACCCTTCAGGCAGCATTTGACAATACGGTGTTCTCATAACTGTGTAGTGTTGCCCTGACCATTGACAGAACCACATATTGCCTCCCTTAATTAACTTCCCTTGGACACTCATGAAAAAGAGAATCTCCACACATACAGATGTGAAGAGCTTCTACATGTGAAGAAGGATCCTGATTGGGTAGCACCTCTCCTTGAATACAGGTGTACATCTGTATGCATGGAGAATTCTTTCTCATGAATAGGCAATGGATGTTGGTTAGGGGAAGGGGGTGAGGGTCCAGCAGGGGGCAGGGCTAGCCCATGTGGAAGGATGTGAACTCCCTACTGTGTACACATAAACCAGAGAACACTCAGATGGTACAACTCCAGGGTAAAACAACAGAATGCAAACCTAAGTTTTTTGCCTAATTTCCCCTCCCCCCCGCCCCACAAATGGTTATGCCAGTGTCCACTTAAAATTAAGCATGGTCTGTATTTAACGTTCTTGTCAATACATTATGGTGCTCATGATAATTGAAAAGACTCCCTTGATTCTTCAAACCTAAGAGTTTTTGTTGTTGTTTAAACAACGTTTAAAGTTGCTTATTCTTTAAGCAACTTACATAGCAACAGGTTATATGACTGTGCTGGAATTCTTTATAAATGACACAAATTTTATTTCTCTTGTTTTTCAAGGACTGTGGACTCAAATACTGCATTTATTATTTATACAGCTCCACTCAGTGGATATGCATGTTGGTTTACATGCAATCAAAGTGGCATATGATGATATGCCCTTGGGATTGGGATATCCCTGCCCTTGGGATTGTGTTGGTCTGAACGTGTTTGAAACAGTGAATAAATTAGATCCCTGAGACAATTATCTAACAATCAAAAGCTGAAATGTGTTGTTCTCTCTCTCTCTCTCTCTCTCTCTTTGTGTGTGTGTGTTTGTGTGTGTGTGTGTGTGCATAAACTGTATCTCTGTGTGTGTAAAGTGGGAAGCTTTAATTCAAAGTTGGAACTGGTGAGAACTATAATAGGCAGCTTTATGGGATTTTCAATTATAATTAATGGAATAATAACTAAAGTTATAAACAGGGAAAGAAATGACTGTACTATGAAACACCTGCTTCATAATTATTTGAACAACAGCATGTATTTGAGTCTCCCACCTATTTATGATCCTGGCATGGTATTCAGTGTCTCATTTTGCAATACTCTGTTTAAAGAGATATTATCAATTTTGAAATATCCTGTGGAAAATGTTCCTTCACTGGAACCCATTAGAATTTTCACACAATGCATCCACATAGAAATGGGACCTGTGTAACTGGGGCCCCTAGGAACTCCTACTTTGAATGTTCATAAAGCTCTAGGTTCCACTTGCGTGCATTTAATTTTGAAAACTCAATAAGAAAAGCTCGGAACAGTTTCATCACAAAAACATCTCTAAAACAGTGGCTACAGGGTCAATTTTCTGATGATCCACTGGTGAGTAGTTGGTTGAAATTACTTCTGAGGGTTCCAGAGTTCACTTGTCAAGTCCCTGATTGCCATTTTGGCCATGCTTATTTGCCAGTCTCCATGTTGCATAATTGATCCCAGAAGCCATCAACTTGAATTGATCCTCCTAGGCTGATTCCATCTGCTAAATAGGCTGCATTAAGGATATTACATTATTGGGGTTGGTTTAACCATAGGAAGTTCCTCTTAGGACAACTCAAGCAAAGTTCCCCTACTAGAGAACAGGAAATGAAGATGCTACCCCAAACAATTAAAACTACAGCAACAGGGAAAAAGAGCCCCTCCAGTTCCATAAAATGCCTAGATATGCAACATGGATGCTGAGCGCAGATGTCCTCATGCTGCTTCTTGTAGCTTTTAACGGAGATGAATGTAATTGAGATTACAGAAATGTGGCTTTTTTTCCACCTGAGTTACTCTGAGAATTGTGTCAAAGATGCTGCAGAGGAGAGGCTGAAAGGGAGAAGAGAGCAAGTAAATGGCAGATGTGTATACAAGAACACCCCACAGAAAAGATGGGGACTAAAAGTGGGCATAATTATGTTTGCAGCTATTGGTTTTAGCTACATGTCCATCCCTGCCCCACATAAATGAAACTAAACAAGCCAAACAAAAATATCTAGTAACCTTACAAACCATAATCAAGGATGTTATAATACATATATGTTTCAATTATTTAAAGCAAAAATAGAATTGTACCTATTTTTTAAAAAAGAAAGAAATATAAAATTATTCAAGCAAAGTTCAGAGCTCTAAATAACTGGTATTGTTACATCCTTGCCCTGAAACCAATCAGTACTGTGTTTAAACTAAAATGCCATACTTGAGGAATCTTTTCTGCTAGATTCCCTAGCCTGAGTAATACTTTCAATACTAACCCTGAGGTGACAATGCATGGTTTCAACATGATAACTCTCTAGTTGCTTGGAAGCACATTTGTAAATGTTAGGTAAAGCATTCATTGGATCCACATTACACCATAACAGGCACATGTAGACTTGCCATTTGGTGTCTTTTTAACAATGTTATATTTGGTTTGAGTAGTACATTTACATTTCATTCATCATTTAAAGACAGATAATCAGAAAGTCACTCATTACATCAGCTGACACTGGGCCCTTCGCTCGATTGTATCATAATTGAGCACTGCAGAGCATGTGCCAGATCTAATGGATAATGAATATATTATGTCAGCAGAATCGCCTCAGTGAGACTCCTGAGGGATAGGAGGAGGGGACCGTCACAGTGACAGAGAGGGTCACAGATGTTGTGCTGATTTACTGATAGAGTAACTGTGTAATTAGCTAATCAGTGATGGATACAGGATTGTTTGTGGGCAACTCACTATACATATAAAAGCTGATCAGCCTCTGATATGACATAATGTATAATAATGGGGAAAGGCTTTGCTTTGGCTTTACACATTTTTGACCAAGATGTACTGTAAGACTGGGAATTGTGCGAGAATTGGAGTGCTCAGTTGCCACATGTTTGTTAGACTATTATACATCCCCTTGGAAAGATCAGAGTTTACCACATTTTTCTATATAAATCAGCAGAACTCGCACTCCTTTGTTTCAGCTTTTAGCATTATAAGGAAGGCTGAGCGCCGAAGAATTGATGCCTTCGAACTGTGGTGCTGGAGAAGACTCTTACGAGTCCCCTGGACTGCAAGGAGGTCAAATCAGTCAATCCTAAAGGAAATCAACCCTGAGTGCTCATTGGAAGGACAGATGCTGAAGCTGAAATATTTTGGCCACCTAATGCGAAGAGAAAACTCTCTGGAAAAGACCCTGATGTTGGGAAAGACTGAAGGCAAAAGGAGAAGGGGACAGCAGAGGATGAGATGGCTAGATAGCATCACCGATGCAATGAATATGGACTTCTTCAGCACGCTCCGGGAGAGAGCGCAGGACAGGAAGGCCTGGCGTGCTATGGTCCATGGGGTCACGAAGAGTTGGACACGACTGAATGACTGAACAACAACAACATGCTAGATTCACATGAAAGAGCTACCACAAGGAAGCTACTTAAAACTACCTTTGCATGGCAGCAACTTCACACTGCAAGCCATTCACATGCTGTGGCTCACACCACCTACATCTGACCAAATGCCAATCTTGTCCAGGATTCTGCTCCCACAGTAGCCAACCAGATGCCCATGGGAAGCCCACAAACAGGGCATGAGGGCAATAGCAGCCTCCTGGTCATGTTCCCCTAAAACTGGTATTTCGAGGGATACTGACTCTGATCCTGGAGGTATCTAATCTACTGATAGCTTGATCCTCCATGAATTTGTCCACTCCCATTTTAAAGCTATCCAAGTTGGTAGCCATGACTACATTTGTGGTAATGAATTCCATAGTTAAATTATGTGCTGTGTTAAGAAGTACTTCTGTGTGAAAAAGTACTTACTTTTTATCTGTCCTGAATCTTCCACCAATCAGCTCCATGGGACGATCTTGGGGTCTATAATTATGCGGGGTGGTGGTGGGGAGAAACTTCTCCCTATCCACTTTCTCCACGTCATGTAGTGTGGTGAAATTCAGACCTAGCAATAAAACCATGTCATGCCTGGTAGAGGGTTGCTTCAGTGTGATATCTTTGCTCAGGTGAGTATTCTCTGGCCCATTCCATCCATCTTGAGAACTCCAGCAACTGCCAGAGGTCCCTGAAGAGGCTGTGTGTCCTACCTGAATGCTTGAATTCCTGATACTACTTGAGGTGTCTGTTTCAAACATTATGGTACCTATATGTCCTCCCTCCCTAATTGTCAATTCTTTTTCATTGTCTGCTTCCCCCCTCCTTTCTTGAATTGCTGTTCCCTCATCCAAGTAGCAGTCACAGTCCATGATATTTTCCCTTCTTGTTCCCCAAGCTACTTGCCCTCACTGAAATCTAATGCACCTTCCCCTATACCTTATTGTAACCAAGCCAAAGTATGTGTAATTGAAACAGTCACATATTCTTCTTCTGCTTACCCACACCTCCATTTCCCCCTTCCTCTGTTGTTTCCCTGTATCTGTTTTAGATTATAAGCCCCTTGAGGGAGGGGACTGTCCTACCTGTTCTTTGTAAAGCTCCATACACATAGATAGTGTGATATACAACAACAATAACAATAATAAAATCATCATCATCTCACAAAAATAACTGTAAATTTGACAATAGCATCCCATTCTCTATCACATAGCATTTTTAGAAATGGAGGTAAGATGGTGGCATTATTTTTTCTCCTCTTTTGAGGTATCATTAAGGTTATAATTCATATCTGTCTATGACTGAAATAACGAGTACCATGAATAAAGAAGGAGGAAGGAACTATTTATAAAATAATTATAAACTACCGTGAAGTGTGATTTGAACAGCCTCTTGTCAGATTTTGACTTACTGTGCTAGACCCAAAGGACAACAAATAATTTGTAATGGTGATACCATTTTAATTCTAACCCATTATTGCTCAGTCAGCGTAATGCTTAATTTAGGTGTATGTGAGCCTTTTCTGTCTTATGCTTGAGACTGTATATTCTAATGCATAATGTGGGTGGATGGTTTCTAAGTTTGTGTGAAGAAGAAACTCTGCCCCATTTAGTTCAACCAAATCTTTACTGCAGCCTTATTCTAAATTACTTGCATTATTTGCATGTCTTATTTTGAGGATACTCAAAATATCCTTAAAATAAACATGAAAGGGTGGATTCACATGTAGGCCTTCACATGCTTAGGAACCTGGGCCATTCAGGGTTCTCAAGGGTGTGGAAAACTTGTCCATGCATAAACCCTATTTCACATGAATGTCCTGGAGGGCATGGCCAAGGGCATAACCATTGAAGGGTGTGGCTAGTGGCCACAATCCCGCTCCTTCCTAGCCTATTCACAGAACTCCTTAGCAAGAGGGGGTAGGTTAGTGTGCATAACCCTACAGTGACTGGCTGGCCCCAAATCACTAAGTGAGCTTCCTAAAAATACTAATAAATACATATGTTTCAGTACCTATTCTCCCCATGTTTGACAGGCACAGGAATAGTCTCAGCATTAAACCAAGTGTTTGAACAAATGTAATGTGTGTTTTAGTGGTTGGCAAATACTCATCTGGTTGCCTCAAAAACTATCAGGGGATTTCTGAGAATTCTTTAAGAACACTTACAAAGCCTCAAGGGTTTTGCAAGCACTTGCAAAGAATACTTGGAGGACCCTGAAGGTTCCCCAGCTGCAAGGAAAGGAGAACCCAAACTAAGACTTTCCTTGCAAAGGGAGGGGTGGAAGAAAATGCTCAGAAATGTCATTTCCACTTCATCATCAGCTGGATGGTCAGCTAGGTTCCCTGCAGCCACCTGTCTTTGTAAGAGAAGGTAAGGTTGCTTTTGTTTTGCCTTTCCATTGCTTCTGAAAGTGTATATTGGGGGGGCTATCAGGGAGGGCTAGGTTGGAATGGAAAGAAAGCCCCATTCTGAGCTCAACTGAGACTTGAATGAACCTGCACCAGACTTGAAATGGGACATAAGTATTCAAGCAGGGGGACTTGCATTTTCAGTCTCTCCCTTTTGGAATACTCACCCCTGTCTCTACTGTTTATTAACTGAAAGCCTATGGGATTCACAACTTCTTCAGCCCCATAAAAACATCCATTGCCAAGGACCACCATCTTAGGTCCCCACCCTATTCTCTTGGCTCAAAAGACATTTTGTCTGGAAAGGTTATCTGGCTTGGCGTAACAAGTTAGGGAAAAATGCATTTGTAGTTCTTACTGACACCCTCACTTGAAATGGGAAAGAAAGGGCCTCAGTCCTTTACATGCTGTCCTGGGAACCCGGACTCGCCAAAGCCTAATCTTCCTCTGCTTCCTAATTCAATCAGGACAACATTGTATCATTTATTCATTTGGGCTACTGAATTCTTGTGTGATCTTTCATTCGGTACCAAAACACACCCACGTACCAAAAAAGCACTCCCTTTGTCAAGAAGGATAGACAACCACTTTCCTTTTTGTGCATCTAGACATCTTCCTTCCTGTTGCCACTCCACTCTTCTGTGTCCCGTCCCCCCACCCCTGCCACACACACAAAGAGTATAACCGATCTTAGATCCCTGAACTCAATGAGACTCCACGAAATCTCATGAGTAGTGTGATTTCAGGAGAGGTCTTTCAGAGATAAATGTAATCTGGCTAGCTCCTGGAGCTCCCAGCTCTGGGTACCTATCTCTGCACACACATACGCACACCTATCCAGCAATCCTGGTCAAGTAAAGCCTTGCCCTGGCTAAGGAAAGCCTGTTCCTTCTGCTTCCCATCCCATTTGGATTCACCCTGAGTCTGAGAATCCCTGCTCTTCCTCCCTTTGTTATGCTTCTCAGATCATAAGAAAGGAAAGGTATAACATGTCCCTCACTTATAACTCCCCCCTTCTATTCCTCTTTCTCTCTCTTGCAAGATTTCCAACTTCCATCACTTCAACTGTGCCATCTTTTCTCCCATATACCGATGTATCACTATACCACCTCCAATGGCTTGCCACCACCATATTCTCCTTTTACACCACCCTTTTCTGGGGTAGCCTTCAATAATTAACCTGTAAAGTATTATATTTATGTTTTACTTTCTCAATAAACACTCATTTTATGGAAAAGCTGTGATCTCATTTGTATTGTTCCTGCTGGAGTATTTTACAGGGGCATTCTGCTACCTAGGCTAACATTCCTAGAGTTATGCATGCTGTGCTCTTGTGTATTTTGGTAAATGTGATAAGTATCTCAGCCACCTTTACTGGGCTAACAGCAGTCTGTCCTCTGGCAGAATAGAAGCAGGGCTGAAGAAGTAAGAAATTCCCCTAGTACTAGAGCTAATTCCCCCAGTCATTCATGCTCCAGGAGGGCTTATTTCCTGAAAATTTGGTTCCAGTTGTGTATAGGGACATGTATTCTTGGCAAGTGAGGGAATAGACACATTTCTAAGGCAGCACGATTTTCTTCCACTGTAGAGTTAAGTCCAGCTCTATCAGGAAGATACCTATTAGCACATTTATTTGGGTGAGGATGTTTTTGCAAAATTAGATCACTCTTAAAGTTTTTCAAGTCCAGCCCGATGCTGGGCATCCCCATGGTAAATGCATCAGGCAAAATTACTTTGATAGCCCCTGTTGATAAAATTAAGAAAAAGCTTTCTATCTAAAGATAAGCTCTGCATTTTCATTCCTCAAATCTATTGGGAGTTACCATCTAAAGTTGAACCCAAAGCTGTTAAATCTGTTTATGGATGCCCAGGCATTCATTGGATAGCTCACAGAATTAAAAGTCATGGTACACAAAGAGGATTTTCTTAATAAAATACAGATCAAAGGGGGAAAAAATCCGTGGTAGCACTTAAATGCTCCCACACTTCTGGGAAACACTAAAGTCATATTTGAAAGTGCAATCACATCAATGGAGGGTAATGGTGTTGGGATTCTAGTGCCCAAAGGACATCTATGGCATGACAATGAAACAAATGATATACTTATAACAGGGTTTAGGGAAGAAAATGCTTATGTTGAAAAATGCAGCAGAGTCAAAAGCTCGTAAGATTTCATATCACAACTACACACCATGTGACAATATCCTTAGAGCTTTAAATAAATCTGTTAAGGTCTTCTCCTTGTTTACTTTTTATGTGAGCCAAATGGCTTTGTTTCCTAGCAAACCAAATGTATTGCTTGATTAAAAACAAAACAAAACAAAAAAAGCCTTGTTCAGAATATATGTCAAAACTTACATTGCAGAAAACTTTGTTTCTGTCTTTGAAAAATGGTACTTGGCTTCCATTAAACAAATTTAACATGTTAAATGGAAGCCAAGTATCATTATTCCAAGATCTACAAGGTAGTCTATGAGATTTTATTTAGAAAACAAATTTAACATGTTTGTTTATTAAATAAACTCTTACAAGCTAACTTGTATGATGTGAAACTAGGTCTAAACCAGGGATGGGAAACCCATGGCTCTCCAGACATTCTGGACTACTTTCATCATCCTTCCCTATTGGCCATGCTGGCTGGGGCTGATGGGAGGTGGAGTCAAATATCTGGATGACCATAGGTTGCTCACCCTTATCTAAATCATGGTCTTGGAAATCACGAGGATCAAATGTCTGAAGAAATAGTCTATTATTTTGGAACTCACACACACACACACACACACACACACACTAAATTCTAACTGAGAGACTGCAAACTTTGATAAAGACTCTCAAGGTTCTTATTTCTAGGCAAAATTGGAAGAACCTGAAAATTATGTTGGAACCTTTCTCTTCACTATTAGTCACACTCCCTTTTCCGAGATGCTCAAGTCAGTATACATGAGGTTATCCCATTTCTCGACATCATAATAATGGTGTATATTAATTTAGGCTGAGAGACAATAATTAGGCCAAGGCCACTCTGCAAACTTCATAGCTGACATTTCATATCAGTTATGAAATGTGTAAAACACAGAAACACTACAAAGAAAAATAATAATAATAATAATAATAATAATAATAATAATAACCCAACATGAGGGATGTTGTCATTCCTACAAGTATGTAATTACCTACAATTTCTAAACATATTGGGTTGGATCAAGAGAAAATATAGCAGAATTCTATTCACATGATGGGACTTCCCTGGACCCTGTCCCTACTTCAGCCCTCTGTGCACTCCCCTGAATCCAGCCACTCATGATAGTCGACAGGCAGTTTGGAATGGCATGGGATAGAGCACAGGGGAGTCACAGAAGCCTGGGGAGATTGGAGGAATTTGGTGGGGTTCTCCTTTTCTTCTTACAAAGAAACCAATCTGAATACTTAAAAAAAGCTATTAGTACATGGGAAAGTTTACAGTTTGAGAGGAATTCCAAACCTACAATTGACACTAAAAAAAGCTCTTTCTGGTTTCAAACATTTTTTTTCCATTTTATATCATCTGGCAATATGTATATTTATTGTTGACTGTAGAGTCTCCTCCACATAACTGAGAACCCTGACCAGTTAGGGTTTTTGATAGTGTGGAGGACCTGTACATGCTAGTGTTGTACCCAAATCTGGCCTCGAATTTCCCCAAACGCTCTACCCCTACTGAAGAGACTTCTATTTTTCTGGCTCATTCTCAGGACAATTTTGAATTTGTTTTGGTGGTATTTTTGAGCTTACCTTATTATTCTTGTGAGGTGGCAGAGATTCTGTATCCTTTCTTATTGCTCTGCAGCCTCCCTGGACACCTGTGCTTCCTGATCTGAGAAATAGCCCCATGAAAGGCGTTACCCCTGGGCTTTAACTGAAGCACTGGAAACCAGGGAGACTGTAGAATGCTGGAGAGATGATTGCACAATTAAAGGCAGGCTACTCACCCATCCCCCAGTCATTCTGTAAGTAAGGTAAGTGCAAGAAGACTGCACCCCACTCACAAAAATTTCACTGAAATGTTCTTCTCCTTTGAACCTTTTTTCCTCCGACAGCAATGTTGTTGTTGTTTTTTAATCAAATTGAATGGGAATGGCTGAGAAAAAAATGCCGAATAATTTTTTGGCACAGCACACCTATGGAATGATGGAGAATTCCAAATGCATCAGTTCCACTTTGGACACAATGCCAGGAGCCAATCTACACCTGTGATCTACTGTGGAGGGAAAGCAGTTCAAGGACATTCGGGACATATGACATCATGGCCACTCTGCCTCTTCCCCTCTAAAATGCACATTTTCTGTAAGTCGTTTTAGCACATATTTTACCTTACATGTGGTAAGTGTGCCCCATTCATCTGAATTAAATCCTGCATGCTAGGTGTGCCTAGTGGTGTGTCTGTGCCTGGCTGTGCCTGGTCAGGAGCGACAGGTTAGGAGAATAGCCCGCTAGGTCTACTCAGATATAAGGAGCAGAAGTGAGAAAGCATGCCAAAGTGGTGGTGAAGGGGTGCTTTAAGAAGCTGCTGTTTAGGGGCTTGACTCATTCATAGAATGAAGCCTGCTTTCTCCCTTCTTAAAGGTTGTTGTTGTTGTTCAGTCATTAAATCGTGTCCAACTCTTCGTGACCCCATGGACCATAGCACACCAGGGCTTCCTGTCCTCCGCTCTTTCCTGGAGTGTGCTCAAATTCATATTCATTGCATTGGTGATGCTATCTGGATATCTGATCCTCTGCCGTCCCCTTCTCCTTTTGCCATCAATCTTTCCCAGCATCAGGGTCTTTTCCAGGGAGTTTTCTCTTTGCATTAAGTGGCCAAAATATTTGAGCTTCAGCTTCAGTATCTGTCCTTCCAATGAGCACTCAGGGTTGATTTCCTTTAGGATGGACTGATTTGACCTCCTTGCAGTCCAGGGGACTTGTAAGAGTCTTCTCCAGCACCACAGTTTGGAAGAATTGATTCTTCAGCGCTCAGCCTTCCTTATACTCCAGCTCTCACAGCCATATGTTGCTACTGGGAAAACCATAGCTTTGATTAGATGGACCTTTGTCAGTAAGGTGATGTCTCTGCTTCTTACTATGCTGTCTAGGTTTGCCATAGCTTTCCTCCCAAGAAGCAAGTGTCTTTTAATTTCATGGCTACACGTAGGGATGGGGGAGAATTTCTCCCCGAAACTTTGGGGGGCTGAGCATCAACGCAATCGGTCCTTCGAAGGTTGTTCGGGGAGAAATTTTCCGCCCCCCCTGCCCCCCCCGGGATGGGACTTACCTTTCACGAATGTCCCTCCCGGTGGCGGGTCCCGGCAGCGGTTCGGCAGGTCTTCGTCAAGGGCGGGGGCGGCAGCTGGTCTTTCGACCGGCTGCCATCGCCACCATTACAAGAAAAGTAAAAAAAAAACAACGCCCCTGTGATAGGCTACGTAACGATTAATGTAGCCTATCACGGCTAGATTTGCAAAGTCAGCCATGATAGGCTACGTTAATCATCACGTAGCTTATCACGGGTGACTTAAAAAAAAAAAAAAAAAGCCCGTACGGCTAATGGCGGCCCCCATAGGGAGCCGCCATTCACGTTCCTTATTTGGTCCCTGTAGTCTACGTAGGGGTGCACGAAAGTCACTTACCTGGTCTCGCAGCTTGCTTCGCAGTGGGGGGGAGGCGCTTCGCTGCTCCCCCCGAAGTTCAGGCCGGGGGGGGAGGCTTCCCACCTCGCCTGGCCGAAATTCAGGTCGGGGGGGAGGCTTCCCGCCTCGCCCAGCCGAAATTCAGGCCAGGGAGGAGGTGCCTTGCCTCGCCTGGCCACAAAATAAAGTTTAAAAAAAACAACACGCCCCCGTGATAGGCTACGTGACGATTTACGTAGCCTGTCACGGCTAGATCTGCAAAGTCAGCCATGATAGGTTACGTAAATCGTCACGTAGCCCATCATGGGTGACTTTAAAAAAAAAAAGCACGTACGCAAATGGCGGCCCCCATAGGGAGCCGCCATTCGCGTTCCTTATTTGGTCGCTGTAGTCTACGTAAATCTTTACGTAGACTACGGCGACCAAATAAGGAACGTGAATGGCGGCTCCCTATGGGGGCCGCCATTAGGCGTACGCGCTTTTTTTTTTTAAGTCACCCGTGATAGGCTACGTGATGATTTACGTAGCCTATCACGGCTGACTTTGCAAATGTAGCAGTGATAGGCTATGTTAATCGTCATGTAGCCTATCACGGGGGCATTTTGTTTATTTGTTTGTTTTATTGGAATGGTGGCAGAGGCAGCAGGTTGAAAGATCGGCAGCTGCCCCCTCCCCTGACGAAGACCCGACGAATCGCCGCCGCGACCCACCTCCGGGAGGGACATTCGGGAAAGGTAAATCCCGTCCCGGGGGGGGGGCGCGGGGGGCGGGGGGGTGCAGAGAACTTCTCCCCAAAACTTCTTCGGGGGACCGAAAACGTTGGCGCTCGGCCCCCTGAAGTTTCAGGGAGAAATTCTCCGCCAACCCTACATTCCACTTTCACTCTCAACAAGGGGCTCTTTAGATCCTCATCGCTTTCTGCCATTAGGGTGGTATCGTCTGCGTATCTGAGGTTGTTGACAATTCTCCTGGCAATCTTAATTCTGACCTGTGATTCATCTAGGGATGCACGAAAGTCACTTACCTGGTCTCCCAGCTTCCTTGCCAGTGGGGGGGAGGTGCTTCACTGCTCCCCCGAAGTTCAGGCCGGGGGGGAGGCTTCCTGCCTTGCCCGGCCGAAATTCAGGCCGGGGAGAAGCGCCCCATCTCCCCGGCCGCGAACTTCAAAAGAAAAAAAAATGCCCCTGTGATAGGCTACGTAACGATTAACGTAGCCTATCACGGCTAGATCTGCAAAGTCAGCCATGATAGGCTACGTTAATCGTCATGTAGCCTATCACAGGTGACTTTGAAAAAAAAAAAACGAGCGCGTACGCAAATGGCGGCCCCCATAGGGAGCCGCCATTCGAGTTCCTTATTTGGTCGCTGTAGTCTACGTAAAGATTTACGTAGACTACAGGGACCAAATAAGGAACGGGAATGGCGGCTCCCTATGGGGGCCACCATTAGCCGTATGCGCTTTTTTTTTTTTTTTAAAGTCACCCGTGATAGGCTACATGACGATTAACGTAGCCTATCACGGCTGACATTGCAAATCTAGCCGTGATAGGCTACGTTAATCGTTACATAGCCTATCACAGGGGCTTTTTTTTTTTTTTTTTACTTTTCTTGTAATGGTGGCGGCGGCAGCTGGTTGAAAGACCTGCTGCCGCCCCTGTCCCTGACGAAGACCTGCCGAACCGCCGCCGGGACCCGCTGCCGGGAGGGACATTCGTGAAAGGTAAGTCCCATCCTGGGGGTGGGGGTGCGGAAAATCTCTCCCCAAACACTCGGCCCCCCGAAGTTTCAGGGAGAAATTCTCCCCCATCCCTAGATTCATCCAACCCGGCATTTCTCATGATGAACTTTGCATATAAATTAAATAAGCAGGGCGACAATATACAGCCTTGTCGTACTCCTTTCCCAGTTTTGAACCAATCGGTTGTTCCATGTCCAGTTCTTACTGTTGCTTCTTGTCCCTCGTACAGGTTTCTCAGGAGACAGGTAAGGTGGTCTTGTACTCCCATCTCTTTAAGAATTTGCCACAGTTTGTTTTGATCCACACAATCAAAGGCTTTAGCGTAGTCAATGAAGCAGAAATAGACGTTTTTCTGGAATTCTCTTGCTTTCTCCATGATCCAGCGAAAGTTGGCGATTTGATCTGTAGTTCCTCTGCCTCTTCGAAACCCAGCTTGTACTTCCGGTAGTTCTTGGTTCACATGCTGCTGAAGCCTAGCTTGTAGGATTTTGAGCATAACCTTGCTGGCATGTGAAATGAGCATAATTCTGCAGTAGTTTGAACACTCTTTGGCATTGCCCTTCTTTGGAATTGGAATGTAAACTGACCTTTTCCAGTCTTGTGGCCTCTGTTGGATGTTCCAAATTTGTTGGCATATTGAGTGCAGCATTTTAACAGCATCATCTTTTAGGATTTTAAATAGCTCAGCTGGAATACTGTCATCTACACTAGCTTTGCTGTTAGTAATGCTTCCTAAGGCCCACTTGACTTCACTCTCGAGGACGTCTGGCTCAAGTTCAGTGACTGCACTATCATGGCTATCAGAGACATTCAGATCTTTCCTGTATAGCTCTTCTGTGTATTCTTTCCACCTCTTCTTAATCTCATCTGCTTCTGTTAGGTCCCTGCCTTCTTTGTCCTTTATCATGCCCATCTTTGCACAAAACGTTCCCTTGAGATCTCCAATTTTCTTGAAGAGATCTCTAGTCTTTCCCATTCTGCTGTTTTCCTCGATTTCTTTGTATTGTTCATTTAAGAGGGCCTTTTTGTCTCTCCTTGCTATTCTCTGGAACTCTGCATTCAGTTGATTATATCTTTCCCTTTCTCCCTTGCTTTTCGCTTCCCTTCTTTCCTCAGCTACTTGTAAAGCCTCGTCAGACAGCCACTTTGCTTTCTTGCATTTCTTTTTCTTTGGGATGGATTGAGTTGCTGCCTCCTGAACAATGTTACAGACCTCCATCCATAGTTCCTCAGGCACTCTGTCTATCAGGTCTAATCCCTTAAATCTATTCCTCACCTCCACTGTATATTCATGAGGGATATGATTTAGGTCATACCTGAATGGTTTAGTGGTTTTCCCTACGTTCTTCAATTTCAGCCGAAATTTTGCAACAAGAAGCTCATGATCTGAGCCACAGTCAGCTCCAGGTCTTGTTTTTACTGACTGTATAGAGCTTCTCCATCTTTGGCTGCAAAGTACATAATCAATCTGATTTTGATATTGACCATCTGGTGATGTCCATGTGTACAGTCACCTCTTGTGCTGTTGGAAAAGAGTGTTTGCTATGATCAGCGTGTTCTCTTGGCAAAACTCTATTAGCCTTTGTCCTGCTTCATTTTATACACCAAGGCCATGCTTGCCTGTTATCCCGGTGATTTCTTGACTTCCTACTTTAGCATTCCAATCCCCTATGATGAAGAGGACATCTTTTTTGGATGATAGTTCTAGAAGGTGTTGTAGGTCTCCATAGAACCGATCAACCTCAGCTTCTTCAGCCTCAGTGGTTGGGGCATAGACTTGAATCACTGTGATGTTGAATGGTTTGCCTTGGATTCATACTGAGATCATTCTGTCATTTTTGAGATTGTATCCCAGTACTGCTTTTCCCACCCTTTTGTTGACTATGAGTGCTACTCCATTTCTTCTAAGGGATTCTTGCTCACAGTAGTAGATATGATGGTCACCTGAATTAAATTTGCCTATGCTTGTCCACTTTAGTTCGCTGCTTCTAGGGACGTCAGAGAATTCCGCCACGGATGTCGGGGAGGCCGAATGCCAGCGCATTCAGCCCCCCAAAATTGGTGGTGGAACGGTCTGCCCCCCTGCCCCCAAAGGACAAGACTTACCTCTGCGGATCTTCCTGGCGGCGGCAGCTGCGGTGGCGGCAGCTGCGGCGGCTGGGCGGCGGTTTGGCGGTGGCTGGGCAGCGGCGGCTGGGCGGAGGCTGGGCAGCGGCTGGGCAGCGGTTCGGCGGCGGTTCAGTGGCCGCCGCCGCCATTTCCAGTTTTTTAAAAACAAGACGTGATAGGCTACGTAAAGATTTACGTAGCCTATCACGGCTAGGTTTTTTAAAAAAACCATGATAGGCTACATAAATCTTTACGTAGCCTATCACATCTGACTTTAAAAAAAATAAAACCGCACGTTCACTACGCTATTTGTGTTCCCCTTATTTTCACCGTCTTAGTCTATGTAAATCTTGATGTAGACTAAGACATGCCAAAATAAGGAATGCAAATGGCGGCGGCCGTGGCCGCCGCCATTTGCGTACGCACGTTTTTTTTTTTAAGTCAGACGTGATAGGCTACGTAAACATTTATGTAGCCTATCATGGCTGACTGCAAGGATGCAAACAGCTGTGGCTATGGCCACCACCGTTTACGTCCCTGCTAGCCAGCGGCTGGATGTCCGGCTGCTGGCGGAGCTGGCCGGCGGCTCCGCAGAATCCCTGCGGAGCACAGCCGGCTGGCCAGGATTCCAGGGGGGAGGAACAGAGCACCACCCCCCTGTCCAGGATTCTGGGAGGAGGGACGGAGCGCCTCCCCCCCATCCAGGATTCCGGGAGGAGGGACGGAGCGCCTCCCCCCCACCACCATCAACATAATCTGTGAAAGGTAAGTGACTTTCGTACATCCCTAGCTGATTCCCAAGATGTCGATGTTCAATCTTGCCATCTCATGTTTGACCACCTCCAGCTTACCTTGATTCATTGATCTGACATTCCAGGTCCCTAAACAATATTGTTCTTTACAGCATCGGATTTTCTTTTCACCACCAGACACATCCACAGCTGAGTGTCCTTTCGGCTTTGGCCCAGCCGCTTCACTCTTTCTGGCGCTACTTGGAAATACCCTCTGCTCTTCCCCAGTAGTATATTGGACACCTTCTGACCTGAGGGGCGCATCTTCTGGCGTCATCTCTTTTAGCCTTGTGATACGTTCCATGGGGTTTTCTTGGCAAGAATATTGGAGTGGGTTGCCATTTCCTTCTCCAGTGGACCACATTTTGTCAGAACTGTCCGCCATGACCTGTCTGCCTTGGGTGGCCCTGCATGGCATAGCTTATGGCTTCACTGAGTTATGCAAGCCCCTTTGCCACAACAAGGCAGTGATCCATGAAGGGGTTCTTAAAGGTGCAGTCTCACAATTCCAATGTGTCAGGATAGCAGCCTGACACATTCATAGAATGCAGCCTGTTTTCTCCCTTCTTAAAGGCACAGTCTCACAATTCTGATGTGTTAGGATAGCAGGTTGACTCATTCAGAGAATGCAACCTGTTTTCTCCATTCATAAAAGCACAGTTTAATCTTTAATCTTTCACAATATCCCAATGGTGGATGAGAGGGGAGTGGTGTGGGGTTAAACTATAGAGGCTTAATTCAGCAACTCCAGACTTCCCTGAGTGGGGGAGCACTGATGACATTTGGTGCAAGTGGCGGGCCTCCACTCACATGACCCTAAATTAAGGAGGATTGACATGCAGTGTGACCTGTAAAAGTGCATTTTAAGGTACCACATACTCCACTTTTCTGGCTACATGTGTCCCTGATGGACCAAAGCTGATTTCATGAAAATCCGCATTAAATCCGCAAAATCTGCTTCACATTTCATTGCTATGTAGATCTGGCCCAAGTAATTCAGAGCTTCAGAATCCAGTGAGAAATTCTGTTGGGGAGAATTTCAAAGTACCCCTATTAACAACATCAATGTTCTGTTGCGTTTTCTCAGACATGGTTTGCGAACCAGTGAAACTGAGGGACTTACAAGGTTAGTACACAATCAACTAGTACAGAGAAAATTATGAAGGAATGAGACAAGGCTTTAAAATAATCAATAGCAAATATTATCCCTATTCTAATAGGCACTGTGATGTCAACCCACTTAATGACAAGTGATAACAATCATCACCGCCATCATCATCAGGTTTGAAGAGAATTATCCGAGTGTGGATAATGCAAGTTTAGTGGCCCACCTTCTGTAGCCTTGTATTCCTGAGGAATTACTCATGTTCTCACTATGAATCTTTGTGTTCTGCTGCTGTTTTAATTGCTTTTAGCATTCAGTAGTTACTACTTAATGTCCTGAATTAAATTCTAACGTTACCACATGCTGCTTTGTCATCCTGAGCCTTTTTGACTACTGTGTCACATTATTTTGCAGTTATTGACACTGTGCTGCCAAGTCTCTGGCATGCTGACTGTTATAATGGCACTCTGATCCTGCATTACTGCTTTCTGTGGTTTACCCCTTCAGTACTGTAAAGAGAACTGAGAGAGAGAGAGAGAGAAAGCAAACACCATATTTAGTATGTGTTACATCGAGAAGATTCATTTCGCCAAAAGATTGCTGCCATACTATTTGGAGCTTTGACAAATGAAACAGGTAGCTTACTTTCCAACCATGTCTAGATTTTATAGAAATAAATAACAAAGACAGCCTTAGAAAATTAATCAGAATACAGAGATTGGCTGTGTACATTTCTCCCTCAACTCCAGTATTTCTTTTAAGCAAAACCATGCACCCAATCTTCCTTTCAGTGTTAGCTTTGTCCTTGCTACCCACCTCAGCTGTACGCTACGACAGAGTATGCGACTGATAGGGATGATTTTAATGTATTTTTTTTCATTGCTAAAGAAAGTAATGATATAGGAACTTCACACTACAGTGTTGCATTCAAGAATTGAACTGTCATTTCATTCATGTCACTCAAACAACAATTTCCCCCTTCCTCCTTTTGGTAAAGCAAAGTATTTGGTATCCTTTTCATTTCAGAGCTATAACATTTCCAAAAGGACCTTCAACAACATTACTGCATGCCACAAATCAATCTTTGGAGTTCAAATGATGAAATGCAAAGTGTCAAAATATATACTTTTGCCTGTCAAAATGATATTCTTCTGCCATATGTGTGTGTGTGTTTTCGAACTCACAAGCATGCTAGATTTTGTGAAAGCATAATATCGCCCCCGTCCAGCACCCCAGCCACACACACATACAAGGGACAAAACAAATATCACAAGTCACAGAAACATTCATTTAGCAAGTAAGACAATTATGGACATCTTTAGTATATACAAAATATATTATTTTCAATGCTTCTGAATATTTTAACAGTTGATTTTCACTCCAATCCTTCAAGATTGCCCTGAAAACTTCAATCTTATGGAAACTTAAGCCTCAGAATATCTGTATGTACTGAAGCACAGTCTTTCACATCACTGTGAGGATTATCGCTGATTTTTCTAATTTCTGCCATGACGCTCAGGTGATGAACACAGGAAGCTGGCAACTGAGTTACACTCTTGGTCCATCCGACTCAGTATTGTTTACGCTGCCTGGCAGCTCTCCAGGGTTTTTGATGAGTCCTTCCTAGCCCTACATGGAAATGCCAGGGATTAAGCCTGGGGCCTTTTGCATGGAAAACCACCAATCTATGGTCCTTCCTTTAGTGAAGAGTTTAAATTAAATCTATTATATTGATTACATATTTGTTCTTCCTTGATCCAGCAGACAGGACACAACATTCAGCCTGTGCTGAAAATTGTAATGAGGAGAAAGGTGGGAAGATGACTCAGTTAGATGAGTCCTTCCCAGGATTGCCTGGAAATGCCAGGGATACCTCTCTCCCATCCACCCCCCTTTCCAAGGAATGTGCTAATTACAGACTGTGCAAAATGCAAGTAATTTTGGGGAGTTGCAGCTAGAGCAAAATGGAGCCCTGGAAACATCTTTAGGATGCAAAGTCCCTTCTAGAAACCTGATGGGGCGGCAATATTTGTTGGAGTGCTAGTGCTGTGAATCCCCAGTTATGCTCAGCCTCTATATGCATGTAAATAACCATGCATCACAGGAAATGCCTTACACTGTTCCTGGCCTAGGTGCAGGGAGGCCAGAGGGGTGGGTGGGGGAAGACGTGATGAGAACGCCACTGGTGTTATCCGCGTGGCACCACCGGCAGAGGGAGGGCTCTTTTAGCCTGTGGGACCCCTCCCTTCTACCTCCCCGATGCATGGCTCCCTCCCGCCCTGTATCAGTGTGGACTTTCTTGGTTGTCCTTTTGGGGGCTGAGTAGGAAATTTTAACTCATAGTCTGGCCAGGGCTATGTGTCTTTTTGCCTACTTCACACTGTAAGTGGGGTTTGGGAGTATGCGCTACGTCTATCTGGATGGTTTTGTTTTGGTTAATCTGGTCACATTTGGCAGGTGGGCAGGTATGTGCCGGAATCTTTAGTGGGAACAGGGTTGGTGAGCAATCAGAGGCACCATTTGGGGGACAGGTAATGCCTAAGGCTGCTAGCTCAGGGTTTTGTGACCCCAGCTGGGAGATAAGGATTACCTTTGAGGCCAACTCACCTCACCCACTCAGAGTTTTGTAGCCCAGGAGGAGGTGACATGGGAAGGCCTCCCTTCCCCAAATGGGGCAAGCCTGAGGGGTGGCGATCTCACTGATGCCACTCAACAGGCATTGAATGTCTTGTCTGATTCACTGTCTGGCTGGTTGCTGGCTTAGATTAGATGCCTGCTCAGGTTTTCCCCATTTGCAAATCTTTCAATAAATGTGGGCCAAGTGTAAATAACATATCTGTGTCTCATCATTTCCCCTTTTCTTTTACTCACAGTGCCATAAGCCTCCAGTACCTCATCCAGAGAAGCCAAACTCTGGCTAACATGCTCACTCATTTAGCATTCTCACCATTTGGGCAATTGGGGTGCAAGGACAGAACAGAATCACCTGAGAATTATTTCATAGTATAGATAGCATCACCAATGCAATGAATATGGACTTGAGCACACTCTGGGAGAGAGCGCAGGACAGGAAGGCCTGGCATGCTATGGTCCATGGGGTCACGAAGAGTCGGACACGACTGAATAACTGAACAACAACTGATAGTGGGGGACTGTACATTCCTACTGTTGTCTTGTTTACATTTCAAGATAAAAGGAGGATTTGTTGTTGTTCAGTCGTTAAGTCATGTCCGACTCTTCATTACCCCATGGACCATAGCACACCAGGCCTTCCTGTCCTCTGCTCTCTCCCGGAGTGTGCTCAAGTTCATTAAAAGGAGGATAGTTCCCAATAATTACACCAGCAAATGTAAAATCTCTAAAGCTGTTATGTTAAGTATATCTGCTCAGAGAGTTCCACCAGAATCAATGGGCTTGTTTCCATTTAAAATTTTAGGCTCACTGCCCAAGAAATCAATGTCTGACATTTCCTAGTCACCCAGAAACCTATCACTATCGGCAAGGCTATTCATTAGGTTAAATATTGTCTTTAGATTTTATAAATGTGATTGACAAATCTGAGTTACATTTTTGTCTCAGTCATTTGAAAGTTTGTCACAAGACACCCCCTGCCCCCAGTAGCTATTAAACTGGAAGAACGAAAAAAAATCCCTGTGGAAATGATTACACAGGAATGTGTGCAAATAAACTAAACCATTTGTTCATACATTATCTTGGCTTTGCTGTGTATTTCATTCTTCATTTCGATTTTACATAGTCTTTTAAAAACATTTCACAGGTGTTTGCTGAAGCTCATTAGACTATTTGGAACCCCTTCATGCTCCCTAAAAGGCAATTAAAATGTGTCTGGAATTACCTCATGTGGCCCAAAGCACAGCTGCCTCTTGTCCCCCCTATTATTGTGCACTATGTCCAAATAGAACGGAAAAACTGCTTTCATACCTGTGGCTTATAAAGGCATATATGGCTTCATAGATGATTGAAAGACTTGGCATTCTTTGATTTGCTCTACACTTACCTTTGTTGCCATAATGAAAAGCAGAGCTGAGAAAGAGTTAAGAGACACAACTAGTAAATTAAGCAGCTGTTGCAACTGATCTCAAGCAGCGTGGACTTAAGTCATTCAAAGGGGCTAACGGCTGAATCTTTAAGAAGCCCATGCTTTTACAGACACAGGAGGTAGTTAGAAGTGACTCTAAACTGAAGAGCTTATTGCTTGGAAATTCAGTCTTTGCTTCAGCTGGAGTGGAACTAGCCCCCCCCCCCCTTTTCAATGCAAGTATTTGTTAAAACTGAAAACTCAGCTGGCATGCAGGGATGCAAAAGTTAGATATCCATATTGTGCTCCTTTTTCATTTTCAAGTTGCTCAGGAAATCTTACATCAGAGAGACTTCTTAAAAGAGATCAACAGTACAAAATCTGCCAGTAACTGCTGAAGAGTTTCGATGAGACATAAAGCAAGCATGGTGCTGTGCGTACCACAATGGTGCTGTGCGTACCATTGTTTTGTACTGAAGACTGCTGCAAATGCATCTCTTGTGCACAGATCATACCAAGCAGAGACCTTAGTATGCAGAGGCTGCCTGGATACTGCTCTGCTCACTGCACGCTTTATGCTTTATTGAGACCGCATGGTGAGGTTGTTTCCCCAGAAGTATCCCAGAAGACGAAGAATGTTATTTGGTTTGCTCTGTTGTTGCATTGGACGAGAATGTAGAGTAGCCTTCCCCAAACTGGTGCCCTCTTGATGGCTTGGACTACAACTCCCATCATTCCTGACCATTGGCCATGCTGACTGATCAGATGGGAGCTGTGGTTCAAAATGTTTGGAGGGCACAATGTTGGGAAGGCTGATGTAGAATGTGCTGATGTGATGCGATAGGCCATAGTTTCCGCTGGACAGGAGATGCAGCATTTTTCCAGTTACACTGAATGCCCACTAATTTTTATGTGATGATGACCCAGATGAGGAAGGAGCCCTTTCTTTTCATGTTAGTTTTTCAGGTACGTGAGGTACGTAGTGTCTACACTATTTGCGTTCCCCTTATTTTCGCCGTAGTCTATGTAAATGTTTATGTAGACTAGATGTGCCAAAATAAGGAACGCAAATGGCGGCGCCCATGGGCTTTTTTTTTTTTTTACTCAGCCGTGATAGGCTACGTAAGGATTTACGTAGCCTATCACGGCTGACTGCAGGGACGCAAACGGCGGCGGCTACGGCCGCCACCATTTGCAGTCCCAGCAGGACAGGATTTGCGGTGGAGGGACGGGGCGCCTCCCCCCCGGCCAGAATTTTTGGGGGGAGGGACGGGACACCTCCCCCCTTCCCAGAATTTTGGGGGAGGGACAGAGCACCTCCCACACACCGCGAATCAACTTTCGTAAAAGGTGAGTGACATTCGTACATCCCTAGATTTTGCAGGTTGATATGTGTGTTTGCTAGGAGTGCACGAAAGCCACTTACCTGGTCTGGCAGCTTTTCGCGGTGGGGGGAAGGCGCTTCGCTGCTCTCCCTGCGAAGTTCAGGCCGGGGGGGGAGGCTTCCCTCCTCGCCCGGCCAAAATTCAGGCTGGGGAGGAGGCACCTCGCCGGCCGTGAAATAAAACGTTTTTTTAAAAAAAAAAACCGCCCCCGTGATAGGCTACGTGACGATTTATGTAGCCTATCACGGCTGACTTTGCAAATCTAGCCATGATAGGCTACGTTAATCGTCACGTAGCCTATCACGGGGGCGGTTTTTTTTTTTTTTACTTTTGTTGGAATGGCGGCGGCCGGTCGAAAGATCGGCTGCCATCCCCGCCCCTGACGAAGACCCGACGAACTGCTGCCGGGACCCGCCGCCGGGAGGGACATTCGGAAAAGGTACGTCCCATCCCGGGGGGGTGCGGGGTACGGGGGTGTGTGGAGAATTTCTCCCCGAAACTTCTTCGGGGGGCCGAACACGTTGGCGCTCGGACCCCCGAAGTTTCGGGGAGAAATTCTCCGCCAACCCTAGTGTTTGCAATTATATCCCACTGCATCTTGATTTTGAATGCGTCATCAGAATGTAAATGCCAAAAAATATAAGGGCTCAGTGCATGGTCTGGGAATGCTGGATGTTGTAGCATTACTAAAACTACACATGGGTAGACCTCATGAATAACCTGGATGGGAAACCAATGGAACTTCCATCTAGGGGCAGGATATCAAATTGTAATCAAATTGTAAATGATAGAACATCAAAATAAAAAGAATACAAGCAGCCCCAAATCACTAAAATGCCATTGTCATGAACGAAAGGTAAGACCTCTATCACTAAACTTGTAGACTATAGTGTGTAGTGTAGATGAAGGAAGCACTGGACTCTTTTGTACATCCAATCAAACCTCTATACCAGAATACTAAGCTCTTAGGAGAAGAGGGACAAGAGAGAAGGAGGATGTTTTTCCTTGGCAGTCTCATTCATACATTATTGCAAGTGTGCAAAAGCCGCCTCCCTACCAAAAGGTTGCCTTGCTTCTCAACTAGTCAACAATCTGTTGGGAAAGGCCTACAGGATGAGCCTTACCCACATAGTTGCCTCCGCCATAGAGAAATGGGTTCCACACTGCTACACTAATATATGAAGGGCCTCCTCTTCCAAGTATTGCTAGATGTCCCACAAAACAAGATGAGAACCTCCCTGGAAACCAGCAGAATGGTGAGATGGTACAGTAATTGTTA
The DNA here is from genome assembly GCF_057233095.1 of Heloderma suspectum. Taxonomy (NCBI): domain Eukaryota; kingdom Metazoa; phylum Chordata; class Lepidosauria; order Squamata; family Helodermatidae; genus Heloderma; species Heloderma suspectum. The sequence continues at coordinate 240,252,545 of NC_139459.1, read as the reverse complement.
TAAAGCTTAACATTGGCATAGACATTATACTAAAAAAATCCCACAGATCTCTTCAGAACTTTGATCAATATGTTCATCATTTAATTACTGGAGTTCATAAAGGCTGGTTCTCTATACAGATGTACCTTGCTTTGTACTTCTATTGGCATCACAGACAGCTAGGCTAAATAACCCATTTTGTTCTGGAAGTCTGCCAGGAATGAGACGAGAGCCCTGGATCATTGCAGAAGGTTCAGAATCTAATTGTCTATGTGTTTACTGACTAAATTAAAGGCAGTTTCTTCCATGGAACTCTGGAGATGTGAAAATGCCCATTTGACTTCCAGCTAACCCATGATGGTACTTGTAAATTGCCAACCCAGAATCTTAGTGGAAAATACAGTCCTGTCCTGATGTATTCCCACTGCCATGATAGGTATGCTGGGTTAAATAACATCTCAGCACCCCTTGGGATACCTTTTGGTTTCCATACTTCCATCCAATGGTCTCCCATAGCATGGCTTTGCAGTGTTCCAGTTAACTTGCTCTAACTCATCCAAATAGCCACAAGCCTCTCTGAGGTTTCCTTTCATTACCCAGAGTACAACCATTGATTCCTTGGTTCTGATAGGGATGGATGAACCTGCCAATTTTGGGTTCACTCAGTTTCTCATTTTTTCCAATCTTAAATTTGTTTTGTCCCTTTCTGTATTAATTTTTTTTTAAAAATAGTTTGCATGAACATTCATATGTGTTTCTCCAAATACGCACATTTTCGCAAGCATTTTCCTCTAATATAACATGTTTTTGTACATTACTTTCATACAATATACAATACATATACACACATTTGTGTGCACTTCCCTCTAATATCTGCATTTTATATGCATTTTTTATTTGGAGAATTACACTGGCAAATTTAAAAAAGTGTGAATATTAAAGTACAACTATATTTTGGTTTACGTATTGGTTTGGGAGATGCAAACTAAGCAAGTGCAAATTAAAATATGAACTGAACTAATTTATCTCCATTTCTATGTTCTGCTCCATCCTGACTCCATCCCCAGAGCATTGAATCCTTTGTTCTCTTTGTTCTAAAGTCCACAGCTGCCCTTCAGTTTGAGCATGAAGCAATGTTCTTTTTTTTTCTCCATCTTTTTTTGCTTGGGCACCCAGCATGTCCATAGTTTTCAACTCATCTCTAAGATCACCTGGTTTCAAAGACCATTCCTCATAATCTTCTCCTGTCTTTGACTCCAGCGATGGTCAAGCAGGGAAGATAGGGTGTTGTGGAAGCTGCTACAAGGATCTTGAGGGAAGCACAACCATTTAGCCACTCCTAATTCCCCTCCTTTCTCCAAGTCCTCGTATCTCTTTCCATGTTTGTTATTTTGTGCATAGTAATCAGGGTCTAAGTAGAAGTCCCATTGTAAAGCTGTCATTTTTTAGTTCTGTTTTTCCAAACAAATTGGGGTCACTCCAGGGTCCTCTAAAAATGGCTAAGCCTCCATTTGGTTTGCCGATCATTCCCCTGGAGCCTTTGCCCATATTGGAACAAGTATCACTGTGCACATCATGGTCTTGTATCCATTCTTTTAAAACTCTTTGAATTTGTAACCAAAGGCTAGGAGATCAGAGGGTAGCCTGTTCCTCGCCACTGTGAGTTTTCAAGTATTCGTGGCCTACCAGGAAGTGAGGTCTTTTGTGTTTCCCTTACACCAACACTTATAACAGCTTCAACTCTCTTTTCCTTTCTTCTTTTATGCCTTTAGATCTATCATTTCCACCCCTGGGTGGCCCACCATTTCACAAGCAGTCAAGCATTCCCCCAGTGTAGAGATCCCCAAACCCCTGCCTTACCATTTCCATTTTGGCCTCCTCCTGCAGCACATAATCTCTAGTTTAGGATTATTAGAACTAATATACTGGTCATGTGCTAATGGGTTGGCATTAGAGCTGTGCACAGATGGCATTCTTGACATTCTTCACCCTATTTGTGACCAGAGAACTTGGGGGGGGGGGATAACTTCACCAAATTTCTCCATGGGAAGGAAGAATTCTCAGACAGTTTCATGGAGGTGGAGCTCACCATTAGCAGTGGCTATAGCACAGCTTCTTTCTTTTTTCCTCAGGGGTTTTCTTTTTTGTGCTGCCACTGCCACTACACATGGCAACATCAGCAAATGTGTTGGCAGCCTGGTTACCATTGTACATCCTTTACCATGCCCCATACCTAGTGTCATTCAAGGGAATTGTGCGGGTGGGGGAGAAGGAGGCCACCACAAAAGTGTAGGGATGTACGAATTGTGTACCTTCCGTGCCACTTGACTTCTGCAGTTTGCGGCCAGTGCTCCATTCCACTATTCACAAGCCCCCAGAATTCTCCTCTTTTTTTTCCGCTCCAAAAATTACGAAGATAAATCCCTACCAACAACTGTACCAACAACCGTCTCCATGAGCCTGCATAACTTCCATAAGAATCACTATATTTCATAAATATTTACTTTTTTTAAAAAAAAAATTGAAATTCTCTGTCTCCGTTTACTTTCAGCCAAAACACTTCCTCTTCCTAGGGGCTTCCCGAAAGAAGGCTGTCTTAGGTGTGCCTGAGCAATAAACTATTTGTTCAAAGCAATGCTGTTTTAAAGAAAGAAAAAACCTTTTAAAATGACCAGCATGGTCATTTTAAAAGGTTTTTTCTTTCTTTAAACAGTGTTGCTTTAAACAAACAGTTTATCACTCAGGAATACCTAAGACAGCCTTCTTTTGGGAAGCCCCTAGGAAGAGGAAGTGTTTTGGCTGAAAGTAAATGGAGACAGAGGATTTCAATTTAAAAAGAACACCGACAAACAAGGCGGTGAGCAAAATTCATTTTTTTAAAAAAAACTTAGGTATTTATTATTGGAATATACTACACTGTGCTTTTATTTATGAAAATCTCGTGACTCTTTGCAGACGATGAAGAAAAAGTCGCATGACAGCTGGCTCCACAGGACTTCGTGGTGCCGTTCTGCAGAGGATTCCATGGCATGGACTGAAAGGAATTTGATCCCATTTCAGTCCATGGCAGAATTCTCTGACATCCCTACAAAAACGGTGGAGAAAAATTGGCAGTGGCCAAGAGGGCAGTGTGTGCTTTTTCTTTCTATTCTAAATCTTTCCATTGCTTTGCAGCCTCCCAGGCTGCCCACACTTTCTGATCCCCAAAATCCTCCCTATGGAAGGAATTAACTCATGATGATGTCTTCCCCTGGACTTTAATTGTAGTATGGGAAGCAGAGGAGGTGATTGTATATTGAAAGACAGCACACTCACACACACTTCTCGACCACCTCATAAGTAAGGTAATCACAAGAACACTGAACCTAACCCTTGAGAATTTGTCCAAAATTTTCTTCTTTGAATTTATTCTTGAAAGCAATTTATCTTGTGTAAAATTGAATGGAAATGGTCAAAAACTATATGAAATAAATTTTCAGCACAGCACTAGTTGGTATGTTAACCAATCATTTTTTTCCTTTAACATATTGGTGTTTAAAATAAAAGCTTGTACTTTTAAACTTTAATGGTTGTCTTTGAACTAGTTTCTGCACATGACATAGCTATTCCCACTATGTTGAAGCACAGTTCATCACCACACCCCTGGGAAAGATCCCTTTATTTCTGCGTGACACATGTATATGCATGCATTCATGTACAATGTCCTCTAGACGGCATCTGTGTTCTGTATTGTTCTTCCAATAATATGTGCTTTTCCAATGCTTTTCAGTAGTACAGTTTCTGTTTGTTTCAAGATACTTTAGGCATGTGAATTAATTCATTCCAGTGGATATTAACATGAAACAACCCATTTCTTCTAATATCTCCCACTGTGGACCAATATGCTTATTGTGGCAAAACAAACAAACAAAACAAACAAACAAACCATGTTCAAAACCCAACACTATAAGTTATAGGGAGGGGGTAAAACTCTGGGCAGGAAGCAAGGAAGGGGCCAACAGCCTCTTCCTTGGAATTGGACTTTGGGAAAGTGATATACACATAAGAGATGTAGCTTCTGTTAAGGCATCTTATACATCAACAGATGGAAGCATGATGGAAGGAGAAGTACAGATTTCTGCATCAAACCTAAGAGCCTCAAAGGGACTGTTTGACATCAATTTGGCAGTGCTTGCTTTCTAAAGATGATGTTGATATGTATCTTTAGAAGAAATTGCCTCAGCACAGAAGAGGAATACCCAAATTTGTGTACAGATTGAAGCTCAGAGGCATAATGATATGTGGCAGCAACTAGGAAGACTGAAGTACGGGGACTTCTGCTGCAGTCAGCAATAAATGTGGATAGCTTTTTTTAAAAAATCCTCTAAGAATCTATTTAAAAGCCTCAGCAGTTCCTCAATCATGATGCCACATAGTCCTAGCCCTCCTTTTGGAATAATTTGAGTCATACAGCTATTTAGGAGAAATTAAAGTGGAGGGGGAGAAAGAAGTTTGTGGAGCCTGATTGGACCCTTTGCTGTACTGAAGCTACTAAAGTTCTGCAGAAGCCAAAGTTTCCAGTTTGGGGCAATAAAATCAGATGGTGTGTGAAATACCTGTATTTCACATGGAGCTCTTCCTTCCTTCCCTTCCTTCTCCCTCTTCAAAATTTCATTGCAAGCAAGCTCCCAACAGTGGGCATGTAAGAGCAGAAAAGAAAAGTAGGGGGAGAGAGGTTTCTTGCACCTAAAAAAAACCCCTACACCAGAGATTAGGGATAGTGACCTCCTAATGATCACCTTAAACACCTTCTGATTAGGATCTCTAATCCCTTCTGTGGCTTGACAGTTCTTACTTTTTGTTTTAGTATTTGAGAAAAGGAAACTTTACACATGGCTAGCACAAAAGAGACTGGACTTAACTGTCAGAAATTTGTAAGGTTCAGTCAGCTCCATAGGGTCTGCCAGGTCCCCAAATTCCATGAGCTTATGTGGAAGAATAAAAAAATTATAGCTCCTTACTTCGACAGATTTTCTTGAAAAAAGCAAATTTTACCTGTGCCTAGCACAAATGCCACTGGATCTAACTGTCTGAACTTTGGCAGGTTCAGTCAGCTCTATGGGGACTACCAGCTTTTCAAATTTCATGTATTTGTCATACAAACTAAAACAGTTAAGGCTGTTTCTTTTTTCCAGGGCAAGTCAATGGAAAAATGTAAAAGAAATGGCAATTACGACAGCTCAAAATATCCGGGGCACAGCTCAAAAAAGATCCGGGGTCCATGCCCAGGTGTCACTCTATAACAACACCCCTGATGGCTGTGTTTGTCCACTGCCTTGTAACTCATGGCTTATTCTCATGGTTTTTAAACCGATATTATGACAGAGTTTCCCAGTTCAGACAGAGCAGAGAATCTGTCTTAATGCAGACCAGGCTCTTTGTGACAAAGGTGGCACATGGCAAAGTATGAAGCTATGAACAAATGTCAGAATATGGCCAATGTGTCTGTCATTTGAGTCACAACATACAGGATATTGTTGCTTCCTGCTATAGAAACAGTATTATTGTATATTAGTACCATGTGAGCTATGCACATATCCTTCCAATAATTTCCCTTTGGTTAATATTAGAAATAGCACTTCTCAAAAACTTAAATTGCTTTGCTAATAACAAATGTGCTGAGAGAGAAAGGGAGAGGATCTGCCCTTTACAGAAACATGACCGAAGTGGTAATGAGCCACCAAATAGCTATACATTCAGGGAAGAAAACTCCTGCATGATAAAGGAGAATTCTTTGTACAATGGCTACCTAACTGCATAGTCAATGTTCGACAAATAAATTCATGAACTGAGCAATTATCAAACCTATTGTCAGTGTTATATTTTAAAAATAGTTCAAGCCCTCTATCGTTCCCCTCAATGTCAACCACATCCAATCCAGCCCTTTGTATTTTAAATTGTTGCTTTTGTGTTTTAAAATTCTTTTCTTAAAGTCTGAACAATAAATCCATTATATGTGTAAAAGTGAAGAAAGTGCATTTCGTGGTGTTTCCAAGACTCACATAATGTTATATTGGACTGCTTGATGACTGATGTGGGTGAAATATTTTTCTGGTGTTGTTGTTCAGTCATTCAGTCGTGTCCGACTCTTCGTGACCCCATGGACCATAGCACGCCAGGCCTTCCTGTCCTGCGCTCTCTCCCGGAGCGTGCTCAAGTTCATATTCATTGCATCCGGGATGCTATCTAGCCATCTCATCCTCTGCCGTCCCCTTCTCCTTTGGCCTTCAGTCTTTCCCAGCATCAGGGTCTTTTCCAGGGAGTTTTCTCTTCGCATTAGGTGGCCAAAATATTGGAGCTTCAGCTTCATTATCTGTCCTTCCAATGAGCACTCAGGGTTGATTTCCTTTAGGATGGACTGATTGGACCTCCTTGCAGTCCAGGGGACTCGTAAGAGTCTTCTCCAGCACCACAGTTCGAAAGCATCAATTCTTCGGCGCTCAGCCTTCCTTATAGTCCAGCTCTCACAGCCATACATTACTACTGGGAAAACCATAGCTTTGATTAGACGGACCTTTGTCGGCAAGGTGATGTCTCTGCTTCTTACTATGCTGTCTAGGTTGGCCATAGCTTTCCTCCCAAGGAGCAAGCGTCTTTTAATTTCATGGCTACAGTCACCGTCTGCGGTGATCTTGGAGCCCAAGAAAGTAAAATCTGTCACTGCTTCCATTTCTTCCCCTTCGATATGCCAGGAAGTGATGGGGCCAGATGCCATGATCTTAGTTTTTTTAATGTTGAGTTTCAAACCAGCTTTTGCACTCTCCTCTTTCACCCTCAGCAAGAGGCTCTTTAGATCCTCTTCGCTTTCTGCCATTAGGGTGGTATCGTCTGCATATCGGAGGTTGTTGATAATTCTCCCAGCAATCTTAATTCCGACCTCTGATTCATCCAACCCGGCATTTCTCATGATGTACTCTGCATATCAGTTAAATAAGCAGGGTGACAATATGCAGCCTTGTCGTACTCCTTTCCCAATTTTGAACCAATCGGTTGTTCCATGTCTGGTTCTTACTGCTGCTTCTTGACCCTCGTACAGGTTTCTCAGGAGACAGGTAAGGTGGTCTGGTACTCCCATCACTTTAAGAATTTGCCACAGTTTGTTGTGATCCACACAATCAAAGGCTTTAGCGTAGTCAATGAAGCAGAAATAGACGTTTTTCTGGAATTCTCTTGCTTTCTCCATGATGCAGCGAATGTTGGCGATTTGATCTCTAGTTCCTCTGCCTCTTTGAAACCCAGCTTGTACTTCCGGTAGTTCTCGGTTCGCATACTGCTGAAGCCTAGCTTGTAGGATTTTGAGCATCACCTTGCTGGCATGTGAAATGAGAGCAATGGTGCGGTAGTTTGAACACTCTTTGGCGTTGCCCTTCTTTGGAATTACGTGTTTTTTTTCTGATTTCATTGATTTATAACTGATGTTCCTTCATTTGCAATTTGAATTGAGACTTCTTTTTCTTTGTTACAAAAATGAAACCATAAGGTGTGATAACAGTTTAACAATTGAATTATCAACAAGAATTTGTGGAAGACTAACTTTGAAGGACTGAATCAAGACTAGGGTAACATGTATAAAGCCCAAGCTCTAGAGATGTTTACTGGCTCTAGAAGAGTTCTTCATTGTTGGAAATGGGCCAATGAACACAATTCACAATGGTCCCATGATTCTCCCAACCAGGCATTTATCAAATGCTTAAGTCTATATCTGTTATAACACTGAGTCTATCTGCTGCAGACATCAATTCATGTCTGCTCTTTTGGTTCAGCTCTGCTGTTCATTGTGAATAAACCCAGAAGAAGTGGGACCAGGTAGCATAACAGGGCTAGTTATCTAGAAAGGTTAGGTTTCAGAAGGGAAATTCTGGAATTAATAAATGAATAATAAATGCCACAATGAAAAGAAAGCAAAATAATAAATTGAAACAACAACAACAGCAGCAGCAGCGCAGGTAACTAAGCAGGATAGGTTCAAGTCATTAAAAGGAGTTTCTCTTGAACCTTTTTCCCCATTAGAACTTCCCAGTCTTACACTCTCACATAATCCAGCACCCTTGTTGCTGTGAAGTGAGGATATAGAAGATATTGTGTGGCTCTGTGAAGAAGAGAGGTGGAGGCGACAGGGCATCTACTTTCAGCAGCTCTCCACAGTGCGGCATGGTTCAGGAATACATTAATTCAGATACAAAGCAGGAGGTTTTGTGAATACAAGGAGGGACTATCCCAAACTACAAAGTGACTTTGTGCTTGCAGTTCTTAGGGCTGTAGTCTCTCCATGCTATCGTTCATTTTGGATTCATGCTTTCTAAGTGTTTGAAGATAATGAACAAAGCATAACCCAGTTGTGTGTATGTGAATACACTGTTACAGATTCTCCCCTATATCTTAGGAGGGGAGAGCCCTTAGATTTAAAAAAATGTTTTAAAGAATAGATATCCATTCATTTCTCTAATTTTCACCACATTTAGCTTCTTGGGTGTAACATAATATTCACTCCTGTATCTCTTGATATATATTGCCCTGGTTTTCTTGCCATGCTCTTAATCTCACTCATCTTGGTCTGTACAAACCTTATCTTTCCTCCTCAGTACTTTTAATTTTTCACCTTCACTACTGAGGCTCTATTTTCCTTTACAGGTCTAATTTACATAGGAAAGCACATTCTGGCCAATTGAAAAGCATGATTTTTTTTTCTCCTATTCAGGCCACACTACTCATGATTGCTGTTGAAAACAACAGTGTTACAGTGAAGTTTTCCACATCAAACATGTAAAGTGTGGAAGTAATATATGTATGTCTGCGGATCTATAAACATTGATGCACAGGTATCTAGGAAAGCTGGCCCAATCAGGTTCACCAGAGATGTGTGCATAGGTGTTTAAAAGTATGCACACATACATGTTTCCTTTCAGAATTTCCACATTTGCTGTAGAAAACACTAGTATAATTTTGCAGTAACCATAATGTCTAGTGCTGCCCTCAAACTATTACTGAAGGTTTTACAGTTTCTCTTGTCCAGTAACATTTCCTAGTTCTTTACAGCACTGTTCAGTAACTAGGTCATGAGGAAAGGAAACACAACCATTTCAACATGTGGCAGCTAGCTTGTACTGACTTCCAAGCAACTGAGACTGTAGCAAGCCAATTATGTCACGTCACATGCTGACTTTACCTTCTGGAACACCACCATAAACCACCCTAAATTGCACACTGAGTATTCTGCAGTTTCAATCTTCAGTTAGCAAGTAGTAATTTTGGTGGTGCACATGTTTTTCTTGAAAAATAATAATTAGATAATGCAAATATCTACCTTTTCATGTGTATCAGTGTCATTGTTTGCATTGGCTAGTTCTACTTCATGATATTACTTTCTTCCTGATCAGCTGTTTGTTCCTTTATGGATTAGTCAAGGGTGTAAGAGGAGAGTGCAAAAGCTGGTTTGAAACTCAACATTAAAAAAACTAAGATCATGGCATCTGGCCCCATCTCTTCCTGGCATATAGAAGGGGAAGAAATGGAAGCAGTGACAGATTTTACTTTCTTGGGCTCCAAGATCACCGCAGACGGTGACTGTAGCCATGACATTAAAAGACACTTGCTCCTGGGGAGGAAAGCTATGGCCAACCTAGACAGCATAGTAAGAAGCAGAGACATCACCTTGCCGACAAAGGTCCGTCTAATCAAAGCTATGGTTTTCCCAGTAGTAATGTATGGCTGTGAGAGCTGGACTATAAGGAAGGCTGAGTGCCGAAGAATTGATGCTTTCGAACTGTGGTGCTGGAGAAGACTCTTACGAGTGCCCTGGACTGCAAGGAGGTCAAATCAGTCCATCCTAAAGGAAATCAACCCTGAGTGCTCATTGGAAGGATAGATAATGAAGCTGAAGCTCCAATATTTTGGCCACCTAATGCGAAGAGAAAACTCCCTGGAAAAGACCCTGATGCTGGGAAAGACTGAAGGCCAAAGGAGAAGGGGACGGCAGAGGATGAGATGGCTAGATAGCATCCCGGATGCAATGAATATGAACTTGAGCACGCTCCGGGAGAGAGCGCAGGACAGGAAGGCCTGGCGTGCTATGGTCCATGGGGTCACGAAGAGTCGGACACGACTGAACAACAACAACAACAATCCCACTTAATTTGGGATCATACAGCAAACAGGATTCTGTCTCAATATTTATGTAGCCGATCAGATTATGTAGCCAATTCCATGATGTCATCACTAAGGGTAATATGGAAAAGTCACCAAAAAGGACAGGTGCCTTTTGGTCCTGCTGAAAATGTTCATACTAATGCATGGACTCAACCTATTTTAAGGGTAGGATCTTCCTGCTATTGGCATGCACTGTAATTGTCACATCAATCAGCCCTTACTTTTTCATTCCATGAAACATAGACATTTTAAAATCTTTTGCCCTCCCATTCAGATATTAGGACTAATGTGTATGATATTAAAATAAGAGTTAATTAACCATAATGTGAGCCACCAAATGCATCTGTGTTCCCCCACAGTACAGTCTGTTCTCCATAAGTTGTGTGCATTGCTAGCTGTGAGGGAAGGAAGCAAGGCTCTATAAAGCAAATGGCCAGTGTTTCAAGGAAGCATGATGTGGTAGTAATGGGGGACTTCAATTTCCCCGATATTTGTTGGGAGACAAATTCTGCAACACGTGGCCCGTCCAAGAGATTCCTGACTTGTTTTGCTGATAATTTCCTCCTACAGAAAGCAGAGGAAGGAACTAGAGGATCAGCTATCCTTGACTTGATCCTAACCAACAGAGATGACTTAGTGGATAAAGTAGCAGTTTTGGGAACTCTGGGGGAAAGTGACCCAGTTATACTTGAGTTCTTGGTTCTAAGGGAAGCAAAAGCCAAGTGCAGTCAAATGAGTACCCCGGATTAGGAAAGCTGATTTTAATAAACTCAGAACAATTTTAAAGTAAGGTCCCATGGCAAGCAACTCTAATGAGAAAAGGAGTCCAAGATGGGTGGGAGCTTCCACGGAGCCTCCGGCTGGGCCCGTCCACAGCTGGACTTCCGTCTGCCACTGGTCTGTGCGTGCAAATGGCGTCTGGCATAGTGGACACCATTTGTGTCCCTGCTTAAGTCTTTATGTAGCCTATCACGGCAAAGGGTAGCGACACAAATGGCGTAGCAGACATAAATATCTACATAAAGATTTATGTAGCCTATCACGGCTAAAGCAGGGATGCAAATGGTGTCGGTTATGCTGGACGCCATTTGCGGCCGCAGACTGGGGCAGCGGAGGCAGAGGATGGACTGGACCGGCCAGTGGCAGGTCCAGCGCATTCGGCCCCCCGAAATCGGTGGCGGAACAGCCTGCCACCCCCTGCCTCCCCCGGGACGAGACTTACCTTGGGCGGATCTTCCTGGCGGCGGCGGCTCCGGCGGCGGCGCGGCGGCGGTGTGGCGGTGGTGCGGCAGTGGCGGCAGCGGCTGGTCTTCTGACTGGCCACCGCCACCATTTCCAGTAAAAAAAAAAAAGTGATAGGCTATGTAAAGATTTACGTCTTTACACCATGGACTCCGGGGGTTGTTTAGAATCCGGCCTCATTGGAGTTCGTGGAGGAATTCTCTAACATCCCTAACTGTTAGAGCAACACGACAATGGAATCAATTACCTAGGGAGGTAGTGGGCTCTCCCACACTGGGAACATTCAAGATGAGGCTGGACAGCCATCTATCAGGGATGCTGTGACTTGGATTCCTGCATTGAGCAGAGAGTTAGACTCAATGGCCTTGTAGGCCCCATTGTTGTTGTTGTTCAGTCGTTAAGTCGTGTCCGACTCTTCGTGACCCCATGGACATAACACGCCAGGCCTTCCTGTCCTCCGCTCTCTCCTGGAGTGTGCTCAAGTTCATATTCATTGCATTGGTGATGCTATCTAGCCATCTCATCCTCTGCCGTCCCCTTCTCCTTTTGCCTTCAATCTTTCCCAGCATCAGGGTCTTTTCCAGGGAATTTTCTCTTCGCATTAGGTGGCTAAAATATTTGAGCTTCAGCTTCAGTATCTGTCCTTCCAATGAGCACTCAGGGTTGATTTCCTTTAGGATTGACTGACTTGACCTTTTTGCAGTCCAGGGGACTCCTAAGAGTGTTCTCCAGCACCACAGTTCGAAGGCATCAGTTCTTCAGTGCTCAGCCTTCCTTATAGTCCAGCTCTCACAGCCATACTGGGAAAACCATAGCTTTGATTATACGGACCTTTGTTGGAAAGGTGATGTCTCTGCTTCTTACTATGCTGTCTAGGTTTGCCATAGCTTTCAGAGCAAGCATCTTTTAATTTCATAGCTACAGTCACTGTCGGCGGTTATCTTGGAGCCCAAGAAAATAAAATCTGTCACTGCTTCCATTTCTTCCCCTTCCATATGCCAGGAAGTGATGGGGCCAGATGCCATGATCTTCACTTTTTTAATGTTGAGTTTCAAACCAGCTTTTGCACTCTCCTCTTTCACCCTCAACAAGAGGCTCTTTAGATCTGCTTCGCTTTCTGCCATTAGGGTGGTATCGTCTGCGTATCTGAGGTTGTTGATAATTCTCCTGGCAATCTTAATTCCAACCTGTGATTCATCCAACCCAGTGTTTCTCATGATGTACTCTGCATGTAAGTTAAATAAGCAGGGTGACAATATATTGGACACCTTCCGACCTGAGGGGCTCATCTTCTGGCGTCATATCTTTTAGCCTTGTGATACGTTCCATGGGGTTTTCTTGGCAAGAATACTGGAGTGGGTTGCCATTTCCTTCTCCAATGGACCACATTTTGTCAGAACTCTCTGCCATACCCTGTCCGTCTTGGGTGGCCCTGCATGGCATACCTTATGGCTTCACTGAGTTACGCAAGCCCCTTCGCCACAACAAGGCAGTGATCCATGAAGGGAGTAGGCCCCATCTAACCCTACTATTCTGTGATTCTATGATTCTATGACAAGCATTGCATGCATGGCAGTCTGAATAACTGCAGGAATAATGCTGCCAACTGTGTTCTCCTACCATATCATTTTTTCTCTTTTTGATGTAACTGATTTTGCTCCTGCTTCTACTGAAATGAACCAGGAAATTGCCAGAAAGAACAACTGAGGAGAGGCATACCTTTCTGGCTCATGTCATTATTGGATAGATACTGAACTTGGGATGGGGGTGGGGTGGGGTTCACACAAAAAATCATGCATATTTTTGTGCTCATTCTTCCAAATGTATGCATCAATTGTATGCAAATCAACAATGTATGCATTCTTTCCTGCACAGTTTTGTTGTTGCTGAGTGAATCTCATCACACCAAAATATGGCTGTTGTTCACACAACATGCTAACCCACACTCTGAGGGTTGTTTGTTGAACCATAGGTTAGCATGTTGTCTGAACCCAGAGCATTTTCCACAGGGTGGCTTGTTAACGATGCAATGTGGCTTGATAATCACCCTGAACAACCCAACAACAAACCATGGGCTTTCAATGTGACTTGTTTGAGAAAACTAAGCCATTTTGAGATTAGCTTATTCATTCATTCATTCATTCATTCATTCATTCATTCATTTATTACATTTCTATACTGCCCTGTAGCTGAAGCTCCCTGGGTGGTTCACAAAAATTTAAAACCATTAGAATATATTCCATAAAGTATAAAAACCATTCACATAGGACATAAAACAGATAGCATACACAACAACTACACAATCAAAACAATTCGATTGTTTAACAATATCTAAAACAATTTAAAACCATCAGCCAGAGACAATCCAGGACCTGATCAAAAAGACTCATTATATGCTGCCAAATGCCTGAGAGAAGAGGGCAGTTTTAACCTGGTGTTGAAATGAGGACAATGTTGGCATATTTCTCTTTATTTTCTACCCCAATCTTCTGCCACTGATCTTTTTTTCTTTTTCTTTTTCTTCTTCTCTTCATTTGTTTTACCTTTGTTTTACCTTTCATGCTTAAAACTCTGCACTAACTTTTCCTCTTTGACTAATAACTAATCCAAGGCCATTATATACTAGAGTATATTAGACAGAGATATGGAAAGATCTGAAAGGTAGGCTCTTCTCCAGGTCCTTCTCCACTGAATGACATGAGGCATGTGGCTGCTGGAAAGATAGCCTCTTCCTTGGTGACACCATGGTTATAGAATGCTTTCCCTAGAGAGGCTCACCTGGTGCCTAGTTGGTATCCCTTCAGCACCAGATGAAGACCTTTTTATTGTCCCAGGATGTTTAATCTTTCTGTTTAAAAATGTTTTTTAAATCCTTGCACTGTTGTTGTTTTCTTCTGTTAGTTTTGTCTTAGTTTTATTCTGTGAGTATTTTAATTTGTTTTAGATGTTACATTATGTTTCATTATATTCATGTATTTTATTTTTAACTTTATTTTGTTTGTGAGAGTTTCAATATATAAAATGAAGGGCACTATAAAAATGAAAGAAAGAAGGAAAGAAGGAAAGAAGTAAACAAGGAAGGAAATAGACTGGGCAGGGCCACAAAGACATTCAGAATAGTGATACAAATCTTGTGTAGCTATGCTTGCATCTTCTCACCTGCCTTGCCAATTTACTTTTTTCAGACTCTGCTTCCTACGTTTATGAACTAAATTGCTTCCATGAGTATCTACTGTTGAAAATTGATAGACATTTTGGCCAAAGTCAGACCATGCATTTCCCTTGCTTTTGGAAAAAGCAGATTTCATTTCATTTCCTAAGATTTCTGAAACTACTTCAGTCTTGTGAACAAAACTAATATGCTAGATTTCTCTTTCTCTTCTGCTTTAGTTCCCTTCCTTTATTTTTGTTTTGTTTTTGTGTCTTTCTATTTTTCTATATATGTATGATGTATGACAGGAGCTGGGGTAAATCTGGTTCAGGACAAATCATCCCTAGGGGTTGAGAGAGTGAAAATGTTTTTGATCACCAAATGGGGATGAGAAACAGGCCGTGAGAACATACAAGAGAACTTGATACCAGTTAAAGACTCAAGAGGGTGAAGGGCCACAGGGGACAATGTACACACCAGGGACATTTGGAGCAGGATACTATGTGTAGGTATTTCTATGTTAAAGCTAGAATCCTGTGAGCCAAGATGGGGGAATTTGGAGTGCTCTGTTTTAAAAGAAAACAGAGTGTGTGTATAACGGAAAACTGGTGGAATGGAGAGAACTAGTGGGATATAGTCATCTCTGGATCCAAACTCTATAGGAAGGACCAGGAAGGGTGTACTAAGGTTGGTGTCTCTCATTATGCCTAAGAAAATATAGTGTCAAACAGAAACGTCAAAGGGGTAAATTCCTCCATAGAATCACCGTGGGTGACACCACCAGGCTCCCAAATTCAGTGTGTACTGGGGACATGCTACTGCTCCCACCCCCAAGCAAAATGCTCAGGGAGACCTTGAGATGGAGAATAAAATCAAGGATATATCCAGAGAAGAAAGGGTCTAATTAATTAAGTAATTAATTCTCTATTCAGCCCGACAGCAGAAATTCTCTAGGCAGTGGTTAATTTCAATGATCCTCACATAGACTGGATAAATCCATGTTCCAGTGACAGCAGAGAGGTATTTTTTTTTTTTTTTGGTACCGTAAATGACTGTGCCCTAGACCAACTGGTCATAGAACTGACCAGGAGGGAGGTGACCCTAGACTTAATCCTAAGTGATACCCGGGATCCAGTATGAGATGTATGTGTTATTGAATTGATTGGAAACAGTGACCATGGCGCTATCAAATGTAATTCATATGTTAGTGAAAAGTTGCCAAGGAAGTCTAAAACAGTCACATTTGCTTTCAAGAGAGAAAACTTTAAAAATGAGGGGACTGGTAAAAAGGAAATTGAAAATGAAAGTTGAGATAGTCGAACCTCTCCAGAATACTTCAGGGTTATTCAAAATCACAATAATAGAACATCAGCCAGAATGTGTACCACAGGTCTGGAAAGTACCACAAAGTCACCAGCATGGTTACTGGGCAATGTCAATGAAGCAGTAAGAGAAAAGGCAGCTCCCTTCAGAAAACTGAAGTTGGACCTAAATGAGAACAAAAAGGAACAGAAACCTGTACAAAAGAAATTCAAAGTGTGCATAGCAGGACTGCTCTTGATGAAGAAGAATGCCCCAGGGCATAGTCTGAAAGCACACTAGGCAGCCACCTTGATGAAGGTGAGCAGGTCTGGCCCTGGTCAGTGCTTGGAAGGGAGGCCACCTGGGAACCCCATGTAGCCACTTTGAGTTCCACAATAGAAGAAAGGTGGGGTATAAATGTATTAAATAAATAAGAAGAGTCAACATGGCTTCTGCAAAGGTAACTCATGTCTCACTAGCATTTTATAGTTCTTTGAGAGTGTTAAGCATATAGATAGGGATGTGGAAATCAGCAAAACCTGACGCTTTGCCCAATTTGTGTCCATATCAGATGGTGCACTTTTTTGTTCACTTCACATTCTACAAATATTGAATTCCCTTTCCTTAAAAGGGTTACTTTCTAGAAATATTAGATGCATTACTTGCTTGAAATGGATTTAAATGGCAAGCATTATGCATGCTTGAAGTAATTTTACATTCTATATTATATCTATGTTTAATATTATATTGGGTATGCTATTTATATTATAGTTCTTTTTCTTAAACAGTTCTTAACCTCCATGATCATTGGGAAGTGATGGTATAGAAACTGAAGTAAATTGATACATATTGCATCAAACCTTTTGATACGTGGTTCTTGTGTGAAAAAGGGATGTGATTTGTTGCACTTTAAATAGTATGTGTTGAAAAGAGGGATGCGGGGGGGGGAAGAAAAGAAAAAATGGATGTGGGGAAAAGTGTTTAGCTCAAATGTTAATGTGAACTTACCTAATTTCACCACTATGCAAACCAAACTGTATTATTCTTAGAAATGCTCTAAATTTTACAATGGAGTTCACTGATCAAAAATGCATACAAAAATATGCATATTAGGGAAAATAATGTTAAAACATGTATTGTATTCAAAAGTGTGTATAGTAGGCAAAAATGCATACACAAATCACGCATTATAAGAAATGTGCACAAAAATGCTTATGAATGTTCATGCAATATATTTTTTTTTAATGTCGAAGTTCAAGAAGAACTGGACTTAATACTGGTAAAATGAGAAACTGAAATGGAATGGTTCATCCATTCCCAATTGAAAACCATTTATTTTACTCGATAGAAGTCAGTGTGCTCCATTGATTTAGTGAGACAAATTAAAAGAACTATAAGGTGGAAATATGTTTGAGTTCAACTTCAGGTTAAGAAAATAATCTGTCTTTTCAGAGATCACAGGCACTTGTGATCCACCCGCCCCGCTTACAGTTCCTTCGTCCCACTGCCATATAGGTCAATAGGAGAAAGTAAATCTTTCTTTGTAGTCTTGCCATACTTGCAGCGTGCATTTGTTTCCTCACCCCAAAAGCCCTGGAAAAGGAACCTCACCATTGGAAGCAATGAAATTGGCTTTTATGTGATTTTCTGAGCTCGGAACCTGGGCACTCCATCCCTGGCTTGTGATTACGAAGGCATAACATAGCTTTAATTGAGCCTGATACAGGGATCAGAATTGCCATGCTGCGGTGCCTGAGAGACTCCTAGATAATTAGGCAATATGAGCAGCCTTAGTTTGGCTGGGACCATACTCCATACTGAGTTGACATAATTCATTACATACTCAGTTGACACAATGGATGAACATGACATCAAACATCAAACTAGGGGAATGTTCAACCACCACCACCCTTTGGCACTCCAAATCACAAGCAGTGAGTGGGAGGGCAATTCGGTTTTCTCCAGGGGTGTGGGGACTGAACGTGTTTGCCAGTTGGTGACTAGGAGCTCATTTATGTTAGCTACAGTAAGAGTAGTGGTACCTGGAGCAATGGTTCATTTTTATTTTTAATTTAAATGCTGCTGCAGTGGAGAGCTTCTCTCACGTATCTCCCCATCTCTGGTCTCGTATTTATTTATGCAAAATATTTCTTGGCTGCCTTTCAGGCAGAATCCCTCCCAAGGCGATGTACAATAATAAGACACACAATAAAACTGATGTAGTCCTAAAAAACAATAAAAATAAAGTAAAAACAGCAAAAACACAATAAAAACAATGATAATACAGCAATAAAAATGGCAACAATAGCAAAAATATCAGGGGAAGGCCAAACGAAAATAATTTTTTAAGGGCCTTCTTAAAAGCCTGCAATGATGAGGCCTGGTGGACCCCTGATGGTAGCTTATTCCAGAGGTATGGGGCCACTGCAGAAAAGGCCCTCTTTCATATGGTTGCTCACCTAACTGCTCTCACAGGTAGGCACTGAGGAGGGCTTTTGGATGAAAGCTGTGGTGACTGGAGCTCTTGCTCTGTCTGCTCCCATATTCCACTCCCAGCATGCTGGGAGTGCTAATGTGGAGGCATCTTCAACAGCTTTCATTTAAGGAAGGACTGGAGAAGGAGAAAGAGGAGAGGAAGCCCCCTACAGCTACCACCCTCACAGGCAGAAGCATTTAAAAGAAAAAGGTACTATCACCACTAAGGTAGGAAGTTCTCCCCCTCCCTACTCCACCAAACTTGCCACCCCTTGTTTCAACCCTCTTCAAAATTGTACCCAGTTTTGGGAATGAACACCAAAGTTATGTGACATTTTTGCAGGCCTACCTAGAACTTATCACAGTTATAATCCTTCCCAGAGTAGTCTGGGGAGTACTTGGAGCCTGCGTAAGTTGCAAGACATGGAGTGGTGGGGTGTGGGCTGGATAGGGTATGGGAGGTGCAGAGAGGTTTCAGATTCTCCCTAGTGTATGGGATACTGCCTGTAAATACACCAGTGTAGGCAGGGAGAAATGAGTCACTGGGGTGAATAGGAAGTATGTGTTCAACAGGTCATAATAAAGTCACATTGTAATAGGGTTCAATGAAGGGTGGTCATGCTGTCTGTACATAGGTGGGAGCGTAGGGGGAGGACTTTACTGAACTCTACTGGAATCTTTCACACCCTCCATCTGATAGGAGTGCGTGATATCAATGTGAGTGCACCCAATTCATCATTTTATATATCTTTACAATCATCATCATCATCATCAAATGTACTAAATATATATCTGGGTATATGGAGTGGGTAGACAAATGACTACTTGTATAAGTATAGCATGTATACAAATCACAGCAGATGTCACTTGGCAAACAGCAACTCTACCAGAGGCACACAAATACAGCCTGCCACGACCCTTTCCTTCCAGGCTCAATTCTGATTGATAGACTAAAGATAACACCAAACGTGAGAGCAGGAAAAGTGTGTTCAGTTCTGTCATAGAGAAGAGCATGACAATTCTATTAAGAGCTGCAAAATGTGACTTAAGATGCTCTTACTTACAAAGGCACAAAAAGCAAGCAGAAATTTTCACGCCCTAAGAGGTCCTGCATGACTGAATTGCAATCACATAGTTCTATGTACATTGGTCTGCAGCTGTGAATGAGCTTGAGGATTAAAAGACCTGATCTGACTTCACCCTCCTTCAGCAATCATTTTCAAAAATTCAATTACTTTGCACAATATATTCCAAGCTAAAGAGAAATATCTGCCTGTTTTACAACATCTGAAGACCCCTCCCCTAAAAAACCCTCACGTTTCTTTCAATTAGTTACACTGTAGCTACAGATATTTTGTTATGCTCAGGAGAGAATTTTTAAAAACTTATCTTTTAGATGGGGGTGGGGGGAACGAAACTCATCCACTCTGGATTTAAAAATACTTCTGTAGACCATATATTATCAATAATTTTTAAAAGATAGACTGTAGAGGAAAATGTTACAGTTAATATTATCTCCATTATATTGAAGTTAATGTTCCTACCAAAGCATTATAAGGAATTCATATTCACATTCACCTGTAGTGTAATCATCGTGTAGTATGATCATATTCATACCATCAACAGTTGCAACATAATCACAGCTCATCCTGTGTCCTGCACTGAAAACTCAGGGATGGATGAGTCAAACATGTTATTGCTTAAGAGAAGATACTGGGTATGACAGATGAGCTGTAGCCTGGCCCTGATCCTATGGATCATCTGTTAAAATGCAAGTACTGGTTTGTACCGCAGCAGCTAGATCAACAATCAGTTTGTAAATGTGACAAGTCTATCCAGCTTTGTCCTATTTGTTAGTTTAACAAGCAAATTCCATTATAATGGTCTGTTACTTACAAGGAGTAAGGTGGAAGAGCCTGGCCTCATCCATGGACCAACAGATGCAGGGAGCTTGTGCTCCTGCCTGCCCTTCCAACAAGACCTCCATCAGTGAACAATGGGTACCTTAACCATGGGTCAGATTTGTGGGATTTTGTATCCTTTACCTCCTAGTGCAAAGTCTACCAGAACTACAAGCTGCTTACTGGGTTGCTGCCAAAAGCTCTAGTCTGGACATGTGGAATTCATAGAGGAAAGCTCTGTTTCTTAGCACTTCCCTGCACTTCTAATTAAAACACAAGGTTACACATAATAAGTAAGGCTTTGCGCCACTTTGGCTGGAAGCCTGAGTTCCGGGCTGAAGCGGGGCACTTCGGGCTGCTTCTGAGATGAGGCAGAGGGGGCACGAAGGGGGCCAGGTCGCTCCGTAGTGCTTCAGCAGTGTTTCAGAGCAATCCAGAAGCTCAGCTGTGCTGCCGCCTCTGCCAACCCCCCAGCTCCTTACCTGGGCCCTCAGGACACGCACCAGTAGCCGACTTCCTGTTTCTGGGAGTCGCCATTTTAAAAATGGTGACTCCCTGTATTTCTAGAAATAGATCTTGTGCAAATGGTGTGGGATCTATTTTTGGAAATACAGGGAATAGCCATTTAAAAGATGGCGACTCCCTGGAACAGGAAGATGGCTGCTGGTGCGTGTCCTGAGGGCCCAGGAGCTGGTGGTGGTGACAACTCCCTGGGTCAGGAAGACAGCTGCCGGCATGCATCCTGAGGGCTCAGGTAAGGAGCTGGGGGTTTGCGGGGGGGGGCAGTGGCAGAGGCCCAAAGTGGGATTCGGCCATCTGAATCCCACTTCGGCTCCGGAGGCCAAAGCAGGCCAGGCACCTTCCAAAGCAGCCTGAAGTGAATTGGGCCCGCTGCCTCGGAAGCCCCAAAGTGGCCTCTGAGGTAGATCGGTGGGTCCCTGCACAGCCCTAATAAGCTAAGTATGAAGGAAAATGAGGCAGATCAGGAACACTTGTATTATGAACATAAATGTACAGGTGGATCTGAAGAATAGTTTCTAGGGCCAACCTGGTGCATTCTATATGCTTTCCATTTCAATTCTTATCACCCTCCCTTCCCCCCTTATCATGGTCAGTGGTCAGGAATCCTGGAAGTTATGCTCCAATCTGGAGGGCACAAGGTTGGTCCTAGAAACCATTCATCAGATCAACATGTGCATTTATCCACCTGTACAAAGACTGACACAAATGGTCCTTATCAAATGGTCCTGCTGTCAACTGCTTCTCCTGTTCCCACTTTCTTTCCTTGCCCAGCTCTGCAGTACTTGCATGAGGCAGCAGGTACATTAGAGAAGCCCCAGTGACTGTTGACATTTCAGCACTTTAACGTGATTCATTGCTCCCAGTGCTAGAACTAGTTAAGCTAGGATGCTTAACAAACACTCATTCTGTTCTGTCAGTAGTTGTGCCAGTACACTGGCCTGTAGAATTAGGTCATGAGGGTTTATTTGTCATGGGAAATGTAATGTTTCCCTCTTGCTGATTTCATGAGAATGAGTGAGTCATTGTGAAATATCGATCAATTACTGTACTTATTTAACTTCCTAATTTAGTATTTTGACAAATGCCCTCCATTCGTTTTGCGATATTTTACTTTCAACTGAACTTTACTTACGTTGCCTTCATAGGTTTTATGTGATGGAGAGTCAGCTACGGAAGTCAATATTTGGCCTAGTAGTGTGCTGTACTTACATACTTTCAGAGATCATTTTAGTGATCTATTTTAAGAGATGGATTGTGCCAACCTCTGCTGTTTTATTAGAGATGTTCAAGCATGGTGGTTTAATAGGAATAGCATGAGAATTTAATGCTTTAAACCAAAGCCAGAATAAACATCCTACTGTAAAGCCTACACTTAGCCGCTATTTCAAAGAACAGATAACCTAGTAGTACTGGCAGAAACTTTATTCATCTTTCATTTGGCCTATGGATGAGACTTAAAATTGATTCTCTGTCAAGTAAAGCACCATGATCTGAGGAAATATATGAAGATAATTTGATATCCCTGAAACAACTCTCCGTTGTTCTTACACCAAAGAGCATTAAGGGAAAAAAACCCAAATACTTGCAATTCAAAGCCTCAGAAATGGTTTCCAGGGGACAGATACAAATCCCATTATAGCCAAAAGACTTTGATACAGAGAAATCAGGCCTGAGATTTTAAAGACTGATAATCATCCTGTAACTGCAGTCAGACAAAAATAACTGGTTCTCTTGTATTAACTGATCTTGATACCAGGAACAGAGAGCCACAGACAGAATATTCACAGGAGCATATTCTTTCTTGCTAACTTTCCTTCCATTGCCTTCCATTATATTTTCCATGTTTCTTTATACTTAAGGCAGAATGACATCTTCTTAAGAAACTAAGCAATCCTCAGTCAAAATCCCCTCTCCCCTTGTCCCTCCATATCATGTAGTGTGATTTACCTCATGTCCTGGCATCATTAGGCTGTGCATTTCCCTTTCCCTGCTTGATATCATTGGCTGCTGCAGGATGGGGATGGGGGGAATTCTGATAATGACATCAGGACATGGGATACATTGTACTGCACATTAAGACAGAGATAGATTATGCCAACCTTTGCTGTTTTATTAGAGATGTACAAACAGGCTGCTGTAACAGAAGTCGCCTGACAATAGGTGAGAATTCCTCATGGGGCTGTTTTTAGTAACAGCCCCAATTTGTATATGTATGTATGTACGTACATATGTATGCATGTCTATCGGCCAAATGTTTAAAATATTTCCATTTTTGTAGTGAGCCATTCTGCCTAGCAAAATCAAGAACAATAGTTAGCTGAAAACATGAAGGCCAAAGCAGACATTACTTTAAATCCATATCTAGCAGCTACAGCCCACATTTTTTACTCTAGAGTATGCACAGCAGGCCCAATCTGGATCTTAAAAGCCCCCTACCTCCTCATGCTAAGGTCCCAATCCAGTCCTCTGTCCCTTCTTTAGAGTAAAGAAAGGCATAGCTACTAGAGACAGTTTTAGAGTAATGTCTGTTTTGGCCTTAAGATGGCTAGAATGAGACCTGTGCACAAATGGTCCCTTGAAATTCTATTGGTAGGCTAGGCAGAGAAATGGGTGGGGGGGACAACAATTCACTAGGGATGTACGAATCCTACTCACCCGTCCGTTCTGGGGCATCGGCAGTGGGGGGGAGGCACTCTGTCCCTCCCCCCGGAATCCTCCCCGGACCAGCTCTGCTCTGTGGCAGCTCTGCAGAGCTGCCGGCCGCAGCTGGCCACAGCCGGAGTTCCGGCCGCAGCTGGGCTGCTGCAGCCGCAAATGGCGGCCATCATAGCGGCCGCCATTTGCGTGCTTCCAGTCAGCTGTGATAGGCTATGTAAGTAGCGGCCATCATAGCGGCCGCCATTTGCGAGCTTGCAGTAAGCTGTGATAGGCTATGTAAGTAGTGGCCATCATAGCGGCCGCCATTTGCGAGCTTGCAGTCAGCTGTGATAGGCTATGTAAGTAGCGGCCATCATAGCGGCCGCCATTTGCGTGCTTGCAGTCAGATGTGATAGGCTATGTAAGTATTTACGTAGCCTATCACAGCAAACAGCAGGGATGCAAAAGGCAGCCATGCAAATGAAGCTAGTGCTGTGCCAAAATCTGACCAAGAATTTCCTGAAAATTTTCTTCCCCCATGAAAGAGGCTTCCATTTTTCTGTCTCATTCTCAGGGTATTTTACAATTTATTTTGGACTTCTTTGGTTGTGTTTTCAGCTTACCTAGTCACTGCAATGTGGTGAGGGTGTTTTGTGTGCTTGCGTGCATTACTGTTTCATATCTCTCCAGTACTGCAGCCTCCCAGGCTGCCTATGCTTCCTGATCTGAAAAAGGGAGGAATTACTTCATGATGTTTTCCCCTGGGCTTTAATTGAAGTGTGGGAAGTTGTGGAGACTACAGACTGCTGGAGAGATGATTGTACAATGAAATGAGATTGTATGCTCCTTAGGCACCTCCTAACTAAGGTCAGCCCAAGAAACTCAAACCCAACTGCTGAGAATTTCCCCAAAATGTTCTTCACCTTTGAGTTTCTTTTTGAAAGCTATTTTTTTTCCCTATCAAGTGGAATGAGAATGATAAAAAATGTGTAAGGAATTTTTGGCACAACTTCGGTTTATCCCACTCAATTGTTTGTTTTTTTTTTTAAATCTCAAATTATTTTTGTCCTGAATACAGAGAACTTTGTGAAGGTTTTTTTTCTTCTAATCCAAACCAATCTGAAACTGATTGCACCCATCTCTGGTTGCAGGTTTCACTTGTTCCACTTTGTTCACCATTTCACTGTTAATTTTATTTATAATGGCATATATAGGATAGTACATATGATTAACAGGAGCAGGAATACAAGATTTTCTTATTACAGACATGTTATACAATATATTTTAGATTTATATCTAAGGGCTGATCTACACTTATGGGTTCTTTCACTTCCAATGAGGTTTCACCACCTGTCTTTCACACTACGCAGTACCCGCCTCAAATTGGAACCAGAATTTCCCGCTTCCATGCTCCCACTTTCAATACCCTGATATCCCGGTATTTCCCCTTAATGTGTTCTGATTTTCTGCCTTCACTACCATATCTGGTCGTAGTCCCTTCCCCTGCCTGTCCATATATGGTGGTGTTTGTATTTCCCTCCTGTCCAGTCACAGCTCTCGACAGCCCCATGTGGTCTTCCAGCTAGGGATGGCAGAGAATTTCTCCACGAATCTTCAGAAGGCCGAGTGCTGATGCATTCGGCCCCCCAAAAGTGTTGGGGAAATTCTCCACCGGCCCCCCGCCCCCCCCGGGATGGGACTTACCATGGCCAAATGTCCCTCTCGGCAGCGGGTCCCGGTGGCGGTTCGGCGGTGTTTCGGCGGGGGCGGGGGCGGCGGCCGGTCACCCGACCGGCTGCCGCCGCCGCCATTACAAAATAAAAAAGTAAAAAACAAAACAAAAACACACACCTGTGATAGGCTATGTGACAATTTACGTAGCCTATCACGGCTAGATTTCCAAAGTCAGCCGTGATAGGCGACTACGGCTATTGATAGGCTATTTGCGTTGCCCTTATTTTCGCCATAGTCTACGTAAATCTTTACGTGCCAAAATAAGGAATGCAAATGGCGGTGCCCATGGGCTGCCGCCATTTGCGTACGCGCTTTTTTTTTTTTTCCAAAGTCACCCGTGATAGGCTACGTGATGATTTACGTAGCCTATCACAGCTGACTTTGGAAATCTAGCCATGATAGGCTACGTTAATCGTTACGTAGCCTATCACGGGTTTGTTTTGTTTTTTTTCACTTTTTCTTTCATGGCCGGGGAGACGGGGCGCTTCTCCCCAGCCTGAATTTCGGCCGGGCGAGGTGGGGCACCTCCCCCCCTCGCCTGAACTTCGGGGGGAGAAGCGAAGCGCCTCCCCCCCACCGTGAAGCAAGCTGCGGGACAAGGTAAGTCCCTTTCGTCCATCCCTACTTCCAGCTACTGATCACATAGCTTCCTCAGCACTCAATGTTTCCTCAGCAACAAGCAAAGGGCTGGATGTGCATGCCCTTGTCTGATCTTGGAAGCTAAGCAGGGTTGGCCCCGGTCAGTAGTTGGATGGGTGACCACCTGGGAATCAGGCTTCCTGCACTGAGCAGGCGGTTGTTCTAGCCCTTCCAATGAGACTAAGTTTTATCCCCTTCTATCCCTTGCTTCAGCTGTTGTTTTTTTTAAAAAAAAAATTAAGGCGTTATCTCCAAAGAATCGTGGCTTCTCTGCGATGCTTTTTTTTGTAATTCAGGCATGATCTTTGAAGATTCAAAAATTCAAAGATTTGAAGCTTCAAGTAATGGGGAGATATGAATTTTTGAATCTTTGACGTTTCCCCCCCAAAGTCCACAAGAAAATCCATATGCACTTTCATGCAAACAGAAATTTGCACACATTTTCTCTAATACATCCATTTGTGTATGCTATTTTACCTCATGTCCAGATTTTTGAACTCAGTTTTCCCTAAAAACTGAGACATTTTTGGATTAGAGAACTGCTCTGTCAAATTTGGAGAAGTGTGGAAACTGAAGGGTAATTGTGTTCTGCATGTATTAGCTTGGGAAGTGTGAATTAGGTTTCTATTAAAATGCAAATGAAATGAATTTTTCCTCCATCCCCACTGAAGACTCTTTACAGTGAACATATAGAGTATGAATATGGTAAACACCTGTATCATATGGATACATTCATCGGGGAGTTATGATTGGCTGAAATTACATTCATGAACAAGAGTGGCCAAAACCTTTTTTTCCCCAGGGTTTTTTGTGCATCATATTCTTTATTTTTGAGACTAGCCACAAAGGACCACTTCACGAACACAAAGGTGATTCATATCGTTTCAGGACTCAGGAGGAACCAGAGTCAACAGCAGGAGGGCAAGAAAGCACATAATAACCCAGCAGCATTTGCATGGCTCATTTGCGCTTTCCTTTTGTGAAATGAATATCCGGCTGCAATTCTGTACGGCAGAGATGTTCAAGCAATGGTTTTCTCCTGGGATCACACATCTTAGCTGAGACAATGATCAGAAAAGAACTTTTTAAATTATTATTTTATAACGTTGTGACTTTGAGTCTGTAGGATACAACCTTCTAAAAGATAGCCAACTACTTAAAAAAAGAACATGCCTGATTATTCATTCCTCTGTGTTTTCTCTCAAGAGCTTTTGCCCTGCTTGTCTTATTTCAGCTTGTCATTGGATCTTATCAGCTAATAAATATATTTATGGATAAGGTGTAGTTGTCAAGCACCAATGGATCATTTAAGGAAACACATTTCAATTTTTGCAAAGTTATTTGAAATTGCACCCTTTCGTTGTTGTTGTTCAGTCATGTCCGACTCTTCGTGACCCCATGGACCATAGCATGCCAGGCCTTCCAATTGCACCCTAGTGGTGCTCAAAAAAGCAGCAGCTTCTCTTTGTGCCAGCATAAGACAGTTGCATGAGGGTTGGTTACACAGTAGATTTTGTTATGTACAACATAAACATTGCAGAGATGTATAATTTTAAAACACTGCTAATTTCATCCTTAAATCTTCAAAACATCTACTTTAGAGTTGTGTGCAAATGGCCTGTTGAAATTCTCCAGTCTATTGGTAGGGAAATGAATGGTGGTGGGGGAGATTTTGCTGAATTTCTCTAACAATTTATTAGTGGTGGGGCTCATCATTAGCAGTTGCAGTAGCACAGCTTCTAAAGTTTGTGTCATTGTTTGCAAGTGTTGGCAGCCTGGCCTCCATTTTGAATCCTCCACAATGCCACAGACCTGGCATCGTTCTGGGGTACTCTGGAGAGAAAATGTTGCCTGCTACAAAAAATATTATGGAGAATATTTGGAGAAATTCTGCAAAGTGTCCTTTTTTCTAGGGGGGGTGGAAAGAAGAAAAAAATTTCTCAGAAAAATGTCTTCAGATATGTTCCATCTCAGCTCTCCTTTGTTTGGTGTCCTTTCTATCCATTCAGAGCTAGCAACTTCATACTGTTTGACATCTGCATTTATCTATCATCAGTGAACTCCAGAATTTGCCCACAACCTGGATAATTTTTGTAATGGATGAAGCAATAAACAAACAGCAATGAACTGACATAGGCTCAGACAGAGGTGACTGAGTGATCACCCCCCACCCCATGACTGTTCATACTCAACCACAACAAAATTATGCAGTGGCCATTTAGCAAAAAACTAATGTGGCCTCTGCCAAAACATTGCCAACTACACCTCATACTACTGCACTAATTGGGTGACAAGCATGAACTGACATACACAAAAGGTCCAGAAATTTTGGCTGGTTGTGGTAAAATTCATAGCCAGGACCATGCCCCTCATCTTCAATGCAGTCCTATACAGTACATCCCATTATATGCACACAATTTCAGTTTTAGGGTTGTATCTGTCATGATCTATCAGGGAATCCAACATCTGTCCGGGACTCCTGGGCAATGTTCAAGGTGGTCAAGGTGGCTGAGTCACCTCTGGAACTAGGGTTAGTTTCAGGATAATGGTCAGGAACCCTAGAGAGCTAACAAGTTACTCCAGCAGGGTCCAAGAGCAGCTGGCAGGCTTTTATAGTCAGGCCAGGTGAGTCTTTCTGGAAACTCCACCCCCTCATGTATTGTATCTCATTGTTAAAGGGCCAGCAGCCTTTTCCTGCAGGTGTTGGGTTCTCCTGGGGAATGAAGGTTGGAGGAAGAAGGAGCCAATTGGGGACTGCTCCTCAGGGTCTCCCTGTTTACTAGAGGAGTTTGAGGCCCACTCTGCAGAGTCGGGGCAGTGGCACCTCCTGGGAGTTGTGTGGATAAGACATGGGGTCCAAAGCAGTGGGCCCACTTCAAAACGATCAGAGACTGGTTCTGGTGCCTGCCTGCACAGAGTCACTGTCACTGGAGGTTTCAGTCTCTGAGAGCTTCCAGTCCTCCTGGGCCATGACAATATCCAGTGGTGTCTTTCAGCCATCGGAACAGGCTTGGATAGTGGATTCAGTTTCTCCTCCACCCTGTAGCTCCTGTGCATGCCCCAAATCTGCCCCAGAGGGCAGGGTGGAAGGGAAGGGAAACTCCCAATGCATGCGTGGAAGTATGCTTGTGTAATGTTGGATTTAGCCATTAGTCCTGCCCTTATACTATACCTCTGCAGGAGAGTGCCCTATTCCCATTTCCAATTCCAAAGTTGTGGAGCGGGGTGTGGGTTTGTTTGAGCTGCTGGTGGCCCAAATGAGCCCCTTCTCCAAAGCTCATTGTAATTGTGGGGATGATCCCCACTTCCGCCTCAGTTCTAAGCTATAGAGAAAGTTTGGGGCTCATCTCATCAACCACACCAAAGGATGATGAAACTTTTTCTAAAGCAAGGATGGCAAGTAGAAATGTGTACCCCTGAACATAAAGTCTATTGCCCTTCAGCATGCTTCTGTGCCTTTTCTTTAGCTATATTACCAATGCTACACAATTTTAGGAAATGTGTAGAACAATCTTTAATACCTGTTCCTCTGAATGAATGTTGCCCCCCAAATTCCCTGTTTCTCACCAGTGTTTTGACAATCATTAAGGTTTTTTCTTAATTTCTTTGCCTCCCTCATACTGCAGTGCAGATTTGTGGCTATCATTCTCACTACAGAGAACAGGAATTGCTGAATTATGTATTTTCTTACTTTTCTGTTTGTCCTAACCAATTCCTTAAATGTTCATTTAACAGTATTTTGTGCAAAATTTATCTATGATCTCTAAATGACATAAAAGCATAAGATAAGGACTTCCAGGTGATGAATGCACCTATATGAAAATTATTATTCTACTCTGTGTCATGCTATCAGTTGACACATTCCTTTCCCCTTACTTTCTCCCACTTTCCCCACACAGTCATCATTTGTCTTTCCATTCTCTCTTTATGTTCACACCCTACAACTCTTTCCCCACTGCCAGAATAATGTCACAGCTCCTGAGTATATACTTCCAACAATATTCTTATAATGAAAAGACAACAGTTATGATTTTATATTAGTATCACATACTACAAGAATAGTGTTGTCAGTTCAATAAATGTGATTAATAGCAAAACTGAGTATCAAATTTTGGTAGGAAAATATGTCCCAATTAGCCTAACGGTTAGGATCAGAGAACTCTCAAGAATCCGTGTTTCCACTAATGAATAATCATATATCTTCCTCAGTGAATATTAGAGTTAGAAAGGATCTTGAAGGTTATCTATGTGGAGTCTTTATGGAAATGGAATGAGAAGTGCTTCTGGTACTATCTGGATTTTCATGGAATCACTTTTGGTCTGTCCCAGGCACTTAAAAATGTGGAGTAAACACTACCTTAAAACCCACTTTTCACAGGCCAAATTGCACTTTAATCCACCTTACTTTGCATTTGGATGGGCGGACTCTCACTGGTAGACGTGAACATCATCAACTCCATAGATGCTACTCAGCTTGCTCCCCGCCTCTCTCCATGCTCCACTGCTCAGGGAGGTTTAATGGAAGACATGAGTAACGTCGGATAGTTTACTCTATACCTCCCCCCCTTGCATCCACTGACTGTGAACCAGTCCAGCAGTATTGAAGCTTGGGGACAGAATGACAGGTGGGCAAATAGGAGGTGTCTAAGACCTGCATGGAGGGAAAGGGCTGGAATTGCCTCCCTCTAGCACTCTGGAGTCAACAGCAGTGGTTACTACTGCTTCTGCCTCTGCTTCCCTGACCCAAACTAAGCATCCTCCTTCCACCACAAACCCATAGGAAAATCACACACGCAGGGGACAATTCTGAAAGGCAGACATGAATGAATCAGCAGCTGCTATATGTGAATGGAAAAGGCAAACTGCTGTGCTACTCTGAAGGAATGACCCAGTGTGATTCCATGATGGGTGGGGTTTGTTCCCAGCCCTGTGCATCCATGCTCCCTTGGTGTACTGGCTGCTCTTTCTCCTTCTCTTCTGGGTATTCCTTAATTGTAGGTGTATCACGTGACTACAAAGTTGTAGGTGTATCATGACTGCAAAATACTGAGGCTGGACGCCCTCTCTCCTTCCCTTCTGGGTATTCCTTAGTTGAAGGTGTTTTGCACCACTGCAAAGTTGTAGGTGTATCACAGTAATGTGATTGCGAAATACTGCATCTTCAGGCTCCTGCTACTGGCTGCCCTTTCTCTTTCAGCTCTGTGTATTCTTTATTGTGCACTAAATGTAAACAGGCTACTCCACTATTGTGAATCAGACAGCGCTACTGTTATTAAGACTGGAAAAAGGAGGCTACTTATTGTGAAGGAAGCCCTACTGCAAATGGGGGAAAAGAAGGGAAGGGGGGGAGTGGCAGCCCCACCCCTTGACCATGTCACTTGCAGGTCACAGCCAGGTCACAGAGGAATGTCCAAGATTTAGCGCAGGGGACAGAGCACACTGTTGTAGAACCACTCCAGAGCTGCATTTAAGAAAAACCATGTAGTAAAAGGACTTTCCAAAAATGTGCATTTTGGGGATGGATGCTGTGGGATGGCGGTGGACTGGTAACAGAATCATCTGCCACAAATGACCCCAATGTGCTCCACCACCACATCAAATTGGCCATGTAGATTGGCCCCAGTCAACTTCCCTGCTCAATGCAGGATCTGCAATGTACAATTCA
Source organism: Heloderma suspectum (assembly GCF_057233095.1). Taxonomy (NCBI): domain Eukaryota; kingdom Metazoa; phylum Chordata; class Lepidosauria; order Squamata; family Helodermatidae; genus Heloderma; species Heloderma suspectum. The sequence continues at coordinate 240,221,113 of NC_139459.1, read as the reverse complement.
ATTACAGCATCTCTCGCAACCATCAAGCCGTCTTAAATACCTTCAGTGAAGTCGCTCCTACCAACTGCCTAGGCAGTCTGTTGCACTGTTAAACAGCTCTTACTATTATGAAGGTTTTGCTAATGTGTAACGAAACCTGCTTCCGTATAATTTCTGTTCACTGGTTCTAGTCTTGCCCTCTGGAACAACAGAGAACAAATCTGTCCCATCTTTGGCATCATAGCCACTAAGGTATTTCAAGACTGCTATCATGCCTCCCCTTAATCTTCTCTTCTACACTCTAAACATACCCAGCTTTTTCAAGTGTTCCTCACAGGACTCGGTTTCCGGACTCTACACCATCTACACAGCCCTTGGATATGCACCAGTTTATCAATGCCTTTCTTAAAATGTGGGGCCCAGAACTAGACACAGTACTCCCAAGGCGGCCTGACTGACCAGCACAGAATAGAGTAAACTATTACTTCTTGTGAACTGGACATCATGGTTCTGTTAATGCAGCCTGAGATTGCATTAGCTTTTTTAGGAGCTCCATCACAGTATTGCCTCATGTTCAGCTTGTGATCCACAAAGACACTTATATCCTTTTCACATGTATTGGTGCCAAGCCAGGTCTGTCTCCAATCCTATTCTTGTGCCTTTTGATTTTTTGAACCAAAATGTAAGAAGACTTTACATTTATCTATGTGAAGCTTAATCTTCTTGGTTCCAACCTGACATTCCACCCTGTCAATAACATTTTGAACATTGATTCTGTCTTCAATGATATTAGCTATCCCTCCCAGCGTTGTGCCACTTGCATATTTGATATGCATCCTCTATACATCATTGTCCAAGTCATTTATAAAAACACTGAAGAGCACAGAGGCTAGGACAGAGCCCTGTGGCACTCCACAGTTTGATGCACAGCCATTAATGAATGAGCAATTTCAGGTCAAGCAGCTGTGATTCCACTTAACATTAGTATTGCTCAGCCCACGTTTTACCATGTTGTCAACAAAGATATCATGGGAGACCTTGCGCAATGCTTTGCTGAAATCATGATATACTATATTAAGGGTATACCCCTGATCTACCAAACTAGTAATTCTATCCAAAAAGGAGATAACATTGGTCTGGCATGACTTCCTGTTGATAAATCCATGCTCACTCATAGTAATCAGGGCATTTTTTTTTTCAGGAGTACATCTTACCTCTCATCTAAAAACCTTTCATCCTCCTTGATAAGCTGGGGAGCAGCGTGCTATGCCTCAAACCCCTTCACCTTCAGGTTCAGCAGAGCTAGCAGTTTGCACTGGCTGCATGGGTATATGCTGTCCTAAGACAGCAAGACAAACATGACATATATACTGCACATCACCTTAACTACTCCGCTAGTGTCCATGGTGCCAGAATTTTCAGATGAATCTGCTGTCTCCTGGGATCCCACTCAATATTCCTCACAAAACTCCCATGCAAATCTCCCCTCTTTGCTTACTTTGTCTATGCATTCTGGTCACTTGCTCCCAGGAAACAGAGAGTCTTCCTACAGAGTTGACATCTCTGATTACCCCAGATGTGGTGGAATAATACCCATATGGTGCTGTGCAATGGTGTCAATGAGCCCCAAAGACTCCCAGAATACCAGGCACAGTGCAAAATGGCTCATTGCACAAACCCTAAGTAATCCCATCATGATTGCAGCTGGATAGTGATAAGCCTAAGGATGTACAAGAAATTAGTTTCAGTTCATTGTAGATTAGAAATTGCCCCATTCATACCTCTGTGACTCAAACACAACCTGCAGCAGTAGAAGCTCGTACATTTTCGAGCTTGTGTTGAGATTTGCAGTCCAAAGAAAAATGTGTCTGAAAAATACTCATGGAAAAGTGCATATATCTGAAAAATGCACATAAAAATACTTAAATCAATCTGAGAAAAAAATCAGAAATTTCAGGAATGTGCTCAACTGGTGTGTACTTTTGGAAAAATGTGCACCAAAATACATACAAATTTTCATCCAAACAAGGGGGGGAAATCACAATCTGATATGGACATGAATTGGAATGAGCTTTGAGGTGGAATTCGGAGAACTTCCACAAGCTGAAGTTTTGCTGATTTGCTCATCTCTAGATAAGATTCATATATATTGTGACAAATGTGTCTGAATAGCTTAACCACCCTCATTTCTACTTGCTTACTGTGTGACATCCTGTCACTGGAGACGATACTTTTATACTTTTAAGGAGAACTAACATTATAGCAGCAAGAAATGTTAGCATCAAAGTAATAGATGAGTGTTCCTCTAAAAGGCAATTTCATTAAATATCATTGATATTAATCTTTCTGGCTGTTAATTATATTCTTTTTGACGTATCATCCTTATATGACCTTTTCTCTAGAATTCTGGTGAGTATGTATAACTAGCCATGGATGCTCAAACATGGACATAAGCAGAAATGTCTCCTTTTTCAGTGTGTCAAAGAAGATGGAATAGTAGTATATGTTCTGGGTTTGAGACAAAAAGTCACTGAACACATTGGGTAATTGTTAAAAATTTATTACAGAAAGCCCATGTTTATCTTTTACCAATAGCTGCCACTTTTCTTGCCTTCTCTGTTTCTCCATGCCACATTATATCAAGTTGTTTTGTCCAGTAATAATACAGATACTAAGGTATTGCTGACGAACCTAAACTTGTTGAACTAGAAGTGTCCTGCCAACATTTAAAAGCAATTAATAATGGCAGTCCCTAATAGAAGAACCTGAACTTAGGTTGAAAAGAGTAAGGGCCGGCAGTCCCAAAATTAAAAAAGTAACGATTCTGCCACTAAACCACTTTTACACCAATCAATACTTCAAAGAATCCAGATTTTATTGGATCCACTGAATAAGCAAATAAGGTAATGTTAGTGTTTAAGGCTTTTTAAAAATAACCTTTTTATTGAACTAGTGAGAGCCAATTCCTATAAAAAATCCAAGATCAATTTATTTTGATGAAGAAAGTAGATGAGAACAGGGTTCAAGAAAACAACTACCAACTTGGCATCTAAGCACCCTAACTGAGATGGCTGAATATTCAGGTTCTCTTGTGGATAATGCTATTTTTCAGAATTTAATTACATTCACAAACTTGGTGCCAAACCCAGAAGTGACTCAATACAGCTGGCATTTTTCACGATCTGCATCATTGATATGTAGCTGTACACCAGTTATCAGCTTCTTTGGCTCAGATACAAGCCATATTCTTCATCTGTATGATGAAGGTTTAGGTTTTCAAGTTTTATTTTTTTGGGGGGGGCAGATAAATAAAACATATTGTCATAATAAAGCACAAAGGTTACATTAAAAAATAATCAGAATTACAATCTGTATACCCTTGGATGTGGAATAAAGGGAATAAAATTAATATGTACAATTCATATAAAATTAAGCATGTAATATTAACATGATTTTAACCTTTCGTTGAAGATCTTTATTTTCTGAGCCCAGCTGATAACGATATAGCAATTTTTTAAAACTTTTCCAACTCAGCGAAAGGGGGCTACTATTTACATTAATTTCATGTCATTACGAATGTAACATAATTTGACTTTATATTTATTCTGATTATTTGATTCTTCTAGGCTGTGAAAAGATATGAAAGCTACTGATAGAAATTAATTTATAGTAATGGTTTTTCTAACCCTCTTGTATTCACTCACTTGTATGTCATGCAGTGTATTGTACCTAATGTATTATGACTTCCAATGCAAGAAAGATACAAAAGCTTTGTATGCTAAATAATTTACCATCCAAGTCTTTCAATTGGGTTTGAGCTCTGAGCAAGATGTTTTAAAGCAAAGAAAATATTACATCCAGAGTGTTTCTAGTCAAATACTGTTTTTGTTACCAAATGTTTTCTCCACACTCATAGTATAGAAAAAAGGAAGAAAAAAGGCTGCTTATCATGAGGACAACATTATGGGTAACTTTTTCACTTGGTAATAATGTCCCCAGTCCATAAATGCACATCTAATATATATTTTTCTATGTACCTCTTCTCAGGTCCATTATTTAATTTAATATGCCAAGAATTCTTGAGAAAGTCAGGTTTTGTGAATTCCTGATCCACACAGAGTAATGTGTGGTTCAAACTTAGTTACTCAAGAGATTTCACAATTCTCTGAATTTTGCAATGTCGTTCTTGGCAGTTTAAGGCTGCTGCAGTCCTATGGTGCCTGGGTTTCTCTGGAGCCATAGGATTTTTCAAATTCCCCCATCTGAGGGAAGAGAGAGCAGACTGCCCCCAGAGAGGGAAATCCAACCTCAGATACCCCCTTCAGGTCCCCGCAGAAACCTCCCCAGCCCTTACCTCTCTGATGTTGAAGCATCAGAGAGGTAAGTGCAAAAAATGGGTGGATTGGCAGTTGTTCCCTCAGCATGCTGGGAAAGGCTGTGGATCTTCAGGATACACCAAAGAAAAGGCCCTCTCCCCAGTCACTAATTGCCATATTTCAGGCAGCAGGTTTACCTAAAAATAAGTCTCAGATGACAATATCATCGGATTGGTGACTTGATTTGGGAGAAGATTTTGGGCTGCTATCAGAAACAAACTGGGTCTGGGAGTGACTAATGAGATATGAACTTGTTGTCTAGTTCCTATTTTCAGTCTAGCCACATTATTCTAGATTTGCTGTAGTCTCTGAACTTTCTTCAAGCACTGGGCAATGCAGGGATCTCCATGGTGGACATGCTACCCCACCTACAGAGCAGTACTCCTGCCCCATTCTAACCTTTTTCAACCAGTCAGAAGGGATTAGGGTTACACTCCTAATCTTTTGTTAATCTTTACAAATTTATTTTAGCTTCCCTCAAATTAACAATGTGTATTATTCTGCTGAAGCAGGAAACATAACACCAAATTTTATGTCAACTCTAATTTTAGATACTGGGTACGAATGGTGTTATTCCAATGTTTAGGCTATCAGTAGAGATATCAGTATTCAGACCAACCTGTTGAATTAATTCTCATTTCTTACCCCCATATCAACATTTGGAAGATGGCCTTAAAAAAGCATTTTGCAAACCAATATGTTCCTTCCTTAGCATTACAAGATAAAGAAACAGACAACCAATATTGTTCAAAGCAACCAATGTGCAGTAAACTTTGCATTAATTGTTAGCTTGCTGGATTTAGAATGATAGCCATTCACACTGACATAAATGCAGAAAGGAAATTTCAGAAAGTCTGATGCATATCGTATTGATAAATTCTCTTCTAATGTTTCTTTTCATGGACAACGAACACTTTGTAATGGCAGACTACTGTGCTGTAACATACAGTTGAAATCTGGGAAAAAGAAGAAAGTGGAATGAATGCCTTATCCCACTGACAGGCCAACAAGAAGTCGCTTTTACTTTTCACTGTGTCATATAAAACTATATTAGGGTGCCATCTTATGCATATATAGACACGATGGCTCGGGAATGCTGGGAGATGTACAACTTTTTTCTGTCTAAACATGCATAGGATTGTGCCCTTAGCATATTTGTACATAATATTAAAACAAAATAACCTGGGCTTCAGCTCAAAATGGGCATTTACCTAAAGAAAGCAGTGTGAAATAGCAACATATAAGCCGGTGATAATGATGCTGATAACTTAACTTATGCTGACTTTCTCAGTTGTTTTAATTCAAGACACAGCTCTTTAAAAAGTCAAAAGGTTGCTTCAAATAGTCTCAGCTGTAGATCAATAGCATATATTATTGCAATCAAAATAATATAATAAATAAGATATTTATTGGGAGTTGGGCACATGGGCAAGGGTATAACTTTTTAACACTGAAGAAAGAAAAAGCTTAAGGCTGAAATCTTATATACAAGTATATAACCTAGGAGTAAGCTCCACAGGCCCCAGGAGGGCTTACTTCTGAGTAAATATACATAGGGTTGTAGTCTAAGGGCACAATCCTATGCATGTTTAGATATGCTGGCTGGGGAATGCTAGGATATGTAGGAATTTTTTCTGTCTAAACATGGATGTGATTGTGCCCTAACTTAGCCTTCAGTTAAAAATCTAAGTGAATAAGATCATTTTTCTAGCAGTATGACAATTTGACAAGCTTGTTAAACTGGTTCACACAATGACTAATGTTGTTTTATTTATATTTTCAAGTCTAATTTATATGTATGTATTGTATCCATATTAAAATACTTAGCTGCCCCGAACCTTGTTGATAGAATCTGATCCAATAATTTAAAATAAAGCAAAGGAATAGGGATATTCATAAAACAGTCATTAACTGAACATGCATATTAAAGATAACTATAGAAAGTTTAAAACATTAAAAAGCTCCAAGAAAGAAGAACCCTACACACACACACACACTATTGTATTTATTAACAGATAAACACAATCCTTTCCTAAAAATGAAAACAAAATATAAGGTTCCACATCATCTTGGGAATTTTTATTCCAAGAGATAACAAAATGTGTCTTTCACTAAAATCATGTCTTTGTTTCCCACTTGATACTCTCAAATAATAATTTAATTCTCTCTCTCTCTCTCTCGTGCACAAACACACACACACACATACATATATATATATAATTTCTCATACAGGATTCTGCATTGTTAAAAAGCATAAATGGAAGTATCAATTTATGATAAATAATATAATGAAAATACTACCTACATCCATGAGAACGAGTGCTCTCACACTAGATTTGTGGTATAAGATTTACAGCTCTTAGCTGTGATTCTAGTCGCTGAAGGTACCAAGGAAAGGCTCTCTATTCTTTATAGGAAAATACTGCAGTCAAAATGACAGCCCCATTCTTTTCTGCCCCCTACCCCAATGTGACACAAACTCTACATCAGAGCTCAGTTCTGGCCTAGGGAAGAAGGAGGAAGTGTAGCTCTGCTTGTCTGCTGAAGCGAGCCCCATGGCTTGGCTCAGATACGGAGCCTGGAGTTGTTGTTGTTATTATATTATTATTATTATTCGGCTTCATAGCCGAAGCTCTCACCAGAGTTCAGGTGAATGCTCAGCAGGGCCTGACTGGAATCACAGGAAGGTGTCTTTCCTCCTTTCAGCCCTATCTATCTCCTGCTGTCTACTTTGGACAACCTCCAAGGCATGCAAAGAAATAGTGTTGAACAGCTGGAAGGGAATCAGCTTACCCTCCTTCTCCATTCTATCCCATCACAGATACTACTTGTAAGGTGGTGCAGGGAAGAATGGAGGAAGCAATCTGAATTTATTTTTTTCTCCGTTTGTGTGTATGTGTGCATGTGTGTGTACATCACAGAGAGACATAAAGACTGTGAGAGAATATTCTGTGTAGGCTTTTCTAGAAAAGGCTGTTAATCCTTTGCATCTGCTTTCAGTTTTGTTGCAGAATTGAGACCCAAGCACTACATGAGGAGCATTTCCTTTCTGCTTTCCTGCTCTAAGTGGCACTGTGGTATAGTAGAATAGCGCAAATACGCAAGTGGAAACAGTGTTTTTATCAGCATCAGAAATAATAATGCCCTATTTTCCCTGCTCTAAAAAAACTCACCAAAAGTGCTGTTTACAAATAGAAGCCAAACTGGAGAGTCATGACATCATCTAAAGAACCCATAAACAACTGTGGGTAGGGAATGACAAGCGCGTAATAAGTGATTCATGTAGAAAAGCTCTGTATGTCCTGTAAATCTCTGCAAGATGCGGTCTGCAATCGCATGGAGAGTGCTACTCGCGTTCATGCGAATGTGAGTAGAACTCCCTTTCAGACCTTGTTGATTCAACATGGCAAGGTCTGAACTGAGGGGGTATGGCCAGCACGCCCAGAAAAGAGGGGGTAGGGCCAGCCTGCACAGCCCCGACCTTCAACCCACTTTAAGCCCTCATGTGTTAAGGCGAGCGCCTGAGCATGACTAGAGTTCATATGTGTATATGCCTGTATGCATGAAAACATGGGAGAGAGAAGAAGAGTAACTAATCTCCAGCCTTCCTCTTCCTTCAATTTTTTTGCATTTCCCACTCTAATCTATCTATCTATCTATCATCTATCTATCTATCTATCTATCTATCTATCATCTATCTATCTATCTTCATCATCATCATCATCACATTTGTATATAATAAAACTTACACTTGTAAATCTTATTGCTGTGTGAAGTGGCATTTGGAACTACACTGTTTTATTATGTTTTTCCCCAGGGATACATCCACACATACCCTTTTTTTTTGGGGGGGGGCAGCAGTTATTATGCTGGCTCCTTACTTACACTCCAGGGCTGCAGGCCTCAGAACCAAGGTCAAGCGCCTGAAGCAAGGGAGAGATGCCTCCAAGTATCTCAAGGCCTCTCAGAATCATGGGAAATGTAGTCCCCATGTCTTAAAACTAAGAGGCACCTTGCACTTCAAAGAAGGCTGTAGCTGAATGGCTACATTACCCATGATTCCTGAAACCCTGGGCATGCCAGTAGCATCCACACAATAGCTGAACTGTGGAGATTTGGCACTTCCTGCTACTACCCTCTGTGGAGCCCTTAGGAAGAAGGAGGCAGTGACGAAGGCCAGACCACACCTGCACCATTTAAAGTACTTCCTGTTTATATGTCCTTAGGCCCTGCCATATGTCAGTGAGATCACTGGCATGTGGAAAGGCCTAAAGATCCCAAGACCAATATGCTTTTGATCTTTCCTAAAGGGCTCCAAAGAAGGGGTCATAACTCCAAATCTGATGCTGACATCCAGTAACCCCAGAGCCCAGACTTCCTCATAAACATTACTTCCATAGTAGATGTCCTCCAAAGCTCAACATTAGTGAATATTGCAGAAATCCGTTAACACCAAAGTCAGTGGAGATGCTCTTGCATTGGGTCCATGCCCATTTATATATCAAAGGATTCATGTGCAGAAGCAGCTTCTCATTACTTTAATTAGGTAAACTGTGTGCAAATTATATTAAACAACATGATCCCATATCACAAATTTACCACTAATATTGATGCCTTACTACTCAAACACTATCCATTATTTGAACACCAAAATTCCATTGTGTACCATTATGCAAGATTTAGGTTTTACATTTACTTGCTGAAAAAAACCCACAAAACATTATCCATGTACTTAAAGCAGCTGAATAAATGTCACTTTGGCTTTCAAAAATATATTAACATAAACAAGTAAAGCAAGAATAAACTTTAAGAAGTCTGAGCCAAGGACAACCATAGAAATATTGGCTCAGGAAAGAATTAAAAACAACAAAAACAAATTCCCTATCGTATTGTATGTGGGTAGTCTGAATGTAAGCTTTAGAAGACAAAATCATCGCATACTTCCATTGTCTCCTCAAGATATTACATAAAAAGCACCCTGGAAATGGAAATGTACATTTGTATTTAACAGGTGTCTCATTTTGTGCACAGATGGAGGTGATCATAAGGTAATATGTAAACATTTAAGCTAATTGCCTCAAAACTTCTTTAAAATGCTTTTTCCACAGGCTCTACTTAGGTAGAGCTAAGAGAAGGTGATCTGAGAGGACAACATTCAACATGTCACACAATCTGGCTAATACAAATGCAAAAATATCCATTATTATGCTTAAAACCGATAATGGAAATTGCAGCATTTGTATACTGCTGAAGGTGCTATTGGAACTTTCACCTCCTACAGTGAGGTATTTATTAGCCTGGGTAACAGAGGTGGGTAACAGAGATAATAGGTAATAAATGCCTCACTGTGGGAGGTGAAAGTTTTAATAGTCCTGAAGAAGCTGTAGCACAACATCTCCTGGGTGGTGTGGTGTGGGAACAGTTGACCTTAACAAGTTGATCTTGTTCATCTTATACACTGTCCGGGCACCCACTTTCATTAATGAATGGTGGTGTGAAGGAACAGAACTGGTCTCCAGTTTTGTATTTAGTAGGGATGGCGGATAATTTCTCCATGAATCTCCGGGAGGCCGAATGCCGCGGGTCCCGGCGGTGTTTCGGCAGTCTTCCTACTGGCCGCCGCCGCCATTACAAAGTAAATTAAAAAAAACAAACACGTGATAGGCTACGTAACGATTTACATAGCCTATCATGGCTAAATTTCCAAAGTCAGCCATGATAGGCTACATAAATCGTTATGTAGCCTATCACGGGTGACTTTGGGGGAAAAAAAAGCGCATATGCAAATGGCGGCGCCCACGGGCGCCGCCATTTGCGTTCCTTATTTGGGCCCGGGTAGTCTACGTAAAGATTTACGTAGACTACGGCGAAAATAAGGGCAACACTATTTGCATTGCCCTTATTTTCGCCGTAGACTACGTAAATCTTTATGTAGACTACCCCTGCCCAAACAAGGAACACAAATGGCGGCGCCCATGGGCGCCGCCATTTATGTACGCGCTTTTTTCCCCCCGAAGTCACCCGTGATAGGCTACATAATGATTTACGTAGCCTATCATGGCTGACTTTGAAAATCTAGCCGTGATAGGCTATGTAAATCGTTACGTAGCCTATCACGTGTGTGTGTGTGTTTTAATTTACTTTTTTATTTTGTGGCTGGGGAGACGGGGCGCTCCTCCCCGGCCTGAATTTCAGCTGGGAGGGGCAGGGAGCCTCCCCCCCTGGCCTGAACTTCGGGGGGAGAACCGAAGTGCCTCCCCCCCACTGCAAAGCAAGCTGCGGGACCAGGTAAGGGACTTTCGTCCATCCTTAGTATTTAGTTGGTTTTAGGATATTATAAGGATAAACCTTTTTGGTGGGTGTGCTAGTCAGTTTCAGCCAAAATGTTAATAGCTGAGGGTTCAAAAGTTTAATTAGACTGTAGAAGTCAGGAGGTTGTACGCAGGAGCAGGAGATTATAAAGATCAACAAAAGGTCAGAGGAAGAGAGAAAAGAAAGTATTGGCTCAGGAGGCCAGGAGATCATAAAGTTCAACAAAAAGTCAGAGAAAGAGAAAAAAAAAGTTTTGAATTCAGGAAATGGAAACTTCGCTTGCCGCATGAACAAGAAACTACTCTCCTGATTAGTTAGAGTTGTGGAGAAAAAATAGTAATTTTAAGAGATAAAATGATTATCTCTTAAAAGGCAAAGGGGTAGAATGAAGCAGAAAGAAAAAAGATGAGAGACAGAGAGAAAGGGAGGGAGAAGGTAGGAAGGAAATAAGCTCAGAGTCCTAGAGAAAAGAGAAAGAGACATTCCTTAGAAGGGACCTAGGTAAAATATGGACCCAGTCTAGCCAGATGAGTTGGATGCATTTAGCTCTGGTTGTTTTATTACCCTATTGCTCATATGGTTTTTGTGTGTTGTGTGTGAGTGCATCAATTCAAATTTTAAAACTTTTTCCTATTAAATTTTTTCTTTAGTAATATTTAAAACTTTATTATTTGAAACATTAAAGTCTGCTTTTTGGGTTACCCACACCATGTCTAAGTAGATTCAATGCTTTTAAAAACCCCGCCTTTTAAAGACCAGAGTTAAGGCTCTGTCGGTTCAAGCTGCACAAGTCAGGATATGGAAAGCTAAGGTTGATGCCTTAACTGACATGTTCCATGATCAGTGATGATGTGCAATGTCATAAATTGTGCTTGCTTACCACCTACTTTCCTTGGTTTTTGAAAAGGAAATTTATAATTACAGTGTTGGCAATCTTACACTCTCTCCAATGGATTTGAATCTGTTTTCTTGCTGATTTATGTATATGATAAATGGGATTATAAAAACTTAACTAATGGTAATCATGATTTAATATCAAGAATCAAGATTCTAAAATCTCAGGGAGAACTTCCACAGATAAAGGAGGCTGTTGCCCACCGAATATAGAAAGCAAAGAGAACAGTGAAGGTGGAGTTAGTGAGCTCATCCTCACTTCACTTCCTCATGTAGCGCTTACACATGATGAAAATGACTAACTAGGGCTAGATACTCACAACCATCTTAATGAGCGTACACAGAGTGTGAATGCACCTTCAGTGTAACATGTGAATGTACACCTAATGTGACACATGATCCTTGCATGTCCTTTTTCCACCACACAGAAAGTAAGAGCAAGGATCAGGGCCCTTGTGCTGCATTTCTGCTTCCAGAAAGGTGGTATGAGTCCTGGATTCTTCTGCTCCCCCCAATTGGCATTCCATCCTCACCCCTCCCACATTCTCTGTGGGTCAAACTGCATGTTACTTTAAAGATGTAAAGAGTTCTCATGCCAGGTGTTTTTTTTTTTTTAATGAGAAGTGGAGGCATGGGCAGCCTGATCCAGATTGGGACCACAGTGGGGGACAAAGGTTTAAAGTCTCCTTAACCCCAAAGCTAGAATTCCAATCTGTGTAGTAACATATAGTCTCATCTTGTGAGGTCACATTCCACAACTAAAGGAATAGCTATGGGCACATAGAATTTCTCTGTAACAGAATTCCTCTGAAAACACTGGTGTACTGGCAGCATTCTAGCTTCAGAGTGAAACTGAGGCCCAATCTACATGGAGATACTTTCTGCGGCGATTCAGTTTAAATCCAGATTTTCATCATTTCAGATTTGCTCCTCCTGTGGCACACATTGCCAGCTTATGAGGTGTCCCGCTGCCACCGGGCAAACATCAGGAGTAACCACATTATATAGTGCATATGTGGGGGTAGTCCTGTGACCAAACAACACATCAACAAGTTTCCTTCCCTCCTTCCTTCACTAACAAATGTTGGAGATGCTGGCAAACCTTGCCAGGGTCCAGCCTGGGTATGGGATTTGGTAGCTCATAACGTCACCTCACAGAAGCACTAGATCTGGAAATCTTACCCCAAGGTTTCTTTGTGGGGCATTTCCCTCTTTCCCTGGGCTTTTCAAGGGTGTAGCCTCTTTCTGTCAATCTATGCCAGCCTTCCCCGCCCTGGTGCCCTCCAGATTCTTTGAACTACAACTCCCATCAGTCTCAGCCAGCATCAGCATCTAGAGGGCACCTGGTTGGGGAATGGTGTCCTATCCAGTCAAGGGATGTCCCCACAAAGGACCAACATCTGGACTTCAGATAAAATGGAAAAAAATGTTGCTCTATTGCAGTCTTCCCCAACCTGGTAGTCTCCAGATGTTTTGGACAACAGCTCCCAGAATTCCTGAATATTGGCCATGCTGGCTGGGACTGATGGGACTGAGGTAAGAAAATCCTTTGCAGGGTTGGGCTTTCCCCTCTTCCAGTAGTTTTGGAGAGCCCAGCCTCCCAAACTCCTCTGTGCTGCTAATGCCCACAATGGCTGAATCTACACATAGCAGTTATACCATTATCATACTGCAGTGATAACTATTGGTGCCCATTGGTGTCATGTGCATCAATAGTTATCATTGCAATGTGATAATGGGATAACTGCTATGTGTAGATTCAGCCAATCTCAGGCTGCAAATGTGACCCATGCACCAGATGGGTCTTTTGCAGCCTGAGATTGTGGGTGCATCTAAGCCACTTGCAGGATGTCCAAGGAGCTGTTATTTGCAGCCAAGGATCATGGGATCTTGCAATATTTCAAGGATCCTGGCTGCCAATGACAGCTTTGGCCTGGCAGGTGAGTGCCAAGGAGGTTGAATTCAGTTCAGGTCATAAATAAGCTGAACTATTTCTAGATTTGTGGCAGTAACTTGGTTAATTTCTCAGCCAAGCTCTGCGAGCTGGGGGTGGGGTACATGAGTGGAGGGAAGCTTGCTCATCGTCACTACTCACAATGTGCACCAGTATACTGCAGGTTTAATTTTCTTTTTAAAGAAAGTCATTAATGATGGATGAAACAGAAAGCTGCCAGAACAGAACTTGAGTTTTGGATCCAAAACTTGACAACAGTTGCATACATTCATCATTACATTTAAAGTGGGCTGTTTCCAAGACTGTGTAGCCAGCAGTGTGCTAAAATGGACACTCTGGGAATTAAAATATTTCTTTCTTGAATGTTAAAATGTAGTAATTTGGAAAGTACATTTCTCGTTTGGATCACAATGTGCTGCAGTCATATCTCAAACCAATAGAGAACCTTTTCAAATTAGATAAATATCCTTAATATTATGTCATCTTTTTGGTATAACACTGGCTTAATGGATAGATAATCCTGTCTTGCAACTAGCATTTTCACATAATTTTTCACTATGGATTCTATTTAACTTTGCTTTATTTCTTTTCTCTCACAGCAGGTTTTGAGTAGAATAGCACGTTAATACATGTTTTTCTTTCCCTATCCACTATTTCCCCTGTTACATTTACAGTAAAACCAAGGATCCTCCACTTTGTGTCATTAAAATTACTTGTACAGTAGCAACTTGGGATGTTACAAACAACTGACTGTGGCACTAACATAAGCCAGTTCAGATGTTACACAGAAGTAGCACCAGTGGACGTGCAAATGCATTGTGTATCTCCTTGTTTAACTTTTGATGTAATCCCCAAGAGATAACTTGTGGGTTTCCCACAGTGACATATCTGAGCTCCATCTCACTGTGGAGGAGATATGGAATATACGTAAATTCCTCTTTTGATCACTTACACACTTGCTACTGCTGTTCCTGTATAATGCTTGAAGTAATGTCCCTTGTAAGCCATGGTAAGAAGATGAAAGCTCTTTCCCATTTGTTGTTGTTCAGTCGTTCAGTCGTGTCCGACTCTTCGTGACCCCATGGACCATAGCACGCCAGGCCTTCCTGTCCTGCACTCTCTCCTGGAGCATGCTCAAGTTCATATTCATTGCATCAGTGATGCTATCTAGCCATCTCATCCTCTGCCATCCCCTTCTCCTTTTGCCTTCAGTCTTTCCCAGCATCAGGGTCTTTTCCAGAGAGTTTTCTCTTCGCATTAGGTGGCCAAAATATTTGAGCTTCAGCTTCAGTATCTGTCCTTCCAATGAGCACTCAGGGTTGATTTCCTTTAGGATGGACTGATTTGACCTCCTTGCAGTCCAGGGGACTCGTAAGAGTCTTCTCCAGCACCACAGTTCAAAAGCATCAATTCTTCAGCGCTCAGCCTTCCTTATAGTCCAGCTCTCACAGCCATACATTCCTACTGGGAAAACCATAGCTTTGATTAGATGGACCTTTGTCGGCAAGGTGATATCTCTGCTCCTTACTATGCTGTCTAGGTTTGCCATAGCTTTCCTCCCAAGGAGCAAGCGTCTTTTAATTTCATGGCTACAGTCACCGTCTGCGGTGATCTTGGAGCCCAAGAAATTAAAATCTGTCACTGCTTCCATTTCTTCCCCTTCCATATGCCAGGAAGTGATGGGGCCAGATGCCATGATCTTCGCTTTTTTAATGTTGAGTTTCAAACCAGCTCTTGCACTCTCCTCTTTCACCCTCAACAAGAGGCTCTTTAGATCCTCTTCACTTTCTGCCATTAGGGTGGTATCGTCTGCATATAGGAGGTTGTTGATAATTCTCCCGGCAATCTTAATTCCGACCTGTGATTCATCCAACCCGGCGTTTCTCATGATGTACTCTGCATATAAGTTAAATAAGCAGGGTGACAATAGTGACAGCCAGGGTGACAGTCGGAAGACCGGCTGCCGCCGCCGCACCGCTGCCAAACCGCTCCCGGAGCTGCCGCCGCCAGGAGGATTCACCCAAGGTAAGTCCCGTCCTGGGGGGGGTGGGGGGGCAGACTGGCATTTGGCCTCCCCGAGATTCGTGGTGAAATTCTCTGACATCCCTAGAAGCTGAAGAAAGCCTTTTTGTTGTTTTTAGCATCCCTCGCTAACCTCAGCTCATTCTCAGCTTTAGCCTTCCTGACACCATCCTTGCAATTCTGTGCTACCTGCCTGTACTCTTCCTTTGTTACTTGGCCTTCTTTCCACTTCCTATATGTGTCCTTGTTTGTTTTCAGGTCATCTCTAAGCTTTTTGTGAAGCCACATTGGCTTCTTCTCTTGTCTTCCACCTTTTCTTCTTGTTGGAATTGTTTGTGATTGTGCCTTGAGAATTTCCTTTTTTAAAAGCTCCCACCCATCTTGGACTCCTTTTCTTGTTAGCGTCACTTGCCATGGGATCTTACTGATCATTGTTCTGAGTTTATTAAAATCAGCTTTCCTAAAATCCAGGCTATGCGTTTGACTACACTCGGCTTTTGCTTCCCTTAGAACCAAGAACTCAGGTACAGCATGGTCGCTTTCCCCCAGAGTTCCTGTAATTGCTACTTTATCCACTAAGTCATCTCTGTTGATTAGGATCAAGTCAAGGATAGCCGATCCTCTAGTTCCTTCCTCTACTTTCTGTAGGAGGAAGTTATCCGCCACACAAGTCAGGGATTTCCTGGAGGGGCAATGTTTTGCAGAATTTGTCTCCCAACAAATATCGGGGAAATTGAAGTCCCCCCTTACTACTACATCATGCTTCCTTAAAACATTGGCTATTTGCTTTTCAAAAGTTTCATCCTCATCTTCTCCTTGGTTGGGTGGCTGGTAGTAGACTCCGACCACCAGGTTCCTTTTATTCTTTGCTCCATTTATTTTGATCCAGATGCTCTCGATGGGGCTACCAAGCTCCTCCTCCTGTATTTCTGTGCAGAGATATGTATTTTTCACAGACAGTGCAACCCCACCTCCCTTTCTGTTCCTCCTGTTCTTTTTGAACAAGTTATATCCTTCAATTGCTGTATTCCAGCCATGAGAGTCATCCCACCAAGTCTCAGTTATACCTATCAAGTCATAATTTCCCTCCTGTATTAAGAGTTCAAGTTTGTTCTGTTTGTTTCCCATACTCTGGGCATTAGTATATAGACATCGAAGACCATGTGCTTCATAGTCTGGCTTTCTTCCTACATGTGTCTGATGACTATTATTGGGTTCTATCAGAGCTGTTCTCTCCATTGCAGTGCATGCGCCTATGTCCATTGTTCCCCCCAACATTACATCTCCCTTCCCCGTAGGATTCAGTTTAAAGCCCTCCTGATGAAGTTCTTCACGTTGTGGCCAAACACATTCTTCCCATTCTTTGTGAGGTGCAACCCATCCCTAGCCAACAGCCCATCTTCCAGGAAGTATAGGCCATGGTCCCAGAATCCAAATCTCTCTCTTCGGCACCACCTTCGTAGCCAGTCATTCACCCGGAGTATTTTTCATTCCCTTTCTATCCCTCTTCTAACTACTGGAAGGATGGATGAGAAAACTATCTGGGCCCCAAAGTTCTTGAGTTTCCTTCCCAAAGCTTCGAACTCTGACGTGATCTCTTCGTAGCTCCGCTTGGCGGTATCATTTGTTCCCACATGGATGAGAAGAAAGGGATACCTGTCAGTGGGCTTTATGAGTGCAGGCAACCTTTCAGTCACGTCTCTAATCTGTCCTCCCCCCCGGGAGACAACATACCTGGTGAGTCCACGGGTCTTTGCAACATACTTGGGTCTTGATCCCACGCAGAAAGGAGTCTCCCACTACTACCACTCTTCTCTTCTTCTTCTTCTTGTAGGCCTGGGATTCATCGCCTCTGTTTGACTGACCTTCAGCCTCTTGCTCACTCTCATGCAGGTTCCCCTGTGATTTTTCCTCTGCAGGCTGTCCTCCAGTCTCATCCGCAAGTACCTGGAATCGGTTCCACAGCTCCACTGCTTCCACTGGTGCAGAGTGGCGTCTAGTTCTTCTTCTCCTAACTGTCACCCTTTTCCAAGGAGTATCCTCTCCTGCATTTTTCCTCACCTCAGCATTTCCCACTTCTGTCTTGCTGTTGCTCTTCAAGCTTCTGGTCTTCCCTTTGCTGCTGTAGTTCCCCAGTTCTGTCCAAGAATGCTTCGTGTTCTCTTATTCCCCGGAGGGTCGACAGTCGCCACTCCAGTCCACTTACTTTTTCTTCCAGCACAATCAACTAGCACTTGTTGCAGGTGTAGGCCATGTTGTTCTCAGGCAAGAAAACAAACATTGCACATACCTTGCAGGTCACCACCACTGGAGAGCCCTGTCCTTCCATTGCCTCTTTTCCCTTTTTGTGTCTAGCTCTGTGATTGTTCTAGACTAGCTTGTGCCTGCTCCTCTAGAGGTTAAAAGCAGAGTCCCACTGGTGTGGAGGTGTGTGTTACAAGACAAATAAATGGAAAAAAAGTTAGTTAAAAAATAAAATGATAATAAAATAAAAATAAAATAAAATCAACATCTACATGTAATCACTGGGTGAGATTAATCAGAGGTTCAGGTTTGCGTGCTGTCAGGAAGCAGATGACACCCAGCTCTACCTCTCATTTCCATCACCTGTGATCATAGGGAGGCTGGCTTTAGAGGCTCTAAACTAGTTTGGGCACTTTGGGATTGGATGAAGGTGAATAAACTGTAGCTAAATGCAGACAAGACAGAGTTAATACTGGCTGAGGACTGTGACCATCTGGGGGGGATGTATGCAAGCAGTTCTGGAATGGGGTTACACAGCTTGGGAATGTTCTTGGACCCAGAACTTCTACTGGGTGTTCATGTGGAAGCAGTGGCCAGGAGGAATGCCTTTTACCAATTTTAACTGGTATGCCAGCTGCATTCTTACCTGCAGAAGTCAGACATAGCCTCAGTTATTCATGCTTGCCATGTTGGATTACATTTATGCATTCTGTGTGGGGCTGCACTTGAAGACACTCTGGATACTTTAAAAGATCTATAATATGGGTGCCATAGTTTTGGAGCACATTACTATGAAGCTTAACCAACTGCATTGGTTACCAGTTCTGAGCTAAATAGGCTAGAGACCCATTTATTTATATTTGTTATAGATTTCTGTCCCACAGTTTAGGGTATCTTTCCTCACAAAGCAGTTTCCAAACTGGAAAAGTTGTTGTTGTTTATTTATTTATATCCCACCTTCTTCCCAATACTGGGACTTAAGGCGACTTTACAACGTTAAAACTTATGCAATTAAAACCTGTAAATAGAAATAGAAATTCAAGTGTACAAAAGTTAAAAATATAATTAAATCTTCAATATTAAAATTGTAAAAATATCAAAACATTAAAAGACAACCACCACCACAAAAATAGTATCCATACGTCATATTTTCAAAGTTCCAAATCATTAAAATAACAATAAAATAACATAAATATTTCAACATTAAAACTATTAACACTGAAAATAACAACAGCACATATGTATTTAGTAAAACTCAGCTCATAAAAATTACTCAAATGCAAACCGGAATAAAAGTCTTCAAGACTTTACCTTGGGAAACACCACCTCCAATGAGCCTGCCTAGGAACTCTGCTTTGCTAGGGAGGCCCTTTTCTTACCCTCTGGGGTTCAATGAGTGATGTGAGTGAGAGTATTTCTGTATTTCTTGCATTTTATTCCTCAGACCTGCTTCCCATTAACACTCCACTCGCTACATTCAAATCACCCATTGTCCCTTTGCTATGATGTGTGCAGACCTTCTGAATGAATAAGTCTCTGCACCCAAGAAATCTTAGTGCAGTGAGATAATACATAAAAATGAGCTGCCACCACAGGCAGCAGATATACGTAACTTTGAAATCACTCTTATGCTGACCTGTTGTTGACCTTTGTATACTCACCGGAATCCTAAGAAATAGTGCACATGCCCTGGGGTCAAGGCGAGGAAAAACAAATAATAAAGCAACCAAACAAGGTCACATATTAGCACCGTCCAGTACACAAATTACTCCCATTCCCATGTCTCCCATGGCACCAGCACCACAACACATCCTACCCAAGGGAAAAAGACAGTGACCGTAATTGACCAGCCATGCAGATAGATATGGTATTTCCTGGATTATAAATACCATTTTTTTAAGGTGTGTGACTGTGAAAATCTGAGCCTATTGTTCACTACTCGCCCTTCAGATAAGGACAATGAATATGGGTGATATGATACCCCAGCCAAAGTACCTGGTTGTCTCTCACATGTTAAGCAACAGTTCAGCACTCAGCAGCTATGAGAGGAGGGCACATTTGGACATAAACGAACACCAATGCAAGACAATGCCACAGTCATCGGAGCTATGCCTCTGCTAGTTCAACAGGAGAATGTCCATGTGCAAAATATGAAAATACAGAAATGGGCCAATGTGCAGTCAAAAAAGGAGCATGCAATCTAGTACAGCTTTCTCCTATTTTACTATTCATTTCTGCAGGGTGCAGATATATTTGCATATAATTTGGAAAGGAAAAAGAAAAAGAAACCCTTGGATTTTGTGTCCACAGTTTCTGCTCAGTCTGAGAAACAGTGAACAACACACGCTAGCTAGCTGTGCTCCAGTTCAGTCCAAAGTTCCAATGGTACGGATCAACTAAATTCATTAAACAATCCTCATGGAAGGACAATTTCTCACATATTCCTATTTGGGATCAGGATATTTAAAGGACCACCTGCTCCCACCTGAATCTGCTACTCGCTGTATTCAACACCTGAGACCCTGCTCAGTATTTTGTTTCCCTTGGAGGTGCATTGGTGCGGTTGCTAACATTTCCCCCTTCTCCCTACACGTGTGTGTGTGTGTGTGTGTGTGTGTGCACGTGCTAATGGACAAAACAACCACGGTATTTCTGCTAACTTAGGATGACAATTCATGCACCTGATAGAAGTGGGCTCTGGTTTGCAAAAGCTTATGCGATAATAAATTTGCCAGTCTCCAAGGTGCCACAATACTCTTTCTTACAGATAATTTTGTATTTTATGAACTGCTCTTATTTCACTGTGAGCCACTTTGAGTATTCTTCAGTGCAGAAAGGTGGGGTAAATATAACAGAAATGCATAAATAAATAATAAATACATAGCATATAGAGCCATATATGGAAACAACATTGAACATGATGTTAGAATCCATTCACAGCAGTGCCTTACTCTTTTACTTCTTCACGTCTGCTTTTGGTTTGGCTGTCTCTTGCTATTCCGCTATTTGCCCTAACCCTGGCGCCAGCTTGTCTGGCTAATGGGGGGGGCTATTGCGGGCAGGTGGGGTGAGAGGACGTAGGGGCCTCTCATTGGTGCACCCCAGTGGCACCACCATGCAAGGAGGGGCAGGCTGAGTTGCCTTAAACTCAGCCCAACTCCCAATCTCAGATCTCTGGCTAACTGCAGCTGGAGAGACTGCCTAGTAGGCATGGCGGAGAATTCCGTCATGGATCTCAGTGAGGCTGAATGCCAGTGCATTCGGCCCTCCGAAATCCGTGGCGGAACGAAGCCCCCCCGCCCCCCCACCCCACTAAATGAGCCCAGAATGGAGCACCTACCTGCTGCTGTCCACACTGCATTGTGAATGGCGGCTGCATCTGTGGCCGCCATTCGCTTCATCCATATAGCCGTGATAGGCTACGTAAGTATTTACGTAGCCTATCACGGCAAAACTAAGGGAACACAAATGGCAGCGGCTACGGTGGCCGCCATTTGCATTCCCTTTTTTTTGCCGTTTTAGCCTACGTAAATATTTATGTAAGCTATTACAGCGAAAAAAAGAGGAACACAAATAGCGTAGTGGGCGCTATTTGCATTCCTTTTTTTTTTTGCCGTAATAGCTTATGTAAATATTTACGTAGGCTAGAACGGCGGGAAAAAAAGGAATGCAAATGGCACCCACTACGCTATTTGCATTCCCCTTTTTTTCACCGTAATAGCTTACGTAAATATTTACGTAGGCTAAAATGGCAAAAAAATGGGAATGCAAATGGCGGCCGCCGTAGGCGCCGCCATTTGCGTACGCGTTTTTTTTTTCCCCCGGAAGGCTGCCCAGTGGCTGGATGTCTGCCTGCGGGCAGCCCTGGCCGGCAGCTCAGCAGAATCTCCACGGAGCGGAGCCGGCCGGATCAGGATTTTGGGGGGAGGTGCGGAGCGCCTCCCCCCCACCGCGAATCACCCTGTCGAAAAGGTAAGTGACTTTTATACATCCCTAGATAGGCTACATAAATATTTATGTAGCCTATCACAAGTTGGCGTAGGGACGCAAATGGCATCCCCTACACAGGATGCCATTTACGTCTGCACCAGCCTGGCAGCGGCTGGAGGCCCCACTGCGGGTTGGCGTGGCTGGCGGCTCCGCGGCCTGGCTGCAGAGTGGAGCCAGCTGGGCAGGATTCTGGGGGGGAGGAACAGATCGCCTCCCCCCTGTCAAGGATTCCGGGGGGAGGAACGGATTGCCTCCCCCCACCTGTGGAACCCAGCAGAGCCAGGTAAGCGGGGTTTCGTACACCCCTACTGCCTGGAAGCTACGGCTGACTCCTGCCTCCTCGAGGAAGACCTGCTTTGTTGGTCCCAACCGCCTTGCTCAGCATGCCACCGGCACGCCCATCCTGTTGCTACTCGCCTGTGCTTCCTGCACATCCGAGGATAGCGGCGCCCACTTCGGTGGCACACGCACCCCTCGCCTCACCAGCAGCTCCCTCTCGCTGGCGTTTGCAGTGCTCCAGGGGCGCCGGCACTCACATCGGCGGCGCGTGTGCCCCTCACCTCGCTACTCGCCAGCGGCCACAGCTCTCTCCGGCCAGCGTTTACAGTGCTCCAGCGGTGCCAGCTCTCACGTCAGCAGTGCGTGCACCGGTCGCCTCACTGCTCGCCAGCTGCCGCGGCCCTCTCCAGCCGGCGCTTGCGGCACCCTGGGGTTGCCGGCGCTCCCGTCAGCGGTGCGCGTGCCCCTTGCCTTGCTGCTAGCTGGCGGCTGTGGCCCTCTCTTGCCACACCTCCAGGGGCACCGGCGCTTGTGCCAGTGGTGCACATGCCCCTCGCCTCTCTGCTTCCCAAGGGGAATCTCTCCCAGGCTGTTCGCCCGCAGCCCCTTTTTCCTTGCCAGGGGGTGGGAGGCGATTTCGGGTCAGCACTTATCAGGCCTCCGGCCCACAGTTCCCTTCGGCCTGCCCTCATCCTAGCAGTGGGCTAGAGGTGCCACCTCTATTGTCCTGGGGGCCCATCAGGGTTGCCCTCGCAGGGATCCCCTGCTGCGGATTTAGGCCCCAGCCTATGCTTAGTGTTTACAAGGGCTGGCCTGTGTAGTGGTTTGAGTGTTGCACTGGGACCAGGGACCCTGGTCCTTGCTTCTCGTTCTCTTGCTAATAGGCCCCAAGTTGCCTTGTGTCAAAGCGCCAACTCGTAAGCCCCACTTACCATACATCATGCCCCCCAAGAAGGGCCAGGGTGGGAAGAAGGGCAAGGGTAGGGCCCTGCATCCCCCCTCCAAGGGACCACAGCCTGGGTCTGACTCTGAGTCCGAGGAGGAAACAGGCCCAGTACTGGCATCAATCCTTGCTCGACTAGAAGTGGCTGAGTGTTCCTCAGGAATCCCTCCCCCTCCCCTGGTCAGGCCCAAGAAAACCACAGCAGTCCAACCCAAAAGAACACGACAGCAGACCCAACGCTTATTACTACTTGCTATTTCAGCACGTCTGGACGCTGTGGAAGCTTCCACATCCTCTGCACCAGCTCTTCCTGAAACCACATGGCCCCCAGAGGAGCTCCTCTCTCCTGCAGCTTCCTCATCTTCTGTGACCCTAGCGACGCCAGCCACTTTGCCTGTTGGGGATCAGACCACAGCCACATTGGGTTCAGGTGAGACTGCCTTTGCACCTCAGTTCACCTGGCCAGGCATGGGGCGTATCAACCCCTAGGTTGGATGCCTTGGTTTACCCCTCAGGGCTGGCCGTTTCCCCCACTTCCACTGCCTCCATTCACGGCGGCCTCCACAACCGGTACTCCTCAGCCCAAGCCTCAGGTCACAATTCACAGTTCAAATGCACATTTAGCTGACTTCCCTACTTCTGTGGGACTTGGCGCCTCACCCTCCTCGCTGGTGTCTACAGGAGACTCCTCCCTTACACCCACACTGCCACTCCAGTCCCAGCCGCTTAACTTCGCTTGTGCCAGTGTTTGGCAAGGGCCTGTGGGGTCGGCTCAGGACCCCTTGCCACCCCCGCCAGCCCCTCTACCAGCATCCCAGATGCCTCTGGCTGATCCATGTGCTAACCTCGTAAGTGGAGCCATGCCCACTGGTGCTATTTCTTCCCCTATTGGCTTCCACCTGACCATTGCCACTAGAGAAAAATTTTTGCAGGGGGAATTTATAGATGTCTTTTCCCTGCTCTTTCGGGAGCCCGATGCCAATGACAAGGATAGGAACCGTGATAAGGAACCCGATCGGAGTAAGGTTCATACAGTACCGTGCACATGGGCAAACTGGTTACCAGGTTTTTTAATTTGCGCTGGCATTCTTCAACAGAAATTCCCCGAGAGAGGTTGGGTCCTCACCAAATATCTAGATATAATATACGGGGCCTTCCAAGCGCTGGGATCTAAAGGACCAGTACCTTTGGCTCCAGTTTATGACCCCTTCCAGGCCAGGCTTCGGCGACAGATAATACAGTGGCCACATTCTCGCCAAGCTGTGTCCCACAATGGCCTCCAGGCCTATTGTGGGTCCAGGGGTTCAACACCACTGGCTATGCTGGGAGTTCAACTCCAAGGGCTCCTGTTCCCGAAACCCGTGCCGCTTCCATCACGAATGCTCCCTTTGCGGCGGTCAGCATTCCTGCACCTCCTGCCCAAGGGCCAGGGGATGGAGAGGTCCCCTGAAGGAAGGCCATGGCGGCAGGAAACCGGGCAGTGGGCATCATCCCCCTCCCAAAGGGCCCCAGCCCAGTTAAAATATTTCCACTACTTCAGCTTTTAGGATGTTACCCTAACCGGGGGGACACAATCTTCTTGGAACGCGGTTTCATGCTGGGTTTTAGGATCCCCTTCAAGGGTCAGCGCAGGCCATGTTCACTGGTAATCACCAGTCCATCCTTGTCGTGAAGTACTTGGTTAAAAAAAAAATCAACAAGGAAGTCCTTGCGGGACGAGTCATAGGCCCCTTTTCCACGCCCCCAATATCCAACCTTTAGATTTCCCCTTTGGGAATAATCCCCAAGAAAGCTCCTGGGGAGTTCAGGTTAATTCACGGCCTTTCTAATCCAAAGGTTGGTCTGTTAATGATGAGATCCCAGAGTATCTGTGTTCCGTGCGGTACACCTCCTTTGATAAGGCGGTGGGCATGATCTGGGATCTCGGCTATGGGGCATTGATGGGCAAGTGTGATATTAAATCTGCCTTTCGCATTTTGCCTATCAATCCCACGGACTTCGATTTGCTGGGATTCTGTTTTCAGGACAAATTTTACATCGACCGTGCCCTCCCCATGGGATGCTCCATCTCTTGCACCATGTTCAAGAGGTTCAGCACCTTTCTGGAATGGGCCATGACCGTGAGGGATAGGACGGGCTCCGAAAACGTGATTAATTATTTAGATGATTTCCTGTTTGCTGGACCTGGGGGCAGCAGTCAATGCTCTGACTTAATCAGGGCATTTGTATCCCTTTCCTCGGACTTAGGTGTCCCTTTGGCCCACAAGAAGACAGAAGGCCCATCTGTTACTTTAACATTTTTGGGAATCGAATTGGATATCCTCACACAATGTTCTCGCCTCCCTCAGGACAAACTGCTGGTCCTCAAGGATAAGCTCCAGGCCATCCTGCAGCTACGAAAAGTCTCCCTTAGAGTTCTGCAAGAAGTAGTGGGGCATTTGAACTTTGCTTGTAGGGTGGTGGCTCCCAGCCGCGCCTTCCTGTGACAGCTCTGTTGGGCAATGCAGGGTCTTTGACTCCCGCATCATCACACCAGAGTCACTTCTGCCATGCTCATGGACCTGCAGGTATGGATTACATTCCTGAGAGATTTTAATGGCGTCTCCTTCTGGAGGCGTGAGTTGCTCCTTCAAGTCGACCTACAAATTCATTCAGATGCCACCAGTGCCTTCGGTTTCGGACTCATATGGTGGGATCAGTGGTGCCTTGGCCGATGGACAGAAAGCTGGGCTGCCGCCGGTATTTGTCAGGACCTTACCTTCCTGGAATTCTTCCCCGTTTATGTAGCAGTGCACATTTGGGCTGATCTGATGGCCAATTCCGTCGCCCTCTTTTGGTGCGACAACATGGCCACTGTGCATGTCATTAATACATTGTCCTCTAGAAATCAGAGGGTCATGGTTCTGGTCAGAGTGTTTACCCTCCAATGTCTACGCCACAACATCTGATTCCGCGCCCGCCACGTACCGGGTTTGAGGAACCCAATTGCCGATGCTTTGTCACGAAACCAAATCGACAGGTTCCATGTATTAGCCCCATGGGCACGTCCACTACCAGACCCCATGCCATCCAGACTATGGGAGATTGGCATTCTCAAGTCAAGCACGATATCCTGAATTTGATAGCCCCCAGCACAAGGGCCACCTATGTCAGAGCAGGTAGGGAGTTTGGTGCCTTCAGGAGTGGGCTTCAACTACAGGACTCATGGCCCTTACCTGTGGACCACTTGTTACAATTCTGCGTACATTTACATAACAAAGGGCTCTCCGCTAGGACCATCACTGGGAGGCTTGCTGCTTTGACCTTCTGGGCCAAAGTGCAAGGGGTTGACGACTCCACCTCAGATTTCTGAGTTAGGTGGGCGGTTCAAGGGGGGGTCAGATGTCACCTGCCCCTCCAGATTCCAGGCGCCCCTTGTCTCCAGTTATACTTCTAGGGCTCCGGGGATTGTGGCCTTCCATTTGCTCTTCCCCATATGAAGCCTCCCTATTCCATGCTGCAGCTTTAACAGCTTTCTCTGGGGCCCTTAGGATTTCAGAACTGGTCTGGGCTTCCAAATCTGACCCAGCCGGGAGGGCCTTAACGTACTCCGATGTGCAGATCCATCCCAACCTGGTTCACCTCTGCATTCGACGGTCAAAAACCGATCAGTCTGGCAAGGGAGTATTGGTGGCCTTCAGCCAGGCCCAGGCCGAGGAATTATGCCCTGTCAGGGCCTTGCAGGTTTTTCTGCGGCACTGCGGAGCGAGTGAGGGTCCCCTATTCTGCCATAATGTAGGAGTGCACGAAAGCCACTTACCTGGTCTCGCAGCTTTTCGCGGTGGGGGGGAGGCGCTTCGCGAAATAAAAAGTTAAAAAAAAAAAAAACGCCCCCGTGATAGGCTACGTGATGATTAACGTAGCCTATCACGGCTAGATCTGCAAAGTCAGCCATGATAGGCTACGGAAATCGTCACGTAGCCTATCACGGGTGACTTTAAAAAATAAAAAAAAGCGCGTACGCAAATGGCGGCCCCCATAGGGAGCCGCCATTCGCGTTCCTTATTTGGTCGCTGTAGTCTACGTAAATCTTTACGTAGACTACGGCGACCAAATAAGGAACGTGAATGGTGGCTCCCTATGGGGGCCGCCATTAGCCGTACGCGCTTTTTTTTTTTTAAGTCACCCATGATAGGCTACGTGACGATTTACGTAGCCTATCATGGCTGACTTTGCAAATCTAGCCATGATAGGCTACGTTAATCATCACGTAGCCTATCATGGGAGCATTTTTTTTTACTTTTATTGGAATGGTGGCGGCGGCAGCCGGTCGAAATACCGGCTGCCGCCCCTGCCCCTGACGAAGACCCGACGAACCGCCGCCAGGACCCGCCGCCGGGAGGGACATTCGGGAAAGGTAAGTCCCGTCCCGGGGGGCAGGGTGCAGGGTGCGGGGGGGGTGCGGAGAATTTCTCCCCAAAACTTCTTCGGGGGGCCAAACATGTTGGCGCTCGGCCCCCCGAAGTTTCGGGGAGAAATTCTCCGCCATCCCTACCATAATGACGGTTCACCACTGACAAAGTTCCAATTCTGGGCCTTCACTAAGTCGGCCTTATCCATACTGGGTTTGGGTCTTTATCGTTTTGGGACCCACTCTTTCTGCATTGGGGCGGCCTCTATGGCAGCTGCTGTAGGTTTTTCATCAAAGCACGTGATGGCTGTAGGGAGATGGTGCTCCAGGGCTTTCCAGTCCTACGTTCGCGATTTGCCCAATACTTCATAATGCTTTTCTTTGCCTTCCCCAATGTTTTATTCCTTAGATGGGATTTGACCTGCACCGGTACAGGTGCTCATTTGTGGGCACAGTATGGTGTTTTGGGCTGCTCACAAAGCTTCTACATCAGCCTTGGGATCCTGGCTGCAGTTTCCTCAACAGGTGGCAATACTGTGGCTTGGCCGGCGGGGTATGCAGTGGGACTCACTCCTTCCCACCCTGTTTCATCAAGGTTTGGTCAGTTTCCCACCACAGGTCCTGGTCCTTCACCTGGGAGGGAACAACATGGGCTGCAAGCTGGGAAAGGGCTTGGTCGAGCAGGCTCTGGTCGAATTGCAGATGGTCCGACATCGTTGGCCGGGGGTGACCATATTGTGGTCCTTGATGCTCCCAAGAATCAAGTGGAGGGCGCATAGTAATGCTGACATGGAACGGGCTCAGTGGAAGGTGAACAGAGAACTGGCACAGGAGCTGTCAGAACATGGCAATGGTTGCATCACCCACCAGGGAATTCTGTGGACAAGGAGGGAGCTTTATAGGTAGGACGGTGTCCACCTGTCAGACATAGGTAATGACATATTTTTGTCCGATCTGCAAAGGGGCCTGTGGGAAATTCTTCTGCGCAAGTGGGGGGAGTTTCACAAGCAATAGGCTTGTGACTCCTGTGGCGGCTGGGACGGGCAAAACCTGAAAGAGATTAGGGATGGTGTGCATGCAGAGGCACCTTATGGTGACAGGTGATGCCTGAGGCCCCCCGAACGGGTTGTGTGGCTCAGCGGGGGGATAAGGGCTGCCTGGGAGACCAACCCTCCTCACTCACCCAGGTGTTGTGCGGCACCGGGTTGGGGGTGACATGGGAAGGTCTACCTCCCCCAGAAGGGGCAGTCCGGAGGGATGGCGAGATCACCGCCACCCCTCAGGCTGGGTGTGTTTTTGCCCAAGAAGTGCCAGATAGCCGCTGACACAGTTAGATGCCCGTCCTAGTTACCTCTTTGCAGGTATTTCAATAAATGTGGCCCAATTTTCAACCCAAGCTTGTTGTCTGCGTCTTCTTTAACCCATCTCCACTCACAATACTCTTCACATATTTCTTGTATATGTGCTCTTCCTTCTACAATTTCTGCTTCAGTTTTCACCATGGGAGTAACTTGTCTGAATCCTTCCATGGATTAAAAATTATGAACACTGAATGAAATCCTAAGGATACCTTTAAAAAAAAAATCTTTCACTAATTCTCTGATGCCTTTTTTATCATTTAAATTAGCAACGAATTGCTTGGGCTGATTATTGCCTAGCTGCTCTTTTCCAAAGACATATTCTTATCCAGTTTAAAGTTATTTAGATCACTAAAGGCTCCACTGATCAGCAAAGGTGCACATTCCTGTAGGAATTACACACCGAATATTGTGATACTTAAAGTTTCATTGCATGATGATGGGAATACATTTAAGAGCAAACATAATTCTGATACAATCACAACAAGATGACAAAACTCAATTTAGCTGTGTTTGCCAACATAATCCTCAAGATGCTTGGCTCCCCATCAGTGCTTGTTGTTGCATGGCTACAATCATTAAATGGGGATTTTAAATTAAAAGCAAGAGAACAAAATTATGACTAAAAGATTATAGAAATACAGCATGGCTATTTTTGATTCTTTTGGCTGTTTTTGTTTCTTTCAACAATTTAAATAAGACAATCATGAACTGGACTGATTCAGATGTGCACTGTTGTTGCCGCCGCCACCACCAATTTTCTTCTTTAGGTTTTTCCTGCCCAAACTTCTGACCTACATCTTGATAGAGTGTAGCCTACTTCTATATCGGAACCACAAACGAAAATTAATAGATATTTATGTGAACACATATATTTGAATTTGTCTTAAAAAAACCCCATTTTAACTGTTTTAACCTGGCATTTTATTCTTTTACCTTTGTTGTTCACTGCTCCAAAATCTTCTGATGTGGAGCGGTAGATAAATGTTGTAAATAAATAAATATATCTAATGTTTCTAATGAAATATCCCAAATGTATTTGGGGCTAGTATAGCATCTCAAATATGATGTGCTGGAGATGAGTATTAGAAATGTGATGGCCCTGGCATGACAGTGACCCTCACTCCTTATAGTAACAGCAACAGAAAAGCTATCAGGAAGCTGTGAGCAAGTATCACTTCCTCTGCCTACCATTAGTAGAGAAGAATCCAGGGATGGGAAGCCAAGGGGACAGAAGTGATCCCCAACACTTCTGCAAGTGAGGAAGCCAAGATGGGGTGGAGAACCTTCCTTCGGCTCTGTCCTAGCTCCTTGGCAGTATTATTTAGGGATGTATGAAAGTTCCGCCACGGATCTCGGGGAGGCCGAATGCCAGCGCATTTGGCCCCCCGAAATCGGTGGCGGAACGGCCTACCCCCGCCCCCTGGACGGGACTTACCTTGGGCGGATCTTCCTGGTGGCGGCGGCTGTGGCGGCTGGTCTTCCGACTGGCTGCCGCTGCCGCCATTTCCAGTTAAAAAAAAAAAAAGTGATAGGCTACGTAAAGATTTACGTAGCCTATCACGGCTAGATTTAAAAAAAACACAATGATAGGCTACATAAATCTTTACGCAGCCTATCACAGCTGACTTTAAAAACAAAAAACAAAAAAACAAAAAACGTGCGTATGCAAATGGCGGCGGCCATGGCCGCCGCCATTTGTGTTCCTTATTTTGGCATGTCTTAGTCTATGTAAACATTTACGTAGACTAAGACGGCAAAAATAAGGGGAACGCAAATAGCGTAGATGCTACGCTATTTGCGTTCCCCTTATTTTCGCCATCTTAGTCTACGTAAATGTTTACGTAGACTAAGACGTGCCAAAATAAGGAATGCAAATGGCGGCGGCCATGGCCGCCGCCATTTGCGTACGCGCATTTTTGTTTTTTGTTTTAGTCAGCCGTGATAGGCTACGTAAACATTTACATAGCCTGTCACAGCTGACTGCAGGGACGCAAATGGCGGCGGCCACGGCTGCCGCCATTTGCGTCCCTGCTAGCCAGTGGCCGGATGTCCAGCTGCTGACGGAGCCGGCTGGCAACTCCGCAGAATCGCTGCGGAGCGCAGCCAGCCGGCCAGGATTCCAGGGGGGAGGAACGGAGCGCCTTCCCCCCCCCCGTCCAGGATTCCGGGGGGAGGGACGGAGTGCCTCCCCCCCCCCATCAGCATAATCCGTGAAAGGTAAGTGATTTTTGTACATCCCTAGAATTGTTGCCATGTTGAAGTGCTCTTGCCTTCTGCCCCCAAAGCTCATTTTATGTAAATCTCCACTGAAGAACCAAGGAGTCTGATGCTCCCCCAGATCTATTTTGATTGTAGCATAGGTGTGGGTGACAGAATGACTTCATCCCCACTCAAGCCCAGACTCATTGTACCACCTCCATATGTCTGAGAGACAAAGTGGTAACATTATAAGTCTGTACTGTATGTAACCTTGTGGAAAGCTAGCCTTCTGTAATGCTCTACAGAGTGATGAAAGGTGCTGCTCCTGTTTCCCTAGATTTATGAGTCAGAACGGATAGTGGAAAAGTCTCCTCACCACTTGGCAGGGTATTTGAGAGGTTCATACAATGCTACCACACAGTCCATAGCACATTTTGTCATCTTTGTCACGTTTTGGAGAGCCAGCGTGGTGAAGTGGTTAGAGTGTTGGACTGGGGCTTGGGAGATACTGGTTGTAGTGCCCACTCGGTCATGAAGGTCACTGGGTGGCTGTCTTCACAAGCAATTTAGTGTGAAGTTAAAGCAGTCTACGGCCCTTTGTGACAGATGACATCATCATCAATCTGCTACCAACCATCCACTTCCATCTTGAAAAGCTGCATTTTCTGAAACTTCTTTTTCTCCGTCTTTTTTACTGAAAGCAGCTCCCTGGCAGTTTTACCATAATGTGCCATGTCCCCCCACCCCAACGCATTAAATCCTGGGCATGCCTCTGTGACATGGTAGTGAAGTAGTCAAGAGGGTGGCATGCCCTGTTCCCTCTTGTTTCCCCAATGGAAGTCGTTTTTCCTATTGAGAAAATCTCTAGGAACATAGCAGCGACCCCTCACATTATCACAGTGGTGGGGACACTCATTCACCTTAGCTAGCCTGCTTTAAATCTTTAACATATCCCCCCTTCTGTGCATGCTTACTCAGAAGTAAGAAATAAATCTCTTCCTCCTGCACTGAAAGGGTTAAAGGCTAACTTTAGTAACTCGCCCTAAAGCACTCTTTTGCTTCTCCGATGTGCTCTTAAATTGCTATTGCGATGTTATGCTTCTTTGATGTTCTGTAGTTTCAAGTTGTTTCTGTGTTGTTACATAAGTCCCTTCTTTGCTTTATTGCAGTAATGATCTTTCAGGTTTAGGAAGCTTTTCATTGTGATCAGGGAGGAGAAAGGGTGGTGGTGGAAGCAATAACTCCAGGGCAGAGTGCTGGAATGGGGCAAAATTGAGGGGCTGAGCTGCTCTCAGTGTGGGGGGAGGGGGGGCTTCAGATACAGCACTCAAGAATCAGGGATTTTGGCTTCTCAAGGGAAAAGTGCACACATGGGAAAAAATGGGGTGGGAGCAATAACTCCATGGGAGATTGCTAGACTGGGCTGGGGTGAAATTGGGGTGGGGTGGAGCTCTTGGGGTAACCTACAGATGCTGTGCTGGATAATTGAGGATTTGGACTTCTTCTGGGAAATCTGCACACATGGGGAAAATCAGTTGCTCTCCATTCATAATAATGTAGTAGCAGGGGGAGCCTAGACAGGGGCAGGAAACAAGCCTCTCTCATTGGTTGAGCAGCCCCTGCCAGTTTGATGATGTTCAGTTCCACTCCCCCACCCCACCCAGAAGTATGTTCCCTTCAAGTGCTATGTGACCCCTGAAAACCAGATTTTAAAGATACGGTACACTCAGGTTATCTTGCTTCATGTGTCCCTGACAGACCAAAGCCAATTCCATAAAAATCTGGGTAATATTCCAACACGCTTCTCATTCTGTTGTTGTTAGGGATGTACGAAAGGTACTTACCTTTCGCAGATTATGTTTATAGTTGGGGGGGAGGCGTTCCGTCCCTTCCCCCCGGAATCCTCGCCGGGGGGGAGGTGCTCCGTTCCTCCCCCCACAGAATCCTGGCCGGCTGGCTGTGCTCCGCAGCGATTCTGCGGAGCTGCCGGCCGGCTCCGCCAGCAGCTGGACATCCGGCTGCTGGCTAGCAGGGACGCAAATGGCGGCGGCCGTAGCCACCACCATTTGCGTTCCTGCAGTCAGCCTTGATAGGCTACGTAAATGTTTACGTAGCCTATCATGGCTGACTTAAACAAAACACAAAAAAATGCGCGTACGCAAATGGCGGCGGCCATGGCCGCCGCCATTTGCTTTCCTTATTTTGGCACGTCTTAGTCTACGTAAACATTTATGTAGACTAAGACGGTGAAAATAAGGGGAACGCAAATAGCTTAGCATCCCCTTATTTCCGCCGTCTTAGTCTACGTAAATGTTTGCGTACGCGCGTTTTTTTGTTTTTTTAGAAAAAGTCAGCCGTGATAGGCTATGTAAACATTTACGTAGCCTATCACTTTTTTTAAAAAAAACCTAGCCGTGATAGGCTACGTAAATCTTTACGTAGCCTATCACTTTTTTTGCTTTGTTTTTTTTTTAAACTGGAAATGGCGGTGGCGGCAGGAACATCCGCCCAAGGTAAGTCTCGTCCTGGGGGTGGGGGTGGGGGTGGTGGGCCGTTCCGCCACTGATTTTGGGGGGCCAAATGCGCTGGCATTCGGCCTCCCCGAGATCCGTGGTGGAATTTTCATACATCCCTAGTTGTTGTGAAGATCCCCATAGGTGACTAACTGACTCTCAGCCTAATCTACCTCACAGGGTTGTTGTGGGGATAAAATGGAGAGGAGGACCATGTAAGCCACCTTGTGTTCCTTGCACGAGGAAAAAAAAGGTGGGATAAAATGTTATCTATATCTGAATTTATATTTGCACCTGATATATAATCAAATTCTCCTTACCACTTGGATGGATGATACAGTCAAGGAACATAGGAACTTGTCTTATACCAAATTAGACAATTTGACCTTCTAGCTCAGCATTATCTTCACCAGCGTTGCAGAACCTCTTTCAGGTTCTGAATCCCCATTTGGAGAAGCTTTTAGAGCTACAGTGGTGGGTGGGGCCAGAGGCAAATGGGGGTGGGGCAAAATACCAAACATACCAGCTTATTGTAGCTTCAAGCTCTGACTGCCAGTAACTAACCCTTAGGCATTTTTACCTTTTGAATGGGGAAAAACCTGGTACAAAAAGTGGGAAATTAGCGCATGATCAATGGTTGGGAAAGAGGGGTGGGGAAGGCAGGGGATGGTGGCAGACCCATCTGCGGAACACTTGTGGGCTGGCTTGGGATCCCAGGAGGGCCAGACTGAGGTTCTGCGCCCCTGTTTTATGCTGACTGCCAGCAGCTTTCCAGGATTTCAGGGTCTTTTCCAACCTACCTGGAGATAGGAGCTGAACCTGAGACCTTCTACAGCAAACATGTTCTCTACCACTGAGCTACAGCATGCACATTAGGGATGTCGGAGAATTTCTCCACATATCTCGGGGAGGCCGAATGCCAATGCATTCGGGCCCCCGAAATGGGTGGGGAAATTCTCCGACACCTCCTCCCCCTCCCCAGGATGGGACTTACCTTGTGTGAATGTCCCTCGTGGCGGCGGGTCCCGGCGGCGGTTCAGTGGCAGTTCAGTGGCGGCCGGTCTTCCGACTGGCTGCCGCCGCCGCCATTTCCAAGTAAAGTAAAAAACAAACAAATATGATAGGCTACGTAAAGATTTATGTAGCCTATCACGGCTAGATTTTCAAAGTCAGCCGTGATAGGCTACGTAAATCTTTACTTAGCCTATCACGGCTGACTTTGAAAAAAAAAAAAGTGTGTATGCAAATGGCGGCGCCCATGGGCACCGTCATTTGCGTTCCTTATTTGGGCACGGGTAGTCTACATAAAGATTTACGTAGACTACAGCGAAAATAAGGGCAATGCAAATAGCATTGCCCTTATTTTCGCCGTAGTCTACGTAAATCTTTACGTAGACTACCCATGCCCAAATAAGGAACGCAAATGACGGTGCCCATGGGCGCCGCCATTTGCGTACGGGCTTTTTTTTTTCCAATCAGCCGTGATAGGCTACGTAAAGATTTACGTAGCCTATCACGGCTGACTTTGAAAATCTAGCCGTGATAGGCTACATAAATCTTTACGTAGCCTATCACTTTTTTTTTTTTAACACTTTACTTTTTTCTTTTGCAGCTGTGGAGACAGGGCGCTCCCCCCCCAGCCAGAATTTTGGTGGGGAGGGATGGGACGCCTCCCCCCCCGGCCAGAATTCTGGCTGGGAGGGGCAGGGTGCCTCTCCACCTGCCAAGAATTTCAGGGGGAGAACCGGAGTGCCTCCCCCCCCGAAAAAAGCTGCGGGACCAGGTAAGGGACTTTCGTCCATCCCTAAATTATTGCACATACACTCATATTGTTTCTAGGGATGTCAGAGAATTCTGCGATGGATCTCGGTGAGGCCGAATGCCAGTGCATTCAGCCCCCCAAAATCCATCGCGGAACAAAGCCCCCCCCACCCATGAAAGGCATGCGGGATGAAGTCCCCGCCACCCCCACTCCGCGAAAGGCGCGCGAAATAGAGTACTTACCTGCTCCCGTCCGCGCTGCTTTGCGAATGGTGGCCGTCCTGGCCGCCATTCGCTTCCACCTCTCAATAGCCGTGATAGGCTACGTAAATACTTACGTAGCCTATCACAGCAAGGGGAAAAAAAACCCCAGCGTACGCAAATGGCGGCAGCTACCGCCATTTGCGTACACTGGGGTTTTTCCCCCTGCTGTGATAGGCTACATAACTATTTACATAGCCTATCATAGCTCAATACAGGGACGCAAATGGTGGCGGCTACAACAGCCGCCATTTGTGTCCCTGCAGGGCTGCCCAGAGGCCAGATGTCTGGCTATGGGCAGCCAGAGCCAGCCGGCAGCTCCACGGCTTGGCTGAGGAGCGGAGCCGGCCGGGCAGGATTCCAGGGGGAGGGATGGAGCACCTCCCCCCCCACCACGGATGCCCCTGTGCGGAGCCAGGTAAGGGATTCGTACATCCCTAGTTGTTTCACATTTTTTCCAATGGCCACATTTAAAAAACCTTTAACTATTTATTTATTTATTTATTTATTTATTTATTTGTTGCATTTATATTCTGCCTTTTTTCCTCTTGCAAGGAACCCAAAACGGCTTACATAATCCTCCTTCTCTCCATTTTATCCCCACAACAGCCACCCTGTGAGGTAGATTGGGCTGCCTGAGAGTCTGTGACTAGCCCAAGGTCACCCAGTGAGCTTCCATGGCCGAGTGGGGACTAGAACCCAGATCTCCCAGCTCCCAGGCCAACACTCTCTCCACTACACCACACTGGATCTCCACACCACACTTATTTATTTATACATTTATATCCTGCCTTTTTTCCTCCTTAAGGAACCAAAGGCAGCGATATAAACTCATGAATGTAAGTTTAGAAATGATAAACTCAGGAATGTAGTAGAAATGTCCTGTTCTGTTAGTGAAGAGTGACAGCATCATGATGGAAGCCCAAATGCAAGCAGGGGTTCATTTTTAGTCCCAAATGTCCACTGGCCACTCACAATACAAAAACAGGCTCAATTCTTGATCCAAATTAAGATAGCACTAATTCTAAAGGGAGTAGGGACAGCACATGAACAAATATTTGTTTATGTGTATCATAGCTCATTGCTATTCATCCTTGTAGCTGAATCCACCTCTTTTACACTCTATACTTTTATGTGACTCTACCAAATACAATTAGTAGTAGCAAAGTGCCAGGTGGCTTAGACCAACCCAACTGTTCCATGGAGGATTTGGGGAAATGGCTCAGAGCACAAAATGGATGTTTAAAATTGCAGTCTGAGAAGGTGGCAAAATTGTCACCTTATTAACCTAAAAAGAGAGTGAGCTTATTGCCCTATGCATGTACAAAATGTCTGTTTTTATTTGTTCTCTGTAACAATCTCATGTGCTTGACTGCTATCACACAGCTTGTCACAATCCCAATTAGATCCATTATTATCGATGGAAATAATAGTTTGTTGCCAACTCACGACAAGAACAAAATTAACTTACGTCTGCCTTCCTGCTGTGCATTGGGTGCTCAGTCCCAGCTGCCACCTTCCTCTGACATCTACACCCATACCTGTTCTCTCTACGCTAGCAAGGGCAGCTGTATGGAGAAAATGCCTTGGGTTCATTTTCAAATCTTTCTCAAATATTATGGAAACAGAAGCACAGCTGAAATATTTCCATATCACTGTTAATATTTTTTGTTCCATCGTGACAGAAAGGCCTTTATTGTGATTTGAAACTGAAACATTTATCAAAGAGGAGGAGAAAAAAATTAATGATTCCGAGTAAGAAAAAGTCAAATGCTGGGAAGAGGAAGGTGAAGAACTTGCTCTCTATTTATCTGTTCAGAGGTTTGTAAACTGCCTTGCATGGTACATTGCACTCCCACGGCGGTGTACAAACCCTCCCCACCCCATTACTATCTAAAACCATCATGTTAAAACCCATGTTACACACTGACTTAAAATTCCTCATTAATAAAAAGCAGACTGAAACAAAAGCATCTGAAAAGTTCTCTTAACAGCTGATAATGATGGGGGCCGTATGCATTTCCTGGGGGAGGGAGATTACTAAATTGGCAGATTACTGAAAGCACCTCTCTGATAGGGAATATGCAACTGTAATCTTGATTACGGAATGGTCACAAATGGACTGTTTCAGAATACCATCTGTTCTCAGTGAAGCATCAGCAGGAGGCCTCATGGCTCAGTGGTTTACTCTGCCCTTCACCTTGTGTTCCTGATTCTTAGCAAAAAAACCACACACCCCAAAACTGAAGGGCTGGAATGTATTAAATGGAATTGCTTAAATGTGCACGTGTGTTCGGCACTCCTTTTATTGAGACAATAGCAGTTTATTTGCAACAAGATTGACAGCTGCCGCTCTACTTAAAATCGTCATCATTGTGGAAAGGCTCAGGAATGTGTAATCTTGGTTGCCTGGGAACTCTGTTCTTAGAGCTGAACATAAAAAGCTTTCTGTCTGATGGCCATGATGACAAAATGTCAGACTACATTATAGGCATGAATAATTGGATTATTTCCTTGTTGCTTTCTTTTGTTTCAGGTGGCATTGAATGTAACAGAATAAAGAGGCTACCAATTCTATTTAAAAGACCATTTTCTTTCCATGGGTCCTGTTCAAACTTTATATTTACCCTCATGTACCACCAAAACCATCATCTTAATTTCCCCCCTCAAATGTGGTTTTTAAGAGCGATTGAACTTTGCCTGTTTTAATACTGATTTCTCCCCCTTGGCTTTTAACCTTTGGGTAGGAATCCAGTTCTGCAGTCTCCCCCCTGTGCCCCATCATGGACTGAAGAAGGCAGAAGACTCTATGCCAGTTTTGGAGTTACTGGACCATCTTGAGCAGAAGCTCTCATGGTGAAAAGGCTGTTTTACTGAAATACTGTAAAATCAAGTATGCGTAGTTAATCTCACTTTTATATACAGCTTTGTGTTAGTCTTTTAAAAATAAAAATGCAATTTCTTAAGTGTGAAATACTGACATAGATTTCTCTTACTTTATGATTTATTACCTTTCCTCACCTTTTTATCTTTTATTACATTTCCTTACAAATTAGCTTACTCTTTGCTTTTGATTTCTATTTATTCATATGTAAATAACCATATACCTCGATATTAACACAGAAATAGTTACAATATTCATGGTTGAACATAATTTAAATATTCTAACATTATCATTTTTCCTCTTCCTATCAACAAAAATCTACATCCTTAGGTTAAAAAGAAAGACAATTTTTTTTAATTAATGTGTACAGGTAGATACAAGCAACACTGGTCTTTCAGCAATGCAATTACTGAGAATACTTTCAAAGCGTGTTATTTTCATGAAAAAGAATTTTTAAAACAAAATCTTGTTTTTTCATTA
Source organism: Heloderma suspectum (assembly GCF_057233095.1). NCBI lineage: Eukaryota > Metazoa > Chordata > Lepidosauria > Squamata > Helodermatidae > Heloderma > Heloderma suspectum. Next base: position 240,182,271 of record NC_139459.1, on the reverse strand, counting down.
GAATGTTTCTTTCTTTAAGTTTAAGACATCCATACATCCACAGAAGCTGTCCTTGAGGAACATAACAACGACAAGCAGAACACCATGTGAAGATCCACATTCACAAAACTGGGGTAAGAAAGTGGTTTTTTAAAAATCAGTTTATGTTTTCCATTAAATTTTAAGGGCTCACTGGAAGTAGAAATACAGTAAAGTTTATTTTTTAACACGAGAAGCACAGACTAGGTAATTTTACTGCTATGCACTCAATGCATATCACTATTTTTAATAAAACAGAATTTGTATTTGTTTTTGATGTTACCTGTCTCTGTTTGTCCTAGTCTAGGCTTCCTTCAGTGAGCTGGTTTCACAAGCGTCACTATGACCCAGTTTGCATGATTGGGGTGTGGTTAACAAGCCACGGTGGCTTGTTAACCCTGCTGCACATGTCAGTTGTGGGCCAGCTGGATTTCTCTAATTACCCTCACATGGCAGCTTGCCATGTCATCCGAACCCAGGCAGCATGGCTTGTTTGATGGGGCAGCAACCTTCAAATAACCCATGGGATGCTATTGAGTGATTTGAAGGCTGCTGCCCTCCCAAATAAGCCATGCTGCCTGGATGACATGGTAAGCTGCACCAGGGAGGATAGTTAGGGAAATCTGGCTGACACACTCAGCAGGGGGAATAAGCCACTGTGGCGTGTTAACCACTCTGTGATCCTGCAAACCAGTATGTCCTTCATAGCCCTCTGATCATTTCAGGGTTAATTTTAGGGATGTCAGAGAATTCCACCACGGACTCCAGTGAGGAGTTCCCCCCGGAGTCCTTGGCAGAACGGCCTCCCCTCACCACCCTGCGGAATCCCCCTGGGACGGACCTACCTGCTGGTGGATGCTGCGGCGGTGGCGGCGGCTCCGGCTGCTGCTGGGCTGCTGCGGCCTCCATTTGCGTCCCTGCTTTAGCCATGATAGGCTACGTAAATATTTATGCCGGACCTACACAGGACGTCATTTGCGTCCACAACAGCCTGGCAGCGGGTGGAGGCCCTGCTGCGGATTGGCCCGGCCGTAAGTATTTACGTAGCCTATCATGGCAGCCTGGCAGGATGCAAATGGTGGCCGCTACGACGGCCACCATTTGCAGCCGCAGCAGCCGGCCGAGAGACCAGCCACCGCCGCCGGAGCCACCGCCACCTCTGCATCTGCCTCAGGTAAGCTTTCTCCTGGGGGGATTCCGCGGGGTGGTGGGGGGTGAGAGGCCATTCTGCCACGGGTTTCGGGGGGCCGAATGTCAGTGCATTCGGCCTCACTGAAATCCGTGGTGGAATTCTTCACCATCCCTAGCAGAAACTAAAAATAAAACCACACAGGACTTCTCCTTTTTAAAAGAGATGTAACCCATGAACAAACCCTGGCTCACAATTCTGGCTTATTGGGGCAGAGACAAATCAGAGTTCCTCGTTCGAATGTAATACTAACTGGGTGAAGGATGGAGAGTCCCTGGCTTGTTTAGCCACTCTTGATTGGATGAGTGAAGCAGGATTGGTTGAGCTGTATGCACTAGCATGTTGGCTCACTCACAGGTATCATTATCATTATCATCATCATCATCATCATCATTTATATGATGATGATTAATTTCATTTCTATACTGCCCAATAGCCAAAGCTCTCTGGACCGTTCACAATTAACAAGATAAAATACAGCATAAAATTTTAAATGTAGACAATTTAAAAACAGTTTAAACATCTAAAAACATGACATAAATTTTCACGGAGATATCAAAGCGGTGAACATGTGAACTGGGCCAATGTCACCTGGACCTAGGCTTGGAGTTGGTGTCATGTACTAGCTCCAGAGCAGAGATTGCAAACCGCAATGAGGAAAAAAAATTCCCTGATGACATTTTGTGACAGCTTAGGCATGGCGGAGAATTCTGCCATGGATCTCAGTGAGGCCAAATGCCAGCGCATTCGGCCCCCCAAAAACCATGGCAGAACAAAGCCCCCCGCCCCCCCACCCCGTGAAATGGGCCCGGAACAGAGCCTACCTTTGTCGGCCGTTCCGGTGCTCCTCGAATGGCAGCCGCATCTGCAGCCACCATTTGCGTCTTTCGAATGGCCGTGATAGGCTATGTAAATACTTATGTAGCCTATCACAGCTAACGCAGGGACGCCATTTGCACGTCCCCTATGCCATTTGCATTCCCGCTTTAGCCGTGATAGGCTATGTAAATATTTACATAGCCTATCACAGCTAAAAAAGGGAACGCAAATGGCGGAGCTGTAGCTGCCGCCATTTGCGTTCCCTTTTTTTTTTGCCGTGATAGGCTATGTAAATATTTACGTAGCCTATCATGGCTAAAGCGGGAATGCAAATGGCATAAGGGACGCCATTTGCATCCCTGCTTTAGCCGTGACCGGGCACGTAAATATTTACGTAGCCTATCATGGGCGGGCGTAGGGATGCAAATGGCATCCCCAGCCCCTACACAGGACGCCATTTACATCTGCACCAGCCCAGCAGCGGCTGGAGGCCCCTCTGCGGGTTGGCCCGGCTGGTGGCTCTGTGGCCTGGCTGTGGAGCGGAGCCAGCTGGGCAGGATTCTGGGCAGGAGGAACAGATCGCCTGGTCGGTCCTGTGGCTCCGGAACCACTGGAGCATTCTAAGGCCTCCTGTGAGGCTTTGGCAAGGCACTTTGCAGATAAAATTGATCAGATTAGGTGTGTTACTCTGCACACTGTGGATACAGTTAGTGAGCAAGAGGCGGCCTGTGGCAAACCGGTTTTGTGGGATCGGTTCCAGCTTATTCCTCCTGATGAAGTGGACAAGGTGCTTTCATCTGTAAGGCCAACCACCTGCTTACTTGATCCTTCCCCATCTTGGCTCATTATGAGCTGCAGAGAGAGACTGGGTGAGGGGATCAAGGCGGTGGTGAACGCCTCCCTTGAGGAGGGAGTGATGCCATCAGCCCTCAAGGAGGCAGTGATAAGACCGCTCTTAAAGAAGCCCTCCTTGGATCCTCAAGTTCTGAACAACTTTCGCCCAGTCTCAAATCTGCCATTTTTGGGCAAGGTGATTGAGCGGGTGGTGGCGGTGCAGTTGAAGGCACACTTGGAAGAAACTGATTATCTAGACCCATTTCAGTCGGGCTTCAGGCCTGGGCATGGGACAGAAACGGCCTTGGTCGCCTTGGTGGATGATATGAGGAGGGCTCTGGATAGGGGTGAATGCTCCTTCCTTGTTCTCCCCAAACCTCTCAGCGGCTTTTGATACCGTTGACCACGGTATCCTCCTGGACCGCCTGGAGGGGTTGGGCATTGGAAACACTGTATTGCGGTGGTTCCAGTCCTTCCTCTCTGGCAGGTACCAGAGGGTAGCACTGGGAGAGGAGGTTTCGGACCCGTGGCCACTTACTTGTGGGGTGCCACAGGGTTCCATCCTCTCCCCGATGCTATTTAACATCTATGTGAAGCCACTGGGGGCTATCATCAGGAGGTTTGGGGTGCAGTGTCATCAATATGCGGATGACACTCAGCTCTACCTCTCATTCAAATCTTCACCAAGGTTGGCCGTAGAATCCCTGTCCAAATGTCTGGAGACGGTGAGTGGCTGGATGGGGAGGAATAAGCTGAAGCTCAACCCTGACAAGACCGAGGTACTTTTGGTGGGAGACAAGAGGAGGCTGGGGGATGTTGACCTGGTGTTGAATGGGGTACAGCTACCCTTGAAAGACCAGGTCCGCAGCCTGGGGGTCATTTTGGACTCCCAGCTGTCCATGGAGGCTCAGGTGTCAGCTGTGAGCTGGACAGCGCTGTATCAACTCCATCTGATACGGCGGCTGCGCCCCTACCTTCCCGACCATCTGCTCCCATCGGTAGTACATGCCCTGGTCTCCTCTCGTTTAGACTACTGTAATGCGCTCTACGTGGGGTTACCCTTGAAGATGGTTCGGAAACTGCAGCTGGTACAGAACGCGGCGGCTCGCCTGATTAAAGGCAGCCGCCGGTGAGATCACATCACTCCAGTGCTGAAGGAGTTGCACTGGTTACCAGTTGTTTTCCGGGCCAAATTCAAGGTGTTGGTTTTGACCTTTAAAACCCTATATGGTTCCGGCCCAGCCTATCTTAAGGAGCGCCTCCAGCAACACCAGACAGGCCGCTTAACAAGATCAGCCTCGGATGGCCTTCTCTCTGTCCCATCAGCCAGGACAGCTAGACTGGTGGGGACGAAGGAGAGGGCCTTCTCTGTGGTGGCCCCCACTCTGTGGAACTCCCTCCCTAGGGAACTCCGTCATGCCCCCTCTTTAATGAGCTTCCGTCGTGCATTAAAAACGTGGTTGTTCAGGCAGGCATTTGGGGTGGGTTAGAGTATTTTTTTTAAAAAAAAATTATGGTAAAATTTTATTGTTTTAAATTGTTTATGGTGGGTTGTACATCGCCCAGAGTGGCTGGGTGACCAGTCAGATGGGCGATTAATAAATTTAATAAATAAATAAAAATAAATCACCTCCCCCCACCTGCGGAACCCAGCAGAGCCAGGTAAGCGGGGTTTCGTACACCCCTACGACAGCTACAAAAAGTTCTTCCCCATGGAGGTGATCTATATGGCAGGGGTGATGTTTAGTGTGTCTACTGTGCATCTGTCTCTAAACACGTAGAGTATTTGAACACCAATGTGTGGTTCCCCAGGGCTACGCATCATTGGCATGCAAATACTACATGCTTTTGGTGCTCATCACATTGGAGACAGTTAAACTTCCTTTCTGCAGTGTGATTAATCCTCATCTGGCTGGGCTTTTCAGTGATCTGCACAGGATCCATAGCAATAGCATTCAACCGCAGAGAAACTACATGAAGGCCACATGGAATGGCCCTGAGACACACAAATATGTTTGTGCCACTCAGGTAAATGATATTCAAGCAAACAGGAAAGCCAACAGGATGCTGATGATCTATTTGATGAATGTAACACTGAGTTAAGCTCTAGGACTTGTGAAAACAGTGATGATTTTTAAAGTCACAGAAATTTGGACCAGGATCAGTTTTGATTTATGAACTATGGGACTCATTCATGAATAAAGCCAGTTTTCCTTGCAACAGATATTCTAAATGGGTGGAGGAATGAACATTTCAGGTTTGGGTCATAATTCTGGCTAATAGAAACATATGCATGAGAAATGTTTGGAAATTTGCTTTTAAAGAGTTTGAAACATAGTTTAATCTGGACAGAGACTGTTTAACTGAGTAAATGTTTGTTGTGTTACTTCTGTGTTTGTCATAACTCAATATGTGCTATCAAATATGTTTTTATATAACAATTTAGAATTAGTTATGACTGTTACAAAAATGCAAATTTGTTAAAATCTGAAAGATACAGATGGTTGTTTTCCAAAACTTTTTGAAGTAGCTGGCATTTACCACTATGAATATTAAAGAATCCAGAGTGCAACTGGCAGATTGTCATCATTAATCATTCATACAGTATTCAAGCTGTATCAATGATTCTTTAAAGGACCATTACAGCTAATGATAAAACTTCTGCTACTTCCTGTATTATTTATTTATTTGAATTGTACCCCATCTTTCTACCAAAAATGGCACTCAAAGTGGCTCACAGGCACAATTAAAAGTAATTAAAACAACAAAACAATACATTAAATACAACAAAAACATAACAATTACAAAATTTAAAAAATGAAAAATGAAAAAGAACATTCAACCCAACAGATCCACATATAGGTTGAAGGCTTTCTTGAATAAAGTGGTCTTTGCCTGCCGGCAGAAGGACAGCAGAGATGGAGTGAACTTAGCCTCCCTTGGGAGGGAGTTCTGCATTCTGGAAGTGGCCACTGAAAAAGCCCTGGGTCGCACAAAATGTACCTTTAAAGGCAGCTGTCTCGAAAGAAAGGCCTCTCCAGAAGATCTTAAGAACTGAGCAGGCTCATACGGGAGAAGGCGGTCTTTCAGGTAGACTGGTCCCAAGTCATATAGGGCTATAACCAGCACTTTGATTTTTGCTAGGGGTGTATGAAACCCCACTTACCTGGCTCCACCAGGTTCTGCAGGTGGGGGGAGGCGATCCGTTCCTCCCCGCAGAATGCTCAATGAGGGGGAGGCAATCCGTTCCTCCTTCCCGGAATCCTGCCCAGCCAGCTCCGCTCCACGCCCAGGCTGCAGAGCTGCCGGCCGGGCCAACCCGCAGCGGGGCCTCCAGCAACTGCCGGGCTGCTGCGGACGTAAATGGCGTCCTGCGTAGGGGATGCCATTTGCGTCCCTACGCAAGCCCGTGTTAGGCTATATAAATATTTACGGAGCCTATCACGGCTAAAGCGGGAATGAAAATGTGTAAGAGATGCCATCTGCGTCCCTGCTTTAGCCGTGATAGGCTACGTAAATACTTATGTAGCCTATCACGGCTGCTTGCAAGGACACAAATGGCGGCCTCAGCAGCCCAGCCGCGGCCGGAACTCCGGCTGCAGATGGCCCTGGCCAGCGGCTCCACGGAGCTGGCCAGGGAGGATTCCGGGGGAAGGGACGGAGCACCTCCCCCCCCACTGCGGATGCCCCTGTGCACAGCCAGGTAAGGGATTCGTATTTCGTACATCCCTAGGTGTAACCAAGGCATGCATTACCATGGCCAGATCAGACATCTCTAGGAATGGGTGCAGTTGACACACTTGTGTCAGCTGTGCAATTACACTCCTGGTCAATGCCAAGACCTGGGCATCCAGGTTCAGGACAGAGTCCAACGGTACACCCAAAATGCGAGCCTGAGTCTTCAGGGGGAGTGTTACCCCATACAGCACAGGTTGAACCCCTATTCCCTGATCTGCCTTTTGACTAACCAAGAGTACTTCTGTCTTGTCTGGATTAAGCTCCAATTTGTTTGCTCTCATGTCTCATCCAGTCCATTACCAACACAAGGCACCAGTTTAGAACCAGAACAGCTTCCTTTGATTTTTATATGGAAAGGAGAGATAGAGCTGGGTGTCATCAGCACACTGGTGGGATTAGCCCCCCAAACTCCAGAAATCTCTCACAGCAGTTTCATGTATATGCTAAATAGCATGGGGGATAAGATGAGGGACACCACAGGCCAATGGCCATGGTGTTGAACAGGAATCCCCCAGCACCACCTTCTGAGATCCCCTCCAAGAAGGACTGGAGCCACCATATAACAGTGCCTCCCAGTCCTACTTCAGACAGATGCCTCAGAAGGATATCATGGTCGATGGTATGGAAAGCTGCTGAAAGTTCTAGCAGAACTAACAGGGACACACACACACTTCCCTTGTCCAGTTCCCAGTGTCGATCATCCACCTAAGGACTCTCTGTCCCATAACCAGCCCTTAAACCAGATTGAAATGGATCTAGATGATCTGTCTAGGGATGGGCAAACTCACCACGGTCCAAGTTGCGTGCTGCTTGCCAGACCCCCACTGGCTGAGTGGTGAGTTGCCAGGCAGTCTGCGAGCACCCAAACCTTGCGCAGCTGGCATTTTGCATAAAAATTGCAGTGCAGCCTATTTCGTAAAGGTTGAAAAAGCTGCTCTGGGGGGCTGTGGAACTGCTCTTGAGGTGGCCTGGGGCTGAAGGAGGAAGGGGGAATTTAAAAATCACCTTCCTCCATTTCTCCAGTGGGAGCCTCTGCTGGATTTCAATCCCTTCCATGAATGGAAGGAGCCCTACTGTTCATAGAAGGGACAGTCTGGATCCAACCCAATGACCGCTATACTGGATGATACCTATGCTGAACAGAATAAAAGCACAAGGAAAAAAATCATTCAATGAGAATTATATTCTCATTAATTTTTCACAATGGAAAATCCAAAACAAAACACAAATGATGTAAAAAGAGAACATTAATGCAAAATGAATGCAGTCTACATATAACAGTATGCCCCATACGTTGTACTTTTCTAAGAATATTTGATGGTGGTAAGTAATTAAAATGTATTTGTTATGTATATTTTTTTATTTTAAGAGATGATACCCTTCCAAAAATGAGGGTGAGCACTCAGAAGACACTCTTCTGTGGATCCTGCATTTATATATGGCAAAGAAGGAAACCAAGTTTCCATAAATAAATCCTGCTTAATTATCCCTCTGTTGTGCTGTGTTAACTTTCCTGCTAAGACTACTTTCTAGATTTTCAAAGATCAACCATCTATATACACCCTATTTGTTTTCCAGCTTGCTATTTCCATTCTGGCAGCTGCTAACAGTAACAAAGTAAGATCCTTGCGAATAATCTGCTTTGGTGTATCATTGGACACTGAGAGAAGGGCTAGCAAGGAGTTAGCCTGAAAAGTCTGCTGAGTTATTTCTAATATATACTTGAAAACAGATGTCCAGAAAACCTGTACCTACTCACAGGCCCACCACAGATGAAGCACGGTGCCTCTGATCTGACATTCTCTCCAGCAATGTGGTGAAATGACTCAGAAGAAGTAAGAGTGGAGTTTTGCATTCAATAATTTTAACTGGTCAGATTTCAGAAACTTGGTGGAGTGCATTATGGGCCCAGAAACCTATTAAATCTATCTCAGCAGCAATTAGCATAACTCATTTGAAGCTAGTACACAGATGGCACCAAACACTGGTGAAGTTGCACCACATCAATAAGAGTCATTTCCAGCATTCTCTGAAAAGGCCTAGAGAGGATGCATGACTGCCTTCTTGCCATGCTTTGGGTCTCCTTGAAATGAGAAACTGCATGGGAGAATACACATAATCTCTCTGCAAAGAATATGCACATCTACTCCGTTTAGTCAAAACCAAAAAATATCGAAGTCTGCTCAGATATGGAAGTCCTCTCTTGCCTCTGAAATGACCAAAGTGGGTCGCTCAGATAGGACTAATTCATACAACCATACACTACTTCCCATTTAATGAAAGGAGGTTTTGTTTTTAATTTTGAGAATACTCAGAGTCATGATTTGGGGTACATGTTTGGTAACTTTCAGACTTTCACCATACCAAAATCTATTGGTAAACCAACATCTGTTGATGTTAATAAATGGCACAAACCATGACTTCAGGTAAGTGTAGAATAATGACTAGATCTTTGCTCTTCAGTGGCTGGTTAAATCTTCTGATAGATATCCAGGTCAAAGGCAATTTAGGCATCCATCAAGAATGTTTCTCCGAGTTCCTTTGCTTCTCACAGATGCATATAGAAAATGTACATAATATAGGGAACTCATGATTTGACATTTTCAATTTAGTAGAGTTTGTGTTGACTTGCACTAGATATTTTCCACAGCCTGGTAATTAAATGCCCAATTGACACAATCATTTTAATAAAGGTAATTTGAGTTGATTGGAAAGGAGGAGAGGATGCCACAGTGAACTGATTTTGTGAATCACCTGGAACACATTGATATCATGGATCACCACTGTCAATCTCACATACTGAAACTTTTCAAGACATAGTAAACAACGGATATGGGAAAAAATGGTGCTTGCCATGTCAAGAAGAACCCCATAGAAATAAACTTCAAGGTTTTTTTTAAAAAAAAGATGTTTGTATAAATTGGTCTTGAGCTAGTAAATGGCTATGAATGGATAGGGTCAGTTCATATTTTATGATACTGTGTTTTTAATTATATTTTATCATTTTGTACTCTAAGCTGCCTAGAGAACAATGCAGCTTTATATACATATAGTAAATAAATAATACATAAAATAAAATTGTGATGTGACAGAGAGGCATCTGCATCAGCATCATGCAGACACAACCAATCAGTTTGTTGATGTCAAGGGTCTATGCCCATGGTGGGTATACATGCTCAGTCAGCAGGAGAACACATGTATGGTCTTGATCCAGAAATACCTCTGCCAGTGTTCATACCACCTGGGTCTTTATTCAGTGGTTGGCTTTTCCTATATGCTGCACACCCTCCCGTGCTGTCATTAACTTTAGGAATTTGTGTGTGACTATATGAATCAAATAGAAGGATGATGGTGGAATTAAGAAACTGTAAAGAGGATCCCAAACAAAATTCCATGCTCTAATGAAAATGCATTCTGGAACAAAAGTCACCCACAGAGGTTCAAGCACCCAGAATAATAGCTTGCTGAACGTTTAGTTCTAGATGTCATGGATTCAAAGGGCATTGACAATGGCAGTTATTCCAGAGTTGGTAAATTCCTTGATAGGTGGACATCTCTAGCCCTTTAATCTCAAGGAAGCATTCTTCTTGTAGTTTAGTAATAAAGCCTGAGAGCTCCCTAGAAACCTGCTTCTTGCTGAAAATATGCTTGCAGGTGACTCTGAAATATCTGGTCCCAAGACATCTCAACAGGCAAATATCTCCCACAAAAAAATTAATATATTGAAATATTTACTAACGTAAAAAAATTAGGGATCTGATATGGAAGTACATACATATGAATTCAGCTGTCCTGTGCCAGTTTTGTATTTCCCCACATAGTACTAATGTATGCCTTGGTATAGCATTCCACATGAGGCAAGAATTGCTTTCTACATGTGGGTTCCAATCTCTATCAATGGTAAGACTTGAATTGTTTTAACTGCTTAAACCAATCTGCAGTTTAATCAGCAGAGATGAAGGGCAGCTATGTGCATTGCTTGTCCTCTGCAGAGGTTCAGGCAGTTTGGCAAAAGGTTCTTAATTGTAAACACTGACCTCCTTTGAAACTAATCACACAAGAAAGTTGGATACTTGTTCTCAGAACTTAATCATTCTGGGCAGTGATAATATAGAGTAGACTACAAGAGCCCTAAAGTCAGAAACAGACTACAGAAGGGAGATGTTGCTACCCTTTTTTCCTGACAGAAGCCCTGTGCCATTACCAGCAATGATGGGCAGAATGTCAATAGGTGCAGCTTTTACTGATATGAAGAAAACTGCACTTTTGGCTTTCTTCCTAACGTGGAACTGTTAACTACACAGAGCCTCTGTCAAACAAAGATGTTGTAACTTGGTGGAAGAATAGACACTAAAAACTCATAACCTATCTCACAAGGTTGTTGTGAAGGTAAAATGGAAAGGAGGGGGACCATGGAAGCCACCTTGGGTTCCTTGCAAGAGGGGAAAATGCAGGATATCTGGGGCCCAGATAGTTTTCTCATCCATCCTTCCAGTAGTTAGAAGAGGGATAGAAAGGGAATGAAAAATACTCTGGGTGAATGACTGGCTACAAAGGTGGTACCAAAGAGAGAGATTTGGATTCTGGGACCATGGCCTATACTTCCTGGAAGATGGGCTGTTGGCAAGGGACGGGTTGCACCTCACAAAGGATGGGAAGAATGTGTTTGGCCACAGCATGAAGAACTTCATCAGGAGGGCTTTAAACTGAATCCTACAGGGAAGGGAGATGTAATGTTGGGGGTAACAATGGACGTAGGTGCATGCACTGCAACAGAGAGAACAGCTCTGATAGAACCCAATAATAGTCTTCAGACACATGTAGGAAGAAAGCCAGACTATGAAGCACATGGTCTTCGATGTCTATATACTAATGCCCAGAGTATGGGAAACAAACAGAACAAACTTGAACTCTTAATACAGGAGGGCAATTATGACTTGATAGGTATAACTGAGACTTGGTGGGATGACTCTCATGGCTGGAATACAGCGATTGAAGGATATAACTTGTTCAAAAAGAACAGGAGGAACAGAAAGGGAGGTGGGGTTGCACTGTCTGTGAAAAATACATATCTCTGCACAGAAATACAGGAGGAGGAGCTTGGTAGCCCCATCGAGAGCATCTGGATCAAAATAAATGGAGCAAAGAATAAAAGGAACCTGGTGGTTGGAGTCCACTACCGGCCACCCAACCAAGGAGAAGACGAGGATGAAACTTTTGAAAAGCAAATAGCCGATGTTTTAAGGAAGCATGATGTAGTAGTAAGGGGGGACTTCAATTTCCCCGATATTTGGTGGGAGACAAATTCTGCAAAATATGGCCCCTCCAGGAAATTCCTGACTTGTGTGGTGGATAACTTCCTCCTACAGAAAGTAGAGGAAGGAACTAGAGGATCGGCTATCCTTGACTTGATCCTAACCAACAGAGATGACTTAGTGGATAAAGTAGCAGTTACAGGAACTCTAGGGGAAAGTGACCATGTTGTACTTGAGTTCTTGGTTCTAAGGGAAGCAAAAGCCGAGTGTAGTCAAACACGTACCCTGGATTTTAGGAAAGCTGATTTTAATAACCTCAGAACAATGATCAGTAAGGTCCCATGGCAAGCGACACTAACGAGAAAAGGAGTCCAAGATGGGTGGGAGCTTTTAAGAAAGGAAATTCTCACGGCACATTTACAAACAATTCCAACAAGAAGAAAAGGTGGAAGACAAGAGAAGAAGCCAATGTGGCTTCACAAAAAGCTTAGGGATGACCTGAAAACAAAAAGGGACACATATAGGAAGTGGAAAGAAGGCCAATTAACAAAGGAAGAGTACAGGCAGGTAGCACAGAATTGCAGGGATGGTGTCAGGAAGGCTAAAGCTGAGAATGAGCTGAGGTTAGCAAGGGATGTTAAAAACAACAAAAAGGCTTTCTTCAGCTACGTGCATAGTAAAAGCCAGAGGAAAGAAATGGTGGTTCAGCTGTTAAATAAGGATGGCAAAATGATAACAGATGACAAAGAAAAGGCAGAGGTGCTCAATTCCTACTTTGGCTCAGTCTTCTCCCAAAAGAGGGTCTATGAGCCCCCTGGCAAAGGCGAAATACAGGCTGAAGGGGCAGGATTGCAGCTTGAGGTCGATAGGCATATGGTCAAGGAACACCTAATTACTTTGAAGGAGTTCAAATCTCCAGGGCCAGATGAACTGCATCCTAGAGTAATAAAGGAACTGGCAGAAGAACTCTCAGAACCGCTGTCTATTCTCTTTGAGAAATCATGGAGGACGGGGGAAGTGCCAGATGACTGGAGGAGGGCTAATGTTGTCCCTATCTTCAAAAGGGTAAAAAGGAGGAACCTGGGAACTACAGACCAGTCAGTCTGACATCAATCCCTGGGAAAATTCTGGAGCAGATGATAAAGCAATCCATCTGGAAGCACCTTGAAAACAATGCAGTGATTACTGGAAGCCAACATGGATTTGTCAAAAGCAAGTCCTGCCAGACAAATCTGATCTCATTTTTTGATCAAGTAACCTCCCTTGTAGACTGTGGGAATGCTGTAGACATCATTTACCCCGACTTCAGCAAAGTTTTCAACAAAGTGCCCCATGATATCCTGATGAGCAAACTAGCTCAAAGTGGGCTAGATGAAACAACGATCCGGTGGATCCACAGTTGGCTACAGAATTGGACTCAAAGCATGCTTATCAATGGGACCTTCTCAAACTGGGGAGAGGTAACGAGTGGGGTACCACAGGGCTCAGTCCTGGGCCCAGTACTCTTCAACATTTTTATTAATGACTTGGAGGAGGCTGATCAAATTTGCAGATGACACAAAATTGGGCGGGATAGCTAATACTTTGGAAGACAGAAACAAAATTCAAAGTCATCTGGATAGACTGGAGCGCTAGGCAGAAAACAACAGAATGACATTTAATAGGGATAAATGCCAAGTTCTGCACCTAGGAAAAAGAAACCAAATGCACAGTTCCAAGATGGGTGATACATGGCTCAACAATACTACAAGTGAGAAGGATCTTGGAATTGTTGTCGATCACAAGCTGAATATGAGCCAATAATATGATGTGGCTGCAAAAAAGGCAAATGCTCTTTTGGGCTGCATTAATAGAAGCATAGCTTCCAAATCCCGGGAAGTACTAGTTCTCTTCTACTCAGCACTGGTTAGGTCTCATCTGCCATACTGTGTCCAGTTCTGGGCACCACACTTTAAGAAGGATGCAGACAAACTGGAAAGGATTCAGAGGAGGGCAACAAAGATGATCAGGGGACTGGAAACAAAGCCCTATGAAGAGAGACTGAAAGAACTGGGCATGTTTAGCCTTGAGAAGAGAAGACTGAGGGGAGAGATGATAGCGCTCTTCAAGTGCTTGAAAGGTGGTCACAGAGAAGAAGGCCAGGATCTCTTCTTGATCATCCCAGAGTGCAGGACACAGAATAATGGGCTCAAGTTCCAGGAAGCCAGATTCCGGCTGAACATCAGGAAAAACGTCCTGACTATTAGAGCAACACGACAATGGAACCAATGACCTAGGGAGGTGCTGGGCTCTCCCACACTGGGGTGTTCAAGATGAGGCTGGACAGCCATCTGTCAGGGATGCTCTGACTTGGATTCCTGCATTGAGCAGGGGGGTGGACTCGATGGCCTTGTAGGCCCCTTCCATCCCTACTATTCTATGATTCTATGTAAAAACACAGTAATAGTAGTAGCAGCAGCAGCAGTAATAATAATAATAATTTAAAAAATCTGGCAGGCTTTGCAGTATTATATTAAGATATAATACTCAATGCTCCAGAATTGTTCAGATGGTATGTTTACTTGTTTTCTTATAGGGAAGATATCATAAGCTTTCAATTGAGATTGGACACACACTCAAGTCACCAGTGCAACTGTAAACACGTGGAACATAACCAGTGGCAAGAATTGCTTGCTGTGGCTCTGAATAATTCGGGGGCGGGGGAGGACCTCCTTACTAGGAAGTGTTCAGAGGCGGGCGGGGGGTTGGCACAGTTAGCACTGTAGTCCACTGATTGACTAGCAGTTCCTGGTAATGGCACAGACAGTTTAAAAAGAAAATGAGATAAAAGTCATAGACAAGAAGTCTACTGGTGGGTCAGATTGTGGATTTGCCTTCTATGGATGGAAGGGCTCCACCTACAGAAGGTGACTCCACCTGAATGTCAAGGATCCCCCCCACCACCACACACATGTGCACTATAGATCACCCCATTCAGCAGGATCCGCCAGTCCTCTGTGCAGCATTTTCGGGAGGCTGGGGGGACTGTTGTGGGGAGGAGGAGGTCTGTTTCCACCTGCCCAGTTGCACATATCTCAATCTGTGTCCAACCATATGGTTTTTAGGCATAATAGCTAAATAGGGCCTCTGGGTTCAGAGACAGTATGCCACCTACACCAGTTGCTGGGTGGGGGTGGTGGAGGAGGAGGAGGAAGAGGAACAGCAGGGGAGGCTTTTCACATGCTCTGCTTGTGAGCTGCCCAAAAGGATCTGATTGGCCACTGAGAGAAAGAGAATGCTGGACTGGATGGTCCATCTTTCCGATCCAGCAGGGCTCTTCATATGCCTGCACTGCTGTCACCAGAATGGAATGCTTCCCTCTCCCTTGTTTGAACAACAGCGCACGTGTTTCCCACGAACAAATCAATTCCCCTCATAATCCACCCCCCCCGCCCTCCCCACCACACCTATTCACAAACATGCCTGGGCAATATATTTTTCCCTGGGCAATATATTTTTCACCTCATTGAGCTAGTGCAGACTTCTCCAACGTGAGGCCCTCCAGATGCGTCAGACTGGGGATGATAAGAATTGTGGTCCAACGCATCTGGAGACCACCAGGTTGGGGGAGGCTGGACTAGCACATCCATGTATATATTTGATTTATATCCTCCCATCCTTCACAAAGATTACACCACATAAACAATATTAAAAATGTGTGTGCGTGTGTGTCACAATACTGTCTGTTCCCCACTTCATATATTGGACAAAGCATGTTGTTGCGTATGAAAGTGCATGCTAAATGAGACAATGTTTACAGTGATAAAATATTTTCTTTCTTTTTTGCTAGTAATGTAAGGAAACTATGGCTAGACCTCAAAGGGTTAATATATTCTGTGAGACGAAATAGTAGTTAACTGTCTTAAAGAATATTTGCTTTCAGCAGCACTGCAGTCATGTTCCAGTTATACAGAACAATTCCTTATCTCTTTTATGATATTTTTAATGCTCATGGTAATCAATTTTTTCTTACAAGGGATGAAAGAGTGGTTCTAAAATTTAAACATTTTTTCATGAGTCTGTGCAAATAAAAATAGACTTCTATAGCGCTATAAGAGCTAGTCTGGTTTAAGAACTATGTAACAATTGATTGAAAAAATAATCCTTCTAATAGTAAGGATGATTATGTCTTTTTGCAATATCTATTATGTAAAGTGCACAAGCATGCACAAATCCAGCTCTGGTTCAGTTGGAAGGACACTTGTTTGGAAATCCAGCTTTGCAAGCAAGCTTAAAGAAAAATGTCATGCAATACACTAAGGACAACTATATAATGTACTGTATGGTATTCCTGGGCTATGAAGAGTAGTGTGCCTTAGACTGAAGGAAATTCACATTTCTATTTATTTGTTTAGAATATTTTCTTTCAACTCTTGTAGATTTTGCTGCTGTTGTTCAGAACACCATACTACCTAAGCTGCCCAGAGAACTTTCTATTATTGGGTGGTCTGCAAACAGCACAAATAAATAAATAAATAAATAAATATGTTTCTTGTCAAAAAATGGCAAAATATCATCAGCAGCAACACTATATGTACATGTGTAGTACAAAACCAAGGAAAAATTGTTTAAGCAATTCTGTTGTAATTAAAGTATTTAAATGCAGTGAAAATCTCTATGTGTTTACTCCAAAGCAAATCCTATTGAGTTCAATGGGACTTATTCCGAATTAAGTGTTCATAGTGCATTTAAGATCTTTTAAAAAATGCTGTTTGAGTAACATCTACTGTATGTGGCTGCTATGAATGCTAAATATGAAGCAATTCCAATGCATGGAGTTTTGATTTGGCAGCACCTTCATGGATGGCACCCAGTTCAGAATGCATAGTAAAATACCTTCTTTAGCCTCCTCTAATCTAGTGCTCTTCAGATATTGAAGTCCAAAACATGAAGGCTATCCTATTTGAATGATGAGCAAGTTTGTAAGTCATTCACTTCATTGACCAGCATCTGCCTTGCACACAGCAACTGGTAGTAACTCAGTTAGTAATGTGATTAAAAGAATGAAGGAAAAAAGTGATAAACCTTCCTTCTCCTGCACTATGCCCCTGATCTACACAGCCCCAACCCCAGCATAAGTTTGTATCATTTTTGTAATAGTGAGAAAATGAGAAAAGTTATTTATTGTTTATACACTAAAAATATAAATAAAAGTGATTTCATTTTAAGCATTATCTGAAAGAAAAACAGATTTAATCTTTTAACAGCAGCATTAGCTCCCATTTTATGCATCTGAGTTATCCAACGATCCTAAAACACATGCTCAACTTCATTATGATATGACTGCAAAAAACAAAACAAAACCCTACTTGGATATATTTTTTTCTTTACCAACTACGTAAAATAATTCTACTATGAACAAAATTGCAATTAGTTTTCCGAAGCCAATTCTTAGCCTCCAGACTGTGTTTTGGTTTTTTTTCAATTTGTAAAAGTAAACACATTTCAATTTTTTAAAAAGGTGAAAAAGAGAAACATTGCAGTTTATGAAAAACAGGAAGAAGGGCTCAAGCATGGGAGACGGGGGAGGGTACACCCCATTACCCTATTACTTCAATGGGCTGCAACCTCATTACTATGAGGGAAAATATTAAGGCTAGTTTGAAGGACAGAGAGAACTGTGCTTCTGTTTGTGACATGTTCTCTCAAGAACTACCAGTCCAAGAGTTCCTTGTGGATAGGCAGGAGGGAGGGATAGTGGTGGGAGCAACAAAGCAGTATAATAATTAGGGCCATTGATCCCAGGGACAGTGAGATCCAGTTTTGCTGGCAGGAAGTATAGGCCCAAAATATATGTGAGTAGATGTGTAGTATGTACACATACACACACACACGCACACCCCAACCATGCTGCCATGTCTGGCTAAAAATACAAATCAGGTAGCCAGAAACACAAGAAGAAATGAGATCTGGGTCCTTTATCTATTCTATGCCCTGCCAGCAAGAGCCAGGCAGAGTTGGAAGAACAATTGAGGTGACTTTGCTGCCAGTTCTTCCTCCTCCTCCTCCAAATAAATAAATAAATAATCAGCTAGTTAGGTCTCTGAGCCAATCTAGTTCACTTACTGGTGGTAGGTGGTGACAGAAAGGCTCCACATCTCTCCCCTCCCCACTCACCAGAGTGTGCCCTTCTTGACTTCTCTGAGGTTGCCTAAGGTTGTGACCGTGGAAGAGCAGCTGCCACAATGCAGCAGCTGTGAGGAGGGGGCATACGAGGGAGAATGTCCCGACCCAAGATATCTATGGCCTAGAGCAGGGAATCCATTATATCCTATAGCCCCTGAAACACTGTCACAGGGACTATAGGGTTCATCTGTAAACAAAGGCAACTAAAAGAAACCAAATGACACCAGTAAATCCTCCAAAGACAAGGCCTTTTTGCAGTCTGGTTTAAGTAGAAAATCTGAAACTTTTCTTTTCAATTAAAATAGAAATTTTTCTTTGATGACTCATGAAATTGTGTGTATTGGATGGCATCATGTGTTACAAGTTTGTCTGCCTCCCACCTCCGCCCCCAATGATGGCTGGGCCCTGGATATAGCTAACTTTATTGTTGAACTTTTGAAAAACAGATGTATGATTCAGTCATTATAAGGTAGCTCTCTTAAAATTTAATCTCTTATGCATACAGCACTTCCTAATGAGTCCACTAGGAATAAACAAATTAGTCTCCAGGATGTATCATGCATTAATTAATCAGACAAATAGTATTATGAAATGAGAAATATCTGAAAATTAGTTCTAAACACAATGCTCACATTAAGAAAAATGGGACAGGGGAAGAATAATAGCATAATGAAAATGTAAGTTTGTACCAATTCAAGTTAAATCAGCTGCAGTTTACTCTACAGTTATTTAATTTATTATCGTCTGCATATGAACACTACACAGCCTTTTCTCAAGAAACACAATTAGAACACAGGAAATGAAGGAAACACCAAACTATAATTTCATATTCAACCTCCTATGAAAGCAATACATTGAAATAGATTTATAAAGCAAGTTACCTATTCAGTATTGCATGTACTGAAATAAAAACAGAATAAAACTCTATTAAAATATCCTTAGCCCTTAATTACCTAATAATTTTTTCATTGGCTAAACTCTTATGAGCACACCAACCCAATATTCTCTAGAGAACAAGAGAACAATAATTTCCCTTTTGAAACGGATGATATAAATACTCCTTTTTCTCTGCTATGAGCAAAAGAAAATATGATCATATTAATATGGGAACTGTGTATTACAGGCGACTGTGTTCTGAGACCCTTTGCAAAGCCCCCACATTATAAAATATAGAGCATGGATCCAATCACAATTCCAGAAGGAATCAGCATGCAATTCTCACAACAGTCAGAAAGGATGTTACCTGGTCCAAACCCAAAACTGATAACATGGTTTTGCATCTTACTCTTGCTGGATGCATTTGTAGGAAAAAATTTTTTTTTTAATTTTTAAATTTCTAACAGTTCCCTTAAAGGAAATGGAACAAAGTGTTGACTTTATGAACACAGAGGACTGGTGAGACGTATGCACCTCCCAGGCTTCATATGCCACTAGGAGAAGCTATGGAATTCAAGACAGAAAATTAATCTGTATGGAATATATTCCATCACTAAGTGTGTGGGGAGGGGAAAGCTATAATTGCTCAGTGGTGAGAGAACAGCATTCTGCATATGCTCAGAGGCATCTTTTTATTTAACTGCTGTTTTTGCTAACATTTGTGAAGTGTAAATACATTCTGGTAATTCTACATGTGCATGTAATGTAGGTGTCTATGTATGTGTGTGTGTGCCCGCATGCACATTCACCTTTGTGTCATAGGCCTGCTGAGGAAAGACCCTCCTGAGGAAAAACAAAGCTTATGGATCAGCATTTCTTCCCTCTACAATAGAACATGATATGTTGGGGTACGGGTTTAGAATCACTAGACTATTTGATTATTTCCCCAGCCAGCATGAATACTCTCTCCTGTTTTCTATGGGGATAGAGGAAGGAGTAGTGAATTTGAAGATGTTCTGTGAAAATCACCTAGGGATAATAATTTGTGATCACAATCTCCCTTACAGTTCTAAAGTGACAGAAAGCATGTTGGGAATTCTCCATCCCATTATCACCTAGCCAATTCTTTTCACTCCTCTGCTTGCCAATCTGAACATCACAGAAGAAGCTCAGTGTACACATCATTTGCCCAACGACAGAATGCCTACAATTTCATCTCCACACATTTCTATTGCTGTAAATGGAAAAAAAGAGGAGTTCTACATGCTCATTTCCTACCATTTGTGGCTATATTTAAGAAAGAAGATTTTTGACTTATGGAATTAAAGTAATGTCTTTCAAAAGTGTGAGGAATATAAGGGCATGTTCTACCTTTGAAACTGGCCAGAGTTGACGGGACCTATACCTGAGGTACTGGAATCCTTGAATGGGAGACAGCAGTTTTGGGATTATTGGAGATTTTCTCCATATCATTTATGGAAGATACTCGCGGACCCCTTGTGAAAATGCACAATATACAAAGTAAATAATTCTGTAATAACCAATCTCATCTTTAACTGGGTTAATCTGTACAAATTATTGTTCCATTGTTCTTGTGCATTATACCAATATTTATTTTATATGAACTATAAAATAGTTTTATAATATAATAGTTAATTTTATAGAATTTTATAAAATTCTAACTATTTGATATAATAGTTAGAATTATCCAACATTCTGATACTTGCTAGAGAACAAGCTATTCTTTTAGAGATATGCCTGCTCTCTCTCTCTAACCTGTGTAAGATGTGTTTTTTTTTATCTACTGATTCTACTAAATCCACTACTGAAACTCTCATAATAAAATAAGAAGAGTGCTGCTGGATCAGACCAAATCTGCTGGATCTAGTCCAGCATCTTGTTTCTTTCATTGCCAACCAGATGACTATGGGAAGTCCACAAGCAGGACATTTTCATTCCAAATTGGGTTCTTGACTATTGTAATATTTTGCTTATCAGTCATTTCACCTTCTGCCTATATAATGCTTGTTTCTTTGTGCTTTATTCATATTGTTCCTCCATATGTTTCCCATCACTGGCTTTCTATAGAGTATTCATACTACTTTTTTTTTTTTTAACCTTTACAGCTCTTCATCATCTTGCTCGTTCTTATCTACCTTCATTACTTCCTCTTACATCTCTCCATTCAAATACTAATCTTCTTATTAAATCTCCACTCCCTTGTGATATTTCTTGTTTCTCTTCTGATTCTTGTGGCCATCCTATGTATGAAACCAGGATCACATTGTAATTTGCAGCCTTAGTTTGTAAGCAGTGCTTAAATCACAGTTTGTGAGTGTGGACATCACAGAAGCTGTGATTTAACAAACTGGGAAATGTTTGCTTAAGCAGGAGGAAGAGGAAAGGGGAGACAAGTTCATTCCAGCTCATTCACATTCCAATAAACCACGGTTTGTTGGGTCAGCAGCATCATTTGTGAACTCAGCTTCTCCCTTTAGATATGCAGCTGGCCTTTTCTCTTTCCCACTTTCTCCTTAATGTTTGATTTCACATCCTAGATTCATTTCTGCTCCTAGGTATATTTTCATCCCCATTATTTTAACATTTTGGTTTTTTATTTTCTTGGGGGTTGGACTCAATGGCCTGGTAGGCCCCTTCCAACCCTACTATTCTATGATTCTATGATTCTTTTACTGCAAAATTTATCTCAGTTCCCTTCAACTCCCCTCCCCTTTTCTCTCCCCCCCTTTTAAGACTGACACTGTAGGCATAGCAGTGACATGTTCAATTTACTTTTGTACAGCACCTAATGCATTTCAGGAAATTTTATAAACAAACAAAACAGTAAATACTAGGAAGAAAACTTGGGAGACCAGACTTTCCCAGCCAGTGAAGCCCACAAGGCTCATTATTTGGGGGAGGGAGGCTTTTTCTGGCCAAATATGTTGATTCAAAGTCATGGCAAGGATCGATATAAAGCCCAAACTACTTCTGAAAACTTAGTTTCAAAAATGTTTGCAATATGATATGAGGGCCTGCTAGCCTGTTTCTGTGATCCTGGCCTAATGACTAGCATCCTATATCTTTTAATGTCTTTCAGAAGGTATATTTGTTCTCAGTAAAGTTCTGAGATGCGGCAAGGGGGTGGGAGTAGATGCAACAGAAGGGCAGGGCATGTGGGGAGACATGGCACTAGCCTATCGTGGAAAAAACAGAGATGCGAATGGCATAGCACACGCCATTTGTGGCTGCAAAGTCCTTAGTTTAAGGTAAATGCAGCCATTTATGGCTGCATTTAGCTTAATCTAAGAGCTTTATGGCCGCAAATGGCATAGTGGACGCCATTTGCGTCCAGAGTGAGTCCGCAGCCAGCAATGCAGCACAGCAATGGTGGCTGTATCGCTGGCGCTACAGAGCCGGCTGGCGGCTCAGCAGAATTGCCGCGGAGCAGCCGAAGGGAATTCTGGGGGGAGGACCGGATCGCCTCCCCCCATGGGTAGATTCCCCCCGGAGCAGCAGGTAGGGAATACACCTATCCCTATTTGTGGGTCCTTTTCATGATGTCGTCAACTTCCAGAGAGCATCCAGAGGTATTTCCTGGTTAGTCCATCTCAAAAAGATCTGGAAATAATTAACTATTTATTTTAAGTCGGATTGTTATGCTATTAAAACAGCCACTAGGTGGCACCATTTCATTCAGTTCTATGGAACCATGAAAATTAAAAGCTTCCCCTCTCAGCAATCATGTGGTTGCTGTCTGGGAGCCCACTGTAAATGTGGAAACGTTTCACAATGGGATGTCTACGGGTTTTTACTTTAATGTAAAAGCAGCCTATGTAACATATAATTAAGAGAGCAATCCTATGGCCCCTAGACAGCATCTGTGGGGCCACAGGATAGTTTGGATTCCTGGATCCGAGCTGAGGTCAGAGACAGCACTCCAACGTCAGACCCAGGTGTCCAAGCTCCCTGCCCCCTCCTCCTCACAAAAGCGACCTGAGAGGGAAGGTAAAGGGGGCGCTCCCATGATTGGGGAGGGGACTGGGGAGGCTGGCTTATGAGGAATCCTTCAGCCTCTTTCCCTCTCTCTCCCTGACAAAGAACACTTGTCTAGCTGAAATGAAGGGTGGGAGGAGTGCGGAGGTGAAGCTCACCTCTGTGCACTTCCTGCGCTGCATTGGATGGCTGTAAGCCTCCAGGTTCGGAGGCTTAAAGGTAAAGGTAAAGGTGTCCCCAATCAGTCGCGTCCAACCCTAGGGTGCGGTGCTCATCCCCGTTTCTAAGCCGAAGAGCCAGCGCTGTCCGAAGACACTTCAGTGGTCATGTGGCTGGCATGACTGAACACCGAGGTGCACGGAACGCTGTTACCTTTCCCGCCGAGGCGGTACCTATTTATCTACTTGCAATTTCTTGCTTTCGAACTGCTAGGAGGCTTAACGGCCATCCTTGTAGGACTGAGCCCTAACTCACCATTAAAATATATTTTTGATGTGTCAAACCTGAAATAAGTGATGATTCATTCCTGCTCCACATCATGCATCTCCCTTTACACCTTTTCTTACATAGCACACCATTTGCTAGCAAGGTTTCAGTGGGAATCGTGCTTGTGACAGTCAGATGCCCGTCCTAGGTTCCCCTTTGCAGATATTTCAATAAATGTGGCCCAATTTTCAACCCAAGCCTTGTTGTCTGACTCTTCTTTGACCCATCTCCGCTCGCAAGTGCCCTAACCCCGGCGCCAGCTTGTCTGGCAAAAGGGGGGGGGATATTGAGGGTGGGTGGGGTGAGAAGAGGTGGCTGCTGCCTATTGGGTGCCCCCCCATGGGAGTCCAAGCAGGGGAGGAGTCGGCAGAGCCATCTTAAGCTCTGCGCCCCCTACAAACCAGCTCTCTCGCTCTCACGGCTCCCTCCCGCCCTCCTTTAAGCAGTGTGGGTTTATGCCGGTTGCCCTTTTGGGAGCCATGTAGGAATTTTTGGCTCACAGTTAAAATTGGCCTTTTACTGTGTGTCTTTTTGCCTACTTCACACTGTTATCGGGGCTAGGGTGCATCCAGTAGGCGAATACAGTCCAATCTCTCATAGGTCACATTTTCGTGGCGGCTAGGATAGGCAAAAGCAGAAAGGGATTAGGGATGGTGTGCATGCAGTGGCAATTTATGGTGACAGGTGATGCCTGAGGCCCCCCGAACGGGTTGTGCGGCTCGGCAGGGGGATAAGGGTTGCCTGGGAGACCAACCCTACTCACTCACCCAGGTGTTGTGCGGCACCGGGTTGGGGGTGACACCGGAAGTTCTACCTCCCCCAGAAGGGGCAGTCCGGAGGGGCGGCGAGATCGACGCCACCCGTCAGGCTGGGTGTGCTTTCACCCGAGAAGTGCCAGCTAGTCACTGGCACAGTCAGATGCCCGTCCTAGGTTCCCCTTTGCAGATATTTCAATAAATGTGGCCCAATTTTCAACCCAAGCCTTGTTGTCTGACTCTTCTTTGACCCATCTCCGCTCGCAATCGCTGGATCATGGAGAAAGCAAGAGAATTCCAGAAAAACGTCTATTTCTGCTTCATTGACTACACTAAAGCCTTTGATTGTGTGGATCACAACAAACTGTGGCAACTTCTTAAAGAGATGGGAGTACCAGACCACCTTACCTGTCTCCTGAGAAACCTGTACGAGGGACAAGAAGCAACAGTAAGAACCGGACATGGAGCAACCGATTGGTTCAAAATGGGAAAGGAGTATAACAAGGTTGTATATTATTGCCCTGCTTATTGAATTTATATGCAGAGTACATCATGAGAAATGCCGGGTTGGATGAATCACAGGTCGGAATTAAGATTGCCGGGAGAATTATCAAAAGCCTCAGATACGCAGATGATACCACCCTAATGGCAGAAAGCGAAGAGGATCTAAAGAGCCTCTTGTTGAGGGTGAAAGAGGAGACTGCAAAAGCTGGTTTGAAACTCAACATTACAAAAACGAAGATCATGGCATCTGGCCCCATCACTTCCTGGCATATAGAAGGGGAAGAAATGGAAGCAGTGACAGATTTTATTTTCTTGGGCTCCAAGATCACTGCAGACAGTGACTGTAGCCATGAAATTAAAAGATGCTTGCTCCTTGGGAGGAAAGCTATGGCAAACCTAGACAGCATAGTAAGAAGCAGAGACATCACCTTGCTGACAAAGGTCCATCTAATCAAAGCTATGGTTTTCCCAGTAGGAATGTATGGCTGTGAGAGCTGGACTATAAGGAAGGCTGAGTGCCGAAGAATTGATGCCTTCGAACTGTGGTGCTGGAGAAGACTCTTACGAGTCCCCTGGACTGCAAGGAGGTCAAATCAGTCCATCCTAAAGGAAATCAACCCTGAGTGCTCATTGGAAGGACAGATACTGAAGCTGAAGCTCAAATATTTTGGCCATCTAATGCGAAGAGAAAACTCCCTGGAAAAGACCCTGATGCTGGGAAAGATTGAAGGAAAAGGAGAAGGGGACGGCAGAGGATGAGATGGCTAGATAGCATCACCGATGCAATGAATATGAATTTGAGCACACTCCGGGAAAGAGCGGAGGACAGGAAGGCCTGGCGTGCTAAGGTCCATGGGGTCACAAAGAGTCAAACACGACTTAACGACTGAACAACAACAACACGAAGTAACACCTCACAAAAAGACTAGTTTGTAAATAAATCTGTCCATCTCTTAGGGCCAGGGGACATAAAATATCTTGTATACTGAACTAATGAAGCAGAGATGAAATACATTGGTTCTGGTGGAAGCTTAATGACTTGAGCAAGGGCGTCCTGAGCACAATGGATCTAAATGGACAGAAATGACTGCTAATGGGTCATGTATTGATTTTCATCCATGAATGCTAGAGAGCGGCTAGAGACAAAGTGTCAGTGAGCTTGTAAACTTCTGTTTTGGCTGTAGTATTTCAGACTGCATGTGACAGAATACTGTTCCACACATAATGCCCTCCACATAGAAAACTAGCATGTTGGGAAGAATCTCTTTAACATGCTAAAGAGTTATATGGAAGGGTTTCTTTGTTTGTTATGGAAGGGCATTCGGTCATGGGAGGACCCACCTGGAATATGGAGTAGTACCGCTAAGACACAAGTTTACCAATTTAGGGAGCAATCCTATGGTTGCTAGACAGAGGCTAGATGGCCATAGGATATGTTGTTTTCCAGGAACCTACCTCAGAGCCTGCACTCCGAGGTCGGTTCCCGGAAAACTGATCTCTCCCCACTTCTGTGCTGCCTCCGTGGCAGTACAGAGAAGCCCCATCCTCCATGCTCAGAAGAGGAGCGTGGAGTGACTGAAAAGGGCGGGGCTGAGGATGTTCTGGGGCAGGGAGAGTGGATCTGTGTGTATGACACATCCTATGTGTCATACAGCAGCCTCCTCTCCCGCTCGGCCCTCTCGTGGCTAGACAGCCGAAAATGGCTGTCTAACAGAACAAGCAGGGCAGGAGAGGCATGGAGGGAGCGATCCCCCCGTGCTTCTCCTGCCTTGCTTTGGCGGTCGCCTCTGAGTTTGGAGGCGGCTGCCTATCTAGTTAGGATTGCACCCTTAGTGACACTAGTCCCATATTTCTTCCTGCTTTCTTTTATAATGGACTAATACGTGAAGGTGAAATACAGATTTTTCTGGATGAAACTGACATTTGCCTGTTGAAACACACAAACCCAGATAGTCAATTTAGGTGGTAGCTGCCATGAACAGAGCTTCTCAGAAGGGTTATGAGTCCTGAATAGGTGTGATGTTGGGGACACTGCTGCTGTCCCCTGCAAGGACCCATGGTTCTATGAGGCTCTGATAAGGAATTTGGTGGGGTCAGCAGCATTAATGGTGTACACAGGAGGCAATAAGGGTTCTTCTTGCTTCATGGGGAATCAGTGCAAATTGCCTCAGTTGCCCTCCTTCCCCTCCCAGGCAGCTCTGGCTATCTGGTACATTTCAGGGCTGTAATGGGACATTGCCATGATTCTGCAATCCTGCCATCAGGTTGCCAATGACAAATCCACCTCTTCCACCATGGCCACGTGCACCGAAGAACACCCTTGCCCTTCTCTTCACTTCAGCCTAAATGAGAAAGGATTCCAGAAGAACTGTAGTATTTTTTCACTTTGTGATTCAAAATTATATTTTGTGATCTTATGATTAGAAATTGTCTTTTAATTTCATGTCAAAGATAATTGAGTAAACTCTCCATTATGTTTTGCATGAAGCAGTGAGTGCTGGTGTGTGTGTGTGTGTGTGTGTGTGTGCGCACGCACACGTGCATGCATGCATGCATAGGTAAATTTTCCTGAAATTTGAGTCAAGTCCCGATCTTATTCTCAGTATATCGATTCATTCATTCATTCATTCATTCATTCATTTCTATACCACCCAATAGCTGAAGCTCTCTGGGCAGTTCACAAAAATTAAAACCAAAGAGCACACAATAAAACAATATAAAATATATAAAACATTAAAACCACAGTATATCAGGTGGGAAAACTGCTCTGTTGAAAATCTCATGTTCAAAATGGTTGCAGTTTGCTCCCTTTTTCTAAATCTGATAGAATGTGGCCTCCTGTTGATGTTACAAGAGAACAATGGTTGCTGTGAACAGTAGCTTAAACTAAAGTAACAACCAAACTAAAGAAATAATCAGTTACATGCTGTTAGTTTTCAAAGTCAAAACAATTGAAAGGTTTGATAAACTAGTTAAAGAAATGCTTTTATTTTACTTCTCTATAACAACTGTTTAATATGAATGAGCTTCTCACACACTAGAAGACTACATGGACCATTGTTTTCAAGGTGAATTGCTGCCTTGAGTGCTTGAATATTTAGGACCACAGACAACAATCACTTAGGTGGAAGTTCAAATATGTATTTTTTCATACCTTTCAGAGCAGGTGTTAAAGCGTACTGAAGGAATAAGATGCTGTCAGTTAAGGGTAATAAACATAATTTGTAAGATTTGTGAGAGTATTTGCCCTTTGTTCTCATATGATCACAATCTGTATGTAAATTAATCACAAATCTGTTCAGACCTGCAAAATTGAAGTGGCAGGCCATTGGGGGAAAATGTGCCAGCAATAGCTTGAAAAGGACATGATGAAAATTGTAAATCTGATGAAGGTAGGAGTAGGACATATACTTCTGCATTTTTGGATCATAAAGAATGGGGACGTAATTAATTCTGAGATTATTCTTTATTATGTGTAGGGTTGGTACTTAAAAATGATTAAATAATGCAATTAAGTACATAATGATTCAATTCTATTCTATGTCTGAATGGTAAAGGTGAAAATCAACGCTAGGCATCTATTTGTGATATGGGTTTTGCACATAGTGAATTAGACTGTGTATCTGCAGATACGATGCAAGGTTATTGCATTTGCATTGAATTGTGATAATGAAAATGCACTCTAACATGCTGTTGACTTGTAATAATTCATTATGTGTTGGAAAAGGTCTATTACATTTTGAATTATTGAGGCCCAATTCCTATGTTACATTTCTGACATGAAAAGTCAGTATAAGTGAAATGGATTTGCCTTATACAGTTTTGCATGGTAAATATTTGGTACTGGTGTTGAGCAAGCTAAAGTAAACACATGAAATCAAGGTGCTGCTTGAGGACCTGCCCAACCTGGCCCATCTGCTTCAGGATGCTTAGTAAGAGGAATCCCCCTTCTGTATTCAGTCTGTGATCAGAGATAACAGCAGGGATTCCCCTATGTGCTGCTGCGAGCCCTCCGAAATGGGAAGGGGAGCAGTGCACAGGGGAATCCCCACTGTTATCTCCAATCAGAGATAACAGTGGGTTCATCTTCATGCTTCCTCCACAAGGCCCCGGCAGCCTCCAGGGGGCAGGGCTTCCCTTGAACCCCCATGGGCTGGATAGGCAGGCCTAGTAGGGTGGATTAGGGCCAGAGGTTCCATCCCCTGTCTTACAAGATCTGGGTGCAAGAAGCAGTAATGGGGCAAATATAAGAGCTATTCCTCTCTTTAGTGGGGCATCAGTTGGTGGATGGTACAGATCAGTTGGTGCAGATCCCCCACAGGGATCTTATTGGGACCAATGCTTTTAGACTTGTTCATAAATGATCTGGAATTAGGAGTGAGCAGTGAAGAGTTTGCCAATGACACCAAATTATTTAGAGGGGTTAAAGCAAACAGGGATTGTGAGGAGCTTCTAAAGGATCTCTCCAAACTGGGAGAATGGACATCCAAATGGCATAGAATCAGAGAATCATAGAACAGTAGGGTTGGAAGTGGCCTACAAGGCCATCGAGTCCAACCGCCTGCTCAATGCAGGAATCCAAGTCAGAGCATCCCTTACAGATGGCTGTCCAGCCAGCCTCATCTTGAATGCCTCCAGTGTGTAGGGATGTTAGAGAATTCTGCCATGGACTCCAGTGAGGCCAGATTCTTTAGAATCCAGCCCCCCCCAGAGTCTGTGGTGGAACGGAGCAATCCCCCCCGCCACCCACGGAATCCCCTTGGGATGAAGCCTACCTTTGTCGGCCATCCGCTGCCCTGTGAATGGCTGTCCTGGTCTGCAGCCACCATTTACTCTGTACTTTAGCTGTGATAGGCTAAGTATTTATGTAGACTATCACAGCTAACGCAGGGATGCCATTTGCGTTCCTGCCTTTTGCCATGATAGGCTACATAAATATATATGTAGCCTATCACAGCTACTGCAGTGAGGCAAATGGCGGCTGCTATGGCGGCCGCCATTTGTGGCCACAGTCCAGCAGCAGACAGAAGTCCGGCTGTGGGCAGCCCTGGCTGGCAGCTCTGTGGGCTCCCCATGGAGCAGAGCTGGCCAGGGAGGATTCCAGAGGGGAGGGACGGATCGCCTCCTCCCCCAGTGGACGGCCCCAGTGGAATGGGGTAAGTAACCTGTACACCCCTACCCATGTGGGAGAACCTACTACCTCCCTAGGAAATTGGTTCCATTGGCAAATGTGGTTCAATGTTTGTAAGTGAAAGTGATGCACGTTGGGGCAAAAAATCCTTCAAGTATACAACTTCAAGTATAACCTGATGGGATCCGAGCTAACAGTGACCAACAAAGAAAGAACTTGGGGTTGTGGTGGACAGCTCAAAAATGTCAACTCAGCATGCAGCTGCTGCAAAAACAGGCAAACTCGATGTTAGGCATAATTAGAAAAGGAATTGAGAATAAAACTGCAAATACCATACTGCCTTTTATACAAATCTATAGGGCGCTCACACTTGGAATACTGTGTCCAGTTCTGGTCACCACATCTAAAAAAGGATATTGTAGAGATACAATATCTCTGGGGAGAGGTAATGAGCGGGGTACCGCAGGGCTCTGTCCTGGACCCAGTGCTCTTCTTTAATGATTTGGAGGAGGAGGTGCAGGGAATGCTGATCAAATTTGGAGATGACACAAAATTGGGTGGGATAGCTAATACTTTGGAAGACAGAAACAAAATTCAAAGTCATCTGGATAGACTGGAGCACTGGGCAGAAAACAACAGAATGACATTTAATAGGGATAAATGCCAAGTTCTGCACCTAGGACAAAAGAAAGCAAATGCACAGTTACAAGATGGGGGATATGTGGCTCAACAACACTACAAGCGAGAAGGATCTTGGAATTGTTGTCGATCACAAGCTGAATATGAGCCAACAATGAGATGTGGCTGCAAAAAAAGGCCAATACTATTTTGGGCTGCATTAATAGAAGCATAGCTTCCAAATCCTGGGAAATACTAGTTCCCCTCTACTCAGCACAGGTTACAAGAGCTAGGATGTTTAGCCTGGAAAAAAGGAGGGTAAGGGGAGACATGATAGAGGTCTACAAAATTATGCATGGTGTGGAGAATGTGGATAAGGAGACATTTTTCTCCCTCTCTCATAATACTAGGGTCTGGGGTCATCACATGAAGCTGATTGGTGGGAGATTCAGGACAGATAAAAGGAAGTACTTCTCCACAGAGCGCATAGTTAAACTATGGAATTCACTACCTTAAGATGTAGTGGTGGCCACCAATTTGGATGGCTTTAAATGGGAGTTAGATAAATTCCTGGAGGAGAAGGCTATCCATGGCTGCTATTCCTGATGGCTATGTTCTACCTCCCTTATCAGATGCAGTATGCCTATGCACACCAGTTGCTGAGGAACATGAGTGGGATGGTGCTGTTGCACTCGTGTCCTGCTTGTGGGTTCTGGTCGACAGCTGGTTGGCCACTATGTGAACAGAATGCTGGACTAGGTGGACCCTTGTTCTGATCCAGCATGGCTCCCAATATGTTCTATTAGTATCTGCAATAATGCCACTCATGTCTCACAACTGCACCCAGAGCTACCTGGCTGTTAAAAAAAAAGCAGGCAGGCAGGATAGCTGTTAACCCACTTCCTCTTCTATCTTCCATTTAAGAGTGTGCATTAGGGATATACAAAAGTCACTTACCTTTTCAAAGGGTGACATTTGTGGTGGGGGGGAGGTGCTCCGTCCCTCCCCCTGAAATTCTGTCCGGCTCAGATTCCGTGGAGATTCCACGGAGCCGCTGGCCGGGGCCGCCTGCAGCCAGACATCTGGCCACTGGGCAGCCTGCAGGGACGTAAATGGTGGCTGCCGTAGCTGCCGCCATTTGCATCCCTGTATTTTGCTGTGATAGGCTACATAAATATTTATGTAGCCTATCACGGCAAAACAAACAAACAGTGGACGCAAATGGCGGTGGCTATGGCAGCCACCATTTGTGTCCCCTTTTTTTGCTATTTTATCCTACGTAAATATTTACGTAGGCTATTACGGCAAAAAGTAAAAAGGGAATGCAAATGGTGTAGTGGCCGCCATTTGCGTTCCCTTTTTTTCACTGTAATAGCCTACGTAAGTATTTACGTAGGCTAAAACGGCAAAAATACTTACGTAGGCTATTACAGCGAAAAAAAGGGAATGCAAATGGCGGCCACTACACCATTTGTGTTCCCTTTTTTCTTTTTGCCATAATAGCCTACGTAAATATTTACGTAGGCTAAAATGGCAAAAAAAAGGGGACGCAAATGGCGGCTGCCATAGCCATCGCCATTTGCATCCGCTGGTTTGTTTTCTTGCCGTGATAGGCTACATAAATACTTATGTAGCCTATCACGGCCTCTGCTGGGAAGCAAATGGCATCCCTGCGTTAGCCGTGATAGGCTACGTAATTATTCATGTAGCCTATCACAGCTATAATGAAGAAGCAAATGGCAGCCGCAGACGCAGCCACCATTCACAAGTCAGCGCAGATGGCAGCAGGTAAGTTTTGTGTGCCTTTCGTGGGGTGGGGCTTCGTTTTGCCATGGATTTCAGGGGGCTGAATGCGCTGGCATTCGGCTTCACCGAGATCCGTGGCAGAATTCTCTGACATCCCTAGTGTGCATACACATCCTCAAAATTGTTTTAGGACAAGCAGCAGCAAGCACAGCACATAACTTTCCTCCTTACATGGGGAAATGACAATATGCATTATTCTTGCTTGTCTAGCTTTCACTGAGCGTTGGTGTATAAAAGGGGAACAGAGAGGAAAGAGAACATTGTTGGCAGTACTCCATGTAAATCTCAGGTATCAGGACAGATATCATCAGTTCTCAGATTCACTGTCTTCTACAATGCTGCTGTTCTTACCATACAAATAGAAATGGTTGAACAAGTGATGTTTCCATTTGTCCAGATTCTCTGAGCATCAGTTTGATGCTTGGTTCTCTCTCCATTGATTCCTGTGAGCACTTGTGATCAGTGTTTGATTTGTGTGAATGGGGGAATTGCACATTTAAAACGTGATCGAATGGGGAAATGGAAAAATACTCATTTTTTTGTGCAAACATATGTGCAACTTTCACCCATAAACAAAAGCATGAAATTGTGCATTTTTTGAAATTGTGCAATTTTGAATGGCTTTTTCTCTGAATTTTGTGCAATTTTTGAACACAAGTGCATGTTTGAGAATTTGCAAACATTTTCGAGTAACACTTTCTCCTACTCATGCTCACATTTGAGGTTGCGAAGAGGGCATGCTTGACTGTTCTGCAAGCACAAACAAATTTCTCGTACATTCCTACATATGAACAGAGTTTCCCAAAGTACGGGATTCTGTCCTCAGTGGCACTACTGTACTAATATATTTGCATGGAACTTGTTTACAGAGGGCCATAACATTGTGTTTTGGTCATTGTAAAAAGTGAGAACATTAAATTGCTTCTGTGGTACCCTTGATGCTGTTATTGGTGCTTTTCTACATGAAAGTTAAACCATTTTGTACAAATCTTCATTCTTACATGGAGCCTTCAAATCTTACTGAGTCCAGTGGAAAGTTTTGCATGGATGTATCAGTTTTTGGTTCAGGCTCAAGAGATTTTCCTACAGCACTATCATTACTTCCATTTGGCTGGGATGACAGCACATATTATCTTCATAGTATGAAAGACCACTTCACCATAAGGCGATAAAGACTAGAATAAATGGTATCAGTCTGAATATCTCACAGAGCTGAAGAAGAATAAAGGGCAACTGATTTTTTACAGCAGAAAGAATAGCAGTGTGTTTCAGCTCATTAAGAAAAAGGATGAGTACGTTTCACAAAATATGGCCTTGTGGGCTAAAGCTGTCTCTCTTTGTTCCTTGAACAGTGGAATGAGCCTTTACATCTCAGGCCAATTATCTACCAGCATTCTACAGAAACTGACAAAACGTATACTATGAGCAATGATATGAAAGAAACTAGTTTACTTTGTACCCTGCATTTGCATCTGATTTGTGTGTGTGCACGCAGTCTTTTCCTCTCCCACCAGAAGATGTGAAGTCTTTTATTAGAAGAACAAAAACATTCTCTGTGATGTAAACAACATGGAACACCAAATACTCAATAATTAAAGACCCTTAATATCAGGAAGCCAGGCAGACTACTTAGAAAAAATTATATATATCCAAGGCCAGTATGTGTTTTAAATTGCTATTATAATGCCAATGGCTGGAAGCTACAATGTGGATCCCACTAATCTCAAGGAATGTTAATAGTTAATTCAAGATCCATGCACAGGGCTGTATCTAGGCTGGGCCCAGATGGCACCTGGCCCCATTAATGAGCAGAGGAAGAAAGCTCCAGCTGTGGTGGGCGAGGTGGTAGGTTGTCCTGCTAAACTGTTGATGGTGGCAGTGGGGAAAAGGAAACCTGTCCCTTTCCGCTTGTTGCAATTGAAAGAGCAATTCCCTCCATGCACCTGCAATACATTTGAGAAAAAGCAAAGAGACGTCACTGCTGAAGGATGCACATTCAGTGAATCCTTGGAAAGACAATGGAAACCATGCCATTTCCCTTCCTTCCCAGATGCCTTTGAGCTGATTTCAGTTCACACGCAAAAGGAAGCAGCAGTGGCAAGGAGCAGCCGACAGCCAACAGCCACTCAGCTGCTGGCTTGCTGGTTGCCTTTTACTGAAGGTGTAAAAAGGGGGGGGGGAGAGGAGGAAAAAGAAACCCAGACCACCCATTGGTTGCCTCATTCCACAGTAAGATACCATCATGATGACCACCTGAAGGGAACTGAGCACCCCATTTTAAAAATGTCATTTAATTGAGAGCCAGTGTAGTGTAGTGGTGAGAGTGACGGACTGGGAGCCGGGAGATCCGGGTTCTAGTCCCCACTTGGCCATGGAAGCTCACTGGGTGACTTTGGGCCAGTCACAGACTCTCAGCCCAACCTACCTCACAGGGTTGTTGTTGTGAGGATACAACGGTGAGGAGGAGAATAATGTAAGCCGCCTTGAGTTCCTTGCGAGAGGGAGAAAGGCGGGGTATAAATGCAATAAATAAATAAATAAATAAATAATTATTGATGGAAGTGGTTATTAGTTAGGGATGGCGGAGAATTCCACCACAGATTCCAGTGAGGTTGAATACACTGGCATTCAGCCCTCCGGAATCCGTGGCGGAACGACCACCTGCCCTCCCACCCAGGAACCCCTGGGATGGCACTTACCTGGGGAAGATGTGGTGGCGGCACGGCGGCAGAAGCTGTGGCGGCGGAAGCTGTGGCAGCAGAAGGTGTGGTGGTGGTGGAAGGTGCTGCGGCGGTGGCAGCAGGGGCAGCGGCGGGGGCGGCAGGTGTGGCGGGGTGGCAGCAGAAGGTGCAGCACGGTGGAAGGTGCGGTGGGGGCGGCAGGTGTGGTGGTGCAGGAGGCGGCGGCAGGGGTGGCAGGTGCAGCAGTGGGGGCGGCAGCGGAAGGTGCAGGGGCGGCAGGGGCGGCAGAGGCAGGGGCAGGGGTGGCGGTGGCTGGTCTCCTGGCCGGGCGCGGCCGAGCGCAGAGTATGCAAATGGCAGCAGCTACGGAAGCGGCCATTTGCGTTTGCTATTTTTAGCCGTTCTAGCCTACGTAAATATTTATGTAGGCTAGAACGGTGAAAAATAGCGAATGCAAATGGCAGCTGCCATAGCTGCCGCCATTTGCGTAGGCATTTTTTTTTTACTTTGTCATGATAGGCTACGTAAATATTTATGTAGCCTATCATGGTTACGTACAGGGATGCAAATGGCGGTGGCTACGGCCACCACCATTTGCATCCCTGCTGCCCAGCAGCCGGATGTCCAGCTGCTGGCGGAGCCGGCCGGCAGCTCCGCAGAATCCCCATGGAGCGGAGCCGGCCAGGCAGGACTCTGTGGGGAGGGGCGGAGCCCTCCCCCCCCCACGAAGCAGATCCATGAAACGGTAAGTGACTTTCGTACATCCCTATTATTAGTTGAAGGGAAATTGTTACATAATATTTTCATAGAATCATAGAATAGTAGGGTTGGATGGGACCTATAAGACTGTTGAGTCCAACCCCCTGCTCAGTGCAGGAATCCAAGTCAAAGCATCCCTGAAAGATGGCTAGGGATGGGCGGATCACTTACCCTGTTCTGGGAGGAGGGCTCCGCAGGGGAAGAGGCGATCCATCCCTCCCCCTGGAATCTGTTCAGGCCAGCTCCACTCTGTGGTGATCCTGCGGAGCCAGCTGCCGGCTCTGCAGCG
This sequence comes from Heloderma suspectum, assembly GCF_057233095.1. Classification (NCBI taxonomy): domain Eukaryota; kingdom Metazoa; phylum Chordata; class Lepidosauria; order Squamata; family Helodermatidae; genus Heloderma; species Heloderma suspectum. The sequence goes on along the minus strand of NC_139459.1, from coordinate 240,146,352 downwards.
CTGGCGATATGGCTGGCTGCCATTGCAGTGCCGTATCACTGTGCTAAGTCCGGATGCAAATGGCGTCCACTACGCCATTTGTGTCCTTGTTTTCATGCGATACGCTACGCAAATTATATTTACGTAGATATTTGTGTAGCCTATCGCATGAAAACACAGGGATGCAAATGGTGTAGTGGATGTCATTTGCGTCCAGACTGAGCACAGCGATATGGCATGGCAATGGCAGCTGGCTGGATCTCCAGTGCTGCGGAGCCAGCAGATGGATCTGCAGGATCACCACGTAGAGGAGTCGGCCTGGATGGATTCTGGAGGGGCATGGAGGTCAGTGCTCTGTTCCACCGCAGACCCCAGTGGGGCCGGATTCTTGGAATCCGGCCTCATTGGGGTCCGTGGAGATATTCTCTGACATCCCTACAGATGGCTGTCCAGCTTCATCTTGAATGCCTCCAGTGTGGGAGAGCCCACCACCTCCCTAGGTAATTGGTTCCATTGTCGTATTGCTCTAACAGTCAGGAAGTTTTTCCTGATGTTCAGCCGGAATCTGGCTTCCTGGAACTTGAGCCCATTATTCCGTGTCCTGCACTCTGGGATGATCGAGAAGAGATCCTGGCCTTCCTCTCTGTGACAACCTTTCAAGTACTTGAAGTGCGCTATCATCTCTCCCCTCAGTCTTCTCTTCTCCAGGCTAAACATGCCCAGTTCTTTCAGTCTCTCTTCAAAGGGCTTTGTTTCCAGTCCCCTGATCATCTTTGTTGCCCTCCTCTGAACCCTACTGCAGATGAGGCCTAACCAGTGCTGAGTAGAGGGGAACTAGTACTTCACGGGACTTGGAAGCTATGCTTCTATTAATTTTATATTTATTTTGTTGTTCTTGTTGTTTTATTCACAATTTATTTAATTTATTTTCAATATTTGAGTACAACTCCATATCTAAAACAAGTCTTACTCTAACTGTTAGAACAAGTTCAGTGAATGTTTGTTTTGGCTGATGATGTGTGTGCATGTGTGTGCGTGCATAGCTACTAATGAGGGTGGGAAGGAGAATGATGGGAGAGTTGACTTAGCTGGCAGAAGGGAGATAACTGGATTGAGGGCTAATTGACCCAGAATTGGTCTGAGTAATGAATTTAGGGGAAATTGATTTGGGGGTAATTTTCCTCTTAATTTGGGGAAAGAGATTAATTTCAGAAGAATTTCTCTTCTGATTTTTTATTCTTGTATTGGTTTGCCTTCTGTGAAACAGGCATTCAGTTTGAAGCAGAAAACTGGGTTCAAAGGTGTGGATTCTGTTTCGGGGCATTGGGGAAGGGCAACAGCATTCCACTCTTTGTCCCCAGCATTTGGTATTCAGAGAGGGGTGGGGGAGGAAAGTGTCTGCTATGGCTGGTTGTATGAACCTTCAACCTTGTCTGCATATGAGGAAGAAAGAAGGCTGAGCGTGTTGCCATCTGTCAAGTTTTGGTGTGTATCCTGTCTCTAAAATGGGTATATGATTTCTTTAATTAAGATGAGTCACCAAAAAAAGGTTTCACCATTATAAACCTCAAAATTATATTGCTTAGACAAATGGTACCTATTGAGTTAATAACCTGAAACTTGGCATCCATTATTTACTTGAGATCTATGAATGTGAAACCAATCTGTTACGAATTGGCACAGGTACAGCAAGTTAAAATGTGCTGAACATTTCTACTCCAATTTTTAAACAGCCTGTCATATATTTCTTTAAAGTTTTGGTGAAAACTACTCATGTACTTCATCCAGGCTTGTCGAGGAAACCAATCCTTCATTAGTTTAGTGAAGTTCTGAACAGTGACTCAAAAGTTCTTAAAGCTTTCCTGCTCCATTAAAGCCTGGGAGAGTAACTGCTGACAAAATTATCTCATACACGCTCAGTTTCGTTCTGAAGCTAGAACGCTGAAAGCACTCCAATGTTTGCAGAGGGATTCCTACTCCCCTCAGCAAAGACACTCCCCAGAACTCTGCTGCTACTTTCCATGAGTGTTCACCAATGTTTCCAAGATATACAAAATCATTCTAGACCTTAGGGAACCCCCTTCCTGACAAGCCATGTGACGTTATCAGTGCTATAATAAGGGCAGTGCAATGCCAGAAAATACTCAATATGGCCTTCTTAATATAGACTGCTGTATTGTGTTTCTTTTTCATCCCTCACTCCAAATAAAGTTTTGTTGCAGTTTCTGATGTCTCTTGTGTGGATGCAACATTTTTATGCATTAGTGCATAATTAATACTCAGTTCAGATGTTTTTTAGCCACTTTAAATGTCATGGAATGTGACTGAGCAAGGAAGCATGTGCATGTGTACTTAAGGAAAATGTACCAGTGTACTGTAGTGGTGCACACATTACAGTCACATACCTGTCCTGCATTGGTGGCTGCAATGAACTCTTGAGTGAAGAGACTAACAAAAAGCTAGGGATGTACGAAAGTCCCTTACCTGAACCCGAAGCTTGATTCGCGGTGGGGGGAGGCGCTCCGTCCCTCCCTCAGAAATTCTGGCTGGGGGGGAGGCACCCCGTCCCTCCCCCCCAGAAATTCTGGCCGGGGGGGGAGGTGCCCCGTCCCTCCGGCCGCGAATCCTCCTGTCCTGCCGGGACGCAAATGGCTGCGGCCATAGCTGCCTCTGTTTGCGTCCCTGTAGTGAGCCGTGATAGGCTACGTAAATGTTTACGTAGCCTATCATGGCTGAGTGAAAAAACAAAAACAAAAACCGCTCGTATGCAAATGGCGGCGCCCATGGGCGCCACCATTTGCGTTCCTTATTTTGGCACGTGTAGTCTACGTAAACATTTACGTAGACTATGGCGAAAATAAGGAGAACGCTATTTACGTTCCCATTATTTTTGCCGTAGTCTACGTAAATGTTTATGTAGACTACACATGCCAAAATAAGGAACGCAAATGGCGGTGCCCATGGGCGCCGCCATTTGCATACGCACAGTTTTGTTTTGTTTTTTTTACTCAGCCATGATAGGCTACGTAAACATTTACGTAGCCTATCACGGCTCACTACAGGGATGCAAACAGCGGCGGCAACGGCCGCCGCCATTTGCAGACCCGGCCAGCCAGGATTCGCAATGGGAGGGACGGGGTGCCTCCCCCCCGGCCAGAATTTCAGGGAGGAGGGACGGGGCGCCTCCCCCCCAGCCAGAATTTTGGGGGGAGGAATGGGGCACCTCCCCCCCACCTCGAATCATATTTCGTCAAAAGGTAAATGACTTTCGTACATCCCTATTTCATACATCCCTAGTCACACTTGTACAAATGCAGCATGAAGGGAAAGATCAGGAACCTTCTCTTTGTTTGAATAAAAAGCACACTCTGCAGATGTGCAGGGAATGGACAAAATGAGGAATAAACATACCAGGGAATATGAAGAACAATATTCTTCCATTGTATAATGATCCCCCTGGAATCCTCTCTGGGGGGGGAGGCGCTCTGCGCCTCCCCCATGGAATCCTGGCCGTCCGGCTCCACTCTGCGGGGATTCCGCAGAGCCGCCGGCTGGCTCCGCCAGCAGCCGGACATCTGTAGTCAGCCATGATAGGCTACATAAATCTTTACATAGCCTATCACGTCTGACTTAAAAAACAAAAACAAAAATGTGTGTACGCAAATGGTGACAGCTACAGCCGCCACCATTTGCGTACCTTATTTTGGCCCGTCTTAGTCTATGTAAATATTTACGTAATTCACAAAGCAGAAAGACAAATACCACTACAATAGTATAATCCTATAAATACAACCAGCACTTAAGTGTCTGTTTTGCCTCCAGTATTTGTTTTTTCCTTACTTGCTCTTGCCACAGATTTTAATTCCTTCAAGAAAATATTAATATTAAATATTAACCTTTTCATGACATGACCTCCAAATGTGATCTCCATTGAATCATGCTTTCACTTAATTTTGCTTCTAATCAGGTATTTTTATCAGCTCTTTTGGCTTTTGTTTCTATTTTAGGAATACCTCTCTTTGCTTCCAAGTGGCATTTTCCTTTATTCACTTACCTCTTAGGATTAGATGCTGATACATTTCTGTATACTCAGTGTTATCTTAAATCCATTATATGTCCTAATAACTTCAAGAGAGGTCCTGCATGACATATGTCATCATTCCATTTAATTAAGAAAACTGAAAGGTATCCCACCCCACCCCAGGAGTTTTATTTTATTTTGAAATGAACTTAGAAATCTAGGCAACAACAAAAGAACACTCATAACAATACAACAAAATCACTAAAGGAATAAAGAAACTCAGGGATTTGATATAAAACTGTAGATAATCCTAGTCTACCAGATTTTATCTATCCACTGCTGTTTAGCTGGTTAATTTGGAGACTTCCAATTACATGCTATACATTACTTTTCTGCTGTATACAAGTGTTTAAAAATACTTAATGCATTGGAAACTACCTGAGGCCCACTTGCACACCCACAGAAGTTGTGCTTTCATGAACATATTTAGAAATTGTGGTTTAATTCCTTTCCATCTAGTAAGACCGATTCAAAACAAGGTGCTTATATATCACGACTGACAAAATATTCTCTTTTAAAAAGCTTTTATGTTTTACTTTCTATAGTCTAGAAAGTGGCAGTTTCTTTGATTTGTAACCATGTTTAAGTGTATGCTCATTGTTAGTATTACTTCCCACAGACACATTGTGCCAACATTTACTTTTAACTTAGTGGAATTGTTTCTTAGTAGGCCTTTACATAACTTTTTGCTTGTTTTCCATGTATGGGATATTATGGATACCTGATTTCATGTAAAGCAAATCAAAGATTTGAACTGAGAATATCTTTTAAAGCAATTTGTTATTTCTGATACGGATGTGCAAACTCACCCCCGTCCAGGTTCTCCAGATGCCCGCCCAACCCCTGCCCCTGCCCCCGCTCACCAGTCCCCAGACCACACTCGAGCCCCTCCCACTCTCAGAAAGCAGCCCACATTCACCCCAGCGCCTCTTCAAGCTCTGCAGTCACCATTTTTAAAAGAAATAAAATGGCGATTGCAAAAATGCTCATTTTGTATGCACGAAAATGCACATTTTTGTGAATGCGCATATTCTCAAGTGCGAAATGCACATTTTTTTGTGAAAGCACACATTAGTGTGTTTGAGAAAATGTGCATTTTCGCATACGTGAATACCAACATTTGCAAAAATGAGCATTTTCGTGTGTGCGCAAATATGCACATTTTTGAGATGGTTTTATTTCTCAAAAAATGGTGACCGTGAAGCTTGACGAGGCCACTGGTATGAGTGCAGACCATTCGCTGAGTGTGGGCAGGTGGTGAGCAGGGGTTTGGCTTGTGGGGCTTGGGGATGCGGGCAGGAGCAGATCCACCAGATTCCCAGACTGAATCGGGCGCCCGCGCCATCCTAATTATTGAAGATACAGAGCAGAATTGAATTAATGTACTATTTAATTTATTTAAATGCATTAAAAAAATTTAAGTAGGGATGTTGGAGAATTCCGCCACGGACTCCATTGAGGCTGGATTCTTTAGAATCTGCTCCCCTGGAGTCTGTGGCGGAATGAGCTACCCCCCTGCCACCCCCCAAAATCCCCCCCCGGAATGGACCTACCTGGCGGCGGCGGTGGCTCCGGCGGTGGCTCTGGGTTGTCTTCTGGCTGCTGCCGGGCTGCAGCCGCAAATGGTGGCCACTATGCTGGCTGCCATTTGCGTCCCTGCCAAGCCATGATAGGCTATGTAAGTATCTCCGTAGCCTATCACAGCAAAAGGCAGGGATGAAAATGGCAGCTGCTAGGCCATTTGTGCCCCTGCTCTTTGCCGTAATAGGCTACGTAAGTGTCTATGTAGCCTATCACAGCAAAAGACAGGGAGGCAAATGGCGTAGCAGCTGCCATTTGTGTCCCTGCCTTTTGCCGTGATAGGCTACGTAGATACTTATGTAACCTATCACGGCTTGGCAGGGATGCAAATGGTGGCCGGCATAGCGGCCACCATTTGTGACCACAGCCCGGCAGCAGCTGGAAGTCTGGCTGTGGCTGGGGAGGATTCCGGGGGGGAGGGACGGATCGCCTCCTCCCCCTCACAACGGACTGCCGGCCGGAACAGGGTAAGTATTTTGCACACCCCTAAATTTAGGAGTGTTGAGTTGGCAACTATCTATTTTGGAAAAATAATGAGATCGTAGAATTTCTGTAATTGACTCCTGTGGTCTAAGGATTATATATAGTTTTTCCTTGTGGGATTTGTGCTTGATGTTTCAACAAGATTTTACTGTAGTGCTAAATATAATCAAAGACATGGCTTAGAAACGACAGCCTTGATGCCTATTGAACATTATATATATATATATGGGTCCATAAGAGGAAGAATATACACTAGGCAAAATATAACTGCCTCACCATGCCTATAACAATCAGAAATCTTAGAAGAGGTCCCCATGGTTTTAAGTTTATGGTGAAGATGTACTTGAGATGTTAGAGAATTCTGCCACAGATCCCAGGGAGGCCGAATTCCAGTGGATTTGGCCCCACAGAATCTGTGGCGGAACGGAGCAACCCGCCCCACCACCCCGCGAAAGCCCTGCGAAACGGAGCCTACCTGGCTGCAGCTCCGGTGGTGGCAGCGGCTCTGGGCTGCAGTTGCAAATGGCGGCGGCTACGCTGGCCACCATTTGCATCCCTGGCAAGCCATGATAGGCTACGTAAGAATCTACGTAGCCTATCATGGCTCAGAGCAAGGATACAAATGGTGTATCAGCCGCCATTTGTGTCCCCTCTTTTGCAGTGATAGGCTACGTAAATCTTTACGTAGCCTATCACGGCTCAGCGAAGGGACACAAATGGCAGCCACTATGCAGGCCACCATTTGCATCTGCAGACCTGCAGTGCAGATGTACCCAGCTGGCGGCTCCGCAGAGTTGCCGTGGAGTGGAGCCAGCCGGGGTAGGATTTTGGGGGGAAGTACGGAGCACCTCCCCCACACCGCGAATGTCACCCTTCGTAAAGGTAAGTGACTTTCGTACATCCCTAAGATATACAGTCAGGGCCAGAAATATTGGTCCCAGACGCCAGTGATATGGCAATGGCAGCTGTATTGCTGGCACTCCGGAGCCGGCTGGTGGGGAGGATCTGACCAGGAGGTGGAGGTAAATCTGGCCTCACGGGGATCCGTGGAGGATTTCTCCCCCATTGCTAAAATTATGTCAAAATGTTCATGTCCTGTGAAGGAGAACTTTTCAGGTTTCTGCTGTAGTCCCATTTATACACCTTTATCATGGCCCCCTGAACAGCTCTTGCTACTTTCGTTCCAGCATGATTTAGTCCACTACTGGTTAATGCATATAGGGGAGATATAGTTACAAGATGGGGGATACTTGGCTCAACAATACTACAAGCGACAAGGATCTTGGAATTGTTATAGATCACAAGTAGGGATGGCGGAGAATTTCTCCCCGAAACTTCGGGGGGCCAAGCGCCAACATGTTCAGCCCCCCGAACAAGTTTCAGGGAGAAATTCTCCGCCCCCCCACCCCCCGCACTCCCCCGAGATGGGACTTACCTTTCCCAAATGTCCCTCCTGGCGGTGGGTCCGGCTGGCGGTTTGGCGGGTGTTCGTCCGGGGCGGGAGCGGCAGCCGGTCTTTCGACCGGCTGCCACCGCCGCCATTGCAATAAAAGAAAAACAAACAAAAACGCCCCTGTGATAGGCTACGTGACGGTTAACGTAGCCTATCACGGCTAGATTTGCAAAGTCAGCTGTGATAGGCTACGTAAATCGTCACATAGCCTATCACGGGTGACTTTAAAAAAAAAAAAAGCGCTTACGGATAATGGCGGCCCCCATAGGGAGCCGCCATTCCCGTTCCTTATTTGGTCGCTGTAGTCTACGTAAAGATTTATGTAGACTACGGCGAAAATAAGGGCAACGCTTATAAAATAAGGGCAACGTTTATAAAATAAGGGCAACGGCTGCCACCCCCACCCCTGACGAAGACCCGACGAACCGCCGCTGGGAGGGACATTCGGGAAAGGTAAGTCACGTCCCGGGCGGGGCGGGGGGGTGCAGAGAATTTCTCCCTGAAACTTCTTCGGGGGACCAAACAAGTTGGCGCTTGGCCCCCCAAAGTTTCGGGAGAAATTGTCCGCCAACCCTAGTTTTTTTTCTTTTTTAAAGTCAGTTAAAAAAAATCTAGCCATGATAGGCTACGTAAATCTTTACGTAGCCTATCACGTCTTTTTTTTTTAAAGACTAGACATGGTGGCGGTGGCAGCCAGTCAGAAGACCAGCCGCCGCAGCTGCCGCCGCTGAAGTCACCACTGGAGCCGCCGCCGCCCGGAAGAGCCGCCCAGTCCCAGGGGGGATCCGTTGGTGGGTGGGGGGTGGCAGGCCATTCCACCATGGAGTTTGGGGGGGCGAATGCACTGGCATTCGGCGTCACCGAGATCCGTGGCTGAATTCTCTGCCATCCCTAATCACGGCAAGCAAAACAAAAAAAACCCGCGTACGCAAATTGCAGCGGCTATGGCCGCCGCCATTTGCGTTCCCCTTTTTTCACTGTTTTAGCCTACGTAAATATTTACGTAAGCTATTATGGTGAAAAAAGGGGAATGCAAATAGTGTAGTGGGTGCTATTTGCGTTCCTTTTTTCCCCACCGTAATAGCTTACGTAAAGATTTACATAGGCTAAAACGGCAGGAAAAAAAGGAACGTAAATGGCACCCACTATGCTATTTGCTTTCCCCTTTTTTTTCGCCGTAATAGCTTACATAAATATTTACGTAGGCTAAAACAGTGAAAAAAAGGGAATGCAAATGGCGGCCGCTGTAGCCGCCGCCATTTGTGTACACGTTTTTTTTTCCCCCGGAAGGCTGCCCAGCGGCAGGATGTCCAGCTGTGGGCGGCCCCAGCCAGCGGCTCTGTGGAATCTTCGCGGAGCGGAGCAGAGCCGGCAGGATCAGGATTTGGGAGGGAGGTGCAGAGCACCCCCCCCCACCGCGAATCACCCCGTCAAAAAGGTAAGTGACTTTCATACATCCTTAGTGGCAAGAAGCATCTGACACTCCTCCACCAACACTTCTGACTATTTATTGTCTTAGAGATAAATTTGAAGCAACAGGTGCAGTGGCTAATGCACTGAAATCTGGATGTCCTAGGACATCTATGACAGAGGAAAATGAGATGAGAATCACTCTGACAGTTGTGAACAGTCTGAAAAAGTCCACACGACTTGCGTCTAAGCAGCTATCCATACCTAGAACATCCTTGCAACGCTTAATGCGTAAATTGAAATTGAAGCCGTACCGTCCCAGACTGTTACATGGTCTTCTGGAGGACGACCCAGTCCATCGGCTGCAATTCTGTGAGATGATACGTAACCAAATCTCTAACGAACCAGACCTTCTTGATAAGATCATTTGGTCAGATGAGGCTTCTTTCAAGTTGTCAGGCCACGTGAACAGGCATAACTGTGTATATTGGGCAGATGAAAATCCCCATTTGACTATCACATCTCAACTGAACCAGCCAGGCATCACAGTGTGGGGTGCACTGTCCAGCGAAGGTGTTGTAGGACCAGTTTTCCTCGATACAACTGTGGATAGTAACAATTACCTAAACATGTTATGTGAAGTTGTAGTGCCACAACTCAGAACCAGGGCTAACTTCACCGAACTGCTCTTCCAACATGATGGGGCACCTCCTCATTATGCTTTTGCAGTAAGGGACTATTTTGACAACACCTTCCCACAGCATTGCATTGGATGATGTGGCAGCATTGAATGGCCACCAGGTTCACCCGAATTACCACCAATGGACTTCTCTTTGGGGGGCATAGTAAAGAATAAGGTTTTTGAGAGGAATCCCCTGGACAGTGGATGAGTTAAAAGAGTTCATCTCGGAAGCATTTATGGACATTGATGCGGACCGGAATTTGTGTCGTACTGTGTGTCACAGTGTCCTAGACAGGTTCGAGGAATGTTGCAAAATTGATGGAATACATTTCGAGCACTTATGAGATTAAACAGTGTTAAACAAATGTAAATATAATAAACAATGTCATAAAATGCAAATAAACTATATTGTATACCTACTTTTGGGCCACTCTGTATATGGCATCCAAAACAAAACAAAAAATACAAATAGGCCAACAACTCGACAATTCTGGCTCAGATTAAGCACTGCGAGTCTAGTCTTAAAGTTGATGCAAATTAAAGTTGGCAATATGGCTGTCATGTACAAGAAAAAGAAATATAATATTTAACTCTTTTAACTCAAAATGACTTCACGTTAAGTACAATATTCACACACATAACACTTTAGCACTGTACAGATGTTACCTGTGTGTAGGGATGTGTGGATGTGTAAAACCAACTCTGTGTGTGTTTCACAGACTGTCAGGCACCTTTAGTTCCATCGTCCGCTCAGCAATGGAAACTTTTTTTCAAAAAGTTTCCGAATTTGCACAAATCCATAGTTGCGCAAATTTGGGCTTGCAGAAATGCACAAATCCCCCCCAAAAGAGCACTGCCCCAAATATGCATTTTTTACACTTTAGCTTAAAAAATGGGGGGAAATGCACACTTCTGGCTGGTCCCCCCCCCCTTTTCTGTATTTTTCTATTATTAAATTTGTGTAAAAGTTGTAGAATTTTTTTCAGCAGATCCTGGAGGCTCCAATTGTGGCGGGGCTGTAAATCTAGTCTGTGAATCCAATCCCTATTCCCAAAATAGATTCAGAACTTTGGATAGCTCCTTTAGAGTTCTGACTGGTTCTGACTGAAACCCAGAATGGATTCACAGCCCCACCAAAATCAGAGCCCCTAGCCTCCACTGACCTTTTTTGGTCTAAACATGCATAGTATTGCACCCTAAATAATTAACTACTGGAAAGGACTTCTATACAATAGCTTTTCTGTGCTTAAGGTGTAGCACAGGATAGCCCAGCACATTACGTTGTTCTCCTGTTTGGTGTGAAGATCTCTGTGCCGGTGGCTGCCCATCCCTGATACTGCCATGAAAACTGAACTGCTCCTCACTAACAAGCCCTGACTACAATTCCAGTAACAGTATTTTGGATCTGTTACAAAATAAAGACTACGACGTTCTCCTGCTATATACAATTAATTGAATGATCAGTCCTTAAAAGCGGGGGTGGTGGTGGTGGGGGGGAGATTTACAGTGCACCTTGCTCCAAGACATCAAGAAGATTGTGCCATTAAGCAACAGCACATAAATTGTGTCAGTTCTACAATTTATCTTCCTTGGTAACACCAAACAATATTACCTTAACTGGATAATTAAATACATAACATCTTGGCTCTTTAACAGCACAATGTTAGTAACTGCCGAGTTCAACAAATTAAATATGCAGATATGCACCCACAGATCCTGTCCTGAAATGAACACTAAAGAAGGCCTAATTAAAATAGGAGTTAAAATTCAGCAAGACACAGAAAAAAAAGACCAATACTGTTTGAAAACACCCCTTAAGAACAATCCATGACCATCTTTAACACTCTGTCTCTCCCTCTTGGTGAATAATCCACTCTGTTAAAATGTGTGTCTTTCCCCATTCCAACCTCAACCTCAACAATGAGTAGCTCTCTGGAAACCTAACTTTAACCATATCCTTTGCTGTAGCTGTTGTAAAAGCAAAACTTCCCCGCTGTTACAAAAACGTGTAACTATTACAGCCTCTTATAAAAAGAAAGCGGAACAAATGTAGGGAGCTTTGCCACCCTTCTTCTCTAAATCTCTCCAACCCTCATTCCTTTTTTAATCAGGGCAGGATGAGGATCTGCTGATGTTAGGTAAACAGGGCAGCTTCTCTTGAACCTGCTGGTCAAGGGCAGCATCTGTGCCCTGTTTTCTCAAAAGGTCTCCTGCCACCTTTCAAAGTGTTTCCGCCAGGTTTGGAGCAGCATTACCAATAGTTGCTGCTTGCTATCTATCTATCTATCTATCTATCTATCTATCTATCTATCTATCTATTCATTTCATTTCTATATCGCCCAATAGCCAAAGCTCTCTGGTAGGGGGTTGATACCAATCCCCGGCAGTACCCATGAACCAGTAGCCTTTTGAGGCTACTTGTGTAGAATGGATGTGCATAAGCAGGGTTTGCATCATAATTGCAGACCTTGGCTCCCAACACACGTGTGTTAGAACAACTATCTGTGTAGATGGCTTCGTTTAGACATTCTAACGAACACACAACATTGGGGGCCAGAGTTTATGCACGCTCATTCTGTACGAATGAACTGGGTCAATTTTTTATTGGAACTATGAGGTGTAATCTAGGAGGCACATGTGCATATTAACTGTTGGTGAAGCAGTCTAATGGCTTTATTCTGTTTTTGTATCCTACAGCTATGTAACAAGAAGGACCATTCTGCCTTCCAAATTATAGAATGGTAGTTTTCTCTTTTAAGGCTGCAATACCTATACCCACTTACCTGGTGGTAAGCCCCACTGAACTCAGTGGGACTTAATTCTGAGTAGACATGCATAGGATTGCACTGTCAGTCTTAGAATGTTTTTCTAACTCAAATGAACTGTATGTACATTTCCTAGAATGTTATTCCTTCTTGACGCTAACATTTCCAAATTGTTCCTCATTGTTAGGGACATCACTGATTAAATTGTTCCCCTTTCTTCTTACTTGGGATATGTCCAAGTTTCAATCATTCATCGTTATTAATGCTTCTGCAACTAGTTAATGCCTGGAAAACACTATGTTATTCCCTAAGTGCTTGCACAATGCTTCTTTTCATGTGGCGAGCAAGTAGCTAAAAAGGAAGCCCAACTTATTTACACTATCTGACTCTTTTCTCACTTCTTATGGAATATGTGAAGGGGAAAGCCAGTGCCTTTCAGCAGCCAAGTCAGCCAGAACTGAAGAGAGGCAGTTGGCATCTAAAGCTCTACCAAACTGTTTGTTCGCTTGCTGCAGAAGGAAGGAAGGAAGGAAGGAAGGAAGGAAGGAAGGAAGGAAAGTAGTGGGCTACTACTTCAGCTAAGGCCTGAGTAGAAACCCCTACCTGTATGAAGTCTAATCATTGGACTGCTTTGGCAGCCACCTCTGGGAAATGGGAGTTTCGAGGACCACCACAGGAGGTCACCTCCAAAGGTGATGTCCACTTCATGTTGCCATTTAAAGGAGCAGTGAGGGCAAGGACACACCTCTTTTTTTGGCCCTACTGAGCCTGTCATGACAGAATAGGAGGGCTGGTTAGACAGGGACAAGACCAATTCTCAGTACCAGTTTCCAGAACACTCTAGGGAGAATGGTCTGTTTGCATTTTCAGGTAGCTTTGGAGGGCCTCCTTCGACCTCAGCCTATTATTGTGGCAAAAGGGCATAGCGGAGGTTTTGTGTTCCTGGAATGTATGTGCCTTGCTACTAGATAGGATGAAATGGCTGCATCACTCTGTCAGCTTATTTTTAGGTTGATAGGGGGAACTATCAACCTAAATTTAGAGGTTTTGGGGATGCCTTTGTTACTGCTATCACAACCCCATTTTCTTTTGCTTTTCTTTCAGTTGTGTTGAATTAAGTATTTTTATGGTTGCTGTTCTGAGCTGTTTGCTGTTTGCTGATTGTATATTTAATATTTAGAAGTACTGTAATTTTTTTTTTAAAAAAAATTCTCCTTCAGGTCCTCTAGTGTGCAGTTTAGGCTGTATATAACATGTGTGTGCATGTTAGGATTTCACTGGCATTCTCTGTTGTGGTGAGACAGAACCCCCATTTGGAGGTTCAGACAGATGGGAGACAGAGCACCATGATGAAGTGAATCTTGGGCAGGGAAAGATACGTTGTTGGAGGTAGAACAGGACAGGAAAGGTGATGAGGGTTCAGACATTTGTATGCTGCACCCCCCCCCCCATGCTTTTCAGTCCTTCCTCCAGTACAGGAGTGGAGACCTTACTTTCTTTTGTCCCTAGTCAGGATGGAATGGAGCTCTCCAACTGAATACAGGATATTTATTTATTATTAACATTTATATACCACCTTATCTGCTTAAAAACCATCAAGGCCATGCACAACAATTTAAAACAATAAAACCTTAAAACAATCAACATGAGAATATGAAAACAGTAAAAATAGTAAAATAGTAAAAATATTTAAGCATTAAAAACTGCATGTATTAAAAAGATAAATTGAAGAGATGTGTCTTCACACCCTTTCTAATGGTCAAGAGAGTGGGGGACAATCAAAGTTCTTGAGTGAGAGCATTCCATAGTTTGGGGGCAACACAGGAGAAAGCCCTTTCACCCATGCCCAACAAATGGGCCTCTGTGGGTAACAGTGCTCTCAAAAGAGCCTCTCCTGCTGATCTTTATACTCAGGCAGGTTTATAGCAAGACAGGCAGTCCCTTGGATAGCCAGGTCCTCCTGAGCCATTTAGGGCTTAGTGGTTAAAACCAACACCTTGAATTGCACCCAGAAAGTAAGTGACAATTAGTACAGGTCTTTCAGGACAGGTGTAGTATGGTCGTGATACTGTGCACAGGGTAGCCCCACGTAGAGCACATTGCAATCACATAAACATGATGTAACAAGGCATGGATAACTGTTGCCAAGTCAGACCAACTCAGGAACAGTCGCAGCTGGCACACCAAATGTTGTTGTGGAAATACACTCTTTGCCATCCCTGTCACCCGAAGCTCCAGGGGCAGCATAGGATCAAGGAGCACTCCCAAGCAATGGACCTGATCCTTCAGTGGGAGCATAATCCCTTCCAGAGCAGGTTGACTCCCAATCCATGAGTCAGGCTTTCTACTGACCAACTACACTTCACTTTGTCTAGGTTTAACCTCAGCCTGTTCACCCTCATCCACCTCACTATAAAAGTCAAGCAACATTCAAGGATTTTGAGTGCTTCTTTGATGTTAGGTGACAAAGAACAGTAGAGATCAGTGTTATCAGGTATTGGTGGGTCCTTACTCCAAAGATCTGAATTACCTCTCCCAGCACTTTCCTGTAAATACTAAACAATATGGGGGACAAGATACAAACCTGTGGGACTCCATAGGCCAATGGTCTGGACTCAAACAGTAATCCCCCAGCACCACCTTCTGAACACAGCCCAACAGAAAGGACTGGCACTACTGAAAAACAACACCCCAAGGCCCAGTCCTGCCAGGCTGTCCAGACGGATAACATGGTCAATGGTATTTAAAACCACCAAGAGATCCAGGAGAACTAATAGGGTTGCACTCCCCACATCCAGCTCCCAAGCATGGGTCATCCATCAAGGTGACCAAAGCAGTCTCAGTCCCATATCCTAGCCAAAAGCCCAATTAAAATGAGTCCAGATGATCAGTTTCATCCAGATGCGTCTGGAGTTGCAACACCACTGTCCTGATCAACTTAGCCAAGAATGGTATATTTCAGTTAGATATAGTTATATCTCATGCATCAAGGGAAGATTTCTTTAATAAAGTTCTTATTACTGCTTCTTTAAGGAACAGGGACTAAACATCTCCTTGTGCAAGGAGATATTAATCACTTCCATTAGCCATGGCATCAGTCCCACCTTGGCCAATTTAATCAGCCAAGGGTGGAAAGAGTTGAATACACAGGTGGTGGCCCTCACCACTCCAGATATCCTGTCCACATCCCTGAGATCCACAAGCTGAAAAGAATCCAAAACAACTGGACAAGCAGTAGCTGAGGTTACATCACTCTGACCTGCCCCAACAGCAGAGTCTAAGTCAAAGCAAATCAGAGCAACATCTTCTGCAAAGAAAAAAGCAAATTGTTCACAACAAAAGGAAATGGAAGCTACATTTAGACTACTATGCAAGCTTACTGTTTGTAGCTTACAATTCACAGCTTCCCCATTTATGTAAATGTCTTTGTTAACTGATGGGAAAGGATCAAAAGATAAAATTATCAAAACACTGAAAGTGTCAAGACTTTTTTTTCTTTGCTCAGCGGAGAAACTATCTGCAAATAACGAAGAGCATCATCTAAATCACCTTGCTCAGTAACAACACAGGCCTTTGTGTGATTATTTGAATTGGACTATTTTAAAATAAGGCTGTTTTAGTTTTATGGCAGCTCATAACATGCAATCAGCCATCCTTTAATAAAACCAAATTAAGCACTGCAAAGTCAATGGGTAGAGAGGGTTTTAGGGCGCAATCCTATGTCCCCTAGACAGCATCCTAGGGTGATATAGGATAGTTTGTTTTCTGGAATCTGAGGTCTGAACCAGGCCTCTGACCTTGGAGCCAGAAACTGTGCGCCCTGTTTCCTCCCCCACTCTCTCATAGCTGGTGCAGTTCTCTCCATGCTGGCTATGTCTCTGTGCTCAAAAACAGTGCATGGAGACGGTGAAAAGGGGGCAGGGAGGGGAGGAGATGGAGGAAGATTCTTTACACAGCTTCCTATGTGCATCCCAGCTTCTTTCCCTCCCTGCAATAGCCCATCTAGGGAAAATGCAGGGTGGCCGGAGCATAAAGGTGAGGACTTCAGAGGCTGCTGACTATCAAGACAGGATTGCATCCTTATTTTTGCAGAACCCCAGGATAGGACATATGATAAACTGAGAATTGAGTCATGCTTCAACACACAGTAGCTTGACCTAAAGATAACATTCTAATTCCCAGAACAGTCAGATGGCCTATTCAAGCACCCAAAACATTTAAGAACAAAAAAATTAAGCAGCTTATATAACGTAAAAATGCCTGTCAGTTTCCACATATAATGAAACCAGTGGGTTTAGCTGTGATAAACAGGGATACTCCCTATATTGGCTGCAGTGCTCTGTTTCAGGGGTGGCACAGGCAGGATAGAACCAGAAAATTGGTTCTGTGATGCTTTTTTTTCTCACTAAGTAATCAGTGGTAGAGGCAACCTGATGACTGATGTAAGAAAAGCAAGGAACATATTTCCTGGCAATGTAGGTCTTACCAGAACCATTTCCCTAAACACACCTTGCAGAAGTGCCAGTTCTGATTTTTTTCCTAGTACCAAAAATCAATGGAATACTCTGATTGAAACAATACATGGACCATAGTAAAACTGGACTTGGTAATGACTGACATTTGCTTACTGAAGGTGGGGGGAGAAAATTATGGCAAGGGTGCAGGGATGACCACATGAAAAATAGGTGGAAGAAGACAGGGTGGGGAAAAACTAATGCTAAAGACAATCAGGTAGTTTACCTGTGTATTCCACTCCTGCATTAACATTTTGAGTGTTTCAATTAAGTCCCCTGTAACTAGCTCTTCTGGAGCAAAGTCTAACGAAGCGTAGAACCTGCTGTCCATAAAAATCAAAACAGAGCTATATCTTGTGAAAATGATAACTTTCTGACAGCACTGCCTCCCTCTGCTGCCTAGTAATGAGTGAGTTGGACACCTCCTGACAGCTCAACCTCAGATAAATATTTCAAACATATCATGCAAGAGATTCACAGATCAATCCCCACCTCCATGAAACCAGTGGAGTGAGACAGAAAGCCATTTTGAACTGGCGCAGCAGAGCAGAACACAATGAGAAGTACTTTCAAAACACACACACACCCTGTGCCTGTTGATGTTTCAGGAAGAGAGTTCAGATAACAGAGGTAATACTTTGGTCTGTAGTTCTCATGCCTCGACTACTGCAACACAAACTGGCACATAAAAGCATTTCCTAGCATACAATTAAGTATCAGTGAATCGGCCACAAACACATTTGAAATTGTACTATAAACTATTGTATAGAGTAGAAAACTATTGTGTAGAAAGGTTTCTTTTTAAATTCCTAGATGATTCTGTCTAAGGATGAATAAAGAATTAAGAAAAAAACAAAGCAAAAAAAGGAAGAGTATAACTTGGGAATAAGAATGCAAGCATTTTAGTTTCACCTCCAAAGAAATTGGTGCAGTGGGGAAACTATTACTTACATTTGGTTGATGAGAAAATTAAAAAATGCTGGGTGTAAAGACTCCTGCTCTTGCAAAGTGCTTTAAACCCCATGTCCGTCTTCTGAGCTGCAAGAGCTATCACTGAATTTCAGCTAAATACAAACAGATCTCTCTGCAGACCGATGAAACCAGCCCATGGCATTTTAAATGGCTAAGAATGTTAGAATTATAGTGATTTGCTCATACTAGGGAAGTGACAGAACTTTGCTTGCGTATCCCAGAAGAAACAGCAGTCAGGATGGGTCATGTATTGAGCACACAAAGGATTTGGATGAGCTATAAAGCTGAATTTCCCCTTCTCATTCATCCCAGCCCAACTCCCTTTAGGGCAAGAGAGAAAGAAATCACATACATCTAGGCCCTCTTAGACCAACAAAGACTTGTCTAATGACCACCAGATCCTAGGGAACCAAACCCTGACAGGTTACACTGATGAAGCTTCCTCATCTGCATGAGGAAGACTCAGTGAGCTCATCATTGTAATTCCAGGAGCTATTCTTTCAACTAAGGATGGACAGACTCCTCTCAGTCCTGTCCGGTGATCAACAAGCTATCATTGCCACCTGCACGGCTGCGCTGCAGGAGCTACGGGATGGCTCGGCAACCACCTGGAAAGTGCTGCGAGGCCGTCCATTGCCTTATTGAGTCGCCATTGTGGACAGAAATCACGGCTCAGTTACTTCCACAAATCTAACGTTGCATCAATGGATGCCTTAAAGGGGCAATGACTCAACACTACAGGTTACCCCTGGTAAGCCCTCCACAGCCTGGTATGCGAGGTCTGGGTAGTTGGGTGGGGGAGTCCATTGGAGTCCACCCCCTCCTGAGACTCTCGTGCCATCACTACTTTAACCCCTAGCACATGTGACACCCTTTCATAGACACAAATCAGTTCATTAACTTAACTCCTTGCTCCATTGCTTCTTCCAAGACAGGCTTGTTGTTGGTGTGCTTATAAAAGCTGAAGCACAAAGAAGGTTAAAAAAAATACACACACGTATAAACACCCCAAAATGCAATCTCCCTTGTCCAAGTCAATATTACTTAAGGTGCAGAAAACTCAGAACACCAGCTAGTTGCCTTGTTTAGGGGTGGCTACAGACTGCTGTAATGAATCCACATTGCAGTGGGGAGACAACATGCCAACCCTTAAATAGACTAGAGGTCATGGATTTCCCATTCATTGATTGATTAAATAGAACTAAGAATTCAAATCTGATCATTTACTTTACTGAATGCCCTTAAAGAAATGTCATCAAACACACCACCCAATCCTCACATCATTAAAATGGTTATAGACTGAGAGAGCTGAAACTAATTAGCTGTATTTATGCAAGGAAAAGATCTGACTAAACCTGGAATATTGAAGCCTAATCAAAAGTATTCCTGAAGTGGAGACCCACAGATAACTGGAAAACTTCAGTACTTTTTTTTATAAATAGCCTACAGTGAAAAGGGGTGTTCCTGCAGTCCTTGATGTATAGGTTGCCTGACCCTGTGTGAAGTCCTGCACAGCACTGCAATCCTGAAAGAATTACTACAGCAATGTGGACGGCTGATTTTTGCAGTGTAACACTGAAGGGGCTCCAGGGCTGCTCTATCTTAATTAATGTAAAATGTGAATTATAAATGGATTGGCATTTATGAGCTCCTTTAATTTCAGGAGATTAACTCTGAAGAAATGCTGACCCTTGGTGGTTACGTTCCATTTAAGTTGTTTGTCTTTTGGCATAACTGAAGGCCCTAATATATGAAAAAAAGGTCACTGAATGAGTTTTATTCAGCTGATATGGAACTTAGCTGTAGATACAGTAATGAATACGAAACAAAGAGAATTTTGAGATAAGTCTTAAACTTTCAACCCTTTGTTCCAGTTGTAAATCTCAACTGGGCCCAATTCCTTTCTTTTTATAACTGCATCAAAACCATACTATGAATTTGTAGCTGCTATAAATGCTTAATGTAAGACCTCATTGTGCAGAAGAGTGTTAGAACACTGTCTTTAAATGTTTTTAAAGCAACATTTTACAGCATACTGCCCCCGCCCCCCACTACATAGTATAAAAATGACAGAACTTCAATGTCAAATTCATAATAAGTATTCAAACATCAAAAAACCTGTAGGTTTAAAAGACCAGACGATAAGGCTATCTCATGTTGGTCCAAACTCCACAAAGCCAGGAAACTGGAAGCTAAGGCTTCCAATCACAATTATCTGATGCACTCTGTGATCAGTCATGATGTTGTGCAATGTCACAAATTGTGCTTGTTTACAACTTACCCTCCATGCACCCACACTTTTCCTGGGTCTTTCAGTCTTAAATCCAGATTGGGAGGATGGAGTGCCTGGGACTAGCAAAGATGCTCCATGTTGTCCTGGTCCTGTATTGCCTTATATAGCATCTGAATCTTACTGTATTGCTAGAGGAATCCTACTGTGAGGTTCCCCATGTGTAT
This sequence comes from Heloderma suspectum, assembly GCF_057233095.1. NCBI lineage: Eukaryota > Metazoa > Chordata > Lepidosauria > Squamata > Helodermatidae > Heloderma > Heloderma suspectum. Next base: position 240,125,975 of record NC_139459.1, on the reverse strand, counting down.
TTGTTGCTTTCACCAGTAGATTGCAGGATGGGTTGAACAGTGAAAGGGAGCCCCCTTCTTGCACCCCTCACCATCCTTATATTATTTTTGTGTTTCGCTACCAGTTAAGCCTGTATTACATTGTAATTAAAGTTTTTTTATTATTATTCTGGTTTTTCCATTGCACCAATAGGAATGAGACCAAAAAAAAAATCATTCAACACCACATTGAGATTTCCAGCAGCAGGCATGCTGCAAGATTTTGGGGGCTGCTTTCTAAAATGAGATGATTGGTTGTGACAGAATAGGTTTGGAGTCTGAAAGGAAAATATTCATTCTCTACCATAATGAGATTTCCACTAGCATGCATACTGTAGGACCTACCCATGGTTGCCTTGGATCTTGAGATTCTTGGTGAAGATAAAACAATGTGGTGGTATGGTGTTGTAGATTAAAACAAGTGATAAGTGGAAGACTTAAACATCCTCTTCCAGCACATTACTTATTTGTTTCAGACAGCATCTTCCCAATATCACTTCACCCCTGAAAAGATGTGTGGGCTCAGGTTTGTGAATTCAATTGTCTAATGTCATATTCTATGTAAGACTCTGTTAGGGAAGTTGCAAGCATCTTGCGAGCGAGAAGTTGCCAGTTCGGTCCCCTGGACACCAGCTCGCAGATCTGAGCTCTTGCCCAACTTGCGGCATGCTGAGTCAGGCAAGAGCTCAGGCGCCCACTCCCTCAGCAAGGAGAGGGAAAGAAGGCAGCGCCTCTCCTCCTTCCCCCATCCTTGCTACAGAAGCAGTGGAATGGGAAAGGCTGGTCATTTTTGGTAAGTTTTCCTGGCCTTATGGAAAACGACCAGCTTGTCCCTCTCCACTGCTGCTGTAGCAGGTGGGGACAGAGGGAAGAAGGAGGCATCTATCCTCTTCTCCCCCCCCCCAACCTGCTGAAGACCAGGGAGAGAGGCTAGGGGCTGGCCACCCAGGACCTTTTTCCCATGCTGTCCCTTGACAGCTGGTGCGAGGAAGAAGGGAGATGGTGGCACCCCAGCACCCTCACCCTGGCCTCCTCTAGAGAAGGCCAGGGAGAGCGGGTGGGGGCTGGACGCCGTCGCCCTTCTTCCCCGTGCCGGCCCTTGACAGCTGGCACATGGAAGAAGGGCAGCAGCGGCACCCCAGCACTCTCTCCCTAGCCTCCTCTAGAGAAGGCCAGGGCGAGAGGCTGGGGGGTGGCTGCGCTGAGGCCCACCTTCCCCATGCAGGCCCTTAACAGCCAGTGTGAGAAAGAGGGGTAGCTCGTGCAGCTCGTGGGCAGGCAGGGTGAGCAAGGAAGCTTGCCGAGCAGGCCCAGGCTTAAGGATGGACGAAAGTCCCTTACCTGGTCCCGCAGCTTGCTTCGCGGTGGGGGGAGGCGCTTCGGTTCTCCACCCAAAGTTCAGGACAGGGGGGGAGGCGCCCTGCCCCGCCCCGCCTGGCCAAAATTCAGGCCTGGGGGGAGGCGCCCCATCCCTCGGTGCCGAAATTCAGGCCGGGGAGGAGCGCCCCGTCTCCCTGGCCACGAAATAAAAAAGTAAATGTAAAAAAAACAACAACAACACACACGTGATAGGCTATGTAACGATTTACATAGCCTATCATGGCTAGATTTCCAAAGTCAGTCATGATAGGCTACGTAAATTGTTACGTAGCCTATCACGGGTGACTTTGAAAAAAAAAAAAGCACGTACGCAAATGGCGGCGCCCATGGGTGCTGCCGTTTGCGTTCCTTATTTGGGCCCGGGTAGTCTATGTAACGATTTACGTAGACTACGGCGAAAATAAGGGCAACGCAAATAGCATTGCCTTTATTTTCGCCGTAGTCTACGTAAATTTTTACGTAGACTGTTGTTGTTGTTCAGTCGTTCAGTCGTGTCCGACTCTTCGTGACCCCATGGACCATAGCACGCCAGGCCTTCCTTTCCTGCGCTCTCTCCCGGAGCATGCTCAAGTTCATATTCATTGCATCCGTGATGCTATCTAGCCATCTCATCCTCTGCCGTCCCCTTCTCCTTTTGCCTTCAGTCTTTCCCAGCATCAGGGTCTTTTCCAGAGAGTTTTCTCTTCGCATTAGGTGGCCAAAATATTGGAGCTTCAGCTTCATTATCTGTCCTTCCAATGAGCACTCAGGGTTGATTTCCTTTAGGATGGACTGATTTGACCTCCTTGCAGTCCAGGGGACTCGTAAGAGTCTTCTCCAGCACCACAGTTCGAAAGCATCAATTCTTCGGCGCTCAGCCTTCCTTATAGTCCAGCTCTCACAGCCATACATTACTACTGGGAAAACCATAGCTTTGATTAGACGGACCTTGGCTACAGCCGCCACCATTTGCATTCCTTATTTTTCTTCGTCTTAGTCTATGTAAATATTTACGTAGACTAAGACGAAGAAAAATAAGGAATGCAAATGGCGGTGGCCATAGCCGCCGCCATTTGCGTATGCCTTTCCCCCCCCCCTTACCCAGTGCCCTCTGCGGCTGGAAATCTGGCTGCGGATGGCCCTGGCCTGGGCCTGGCTGGCTGCTCCACGGAGCCGCCACGGAGCACAGCCGGCTTTCGAGGATTCCAGGGGGGAGTACCGGATTGCCTCCCCCCCCGTCGAGGATTCTGGGAGGAGGGATGGAATACCTCCCCCCCCACCATGAACATAATCCGCGGAAAGGTAAGTGACTTCTGTACATCCCTACATACTGTTGTAGGAAATACAGCTAGATGTACCACACACCATTATTAGCAGTAGTACTGCTCTCAGCCCAGCTATGTTAAAGGAGACACTTATCTCTCACTATAAGCTCACCCAGTAAAGATATTGGTCAATTCTAGGGGTGTACAAAACCCCATTTACCTCCGTTCGCTGGGGTCGGCAGGAGGGGGGAGGCAATCTGTCCCTCCCCCCTGGAATCCTCCCTGGCTGGCTCCACTCTGCGGCAAGGCTGTGGAGCCACTGGCCGGGGCCGGCCACACTTCTGGCTGCCGCTGGGTTGCTGTGGCCGGCCGGCCGCCATTTGCATCCCTGCCAGATAGGGATGTTGGAGAATTCTGCCCCGGATTCCAGGGAGGCCGAATTCCAGTGAATTCGACCCCCCGGAATCCATGGTGGAACAAAGCAACACCCCCCGCACCCCACGAAATGGGCCTGGAATGGAGCCTACCTGGTGTCAGCCATCCGGTGCTCCGCAAATGGCGGCAGCATCTGCGGCCGCCATTTGCCTTCCTTTGAATGGCCGTGATAGGCTACGTAAGTATTTACATAGCCTGTCACGGCTAATGCGGGACACCATTTATGTCCCTGTGGAGGCCGTGATGGGATATGTAAATACTTATGGAGCCTATCACAGCAAAAGACAGGGACGCAAATGGCATAGCGGCCGCTGTTTGCGTCCCCGCTTTTGCCATGATAGGCTACGTAAATATTTACATAGCCTATCACGGCTCAGTGAAGGGACGCAAATGGCAGCCCCTATGCCGGCTGCCATTTGCGGCCACAGACCTGCTGCATCTGGATGCCTGGCTGCAGATGCACCCAGCCGGCGGCTCCGCAGAATTGCTGTGGAGCGGAGCTGGCCAAGGAGGATTTTGGGGGGAGGGACGGAGTGCCTCCCCCCACACCACGGATGCCACTTATGAAACAGGTAAGTGGTTTTGTACATCCCTACTGCTAAGCCATGATAGGCTATATAAGTATCTACATAGCCTATCACGGCTTAGCAGGGACGCAAATGGTGGCCACTATGATGGCTGCCATTTGTGGCCGCAGCAGCCTGGCAGCAGCCGGAAGATGACCTGGAGCCGCTGCCGGAGCCAGGTAGGTCTGTTCCCAGGGGGGAGGGGTTCAGGGGGTGGGGGGTTAGTCTATTCTGCCATGGACTCCGGGGGGGGGGACGGATTCTAAAGAATCTGGCTTCACTGGAGTCCGTGGCGGAATTCTCCAACATCCCTAGTCAATTCACAGAATAAAGGTGTGAGTCACCTCACAGTAAGATTCCTCTGGCAATACAGTAAGGCTCAGATGCTTCATAGGGCAATACAGGACCAGGACAACACAGAGCATCTTTGTTGGTCCCAGGCACTCCCAATCTAGATTTGGGACTGAAAGACCCAGGAAAAGTGTGGGTGCATGGAGGGTAAGTTGTAAGCAAGCATAATTTGTGACATTGCATGACATCATGACTGATCAGGGGGCACGTCAGATAAGGCATCGGCCTTAGCTTCCGATTTCCTGGCTTTGTGGAGTTTGGACCAATGTGAGATAGCCTTATCTTCTGGTCTTTTGAACCGGCAGGTTTTTTGATAATTTCCTTGGTCTTTGAAAAGCAAATGTCTCCTCAAGGTGTATACACACACACACACACCACTCCCTCTGTCTGCCTCTATCTTCCTCTCTCTCTGACTTTACAATCAGAGGTACAGTGCTTTTGAAGATTGAGGTCCTATCTCTAATATAACTATAAAAAAAGCTATGCTCGATAAGACCATGGGTCTAGCATTCTGTTCACACAGTGGCCAACCAGCTGCCCATGAGGAACTCACAAGCAGGACATCAGTGCAACAGCACTCTCCTGCCCATGTTCCTCAGCAACTGCTGTAAATAGGCATACAGACTCTGATACTGAAGATAGCTATAGCCATCATGACTAGTAGCCCTTGATACCCTTATCCTCCATGAATTTGTCCAACACCCCTTTAAAGCCATCCAAATGAGTGGTCATCACTACATCTTGTGGCAGCGAATTCCATAGTTTAACTACGTACTGTGTGAAGAAGTTCTTCCTTTTACCTGTCCTGAATCTCTCACCAATCAGCGTCATGGGATGACCCTAGGTTCTAGTATTATGAGAGAGGGAGAAAAATGTCTCCCTATCCACTTTCTCCACACCATGCATAATTTTAAAAACCACTATCATACAGTGGAGGCCGGTGGGCAGTCTGAATAGCGGGACAGAGGGCAAGTCAGCAGAGGCATAGCTAAGGGTTCATGAGAGGCAGAGCCAAGAGCTCATGACAGACGGAGCCAAGGGGGATCAGTGGATGAGGAGCAGTTTTTGAATCCCTGACCCATTCCACAGAAGGAGAAAACTAATACACAAAACATGCAAGTGATGGAGGGAACCACATAACCACACAAAAGTACTCCTTTGCATCCACATTCTCCTGTTCTAGCAATAATAATTTCACAGAGAGTCAGGTGACTTTAAGGTGATGAATGGGAGCAGAGAGGCCACACAGCCATAATAACAATGATAATAATTTAAAATAAGATGTGATACTCTCAGAGCCACACAGAAAAGCACCCTTTGGAACATAGGAACAAGTTCTGAAAGCCTCCCAACATCCGTGCTTTTGTTCTGAAAGCATCAAAAAGTCCATCACAAAGCATTCACCAGGGCAGGCCTACTCAGAAGCAGCACAGTACAAATTTATTCATTTATTTCATTTTTGTACTGCCCAATAGCCAAAGCTCTCCAGATTATGCATATCTTACTTGTAGGAAGAAAGGACTGGACTGCTCAGGAGAAAGTATAGGCATCCCTTTGTATGTAATGATGATAATGATGATTATATCCCTTGGAAGCCAGCAGGAACCCTTTGCAACCCCCTCCCCTTTTCACACATACACAAAAACACCCCAAACCCCAGCATCAATGATAATTATCATAATTAAAATAACACACGATATCCTCAGAATCACACAGAAAAGCAGCCTTTGGGCTATAGGAACAAGTTCACACCCCTGCCTCATCATGGTGTGCAATTGTTTGCCAACCCTGATTAAAAAATAATAGTACTCTGAGCATGTGTCGTTGTATAACTCACTTAGGGCACAATTCTATGGCCACTAGTCAACAGCTAGATGGCCATAGGATAGGTCAGTTTCTGGGAACTGACCTCAGAGCCCATGCTCCAAGGTTGGTTCCTGGAGAACTGACCCCCACCCCCTCCCGTGCCACCATGTAGGCAGCACGGATTGGCCCTGCACTCGCAAGAGCAGCACGGAGCAGCAAAAATGGGGGGTAGTGGCCGCCATTTGTGTCCCTGTGTTAGCCGTGATAGGCTATGTATATATTTATGTAGACTATCACAGCAAAAGGCAGGGACGCAAATGGCGTAGTGGCCACCATTTGAGTCCCTGCTCTTTGCCGTGATAGGCTACGTAAATACTTACATAGCCTATCACGGCTAATGCAGGGACGCAAATAGTGGCTGCAGACTGGGGCAGCCATTCGCAGCTGCAGATCAGGGGCAGCAGATGGACTGGACAGCCAACACCAGGTAGGGACCGTCCCGGCTGGGACAATTTCGCGGGGTGGCGGGGGGGATTGCTCCATTCCACCATGGACCCCAGGGGGTGGATTCTTTAGAAAAGGGGGGTGCAAAGAGTTCCTGCTGGCTTCCAAGGGATATAATCATCATTATCATCATTACATAGAATCCGGCCTCACTGGAGTCCGTGGTGGAATTCTCTAACATCCCTAGGGGGAAGGGAGGGCGTTGTTAAATGGAATGTATAGCTACTTCTGCAGATCCCAAGCAGAGAGCTGAAGACCAGGCTTTTGTGGACCCAGAAATAGGGATGTTGGAGAATTCCACCACGGACTCCAGTGAGGCTGGATTCTAAAGAATCCGGCCCCCTGGAGTCCATGGCGGAACAGACTACCCCCCCGCCACCCCCAAAATCCCCCCCGGAAAGGGTCTACCTGGCGGTGGCAGCAGAAGATGTGGTGGAGGCGGTGCCGGCTCCAGGTCAACTTCCGGCTGCTGCCGGGCTGCTGTGGCCGCTAATGGCGGCCGTCGTAGCAGCCGCCATTTGGGTCTGTGCCTTAGGCCGTGATAGGCTATGTAAATACTTATGTAGCCTATTACTGCAAAAAGCAGGGGCGCAAATGGCATAATGGGCGCCATTTGCGTCCCTGCTCTTTGCTGTGATAGGCTATGTAAATACTTAAGTAGCCTATCACGGCCTAAGGAACAGATGCAAATGGTGGCCAGTGTAGCAGACACCATTTGCATCTGCAGCGCGGCAGCAGCGGCCAGAAGTCCGGCTGCAGCCAGGGAGGATTCTGGGGGGGAGGGACAGATTGCCTCTGCCCCCCAGAACCAAGTAAGTGATTGGAACCGGGTAAGTGATCCGCTCACCGCTACCCAGAGGAAGGTTGAAAGAAAATTCTCCTAGAATCCAGAGTGTAGAACTCAGCAAAGTCCCAGTAGGGAAAATTAAACCAGGTAGAGAATGAAGACAATATTTTAAATTGAAAAGTGTTGTGAAGCCCATGCTTCACCACCAGTGAGTGAAATGAAATAGCGGGCAAAAACTACACCAAGCTGTTCATGCACCAGGTGCCTGGCTCAGAGAAACTGGCTTGGGGAAAGACAGCCCAAAATAGTCTCAATGCCAAGATAAAACACGTTCAATAAAAGAATACTCTTCTCCCAAAAGGAATGCAAGAACCAAAAAAGCTCTCAAAACAAATCAAAATCTGCTAATAAAGTTCAGAGTTAAGTAAAAGGTAAAAAGCAAGCAATCCAGGTTGGAACAAACGTGGTTCTTGTCTTTTCACAGGGTGCTGTTGCTTTCTCAGAAATTCAGTTAGTCACTGCTGCTTTTTCTCTGCACAGCAGTTATCCCCCCCACACACACACACCTCTCAGCATTCCAATGCCAGCTTATAAAATCTCATAGGGATTTATTATACCAATAAAAATTATTTTAAAAATAAGTAAATTGAATTAAAAAAAAAGAAATTCCATTCCACCAACTACAATAGAAAGAGAATAGGAAAACATATATGGTTTTCATATATAGCTTCCAACTTTTTGGCAAACAATGGACACAAATGGTTGCCAACATGTTTTCGGTGCCAAAACTGCATGACCGACTATTTTATTTTTTCTGTTAACTTCCCTTTCTCCCTCAGTCTTTAATCTATCTTCATGAAATTTTCAGGTTATGTAAAATTGACATTTCTGTCTGGCACATGCAATTATCAGGAAGATTAGTGAAACCCTTTTGATTTTATTAAGGTTAGAATAACCCAACCCCTGATTTTCATTTAACATGGTGGAATCCTTTTTTGACTGATCGCCTTATCTATTGGAGGCGCAACTGTGCATCCAATAATATAATAACTCCCAGGAAAGCTCAAAGAGAAATCTGTCCTTCCATTAAAAAACAACAACAACAGAAAAAAGATATTCTGCATGGCCCAAGGAGGCTGGTCTGCAGCGGATTCCGCTGTTGGATTCTTAGAAATCCAAACTAATTTTAATTCATCTCAAATTTATCTAGCATCCCTATTCACAACTGCTGATTTCTAAGGCATTTAATATTTTTATACCTGAGTTGTGAAATGAAGAATTAAATATGACTTGCCATATCTTCTTCCAGTGATTTTTTAAAAGATTTATCAGGAATATTTACTTTACAATTGGACTACTGTTTTGAAAAATAATAATCAGCTTGCACAGAGACCCTGATTAGCTTTTCATATGACAGACACAATCTTGCTACTTTGATTGCATGAACAATTAATTGCACTTTAATACTGAGCTATCTTCAGGTAGATCCATTCCATAAATAAAAAATAAATATCTAAAGAACACACAGACTTCCAGAGGCAAAGTTTATGGTGGTGGTTCTGTACTTGCTTGGTCCCGCTCATAATGCTAGCTTCACTGTATTATGAATCGAGCACCATTTGCCCCAGAAATCCCTTTCTAGGTCAGAGCATTAAATGAGATTCTGCACATGATGCAGTAAGCATTTAGGCATGTGCCCAAAGCTGGCTGCTTTATAGCACAGACATTCTTTAATGTTAACCCTTTTTCCCTCAATGAAACACTCACTGATTGCTGTGAACTATGTGACCAGTCCACCTAACTAAGCACCCATTTGTTTGGCAAGTATCTTCTCTATTTGGCTCCATCACTTCTCTTGATTGTGTCTTACAAGCCTTTTATGTAGCTGTTATCCTCAGATCTAAAACTTTCCCTTTTGCTGGTTGTATTTGTTTTTCTAGGGGTGTGGGTGTGGGGAGGTTACATTTCCAAATGGCTCTCTGCCATGACTTAGTGGAAGGCAGGTGAAATTATACAACTACCATTATATAGTTATGCACATTATCGTATTGCATGGTACAATACAATAATAGGCATAGGCACATCGACATCAGCCTGCATGTACCAACATTACAAACTATGAAAGACTGATCAGAAAACTGATAAGCTTTTAGGCAAATGCTAGCCAAGAAAGCATTTAAATACAGAGCCAATTCTGAATTGAGATAAAGGGAGCTTTTGCATCACTATTTATTGTCACGGGGTGCTGTTGCTTTCCCAGAAACTCAGTTAGCCATTGCTGCTTTTTCTCTACACAGCAGTAGAGAAGTATGTGTAGATTTCCCCCATTCTATTTCTTTTTTTTCTGTAGATTTCAGCTGCCCTGTATTTCTCTTCAACTTCCCTCTGGGTCAACTTGGAACATTTCTAAAATTGATTTTGGAATTGGCATATGTGAAGCTTGTCACAGTTTTTTGCTGTGATTTGATCTTTGCATTATCACTGATGCACATTGGTAAACCCGGAAGGAAGGAAGGAAAAAGAAAGGAAGAAATGCAAATTCAAATGCATGCACACATGTGAAGCTGTCCGAAGGTGCTGCTACAGATAGACAAACAGACAACTGGAAACCCCCAAATACTGGGAAAATTCAGACAGCAAAATTTTGGTAGCATTCTCCTAAGCATCTCTAGTCATCAAATGAAGTTGGTGCTCAGTTGAGGTGGTGCTCAAAACAAAATTTATATATGTTAGGGGTAATGTGAGTTGAATTAAGGTGCATAACAACCATCCATTGTGCACATTCACAATCCTTCATGGAGAATGTGCATATAATCTGTTCATGAAGAGAGAGTTGTGAACATTGTACGACCATTATGCATAATTTCCAACAGGCTGTGAATTTCTCAACTACATTTTGCACATTCTCCAGCCATTGTGCATAATCCCCAACTATAATTTATTGAAAATATAATGAAGTTGACTTATTGACATAGAAGTCACAAAACATTTGTCATTTTTGTTCAGTGGTTAAATAAATTTACAATTTTGAACATGTAGGGCAAGGACATTCTTTCCTCTGAGATGTGTGACATGCAGGGTGAAGTTTTCCAAGAGAGAAAGAGAGAAAGTAATCCACATAAAATAGAACAAAAAGCACTTTCTGTCCAGCTGAAAGCCACTTTCTGTCCAAGTTTGATGGAACAGGAAGTTTGCAGCTCCTGTGTTCCTGTCCTGCCTAGTTTTAGGGAGGAGTCTGAAATGTCTTGTTCAAGTTCAGTTGTGGGATTAGTGCCTGAAAGCACTGAAAGCAGCTACATATTTCGGTGTGCAAGGTTTCTGTATGCTCAGCTGCCAAACAGATGGCTGCCTAGAGGTGTGGGCTTGGGAGTAGCATAATTAATGTGGTCCCACAATTACTAAGGGTTGAGAAACACTGCTTTATCAGTTACAGCATTCCACTGTTATTCTGCCCACATACTCTACAATACATTCCAAATAATACTAATAGTCAGCATTTACAGAGCACATTTCAAGGGTTCAAAAGGCTTTAAATTATTATATCAATATAAGATTTCCATAGCACCTTGTCCAGAGTCTAGCAGAAATAGAATCCAAAGGGAAGGTTTAGGGAGCTGGTGGGCAATTGCCTACAAAGCCTGCCCTGCCATGGAAGGTTGGTTTTAGAAAAAGCCTGACTACCATAGATATGAGGCACCCAGCTTTTTCTATGGATGCACTGATTATTCCTAACAAAATAATGAGAGGTGGATGAGCTACTTGTGGCTTGCATTGTGTTGGCTGGAAATAAAATGAAACTTTTCCCCAAACTTCAGGAAATGGCTCGGCTCATTTCCAACCAAATCTGAATTATGTCTGTCCTGGTAAGCCCCTAAAGTCGCTTCCCCTCAGGCATGTGCCTTCCATCCCTACTATCCCAGTTGCTCAATCATCCTACTCACTTCACAGAACCAGCTGCAGGCAGAGGGAAGGAAAGAGTACTATAAAACAAAAATATTTGAAATATGATTAGAAATATTGATGATTGAAACAAAAGGAATAAAAATGAAATAAATTTCAACCCCCACCCTCTCTGTATATATAAATGGAGGGCTGTGCCAACAATATGGCTGCCTTACAACTTAAATGCCCCCTAGAATGCTTATCTTCAGAAGCTCTGGCAAACTTTCCCCATTAGGCTCCTTCCAAGCAAGCACTTAAATACTGCGGTTGAGCAGCAAGTTCCAGAACAGGAGTGCCAGTTATTTTGGCATTGTGAGCAGTGGAGTTAGGAGGGGCTACCGGTGCTAGACATGTCTTCTTCTCTATCAGTAGTGTGAAGAAATGCTCTCTATATAAATAACTGTGAATGCTCTGTAATGTTCAAATACTCTGTGTGACCTCTGTGAGGCTATAATATATCTGTATAGGCCTGACGCCTAGCGTTGTTACTGTATGAAGGCCTGTTTTAATAGAAAATGCTTGATGACATGTTCTGAAAGGGGTGTGTGGAGAGAAACACTTCTAATAGTTCTAGATCCCTTTAAAATGTTTTAACTCTTTTAATCTGCTGTTTTATTCTTTTACTGTGTTGTTCACCGCTCCTGAAATCTTCTGATGTGGAGCGGTATATAAATATTGTAAATAAAGAAATAAATAGATGCCTGGATCAAGTAAATTAAATTTTGATTCGTCTGGGAAACTTCAAATTCTGATTGGCTGGGGAGTTCTAGCTAGGTGGCAAAGATCAGTCAGAAAATGACAGTTAAGAGGTAGACAGAGTTAGTTGGTGGTGGTCAGAGAGGGAGTCTGTTGATTGGTGTGTGGTTTGTGATAGCAGGGCTGCGGGGATGTTGAGGAGAAAGTGAATAGCTGAGGCCTGAATATTAAGCTGTTCCTTTCCTGTGATTATCAACCATACATGGATGGTGACATTCTGGAACAGGGAGCAGGTGGCTGGCTGTGTTATGCCAGGAGGCTGCCCTAAGATCTTTGCAGAAGAAGGGTACGCAGGGCAGGCAGGTATTAAAAACCATATAAACTGTCTAAGTAACTAAGAATACAACAAGAGAAGCTCTGGCGTTAGAAGATGATTGTACCCAAGAGCTGGGCCTGGTTGTGGGTATATTTGGCTGGGGTGGAGATTTAGGGAATTTGGCCTGAGGTAAAATAAAAAAAGGAAAAAATAAGTCTCTTGAGTCCTTAAAAAGTGTCAGCAAGCACTATTTTGAAAATCCCAAAGTAAATAGTAGGATTCCTTTATTACAAAATATCCCTTTAATACATCAACTGAATAACAGTTCATCTTGTCTCTGGTGGTGGTGCCTGTCTTACATCTAAGCCTCTTATACTAAGCTATTAGGAAGTTTTAAAGTATTCTAAGAGAATTGGTGGCAGCAGAAAAGGGTCAGCTTATAGAACTTTGAGTTATAGTGGCAGGGAGTTCCCTAGGCCCTGGAATATAAACAATACTAAAAGAAAAAAATCCCCACAGGTGGTAGCAGCGCTGCAAGTGAAAAACCCATAGCAGTAAAGAAACATGCTATTAATGTGAGAGATGCAGATTGACACTTCCCCTGTGATATGGAGGCGTCTGTGTAGTCTCTCTTGTTGGAAGAAACTAAATATTCTATGACTGTCAAAATATTTGAGTGTATGAAGGAGTTGTTCAGGGGCTCTGTGTGTGTAGCAGTTCTTCAGGAGCAAAGAAACTCAGATTACTTTTACTACTGCATAGGCATCTAAACCTACTGGGTATTTAACACCTCCCTTTACAACCAGAGTCTCAATCATTCTATTTATTTATTAAAATGTTTGGTGAAGAGAAGCACGCTGTGCTATTTCACTAGTTTAACAGCTTCAGCTGATCGATCAGATTTGTTCTCCAAGGCCAAGATAATTTGGCATCTCTAACCTCCATCCTGATTATACATGACTAAATCATACTCTGCAGGACTGTGTTAAATCAAAAGGTTGCCTTGCTAATAGTAGCAGCTGCCCACTGTGGGTTGAGCTGACACTAACTTAAACCCTTATAGTTGTTGTCAGGAAGGATTTTACACTAAAGTAAGAACTACTCTCCCCCCCTTCAAGCAACAACTGTTATCAAATCATCAAAAAGTGTGCTTGCAAGTATGCGCAAATTACTGTTGCAAACATGCTACTAAAGAAGGTTTATTAAACACACACCACATCAATGTGAGATACTGTAATCAATAGCTCCATGGAAAAACTACACCTCTGAATATTATGGTCATTCTAATTCCACTAGACAGAAGATCACCGTTTGGCTGGTACATAAGTTCTTCTACTTGTTGTAGAGAATGTCTATGCCAGCCACTGATTCCTGCTGGCGTTTGCTGGTGTGAACAGAAAGAGGAGTTTGACCAGAGACTGAAAAATACAAGAGAGGTTTAGCCTTTCCTTTAGTGCCCCTTGATGCCAAGTGGACTATCCATGTGATTTGTAGCTGGGCAACAAATTATTCTGGCAGTGCATAGAAGTCCACATGCTGTTTCAAGTTTCCTTTGCATAAAAGGTGACATAGATCATCCTAAAATACCAGCACATGGGATCAACTGGCTGTAAAAACTCACAACCTTTTCTGATAGTGCCATACTACAAATGAAAGTTGGTCACCTAGCTAGCTTATGTGCTATGTAAGGATTTGTTTATTTTTTACTGCAGTTAACGCCTGATTAGCCTTTTGGTTTTGCTGGTGAAAATATTGTTGCCTAGGTGGCGTTGGACTTTCCTACAGCAGGAAGTTAGAACAATGTGGGTTTCAACTTAATAGCACTCTCATCAATTAACATTTTATTGAAAATCTTACAACTTTTTCCAATGCACAAACAAGTACAAACTTCCCACTCACCATCCCCCATAATTCCATGTTAGGTATTCTAGCCAGAGACAGATGTCCCATAAATCAGAAGAAGATGCAATGATGCAGTCACAAATATGTCAAATTTCCACCTCTCTGCTGTATACTGTATGAACCCAAGCACTTCTCCCCTTTGAAAGAAATACCCCCCATTCTACTTTTTATTAAACTTGCATAAAGAAAGACACAACAGAAGCTTCTAGTTAATTTGCTCCCATTGTTTCCAATTTCCAAATAGTTCCAAGAATCAATGCTAGATTTTCTCAGATTATCAACTGCATAGCTCTTTGTGTAAGCCACCTGCTCATATGCTGCCTGATCCAACATGCCTTGGACCCACTGGTCCTGTCCTGAGCTATAATGTGCTTCCCAATATTTCAAAATGGGTTTTTGTTGCTGTTACCAGAGTTGATTTCAAAAACCAAGTCTGCTGGCATGCCCTGTACTGCAGGAATTCAGCCCAAGCTTGGCCGCCCTGACTGGACAAGGTGCATTTGGAACTGTCTTTATTCTAACAATGATATCCTTCCAAAAGGGAAAGACAACAGGAAAATGCCAGAGGAAATGGTCAAGATTTTTTCATGTCGGTCCACACCTCCAAGACTTTCTATCTAGATATACGTCCCTGGCAAAGAATCTCACAAGTTCCCAGTAGACTCTAAACAGCACTTTCTGCTCTATCAGTCAGTCTAAGCCACAGATCTAAGGAGGGAAGCTTGATAGAATACAGTGCCACTTTCCTTTAGAATGGTTTCACCTCAGTGTGCACTTTACTCCTTCCTGGTCAATTCCAAATCTGAAAGATGGGTCTCCTTTACAAATGCAGACAGAAAAAATTGCATTAAGGAGAGACTGAGGATTGCATATCTATCTATCTATCTATCTATCTATCTATCTATCTATCTATCTCATCTATCTGTCTGTCTATCTATCTATCTATCTATCTATCTATCTATCTATCTATCTATCTATCTACTGATATAGGCCATCAGCGCTAAGGACGTCTCAACCACATGTTGCTACCAAAAGTTAGCAACCCTTTTGCAGATCTTTAATATGTGGCATAATAACCCCAGCATTGTTTTTCAGTATTCCTATTGGTGGAGGAAGGAAATTAAATTAAATTCAAATATAACGTCCAATGAAAAATAGTAAGATGCAAAAACAGCATTTTCAAAACACACTTTCGTCTAGGATCTTGTTAAAAATTTAAGGCCTGTGATTGAGCAAAGATCATAGTAGCATGACTCACCAGCTAGTTAAGTGCAAATGCAACATAGTTTTCTTCTTCTCATTGACAGAAGATTACAACATATTTGTAAATATTTACTGGTTATACAAACATAGCATTAAACAAATGGTAAACCAAACAGTTTTTGTATGTACAGAAAATTTTCATTTTTCCCAGACCTTTCAAATCTGGAACATTGCTTTTTCAAGATGTCTTTTTTCCCTGTCACTCCCTTCCTCCCTCTACATTCTAATTACAATTTTATGTGTGCATCTCTGTAACTAATAAATTCCCAAATCTATTTTTATAGATCTGTACAGACTCCATTCCTAAGCCTCATTTTATTCAAAGTGTGCTGATACTGGGGGTTGAGGATGTTAAGGTGGCAGAAGGCAAATCTAGTACATAGGAAAAAATATTTTACTTTTGAAAATACTTGTATGTAATGTTGTTTTTTATTTCCCCACAGGGCTATTCCTCTTGTAAGATCAGAGTATGGGACAATTATAGTTCCTTTTCTAATAAACTGTTCCCAGATTTAGTACATGAGAAGCATACACATATACAATAGCCATCTTCAAGCAACATTAGTCCAACTTCTCTACACCTTTTGGGAGCACCTCCACTTTATTTTTTTGCAAATAGCCACAATTGTATCCCCAATTGTGCATACAGTTGTGCATAAATTCATGAGGAGGGGGAGGGGGCACTCCAGCCCGTCCTTCTCCATCTTCGCCCTGTACATGTGGAGGGCGACTGTCTGAAGAAGAGAGGCTATTCTACCTGTAGGGGCTCTCCACATGATCTAGAAAGCTGGGTAATATTGTATAATTTTAAGGGGGCTTTTGTGGAAACAATTGCGACCACCAGTGGGGACCACCATTTTTTCTTAGAAGTCACTTCAGAATTATGTTACATCATGATGGTGTGTTATTCAGAGGCACTTGGGAGGTTGGATGGCATAGCAGCTGGTAGTTGCTGAGAGAAGTTCTCCCAGCATAGGTAGAGGCAGTGACAGAAAAAGAAAAGAGAAATAGAAATCATCACCACTGCTGCTATCAATGGTAAGCCCTCAAAAACCTTTGAAAGAAAAATAACCCTCTTGAAAAATAACACAGTGGTTTATTCATTTTTGCCATTTGTGAATGGAGTGGCAAATTTGGGGAGAGGCATTTTTGACTCAGCCCTAGGCAATGTCCATTGGTAAAGGGGAACATTCTGTGTGCTCGAAGATGTAGTCCAGCAGTAAAGGGACTGAGCCCAGCAGGGAAGGGATGTAGCTCAAATAAAATACTTTCCTCACTGAAGGTGTATGGCTATTCCATGTGCTTACAAACCCTTATCACCGAACAATGCATGTGTACATGATGCCAGCCAAGGTTGATCATAGAAACTAAATGTGACACAAACAAAATGGCAATACTAAAAGTACAAAAGTCAGCAGTTGATCCCAGGTGATACTACTTGTCCCACTTACATAACATAAACACACATAGCATATCAGCCCTATTTACACAGTCTCCCTTCATTCAATGAACATGTGGAGGTGACAGGGGACTGCACCTGCTGTCCCTAACCCTGACTCTGCACAGTCATGGAAAGTGTGAACAGAGTAAGGATGGACGAAAGTCCCTTACCTGGTCCCGCAGCTTGCTTTGTGGTGGGGGGGAGGTGCTCCGTTTCTCCCCCCGAAATTCTTGGTGGGGGGAGGCGCCCCGCCCCTCCCGGCCAAAATTCAGGCCGGGGGGGAGGCGCCCCATCCCTCGGTGCCAAAATTCAGGCCGGGGAGGAGTGCCCCGTCTCCCCGGCTGCGAAATAAAAAAAGTAAATTGAAAAAAAAACCCGTGATAGGTTACGTAACGATTTATGTAGCCTATCACGGCTAGATTTTCAAAGTCAGCCATGATAGGCTACGTAAAGATTTACGTAGCCTATCATGGCTGACTTTGAAAATCTAGCCGTGATAGGCTACGTAAATCGTTATGTAGCCTATCACGTTTGTGTTTTTTTTTACTTTACTGGGAAATGGCGGCGGTGGCAGCCGGTCAGAAGACTGGCCGCCACCACTGCCGCAATGCCGCCACAACGCTGCCGCAACGCCACCACAATGCCGCTGGGACCCGCCGCCCAGAGGGACATTCGCACGAGGTAAGTCCCATCCCGGGTGGGGTGGGGTGGGGGGGTGTCGGAGAATTTCCCCACCAATTTCGGAGGGCCGAATGCGTTGGCATTCGGCCTCCCGGAGATTCGTGAAGAAATTCTCCGACATCCCTACCAGGACTGAGCCCTGCAGTACCCCACTCGTTACCTCTCTCCAGTTTGAGAAGGTCCCATTGATAAGCACTCTTTGAGTCCGATTGTGTAGCCAACTGTGGATCCACCGGATCGTTGTTTCATCTAGCCCACTTTGAGCTAGTTTGCTCATCAGGATATCATGGGGCACTTTGTTGAAATCTTTGCTGAAGTCGAGGTATATTCTACAGCATCCCGAAGGTCCACAAGGGAAGTGACTTGATCAAAACATGAGTACAAGATGTGTGGGTGGAGTCAGAATGACAATTGGGAAGAGTGAGTGACACGGAGTGACAGTTAAACAGTTCAGTGTAGAGAGTGAGGGGAGTGAGGCCCTTCCTTAAGTAGGTATACAGTTGTTCAGTTATTTTTTTTTTGCTGATATTGTGAATTATGGCAGCGAACTTGAGTCAAGAACATACTGTATACCTACTTTTGGGCCACTCTGTATATTTGTACACACACACACGCTATGTCCTTATCTGGACAGAGATAGCCTACCTACAGTTTTCCATGCTCTCATAAACTCTCATCTGGATTACTGCAATGCGTTATATGTGGGGCTGCCTTTGAAAATGGTCTGGAAACTCCAAAATAGAGCAACAAGATTGTTAATGGGGACTGGCCAACATGATCATATTGTGCCAGTACTTTTCCAACTGCAGTGGTTGCCGCTCTATGTCCAGGCCTGATTCAAAGTGCTGGTATTAACATTCAAAGCCCTACGTGGGGCCAGGTTACCTGAAGGACCCTAGGATCATCCTCAGGGGCCTTTCTCCAGGAGGCCAAATGAGATGAAGGGGGTGGCTATTAAAGTGGCTTTTCAGTGGTGGCACCCCGGTTGTAGAATGCCCTCCCCAGAGATGCTTGCCTGGTGTCTATGTTGTGGTCTTTGGGGCACCAGGTGATGACCTTTTAATTTTCCCAGGCTTTTTAGCCCTTTAGTTTTAAAAATTGTGTTAGTACATGTTCAGATCTTTGCATTGCTTTGCTGCTGGATTTTATCTTGGTTACTACTTTGGTTTTATTCTGTTTTAAACCAATGGTTTTATATAATTGCTATATTACTGTAAATTATGGATTTCACTTTTTGTCTGGTAAACCACACAGCGAGCTTCAGCTAATTCAGTTATTTGCGTTGCCCTTATTTTCGCTGTAGTCTACATAAATCTTTACGTAGACTACCCATGCCAAAATAAGGAACGCAAATGGCGGCGCCCATGGGCGCCGCCATTTGCGTACGCTTTTTTTTCCCCCCAAGTCAGCTGTGATAGGCTACGTAAAGTTTTACATAGCCTATCACGGCTGACTTTGAAAATCTAGCCGTGATAGGCTATGTGAATCATTATGTAGCCTATCACTTTTTTTTTTTTTTACTTTACGGGGAAATGGCGGTGGCGGCAGCCGGTCGGAAGACTGGCCGCTGACCCCGCCACCGCTGAAATGCTGCCGAAACGCCGCTGGGACCCGCCGCCGAGAGGGACATTCGACAGAGGTAAGTCCCATCCCAGGGGGGGCGGGGGGGCGGAAAATTTCCCCACCAATTTCGGGGGGCCGAATGCATTGGCATTCGGCCTCCCGGAGATTTGTGGAGAAATTCTCCACCATCCCTAGAACAGAGCCCCATGCTTGTCCACTTGCATCTAATCACGCATACAGAATACGCATGTGTACATTTGTATACTCATAGGGCTCTGTGCAAACATTCCACTAAATGTTTGAAAATTGGGGAAGAACTGGCAGGCAGTTTATTGGCAGCCAGTACAATTCTTCTAGCAAGGGTGTAGTTTGTCACCTCACAGCTAATGAGAATGTGAGCCTCCAGCAGCGCGGAGCATTTTAGAAGACCCAATCTCCTGGTGAGGGTGTGTAGAGAGGAACATATCTAACTATATCACATGTTGGGCCAACTCTCATGAACAGTTCAATGAGTCTTTGTATGAAGAGAAAGGAATAATCAGTCATATGTACAACCACATCTGTATCATTATTTTTAGAGAGTATGAGAATACTTGTAATGCCTGAAAGTATTTCATATATTCATGAAACGTGATTCCTGTTGCATACAACTCTTGGTCTGTATTCCCAGCCTTCTCATTGTTTACTGTTGTTTCCTGTTAGCTCTTTCCAGCATTTGTGATATGCCAAAAGTAGTTGCAGTTAGCAAAAAACATGTGATAGTACATTTCCCATTGAGAAACATTAACCTGTTTTGTTTGACCAATTATATCCTTAATGCTCTTCCAGAATCTCTGTATTGTTTGCTCCAAATTCATGTCACTACTTTATAAATATGGGGGAGTATTTCAACATCTGTCTCCTCCAGGGAGTTTTGTAGATCTTCACAAGTGTTTCAAGTGCTCCTAGCAATTTCTAAAGCATCAATCTCTTCTTCTCAGCAGCACATTTATTTTCTGATGTCCACCATTTGCGCCATATCCAGGAAAAACTTGTTTGCAGCTGCCTGCAACATTTCCTTATTCTTAGATGATGATGCAAACTTCTGAAGCTGGATAGAAATTATTGTGCCACATTCAATGGTCACTAGTTCTATGGAATCAGACACAGACCTTCTCTGCTTTTCACATTCTTTGGCAGAGCTTTCAGTGTAGCTATCCAAGATGAAGTCAATCTGCTGCATACCACAAATGTGAGCACAGTATTGCAACACGCTTTCAAACATGTCTTCAAACTTGATGAAATGTCTGGCTGTTATCTGCCTAATTGTAGACATAAAATCAACAACAATGCATGTTGGTAGTGGAGATGTGCTTGTGAATAAGTAGTCTAGTATCTCTAATGTTTTCTCCAGTTCTGACAGCAGAACATGTTTAGCTGATTTTGTTTTGAAACCATCACAGTTGAATAAACTGTTGGTTGGCAATAGATCAAACTTTAGAATGTCTGCAAATGATTCTCCTCTTGTTGTTGTAATGCTAATTATTTCTGAGCACGATGTTCTTTATCTGTTTTGTATGAAGTGTTCTTAGCAGGATCATTGAATTATGGAATATATGAAATGAAATAAAATCCTCTTGCTTGATTGGGTCAGTACATTTTCTTGTTTTGTTGACCAGCCTATCATTTTGGAAATCTATGTAAGCTACTGCACCATTTTCTATATGCAAGCATCTCAAAGCTGTAACTGAATGGACTTGATGCTTAATGACAAAATTGTGCAGTTTGCCTATGCAAGGATTCCATTTCTATACCATATATTCATGAAACGTGATTCCTGTTGCATACAACTCTTGGTCTGTATTCCCAGCCTTCTCATTGTGTACTGTTGTTTCCTGTTAGCTCTTTCCAGCATTTGTGATATGCCAAAAGTAGTTGCAGTTAGCAAAAAACATGTGATAGTACATTTCCCACTGAGAAACATTAACCTGTTTTGTTTGACCAATTATATCCTTAATGCTCTTCCAGAATCTCTCTATTGTTTGCTCCAAATTCATGTCAAGAACAATTGCATTAAAAATTCTTTGGTGCTGCTTCACAACAAAACGGCCCGTGCAAATTTTTTCATAGAGATCATCAGTTTTAAGTAGGGATGGATGAATCTGTGAATTTTGGTTTCTCAATTTTCCAATCTGAAGTTAGGTTCATCCTGAACATTGATATATATTTTTTTCAAGTTAACATGAAAAGATGTATGCATTTTGTGCGCATTTCTTCCAATACATTCATTTCTTTATGCAATTTTGCCTAACACACATTTCTGCACATAATTTCCTAGTATAATGCAGTTTGCAATGTGCTATAGGTGTGACAATGGTCTGATCCTTTGGCATGGTAATTCCAATACCAACCTACAGGTGCATGATAAAGGGAGGTTTGTTATTACAAACATAGGTGGCATTTGGAAAACAGTGGCATGCTCACTTAGTGTTCCAGAAAGCAACACTCTGCATAGTCAAAGTTGTCCAGTCCTGTGACTTGACAACAGGGTGGGGGGGCACCTATCTTTACTGGGCTGCATTCTCTATTCTTCTAGTTGACTGTGGATCTTCAGGACATTACTGTAATTGACACCAACACCAATGTTGTTCAATGACATCAGTAACTCTTGTATTTATCATACACCCTCCAAAGCAAAAGGCACTATATATCACATAATTTCATACCTGATTATGTTTTTAAGAGTACATATTTGCCATTTCATATAGCATTCTGCAAAACTAACAACCACTTGTGAAGATGCTAGGGAAAGAGAGTGAAAAACCTTTATTTCACATTTATTTTTATAACTTGTTATATAACTTCAAAAGGTTCAATGCTTTGTGTGTTATCATTATGTCTGTTACACCCAGTAACATGTAGTTTGACATGAAGGTGCCATGGTTCATGAGACAGAGTTGTCCAGCATCCATTTTGGAACATGGCTCCCACACTTATATCAACATGCTATCCAATGTTTTTCATTCCAAGCCATGTTTTCTTTATCATCCAAATGGAAATTGCCATCTGTAGTGACTTCCCTATCCAAGTCTATTACAGGGACAGTGTTAAGATGAGCCTGTAGTCACTGGCCACTGGCAACTACATGCTCTGTCTCCCACGTGTGATGTGCACAACATACACACGGCAAAGCTGGAGCAAAGGAAAAAAAAATACAGCCACCCCCTGTAGCTGAGACGTTATTTGGGGGAGTTCAAGTGTACTAGATAGTGCTGTGCTGAAACCCCACCTGCCCTTCCACAACCTCTTTTTTTCCCTGCAAAAGAGGCAGTCATTTTCCTGCCTCTTCCATGGGGATTTTGTGGATTTCAAAGACATTTCTCAGTGTGTAGGGCTTCAGTGCTTACCGTACTGTACGGAGGTGATTGAAGGGTGTTGGTGGTGTGTGCACCCTCTATTCTACCATTTTTATCCCATTTTGTGGCCTCTCCAGGTGCTTGAACTTTCTGAAAAACCCCTAGATGACTTAACTGGAACTTCCTCCCTTGGGGCTATCCAGTGCTACTGCCTGCTGAGTGCCTATCAGCTGTGGAATGGAATGGAGGAAAAACTTTGGTCGAGACGAGAGAACCATGGTTTGGTTCATGGTTTGGTTTACAAAGCAGAATTCAGGGCAGACATCTGCCTGAATTCTGGGATGTGAAAGATAGAAAATAGAAATGCTGAGAAAGCTCAAAGCTGGGCTAAGAAAATGGACCAGTATAGAAGAAGGTTTGGTCCTTCCTATGTCCAGCTGCTCTTGGTTGCCTTAGTGGGCCTTGTACCCTGATAAAACTTGAAAACACATCAGTCTTTGAACACAATGGAAAACTGTCTTTGAAGATTTCTGCCCCTAACCTGTTATTTGCCAATACGGAACCTATTTTTTAGAGAGGCAAGCGGGGAGAAAGAAAAGAACAAAACAGAAAGTATAGCAATTTTGCAGGTATCGGGACTGTGCTTCAGTATGAGAGCTCACTTACTCACCTTGATTCATTTTCTTACTTTTTGCTTTGTTCCAATTTTTCTAGCAGTTGTAGTTTTCCTGGGGTCTTTTGGGTCTTACCTAGCTTTTTGTCAGCCTTTGGAAAGAATACTTTTTTTTGCTTTGAATATGTCCTTCCATATTTGAAGTACTCCTCCTGGCCAAAAGGTAGTCTTTGGGGGCTGGAGGTTTGGCGCATAAACTATTTTGAGCAGATTTGTAGATTTTAAGAAATTATTTGGATTTATTCCCTTCTGAGGCTAAAATGTCACTTTTTATTTTCTTTTTTCATTTTTTTAAAAATATGAACAAATTTGTCATCTGGATTTTCCTGAATTCTTTATACATCATTCCTGACATTTCCTTTTGGCTGTATACATAATTCCTTCCATTGTTTTCTTCCCCTAATATTTATTTATCTATAATGCTCTTCTCTTTCCTCTGATTGTTGACATACCATTCTTTCACCTTATAAATTTTGATGTCTACCCTGCCTATCTGCTGTATAGTTTAAATAAAATTGTATAATCAGTTTCATTCCTGGTCCAGCCACCTAGCTCATTGGAGCCATTAAATAATCAGTTTTTCACTCCTGAAGTTCCCTATTATATACAAAGTAGCTTAATCTGGCAACCATCAAAAATCAAACAAAAAATTAGCTGTGCCTGGGAAAAACGAACTGGCTGGCAAACCTAATTTTGCAGTGAGGAAAAATAATGCAAATCCTTAAGTCAAAGTAAAATGTTATTTCATTTAAGTCTATGTACAATGGCCAGGATCCAAACAACTGTGCAGTACCATGTTCCGAAGGTGGCTTTAGATAGTCTCAAAACAGCAGCAAACCTCCTCTGCCCCCAAATGGCAAAGTGGTTTTCTTTTTTAATCGAGGGAGGTTTAGAACAGCTTGTGATAGGGCATGGAGATTTTCAGTTGAAAAAAGAAACAAAAGTTCCACTGGACACTATAAGCCCTTAGGCTCAGCTAAGTTGTTCTCTGAATCCCAGTTTTCATTTTTAGCTCTAGAATATAACTTAAGTCTAGCTTCTGTTCCTCTATAATACAAATAATTAGACTGTTTCAGTTTCTGACATATATGGTCCCCCTTTTAAAATTAACGTTATTGCCATGGAGTTGAATGTTTCCACAAACCTCATTTGCTGTGCTGACCTGAGTACCTTCCTTCCTAGTGTCTGTCAGTGGAGACAGCTGAACACAGTGGTAACTACTATCAAACACTGCACTGGACAGAGCGGCAGTTATTTCTAGCCAGAGCAGTCACAAGAACTCCCCTTCTAGGAATGGTGTGGCAGCAGCAACAACCATGGCATGGTCTCTGGTTATGTGGTACATGAATTCTAAATATTTCTGGGGTTTGCTGGTGGTCAGATGCCTAATGAGATCAGCCTTCCCCCATGTGGTGCCCTCCAGATGTTTTGGAACATAATGTCTATCATCCCTGACCATTAGGCATGCTGTCTGGGGATGATGGTAGTTGTAGGATACTGCCATGTTGGGGTGTGAAATGTAATGCCCCCTTTAAAGAAAATAGTTGCTTTAAAAGGGGAAATATATATTGTATATTGTATTTTTGTTTAAATGTCCTTTTTGTTTTCAGTGTCTGCAAGCTGCTTTTGAGTTTTTTTGTTTTTGAAAGGGGCTAAAAATATGGGAAATAAACAAAATATAGATATAAGGAATAGAGAGGTGTCTGTGTGTGTGTGAGCATGTGTGCACACTCAGTTCACTGGGTTCTCCAAATGTAGGATAAAGCCACATTTTGCACAATGCAGAGGAAAGGTGGCTTGGAGGATGAATGGAACACATAATAGACTGGTGGAGAAAGGATTAGGCACTTCTTCCCACCCTGCTCTTATCTGCTTATAAGCAGTTGCCCCCTCCCAAAGTCGCTTTTCTATTTTTTAAAAAAGGAACATTGGCTTTTCCTCAAACACATTTGTATGTAAAGTGTATTTAGGAACTAAACTGGTTCAGGATCAAAGTGAGTGTACATCAGGGCAACACAATGGAGCTAACTTGTGCATTGGGCATCTTGAATTATGCTAAAAGAATTGCTTCAAGCCTGACTACACTGTCTTTCTCAATTATGTTAGAGCCCTTCCAGTTCACGATTTTAGATCTGTAATGACTCCCTGGCACTCACCTAGTATAAAGATGTATCATTACTTTCATGATTTGTTATTGTATCCTTGGTTTTGTCCTCAGCATTTTTAAAGTGTACTTGAAAACATCTTACAGAACATTGTTATTGCATAATAAAACCTAAATTAACCTGATTTTGGTATGGAATTGTTCAAATATTTTTTCAAATGTCCTTTGTCTTCTTATTCCATTAGTGCACCGTGGACTTGTTTCAGATCATCTGATTTGTTCCTGGCCAATCACCTATAATTTAGCTAATGTTATGAAACCCTAAAAATCACTGCCATTCTGAAATGGGGCAGTGTTTTGGCACTGCACATCGTTTAAACACTCTGCCCTAATCTGCTGATGGAAGTGATTTGCTAGACAACACCAGTACACCAAGCAGGTGGTTCTGCTCTTAATTAAATGAAGTGTAGCTTCCCTTAGGGGGATGGGATCAATTAGATCAACTAGTCCCTTGCAACTGCAGTCAATGCTTTTAATTTAAAAAAAAATACTGGAAGGAATAGGGCAGGTTACACTTTTAGACTGTCAGATGCTTTCAAAATGTCACTGCTTTTACTGTGAAAAGAAATTTAGACCTATATTCACTTTAACAGAAAATAAATGCTATGTTTGCATCTTACAATGCCATTCCAATCAAACAAATGGAAAGAACTGGAGCATCATCACATAATGCAAAATCTCAGGGATTCTCAATCTATATGCACCAAAAGAATTTTTTTTAAAGCTCTGTCATTTTAAATCATCGTGTCATGTCAGTCATCATGTCTACAATGCTTTTCAGTTGTCCAGTAACAAAATAAATAGTCTTGACTACATCTGCCCGGTTTTAAGGATCGCCATGAGATTAACACTAAAATTTACATTGGCATTAACAATGGTTTCACACTCTGGTAAAGCAGATAATCAAAGACATCTCTAAATCATAGCAATGTTGTGGTCAGAATGAAAATGCTTGGACCAATGTTTATAAAAACACAGATGGCAGCACTGAACTCCTTGCCATTTCCACCCGCCTAACACTGATTGAAAAGAAGTTGTTTTCCATAGGTTTTTCAATATGTTAATTGCTTTCCAATCAAGCTTCTATTTAACTGTCAGGCAGGATGGGTTGAAAATTACTTGTAACAAATAAAAGCAAACTTTTCTGATCTCTGTGGGTTTATGTTAGGCTAGATTTGGATGTTAAGCACAATTTAGTAGTAAATGTTATGGCAGGAAACAATTATATTGTCAAAGTGCCAGCAAGTGGCTGAGATGCATCTTGAAAAACATCGTTTCCTACTTTTAATACTGATTCTCAGTAGTGTTGTACTTGCTAACTGATGCCCTGTGTCCTGCTTAGACAGGATCCTTGTATTGTTTTATGAGAACTCAGAGTCAAATATGGTTTATTAGAAAGCCTGAACAGGGCTTCCATGTGCACACCTGCATGTACTGTGTCTGAGTGCATTCAAATGAATAAATGTAAACTGCTCCTTCCCTGCATGATCATTCTACCCAGGCCAGAATGAATCCTGAAAAGTCATAGGACAAATTTGTGCCTGAAAAACAGGGTGTGGGTGGTTTTTTTAGTTTACTGAAGGCCAAAGCAAACGTTACTTTAAAGATGTAGCTAGCATCTGTATCTTTTTTTCATTTTATTTTTTTGTAAGCACATGGGAGGGCGTGATTTGGATAGAGACCCTAGTATGTGAGGTAGGGGAAGCTTTAATCCTTACCCCTTACATACACACCCCACTGCAATCCTGATCAGGCCCTCCAAATCTGAAACTTATATTGCAAAAACAGTAATTTGGCCCTGAGAGCTACTCAACATTACTGAACATTGGGAGTTAAACATATTCATTTGAAGAATATGCCTTAGGCAATATTCACATCCTATAACCCTTTCTCTTGCCATTCTTCTGGTCCTTGAAACATGGACAGGAGACTGCTGTTGCACTTGTGTCCTGCTTGTGGTTTCCTGATCCACAGCTGGTTGGCCACTGTGTGAACAGAATGCTGGACTAGGTGGACCATTGGCCTGAGCCAGCACGGCTCTTCTTATGTTCTTATTCTGATCCTATATTGCTGCATATCAGCTACTATATTAAAGCTACTGCTCACTTGTCCATTTATTAACACATTGCCTACAAACTTCCCGCTTCAAACATTAACGGCAACAACAATCCACTCTTCAGAATTAGGATTCAGCAGATAAAAACAAAAAACACTAGCCAAGAGCTTTCATAAATCATCACAGTGATGTAGCCCTACAGTGGTGATGTAGCCACAATGTAGCTAGGGCTGGACTGCAGTGATGTAGCCACAATGACATGACAACAGCAGGCGCATCTGGTGGAATATTCAGACAAGGAAATCAGTGGATCCAGAGTGGAGACTCCTGACTTTGTTTAACGTTACAGGTGTTGCTGGAGGTTCCAATTCTGGTTAGAGCAGCAGCAATTGCAAAGGGAGCCTTTAGCCATTTCCATGTCAGGGAGAAGGCATGGTTAGAACTTTTCTCTCTCATCATAGGCTGGTTTTCTACGTGGAGGAACTCCAGGGTTTTTTTGTACAGAGGAGCACCCAACCATGGCAGCCTTCGTCTGAAGTGGTACAGCCCAGGGAGAGATTTACCACTCCAGTGATTATAGAGTATAGATTAGGGATGATGGGGATTGTAGTCCAAAACATCTGGAAGATATTAGGTTGGGGAAGGCTGGTTTGGACTATAAAGGAGCCCTGGAATAGTTAAAGTAAACAGTGTCTTAGTGTCTCTCATATTTTTCAGCTGATTCTAGCAAGCAAGGCAACAATAAGAAGAGCACTGAGTCTTTAGCCAGGTGCTCAGTGAATATGTTTAGGTGAAGACGAACAATTGGGGAAATGGTGGCTGGTTTTCTTTCCCCATAATTCCTCAGGGACTACTGAATTTGTGTAAATTGAACAATACATTGGACAGAGCAGAGAAAATATTAATAGTGTTTTCATCTTCCAGGCTGCAGCACAAATGTCATAGTAATTGTACTTCATCATGCAGCTTGCCTACAAAAGCTGATACTACAATAAATTTCATAGCCTTTAGGATGCTGTGGGGCTCCATTATTTTGCTGCAAGGCTACCATTTTGCAAGCAGTTAAATTGGTGTTCATCTCTGCCTGCACTCCCCCCAAATAGCCTGAACAGGTTTGTGCCTTAATACATGGTACCTTGATACATTGTTATTAGCAATACAGGCAAAAATGTTTGTGAAAGTATGATTTTAACTGTGAGGGTATTGCTTTAAATGTATGTTTAGCAAATAAATACCAAGCCATTTTTATATGGTACAATGAGGTAATGTGAGCATAAATAAATATATATAATAGCAGCTCAGAGAGAGAGAGAGAGAGAGAGAGAGATGCTCTCCTGGAGTTTGCTCATTGCTTATTCAATATAGAGACAGAAGCTTGGATTTGGCACATCTTTATTCAGAAAGATGGGCTGATTGCTGACAACTTTGATGCAATAAAGACTGTAGCAGCACTATTGAAAGAAAGTTATTTGATAAATGTATATTTTTCCATTTTGCTTAAAAGGAATCTATTATAAGTGCAGCTGCTTTCCGAATGGAATTAATGCTGAAGTGAAGCTTCATATTACAAAGTAAAATGGGACTTGCTCTCTAATATCAGGCTGAAAGGCATTGTAATGCAGCAGGAGGATTGAACTTTGACTCCTCCAAGAACACTGATTCATATAATAAAAAGGGGGCTTTAAAAATGCTAACATCCTATTTTCAAAGCCTAGCCAAGCTACTGTCTGGAAAACAGAATAGCAAATACAGTTAGATATCTCTCCAAAGCAGATACATACACCCCAGGGAATGGCCATGATAAATTCCAAAACTTGTTTGAAAGTTTTTTGGGAAAAGGTAACATATACAGGTGGAAAGAAGTAAGAGAAATATTCTCTGGAATGTCATTTCATTCATTAAGTAATTTAAGGATATTGTTAATTTTGTTGTAAATCCAAAAATTTCAGCTAATATGAAAAACAAAACAAAACAAAAAACTCCTGAGAAGACTCCAGAAGCAAACATTATTTAGTTTTTGCAAGGCTGAGGGCCAAGTTGGAGCTTAAATGGTAAGTGTAGAAAAATAAAAGAAAAATCATGCTGTTTCTTGAAAATACTGATAATTTTCTCTTTCACCAGTTACTTTTTCATAGTATATTTTGAAGGCCTTGAAAGTATTAAAAATGCATCTTTAAAAATGACACATAGTTACACAATATATTTGTTGTTAGCATGTGCGATGAGCCAAGTGACTCATGTGTTTGATTTGGGTTCTTCTGCCACTAGCTTTACATCTCACACTATTTAAACTGTAAGCAAAAAACAGACTAAACAAACAAAATGGGAAGAGAAAAGTCCATCCTGTTTTGCATTATAATATATTTCTTAGGCCAATCCTGTATGGGGGCTGGATGCTCAAATAAGGAGATAAGTCAAAATTTCATATTCTTTTAATCTAAGATTTGGTCAGTGGTCTGTTGCTAATTTACCTGTTAGAAAACTAAAGGATAACCTCCCTATGGTTCACTGTGACTCTAAGCCCAAGATCTTAGAACTCCCTGCCTCTGGAGGTCAGGCAGGCACCAACATTGTGTTGTTTTTGGCACCTCCTGAAAACATCTTTATTCCAAGAAGCCTTCCTTGATTGACGAGCAATGGTTTTTATTGGTACTCTGTTTATAAAGACAAAATTCTTAATATGGTGTTTTAATCCTTGTTATCTTTGTATCTTTTATTATTCATCACTCTCAAATCTGTTTAGATGTATAGCAGTATATAAATGTTGTAAATAAATACATACTTACATAAGATTAAAAAAATGTGTTAGTCCAAACTTCTCGTCTGGATTACTGCAATGCGTTATATGTGGGGCTGCCTTTGAAAATGGTCTGGAAACTTCAGCTGGTCCAAAATAGGGCAGCAAGATTGTTAACAGGGACTGGCCTGCGAGCTCATATTACGCCAGTACTTTTCCAGCTGCACTGGCTGCCAGTCCATTTCCGGGCCTGATTCAAAGTGCTGGTGTTAACATTCAAAGCCCTTAACGGCTTGGGGCCAGGTTATCTGAAGGATCGCCTCCTCCCATATGTGCCTGCCCGGACCTTAAGATCATTGTCAGCGGCCCTTCTCCATGAGCCCCTGCCAAATGAAGTGAGGTGGGTGGCTACTAGGAGGTGGGCTTTTTCTGCTGTGGCACCCCGGCTCTGGAATGGGCTCCCTAGTGAGGTTCGCCTGGCGCCTACATTGTATTCCTTTTGGCGCCAGGTGAAGACCTTTTTATTTTCCCAGGCATTTTAGCATTTTAGCTTTCTAAATTTTTATCTTTGCTGTTTTAAATCTGTATTTTAAACTCTTGCACTGCTGCTAGGTTTTATTGTGGCTGTATTGTTATATTGTGGTTTTAATGTTCTATATATTTTAAATTGTTTTATTGTGTGTTGTTTGGTTTTAATTTTTGTGAACCGCCCAGAGAGCTTCGGCTATTGGGCGGTATAGACATGAAATAAATACATACATACATACATACATACATACATGTGTACACATGAGTATGCTTATGAACATGTGATTGAGGACATGTGTTAATAAGACTTTGATTCATTCTTACATATTTTGGTAAAACATGCTAATTTCTAGGCCAGTCCTACCGGACAGACAGTATTCTGTCCTCCTGTGGCAGAATAGAGCCAGGGTCACAGTGGGAAATGTTTTTTCTAGCACATTTGAACTAAATTCCAGTCATTCTCATTCTGGAAGGGCTAAGAATCATAGAGTTGATAGATAGAATAGATAGAATCATATATAGAATCACAGATGACTGAAAAGTCATCTTGTTCGACTCCTGCTAGAACCCCTGAATACAGAGAAGTCATTTGCAGTAGTGTATTGACTAGAGGCAAGTGGCCCAGACAACACCAGTGAAGTTCTGTCAAAATCAGATTTGCATACAAACATTTATACAAGCCCACCTGAAACAAATTAAATTCTGACTGAAACCAATGTCTGCACCAATCGGGCCTCATCCTCTCTAAAAGGCAACTTTGAAGATCTGTAATATCATGCAAAACTTAGTTGCAATGCATCTTTGATTGTGTGAATGCTCCAGATCATCATAATAATAAAATATCTAGTCCACTTTTATGCAAGCCCTCCTTCTTCCTTCTGTGTGACAGCTGCACTTCCTTCAAAGTTCACAGCTTCCCTTCCATATTTGCATTATCAATCTTCACCTGTTGTACCATGTCCCTCCCAATTGGTACCTTCTTGTTTCTCTGGATCCATTTGCTTCTGCTAAAGCTTGGACTCCCCTGTAGCTGGCTAGCTACATCTTTTCCAGTTTTATCTTTACCAGTTTTGGCCTTCATGACAGCTTCAATATAGTGTATTTACAGTCACTACACCCAGGAAGGGATGAATAGGACGCCTACCGGATAAAGGGCAAGACATTCATAATCCTCAAGAAGATTACTTGCTGGAGGAACAATATTATCCTGCAAGTGCATTCTCAAAATGTTTTCATGTTTTACCTCTATTCCCATTTCCAATCACTATTGTTGTTGTTGAGTCAAGGGGTGATCAGAATGTACAGATTTCTGACCTTAACTGTCTCAGTGCAGATTTTAAGTAGTGACTTTGAAATGGGGACAGAGCAGCAGGAAAAACCTTTCAAATCTGCCATAGGACAGGTAGAGCCATGTGTACATTTTCCCCACCTTAAAAAAAAGAAGCTGTTTTACTTTTCCGTTAGCTTTTTCACACCACGTTTCCTCCCAGTTTGGACCTGGTGCATATCTGCAGGGGAAAGAAGATGATTAGGGATGACCGGATTTCATTCTGACTGAGTAGTGCCTGGACCTTCAGTGTGGACTGTACAGACGGACCTTACAAAATAAGGATGCATTTTCAGTTTTAGTCTATATAATACTGGAAGCCATTTATGTAGAAACTAGAAAATCATTATTTCAGCTGCAGCAGGTGCACAACTAATCCCCTGCAAATATTTTTGCCCACTTGCAAGGCAACCTCATTGCCAAAAAGGGGACACTTTCTGCAGCTGGCAAAATTGTTCACAAAACCTCCCCCACCCCTTTAAGAAAGTGCACCTGTGGTTTTCACTCAATGCTCTTGAATAAATCCAGGAGTTTTCAACCTCCAGCTGGTCAATTCATTGTTTATTTGCATGTTTGATGTAAGAAGTCTTTTGAGATTATCATATAGAGAAAGCGATTAAAATATTAGTGTTTTAAAGACCAAACTTTCATATGTATGTAACCTCTAATCAGTTCTATAGGATTTAAAATGTTGTTTTAACTTCAAAGTTTGTGCAGTTTTGTACCAGCATAATTGAGTCCAATTGTTCATGTGCCCTGTGGTATGACGTTTTAGAGAATTCAGGCAAAAATAAGCATGTAAGATATCTGATCTTATTTGTCACTTGATCCTACATATTGAGTTAAGCTGAATAGGGATGCACAAGAATTTTGTTTCAGTTCATTAAACATCAAAACTTTCCTTGTTCACACCCTGAATGCAAAAACATTTATCA
The DNA here is from genome assembly GCF_057233095.1 of Heloderma suspectum. Lineage (NCBI taxonomy): Eukaryota > Metazoa > Chordata > Lepidosauria > Squamata > Helodermatidae > Heloderma > Heloderma suspectum. The sequence continues at coordinate 240,093,325 of NC_139459.1, read as the reverse complement.
GGCGAAGTTCACTTGCCATCGTGTTTGCAAAATGCATTTACTGCAAAAACGTGCACTTGAAAAATGCACATTTTGGGGAAAAATATGCATTCTCACACTTTAGACAGTCAATGGGGGGAAAGCATGCATTTGGGTATGTGTGTTAAAAAATGTGCACCCAAATGTGCATTTTTCCTGTTTGAATAACAAAAAGCTCACAAGCAGGAAGGAGGGAGACTTATCTTCAAGGTGGAACTTGGAGAACGTTGACGAACTCCTGCATCAGAGAATTACCCATCTCTAAAACCTAAGTGTTTCAAGTGCTTCTTTAGCTGACATGTCATCCTATGCTTGGGGTTTGCGTGAGTAGAGACTCCTGAATCCTACTGATTCTCACCTTACCCTTAGGAGCAGTCCACTGGTTTTTCCCAAGATCTGGAAAAGCTCTGCTAGCACAAAGAGACCAAAAAAGATACAGCACTGGGTGGGACAAGTCTTCTAACTGTACAAGAGGTTCAGCTTTCCCCATAGGCCAGTGCTGTAACCCATGCATAGGATTCAATGAGCTTCCGATTCAGCATATGCTGAATTGGTGTTATCATCTGCCGAATAACACGCCTTTCTTCCAGTTTATATACGTTTTTCTCCACACAACCCTTCCATCTTTCCTCCACTTGCTATATAGCCAGCATGCTAAAGTCCAAATTCATAATGTGTTTTCTTAACTTATGTTTGAAAGATAAGTGAGAAAAAGTCTAATCTGCAAACAAAATGTGACTGGAAAAATCAAACATAAAAAACAGATATGATTTAAAACAACAACAACACATCAGTGGTTCCCTGGGGCAATAAAACTGGAATTGTCCTTTAAACAACATTTATTTTTGTGAAATGCCAAAAGTATTTCAGAAATAAAGGGAGGTATATTTGACTTATATTTAGCACATTAAAATATCTCATAGGAATTTATGTGTAGCTATGACTTGAACCAATGCTTGTGTCTTAAAACGTTCTGTGAACAAAAGATGCATCATTTTTTGAGGGGAGGGAGAAGTTGTAATAACCAACATTTGTCTTGATCATTTCTGACATTTTACCTCTTATACAAGACCCTCTTTAGGGAATGGAAATAAATAGCTTTTTGCCTGAAGAATAGTTGGTGAACTGAATATATTTGGTTTTGTCCTGACTCCATTGTATATTTAGAAAGAAATATTTTAACATGATGCAATCAAAGTCCAGACTGATGTGATTAAAAATGACATCAAGCAGCAGCTGCATCAAGTCATTCTTGTATGAACAGAACATTGGGAATCATAAAGGAAATTGCCAGTTGAAAATTCCAGTTGGCATGTTTTTCCCCCTCTGTGGGAATCACATCTTGTAGTTTTGTAACAAAGGGAGCAATCTGTAAACCAGTTGAATTGCAGTACTTAGATTTAAGCTGACAATGGGCCAAAATTGGCTTAAATCCAATTACTCCAGCTTAACTATATTATAAACTCAACTGGTTTGCAGATCTTTTTTGTCAACATGAGATTTGACAGGAGTCTTATGTTCAAGCTCAGATCATATCAGGTTTTCACAGTCACTAATTTCTAAAGAGAGAGGTGTTGCAGATCAAAGTTGCTTATAAGTTATATGCCATGATCTCTGACTTGAAAATGTCTAGTGGGTGGAGTCCCTTATGTATAGGAAGTGTTTCTGATTATAGGAAGTGTTACAGTCATGAGGCAAAGGAAGTTTGCACACATAGAGAGGTACTCTCTTCTTTCTAATTACTCTACATATTCCAGGTCTGACCTATAGAGAACCCCTGGCTCATACTATGTTCCAGGGCATAACCTGAAGGCACATGAGGCAGCCACCATGCTGAAGCTACGCCGGTCTGGGTATGGTCAGTGCTTGGAGGGGAGACCCCATGGGAACCACATGTAGCCATCTTGAATTCCACAATGGAAGAATGGTGGGATACAAATGTAATAAATAAATAAAAGTCTGGATTGACTACTCCAAAACAATTTTGGATCTATCAAACAAGTGTTACTTTCAGGCATAAACCCTTCTTAACGTTCTGATCTAAAAACTTGACGTTCTTAGGGCTTTTCCCATTCTCTCCTTTGTTCCATTGACCTTTTTCTCCAGCTTGTACAGTACTTAAGACCAACTCATACATTGCCTCAATGGACTCAATGGAATACATTTCCTCAATGGACTCAGTAGAATAACTGTTTTACACAGTTGGGCTTCACAATGCAGCAGTAATACTGTGAATCACTCAGATTTCATGTTTTTCTTCCAACCACTTCAGAAGCCAGTGTTCCCAGAGGGCAATGTAGCACTGACACAGGAAGTAGGGAAGGGTGGATTCCCTACCTGCTGGTCCAGCTGGGAATCCGCCCTTGGGGGGAGGTGATCCGTTCCTCCCCCCAGAATCTTCTTTGGCCAGCTCCGCTCCATGGAGATTCTGCAGAGCCGCCGGCCGGCTCTGAAGCACCAGCGATACGGCCGCCATTGCCGTATCGGTGGCTGAGGGGGATTGACTGGACGCAAATGGCATCCAGGATGCCATTTGCGGCCATAAAGGTCTTAGTGTAAGGTAAATGCAGCCGAAACTTACAGATTTCCAATGCAAAGTGTGTCCAGGTCTGCACCTGTTTCCAGGTGGTTGTCATGGGCCAGGATCCTGAATCCTCCAACCCCTTGTCCTCGGGGTAAGAGGCTCCAGAGTTAATGGTTCAGAGAGAAGACTTGGCTATGGAATGGTGTCATGAGGCTTCCACTTCCCCAGGACCCAATCCTCCAGAAAGACCCCAGGGTTCAGCTCCCCTGAGAACAGAGGAAGTTGTGTTACTGTTCTCAGACTCTGAGGGGCTCCGGCCATGAGGAAATTAGCATGCCAGAGCCACTCCTACATCATTGCCACCTGAGGTTGCTGAAACAAGCCAGGCCCCTTTAAGAGACAAAGCCTCAGTTAGCATGGAGGTGGGACCAACCAGCCTAACTCCAGCAACACTTCCATTTAATCCTCATTCTTGCTCTCATCCTTGCTGGAGTAACATAAAGCCAACCCTGTCTAGCTCCGAGCCCCAGCACCACTTGGTGCTTTCTGTGGTGCTGATCTATTTTCATCTTGCTTCCTGAGAAACCTGTCCACTGCTCCAGATTTGATCCACAGCAGAACTCTGCAACCCAAGCCACGTCACAGAGCACCATCAGTGCCCATGTCCTGAAAAATGGTACAGCGCTGTGGATTGGGGAAACCTGCAAAGAAAAATCTGATGGAGCATATTCCTTTCCTTCTACATCTCTACTCATGGAGCCCTGACCACGTGGAAGCAGTATTTCTGCACCTGCCACATCACAAAGTTAATGCATATACTGGGCTTTAAGCTGAGTAATTAATAATGTTACAGTGGCCTAGCAGTTAAACTACACTAAGCGTAATGTTGGGGGCAAATCTATTCATTGACCCAACCAGTATTTCAAAATGCCCTGCTTTAGTCACTTGTTAGTCCAGCGTTATAATATACTGGGGAGGACAGAATTCTAGAAGGAAAAAAATGGGTTTGGTTGTTAATGTATGCAGGGAAATGACTTGAACATTAAAATCTAAATCTGCTAAGCCTACTCTGCATCCTGATTCTTATTCCTAAGAGTCCCAGGCCATCAGTCTACTACAGTAAGGTATGCCTCAGCACCATCTTCTGATCTGGCAAGACACTATTGTACTACAAAATGATGCCTCTGGGTGGTTGACAGGGGTTAGGTGTTGAAAACATATTACACCTGATTTGCACTAGTTAACTGTTTTTTTCTAGGCCCAATTCAAACTGCTGCTTTTAAACTTTAAAGCTATAAATAATTTGGGACCTAGGTACCTTAAGGATTTCCTTCTTCCATATATTCCTGTCTGCATGCTCCATTCAGCAGCTGAGGCCTTGCTCTGGATTCTTCAGTCATATATGGTGTGACAAGAAACCACTAGGAGGAAGGCTATTATTATTATTATTATTATTATTATTATTATGTCCCACCTTTTCCCCAATACTGGGACTCAAGGCAGCTCTACAACAGTAAAGATGTGTATAGTCAAAACATATAAACATACAAAAGTTAAAAATATAATTAAATCATCAATAATATTAAAACTGTATAAATTTTAGTATTTAAAAAAGCCAACAACAATATAAACAACAGTATCAATCCATCATATTCTCACAGGTCCAGACTGTCTATCCCCAAAGGCCTTTTCTGTGGTGGCTCCCAGCCTGTGGAATTCTCTCCTGGGTGATATCTGGCATGTTCTGATGTCATGTTCTTTTAGGCATTTGGTCAAAACATAGCTGGTTAAGAAGGCATTTGGGTGAATGTTCTCCTGGCTTGCTATCTTAATATGGTTCCCTTTATGATTTGCTGTATGATGTGTCACTGAATTGTTGTTGTTGTTGTTGTTGTAATGTTACTATGAGGTTGTGTCTTGTAAACTGCCTTAAGTTCACTTGTTGAAAAAATGGTGAGGTATACATATTTTAAATAAATAAAAACTGTATTCCCTTCTGCCCTGGGCTTTCAGTAGAAGAAATAAAGTGGAAGAGAACTTAGCAGTCAATAGGCTATTGGGTAGTATAGAACTGTAATAAACAAGTAAATAAATAGGATGTAGTGGCAATTAGTTGTTGGGCAATTGGAACTGGGTAGCCCCTTTCCATTGTCCTGTGAGAATAATTTTTGCCATTAAAGATTGGGAGACAGGATGTGAAAGGACTCCCTTCCCACAACTTGGGTTGTTATGAAAAGTACAGTTCTCTGTACTTTGCCTGTATCCCATTATCAGGAAAGTGCATCAGATCTTTGCACAGGAAGCTGCTTGCACATGTCTGTAAGGGTAAAAGAGTAGGATAAGAAAAACCACTGCCAGAGGGCTGCCCGTCTTGTCCTTGAGTGACTGCAGTACAAGGGCTTTCAGGCGTGTTCTAATCTCAGACTTACATCATTACTTAGCTTGAATAGAGTCCACACAACATATGTGCACAGCACAGATGCAGCAGGATGCCAGATGTCACTTAATAATGCTTTGTTATTTGTTTGTTACTATATTTTCTGGACTCGCTTCTCCCCAGATTCTTTTACATCACATAAACTCTTCCCTTGTTTTCAACATAGGGCAATAACAAACTGATATGCTACAAGGATTTTATATAACAATAAACCAATCCTTTCCGTTTCATTCATCATTTCTCCCTTTATTTTAATTTTGTTTGTGTGAACTGATAAAGTTATTCAGCTTAAAATCTTAAGTGATGGGAGAAGCAATGACTGTAAATGGTTTTACAATACCCCACATACTTCTGTGTATTATAATTTAATATGATTTTGCAGAAAGTACATTGATGTGAATATAATTCATTTTGAATGCTATTATAAACTTAATTTTACAAGTTCAAAACAGTAGCAAGACCAACAATATTTTCATATTATCCCTTTGCTCCATTTCAGCTCTTTCAGGATCATTTGTTGCATCAATAAGGCATTTGAGGATTTCTTTATTTGCCATGCATAATGGTGGAAGCATTAAAAAATCAACTCTACAATAATTTTATAAACTGTCTAAATGTCAATGAGGAACTGGACTGAGAAGGGGAATTAATCAGTAGATTAAACATTAGCAATTATGAATTTATATTCACTTTCTAAAACTTGGCATAAATATGCTATCTGTATTTCTTGTCCACACTTAATGTACATTGAAGAACTTTTGACTGAAAAAACTATTTTAATAAGTCTGATATTCTTAGGTTGCTACATTATTATTTTATCCACAACCCCAAACTGACTTACAAAAGTATTTACTAATGTATAACGTTTCTCTTAACTTGCCTTCGTGATGTGGTCTTCTTCCATGAGCAGACTGGAGATATCCATTATTAAAGAACTCAGTGGGATCATACATTCCTATGAACTTGAGCAAAATTTTAAATGAAGGAATTGGCAAGAATGTTATAGTCACTTGGTGCAAACCAACCAAAAGGAATGGAATGGACAGAAGATTGTCGATGCATTTCTTTTAAAAACAAAACCACAATGCTTACATGTGTCTATCTATTGCAAATATTGGCCACAAGTTCCTAAAAGAATGCTTATGTACAAAAATATCCCAGAGAAATTTCTATTATGTTTTTAGAGAGGCACTGGTGCTTTTATGCCTCAATGAGAATTAGTATTATTGGATTGAATCCTAAGTTGCAGTTCCACAAACAGAAGGGCACCTTCTATTCATAGATCCAGTGCAGGTTCCTGCAGGCAGAAGGGGTGGGAGAAAAGTGATGTTTGCCTATTTGCCTTTTCTCCTGTAGCTAGGATCCAGCACCACCTCCCACACTGTTCTGGATCTGGAGCCTGCCTCTGGATTTTCAGGAAGCACATAAGACTGCAGGGGAATCAGCAAAAACTGCCCCCCTTTCAGAATTCTTCTCATGGGAATCAAGTCATTATTATTGTTATTGTTATTAAGCATTTATGCCCTATTTTTGGAAGAAACTTTCACGAGGCGGTGTGCATAACAAAAAAATGAAAAACACAGTAGTAACAAGAAAGAAAAAAGTCTGCAGCCAGGAATAAAAAGGGCAGTGTAAAAACAAAGACCAGATAAAATGTCGCAGTTAAATGTCCTTGGAAAACAAGCAGCTCTTTGCCTGGTGCCAAAATGATATGAAGATAGGTGGTGGGCACATCCCCCTAGGGGAAACAAAACTATAACTGCATATCTTGCTTAAAATTAGCCAGCCAACCAAAAATGTATATATTATGGTATTATTTTGCTCATTGTCAGAGGTTTTGCTCATCATCAGAGGCTTCCATGTGCTCACGACTTAGAACTCCCCACCTGAGGCCCCCATGCCCCAGCAACCAGCTGCTGCTCACTCTGGCATCTAGCTACTGGTGCTGCAGAGAAGCCACCCCAACTCTCATGAGTCTTCATGGCCAGGCAGCTCACTTTCTCTTCTGTATCTGCTGCACTTCAATCAGGAAAGAAAGCAACCCACCAGTACTCCGCAACAGGTCAGTGCTGTCTACACCAGGGACTTGAGTGGCATGGTAGTAGCCCTCCACAGTGCAGTAGGGTGTCAGCCTGGACATGGAGCACCCGGATGGGCAGCTACTGCTAAAGGCAGATGCTTGAGTGGTGCGGTGCAGGAGCTCCTTCTAGCGGTTCAACCAAGCAACAGTGGGGGAGTGTGTGCCTGTTCTAGGTAGGGATGTACGAAAGGGACTTACCTTGTCCCGCAGCTTTTTTCGCGGTGGGGGGGAGGCACTTCGCTTCTCCCCCCGAAGTTCATGCAAGTGGGGGGTGTCTTCCCGCCTCGCCCGGCTGAATTTCAGGCTGGGGAGAAGCGCTCCATCTCCCCGGCCGTGAACTTCAACAGAAAAGTAAAAAAAAAACAAAAACGCCCCGTGATAGGCTACGTAACGATTTACGTAGCCTATCATGGCTAGATCTGCAAAGTCAGCTGTGATAGGCTACGTTAATCGTCACGTAGCCTATCACGGGTGACTTAAAAAAAAAAAAAAAAGCACGTACGCAAATGGCGGCCCCCATAGGGAGCCACCATTTGCGTTCCTTATTTGGTCACTGTAGTCTACGTAAAGATTTACGTAGAGTACGGCGAAAATAAGGGCAACGCAAATAGCGTTGCCCTTATTTTCGCCGTAGTCTACATAATCTTTACGTAGACTACAGCGACCAAATAAGGAACGCGAATGGCGGCTCCCTATGGGGGCCGCCATTAGCCGTACACGCTTTTTTTTTTAAAGTCACCCGTGATAGGCTACGTGACGATTTATGTAGCCTATCACGGCTGACTTTGCAAATCTAGCCGTGATAGGCTACGTTAATCGTCACGTAGCCTATCACGGGGGCATGTGTTTTTTTTTACTTTTCTTGGAATGGCCGCGGCGGCAGCCGGTCGAAAGACCGGCTGCCACCCCCACCCCTGTCGAAGCCCTGCCGAACCGCCGCTGCGACCCGCCACCGGGAGCGACATTTGGGAAAGGTAAGTCCCATCCGGGGGGGGGGGAGAATTTCTCCCCAAAACTACTTCGGGGGGCCGAATACGTTGGCACTCGGCCCCCCAAAGTTTTGGCGAGAAATTCTCTGACACCCCTAGTTCTAGGGGGTGTCTCCACAAGCGATTCACTCCGAGCTGGCTGCGTTTGGAGGTAGCTAGGTATACATGACATCATGGCCATCCAGCAGCCACCCCAGAACTTATTACAGAAAAAACGGATTTCCTGAGACTGCTTAAAGTCTGATTCTTTTCCTTGGTTCTCCCCAGCATAGTTGCTGTGTGCCCCAACCCAACCCCAACATTGACCTCAGGTATGCTTGCCCTGCACAGGGGTGTGCCTTTCATCGTGACCCCGGTCAAGGGGTGTTTCCTGTGTGTTTCCTGTCCCTGCAGAAACCAATTAGTGCCTACTCAGAAGTAACTCCCATTGTGGTCAATGAGGCTTGTCCCCTGAAATATTCATTCTCAGAGTTACTAGATTTCCATGAATCAAAATAATGCATTTAGGAGCCTTAATGTCGAAGCTTTGAAGCTTCAAAGCTTCGATTGATCTCATCATCAGGGCAGAAAGAACATTGTGTCCTTTTAGTGATTGTTCTTTAAGGGAGTAAATAATGCTGGGGGGCAGGGGGAGAAGAAGATTGTTCCCAGCATCAGGAAGGAGCACACTGTGTTCTTTCAGTGATTGTGCTTTAATGGAATAAATAATGTTGGGAGGGGGATACAGAGAGAGAGTGAAGGAGAGTGATTAATGTAGTGACATAGGAGGAAACCTCCTGGGATTTTATCAAAGATGGGGGGGGAGCCTGGAGAGGAGGGAGTCTGTCTTATTGGTTGAGCAGCCGCTGCCCATCAGATGACATTTACTCCAAACCCCCATCCCCACCCAGAAGTATGTTCTGTAGAGCTACTTTTACCAGTGCAATACACTTGCTTGTGGAGCCCTGCATGGAGCAAAGCTGGCTCCTTGAAAAATTTGAGTAAGCCATGATTGGCTTATCCTTCCACGTCCTTCCATTGTCATGGAGAAACCCCCCTGCTTCCCACCCCAGTTCACCACCTGAGATTAGTCTCCCAGGGTAGCTCATTGTAGGCCCAAGCCTGGGAAGGAACCAAAGTGTTTAGGTAAAGGGAAAGCTGGGTTCTTGTATGTTTTGCACTAATGAGTTAATTCCTATATAAATCAGAACCCACAAGTAGCTTTTTGTTACTATATGAATTTAATTTATAGGAATCCTTGGATACCTCAATAAACAGTTTAAGTGTGCAAAGAAGGATTTCAACCCAACAACTTCACAACTTAAGAGCAGTTGCTCTATAAACATCACACTACTTACGTTAGGCATAGTTTAAAAGGGATATTAAACAAATCAGGAAAAATACTAAATCCTTGATTGACTGGTTGATTTTCACAGAAGTTTGTAATGACCATAAAAATACAACAGTAATTTAATCTTTTAATCAGTCTCATCTCCTTTCTTCAAAAAAAAAAGGGGGGGGATAGAATATGACTTTTCCTATAATATACTGCTAATTTGCTATTTTACAACATTATGGAAAAGCGAAATGGCAGTTATAATATCTTCTTTTGATAACCATAACAAAAGACTGATATTCAACATTTTCATAACATATTAGTAATTAAATCTTATCAGAAAATTATTACTTTTCTTCTGTAAAATTATATTTGGAATTAAAATAATTAAATGAAATCATATAACTCAAAGACTACGGAAACTCTCTTCTAAATGCTCTTTTGTTATATATTTTCCTGACCTACTGGGTTGAAATAAAAAGACCATCTTTGTGATGGCAACTAAAAAAAAGTTTTCTTCAAAAACATAGCATTGCGCTAGTGAAAAAGCAATGCGAGAACTTTTAGCTTATCTTCCCAAAAGCACTTGGGGCTCCTAGAGAACCCCAAACCTGGATCGTGCATTGATAACTTATTTGGATATGGATGAATGTAAAGTGGGAACTCAAGTGACCGTGTAAGATTCTTTTTAACATACAAGACACAAATCACAATTTATGTCATCCAAAACAACTCATCACCAGTGGAAGTTGTAGCACTGGTGACCCTGCTCTCTTCTCCATCTTGTCTGTTCTTTCTCTGGTGGGGGTGTGATACATTCCAACTCTGATGCAAAATCGAATCTGAACGTCATCCTCCCATTTTACTCTGCACTGTACTCAGGCTATGTTTAATGCTGTAATAATCATGGGTAAGGCAAATGCAGCCTTTCCCAACCTGGTCCTGTCCAGATGTTTTGGACTTCATCTCCCATCAGCCCAGCCAACATGGCCAATAGTCAGGTATTCTGCGAGCTGTAGACCAAAGAGCTGGTGGGCACCAGGTTGGGGAAAGCTGGGCAGATGCAGAAGTCCTTTCTCCTCAATTGTCATATTTCATTTCATTTCTGGATGGGCAACAATTGGATGGAGAAGAGCCACGTAACAGAACCTGCCTATTAAAATGTTATCATGGCAGAGTAGGATCACATTTTGGAAAAGTGGCTCCTGCACCACTGGGGAAACATATGAAGCGGCCCTAACACAACTACTGTGATTTAGCTCTCTCTCAGATAGGTTAAGGATAAAGCAGGAACACAGAGAGAAGGAACTTCATGTCATTTACCAAACATTAGCAAGGATTCCACTTTCTCAGTGTATATTTATTCATATTTTCCCCCATGGAATAGATTTCTAGCATTTTTAAAAAATGTTTAGCCTACCCTTTAAATGCTCTAGATGGAAAACCAGCACACATAACATCATGAAACTCAATAGGTAGCAAGCAGATGAAATTCTATCCTATCCGCATCTCAGCAGTTTTACAATAATTACAAAACACTTATGGCTTCTCAATAATGTAAAAGGAAGGGCATCTTGTGTAATGACAACAGCAACAACAACAAAAACCTCAGTGAAGCCTTATACAAACCTCATACATATGCTTAGTTCTTTGAATAAAATTTCTGAATAGGGTACAGAATTAACACCGGGTTTGTAAAGTTATTAACCCCGTGTTTATGCAACATATTTATTGATACAGATATGAATGGGGAGAAAGGCTCTCAACTTCCACAAGTCCAGCAGAAAGTCTGAATGGACTCTATGCATGAATATAGGCTTTCTCCATGGAAACAGAACCCTACATAAGGGTTCAATCATACCTACAGTTATGTGCATGGGTTCAGATCTTCTGCTGAACATTCAGAGGTCAGGAATGGGGCCCATGTATTTGATCCCAGTTCTCCGTATATGAATTCCTTACATACTCTATGTCACTTGAACAAGTCTTTTGTTAGTTTCCTGGAAGAAAAAAAAGCACCCCTCCCCCAATCATTCTAGAGACAACGTTTGGGAGTTGCTTTTCAGGGGAATAGGCTCCTTCTGCTGAAAACTGGGTGTGGGATTGCTCCTTTGCACAGGCAAAAGCAGCTTTTCTCTAATTTGGGGTCTCACTGTGGTGAGACTAAGGTGTATGCTTCTGAAGGAAGTGGACAGATAAAATGTTCAATGGCATATCAGGAATGATTAATGAACAAGAAGAGAGAGCCTGCTTTACTGATCTCATGGAAAAGGTAGAGGAGGCTGGCTGCACAGTAAGTGAAAAACGTCAATACCAAAGGAGCTCAGGCACCGCTGTTACAGTTGCCCCAATCATCATTGTTTCATTCTCACAATTTCTTTCTATCAAATTCTGTCTTCTATAGCCTGTTTCTCACATCACAATAACCCACACATTTATTTTTTTAAAATTGTGGTTATTATGAACAAGCTGGTGAGCTAGTGCATGCTGCCTGACTGCAAGCAGGAGTGGCTAAACAAACCACTTCTGTTATGACCCAACAACAAACCATGGCTTATAACTCTAGTTTGTCAGGGAGAGATGCAAATCAGAGTTCCATGTAATGCTAAACTAACTCTGGGTGGATGGCCTGTGGTTTAACTGGTCATGTTTGCAGTGGGAACTATTGGGCGGCATGTACCAGCTCACTGCCTTGTTAATGATAACCCACTTAAAAAAAAAAGGTGGGTTATCATGCCAAGTGAGCCATGCCTATGTATCACAGCATTATGGGGAAGCAGAATCATGCAGCTACACTGGAAGACCTGTATTCCAAAATTATGATCAGTCTCTTTCTACTAATTGTTCAAGAGAAATAACATTTATATTTAGAAATCCAAGTAGTTGATTGAATATATGAAGATTGTTTATAGTGAGTCAAGCCACTGGACCGCCCAGGTCAGTACTGTCTAGTCCAATAGGCAGAGACTCTCCATGGTCTCAGGAAGGTAGAGAACCAATAACTAGAGATTCCAGGGATTGAATCCGGATCCTTCCTTAGGCAAAACATGTGTTTAAGCACTGATAACGTGGCCCATTCTTTTAATTTTTACACTCCTTATGGGAAATACCATATGTAGAAAGATGCTGTTAATAGTAACATTTATGTACTTGTATTATTTTGGGTAGTGACTATTTACACTTTAGAAACATCAGTATAATCTTTTCTAAATTGCTCTTGTGTGTTGTGTTCCTGGGGACTTTTTAAGTACTTTACTTTGGTATATATTTGCTTACAAAATCCTTTAAAACAAAATCAATGTTGTATCTTTCCCATGCCTCCGGCCAGTAGCAATTTACAGAGCACTTATACGGGAATACACCTCATCTCCCCAGGTGGAAGTCTTGTTATTAGTTGAACAAAATCAGCTGCAGTTTAACAAAATCAACTTTTTGTTTCTTTTCCTTTTCTTCTTTATTAAAATAAGAGCTTTTGACTTGGCATAAAGGCTATTAGGCAAAGTAGCAAATGTAATATTCTTGTATAAAGTGATTAGAAATAATACATTCTTAACTATTGTATGCTATCTAGTTTTTACTGAAAAGTTCCATTAATTTGTACCAACAAAAGGACTGATGTCAATAAGCCTTTGAAAAGTTTACAATAGCTGAAGATCTTTCCCTATCATGACTTAACAGGGGGAGGAAGATTGTATATCAGATTTCTTCAGCCAAGCAAATCTAATAAGCTCCTCAGAAAGGATAGCCTCTGTGCTCTCTGCTGCTCTCTGTGATGGATAGTTTGTGTGAGGTCACAGATTTTACAGGCATTATCCAGACATCCTTGGCAGAAGTCAAAATGAGAAAAGCATTAATACTGATTAATCCCTGTCACAGAGTCTCCTCTTTTTGATGAGGAAATCTGACATTAAGACACATACCAACTCTAACACGTAGCTGAATGTGAGTGGTCTCACTGACTTAAGTCGGACTACTTACGTGCTTAAAATCTAAGCCAAAACTGAGTCAAAATGGATCCTACATACAGAGCAAGATGTAAAACATGTGTCAAACAAACACTTTCATATATGAATATTTTAATCTTCCTCATCTTTATGGCAATATATGAGAGAATTGCAGCCCCTGGTCATACATTTCAAAATACAACCTCCATTCAACTACAACTATTCCCTACCTATTCTTTTTAATTTTAAATGGAAAGATAAGAACATAAGAAGAGCCACATTGAATTAGGCCAAAAGCCTATGTAGTCCAGTATTTCATTCACACAGTGGCCAATCAGCTGTCTGTTTAAAGCCCAGAAGTACGACATGAGTGCCATAGCACCCTGCCACTCATGCTCCCTAGCAACCGGTATACAGAGGCATGCTTCCTCTGATACTGGAGGTAATATCTAACCATCATAACTAGCAGCCATTGATAGCCTTATGCTCCATAACTGACAAAAATGCAGGAATAGATAAGGTATATAAGAACAGCCATAACATCTAAAAACTAAGTCTTACTCTAAAATGCCAGGGAGAAAAGAAAAGTCTTTGTCTGACAATGAAAAGTAGGGATGAACGGATTCCCCACCGTCTGTTCTGGTGGGGAATCCGTGGGGCGGGGGAGGCGATCTGTTCCTCCCCCCCCAGAATCCGCACCGAGCGGTTCCGTTCCATGAAGATTCCGCAGAGCCGAGGGCCGCCCCGTTCCACCAACCGCATGCCCTGGATTCCCCTGTTTTTTTTCAGCTCCCCGAACTTATGTAAATAATTCCGTAAGTACCGCCGAAAAATCCTTTCCACATGCCCGCTGTCGGTCTCCATAAGCCTTGAGTCATAGGGAAAATACCTACTTATTTTTGTAAAAAGGGTAAAGCCCTTTGCGGGGATTCCCCACATAACTTCCGGTCACCTGACCTCACCTCGCCAGACCTGTCCTGACCTCACCTCACCTGAACTCCACAGACAATAAATAGAAAAGATGGAGGATTTCCGTGGACTACTCAGCCCCAGCAAAAGAAAGCCTCAGGTCACAGGGAAAATGCCTTGTACAAAAGGTTATGCTGTTCATGTTCTTCTTCCTCCATTTCCGATTTACGGATTTCTTTTCGTAATTATTTTCGTAAAATCCGTTGTTCGGCAGGCAAAAAAAAAAGCTCTGGTCTGGGTCGACCGGGCCGCTCTGTTCCGAGGAGGATTCCGCGGACCGGATTTGTCAGAATTCGATCCCATTTAAAATTCATGCGGAATTCTCTGACATCCCTACTGAAAAGATAACAGTTTAGGTGCCACAGCTGAGAAGGCCATGTCTCTTGTAGCCACCTGCCTTACTTCCTTCGGAGGGCCTTCCAAGATGACCTTAGGGTCTGAGCTGATAGACACAGGAGGAGACATTCCTTAAGATAATTTGGATCCAATCCACCAATTGGATTGCCATTTTTTAAAAAACATAGTGATTGGCACAAAGACAAATAGGCCTGGATAAGTTGTAGGCTGCTCATCGAGCACAGAGGGGGTGCTCGACTGCAGCCCAGAGGGCCAGCGAGCAGGGAGCAGTCGAGAAACCCCTCTGTGCTCGATGAGCAGCCCGCAACTTACCCAGGCCTATTTGTCTTTGTGCCAATCACCATGTTTTTTTTAAAAAATGGCAATCGGCAGCACTTGCCCATAGTGTTATATGCAAAATAGCTCTGTAAACTAGATTCTATGGGTGATTCACAGCGCCTTTTGCATATACGTCTATGTGGGCATAAGTCTATTCTACACTAGAACAATCTTTTATTCAGACATTACTTAATAGGTTGGTATACACATCAGCAATATTTTAGTGTACCTGCAGAAGAGAATAGAAGCAAGTTGGATGCCCCAAGCTTCTAAAGTGGGAAATGGCTTTCTTATTTTATTATTTTGGAGAAAGATGCATTCTGAATGGTGCAAAAGTAACAGCTACAAGGATATAACAAAGTTCTCAGTCTATTAAATATTTTGCAATGGCATATAAAAACCTCAATGCAAGGAAAAGCACATCACTTGTAATGTCTGAATGTCACGATGGACAACTTTTTCACAGTGGGTACATGTATTGTTAACACAATACACATGACAGCTTTCTGATGTGTGTATCTAGAATAAAAAGACACTCAAGCTAGGTACTATAGAAGCTAAGAGACTTAAGCTGTGAACCAAGTCCTAAGTTCATATCTTGCCTCTGCCCTAAGATGACATTGTCTCACTCATCATCTCACTCTCCCATCTGCAATATGTGGGTGATAAGTTACCTACCTTTTAAGGTTGTTGTAAGGACATTGCTAAGACAATGTAAGAGCAGCTCTTTGAACAATTTCAAGCACTATGTAATAAAATAATAACAATAATAACAAAAACAACTCTGACCCAGCCAAAGTACACACTTGTCAAACATGGGACATGATCCAGCCCAAACATTTTAATCCCCACTGATTTGCTTAACTCTTCCCCTTTGAACTTAAGTCAAAGGAACTTACTCATGCTTAACTTGGACTAGATTGTTCCCATGCAGATTGACATCTGTATCGAAAAAGATAATGCATGGAAAGAGACATAAGTTTGCTGTGCTTTTCAGCACATTCTGTACAGCTCTTAATAACGTCCCAAACAAAGTAATTAAAGTACACCAATCTATTCATACTTAATGAATTAATATTCTGCTGGTTTGGAGGTGTGTGTGTTAATGTGGGCTCTGTGGCATAAAGACATCAACGTACAGCAATAATTAACACCAATCACACACATTAATGGTATAACCTACTGCTTAAGTAAATGAACAGCCATGCTCCTGCTGTTTCTAACGGGCTGATAGGAATGCGCTATATTGACAAAGTAAGCTAATTTACAGAGAGATTGTCCAAGTGGGAACTGCTGTTTATTTGTAGAGTTTTCCCAATTTAACGCAAGGGGCAAATAATACACTTAATGTTGATTAAAATAGCAACAGCTAAAGGTAAATATTGCAAACTCAGCAAGGAGAATGGCACATACTCATTCAGAATTAACCACTCTTGTATAGCAGCTATTGTTTACTAGAGGGTAATGGTGGTTTGGTAAGTACTGGTCATAACTTGCATTTTTTGTTTCTCCAGATTTCAGACTGGATGTATTTGAAAATATGAAATAAAATAAAAGTTGAGATCTACAGCTACAAATCTCTGTAGCTAGTTCAAGTCAGTATGTTAAAATGTGAGTAGCGATGGACAGATCAGGTTCAATTTGGTCTGTGTTGATTTCGCATGTCACTCTTTCAAGCCATATGTGTGCATGGTTTCTTTTTTTTATTTTTTAATCCATGCAAAACTCTTAAAGAACCCCCCACTTACAAATTCTTACAAATACAGTACTTACAAATTCATAAGGTGGTCCAAGGGCTGCATTTACATTTTTAATGTCTTTTTAGCTGTCTTTTCTAGCAGCTTAGAGCTGCTAGAAATAGGGCCAGAATGGGGGCAGAAATTTCCCTGGGAGGGTCAGTGTGTCATGACATACCATTTCTCATAAGGACTTTGTATGGAGGAAAAAAATGGCTGCCCTCAAGTAGCGAAATTCACAGCCATATATATTTTACATTCAATGGGACATTGAGTCCTAGGAGTCCTAGGAAAAATCCTTTTGTCAAAATCCTCAGACACTTCATAGAACTACAGGTTTCAGGATTCTGTGATGTGAACCAGGATAGTTAAATGGATTTAAATCCTTTTATGACTGACCATGTGGAATCTTGTGGAATATAAATATTCTAGCTATCAGGCTTACATAAATGGAAGCTGAACCTGACATAGATTTCCAATTAAAGAAAACTCTAAGTTTAACCTACAATAACAATATGATGATTAAAATTTATATGCCACCCAACAAGCTCAAGGCAGTATACATTGTTCCCTCACCCACATTTTATAATCACAACAACCCTGTGAGGTAGGTTAGGCTCTGATGTAGTGTGACTAAGCCAGGATCAGCCACTGAGCTTCATGGCTGAGGAGAGATTTGAAGCTGGGCCTTTCCAGTCCAACTCTATGTCCATGACATCACACTGAGGAAAAGGAAGGTAATTCCAGGTGTTTAAATTCAGTTGTTGGCCAACCTCTTCATAGGCTCTAAGTATGTCACTTTTGTAATTCCTTTCTAGGTAATTTTTTGTCTGCAATTTTTGTTCCACATTCTAAAACATACTTTTGCTTGCTTGGTCTGTGGCTGATGGAGATTGCTTTGTGAAATTTATTTCTGGTAACTCTTGGCTGGTATTCCAGGAAACCAATTTTCTCACCATTTTGTACAAGCTGAGGAAAAGAGGCATAATTGTCTTGCCAACCTATACAAAAGACAGAACAGGAAGGATATCTAATCACTTCCACAATCACCAGTGAGCCATTGGAAGGAAAGAGTGTCCTTCACTGTTCAGGGATACATAATTTCTTTAAGTTGTCAACTCAACTAATTCCTCAGCACAGCTCCTTAGCAGGAACCAATCAAACTCATAGTCATCATGTGTGGATGGATTCAAATCTGGCCTTTTAACAAAGTCTCCTATATCCGGGTGAAATTTGGCATGCACAGGTTTTTAAAGTCCTGAAGTACTGTGACATGACAAGGTGCACCCTTCCCCTTCTGCACAACTGTGTTAAAGGCACAGGAGCTTTGATTTTGAAAGGTTGGCTTACAGCTGCCTATTAATTCGCGGTGCCAGGTGAATGTGTTGTTGCTCATAAATTATGTGAACACATTGTAGAAAGCTCCATAATATTTTGTGTTTATGATGGTTACAAATAGCCAGTGATTTCTTGCAAGCCCATATTATTGGCAGTACAGTACCAGACTAATGATTTGCACTCTACCTAGCAGTCTAATGCTCAAAAGGTGTAAGACACCAGATTCTCAGGATAAATATCTGACGGCGCCTGCAGCCTCTTCCTTCCAAATGTGTCCATGTCAGTGTTTACGTGCATGTACACTAGAGTCGACATACATTTGCAATCTTCCCTGTCCCATCAGAGATTTAACTTCCGGAGCCCCAAAGAGGGGCAACTATAGCAACTCACCCTACCAAAAATAGGACAAATAATTTACCAGGAATGGGAAGCTGAAAATAAGGGCTTTCCCTAGTAAATAAGGAAAATTGGAGTGTATGTATCTTGTACACTTAGATTGTTATTATGTGATGCATCCCTTTCCATTTGCTGGAGCAAGAGAAACTATGTCCTTGCCCATTTTTTTACTGCAGTACAAGTGACATATGGTGTGTACTATAATTGAATCCTGTAGAGGCTAAGGTGAAGTTGCAAAATCTGTTGCACACTTAGGCAACGAAGGGAGAGTATTTTTAATCACAGATTTTTATTAATCACTTGTCACAGATGCAAATGTAGCAGCTATTAATCTTTTACGTATGGCAGGTAGCACTTCCGATGGTCTAGTAGTCCTGCTGTAAATTATCATGTCACGGATTAACTCATTTTGTTCCACTAATACTTTGCTTGATCCCCTTCTCTTTTGTTCAGAAGTCCCTCTTGAATTGTCCTTTTGGGCAGCTGGAGTTTGAATGATTAATCCTGGAGGCAGAGAGCTGACTGAGAGGGTCAACCACCAATGAATAAAAACAAAAGACATGAGTTAATTCTGGGTTACACTCATTCCACCTGAAAACTAAGGGAAAAAAATAGCCAAGCATTTTCTATGGGAATTATCCCCTAACACAAGTGCCTGACTGCACTCTTTGTGTCAGTTTTCCCTTCCTCCCCTCAACACAAACAATTCAAAACAAAAGCCTTTTAAAAAAATAAGCACAGTTGCTGAGTATGACGCTCAATTTAGTGGAACGGCATACTTCTGAATTAACTCTGGTTTGAAATTACTGATGTCTCTAGGACTTTGATGACTGTAAACATAGTCAGCAAGCAGGTTACAAAATCTTTTCCTTCAAGCACAACTAGATGTGACGCTAGCTCAATTTGAAAGTGGCAGGACCCAATCCAGATCCTGCCAATTCCCCAAAAGGCAGTGGGATGGGAGCAATTTACAGAACAGCATGGGTAGGAGACAGATGGAATATGAACCCTACAACTTGTGTTTCCCCTCCCCACAGCCTGCTTTTCTGACACCTTTCAAGTATTCCTCTGCATTGCGAATTTCTTCTTAAATTGTGCAACTTCTCCTTCTTATACTATAGATTTTGCCAACTCAACCACTATCAACCATTCTGGATTTTGATATGTATAGATAGTTAATAATGCAACAATCCTTGATGGGGTTTAATTTAACCACCATAAGAGAAGAATTACACTGTGACTTTTTAAGCATTGCAATTCCATTGGTTTTGGTTTGGTTGAAATGTCTACTTTAGAACCTACATTTGTTTTTGCACCTGTAGTTTTTTTGAGTGCTGTTGTATTACATCTGTACATGATGCTACAGTTTATGATAATAACAGCAATAGCAACTTAGCCTAAATACTGAACTTTTCCTGAGTATTCAAAGCAATCTCTCTCTCTCTCTCTCTCTCTCTCTCTCCCTCTCTCTCTCACACATACACACACACACCCTGTGTAAACTTCAACAAACATGTAAGCTTTGCCAGTTGTATTTTGGGCTACTCTTTGTGACAGTCTGGAGCCTAGTACAAAATTTCAGGGGCAAACTCGGCGGTGCAGCAGGGGGAACAAAAAAGTCTGGTGGCATAACCAACCCATGGGCTGCATGTTCCTCAAACTTGTACTAGATTTACTAGCCGCTGCTGCTTCACTTCTAGGGGATTTTTATTTTAAGTTCATCTCTGCACATGGGCAGAAAGTTCCTCCAGGGAAAAACTGGCTTTTTTTTCTTTTTCTTTTTTTTACAGACCTGAAATCTATAACCCTTATTTATTTAATGTCAATTTTATTTTTAAATGTAATGTTTTTAAATGCTATATTTCCAAAAAGGAACTTAAGGTAGCTAAGGAAAACAAAAGCACCACATAATATTTTAAAAGAATATATCACATCCCCTGTAGCTAATAATGAACATTATTTTAAAACCTCATATGTAACATAATAAACAACAACAAACATCAATAATTTTGACTACAGCAATCAAAAAGGGGAACAATATTAACAACTATCTGGAAGCTAAGCTAAAAAGGCAAAGCAGAATATCTCTGATGGCTCTCAGAAGTCAAAGCATTCCACAGGTAGGTGCCACTACAGAAAAACCTTTACCGCAGATTGTCGCTCATTGTGCTTCAGCGGGGGATCATCTAAAGAAGAGCCTGAGATTAAGAACAGAGCACGTGGGGAGGATCATATGGAAGAAGGCAGCCCTTATGGTACCGGGCTTTAAAGATTAAAACCACCACCTTGAACTGAATCCTGAAAGAAACCAGGAGCCAGTGCAAATCAAACAGAATAGGCATAATATGTTTGAAACTCTTAGCTTTGGTCAGCACCTTGTTGCTGTTTCTGAATGCTTTTTGCGGGCAGCCCCACATAAAGTGTTTTACAGTAGTCCAAACTGGAGGTAACTAAGATGTGAATAACTGTATGGCAAGATGTGACTTTAGGGGGGGGGGGCTGTACACGGCACCGCTTTCAACCTTCACTCCGTCGTAACTGTGCAGCACTGCAACTGTGAATTAGCTTCTGCTGTGGTACACGCGCCATTTACTGTGCTCTCTTCTCCAACGGGAAAATCTCCTGTGCCCTGACACATAGCTGTTGAAGTGAAGGAAACTGTGGCAGTTGCGCCACTCTTTTGTTTTACCATTATATTTGAATGCGCAGCTGCTCAGGCACATGAGGGTGGGGGTGTGACACTTTGGGATTTAGTGGCTGGTTTGTATTTTAGGGGTTCTTTTGTGTGTGTCCATTCCTTGTTATGTAAAATGTGGGTGGTCTGCTCCTTAGTTACCATGCCAACTGTTTGGCAGTTCTCCAGCCCGAGAGGTACATGCCTACCCATCATTCCAAAATGGTGGCTGGAGCTAGGGATGTACAGATTGTGTAAAATCTGTTCCATCTGTGTTTTGCAGATTGTCAGGTGCCTTTCGTTCTGTCATCCACCCACAGACGGATGCAAATATTTTTTTTCATCATGCAGAAAAAATACGGAAATAATTACATAAATATTTACGTAAGTATTTATGTAAATATTTACATAATTTACCTCAGTACATTTAGTGTATTGTCCCCCATTCCATTCAACATTTCCTCCACAGAAACATATGTATTTTTCTATGAATCTAGATGCGTAAATTTTGGGAAAGTAAAAATAATCATCTGAAAGTCCACGGACTCGGCACGGCCTGAAGGGGGCACTCCACAGTAGATTCCGCAGGTCAGATTCTTAGAGATCTGAGCTCATTTTAATCCGTCTCGAATTTCTCCAGCATCCCTAGCTGGAGAGAAGTTGGTCCTGGACCTTCTGCTCCCCCAACACCCACCCGGCCCTTTGCCACTGACTCCAAAGCAACCATTGCAAAGATACGAAGCTGTGAAGGTATGCAAAAGTGTGGTTGAGGAAACGAGCACGCTTCCCCGTGCCTCTGTAACTGTGCAGCCATGAAGGAATGGGGAGGAGTGAAGGGGCATCACAGAGTAACACAAGCACTAGGCATGCCTACCATACGCCCACCACAATGTGAAGTTGGTTCGGGGGAAGGGACAGACATAAGGATGGACGAAAGTCCCTTACCTGGTCCCGCAGCTGTTTTCGGTGTGGGGGGGAAGCGCTCCGTTTCTCCCCCCGAAATTCTTGGTGGGGGGGAGGCGCCCCGCCCCCCCCGGCTGAAATTATGGCCGGGGGGGAGCGCCCCGTCTCCCTGGCTGCGGAATAAAAAAGTTATGGAAAAAAAAAGTGATAGGCTACATAACGATTTATGTAGCCTATCACGGCTAGATTTTCAAAGTCAGCTGTGATAGGCTACGTAAATCTTTACGTAGCCTATCATGGCTGACTTTGAAAAAAAAAAGCGCGTACGCAAATGGCGGCGCCCATGGGCGCCGCCATTTGCGTTCCTTATTTGGGCACGGGTAGTCTACGTAAAGATTTACGTAGACTATGGCGAAAATAAGGGCAACACAAATAGTGGGGGGGCGGAGAATTTCCCCACCAATTTTGGGGGGGCGAATGCGTTGGCATTTGGCCTCCCCGAGATTCATGGAGAAATTCTCTGACATCCCTAGAGAACAGCTCGCAACCACGGGAAACCTGCAGTAAACCAAAAACATTGCAGCGAAATGCCTCTTTGGAAATGCCTCTTTTCCAGTGAAAACCACAGTTTTGCTATGAAATGGTGACTGCATCGTATGTCCTGAAGGACCTCGAATCGCAGCAGCCCCAGAATAAATGGCTCGTGTAGACGGGGCCAGGGTCACAGCTGGCAAACCTGCTAAAGCTGGATGCTGGAAATAGGTGTCCATCACTACTAGTCCCACCAGTGCATCTAACAGGAATATCGGGTCAAGGAGCATCCCAAAACTACTGACTTGATCTTTTAGGGAGAGTTAGGGATGGCGGAGAATTTCTCCCCGAAACTTTGGGGGGCTGAGCGCCAACGTGTTCGGCCCCCCGAACAAGTTTCGGGGAGAAATCCTCCAACCCCCCCCGCCCCCCCCGGGACGGGACTTACCTTCGCCGAATGTCCCTCCTGGCGGCAGGTTCGGCCGGCGGCTCGGTGGGTGTTAGAGCGGGGCGGGAGCGGCAGCCGGTCTTTCGACCGGCTGCTGCCGCCGCCGCCATTACAATAAAAGAAAAAAAACAACAACGCCCCCTGATAGGCTACGTGATGATTAACGTAGCCTATCACGGCTAGATTTGCAAAGTCAGCCATGATAGGCTATGTCAATGGTCACGTAGCCTATCACGGGTGACTTTAAAAAAAAAAAAGTGCGTACGGATAATGGCTGCCCCCATAGGGAGCCACCATTCCCGTTCCTTATTTGGTCGCTGTAGTCTACGTAAAGATTTACGTAGACTACAGCAACCAAATAAGGAACGCGAATGGCAGCTCCCTATGGGGGCCGCCATTAGCGTACGCGCTTTTTTTTTTTAAGTCACCCGTGATAGGCTACGTGACGATTGACGTAGCCTATCACGGCTGATTTTGCAAATCTAGCCATGATAGGCTACGTTAATCGTCACGTAGCCTATCAGGGGGCGTTTTTGTTTTTTTTTAAACGTTCGAGTTCGCGGCCAGGCGAGGCGGGAAGCCTCCTCCCCAGCCTGAATTTCAGCCGGGGAGAGGCGGGAAGCCTCCCCCCCGGCCTGAATTTCAGCCGGGGCGAGGCGGGAAGCCTCCCCCCCCGGCCTGAACTTCGCGGGGGAGCAGCGAAGTGCCTCCCCCCCACCGTGAACAAGCTTCGGCGAAAGGTAAGGGACTTTCGTCCACCCCTAGGGAGAGTGCAACCCCATCCAGAAACATGCTGCACACCCAAACCTGAGTCAGACAATCTACCCATCAATAGTACTTCCATTTTGTCTCTGTTAAGTTTCAGCTTGTTGTTCTGCCCCATCCAGTCCTTCACAGCTGACAGACAGTCTTTCTGCTTCAAGATATGTAACTTCCAGTGACCAATGACCATCAGAAGTAATTTTGGGATTCTCAGACCATTCACTCTGTAACAATGTCTTTGAAAGCAACATGACTGCAATAGAATAATCACTAAAGGATTGCATCCTAAACACATCTGTGTTTTGCAAACCTCCTATTAGGCTGAGGTTGAGCAGTAACTAGAATCAACATTATAAAATGCAAAGGGGAAAAAACCTCAAGACTCCAGAGAAATAAATCCGAGTGTTTGTTCGGATTGCACAGCCTAAGTAGTTCATACAGTTTGTTTTAGTTATGTCATAAAATGGCTGTGTTTTCTCTAAGGAAAACATAATTTTAGCAGCTCAGATTCACTGGTAATTTTATCAGGAAGGTAAGTGTTGTTGTAGGTGGAAAAAAAAGACATAACATATTGAAAATCCTGCTCTATACTAATCAAAACAGGAAACCATGTTTTGCTGAATGAACATTTAAGCTAATTCCCACATGAATATTTCACCCTGTGCTTCTAAGATGATAGCAATAAAGCAGACAATTTCATCCCACAGGCTCTCTTTCATCTCCCCCCTCCTTTGCTGTTATGTTTCCCACAGTTTTTAGTGTCACTAAAATCTTGATTTATAAACTGCAAACGTTAGCTTATAATCAGCTTCTGGCTGGCAATGAATGTGTTCACACATTCAGAAAGGAAAAGCATAAGAAGCAGTGACAGATTCTAGGCTATCCCTGAATACACATAAAACTTTCATTTTGGGCTGGGATCATCAAAGCAGGTAAACCATCATGCAAAGATCCTAATCCCTCTAGGATGCTTGGCAAAGGAAATAGCAAACGTCATCGGTAAGCAGGGCTGTGAGAAACAGGGCTGACAGGTTGCACTCCTGAAATGCTGCCTTTACCATTCCATTTTCTTCTGAATTGAGACACAAAGCAGTGGGACTCCCCTTGCACGTTTTCACATGCATCCTGATCCTTTTGTCCATCTGCTCCCCTTCACCTGTTGTCACAAATACATCTCAAGGCATACCACACTTCAAGACAGGGGAAGGGAAGAGAACAAAAACACCAGGGGAAAGATGGGTTGGAGAATCCACTGCTGTGTTCACTTTCCAACCAGATGGAGAATCTCTAGAATGGGTGCTACCTGGGGCAAAGTGGGGAAAGGGGAAAAATTGTGAGACATCCCTCCCTGCCCAATGTATGCAAGTAGTCTGGGTGCCAATTATGAAAGTGGCAAACCAGCACCACTTTTCATGTTAACAGCATTTTGTAGGTAATGACTATTTTAAAATGTGGACCCCTTTTACAAAACATAAACATCAATAAAGCAGCAAGTCCACAAAAACAACAACATACTAGAAGAATTCGGCACACTAAAAGAATCACAAAAATAGCATCCCGATTATTTATTTATATTATTAGCAGGAGTATCATAAGAATCCAAAGCATCAAAATCCCCAATAAGGTCATAAAACAAACCTCGACACTGGTTATTTGCCACATGCATGCTTGTTGGAATAAGTTGATGCTCACATGTTCTCTAATGACTATTATCCAGGAAGCCTGACCTACTTCTCCAGGGCAAGAATCCCACTATTTGGGTACCACCATAAATGGTCTTGTTGCTTATGGGAGTAAACCTAAACTCAGGCAAGGTTGGCACTTGAAGAAGCAGGACGGGCCCCACATGGTGACTTCAGTGTGCTGGGGGGAAGTTTGTATGGAAAATGGCTTTTCCTGAGGTTCTCTGGACCCAAACTATTTAGAGCTTTCAAGGTCATAATCAGCATTTTAAATTGGGACTGGAAACTCATTGGGAACTAGTAAAGTTATTTCAGCACTGGTATGTAGAGATTCTGCTGAAGTTCTCCCAAGCCAGGCTTGGATACAAACTTCAGGGCGTGAAGAAAGGTTATAGGGCTATTTTATTGGAGGCAGCCAAGAAATATAGTCCTCCACTTTTTGGTGGCAGTGTTGGAGGACCAGAAAGGGTTAACGGTTGAGTTAGCTAATGCAAGCTAGAGCCCCTTACCATCACACAGGTCACACAAAACCCATCTCAAATAAGAGTTAAGCTTTTCTAGCCCCCGTAATTTCTCCATCTTGTCTAAAATGGAGAAATGTCCCCGTGTGCTTCTATTGTTGCTTGCTACTGCCAATTTACAGGCAAGGAAGGGGAGTATGATTTGGGAAGCTTGTGGGGGGGTTGTGGCTGGTGAGGGGTGGTGGGTGAGGGACAACTTTCCCCTGCTCAGAAAAATATTTCAAGTTTTTCTGGGATTTCCCACCCCCAGAGAAAACAACGCTTATTGCCAGATTAATCTAAGGAGAGCTCTAGAAAGCTCATCTGTCTCTACAAGTATGACATACATGCTCAAGATAATAAATGACCCACTGCATTCTGAAACAGCCTGAATTCCAGAACAGACTTTCAGTACAGCCTCACTTACAGCACATTATGATAGCCCCAGCCTGGAGGTTACCAAAGACTACATAACAGTGGCTCACCCAACTCCAAAGAAAAGTCAGTATTATCAGCCACCTGGGTTACCTTACTGGAAAGAAATCACTCAAAATGGAGGAAGGAGCTTTACTAATTAAAGGAACTTCCCATATCTTAATGACTGTTAGTAATCCTTTTCTCTTGAAGTTTGATGCATTGCATGAGAGTTGCAGACAAGCATATAGCCAATCTCCTCTCTCTCTCTCTCTCTCTCTCTCTCTCTCTCTCATCTATCTATCACCTTGTTGTTCCCATTGGCCACTACACATCCAAATTCTAAGGCACATTAAGATCTATAGTAACAGGTGCATTTAAGAAAGTTCAGAGTAAAACTGTCAAGGTCTCTCTAGAATATCAAGCACACTCCATAGAGGAGGAGAAGGAAGTATTTAGCTTTATGAATACAAAAAACTATAGGTGCAAGCACGTTTGAAGGTTGGGGGGGGATCCTCTGAGGGGAAAAAAACCATTGCATTGTAAAGGATGTCATTAGAAATTCAGAGGGAAGCCGAAAGTGTCTAATTTATTCAAGAAGTGACATTTTATTTAGTGTAGCTCTGCAAATTGGGAATTTACAGGAGATACATCAATAACAATTGTTAGTAAGGGAAGGTGTAAGTAGCTGACACTTTGGTTTCCCATCAACAAGCTTCTTTCCTTATTCACACACAGGAGGACTTCATTTAAGCCAGCGCAATGACTACGAATTGAAGAACAATCCTTTGTTAGCAGAACCTTCAGTTTTGTCCTCATTTTATATTGTTCCTCTTCCCATCTCCTCTCAAGCATCATGCTATTAGCAGTATGAACTTAGTGTGAAAGATCTGTAACACAAGATCCAAGTATAAATCTATCATGTTCATATCTCTTTTCAGCTGGTTTCAACTTCAGGATGCCTTAAAGGCAGACAAAACATCCTACTAGTACAGTCTTGTACATGGAGAGCATTTTCCCCCCATGATGTCTATAGTGATTTTTATCTGTCCTGAAGTATATCTCATTGATACTGCGTTAGTCTGGATAGCTACAAAAGGTATTTTTAAAAGACCCTAATTTGATATGTTATTTGTTCAGTCGTTCAGTCGTGTCCGACTCTTCGTGACCCCATGGACCATAGCCCGCCAGGCCTTCCTGTCCTGTGCTCTCTCCCGGAGCGTGCTCAAGTTCATATTCATTGCATCCGTGATGCTATCTAGCCATCTCATCCTCTGCCGTCCCCTTCTCCTTTGGCCTTCAGTCTTTCCCAGCATCAGGGTCTTTTCCAGGGAGTTTTCTCTTCGCATTAGGTGGCCAAAATATTGGAGCTTCAGCTTCATTATCTGTCCTTCCAATGAGCACTCAGGGTTGATTTCCTTTAGGATGGACTGATTGGACCTCCTTGCAGTCCAGGGGACTTGTAAGAGTCTTCTCCAGCACCACAGTTCGAAAGCATCAATTCTTCGGCACTCAGCCTTCCTTATAGTCCAGCTCTCACAGCCATACATTACTACTGGGAAAACCATAGCTTTGATTAGACGGACCTTTGTCGGCAAGGTGATGTCTCTGCTTCTTACTATGCTGTCTAGGTAGGCCATAGCTTTCCTCCCAAGGAGCAAGCATCTTTTAATTTCATGGCTACAGTCACCGTCTGCGGTGATCTTGGAGCCCAAGAAAGTAAAATCTGTCACTGCTTCCATTTCTTCCCCTTCTATATGCCAGGAAGTGATGGGGCCAGATGCCATGATCTTAGTTTTTTTAATGTTGAGTTTCAAACCAGCTTTTGCACTCTCCTCTTTCACCCTCAGCAAGAGGCTCTTTAGATCCTCTTCGCTTTCTGCCATTAGGGTGGTATCGTCTGCATATCGGAGGTTGTTGATAATTCTCCTGGCAATCTTAATTCCGACCTCTGATTCATCCAACCCGGCATTTCTCATGATGTACTCTGCATATAAGTTAAATAAGCAGGGTGACAATATGCAGCCTTGTCGTACTCCTTTCCCAATTTTGAACCAATCGGTTGTTCCATGTCTGGTTCTGACTGTTGCTTCTTGACCCTCGTACAGGTTTCTCAGGAGACAGGTAAGGTGGTCTGGTACTCCCATCACTTTAAGAATTTGCCACAGTTTGTTGTGATCCACACAATCAAAGGCTTTAGCGTAGTCAATGAAGCAGAAATAGACGTTTTTCTGGAATTCTCTTGCTTTCTCCATGATGCAGCGAATGTTGGCGATTTGATCTCTAGTTCCTCTGCCTCTTCTAAACCCAGCTTGTACTTCTGGTAGTTCTCGGTTCACATACTGCTGAAGCCTAGCTTGTAGGATTTTGAGCATCACCTTGCTGGCATGTGAAATGAGCGCAATTGTGCGGTAGTTTGAACACTCTTTGGCGTTGCCCTTCTTTGGAATTGGAATGTAAACTGACCTTTTCCAGTCTTGTGGCCACTGTTGAGTGTTCCAGATTTGTTGGCATATTGAATGCAGCACTTTAACAGCATCATCTTTTAGGATTGTAAATAGCTCGGCTGGAATACTGTCATCTCCGCTAGCTTTGTTGTTACTAATGCTTCCTAAGGCCCACTTGACTTCACTCTCTAGGATGTCTGGCTCAAGTTCAGTGACTGCACTATCATGGCTATCGGGGACATTCAGATCTTTCCTGTATAGTTCTTCTGTGTATTCTTGCCACCTCTTCTTAATCTCATCTGCTTCTGTTAGGTCCCTGCCTTCTTTGTCCTTTATCATGCCCGTCTTTGCACAAAACGTTCCCTTGAGATCTCCAATTTTCTTGAAGAGATCTCTAGTCTTTCCCATTCTGTTGTTTTCCTTGATTTCTTTGCATTGTTCATTTAAGAAGGCCTTCTTGTCTCTCCTTGCTATTCTCTGGAACTCTGCATTCAGTTGGCTATATCTTCCCCTTTCTCCCTTGCTTTTCGCTTCCCTTCTTTCCTCAGCTACTTGTAAAGCCTCATCAGACAGCCACTTTGCTTTCTTGCATTTCTTTTTCTTTGGGATGGATTTCGTTGCTGCCTCCTGAACAATGTTACGGACCTCCGTCCATAGTTCCTCAGGCACTCTGTCTATCAGGTCTAATCCCTGAAATCTATTCCTCACCTCCACTGTATATTCATCAGGGATATGATTTAGGTCATACCTGAACAGTTTAGTGGTTTTCCCGACGTTCTTCAATTTAAGCCGAAATTTTGCAAGAAGCAGCTCATGATCTGAGCCACAGTCAGCTCCAGGTCTTGTTTTTACTGACTGTATGGAGCTTCTCCATCTTTGGCTGCAAAGGACATAATCAATCTGATTTCGATATTGACCATCTGGTGACGTCCATGTGTAGAGTCGCCTCTTGTGCTGTTGGAAAAGAGTGTTTGCTATGATCAGCATGTTCTCTTGGCAAAACTCTATTAGCTTTTGTCCTGCTTCATTTTGTACACCAAGGCCATGCCTGCCTGTTATCCCGGTGATTTCTTGACTTCCTACTTTAGCATTTCAATCCCCTATGATGAAGAGGACATCTTTTTTTGGTGTTAGTTCTAGAAGGTGTTGTAGGTCTTCATAGAACCGATCAACCTCAGCTTCTTCGGCCTCAGTGCTTGGGGCATAGACTTGAATTACTGTGATGTTGAATGGTTTGCCTTGGATTCGTACTGAGATCATTCTATCATTTTTAAGATTGTACCCCAATACTGCTTTTCCCACCCTTTTGTTGACTATGAGTGCTACTCCATTTCTTCTAAGGGATTCTTGCCCACAATAGTAGATATGATGGTCACCTGAATTAAATTCGCCCATGCTTGTTCATTTTAGTTCACTGATTCCCAAGATGTCGATGTTCAATCTTGCCATCTCATGTTTGACCACCTCCAGCTTACCTTGATTCATTGATCTGACATTCCAGGTTCCTAAACAATATTGTTCTTTACAGCATCGGATTTTCTTTTCGCCACCAGACACATCCACAGCTGAGTGTCCTTTCGGGTTTGGCCCAGCCGCTTCACTCTTTCTGGCGCTACTTGGAAATACCCTCTGCTCTTCCCCAGTAGCATATTGGACACCTTCCGACCTGAGGGGCTCATCTTCCGGCATCATCTCTTTTAGCCTTGTGATATGTTCCATGGGGTTTTCTTGGCAAGAATACTAGAGTGGGTTGCCATTTCCTTCTCCAGTGGACCACATTTTGTCAGAACTCTCTGCCATGACCTGTCCGTCTTGGGTGGCCCTGCACGGCATAGCTTATGGCTTCACTGAGTTATGCAAGCCCTTTCGCCACAACAAGGCAGTGATCCATGAAGGGGTTGATATGTTATACAATGATTCAATTAATATCAGTGACAATGGTAACTGAAAATAGCTTACAAAATTGGAAATTGAATGCATAGAATGGTGGATTAAATAGATGATTACCTCTGTGTAATCATTTATTTAATCATCTCTATAAGAAACAATTGTTAGGTGTAGCGATCAAGGACTGTGATTATTATTAATAGGGATAGGCTAATCTGTCTGTTTTGCTTTGTATAATGTCCACTTCTGTTCAAGCACAACTTCAACTTGTAGTTGTATCCCATTTCCACATCAGATTATGAATATTTTTAAGTTTGCATGACTTATATTTACATGCATTTTCCCTGAATGCATGTAAATTGCACTTCTGCAAGCACATTTCTCTAACATATGCTTTTTTGTATGCAATTTTCCCTAATATACACATTTTTTTAATCATAGAGCTATATCACACAATTTGGGGAACTTCAAAAACCAAAGGGTAGTTGTGTTCTGGTTCATGTATTAGTTTGGGAAGTGTGAATTAGGTTGGTCCATACTGAAATGTGAACCAACCAAACAATTCCCCCTGCTAATTATTAATAATCCCATATTAATTATTAGTAATAACATTAGCTAGATATATAGAATCATATGTAATATTTACATTTTCACAATGTTTAAATACAGCTTCACAGTCCTGTATAGATGTTTTACTTTCTCAATGCAATGTGTTAAAGATAATTTCTTAGATGGCCTCCTATGCAACTTACTGTTTCAAGCATTTCCTCCATTGGATATTTTACATGACTTTCTCTCAAGGCTTTTGTACTTTGCTAGCCAAAGATGAGCTTAATGAGCTTTGATGGCCCTTAATGGTTTGTGGCTATCAGCTACGAGACACCGCCCCCGCAGCTTCTTGGGTGGGGCTGGAGAAAGCAGTTTGGGAATTTGAATGTTCTCAATGAAAGAACAGGCCTCAGGATGCATGAAGACAAAATGTAAAAAGACAGCTGCAAGTGTAGTGAGCTTCTTTTCTGTCTGTCTGTAGTATACAATCAAATTGAACACTGGTATATTGCCCGCCTTCTCCCAGCTGGCTAGGCAATCAGGTCACTCTTCCTCCCGTTATTGAATGAAGCACTGTGGGTGGAGCAAGCTGCATGGAATGGGAGAGGCTGTGCCACTTTCATCTCAGGCATTCAGCTGCAGAGTGCTTTCTTTTCCCAATCGATCATCACCCCACCCCTTCCTCCCTCTTTGGCCTTCTCCTGCTGGGGGGAAGAGAAGTTTAAAAAGAACTGAGGTTTGGCTAGATACGTTGTCCCTTAAGGGCAGGGGTGGCCAACTTTTAACCTCCAGATATTTTAGCCTACAATTCCTATCATCCTTCAGCTTTGGCAATGATGGCTAGGGCTGATGGAAGTTGTAGACCAAAACATCTGGAGGGGCACAAGTTGCCCACCCCAGGGACTAGAATGTTGGTATGAATCATAGAATACTCACAGAATCATACAATAGTAGGGTTGGAAGGGGCTTATAAGACCGTCAAGTCCAACCCCCTGCTCAGTGCAGGAATCTAAATCAAAGGTGGCTGTCCAGCTTCATCTTGAATGCCTCCAGTGTGGGAGAGCACACTACCTCCCAAGGTAATTGGTTACACTGCCGTATTGCTCTAACAGTAGGGATGTCAGAGAATTCCACCATGGATCTCAGGGAGGCCGAATTCCAGTGAATTTGGTCCCCAGAATCCGAGGTGGAATGGAGCAACCCGCCCCACCACCCCACAAAAGCCCCACGAAATGGAGCCTACCTGGCTGTGGCTCCAGCGGTGGCTCCGGCAGTGGCAGCTCTGGCAGCAGCTGCTGCCAGGCTGCGGCCTCAAATGGTGGCTGCTACACCGGCCGCCACTTGGGTCCCTTCGCTGAGCCATGATA
The DNA here is from genome assembly GCF_057233095.1 of Heloderma suspectum. Taxonomy (NCBI): domain Eukaryota; kingdom Metazoa; phylum Chordata; class Lepidosauria; order Squamata; family Helodermatidae; genus Heloderma; species Heloderma suspectum. The sequence continues at coordinate 240,060,740 of NC_139459.1, read as the reverse complement.
GGCTACATAAATATTTATGTAGTCTCTCAAGTAAGGATGTCGGAGAATTTCTCCACGAATCTCCGGGAGGCCGAATGCCAACGCATTCGGCCCCCCGAAATTGGTGGAGAAACGGTCCGCCACCCCCCCGCCACCCGCCAGGATGGGACTTACCTTGCGCGATTGTCCCTGGCGGCGGCGGCTGCCGGCGGCAGTTCGGCAGTGGTTCGGCGGCGGCAGCGGCGGCGGACGGTCTTCCGACCAGCTGCCGCCACCGCCACCATTTCCAAGTAAAACAACAACAACAACAACAAACGTGATAGGCTACGTAAAGATTTACGTAGCCTATCACGGCTAGATTTTCAAAAAACACCGTGATAGGCTACGTAAATGTTTACATAGCCTATCACGGCTGACTTTGGGAAAAAAAAAAAAGCGCGTACGCAAATGGCGGCGCCCATGGGCGCTGCCATTTGCGTACGCGCTTTCCCCCCCCAAAGTCAGCCATGATAGGCTATGTAAACATTTATGTAGCCTATCACGGCTGACTGCAGGGACGCAAACGGCGGCGGCTACGGCCGCCGCCAATTGCGTCCCGGGAGGAGAAGAGGTTTCGTGGCCGGAGGGATGGGGCACCTCCCCCCCGGCCAGAATTTCGGCCGGAGGGACGGGGCACCTCCCCCCCGGCCAGAATTTCAGCGGGGAGGGATGGGGCGCCTCCCCCCCACCCAGAATTTCGGGGGGAGGGATGGAGCGCCTCCCCCCACCGCGAAGCAAGCTGCAGGACCAGGTAAGGGACTTTTGTCCATCCCTACTCTCAAGGCAAAGAGCAGGATGCAAATCGCGTCCGTTGTGCCCTTTGCGTCACCGCTTTTGCCGTGATAGGCTACATAAATATTTACGTAGCCTATCATGGCAAAAGCGGGGATGCAAATAACGCAGCGGCCGCCATTTGTGTCCCCGTTCTTTGCCATGATAGGCTACGTAAATATTTACGTAGCCTATCATGGCTCAGCGAAGAGACATAAATGGGAGCCGCTACACTGGCCGCCATTTGCGTTTGCCGTTCCGCCACAGATTTCGGGGGGCCGAATGCACTGGCATTCGGCCTCCTCGAGATCCATGGCAGAATTCTCTGCCATCCCTACTTTCTGTAGGAGGAAGTTATCCACCACACAAGTCAGGGATTTCCTGGAGGGGCAATGTTTTGCACAATTTGTCTCCCAACAAATATCAGGGAAACTGAAGTCCCCCATTACTACTACATCATGCTTCCTTAAAACATTGGCTATTTGCTTTTCAAAAGTTTCATCCTCGTCTTCTCCTTGATTGGGTGGCTGGTAGTACACTCCAACCACCATGTTCCTTTTATTCTTTGCTCCATTTATTTTAACCCTGATGCTCTCAACTTTAAATAACAAAGAAACACTCTGTGCCCAGTTGGGCTGCTTAAATTCCATGGAAATCAGGAGTGAATGGCAAGTTTGCCACCCAAATAAATAATATTAGAGCAATCCGAGGCCGCTTGATACACTTGTTCAGTTTAAATTAGATTAATGAACTAAACTTGTTAGCCCTTACTTGAAACACTAGATTAAATCCAAACAGGAACAAAACTAATTAATTTGGTTGTTTTTTTTCTTCCAGGACTTGCTCTTGAATGTCCATATAAATTCAAGCAAGCAACAAATATGTAGTCTGCAGTGCCCTACTATACATATCCATTTAGAAGTCCCATTGAACTTAGTCCTAGGTAAGTGAGTATAAAACTGCAGCCTTAAGCAATTTACACTAAGAGTAGTTCTTAGGCACTTCCAAAAATGGTTGGATAATCTCGTTGCCAACCTCTGGTCTAGTATGTTCAGAACATACACAAATTCTGTGTTACAATTTTGAGAACAATGTGTAATGTAATCATAGATGGGTGATACAATCAGTTAAAAGAACAGAGAATTCTGTGCACCTCAATGTTAGTGAAATTCATGGTAATTATAGTGAAATTTGAAGTGATTTTTTGTTTTTGGAGGGGCCTCCACAACAAAACATCTGCAAGATTTCTGAGGATAGTTACAGTGATTTTGATAAGATATTCGAATATATGGGGCAAGGTTTAAAGAAATACTTGCAGACAGAATCACAACGAAAAAAAGGGCCCTGAAGAGAATGGAAACAAACAGCAGATATTGATGAAAACTCAAGTAAGTAGCTCTGTACATAAGAAAAGCTTAGCTGCTATACGAGTATTTGACTCTGCATTCCCTTAGGAATGTCACAGTTTTGATTTAGAGCCTACAAGGAAGCCAGGCAGTGCATATTCCCTCTCCAGCAATCCTAACAGACTGACTTTATATAATCTGGAATTTAGTGAGCCAAAGACACCGAGGAAGTTATAATGTGTGCCATGCCATAGATTCTTGCAGGGTTGACCTGCCCCCTGGCCAGAACTCTGTATGGGCAGGAGGCCCCTTTAGATTAGAATTGTATACACACCTATCCATGTAGGAAAGCGAACCAAACAGGATAAGTATGTTAAATACATGGTGGTGTCATGGCAGCAGCTCAGCTGGACTTTCAAGGACCACTCTCACATGGTCTGCACTCTCAAAAGCTTTATTCAAGATGGAGTATTGACATCGCAATGGGTCACTCCTCTACAATTGAGTGACCCTGAGTGGAGCTTCCAGCTCCCTAATATAGGCAGTGGTAAATAACTTATGCCAAACTACATTCTTCCATGCTCCCCCCCCACCTGTATCTGCTATTCATCATTGTGGTTTATCACATAAAGCAATAATATGTTACGCTTCTCTACTTGAAGCCTAGATGTAAATTCATAAAGGTCACAATGACAGACAGGAAAATGCTAGCTTGACCACAAGCTCTACAGGAAACTGCAGAAAGAAACCCACAAACTACATCTTGTTATTGTCTACGTTCTCTCCAAGCAAAAGCCTTTCAGTAAGTATTCTGCCTTGCATTCTTGCCCTAATCTTATTATGGCTGCTAACTTAAAATGGAGTCTCTTTGGCCAAGGCTGAATGTCCATTTCAGCCATGACACTGGCTATAAATAAAAAGCTATTTATTTTTATGTTTGAATGATTTGGTGATTTATTTCCAGAGTTACATGAGTGGAAGGGTTTTCCTACCCACACCTTCCATCCTTACAACTCTTTAAAAACTCTCCTGAGCATTGGTGCCTGGGATGTAGCATGCAGAGATGTTGTAGAAGTGAGATTTGGCAAAAAAACAAACAAACCAGGCACAGGCAGCTTGAAGTAGCTTACAGGGACAGATGTGCTATTTGTGTAGAAGAAAATTACCAGGTTCAAACCCTGTGTTTCTAGTTTAAAAGTATCAGGGAACTGGTGAGATGAAAGAGTCTCTGCCTAAGTTCCTGGAGAGCCACTGCCTGTCGAAACTGGAGTAGATGGACAAGTCATATGAACTGGTATAAGGGAGCGTGCTGCGTTCTTCACACAGAGGTCTCATGAATATCAGCTCCAATATTTTACCAATACAGTTCCAAACTTATCTTCAAAGTAGGATGCAAAAAAGCTGCTCTTCAGACCTTCCCTAGGCCTAAAGTCTTGCCAAGTGGAAGGCACTTATAACAGCCTTTGGAAATTTCCATTTATCAGGGCTTTGGGGGCTTTCTGGGGGATCTTTGTGCTGGGGAGTATGTGTTTTCGTTGGCAGGGCTGGTCAACTAGTGGCCCTCCAATGTTTAACTCCCATTATCTATCACCATTGGCTATGCTGGCTAGGGCTGATGGAAACTGTAGGCCAAAATATCTGGAGGGCTGCGAGTTGCACACTTCTGCTTTAGGGCCTAATGAGGTGCTGGCCCTTTTTACCCTACCTCCTATGCTGATGGTAAGTTTTGAAGAAAGAGCAGGGGTGGAAGGTTTGCAAGGGTGTTGGGGTGGAAAGGCCTCCAGGCCTCATCATATTCCAAATCACAGGAGCAGCATATATCTGAATGAGCATATTCTGGCCTAATCTGTGACCAAATTAGCTGTTTTAAGGAAAGCTCATTCCAAACTGACCAAGTGGAATTTCATTTATCACAATGCTATAGCACACACATTAAGAATGGGTTGCTACCTAGAACTTCAGCAGTGTTCATCCTGATAGCTCGGTTTCAGTAATTTCTTATAGAGGTAGGCTCCCACTGAAATAAGACTTGTAAATTGGTCCTGGATATACCTAGTATAATTGCAAACTATCAATCAAGCCTCAAAGGATTAAGAGGAGTTTGAAGTTAAGCAAGGTTGGTTACCTTTGAGAATAAATTGTTTTCTAAGAGAGATAATCTTAAAGACTGTGAACAAGCAAGTCACTTTCAAGTAAATGAAAGCAAGCTTTACTTTTTATTGGATTTTTGTTTGCGTTTTAATGGGATAACAAGGAAGCACAGCCAGCCACACATTTGAATGGAAGTACAAAGGAGACATCTTTGACTGAAAGAAATGTCAAACCAAGTGCAGTTGTCTCTTTAGTAAGAGGTAAAGTCATAGTCCATTCCAATCTGTATGGATGGACACAGAGTAGCCTAGTGATATTTCTTGGGTACTTGATACTATTATATGCAAATCCTAGAGTACAGAGGCTTATAGTAATATTGCAGAATAGAAATGGAATAAAGTGTTACTATGATGTGATTTTCAGATTGCATAGTACAAAGAACTTTTCAGAGCTTCTATATAATAATTATGCAGCTGGATGACTGTAGCAGAACAACAGTAACCCCAAGTGATTTTGCAAGGGAGATGTTTTGCCAATTCCTTTTCTATGATATCACTATTTGTGTATAAGAAACTAGTCATACTGATCAAACCTTATAATCAATCTCTACAGTGAGGTGGTTCTTTTTGCATAACCTTTGACCTACCCAAACTTACTTAAGTCCCACCGACTCAAAAGGGATTTAAAAACGTGTTTAATGAAATCAGGAGTGGAGGTACTGTTCGTAGTAGTACCTTTATTATGGTCAACCAATCAATAACACAAAATACAAATCAAAGCATTGTTAAAACTGGTAATAAAGAATTTCCCATGAAGAACTAGCAATCATTCAAGATCTAAGCGAGCTTACCTATTCAGATTACCCAATCAGTAATATTAGTCCCTGCAAGAAAAATTATCAGGAAGGTCTCTAAAGACCAGCTTGGAAACAGTCTTATGAGATAATAGATTATACATTCTCTAACCCCTGGTTACAACTACGGTGCAAGAACACATACTTGACGCCAGCCAACACACGAGTCCTTGCTCTTTTATGAGCCCCAGGCGGACGAGAGAGGGAACTGCCTGCCGCTGTTCCCGCCCGTGAGGCAACCATCCTTTTGATTGGCTCGGTACTCGTGCAGCAGGGAGGTGCTGCCGCCTCCGCTGCCCAGGCTCTTGCCAGCCCTCTTCCTTTCCCACCACAGGACCTATGCGCTCACAACAGCAGCTCCCCGGTAAGCGGGGAACTGGATCTACAATGAAAGAACACATAGTTGACCATTTCACACCACTGTATGATTACAGGGACATCGGTCTTTAAAGAGAACTCTAGCAAATCCGCCATCCAAAACTGTTGAGGGTAAAACATTAAAACAATAAAAAAATTTATTAAAATAAAATTGCTCTTCTCTAGTTAGGTACTGATAAAAAATGAATAATGTATAGTTATTAGAGCCAGACCAAGTCAGGACCTGTGACTATGGAGTACATGACCTACAGGCTTGAGTTCTGGTTAGGTAGGAATTTACTCAATATATTCAGGACAAAAAGAATTAAAAAGTCTGAATGTGGAGAAACCAAAGCTGACAGATTTGTCCATCCAAGCCAGGATTTTTAGTGTCTGGATTTGGATCCCTCTGTATTCAAGCATGTTAGTGCTTAATTAGAGCAGTCATCTCTTTTTTTGTGATAGATACCTGGCAGCTATATGGCTGGCAAGTACATTGTGGTCCTCTCCATGCTGGGAAAAGCTGTATCTATTTGACACTTGCAAGCTTCATATTCAGGAGAAAAAGAACTTCAGATTTACAGAAGTTGAATGCAGGAGAAAGCAAAGCTGACAGTTTCACCCATCCCTACCTGCAAGTCATGGTGTGTGTGTGTTTTTTTTTTAATTCTCTGTTGAAAACCGTACTCCTTAGGGAATACTTCATTAGTTGTTTGGTCTGAACAGTCCCTTTGTTCATAATTTTCCCCATTTGTTAAACACCCCGAGGAACCACTGACATATGGAAGCTTAGATAACTGCACCACTTGAATGTCAGGGTTTTTAATATGGGTGGAGGAAGAACTGGGACTTTCTTAAGGACAAGAAGTTTATATTTTAAGACTGATAACCTGTCCACTATGTCATCTTGTTTCTCTTTTAGGTAGTGTTGAAAAAGAAATCAGCAGCTGATCTTCTAAAAGCTCAAATGGATTGCTAGAATAAGCTTAGGGCCCCCAGAAACTTGGTTATAAATCAGGGATGTGGAACCTGTGGCCCCCAGATGTTGGTCAACTACAACTCCCATCATCCCTGAATATTGGCCTTATGGGAGTCAACAACATCTATAGAGCCAGATGTTCTGCACTCCTGTTATAAAACATCAGCCCCATTATATGTTATCTACGACTCTCTCAGTATCCTCCCAACTAATAAGATAAATCCCTGTGGATCTAATCTAGTCTGAACTACCTGAGAAGCTGATCTGCTCATCATCACCTGAAGATTTATTTTGATCATCAAAGGTTTCTGAATAGTACCCTTAAAGACCTTGTGAAATAATCTGCATTACTATTTGACCTGCTAGGAATCCTATTGCTGTTGAATGTAAAGATATCATTCTTCACTTTAGTTTTTGAAAACACTTATCTAAGATCAATTGCACTGCTGTGCTATAATCTGAGAATCTTTGATTAATATATTATGCTACTGATCTCTGGAAATGCATAGAGAAGTTTTCCAACTGCACAGGGAACCAAAAAAATGGGTCACTTAAATGAATAACAAATGCATCTGAAACTAGTATATGTAATAGTTCAAGATACTTATCCAGCTCTGTGGATAAGTTCAAATGCATAGGTTTTTCTTGCTTGCCTCTCTAAAAAACAGCTATATTTGATTCATGTCTAATGTTACAGCCAAATCTGATTCATTCAGGAACAGCTGGTGTTGCCGTGCTTTTCCATTTTCTTTCAATGATCATATGTTCTGGTGGGAGTAATGTGCTAGTCAGCTTTCTTGAGTGATTAAAATTTCACTCACACAGTAAATTACCCAGAAGAGGTAGTCCAGAGTATATGTTTTTTGCCTCTGCTTGTGAAATTTACCTACTATATACTTAAAACAGAGTCAGCGGTAGCAGAGATTGATAGATCACTCTATTTCTGGTCTGTGTCACTTTCAGATTTATTATTTCCTACATTTGTTCTGTTCTCTTTTCATTTCATTTTTTTTAAAAAAACTGCAATAAAATGTGCAATTAAATACATTACTTACAGTGTTATGAAGTGGATCAAAGGCACTGCCTTGTTGTGGCGAAGGGGCTTGCGTAACTCAGTGAAGCCATAAGCTATGCCGTGCAGGGCCACCCAAGACGGACAGGTCATGGCAGAGAGTTCTGACAAAATGTGGTCCACTGGAGAAGGAAATGGCAACCCACTCCAGTATTCTTGCCAAGAAAACCCCATGGAACGTATCACAAGGCTAAAAGAGATGACGCCAGAAGATGAGCCCCTCAGGTCGGAAGGTGTCCAATATGCTACTGGGGAAGAGCAGAGGGTATTTCCAAGTAGCGCCAGAAAGAGTGAAGTGGCTGGGCCAAACCCGAAAGGACACTCAGCTGTGGATGTGTCTGGTGGCGAAAAGAAAATCCGATGCTGTAAAGAACAATATTGTTTAGGAACCTGGAATGTCAGATCAATGAATCAAGGTAAGCTGGAGGTGGTCAAACATGAGATGGCAAGATTGAACATCGACATCTTGGGAATCAGCGAACTAAAATGGACAGGCATGGGTGAATTTAATTCAGGTGAATATCATATCTACTATTGTGGGCAAGAATCCCTTAGAAGAAATGGAGTAGCACTCATAGTCAACAAAAGGGTGGGAAAAGCAGTACTGGGGTACAATCTTAAAAATGATAGAATGATCTCAGTACGAATCCAAGGCAAACCATTCAACATCACAGTAATTCAAGTCTATGCCCCAAGCACTGAGGCCGAAGAAGCTGAGGTTGATCGGTTCTATGAAGACCTCCAACACCTTCTAGAACTAACACCAAAAAAAGATGTCCTCTTCATCATAGGGGATTGGAATGCTAAAGTAGGAAGTCAAGAAATCACCGGGATAACAGGCAGGCATGGCCTTGGTGTACAAAATGAAGCAGGACAAAAGCTAATAGAGTTTTGCCAAGAGAACATGCTGATCATAGCAAACACTCTTTTCCAACAGCACAAGAGGCGACTCTACACATGGACGTCACCAGATGGTCAATATCGAAATCAGATTGATTATGTCCTTTGCAGCCAAAGATGGAGAAGCTCCATACAGTCAGTAAAAACAAGACCTGGAGCTGACTGTGGCTCAGATCATGAGCTGCTTCTTGCAAAATTTCGGCTTAAATTGAAGAACGTCGGGAAAACCACTAAACTGTTCAGGTATGACCTAAATCATATCCCTGATGAATATACAGTGGAGGTGAGGAATAGATTTCAGGGATTAGACCTGATAGACAGAGTGCCTGAGGAACTATGGACGGAGGTCCGTAACATTGTTCAGGAGGCAGCAACGAAATCCATCCCAAAGAAAAAGAAATGCAAGAAAGCCAAGTGGCTGTCTGATGAGGCTTTACAAGTAGCTCACGAAAGAAGGGAAGCGAAAAGCAAGGGAGAAAGGGGAAGATATACCCAACTGAATGCAGAGTTCCAGAGAATAGCAAGGAGAGACAAGAAGGCCTTCTTAAATGAACAATGCAAAGAAATCAAGGAAAACAACAGAATGGGAAAGACTAGAGATCTCTTCAAGAAAATTGGAGATCTCAAGGGAATGTTTTGTGCAAAGACGGGAATGATAAAGGACAAAGAAGGCAGGGACCTAACAGAAGCAGATGAGATTAAGAAGAGGTGGGAAGAATACACAGAAGAACTATACAGGAAAGATCTGAATGTCCCCGATAGCCATGATAGTGCGGTCACTGAACTTGAGCCGGACATCCTAGAGAGTGAAGTCAAGTGGGCCTTAGGAAGCATTAGTAACAACAAAGCTAGCGGAGATGACAGTATTCCAGCCGAGGCATTTAAAATCCTAAAAGATGATGCTGTTAAAGTGCTGCATTCAATATGCCAACAAATCTGGAACACTCAACAGTGGCCACAAGACTGGAAAAGGTCAGTTTACATTCCAATTCCAAAGAAGGGCAATGCAAAAGAGTGTTCAAACTACTGCACAATTGCGCTCATTTCACATGCCAGCAAGGTGATGCTCAAAATCCTACAAGCTAGGCTTCAGCAGCATGTGAACCGAGAACTACCGGAAGTATAAGCTGGGTTTAGAAGAGGCAGAGGAACTAGAGATCAAATCGCCAACATTCGCTGCATCATGGAGAAAGCAAGAGAATTCCAGAAAAACGTCTATTTCTGCTTCATTGACTACGCTAAAGCCTTTGATTGTGTGGATCACAACAAACTGTGGCAAATTCTTAAAGTGATGGGAGTACCAGACCACCTTACCTGTCTCCTGAGAAACCTGTACAAGGGTCAAGAAGCAACAGTCAGAACCAGACATGGAACAACCGATTGGTTCAAAATTGGGAAAGGAGTACGACAAGGCTGCATATTGTCACCCTGCTTATTTAACTTATATGCAGAGTACATCATGAGAAATGCAGGGTTGGATGAATCAGAGGTCGGAATTAAGATTGCCAGGAGAATTATCAACAACCTCCGATATGCAGACGATACCACCCTAATGGCAGAAAGCGAAGAGGATCTAAAGAGCCTCTTGTTGAGGGTGAAAGAGGAGAGTGCAAAAGCTGGTTTGAAACACAACATTAAAAAAACTAAGATCATGGCATCTGGCCCCATCACTTCCTGGCATATAGAAGGGGAAGAAATGGAAGCAGTGACAGATTTTACTTTCTTGGGCTCCAAGATCATCGCAGACGGTGACTGTAGCCATGAAATTAAAAGACGCTTGCTCCTTGGGAGGAAAGCTATGGCCAACCTAGACAGCATAGTAAGAAGCAGAGACATCACCTTGCCGACAAAGGTCCGTCTAATCAAAGCTATGGTTTTCCCAGTAGTAATGTATGGCTGTGAGAGCTGGACTATAAGGAAGGCTGAGCGCCGAAGAATGGATGCTTTCGAACTGTGGTGCTGGAGAAGACTCTTACGAGTCCCCTGGACTGCAAGGAGGTCAAATCAGACCATCCTAAAGGAAATCAACCCTGAGTGCTCATTGGAAGGACAGATAATGAAGCTGAAGCTCCAATATTTTGGCCACCTAATGCGAAGAGAAAACTCCCTGGAAAAGACCCTGATGCTGGGAAAGACTGAAGGCCAAAGGAGAAGGGGACGGCAGAGGATGAGATGGCTAGATAGCATCACGGATGCAATGAATATGAACTTGAGCACGCTCCGGGAGAGAGCGCAGGACAGGAAGGCCTGGAGTGCTATGGTCCATGGGGTCACGAAAAGTCGGACACGACTGAACGACTGAACAACAACAACAACAACAACAATGTTTTAGAGTGTGTGTGTGGGCCCACAAATGTCCCTGGGACCAGTGGGATGTCCTGTCCTGTCCTGTCCCTCCCAGGGACATTGTACAGAAAAAAGGATGCTAGCCCTATGGGCCCACTGTACAATATCTCTGGGAGAGATGGCACATAATCATAGTTCCTTGTTCCCAGGAGCATTCCTGAGCCCATTTTGAACATGATTGTGGTCCATTGTGGCGGTTGCTGGGCTTTCTAGCTATTACCTGCGGCTATTACCTGTTGTTGTTTCTTAAAGGCTTGAAAACAGCCCTCAGACCACCTCATAACATTTTAAGTATTCAAGGACTAAAATGCAAAAGTTTGGAGAAGAAATCTGACATATAACAATGGGCAGTATCCAACTGTGTCATTCCATTAGTGCAAATGACGTTGCGCTAATGGAAACTAGTTTCCAAACTATGCGGATGAGGTGAATCCAACTAAAGTTACCTCTGCAGAAGTGCGTTGCACAAGCAATTGTGCATTATGCTTGTGCAACCAGTTGTGCATAACTCTTGTGCAACCAGTTGCACACCCTTTGTGCAACCTGTTATGCAACTGCTTGCACAACTAGTTGCACGAGCATAAAGGGCAACCACTTGTGCAATGGAAAGATTTAGTGTAGCCCCACTAGCACTGTTTGAGTTTGTGGAATGGGACCGTTGGATACTGCCTACTGTTTTAAGCCTCACATAAATCTGGGACCTGTAGATCAGGTCAGTTTACTCTGAAATATGAATGAATACCTCAAGAATTGTTACTCAACACAGATAACAGAAAATGTTTCCAAGCTCAGATTCAAGAGAAAAACTCATAAAAGCCCATCTCAAAGGAGAAGACAGATTTTAAAGACCCTGATTTTTTCTTGATCTTGCAGCAAAATCTGATCCAGAGAAGAATTCCCTGCTTCCTTTCCCCATCCCCACTAGCTGCCCTGTTCCCAACTGCAGTAGTCTCTAAAGAACTGCATCTCCCTTTGATCCACTGAACTTTCCACCCCAGGTATTCACCACATCACAGAGACAAATATGAAGGCCAAGGACAGCTGATGGGAAAAATCTCACTCTTGCCTCTCCCAAGTGCCTGCTGCTGCTCCTACCATCACTTGCCAGGGGAGGAAAGGGAGAGGGTTGGAAAGTGGGGAGGGCATGAAGGCAATAAAAGTTTTGGCTGATGCAGAAGGATAATTTTTCAGAACCTAAGATCAGCTTGGAAGAATTATTCCAGTTCTTTCACTTTGACTCTTAGATTAACTTCAGAGTACCTCTGAAATACTCTGACAAAGTCTGTCTACATGCAGTCTGCTCCATTTGGTAGCCACTTCCCCATGAGGATTTTACATTTTCCTGCTGTAACATGTAAGTACCTCATCCATCATCCCACACAAACATTTCTGATGAGCTACATCAGCAACTGGCTTCCAGGAACATCCAGCTCTGGTATATCAGAAGTCTCCATAAAAAGAGGTACTAGATATAACAATACGGGGGTAGAATGTCACAAAAGGCAAACAGCTACCTAGTATGCCAAAAAGAGTACCCCAGAGAAGTATAAATTCTCTCAACATTTGGTGAATATGTTCTGGGTTAATATTCCCCATTTGTGCATGGAAAAATGCATTCCTGATTAAATATGAGGAACGTTGTTCTATGACTGACTTGCTTTGAGTTCACTCTCAGTCTCCACTGTCTTCAGGTATTAATCCGTAGGTATCGGGGGTGTTTCCTGCAGATCAGTGTATGTGCCTGGAAAAAAATAGGTGGCACCAGCAAAGCATTAAACTAGTATTTTCCTACAAATATAATTGAACAGGGAACAGTTTGTTACATAAATAATAACAGCCATTGGGACTGAATGTAAAGAAGCACTACTTGTATAAACTCTGTAGAAGCTGTTTCCTTAAAAGCAGAGTGGGTGCATTTTTTTCATCAAGTTGCACACATAACTCCCATTTGAAATGCAAAGTTAATTAAATCAGGCTTAGTCTGCAATCACAGGCATACTTACTTGAAGGTAAGTACATATTGGATCAACCTGAAAACAACATGTACACACATCCCTACCTAACATACAGTAATGATTTTAAAGAATACCGGTGCATTATATAGCTTTACAATTATTGTGTGTATTGACATAATCTTTAATTTGGCATTTTAAAATTGTGCATAGTGGTTTTAATGTTTCAATATGGTTTTATTGCTTTTATATATAGTATTGCTTTTATTTGAACTGAATGCAATCTGATTGAGCTTCCAGTCTTTAAAGGAGTTTCAGTTTGGCTCATAATCTTTTTTTTCTTTTTTTTAAGGGGACAAACTCACACACTGAGGCCATTGATAATAAAAAGATGTACTACTAATGTGGAATATTAAGAATATACATTAGTGGCATGGATATTTTATCACCCCACTTGTCATAGCTGTGACTGTTTCTTGTAAGAGTTGTATTATTGCATGATTGTATAGGTATGTAAAACAATTATACCAGCTGTAAGTTGTTGTGATGCCTACTATTTAAGGGGCTAACAACAGTGCAGGTGGGCAGTTCTGCTTGATGTGTTGTAGCCAACTGTCTTTGCTTTGTTCATGTTATCAAAATAACTTTGCCCTGAAACTGCAATAACTACCTACTGAGAGTACTCCAGCTGGTCTGGCATCATATAAGGAGATACTGCTTTGACATTGGTAGTATACAAAAGAAGAACAGATAAAACTACTGTGGGTCAGGCTGTGTAAGCAGTCAACAGAATGTCCCAGTCCCATGATTCATAAGTCAACAGGTGTCCAGTGTGGTCTATTATAAACACAAGAAACAGATCCTTTGGAACTTATCCTAGGGGAGATCACACCAATAAACTCCCAGCTATGATTCAGAGTTGCAATGGAGCAAGAAAGTAAGAGGTCTTTTAGTTTTCCAAATTTTGGTGAATTTGAACAACTTCAAATTTGAACAAATTATCGCCCAATGAGGTTTGTTGCTGAGGAAAGCTCTTATCAAGGTTATCGGCATTTTCTGGTGAAATATGAGGTAGTTCAGGCTTTTCTCATAAGTACTGAAGCAGTGTAGGTAGGTAGTTATGACCTCAATCATCTCTTTTTTTTTCACATCCTCAGGAAAGTCTGTAAGTTGTGGTTATTTTTAAAATGTATATGCAGACTTTACACCTGGTGTTAAACCCTTTGGTCCAATGGGTTTATCTGCTATTGGAAAAGACCTTGTGATCAGTAGAATGAACAGAGCAGGAGATTTCTTTTATATTATTGTAATGTGCTACATTACCTTTAATTTGTCCCCCCCCCATGTTTCTTTATAGGAAATCTTCTAATGATTATTTTAATTTAAGAAAAGTATACAAATTTCTCCTTAATTTATTAGATTACTGCTTTTTAATATATCTTCTAGGTCATAAAGATCTTTATACTTACCTATAGTCATCCCTTTACTCACACTACACACCCTGGGCTTTAAAATTCTCTATTGTATTGATACACATGTAAGGGAAATGGCTTATAATCAACTTTTAAATTGTCAGATTAGATCCCTTTCTCCCTATATTGTAGGGGGTATATTTTCACAGTTTGAAACATTCAGTAGCTTAGTACATTTGCATTCCACTCTGGCCCCAAGATCTGGCCCCAAGATCTCTCCTTTGTCCTAGCTAAAGAATCCTCACCTTTTAAATCTCATTGACATATGAAAGATGTTTTCTATACACTGATCATATCTCAGCCTTTCTACTGGAGGATTGTTTAGTAGCTAACTTGGTTTGCATCCAAGCTGGAAATAAGGCTCCAGATGCTAAAGTCAGGACCCTATTTGAAATTGGACGACCATATCTATTTAAGATCTTGTTAAAATTTAATTTAATAATGAAATTGATCTCTAATGCGATTTCTAATGTGTGAGTGCAATGGCAATATCCCACTGAATTCAGTATCTTTGCTAGCCACTAGAGTTCCTTACAATTAGAATTAACCGGCTGACCATTTTTCTTCCATGCAAACACTGGCAAAAACAGTGCTAAATGTAACATGCACCAGCAATTTCCATTAGTATTTTCCATTCCTTGCTACTCAGATAGATAATGTTTTTTGGTCATTGTTATCTGGTATTTTGCAAGTGCATATGTAGTGAAACACTGATGGAGTTTCTTGTCAAAGCTTTCGGAAGACGCTCTTTCAGGAAGTAGTTATGTTCCGTTTGAAAAAAAGGCTTTCTTGTAACAAGTACTACAGCTCATTTGCTGGAAAATGTGTTCTCAGTTGTTAATCAGTCAGTCATTAACCTTAGTAATATCTATATGTTGTCCCCAATGGTGCATTTCAAATAGGTGAATAAATAGCAGAAGGTGAAGAATAATGCTTATGATACAAGCAACTGCTTCATTCTTTACCATATGTGGATAGAATGACCCTCTTATACTCCTGTGTTCCAGATAACCTCCCAGATCTAGCTACTTGCTCTGCAAGAAAGAATGCCTTGAGCCAATGGGTAAGCTAAGATATAAAGAAATGAATTAAAGCTAACAGGAAGCCCACAGAAAATCCATATGGATGCGGCAGACAATATTCTGTCTGCCACCACTGGTAGGCATATAGGACTATGGGAAAGCACCTTTAATGCCAGTTGAGTGTTTGCTGTATCTATCCTGTAATGCACAAAAGCCTAGAAATTAAAAATCCAAATGTCACATAAGCAAGACTGGAAGATGAAGAAAGGGAAGACAAAAGAAGGTCACGTAAATATGTATGAGAAACTGAAAAGTGATGTTAGGAAAAAAATTCCTTACACTTAAAATGTTACTCAGTCTTAATTATATCCTTGTTTCATAGTATCAACTTTGAAAAATTCTGCAATATCAAAGTCTTCTAAAATGTACATAACAGACTGTGCAATACTATTCATGTCAACTCAGAAGTAAACCCCATTGAATTCAGTGGGACTTACGCCAATGTAAGCGTGTAAAGCAGGGGTTTATTTATTTATTTCATTTCTATACCACCCAATAGCCGAAGCTCTCTGGGCAGTTCACAAAAATTAAAACCAAACAGCACACGATAAAACAATTTAAAATATTTGTTGTTGTTGTTGTTGTTCAGTCGTTCAGTCGTGTCCGACTCTTCGTGACCCCATGGACCATAGCACGCCAGGCCTTCCTGTCCTGCGCTCTCTCCCAGAGCGTGCTCAAGTTCATATTCATTGCATCCGTGATGCTATCTAGCCATCTCATCCTCTGCCGTCCCCTTCTCCTTTTGCCTTCAGTCTTTCCCAGCATCAGGGTCTTTTCCAGGGAGTTTTCTCTTCGCAAATTTAAAATATATAGAACATTAAAACCACAATATGACAATACAACCACAATAAAACCTAGCAGCAGCGCAGAAATTTAAAATACAGATTTAAAACAGCAAAGCTAAAAGTCTAGAAAGCTAAAATGCTAAAATGCCTGGGAAAATAAAAAGGTCTTCACCTGGCGCCGAAAGGAATACAATGTAGGCGCCAGGCAAACCTCACTAGGGAGCTCATTTCACAGCCAGGGTGCCACAGCAGAAAAAAAGCCCTCCTCCCAGTAGCCACCCGCCTCACTTCCTTTGGCAGGGGCTCCCGGAGAAGGGCCGCTGAGGATGATCTTAAGGTCCGGGCAGGCAGATATGGGAGGAGGCGATCCTTCAGGTAACCTGGCCCCAAGCCATTAAGAGCTTTAAATGTTAATACCAGCACTTTGAATCCGGCCTGGAAATGGACTGGCAGCCAGCGCAGCTGAAAAAGTACTGGCGTAATGAGCCCACTGGCCAGTCCCTGTTAACAATCTTGCTGCCCTGTTTTTGACCAGCTGAAGTTTCCGGACTGTTTTCAAAGGCAGCCCCACGTATAACGCATTGCAGTAATCCAGACGAGAAGTTATCAGAGCGAAACTGTAGCTACTAGCTAGGCTATCTCTGTCCAGATAAGGCATAGTTGGTATACCAGCCTGAGCTGTTAAAAAGTGCTCTGTGCCACTGAGTCCACCTCTGCCTGAAGTGACAGTTCTGGTTTTCAGCACTGAGGGCCATATCAGGTGTCTGCCAGGGTGCTGGAGGCCACGTGTGTGTGTACGTGCTCAAGCTCGTGCACATGCACACACACACTCATACAACTCCCCCATCCTCCGCTTCACAGCTGTCTTTTTCTTGCTTTTAGATAGTCAGTGTGAAAAGTTGCACTTTGCTCTGCTAGGGATGGACGAAAGTCCCTTACCTGTTCTCGAAGCTTGCTTCGCGGTGGGGGGGAGGTGCTTCAGTTCTCCCCCTGAAGTTCAGGCGAGGGGGGGGAGGCGCCCCACCTCGCCCGGCCGAAATTCAGGCTGGGGGGGAGGTGCCCCATTCCTCGCTGGCGAAATTCAGGCCGGGTAGGAGCGCCCCGTCTACCCGGCTGCGAAAAAAAAGTAAAACACACACACACACACCCGTGATAGGCTATGTAACGATTAACGTAGCCTATCACGGCTAGATTTCCAAAGTCAGCTGTGATAGGCTATGTAAATCATCACGTAGCCTATCACGGGTGACTTTGAAAAAAAAAAAAAAAAAGCACGTACGCAAATGGTGGCTCCCATGGGGACCGCCATTTGCGTTCCTTATTTGGACATGTCTAGTCTACGTAAATATTTATGTAGACTATGGCGAAAATAAGGGCAATGCAAATAGCGTTCCCTTATTTTCGCTATAGTCTACGTAAATCTTTACGTAGACTAGACGTGCCAAAATAAGGAATGCAAATGGCGGCGCCCATGGGCCGCCGCCATTTGCGTATGCGCTTTTTTTTTTCAAAGTCACCCGTGATAGGCTACGTGATGATTTACGTAGCCTATCATGGCTGACTTTGGAAATCTAGCCGTATTAGGCTACGTAAATCGTTACGTAGCCTATCACGGGTGTTTGTGTGGGTGTGTTTTTACTTTACTTTTTTTTTTTGCAATGGCGGCAGTGGCAGCTGGTCGGGAGACCAGCTGCCGCCCCCGCCCCCAATGAACCGCCACCGAACCGCCGCTGGGACCCGCTGCCAAGAGATAATTCGGCCACGGTAAGTCCCATCCCGAGGGGGGGCGGGGGGCCGGCGGAGAATTTCCCCACCAATTTCGGGGGGCCAAATGCGTTGGCATTCGGCCTCCCTGAGATTCGTGGAGAAATTCTCCGCCATCCCTATGCTCTGCCCCCTGGCAGCAGCAGTAAGCAGCAATTGCCAACAAGTGCTGTCAGTCTGTGGCAGATCATTCCAGATCATGATCTGGAACATGCTTTCAGTTCAGAGAGAGATGCTTCCTGCCATAGAAGCTCCCTTCATACATTTCATAGAGCATCCTTGGAAGCTACTGAACTCTGTGGTTTCTCCAAGAGGAGCTCACTTCCTAGAGCCTTCCTGGAAGCTACTGAGTCACACATTCACCCCACAAATTAATTATCAAAAACAGTGAGCAAGCAGATTACTAGCAGCGGTGCATGTGTGTGTTCATTTATCAATATATAGGGATTTTTTAAAAAAGTATTTTTCTTTTTGGATTTTTTTTCTCATTATTTCCTCAGTTTTTTTCAGACTGAGGGTTGGGGGCCACCCACAAGCCAACCTTTTTGCACCCTTAGTGTAAGGTATTATGCTCTAAATTATCTAACCATTTAAGTCATCTGTTAATCAGACTTGTTTGCATATATCCAATATACACCTTTTGCTTGACCTCAGCATTCAGCCATGATTTGAAAATTTTACAAAAATTTAATACTGACTTAATTTAAACTAGCATTAGATTTTTAAGGTGGCAACTTACTTGGGTAAAGTCCCACTGAACTCAATGGGGCTTACTTCTGAGTTGGTGTGTACAGGATTGCACTTTAAATGTGTCTATATATATGGGCTTGGATCCCAAATAGTGTGAGTGAAAGGATATTTTCTCAAGAGGACTTTCCTCTCCTCCTCTCCCCAGCCCCCTGTGACCCCCATAAAACCTCTCCAGAGGGTCAAGGAACCCTCTTGAACAATGAGTAATGGAATGCAGAGGGCTGCTGGAGAAGTGGAGAATTACCCCCAAATCAGGCAGAGGCACCTTGGGCAAGCAGTGGCATTTGTTGGACTGAAGTTATAAAGTGTATGTGTATCTAGTGCAAGTTTATGAGGATTTTGTAGAGTATTTTTAGTAGCGTAGTCCAACTGAAGTAGACAAAGTTATGTGAAAGATCCAGAAGGATCATTTGAAGGAAAGGGTTCTGCTTTTCTGATAAGTTAACTTAACATTTAATAAACAAAAGTGATTCATTTATCACTAGAAGGAAAGGCTATATTGAATTTTCTTCAACAGATTTAGAAATATGGAGTATATTTTATAATCTATAACAACACACCAAAACAGTGTCAAAACCACACAACTTCAAAATCCAGCAGAATTGTAGAATATCTATAGTGAAAAGATGTATTAACACTGTCCACTGTCTACTTCAGTGCCCTGTGTTTCTTTTCTTACTGTTAAAAGAAAAGCCATAGTAGTTTGTTCCTGAAGAGTAAATTATGTCCTAACTTTTCTGTCACTTCATTTTGCAACACACTATTTGTTGTTGTTCAGTCGTTCAGTCGTGTCCGACTCTTCGTGACCCCATGGACCATAGCACGCCAGACCTTCCTGTCCTGCGCACTCTCCCAGAGTGTGCTCAGGTTCATATTCATTGCATCGGTGATGCTATCTAGCCATCTCATCCTCTGCTGTCCCCTTCTCCTTTTGCCTTCAGTCTTTCCCAGCATCAGGGTCTTTTCCAGAGAGTTTTCTCTTCGCATTAGGTGGCCAAAATATTTGAGCTTCAGCTTCAGTATCTGTCCTTCCAATGAGCACTCAGGGTTGATTTCCTTTAGGATGGACTGATTTGACCTCCTTGCAGTCCAGGGGACTCGTAAGAGTCTTCTCCAGCACCACAGTTCAAAAGCATCAATTCTTCGGCGCTCAGCCTTCCTTATAGTCCAGCTCTCACAGCCATACATTACTACTGGGAAAACCATAGCTTTGATTAGACGGACCTTTGTTGGCAAGGTGATGTCTCTGCTTCTTACTATGCTGTCTAGGTTTGCCATAGCTTTCCTCCCAAGGAGCAAGCGTCTTTTAATTTCATGGCTACAGTCACCGTCTGCGGTGATCTTGGAGCCCAAGAAAGTAAAATCTGTCACTGTTTCCATTTCTTCCCCTTCTATATGCCAGGAAGTGATAGGGCCAGATGCCATGATCATAGTTTTTTTTATGTTGAGTTTCAAACCAGCTTTTGCACTCTCCTCTTTCACCCTCAACAAGAGGCTCTTGAGAGGCTCCTCTTCGCTTTCTGCCATTAGGGTGGTATCGTCTGCATATCGGAGGTTGTTGATAATTCTCCCGGCAATCTTAATTCCGACCTCTGATTCATCCAATCCGGCATTTCTCATGATGTACTCTGCATATAAATTAAATAAGCAGGGTGACAATATGCAGCCTTGTCGTACTCCTTTCCCAATTTTGAACCACTCGGTTGTTCCATGTCCGGTTCTTACTGTTGCTTCTTGACCCAAGTACAGGTTTCTCAGGAGACAGGTAAGGTGGTCTGGTACTCCCATCACTTTAAGAATTTGCCATAGTTTGTTGTGATCCACACAATCAAAGGCTTTAGCGTAGTCAATGAAGCAGAAATAGACGTTTTTCTGGAATTCTCTTGCTTTCTCCATGATGCAGCGAATGTTGGCGATTTGATCTCTAGTTCCTCTGCCTCTTCAAAACCCAGCTTGTACTTCCGGTAGTTCTTGGTTCGCATACTGCTGAAGCCTAGCTTGTAGGATTTTGAGCATCACCTTGCTGGCATGTGAAATGAGCGCAATTGTGCAGTAGTTTGAACACTCTTTGGCGTTGCCCTTCTTTGGAATTGGAATGTAAACTGAACTTTTCCATTCTTGCAGCCATTGCTGAGTGTTCCAAATTTGTTGGCATATTGAATGCAGCACTTTAACAGCATCATCTTTTAGGATTTTAAATAGCTCAGCTGGAATACTGTCATCTCCGCTAGCTTTGTTGTTACTAATGCTTCCTAAGGCCCACTTGACTTCACTCTCGAGGATGTCCGGCTCAAGTTCAGTGACCGCACTATCATGGCTATCAAGGACTTTACTATCATGGCTATCAAGGACATTAAGATGTTTCCTGTATAGTTCTTCTGTGTATTCTTTCCACCTCTTCTTAATCTCATTTGCTTCTGTGAGGTCCCTGCCTTCTTTGTCCTTTATCATGCCTGTCTTTGCACAAAACGTTCCCTTGAGATCTCCAATTTTCTTGAAGAGATCTCTAGTCTTTCCCATTCTGTTGTTTTCCTCAATTTCTTTGCATTGTTCATTTAAGAAGGCCTCCTTGTCTCTCCTTGCTATTCTCTGGAACTCTGCATTCAGTTGGAGATACCTTCCCCTTTCTCCTTTGCTTTTTGCTTCCTTTCTTTCCTCAGCTACTTGTAAAGCCTCATCAGACAGCCACTTGGCTTTCTTGCATTTCTTTTTCTTTGGGATGGATTTCGTTGCTGCCTCCTGAACAATGTTACGGACCTCCGTCCATAGTTCCTCAGGCACTCTGTCTATCAGGTCTAATCCCTGAAATCTATTCCTCACCTCCACTGTATATTCATAAGGGATTTGTTTTAGGTCATACCTGAATGGTTTACTGGTTTTCCCTACGTTCTTCAATTTCAGCCGAAATTTTGCAAGAAGCAGCTCATGATCTGAGCCACAGTCAGCTCCAGGTCTTGTTTTTACTGACTGTATGGAGCTTCTCCATCTTTGGCTGCAAAGGATATAATCAAATATTGACCATCTGGTGATGTCCATGTGTAGAGTCGTCTCTTGTGCTGTTGGAAAAGAGTGTTTGCTATGATCAGCGTGTACTCTTGGCAAAACTCTATTAGCTTTTGTCCTGCTTCATTTTGTACACCAAGGCCATGCCTGCCTGTTATCCCGGTGATTTCTTGACTTCCTACTTTAGCATTCCAGTCCCCTATGATGAAGAGGACATCTTTTTTTGGTGTTAGTTCTAGAAGGTGTTGGAGGTCTTCATAGAACCGATCAACCTCAGCTTCTTCGGCATCAGTGGTTGGGGCATAGACTTGAATTACTGTGATGTTGAATGGTTTGCCTTGGATTCTATCGTTCCAAGATTATAACCCAGTACTGCTTTCCCCACCCTTTTATTGACTATAAGTGCTACTCCATTTCTTCTAAGGGATTCTTGCCCACAGTAGTAGATATAATGGTCACCTGAATTAAATTCGCCCATGCCTGTCCATTTTAATTCACTGATTCCCAAGATGTCGATGTTCAGTCTTGCCATCTCATGTTTGACCACCTCCAGCTTACCTTGATTCATTGATCTAACATTCCAGGTTCCTAAACAGTATTGTTCTTTACAGCATCGGATTTTCTTTTCACCACCAGACACATCCACAGCTGAGTGTCCTTTCAGCTTTGGCCCAGCCGCTTCACTCTTTCTGGCGCTACTTGGAAATACCCTCTGCTCTTCCCCAGTAGTATATTGGACACCTTCCGACCTGAGGGGCTCATCTTCCGGCGTCATATCTTTTAGCCTTGTGATACGTTCCATGGGGTTTTCTTGGCAAGAATACTGGAGTGGGTTGCCATTTCCTTCTCCAGTGGACCACATTTTGTCAGAACTCTCTGCCATGACCTGTCCGTCTTGGGTGGCCCTGCATGGCATAGCTTATGGCTTCACTGAGTTACGCAAGCCCCTTCGCCACCACAAGGCAGTGATCCATGAAGGGGCAACACACTATACAGGACATTTAAAAATATTAAATAATGAGGCACAGAGGTGGAAGAAAGATTTTGATACTCAAGAGGTTTATTGTTGGTTTAATGCTATTGGTTTTGGATCTGTTGCATATTGCCTTGGAGATTTTTATTGCTGCTTATATTGCTGTTTTTGGATTTTTTCCTGTGTTTTTATTGCTGTTAAGACTATCAGTTTTTATTATGTGTTTTTTTATTGTACACCGCCTTGGGAAGGCATCTGCCCTGAAAGGCAGCCAAGAAATATTTTAAAGAACAAATAAATTTAAAAATTAAACTACAATAAATTATGTGTACCTTCTGCTTATGTGTCCCATTTAATATATATACGGCGACAGAAACATAGCAACTGCTTGGTACTTGCAGATATATACTTCTCGGAATACTATCCATACAAACCTTCCACACCTTAATATAAGTTAGCTTAGGAGGGACTCCAAGTGAAGACTTGCTGTCTCTGAAGGTCAGTCTCATGGTAGCTGGGAAACGGATAAGGCTTTTTCAGTACTCATGTCATGCATGTTTTATGGAATATCCTCCAAGAAGCTATTTTCATCTAATTTGGGGAACAGGTAAAAATAAATTTGTTCCCTAAGGGTGCAATCCTATGCATGTTTCCCAGCATGATGGGAATTGTAGGACTTTTTTTCTCTCTCTAAAGATGCATAGGATTGTGCCCTAAGCTTATGTTTTTTGAATACAGAATTAATTGAAGGTTCTTTATCTAAGTATTACAGAAGTCAACACAGTCATATATTATCCATCACTATATTTTTGCATAAAATACTAAAGAACGACAACACCATATGTCTTCTAGGTTTTAGGCTGATGAATTCTCTTTGCTGATGTTTCCTGTATTTCTGTTATGCTGACCTTTGCTTATTGCATGTTTATTTTAGGGATGTCAGAGAATTTCGCCACGAATCTTGGGGAGGCCAAATGCCAGCACATTCGGCCCCCGAAATTGGTGGCAAAACGGTCTGCCCCCCCGCCTCCCCCAGGGATGGGACTTACCTTTGGTGAACCTCCCTGGTGGCAGTGGCTCCGGCGGTGGTTCGGCGGCGGTTCGGCGGCAGCGGCTGCGGCGGCCGGTCTTCCGACTGGCTGCCACCGCCGCCATTTCCAGTAAACACACACACACACAAACGTGATAGGCTACGTAAAGATTTATGTAGCCTATCACGGCTAGATTTTTAAAAAATACCATGATAGGCTACGTAAATGTTTACGTAGCCTATCACGGCTGAGTGAAAAAACAAAACAAAAAACCGCGCGTATGCAAATGGCGGCGCCCATGGGAGCCGCCATTTGCATACGCGCAGTTTGTTTGTTTGTTTTTCACTCAGCCGTGATAGGCTACATAAACATTTATGTAGCCTATCACGGCTGACTGCAGGGACACAAATGGCAGTGGCTATGGCCGCTGCCATTTGTGTTCCCGGCCGGCTGGGATTCGCAGCAGGAGGGACGGGGCACCTCCCCCCTGGCCAGAATTTCAGTGGGGGACGGGGCACCTCCCCCCCAGTCAGAATTTCGGGGGGAGGGATGGGGTGCCTCCCCCCCACCGCGAAGCAAATTTCGTCAAAGGTAAGTGACTTTCGTACATCTCTAGTTTATTTTAATATTCTATATATTCTCATTGTACTGAAAATAAAATAAAGTCAGTACATAGAAGTCTATGTCAGCTTTCCAAAATATATAAGGCACAGTCACTAGAATCAGTGGATTAGATTTTTTTGAGACAGGGAAGCTGAAAGAAAATTAAGGATTACTTGTTTAATAGTAATGTATGGAAGCTATTTCCCCTTCATGGATCACTGCCTAGTTGTGGCGAAGGGGCTTGCGTAACTCAGTGAAGCCATAAGCTATGCCATGCAGGGCCACCCAAGATGGACAGGTCAAGGCAGAGAGTTCTGACAAAATGTGGTCCACTGGAGAAGGAAATGGCAACCCACTCCAGTATTCTTGCCAAGAAAACCCCATGGAACGTATCATAAGGCTAAAAGATATGACGCCGGAAGATGAGCCCCTCAGGTCGGAAGGTGTCCAATATACTACTGGGGAAGAGCAGAGGGTATTTCCAAGTAGCACCAGAAAGAGTGAAGCGGCTGGGCCAAAGCTGAAAGGACACACAGCTGTGGATGTGTCTGGTGGTGAAAAGAAAATCCGATGCTGTAAAGAACAATATTGTTTAGGAACCTGGAATGTCAGATCAATGAATCAAGGTAAGCTGGAGGTGGTCAAACATGAGACGGCAAGACAAGCATGGGCGAATTTAATTCAGGTGACCATCATATCTACTACTGTGGGCAAGAATCCCTTAGAAGAAATGGAGTAGCACTCATAGTCAACAAAAAGGTGGGAAAAGCAGTACTGGGGTACAATCTTAAAAATGATAGAATGATCTCAGTACGAATCCAAGGCAAACCATTCAACATCACAGTGATTCAAGTCTATGCCCCAACCACTGATGCCGAAGAAGCTGAGGTTGATTGGTTCTATGGAGACCTACAACACCTTCTAGAACTACTAACACCAAATAAGATGTCCTCTTCATCATAGGGGATTGGAATGCTAAAGTAGGAAGTCAAGAAATCACCGGGATAACAGGCAAGCATGGCCTTGGTGTATAAAATGAAGCAGGACAAAGGCTAATAGAGTTTTGCCAAGAGTACACGCTGATCATAGCAAACACTCTTTTCCAACAGCACAAGAGGCGACTCTACACATGGACATCACCAGATGGTCAATATCGAAATCAGATTGATTATGTACTTTGCAGCCAAAGATGGAGACGCTCTATACAGTCAGTAAAAACAAGACCTGGAGCTGACTGTGGCTCAGATCATGAGCTGCTTCTTGCAAAATTTGGGCTTAAATTGAAGAACATAGGGAAAACCACTAAACCATTCAGGTATGACCTCAATCATATCCCTTATGAATATACAGTGGAGGTGAGGAATAGATTTCAGGGATTAGACCTGATAGACAGAGTGCCTGAGGAACTATGGATGGAGGTCCATAACAGGCAGCAACGAAATCCATCCCAAAGAAAAAGAAATGCAAGAAAGCCAAGTGGCTGTCTGATGAGGCTTTACAAGTAGCTCACGAAAGAAGGGAAGCGAAAAGCAAGGGAGAAAGGGGAAGATATACCCAACTGAATGCAGAGTTCCAGAGAATAGCAAGGAGAGACAAGAAGCCCTTCTTAAATGAACAATGCAAAGAAATTGAGAAAAACAATAGAATGGGAAAGACTAGAGATCTTTTCAAGAAAATTGGAGATCTCAAGGAACGTTTTGTGCAAAGACGGGCATGATAAAGGACAAAGAAGGCAGGGACCTAACAGAAGCAGATGAGATTAAGAAGAGGTGGAAAGAATACACAGAAAAGCTATACAGGAAAGATCTTAATGTCCCTGATAGCCATGATAGTGTGCTCACTGACCTTGAGCTGGACATCCTCGAGAGTGAAGTCAAGTGGGCCTTAGGAAGCATTAGTAACAACAAAGCTAGCGGAGATGACAGTATTCCAGCTGAGCTATTTAAAATCCTAAAAGATGATGCTGTTCAAGTGCTGACTCAATATGCCAACACATTTGGAACACTCAACAGAGGCCACAAGACTGGAAAAGGTCAGTTTACATTCCAATTCCAAAGAAGGGCAATGCCAAAGAGTGTTCAGACTACCGTACAATGTTCAGACTACTATCGCATACTGCTCATTTCACATGTCAGCAAGGTTATGTACAGAATCCTACAAGCTAGGCTTCAGCAGTATGCGAACTGAGAACTACCGGAAGTGCAAGCTGGGTTTTGAAGAGGAAGAGGAACTAGAGATCAAATCGCCAACGTTTGCTGGATCATGGGGAAAGCAAGAGAAAAACGTCTATTTCTGCTTCATTGACTTCGCTAAAGCCTTTGATTGTGTGGATCACAACAAACTGTGGCAAATTCTGAAAGAGATGGGGGTACCAGACCACCTTACCTGTCTCCTGAGAAACCTGTATGAGGGTCAAGAAGCAACAGTAAGAACCGGACATGGAACAACCGATTGGTTCAAAATTGGGAAAGGAGTACGACAAGGCTGCATATTGTCACCCTGCTTATTTAACTTATATGCAGAGTACATCATGAGAAACGCCGGGTTGGATGAATCACAGGTCGGAATTAAGATTGCCGGGAGAATTATCAACAACCTCAGATATGCAGATGATACCACCCTAATGGCAGAAAGCAAAGAAGATATAAAGAGCCTCTTGTTGAGGGTGAAAGAGGAGAGTGCAAAAGCTGGTCTGAAACTCAACATTAAAAAAAATGAAGATCATGGTATCTGGCCCCATCACTTCCTGGCATATAGAAGGGGAAGAAATGGAAGCAGTGACAGATTTTATTTTCTTGGGCTCCAAGATCACCGCAGACGGTGACTGTAGCCATGAAATTAAAAGACGCTTGCTCCTTGGGAGGAAAGCTATGGCAAACCTAGACAGCATAGTAAGAAGCAGAGACATCACCTTGCTGACAAAGGTCCACATAATCAAAGCTATGGTTTTCCAAGTAGTAACATATGGCTGTGAGAGCTGGACTATAAGGAAGGCTGAGCGCCAAAGAATTGATGCTTTCGAACTTTGGTGCTGGAGAAGACTTTTACGAGTCCCCTGGACAGCAAGGAGGTCAAATCAGTCCATCCTAAAGGAAAATAACCCTGAGTGCTCATTGGAAGGACAGATACTGAAGCTGAAGCTCAAATATTTTGGCCACCTAATGCGAAGAGAAAACTCCCTGGAAAAGACCCTGATGCTGGGAAAGATTGAAGAAAAAAGGAGAAGGGGACGGCAGAGGATGAGATGGCTAGATAGCATCACTGATGCAATGAATATGGACTTGAGCATGCTCCGGGAGACAGCAGGACAGGAAGGCCTGGCATGCTATGGTCCATGGGTCACGAAGAGTCAGACACAACTGAACGACTGAACAACAACAACATGGAAGTTATTTTGATCAAGCCCTGGATCTTAAAATCTCATGTGTTAACACAATCTTTCTGGAAGTACACAGACGGCCAAATGTACAAGACAGAAGGAAAACTGATGGTGGTATGCTTTGGAAGCCTCCCCCCCCCTGCCATTTTGAGTAATCCACTTTTCAAAAATGATGTTGGAGTTTGAACTCAATATGCAGAACTAATATGATGGTCTTGAATTATAAGCAGAATTACAATTCAGTGATAAAAAAAAATATATTGCTCCTCCTCTCACCACATGCCACAGATACTTTTAAACCAGTAAGAAAGAATTTCCTGCTGTTTACAAGCAGACTTCACTTAGAATGGCAAATGCTCAAGAAATCCTCAAAAATGTTTTTTTTCCTCTTAGAGCCATTAAACTTTAGCTACGATGGGCACCTGCCATTTGTCACACACTGAGCCAATTCCATATCATACTGCAAAGCATGCTTCAGATAAACAGCTTTGGGAGGCAATGGAGAAGTAGTGGTAATCTACAGCTAACCAAGCAATATCCTGACAGGGAAAGCTGATTTTTTTAAATGAGAAAAGCTAAACAAAAGCTGAAACTAAGACACCACACAGCTCACATCAAATTAAAATGCTAATGAAGAGGGTGGCAGCAGGCTGATGTATCTTAGATCAAGTTCTAGTTTTCCTTGGTTTTATTTTCTGTCAGGGCTATTCTATCATAATGCATCAGGCAAAGCATTGTGCTCGCATCAGATCAATTCATTAATGGGAAGGGTGGTGGCAGTCTGAAGTAGTCTTCATCAGCTGCTAATTTTGTTTTATTCGTCTTCCTGTTATATCAATTCTGTGTTAAGAAAAGCAAACTTTGCATACCAAAGAAGGTTTTGGCAGGGAGAAAAGCACTAGAACAGATTAAGGTGAACTGGAAACAAAGAAAAGCATCATGTTCATGGAACCGTTTGTAGTTGGTTCTTATAATCTTATTACCATAAATGCATCCTCCAGCAGTATGAGGCCTTCGCGGATGGTACAGTTTATTTATTTATTGTATTTCTATACTGCCCAATAGGCAAACACTCTGTGAGTGGTTCGCAAAAATCAAAACCATAAAATACAACATGATGAATATAAGACATGGAAAACATTAAAACAGAATAAAACCAAAGTAAAAACCAGAGTAAAAGCCAGCAGCAGTGTAAATAATGGGGCAGTCACACGAGTTGCTTCTGTGTAGCTCCTTTCCATGCTGCTGTGAAAAGATCATATAGAAAATACTGGCAATATGTTTGCGTGCTATGCCAGCATATAGTATAAGGATACTTTTTAAAAAATCCCAATGATGTGAACTCCTCTATGAACTAACTTGATCTGCAGTTCTTGCATACTGGAATTTAGTTATCCATTCGATTTCACAGTTCTCCGACTGTTGCAAAGCAGTCTTAGGAAGTTTAAGGTTTCAATCCTATGGACTGTGCCCTCACTGTTCAGAAGTCCCTGAACTTGAAAGCTTCCGAGATTCCTATGCCCTGCTGGCCTGAAGCCAGCATGGCGGGCAGAGTGGCGGAGGTGATCTCTGTCTCCCCATCCTCCAACCTTTTGTATTTTAGGTAGACAGGCTTTTCAGCCCATCTAGCAAGGGCCCTTTGGAGTGGGTAGGAAGGAAGCTGGAGGAGGCTCTCCTCGCCCACTGGCATGCCCCATTCTCCATATCTCCAAGGCCAATTTTCTGACCCTGGAGAGGGAGCTGGCATGGTTTTCTCCATGCCAGCTGGGACGGAGCGGGGTAGGCAGATCTCCAACTCCCCCTTCTGAGGTTGGAGCACTGTATCTGACCATGGAAGGTATTTTTCAAGCCATTGTATGGTCCCTGGGAAGTTCACCCAGGGACCACAGGATTGCTTGCTAAACATATCAAAAAAACACATTTAAATACATAGTTTTGAGAGAAAATACACATATAAATATCCACTTAAATATGTATTTTGATAGGATTCCCCCACTCCAAATAATAATAATCTCAGATTAATGCAGAAATGAAACTGAATTTTGGTAAACAAATGCAAAAATGACATGGACCAGAAACAGTCTAGTTCACTCATCCCTATCCAGGACAGGACACAGTGGCTTGTCAACTACCCATAAATATATCAATTGAATACATGTATTCTGCATAGTATAAACAGAGTATTTATTAAACATAAAGTAATTTACTTTCTGTTTTGAAACACTGATTCAGGATTGACAATGTATTGTATTCTTTGAATATATAAGGAGTGCCTGAAGAAAAGCAGAAGTGGTATGATTTCAAAGTTGGATGCTTTGGCCAGACTCAATTTTGTCTGCTTAGGGATGTACGAAAGTCACTTACCTTTCCACGGATTATGTTTATGGGGGGGGAGGCATTCTGTCCCTCCCCCTGGAATCCTCGACGAGGGGGGAGGTGATCCATTCCTCCCCCCCAGAATCCTCAACAGCCAGCTGTGCTCCACGGTGACTCCGCGGAGCAGCCGGCCAGGCCCAGCCCAGGCCAGAGCCGTCCGCAGCCGGATTTCCGGCCGTGGAGGGCTCTGGGTAAAACAAAAACAAAAACGCGTACGCAAATGGCGGTGGCCTTGCGTTCCTTATTTTTCGCCATCTTAGTCTACGTAAATATTTACGTAGACTATTACGGCGAAAATAAAGGGGAACGCAAATAGCATAGCGGGCGCTATTTGTGTCCCTTTTTGATTCGCCATTTTAGCCTACGTAAATATTTATGTAGGCTAAAAAGGCAAATCAAAAAGGAACGCAAATAGCACCCGCTATGCTAATTGCTTTCCCCTTTGTTTTTGCCATAATAGTCTATGTAAATATTTACGTAGACTAAGACGGCCAAAAATAAGGAACGCAAATGGCAGCGGCCGTAGCCGCCGCCATTGGCGTATGCGGTTTATTTTTTTTAACCTAGCCATGATAGGCTACGTAAATCTTTACGTAGCCTATCATGTCCCTGTAAGAAAAACAAAAACAAAAACACCTCCAGACTGCAAATGGTGGCGGCGGCAGCCAGTCGGAAGACCAGCCGCCGCCGCCGCAGCCGCCGTAGCCGCTGCCACCCAGAACATCCACCCCAGGTAAGTCTCATCCCAGGGGGGATTCATGGGGGGGGGCAGGCCGTTCCACCACAGATTTCGGGGGGCCAAATGCACTGACATTCGGCCTCACCAAGATCCGTGGCGGAATTCTCTGACATCCCTAGTCTGCATGGGGGAAAAAATAGGCCTGAAAAGAAGTTGGATGCCATCCTAGTCCCACTCTATTTCAAGCACTTTATATAAGGGCCCTTCAGTTGCTTTGGGACTCAGATATGGATGAAAGGCTTTATATATTCACTTTGCTTTGAGATGTATTGCTTGGTACTGCTACAAAGAATATCTGTTTTAACATGCGGTGTTGGGGTCTATATGGTCTTTATATGTTGGGACAAAAAATCTCAACTTCAAGTATAACTTGATGGGATCTGAGCCAGTGGTGACTGACCAAGAAGTAGATCTTGGGGTTGTAGTGGACAGCTCAATGAAAATGTCAACCCACTGTGTGGCTGCTGTGAAAAAAATTCCATGTTAGGCATAATTAGGAAAGGAATATCATACTGCCCTTATACAAATCTATGTGACCACGCTTGAAATACTATGTACAGCTCTGGTCACCATCCCTAAAAATGGATGTTGTAGAGCTGGAAAAAGGGCAAAAAAGGCCAACAAAATGATCAAGGGGCTGGAGCAAATCCCATAGGAGGGAAGAGTACAACAGCTGGGACTTTTTAGCTTAGAAAAGAGGTGAGTAAGGGGAGAGCATTACATGATAGAGGTGTACAAAATTATGCATGGTGTGGTGTGGAGAAGGTGGACAGGGAAACATTTTTCTCCCTCTCATAAGGCTAAAACCCAGGGTCATCCCTTGAAGCTGATTGATGGGAGATTCAGGATAGATAAAAGGAAGAATCTCTTCACACAATGCATAATCTATGGAATCCTCTTCCACAAGATGTAGTGACAGCCACTTTGGATGGCTTTAAATGGGGATTAGACAAATTCAGGGAGGAGGATAAGGCTATCAATGGCTACTAGTCATAATGGCTATATGCTATCTCCAGTATCAGAAGCAGTATGCCTATAGTTGCTGGGGAACATAGGCAAAAGGTACTGTTGCACTCATGTCCTGCTTGTGAGTTTCCCATGGGCAGCTGGTTGGCCACTGTGTGAACAGAATGTTGGACTAGATGGACCCTTGGTCTGATCCAGCAGGGCTCTTATGTGTTAGTGGGAGTGCAACAATATTGGAACATTAGTGAATGGAGGAAACAAAATTTGTTCTACTAGTTGTATATCTGCCTTTGACAGATGAAAAGGTGGTCAAGCCTAGTGGTAGGGGAGGGATTCAGGATTTTTTTTTTTTACACATGTTGAAAATTACTTGTGGCAGCAGCCTTGTCATTCCATTTATATTTCCTTCTCCTGCTTTAAAGATCCCCACGTCTGCAACCTTGAAGGAAGGGCAATTTCCCACTTGTCTAGCCTAGAATTTATAGCTGTATTATGAATGGCATTGTGAGGAAGACAATTTCATGAACAGAAGTTCATGTACAGGTACAGCACATCTCCTTCACAGCTGACACAGCAAATATATGAAGGTTGGAATTGCGACTGGAAAGTCATCTTCCCATGTGGACCTCATTCATTTTTTTTTTTAAGTTTCCCATTCATTAAAAAATGGAC
The DNA here is from genome assembly GCF_057233095.1 of Heloderma suspectum. Lineage (NCBI taxonomy): Eukaryota > Metazoa > Chordata > Lepidosauria > Squamata > Helodermatidae > Heloderma > Heloderma suspectum. Next base: position 240,028,460 of record NC_139459.1, on the reverse strand, counting down.
TAAAGTCATTCACAGGACTGCCCAAGTAGTGGAAGAGGATCAAAGGATTTGGTGTGCTATCATTAATGAGCTCAGTGATATATAAGGAAGGATAGATTTTCATGTGAAACTATAAGATTGACTAAAAAGTGGGGAAAGGCAGACTGTATTTTGGGGGTACCCCCTTTTGTTCATAGCAATGTCTTGTCTCCCATTGCTTTTTCTACCCCGCTGTTTTCCTAATTAAGCTCAGAATTATGCTTATTCAGCATTTGGAAAGCTGTATTATTTTTTCCAAACACAGGTTGCCTTACATCATGAGGGACAATAGAAAGATATTAGCTTGACGCTCTCTATAGTTCACAAATTTCTTACCAAACAATTAAACAAGTATAATAAACGTGTGGTCTCTATCATATGAGAAAAACTCACAGAAGTTTGTGTGTGTGTGTGTGTATAAACAAAGCTTTCAATTTGTGTAAAGATTTCTGTAAAATCTTGAACTAAAAGCAGTGACATCTACAACTCTGATGAAAAACTGGCTGGGAGTCGCCAAAATCAACAACCACATTGTATGAGTGCTGCAAGATACATCTACCTAATTTTGTGTGATTCTCCCTCCCACTGCAGCACATAACATTTCACATGTTCTGTAGGCTCTCCCGACCATCTGGAGATGCTTTTTGGACAAGAGGCTGCAGGGATAGATGTGGAAGGGAGTGATCCATAGAATGAGCTGCCTTCTGCTTGCCCATGCTGGACTTCATCTATAGGTTTTGATAAATTTTATATGATACCTTTGAAGATTTTGTCATGCATATTTCAAGGGATGTATGAATACTGTAAGCCTCAGCGCAACTTGTAGCTGACAATTTAGACTTTTCAATGGTTTCATCTTGTGGAATCTGGCTTCCAAACTGTAATTTTAAGTATATAATAGTTCTGAATGAAATCACAGGTAGAATATGAGATTAGATATCACAAAATTCTTTGTCAGTTATGAATTAAAACCCCAGCTAAGGAAAGCCTCAGTTAAGGAAAATTATCAGTGGTAGTCAGAAAGTGAGGTCTTGTATTCGTAATCAAATGTCTGGTAAGATCTGTCCTCCATGGATTGTGGACAAAATGCCTGATGGCTCATGTTCATAAGCTGTGGGTGGGCGCATATGCTATTTCTAAATAACGTAAATAATAGCAATAACACCTTATGGAATTCACATACATGCATTTAGAAGTATTCACAAGACAACTGTTGTCCCAGACTATTAATGATTTGATCTTCAGTCAGACAGATGAAAGGATGTGTAAACTCTAATTAATGAATGATTAAATTGATTATTGCACTTGCATTTGTTCTTTTTCACATATCTGCACTAGAGACAGGAGTGCTTCTCACTCCATTTGGATTGGAAAGGAGCAAAGTTAAAGACAAAAAGGGGAAACAGTCCAGCTCTTTTCCAACCTATTCAAAATTCATAACCCCCATTCCTGTGAGCCCTTAAGCCCCACTTCCTACCCTTCCACCCAATCTGCTCTGTTCTCTCAAGTCCTTTCCTTTTAAACACTTATCAGGCAGGGGGCAGCAGCAAGAGTTTCCCCAAGGACAGAAGCTACAATTCCTGGCTGTGTTCCCTGGCGTGGGGGGGGGGAGCCAGCTGCCTCAAACAAACAAAGAAAATGGAAACTAACAATGGCAGCCACCATTTTGTGTGTATGATGGCTACCATTTTTTATTTATTTATTTATTTATTTATTCATTTCATTTCTATACCACCCAATAGCCGAAGCTCTCTGGGCGGTTCACAAAAATTAAATCCAAGCAACACACAATAAAACAATTTAAAATATACAGAACATTAAAACCACAATATAACAATACAACCACAATAAAACCTAGCAGCAGTGCAGGAGTTTAAAATACAGATTTAAAACAGCAAAGATAAAAATTTAGAAAGCTAAAATGCTAAAATGCTAAAATGCCTGGGAAAATAAAAAGGTCTTCATCTGGCGCTGAAAGGAATACAATGTAGGCGCCAGGCGAACCTCACTAGGGAGCTCATTCCAGAGCCGGGGTGCCACAGCAGAAAAAGCCCTCCTCCTAGTAGCCACCCGCCTCACTTCCTTTGGCAGGGGCTCACGGAGAAGGGCCGCTGAGGATGATCTTAAGGTCCAGGCAGGCACATATGGGAGGAGGCGATCCTTCAGGTAACCTGGCCCCAAGCCGTTAAGGGCTTTGAATGTTAACACCAGCACTCTGAATCAGGCCTGGAAATAGACTGGCAGCCAGTGCAGCTGGAAAAGTACTGGCGTAATATGAGCTCGCAGGCCAGTCCCTGTTAACAATCTTGCTGCCCTATTTTGGACCAGCTGAAGTTTCTGGACCGTTTTCAAAGGCAGCCCCACGTATAACGCATTGCAGTAATCCAGACGAGAAGTTATCAGAGCATGGATAACTGTAGCAAGGCTATCTCTGTCCAGATAAGGGCGTAGTTGGTATACCAGCCTAAGCTAATAAAAAGTGCTCCGTGTCACTGAGTTCACCTGTGCCTCAAGTGACAGTTCTGGATCCAAGAGCACCCCCAAACTACGAACCTGATCCTTTAGGGGGAGTGCAACCCCCTCCAGAACAGGTTGAATATCACCTAGCCGGGCAGACGAACCACCCACTAACAGTACCTCCATCTTGTCTGGATTGAGTTTCAGTTTATTAGCTCTCATCCAGTCCATTACCGTGCCCAGGCACTGATTCAGAACAGTCACTTCCTCACCTGGTTTTGATGTAAAAGAGAGATAGAGCTGGGTGTCATCTGCATATTGATGGTACCTCAGACCACACCTCCGGATAACCTCCCCCAGCGGTTTCATGTAGATATTAAACAGCATGGGGGATAAAATAGAGCCCTGTGGAACCCCATGGCACAATTGCCATGGCACAGAGCAGTAATCCCCCAGCACCACCTTCTGGAATCAGCCATCCAAGTAGGAGCGGAACCACTGTAGTGCAGTGCCTCCTACTCCCAACCCAGACAACCTATCCAGAAGGATACCATGGTCGATGGTATCGAAAGCCGCTGAGAGGTCCAGGAGAATCAACAGGGTCACACTCCCGCTGTCCCTCTCCTGGCAGAGGTCATCCCACAGGGCGACCAAGGCAGTTTCCATTCCAAAACCAGGTCTGAAGCCCGACTGAAATGGATCTAGATAATCCGTTTCATTCAACAGTGCCTGGAGCTGTCCTACAACCACCCGCTCAAGCACCTTGCCCAGGAAGGGGATGTTGGCCACTGGCCTATAATTGTTAACATTTTTTATTCACAATGCACCATAACAATGCAATGTCTTGGGCAGTTGGGGAAAAAATGTTGGGCACCAGGAACAAAGTCAACTGTCCACTGCTGCCAGAGATGGATATGCTTCAGATACGAATGGTATGAATGGTATTCCTAATCACACCTCCTGTATAGTTTCAGAACAAATGAATATGGAAAGAGCTCCATTCAGTTCAATTTTTATTTGTTCCAACCAAAAGAAATGTATACTTTTACTCTTCTTCTCTGTTTGCAGCTGGAGTGCTGCTGCCTTGGTCCAGTACATTTCAAGGAGTTCAGAAGGATGGGGAATATGAGAGAAATAGGATTTAGCAGAAATGGGTGGTGGTCAGGGTAAGTCAGAAACTACTCTGGCTTGCATTTTAATTCAAGTCACAGAAGAATTCAGGGGATCATGATACTCATCTCTTCTTTCAGACTAGGGCTTCCTCAAAGCTCATTTCTGGGCCCAAGCTTGGCATGTTTTGCCTGCTCTAGTATATACCTTATATCTACAACTGCTCCACTGGCAGCACAGACTTCTTGCATTATAATTTTAAAACAGGAGTCTTCTTGAAAGAAAATCCTGTGCTTTCAGAAAGCTTAATATATGCAACTTGCTCTAGCAGATAGTCTGTTCTGCACAGTGACTTCAGTATCAGATGGCCCATATTGTTGCTTATGATAGTTCATGCCACAATAATATTTCATTTTTATGTTGGGTAGTAATAAATTACTGATGAAAAACAAACAAAGCTTCTTTATCTTATGCATTACCAAAAGCTGCATTTCTGAGATGCACAAGAAACAACTGAGAGAACTTAATTCTCTTGGTTAGTGATACTTGCCTTAAGCTACACAGGTTTAATTATCTGATTGACAATGATCCTAGCCCTATGAATGTATATAAAAATTAAATTTCTTGGAGACTAAATTATTGGCTTGGATCCAAAGGTGCTCTCGAGCAAGCAAAAGCCACTCCCATGAGGAGAAGCTGGTTTCCCTGATTTCCTTCCAGTCTCACTCTCACCATTCTGGAGAACCCTTCAAGCCCATGTGCAGCTACATATACATTTATGGTTTGTGTTTCAGCCCAAATAGCAACCCCCTAGGTGACTTACAATTAAAACTTAAAACAATTTTAAAACTTTAAAAGATCGCCTACCACAGAATTTAGAAAATTAAGACCCCCTTTTCAAGGGGCTAAGAACTTAACTTCTTTTCTCCCTGAAAGTGCAATTGTAGATAGAATAATATTTCTTCAATATCTCCAAAACTGTACTCCAAATGGAACTATTTTATGATTAAGATTCTTGCAAATTAACTGAGCACATCAATTTTGCTTTTGAGGATAAAGCGAAATACACCAATATTAAGAAAGATTCTTTATATGTAATATAGAAGACTTTGACCATTTATTATGGGTACTGTTCTATTACAATAAGAGAGAGGTTAACAGTGTAATCCTATACATGTCTACTCAGAAATACTCAGAGGTAAGTGGGTATAGGATTACAGCCTAAATAAAGTTACAGCACTTGAATAACAACATTGAAATATTGGATAATCAAAGAAAATAATTATGCATGATAAAAAATAAAATGTAATCATGCCACATGCCATGATAAACCACTTAGGGCTTATTTTGTTTCAGTCCCAACTTTCCTGGGCACTTTTGGCTAGTGTTTGTAATATTTGTTTTATTTACAAATATATAAGTGCAACATAAGTGTAGGCGAACAGCATGCACCCCTACCAGCATGTGCATCCCTACCAGGCAGTAGATTTGTCACTCCATAAATAGAGAGATACCCAGCAGTATCCCACAAAATGCCTGCGCTCCTTCTAACACTATTTCTGTTTGCTCCAAAAACTGGGTTGGATCCAATGAGGTCATTCTGCTCAGCAGAACTGGGGGTGGGAGGGTCGGGAATTCCCCCTTCTCCCTTAAGCACCCTCAAAATCTGCTCCAGAGAGCTGGGAAACTGTCTGGAACAGATTTTCAGGTGGCTTGGACAGCTGAAAGGGGGAGGAGAGAGGGAGGGAGAAGAACCCACTGCACTAGTCGACTTCCGCTAATGTGACATTGGATTTAATCCATTGTTTCTTCATAAACACATTGTACCCTTCTCTTAGCAGCTAGAGAAGACAGATATACTACCTTACCAAAGCTCAGATAGTTGTCCCATTCAAAACAAAACACTCAAGAGAAAAATAAAAAAAATAAAATTCCCAGTAATTACCTCCCATAAAGACAAATCCACAGACCATTAAACACTGTTAACTAGGGATGGATAGCTAGCCGTAACAATAACAGTGAACATCCTGCTTGCCGCTGGCTGCATCCCAGGCTATTCAGGGAATGTATGAAATCAGAAAATCAAATGGACGTGGCAGATCACATGAGATGTTTATGTCAGAATCAGATGCAGGATTGACAGCATAATGGAGGAAAACCATAGTAATCTAGGATTTCTTTTGTGAGTCCTCTTATGTTACAGGAGCCTCTTAAATAATTCACTAGAGTTCTTATAGTAACTCTTAAGTACTAAATATGGGCTAAAGGCTTTTGTAGAATCTAGCTTCATGAAAAGCATCTGAGATGGCTTCCTACCTTTCCAAAGGCAGAATGTCAACAAGGGATAGCAAAGAGGTGAGGTCTCTAGTGGCCTCCAATTATGCAGCTGTCAAAAAGAACAACGCCTGGTAAGATAACTTAGGGAGCAATCCTATGACACCTAGACAGTGTCTACACAGCCATAGGATTTTTCAGTTTCTGGGAACCGAGCCAGGGCCGAGCTTACAGTCACTTCCCCCTCTCCTCCACTGCCTTGTAGGCAGCACAGTTTGTCCCCGTCTCCGCGCTCATAAGTGCAGCATGGAGCTGGAGAAAAGGGGAGGAGGGATGGGGAGACCATAGAAGCATCATTATGATGCTTATGAACTGTCTGACAATCTCAGTGAGACCAAGACTGACAGATCCTTCCAAACCTACATTCAGTCATGAAAATGAAACAGTTTACAAAAAAGCAAATATCTATCCATTTGTCCCTGCAACATAGGACATTAAGCGTGCACTCCTATGCATGTTTAGGGCACGCTGGGAATTGTAGGACCTTTTTTGGTCTAAACATTCATAGGATTGCTTGCACCCTAAACTGATATGCATATTTCTTGATTCTTTGAATTAATTTAATCTGTATATGTTCTGAATGCCATGTGAAATCACAGATGAATGAGCACATAATAAAGTTTAAAAGATTACCTAGCACTTGGGATAAATGTCTTGTTTTAAGCTGTAAGATAATCAAATATACATTTAAATAGTGACTGTCAGAGGCGGGGTCACTGATTATTATTTAAATAAAATATATTTCTGTTTCAAAAACAAAAAGAAAATTACACAGAAAAATCTAAATAACAAATAAGAATTCTAAATAGAAATTATTATACTGGTGGGAAGCTTATGAATAAAAATATTCAGTAGACAAACTGAAATCAATTTTACTTTTACTACTACTCTGTCATTCGAAACACATATCACAGTTTTAAAGTAACCAGCAGCTTGGGCACTAAGGCTCTGGAGATTGTAAAGGTTTGTGCTGTGCCTTGGGCTCTTCCATGAGGAAATGAAAGCCTTGTTTGTTATTACAGTCATAATGAGGAGTCAGACATCAGCTTCACTGCATATTGTTTGGAGCTAATTCCACTAGAAGATAAGCCTTCCTTAAGACGCAAAGCGCTTTTTCATCCTACAATATGAACATTTAATATTTGAAAATATGATTTCATATGAAACCATTATACACAATTGTTGCAGCCTGATGAGTGTATCATTTAAATTTCTTAATTATAGCAAGAAACATTGTCAATAGTATAACATTTTCAAGAGATTAGCTTTTTTACAATAAGAGCCTTTGTGCCAGTCTGAAAATCCTTAAAGGGTTTCATCTATTTTGCATTACTAAATGGACCAAGCACAGTGTTTGTAGAGCCAAAAAAGGGAAGATTTTTAAATTGCATAATAATCATAATCATACTGAGGACACAAACAACATTCAAAGGCTAAAGCAGCCATTCCATTAAAAAAAAAACAACCTCTAGAAAGGTGTGTTGAGAATGAATGATAACTAATTTAGCCCCATTGGGTTATTTCACATAGTCTGGAGTTTTTTAAAAGCACTGCCCAGGTAAATGTGTCTAGGATCCTGCATACTAAGTAACATCACTCTTGTCCTAGCACTCCTCCAAAACCTGAGCAACTGAGGCATGCAATAGCCTCTGGGAGTCTTGGAAAAATGTATCCATGGTTCTATGAACTAAATTGCCTCTACATGGAAGGTGGAACAAATTTCCCACCCCAAATAAACTCACTTGTAATACTTGTGTCAAAACTTATTTTCAGACTTCTTTCATAGGAATAACCTCGAGTATCACTTTTACAAGAAAACATTTGAAAATTATAGACCACATTTAAGTACTCTTGGACTTGAAAACAGTATTTCAGGACTCTCCAGAAGCCTGTTTTATCCTGAACGAATCCTGAACTGGGAATCTTGGTTTGTCACTCCCAAACAAGCCAGGGTTTGTAAACCAAGAACAAAACCTTGTTTACATTCCTCTATAAGAAAAATAGGCAATCAGGGATCCCAGGCTCAGATGGCAGGAGCAAAGTGGGAACAAACAGACTGTACACACCAGCATGCAACTTGTTCATGATAAACCAGGATACTCCGGCATCTTGACTTAGTGTTCTGTGTTACACAGCCAGTGACAATGATCACGAGTTGAATTGCAAAAAATGGACAATTGGGTATTACAGATACTCTTAGCAAGTGTTTAGTAATAACCTGGATCTAAGGGAAATGGCTATGTCTTGAACCACTATGCAGCATATTATCAACCACTATGCAGCTTTTTTTTTTCCAGTGCTTTTTCAGATAAGAGTTATAGACTTATATCTTCTGCTCTGAGCTTGTCCTCCTTTGGGGGTAGTGGAGGAAGGGCAAGCATTTTGCTTTTCTTTGAAGTGTTAGTGTGCAGGAGATGAAAGCAGCTGCATCATTGTCTTTGATGTTTTTGATACTGAATTTCTCATTTGATTTTTTTCTTTGTAGACATTCAGAAAGTAGATTTACTACTTCAGTCAACTTCACACTAGATTTCCACTAGGTACTTAGCCTGTAAAGCCTGTAAAGTATCTAGATTTCTCTTTTTTAAAAAGTTGGCTTTGCCACTCTCACCCACCCAAATTCTTACTGCATCAAGTGAGTTATAACATGGCTATCTTCTGTTTTTGACAGTGGCTTCATAGTTGATTATCAAGAAAGCATAAGTTCATTCTTGTTCAGCAGGGAAAATGATTCACAATATACTGTATCCAAAACTGATTACACACTATGTATAAAGTATATCTTTTTGTCAAGAACCACTTCAGTGTAAGTGTTAAGTTATGACAATCTGCACAAGTGAGTATCTAATGGGACTAGCAGGGCAACAAGGATTGCACATTGCAGTACTCCCCCCACACACACACACCCCACAAAGGGAAGGGCTTATTAGGTATTTGATACTTGTATCCAGTTATTTTAGTTTTGAAAATTAGTGACTATTAAACATTTGACCTTCCCAGAGATCCCTTCTTTATTTAGAAGAAGCAGGGGGAATGGAGGTCATGTGTATGGAAGACAGGAGGCTGGGAGTGCGTGCGTGCGTGCGTGTGTGTGTGTAGAAAAGGGTTGGAAAGGAAAAGGATTTTCTTCAGCACAAGAATTCCCTCTTCTTCCTCTCTGCTGCTGCTACACCCATTACCTCTCATCCTGAGGTTCACACTCGCACAGGTCCCCTCTGCTAGAATTCAGAGATGGGAATACACTTGAAATCCCTTTTATTTTCAAAATTCTCTATCCCTGGCTAAACCTTTTCTCCTAGCTCCCAACTTCCACACCTTTTCCTTTATGTGGGGGGCAGGGGGAATGATGGAATATGAATCAGGCCCATAGTTTGCTGATGTCCACAAAACATGGAACCAAAAGTGGCAACTGCAAGGAAAAGATTTAATATTTTTCTTAATTTAAGAGACAGCTACAGATGCCAGCAAACTCTTCCAAAAGTGAGTTTTCATCCCAGATTTAGGGAGTCAGACACAGACAGTGTTGCATCAGATTGCTAGACTGCTAAAGGTTTGGTCATAAATGGATATGGGTTGGGGATTGGGCCTTTAGAACCTTTTGTACATTCATGACATCAAGACATGCCTGAGCGTAAAAACTGTAGGCTGTAGTGTAGCTTTCATACTACAAATGTAGTTCTCAATGTCGCTGGTACCTGGCTGCAGTAGAACTAGGACTTCAGTCCATTTCACTTCCACAAATGTGCCCCCCCCCCAATTTCTCCTTCATCTTCAGCAAGTAAAATGAAGTCAAATAGTGAAGGTGCCATTTATGGGAAATACTTGATTTCATAATGCCAAGAGGCTTGGCATATTAGCTGTACCCAAACAGGCTACAGCATGACAGGAAAGAATGGGCCCTCTTTGTTGCCATTCTCTCTTCTGGTGAGGGTAACAGGAGCATCTGGGACAGATTCATTGAATGAAGGCAATCTATTTGGCACAGAGGAACTACATTTTCTATAATGCTTGGCCATGCCAGGTGTAGTCACAGGCCTCAGATGAGGCTGAAGCCTAAATAGTAAGTATTGGGCCCTTGCACCACCAAATTCTCATAAGAGGCAGTAGAAAGGGATTCTTGCTGTGATTCGGGCTGCAGCATCCTCAGGAATGTGTAGGCATTGGCACATAGAAATGATGCCTCATAACTCCTGACAAAGCCCAGGGCTTTTCCAAATCTGTTTCTTGCCCTAGTAGACTCTGATAGGTCCAAGCCTAGGTCAAATCCAAAATGGATCTTGAACTGCCCCCACCCCCAAAACCAGTTCTATTCCTAGTTTAATCCTGAATCTAGATTAATATTTCAGGTGCCTGGGTTATTTATCCCAGGTTATTTCTTGAGCGGAGTTGGTGTGTGTGTGTGTGAGTGCCTAGTCATCCCTAAAAACAAACAAATGTCCCTGCCTCCCCAAGCCCAGTTTGTTGCTGCCTGTCCACTATGCATCCAGATTTGCAGAAACTGTACTTACTTCTTGATCAGTACATGCATATAGAGAGTAGCCTATATGTGCAGTGATGCATCCAGGGAGAATTTTGGTGAAGTTCAGGCCCCACTCAGGACCTGATTTGGCATCTTTCAAGTAAAGTCATATATACTCACTGCCAACTAAAGAGGGGGAGGAGCTCATTAGACAATTACGTTTAGAGCCTAAAATTACCTAACTGCACCCACTGCATGTGTGTATGTGCATACAAGCACACACACACACACACACACAGTCTTGCTACCTAATATTTTTCATTAACACTCATCATCTAAAGGAGTTTACATAATTTTGAATACTGCTGCTGGATTGTTTTCTACCCGAGGTTAATCTTGAAGATTTACTCCTTTCCCTTTGATCTTGCTCATTAAAAATGGTTACATTTACAATTATTTGACCTTTCAGTCTAAGACACTGCACTATTAGTTGACTCAATAACCTTTTAAAGTAAAAAAAAAATGCCTGGAGGACAAAACTCTAGCTTTCACGTTTTGTAATCACCTGGCATTACAGCTGGATTTCTCTTTCCAAACATTCAGAATAATAGATATTGGTGTTACCATATCAATTTATAAACCTTCTTAATGTTATTTTCCCAAAGTTCCTTAACTAGTAAATCTTATTTTATAATTAAAAGTCTTTATAGGAGATGCTGAAGGCTCTGCTGAATTTATCCTGATCTTGATGTAAATGCATATCACTCAGTTGCCCTTTAAACTTTACAGTAGAAAAGCGGTGATGGTTTTTCATGGGTTTATCCCATAGTGCTAGATTAATGTATATTACCATGTGGTTATTGTAACCATGTGGTTTTCTCCATGGCATCAACTCTTAAGGCTTTTTAAAATTCCCATAACAAAAGCAAACGTCTGGCATAATAACAATGGTGATAGTATGCAGCATTTTCTGGCATCCACTGAACCTGTGGAAAAGGCAGCTGGCTCATGTTCATTGCTCCTGTCCCCAAATTCTGTGCATTCAGGAAAAGGTGTGAATGGGAAGTGACACATGTACAACTGTATGCATTTTGGCTGTATATGCACAATTGGGAATCTGGATAGGGCAGAGTTCATGACTTCAGGGAAGAGCCTAAGTTTGTACAAGTACAGTCCTATTCACACGTTCTGCTGAATGCTTTGACGTCAGGTGCAATCCCACTTCCGCCACCATGCATTTAATGAGTGCGATGTGATGATAACTGGCCCAAGGTTTTCTCAGTCTAATTTGTTAGATGTCTGCTTCGAACAACACTGTAGTATCTTAACTGAAATTAACCCCTGTATACCTACACAGAAGAACTGCTAAAACAGACTCACATACTCCAGTAGAAATATTTGTCTTGTATATCAATCAACTTACACTCTTAAAAGTTAACATAACGTGGGATGTTGTAGACTCACTGTGGTCTAGTGTTTGGGAAAAAATGATAAACACACTTATGCTAAATAAAGATAACCAGCTATTGCCAGGAAATTATGAAAAACTGACCAAGGGAAAGCAAATGCTTAGATTTTAGGTAACTCTTGACACTGAACAGCAGTTCTAATAGCAACAAACTTGTGAAGCTGCCTTATAATCAAGGCTGGTCCTCCCATTAGGCAAGGTGAAGCAAATGATGGAAGATTGGGGAAGGGCAGGAGATCATGGTCACCACCCTTTCGGCCACAGCTGCTTCTGCTTGGCTCAGCAGTGCTACAGTGCTACTTTCCTTTGTTTTGTGACAGATTATTCCATGACCTCCCTGAACCTACCTGCAACCTCCTATGAGGCAAGGTGAGCTCCCAAGTTCAGGAGGAGAGCTGGGAGGAGCAGAGCAGTGAATGTGCACCCCTTCCCACAGCCTGCCCACCACTGATGTCATCAAAATTCTGCCTCCACCCCACCCCCAAAAAGACAATGAGTCCCCACCAGGCAGCCATCTCCTTGGCCGACACAGCACCTGTTTTCTTCTCTCATAACTGCACAGGCTCAGCAGCCACTTCAATCCAGAAGAAAAAAAGCCAGTTGCTGTGCTGGCCCAGTCTACTTCCTACAGCCTCCCGTAACTTCCTGACTCACCTCAAGTCATGAGGCAGAGGAGGAGGGGAGAGGGCACAAGAGGGGTAAGTTGAAAAGTCACCCTTTGCCATTGAGGCCAGCTTGTTTCTGTCCACTACCATACTTCCCAGCAGAGGGGAGGCAGAAGTGAAGGCAGAGCAGCAGTGAATATCTGCTCTTCACACCTTCCCCTTCCTTCAAAGTATTAAAGTGAGAGGTGCACAGAGCTTGGCACCAGACAACCTGCTGGTCTGGGTCTCCCACCCACCACTGTCATCTTCCTCCACTGCCAGGGTTCTTCTGCTATGACTCCAGCATCTTCCTTTGGCCAATGCCACCCATGCTCCTCCCATGCTGTGAGTGATGCACTCCAACTGAGCTGGAGGGATTGGTTACCATGCCACTTTATCAGCAGCACTCAGATAAGTAAGTCCAAGCCCAAGCCTCAAACTCTATAACCCACTTAAACTGAAAGCAGTTCGATTGAAGCCAATGGACTGAAGTCAGCTACACTTTACAGTAAAAGTGACTTCAGGATTGCAGCTTAAATGATTGATCCCATTCTCCAAGTTACTCTGGTGTAAGTCCCATTCAATGGGCCTTACTTCAGAGGTGTATAGATTGCAGTCTTAGGTACACCTAGTTGGGAGAAACACCCATTGAATGTCATTCTGAATAAACATATATATTCTAGTAATCATTTTTTGTAGTACTGCAAAAAAAAGAAGTGAAAGGTTGCTTACAGAGATGGCACTCAAATTAATTTTTAATTGCCTTGTTGTTGTTTTCATGTCTCCATCGATAACAGGGAATGAGGAAAGCACCCTGAGCAGAGTGTGCATTTGATTTTGGGAAAGACTCATTTCTTATCTCACGTTAAATTCGTAGGTGGCACATGTATTTATTTCATATAGCCTACCCCACCCCAAGAGCTTGAGGCAGACAACAATATTAAAATCACAGAACTCCCAAAATGTCATATTTAAGTCAACACATAAATGATTATGGCTGCAATCCTTCCCACATTACTTAGGAGTAAGCTTCATTGAACACTTTTAGTTCCAAGTATGTGTTGTACAAATGAGCAATGGGCACTCCCAATATTTCACAATTTGTACTGGGCAGGAAAACTGGTAGAGCCACAGAGCATTTAATATTGATATTTAAAAACAAATCAACACTACGTTTACCAACAAATAAAACTACTAAAACATAAACACCAAATCCTAAAAATGTAGAGTATTCAGAGCACTGAGACAGACAGAATGGGCTCTAAAGGAGAGGCTATCAAAAGTAAATGGAATGAGCTCCCTAGAGAGGTTTGCTTGGCACCTACACTGTGCTCCTTCTAGCACCAGGTGAAGACCTTTTTATTCTCCCAGTTATTAGCATTGTAGCTTCCTAGTCTTTCAGCTCTGGCATTTTAAATCTTTATTTTAAACCTCGGCATTGCTGCTAGGTTTAATTCGGGTTGTACTGTTATATTGTGGGTTTAAGCGTTCATATTTTATATTGTTTTAGCTGTGCTTGGTGGTTTTAATTTTTGTGAACCGCCCAGAGAGCTTCGGCTATTGGGCGGTATAGAAGTGAAATAAATAAATAAAAAAAATGTAAAAACACCAACAAGTTAAAATGAAGTTATTTTGTTTGGTAACAATAATAACAGGAAAAATGGACTGTGGCAGAAATTGTTGACTATCCAGTAGAATAGCAAATATAAGTCACCAGGTTATTTTGGGTTATTTCTGTTTATCTATGCAGGAGAAATCTGCTTTCCATTTATTTGACAGTGGTGTTTGTACTGATAAATCACCTTAATGTTGACACCAATTAAATACCATGGTAGGCACAGGATCCCCACCCCCTCCCAAATAAGAAGCTCATAACAGAGGTCTCATTCCTAATACTGCATATTTTCAGGGGGGAGAATTCTGAGTGCAGATAGAGATGGCATTTAGACAGAGTAAAGTGGGGATGTGCATGATTGAAATGGGCCTTGTATTTATATTAGGATAAACAACAGAATTATGTGGCAAATTAGGATTTCTTTCACAGGTCAATACATAACCACTTACTGTAAACAAATTATGAAGCACAAATGGAACTTCAGTTCTTCTTCTCCAACTTGCCTAGGTAACCAACTACCCAGAAAGGTGTGGGGTGGAGAATCTAAACCATTCTAATTGACATGTATAGGAATTATTTACAAAAAAAAGATACAATCTATTTTTTTCTTGAGCCAAGGTCACACGTCACAGCAAGTCTTATCTTCTAGCATTCTAAGGACCCAGGTACGCGACTTCATCCTCTTTATAATGAAGCTGCTCCGTGAAAATAATAACTTCTGTATGAGAGGGCCTCCAGTGTAATTGGTTTGAAAATAAGCCATGTATCAAATTGACAGAAGCTTTTATCCATGTGTAAGTATTTATATACAATTTCAAAGCTAGAAAATGGATCCTGTACAGGGAGAGGAAATATACTGGTTCCTTACTCGATTTACCCCATGTTTAGGTTGGGATGGTGGAAAATTCCAAGAGACTCTATTTTCTATATAAGACACATGGCATTTTTGATTAATAAATATGAACTGAAAGTACTAGAAAAGGAAAACAAAACAAAACACTATGGCTGGCTTGAAGCAACCTGGAACAGACTGCTTAGGATGACACGAGATTGCAAAATAGCATTTTGCTCTGTAGCAAAAAGGCTACTGTTAGATTTTTTGCTGTTCAACAGCTTGTTTGGTTTAATCATGTTGCACAAACCCTCGGCCTCGCCCCACTCACATCCCTCCTTTAATAGGAACTGCTAGTGTCAGCAAAAACAGGACAATCAGCAAGCAGGGAGTATATAACTGCAAGCAGAGAACACTGCCGTCTTTGAGTACATGAGAGGATCATCTGAATTCCTCTTGTCTGAATTATTAAGCGGAAGGTTCCATGCCACCACAGGAACCAGTTCAATTATGGATGGGATTCAACAGGCAGTATCCAACAGACTGAAACCGCAAATGTAAAGTATGTTGTGCTAGCATGAACTACTATAGCACAATGCCAATAGCGCATTGTGTAATGCAATTTATGTTAGTGGTTCCACCCGCCCCACTGGATACTGGCCAGAGGATGTATAAAAATGAGCTTCTCCCCAAAATTCAGGGGGAAAACACACTTTTTTCTTTTTCTTTACATGAACACTTAGACAGAATGGGAGAAACTAATTGTAACTGAATATTTTTCTAGAAGGGGATTAAGCTCAGATAACAATTTACCAAGTAGCAAATTATTAGAGTGAACATACAGCCATATGGGGAGGAGGGTGGTTTTCTGTGGCATGTATCGACATGTTTGAGGAAAACTTTCTGTACATCCACAACCAATAAGAAATCTGAGAGTGAAGGACAGTGATAGTGTTCCCCCTGGATGTGTGCCCATGTGGTAAATGGACATCTGCATTCACAGAGTGAAAGTTAATTTGGACATAATCCAATTTTTCATCTTATTTCTCTGATACATGATGCATGTTGTTGTTGTACAGTTGTTAAGTCATGTCCGACTCTTCATGACCCCATGGACCATAGCACGCCAGGCCTTCCTGTCCTCCGCTCTCTCCTGGAGCGTGCTCAAGTTCATATTCATTGCATTGGTGATGCTATCTAGCCATCTCATCCTCTGCTGTCCCCTTCTCCTTTTGCCTTCAATCTTTCCCAGCATCAGGGTCTTTTCCAGGGAGTTTTCTCTTGGTGGCCAAAATATTTGAGCTTCAGCTTCAGTATCTGTCCTTCCAATGAGCACTCACCGGTTGATTTCCTTTAGGATGGTCTGATTTGACCTCCTTGCAGTCCAGGGGACTCGTAAGAGTCTTCTCCAGCACCACAGTTCGAAAGCATCGATTCTTCGGCGCTCAGCCTTCCTTATAGTCCAGCTCTCACAGCCATACATTACTACTGGGAAAACCATAGCTTTGATTAGACGGACCTTTGTCGGCAAGGTGATGTCTGTGCTTCTTACTATGCTGTCTAGGTTTGCCATAGCTTTCCTCCCAAGGAGAAAGCATCTTTTAATTTCATAGCTACAGTCACCGTCTGCGGTGATCTTGGAGCCCAAGAAAGTAAAATCTGTCACTGCTTCCATTTCTTCCCCTTCTATATGCCAGGAAGTGATGGGGCCAGATGCCATGATCTTAGTTTTTTAATGTTGAGTTTCAAACCAGCTTTTGCACTCTTCACTTTCACCCTCAACAAGAGGCTCTTTAGATCCTCTTCGCTTTCTGCCATTAGGGTGGTGTCGTCTGCGTATCTGAGGTTGTTGATAATTCTCCCGGCAATCTTAATTCCGACCTGTGATTCATCCAACCCGGCGTTTCTCATGATGTACTCTGCGTATAAATTAAATAAACAGGGCGACAATATACAGCCTTGTCGTACTCCTTTCCCAATTTGGAACCAATCGGTTGTTCCATGTCCAGTTCTTACTGATGCTTCTTGACCCTCATACAGGTTTCTCAGGAGACAGGTAAGGTGGTCTGGTACTCCCATCTCTTTAAGAATTTGCCACAGTTTGTTGTGATCCACACAATCAAAGGCTTTAGCGTAGTCAGTGAATGATGCATGTTACTGGTTGCTAATTTCTCTTGGAATGGTGAGTGATACTGCAACTCCTGAAAATGAGCCCCTGCTCATACTGCTGAAAGTGACAGACCCTCTGTAGGCTAGAAGCAATTATATCCTACTTTAGGACACGCACCAAGTGAAGGCTGGTTGGACTTGTCAACATTTTGGGGTCACATTTAAAGCCATTTGAGCATTGTTAGGACTTTCATTCTAATTATTCAAGTCAGCTTAAAGTGCAGAATCTGAGCTTCTGGCAGGATCTCTTTAGAAATGTTCAATATACTAACAAAAAGAAAACAAAGTTGTGTTTGGGGACTTTAAAGTGAGTCCCACAATTGTAAAGCCTAGTGTTGTTGATTAAAAAGGTGTCTGGAACAATGTTAAATAACACTTCTGGGGTTAAATACTGCAGTTTCTGAGCAAAAAGCCCAGGAAAAGAGCCAAGTGTAGTTGATTTCCCATAATACATCACTCTGACCATCTGTGTGAGAGATAATGTTCTCTTAAGAGAAGAAACAATTACTGAGGAAGAGAGTTCTGGAGAGAGTATTGATATGTATTTTCTTATACTTATTCACAGTCTCCTCAAAAGCCCTCCTCAACAGATGATGTTAAGATGAAATGTTGGTGTGTAACTCTGTGTTTTAAAAAAGCATACATGCATATACATGAATCCAGTACAGGAGCAGTAATGCTGTTGATGTCTTTCTGTTGAACACTTCTGCTTATTTCCCTCAATCCCCTGCCCCCCCCCCCCCCGGCCTATGCTATCAATAATTGCAAATAGCTTTGATGCTGAAAATAAAAAAAAAGGAATACACACCTAAACAAACAAAAACCTACAAAGGTACAGCACTTAGTTGTTGTTTTTAAAAGTCGTTATTGAATAGACAGGGTACATTAGCAAACTGGCATAGCCTAAATCTTGGATACATCTTATTTTAACAAGTTTATGACAAGCACTTTTTACCATAAACTGCTAGATGATTATACGCCCGATAATTGGTTGGCTACTGACTAACATCAGTATATCTGTTCAGTCAGTATTCTAGGTTTCCCCCCGCCCCTTTCTTTCACTATCTCAGGGCCAAACTAGATGTGATGACAGGAAATCCATGATGGCAATGGATTGCAAGTATCAGGAGAGGAAAATAGAGAAATGAGACACAAGTATTTGGAATAAAATCTGGGCCACATTTATTGAAATTCTTTGATCTGTGAAGGGGGAACTAAGCAGGCACCTCCTAAAAGCCAGCATAGCCTGGAGTAGTATTGGGCGAGACATCCACCCCCAATTTTGGGTTGGGAAGCCTTTCCCTGTCACCTCCCCTTGAGCCACAAAACTCATAACGGATGACAGGGATGTATGAAATGAAACACTTCCCTGACTCCATTCCAGGGCATCTGCGGTGGGGGAGGGAGGCGCTCCATCCCCCCCCCCCCCGGAATCCTCCCTGGCCAGCTCCGCTACGCAGCGACTCCGTGGAGCCGCTGGCCAGGGCCAGCTGCAGCCGGAATTTGGGCCGCTGCCGGGCTGCTGTGGCCACAAATGGTGGCCGCTAAGCCAGCCACCATTTTCGTGGCTGCCAAGCTGTGATAGGCTATGTAAGTATTTATGTAGCCTATCACAACAAAAGGCAGCCATGCAAATGACGGTCGCTATGCCATTTGCATGGCTGCCAAGCTGTGACAGGCTACGTAAATACTTACGTAGCCTATCACGGAAAGAGCAGGGGCGCAAACGGCGAAGTGGCTGCCGTTTGCGTCCCTGCTCTTTGCAGTGATAGGCTACATAAATACTTACGTAGCCTATCACGGCAGCCTGGCAGGACGCAAATGGCGGCCGCGGACGGCCCTGGCCGGCAGCTCTATGGAGCCGCCACAGAGCAGAGCCAGCCAAGGAGGATTCTGGGGGGAGGAACGGAGCGCCTCCCCCCCTACCACAGATACCCCTGCGCGGAGTCAGGTAAGGGATTCGTACATCCCTAATGTATTTTTGTGCACATTTTTCAAATGTAGGGATGTGCGAAAGTCACTTACCTTTTCAAAGGGGTGATTCGTGGGGGGGGGGAGGTGCTCTGTACCTCCCCCGAAATCCTAACCCATCCGGCTCCACTCCATGGTAACTCTGCAGAGCTGCCAGCCGGGTGCATTCGCAGGTGTGTGGAACCTGCAGATGTAAATGGAGGTGGCTACGGTGGCCGCCATTTGTGTTCCTGTCATTTTTGCCATAGGCTACGTAAATACTTACGTAGCATATCATGGCTGCAAGGACGCAAATACAAAGCTGAGCTGGGGGCAAGTAGGGTGCTGCTGACATGTGTAGGAGTAGGTTGCATTGAACCCAGTAAGACTTACTTCTGAGTAGACATGCACAGAGTAGGTTCTCCTCTCTGCTCAGCTATGTATTTCCATATCCAGTTCATTATCAGACTTCCTGTTAGTTATCTCAGAAGATCCTTGGGTGAATGGGAGGGGGGTTCCAGGGAACAGCTGGATTGAGGGAGATTCCCCCCCCACACACACACACACATAATGGAAGAATGTAGTTCTTCATATTCCCTGGTATGTTTATTCCTCATTTTGTCCATTCTCTGAGCATGTGCAGAGTGTGCTTTTTATTCAAACAAAGAGAAGGTTGCTGATCTTTCCCTTCATGCTGCATTTGTACAAGTGAAGTGTGACTGCTTCAGAAAGAACTGTCCATTATACTGTCTCTTTTTCTTCATGAGTTTCATAACAGAAGTATGATCTAGTGGTTAGAGTCCAGCCCAAAGTCACCCAGTGAGATAACTAACAGGTTTGCTAATGAGCTGGATGTGGAAATACAAAGCTGAGCTGGGGGCAAGTGGGGTGCTGACATGTGTAGGAGTAAGTTGCATTGAACTCAGTAAGACTTACTTCTGAGTAGACATGCACAGAGTTGGTTCTCCTCTCCATTTTAGCCTCACCATGTCACCAACAAGGCTGGATGTGGAAATAGAAAGCCTAGCAGGGGGAATAATACTCGTGCAGGGCTCCAGACTGGCATGGTCATTTTAAAAGGTTCTTTCTTTCTTTCTTTCTTTCTTTCTTTCTTTCTTTCTTTCTTTCTTTCTTTCAACAGCGTTGCTTTAAACAAAGAGTGCATCGCTCAGGCACACCTAGGGCAGCCTTGTTTTGGGAAGCCCAGAGGAGGAGGAAGTGTTTTGGCTGAAAGTAAACGGAGATGGAGGATTTCAATTGAAAAAAAAACACCCACAAACAAGGCGGTGAGCAGAATTCATTTTTTTTTTAAAAAAAGCTTACATATTTATTATCGGAATATACTACCTTGCTTTATTTACGAAATTTCGCAACTCTGTGCGGATGACCAAAAAAAAGCCGCATGACTGCTGGCTCTGCAGGACCTCGTGGTGCCATTCCGCAGAAGATTCCGTGGCACAGACTGAAAGGAATTCGATCCCATTTCAGTCCGTGGTGGAATTCTCTGACATCCCTAATTTCTCAATGTGCCCATTGTCCATGCACATTTTTCAAATGTACAAATTTTTGTATGCATGTTTTCCTGCATTTTTCAAGTGGACACATTTTCCATGCACATTTTTCAAATGTGCACATGTTTTTGAATATGTGTTTTTCAGCATTTTCCAAATGTACACATTTTCCATGCACATTTTTCAAATGTGTGCATGTTTTTGAATTCATTTTCTTCATTTTGCAAAGCACATCACAAACTCATAAATGTGCGATTTCTGATAGCAAATTGCATTCAGGGATGCATTCAGTTTGGGAAGTGTGAATTGGGTAATCTTGCATAAAAATATGAACCAGCAAATGTCTTACCCATCCCTACAAGTGCTGTGTTACTGGGCTACTATGTGGGCTATTTTGTAGATACACCTAGAAAATAAATATCCTATCAAGAGATCTGCCATAGTGCATCTGAGTACATTGTCCATACAGTAATTTCGAACACATGAACACAATCAAGCTGGGGTCTGTTGAGCCCAGTACTGTCTATTCCGACTGTCAGTTACTCCCCAAAGCCTCAGGTCTTAGTTCTGCTATGTGAGAACCTATGTAAGCTGGAGATGCCAGGGAATGCGCATGGGAACTTCTGTACGGAAAAGATCTGCTATACTACTGAGCGATCGTCAGTCCTCCATGGAAGAAAAAATACCTTTAGTTGGTAGGCTCATATCTTATCTCATTTAAGTATGAGAATAACTTGCTCCATTATATTACCTCCTACTCAAAAAAAGAGAAGGAATTCTAATGCTCCTCTCTTCAACTATCTATAAAGATCGTAGTATTACATCATGTAATGTTGAAATGTTGTCAACGTGCCTGAAAAAGAATCACCTCCAGCCTTTTAAAAATGTATTTTGATTTTTGAATGATGCCAAAAATAAAAATTAAATCCATCTTATACTTTTTTAGAAGTATTAAAAGACCATTGTAATTTCCTGTCACTGTACATGAAACTGTAGAACCCATAGCACCTGCATATGTTTCATTTCTTAGTTTGTTCTAAGTGCTATAATAAATAAGTAAATAAATAAATAAAGATAGATAGATAGATAGATAGATAGATAGATGATAGATAGATAGATAGCATATTAATGCATGAGAACTTGAAAAATCTTGTGGCACTTATGTCCTTTGTTTTTTAAAAAGAAAAACTACATATTTGCACTTGCAAGCAAGGAAACAAAATCCCACAGTGCATTTGTTTCATGATAGAGAAGCTTAATAAAATGTACTTTCTGCCAAAAACAATAATGCAAAATACTTATGCTGTATAGTATTTATCATTCTTATGTAGGAAATTTATATCCTGCTTTTCCTCTCCAAAAAGGAGTTGCTCCAAGTAACTTACAGAATATATACTATTAGTATACCAGTACTGATATTAATATAAATTATGGTGTCTATACTCTCTCTCTCTGTGTGTCTCTCTGTCTCTGTCTCTCTCTCTCTCTGTGTGTGTAGAGGAAAAATAGAGGATAAAATAAAGTTTTCATAATACTTTATTTTATCTTTCTTCTCATTTCTTGGGGCAATACGCAATATGTGAGCTGTGGTTTCTGTAGTGCTTGCATGACCTCAAGCAGAACTGCCAAGACATAGAATAGGATGGATAAAAGGGATACAACATAAAATCAGTGACTCAAAACAACTGTGAAATGGTGGTATTTTTACTTTTCTGTCAAGTGTTATCTTGCATTTGGGAAGAGCACCTCAGGTTCTGGTGACAGGAAAGGCTAGCAGGGCATAAGGCTTACATGCATCTGTGTGCTCTGTCAGTCCCTGCTACAGAAGTGACCAGAGTGCTTCTGCCTGATACAGTGGAGGATGATAGGAGTTATGCATGTTAGGAATCTACAGCTGAGCAGGAACAAAATGAAACCATTCAAGTGAATCACCCATGAAAAACTATGACATTGTCTGTGATACTTTGAAGTCTTCTTATTTTTCTTCAAGATTTTATATTCTGTAAAGAAAAAGAGTAAACTAGTATATAAATGATCTTGTGATTGGCTAGAGTCAAAGTCTCCACTGATGTAAGCCCACAGTTTGATTTGCATGAACAGATGTTTGCTTTCTAGCGATTTCTGAGGCTTAGCTTTAGCCACAGTATATCACAGTTGTCACATCCAGAATTTTCTAAAAGGTTATTTACTTATTTCATTTCATTTCTATACCTCCCAATAGCAGAAGATCTCTGGGCAGCTCACAAAATTAAAACCACAGTTGTTGTTCAGTCATTAAGTCGTATCCGACTCCTCGTGACCCCATGGACCATAGCATGCCAGGCCTTCCTGTCCTCCGCTGTCTCCCAGAGTGTGCTCAAGTTCATATTCATTGCATCGGTGATGCTATCTAGCCATCTCATCCTCTGCCGTCCCCTTCTCCTTTTGCCTTCAATCTTTCCCAGCATCAGGGTCTTTTCCAGGGAGTTTTCGCATTAGGTGGCTAAAATGTTTGAGCTTCAGCTTCGGTATCTGTCCTTCCAATGAGCAGTCAGGGTTGATTTCCTTTAGGATGGACTGATTTGACCTCCTTACAGGACTCGTAAGAGTCTTCTCCAGCACCACAGTTTGAAAGCATCGATTTGTCGGCGCTCAGCCTTCCTTATAGTAAAACCACAGAGTGCAGCATAAAACAATATAAAATATGAACGCTTGTGCTTATGCATTACATAGAACTGGTTGCTTTAGCCATCTTCAGGTGTTTTTTTTCTTCTTTCTATTAGCATATTTGTGGACTTCGTTTGAAATTTTCATCAGCATTTTCTTTAAAAAGGAAGAAAAATGAACAGAATGGCTGCGAAAGCCCATATAATCACAGCACACTGTACAATATTTCCTCTTTTATTTTGTTCTGCACAACCATAAACTGTATAATGTTTCCCCTTACTGTGGGATGAACCTGGCATTTTTAAACAGCCCTGGATTAGCTTTTCTGTGTGCTCATGAAGCATTAAAGCTTTACTGTACAAAGCAGCTTGCTCTGACCTCTGCAAGAGAAAATAGAATAACTTCAAGCATGCCCTCTTAACTAATAGATTTTTCCATTTGTAATTCCATTTATGGATCCCTCCCATGTTACTTCCATAGCTAAGCTTGGCCTGCTAGTCAATGTCTTGCTGGATCACTAGTTCATTTCTTGAGGTTTTGTGTGTGTGTTTTGTATGATGCCATAGAGATAATTGGGCCAGTCAGGTCTTTTATTCTGTTGTTCTTGGCTTTTAAATTGGCTCCAGCCAAGCTCCCTTCCCCCTTTTAGTCAACAGTAGGACGAAAAGTGTAGCATTAAAAATGAAATGTTGCTTTAGCATGCATGCATGCACACAGACACACAGAGTGAACTAAGTAGGGTTGGCGGAGAATTTCTCCCCGAAACTTCGGGGGGCCAAGCGCCAACGTGTTCGGCCCCCCGAACAAGTTTCGGGGAGAAATCCTCCGCACCCCCCCGCACCCTGCACCACCCCAGGGACGGGATTTACCTTCGCCGAATGTCCCTCGCGGCGGCGGGTCCGGCCGGCGGTTCGGCGGGTGTTCGAGCGGGGCAGGAGCAGCAGCCGGTCTTTTGACCGGCTGCCGCTGCCGCCATTGCAATAAAAGAAAAAAAAAAAAACGCCCCCTGATAGGCTACGTGACGATTCACGTAGCCTATCACGGCTAGATCTGCAAAGTCAGCCATGATAGTCTACGTCAATCGTCACGTAGCCTATCACGGGTGACTTTAAAAAAAAAAAGTGTGTACGGATAATGGCGGCCCCCATAGGGAGCTGCCATTATCCGTACACACTTTTTTTTTTTTTTTAAGTCACCCGTGATAGGCTACGTGATGATTGACGTAGCCTATCACGGCTGACTTTGCAGATCTAGTCGTGATAGGCTACGTGAATCGTCACGTAGCCTATCAGGGGGCATTTTTTTTTTAAACTTTTGCGTTCGCGGCCGGACGAGGTGGGAAGCCTCCTCCCCGGCCTGAATTTTGGCCGGGCCGAGGCGGGAAGCCTCCCCCCATGCCTGAATTTCGGCCGGGCCGAGGTGGGAAGCCTCCACCCCCCGGCCTGAACTTCGCGGGGGGACCAGCGAAGCACCTCCCCCCCACCACGAACGTCCTTCGAGGACAGGTAAGTGACTTTCGTCCACCCCTAGAACTAAGTATACCAAGACATGATTCTCACATTACAGTTCTCTCTAATGCTGCTTACTTTCTCTGCACTGTCATTGTTGGAGAGTGGAGAGCACCAACTTTTCACTTCCCCTCATGCATTCGATCCTGGAGAGAAGCCCCATTTATCTAACTCTACTAGCAGCTTCTGCAGGCAGTTCTGAGAATAAAGGTGGTTTCGAAACTCACTCCCTACAAGGGATGTCGGAGAATTTCTCCACGAATCTCCGGGAGGCCCAAAATTGGTGGAGAAATTCTCCGACAACCCCCACCCCCCCGCCGGGATGGGACTTACCTCGTGCGAATGTCCCTCACGGTGGTGGGTCCCGGCAGTGGTTGAGCGGCGGCGGCCAGTCTTCCGACCGGCTTCCACCGCCACCATTTCCAAGTAAAAAAAATAAAAAAACGTGATAGGCTACATAAAGATTTACGTAGCCTATCACAGCTAGATTTTCAAAAAACACCGTGATAGGCTATGTAAATCTTTACGTAGCCTATCACGGCTGACTTTGGGGGGAAAAAAAAGCGCGTACGCAAATGGCGGCGCCCATGGGCGCCGGCATTTGCGTTCCTTATTTTGGCACGGGTAGTCTACGTAAAGATTTATATAGACTATGGCAAAAATAAGGGCAATGCTATTTGCGTTGCCCTTGTTTTCGCCATAGTCTATGTAAATCTTTACGTAGACTACCCGTGCCAAAATAAGGAACGCAAATGGCGGCACCCAAGGGCGCCGCCATTTGCGTACACGCTTTTTTTTTTTCAAAGTCAGCCGTGATAGGCTACGTAAAGATTTACGTAGCCTATCACGTTTTTTTTTTTTTTAACCTTCCCGGCAGAAGAACTTTCACGGCCGGAGAGGCGGGGCACTCCCCTCCGGCCAGAATTTCGGCGGGGAGGGATGGGGCGCCTCCCCCCCGGCCAGAATTTCGGCGGGGAGGGACGGGGCACCTCCCCACCCACCAAGAATTTTGGGGGGAGAAACAGAGCGCCTCCCCCCCACCGCAAAGCAAGCTGCGGGACCAGGTAAGGGACTTTCGTCCATCCCTACCCATCTGCACAGAACATAAAGAACGTGCATGATATATGTGAGGTTTCCAAAGGAGTTACTCGAAATCTGACTTCTTAGTGGCTACTTTAAAAAAAATAAAAATCCTGCTGTAGGTAGATGTGGCCACATTTCTTATTTTCTCTTAAGCATGAGACTTGCTTTAGATAGACCCATCTAGTTTAGCCACAACAAATGGAATATAACAGGACAGCTCCTGTGTTAGCTTCATGCATATATCAAAATGCCATACTAGATTTACCCACAAACACAGAGAGACCAGAGCCAGTGGAAGGGGGGGGGGACAAATCTTAATAGAATGTACTGAGCTAAAATTATCCAGGATCTTAGCCATGAGAACCATATGTACAGAACATCTTTTAACTCATTCAGAACATGCTCATCTGACATCTAATAACAGCATGAAACACTTCAGTCTTGTATGACAATAGTTATCCAGGTAATCTGTAAAATAATAATATATATGATCATGAAATAGGGTGTCATCAAGAACAGCACTCCTGTGATCCCATCATAACAAGTATTTCCCCTCTCCTGTCAGCCACTGATATGGAGGATGGGCAAGGAAATGCATAACATGATGACCAGTGGAGGCTGGTGGCTCCTATTTCAGTGGGGCAGTAAATCTGCTCTGGGTTTCAGTCAGAACCAGTCACAACTCTAAAGGAGCTATCCAAGGTGCTGAGCCCATTTGGGGGATAGGGTTCACCACTTTGGATGGCTCCTTCAGAGTTCTGACTGGTTCCGACTAAAACCCAGAACGGATTCATTGCTCTACTGAAATTGGAGCTCAAATCCATTGATGATGACAATAATGATATAGGTAAGTTACTAAGTGTTCCTAACTATTACAAGAGAATAACTCAACAGGGGAGGGGCCAGAGAGAGCTCACGGACAGAGCAAATGCTTTATATGCATAAAAAAGGGGGTCTGGGAGTTGTGATGGACAGCTCAATGAAAATGTCAACGTAGTGTGTGGCTGCTGTAAAAAAAAGGCAGCTGTAAATGGTCCAGTCATGCCTGTAATCTTGTGTAAATGGCAGCATCATAGCCATTTAAAAGACCTTTAACGCAGAATAGCAAGCCACCATTTTTACACAAAATGGTGGCTCGCTAGGGGCCTGGCCAGCTGTGTGGAGTCTGTGGGTGCTCGCTGGCCTGTCCAGCAGCGTGGGTGGTGGTGAGGGTTCAGGGAGCGCCTGGTGAGCATGGATGTGGGTGAGTCTGTCCATCCCTAGTTACAACAGCTGGGATTGTTTAGCTTGGAAAAAAAGGCGAGTAAGGGGAGACATGACTAAGGCATACACAATTATGCATGCTGTAGAGAATGTGGAGAAGGAGACATTTTTCTCCCTCTCTCATAATGCCAGGCAGAACCCAGGGTCATCCCATGAAGTTGATTGGTGGGAGATTCAGCACAGATAAAAGGAAGCACATAGTTAAACTATGGAATTCACTACCAGAAAACGTAGTGATGGGGATTAGAGAAATTCCTACAGGAGAAGGCTATCAATGGCTACTAGTTCCTACTATCTACATCCACTATCAGAGGCAGTATGCCTATGTGTACCAGTTGCTGAGGAACATAGGTGGGAGGGTGC
Source organism: Heloderma suspectum (assembly GCF_057233095.1). NCBI lineage: Eukaryota > Metazoa > Chordata > Lepidosauria > Squamata > Helodermatidae > Heloderma > Heloderma suspectum. The sequence goes on along the minus strand of NC_139459.1, from coordinate 240,001,030 downwards.
TGTTGCACTTGTGTCCTGCTTGTGGATTCCCAATTGACAGCTGGTTGGCCACTGTGTGAACAGAATGCTGGACTAGATGGAGCCTTGGTCTGATCCAGCAGGGCTCTTCTTATGTTCTTATGAGGTAATCTGAAATTTAGGCAGTAATCCTGTGCCCACTTTCCTGGGAGTAAGTCCCACTGAACACAATGGGACTGACTTCTGAGTATGTATGTATGTGTGTATGTATGTATGTATGTATTTCTATACTGCCCAACACCTGAGGCATAGGATAGCACTGTTTACTTGTTTTAGAAAGCTATCTAGTGGAAACACGGTTGCCACCATAAGAGTTGTGACTGATAAGAACATGCATTTGGATAATATACAGGAAAAAAGTCACTTCAGTACAACACATCTCATGAATCAATCAGCACAGTGCATTATCCACATGTTAGTATATTCACTGCATTTGACATTTACATTAATTGGAGGTAATGAAGAAAATATTTTTGTCGTTTCTGTTGGAGGAAGCTAAATGGGCTGGAAAGTCAGATGAATTAAACAATAAGTACATTCTCTGTACACCTGTTCAGGGTGCTGTTGACAGCTTGAAGGTTTTATTAGGCACATGCATGGCAATACAACAAGAGCAAGCAACCATTTTTACACTCATAGGATAAAAGTAAACAGTGGATGCTTTGTGCATGGCAGTTACTTTAACCACTGTGATGACAAATGCTTAACTAGCCCCCAAACACCTCCACTTAGTCATGGCTTCTAGTTTTATTAATTATTTACAGTTTGCTAGGTGCAAAGCTGGTGGAAAATGCCTTCCTTAGCTGTTTGATCGACAGTATAATTATACCGTGTTTTTGTTTTAAGCACTGTTATGCAGAATCATAATGCCATAAAAAGTAAATAGGAATTTTATGAGCTTTTAACTTTGACAAGGTCATGCTGAAGTCCACCAGAGAGGTGGTGTGAAAAACTATAGCCTTTATCATCCATGTCCTGTAAGTACAGCTGCACCTCCAATTGGATTTAGATCAGAATGCAGCAGGCTTACTTGGCAATTCTCACAGTGAGCTTTTATACTAGACATATGCACACATTGTTTAAACAAATGCAACTGATGCATCTGTCACAAATTTTTCTCTATCTTCTTTTAGAACTTAGTTGATTTTCCTACAAAAACAAATGACAAAACTAGAAAAGGATGTGGGTCTGAAATGAGCATTTGAGTAGGACCTATGCAAATCTGATGCTGTATGCCACTTTCCTGCTGTGTGATCTTAAAGAGGCAATCAGAACACAACCTCTTCTAAGTAACTATTACCTCTTGCTCTGTACTCACATCCACCAGTGTAAATTGTACCCATATGTATGTAATAAGAAAATGAAAACGATGTCTACCATTTCCCATTCCATAGGGGTGCTAACTGAGAGGATGACTGAAGGGTTAAGTCATGTCAAATAGTAAATCTATAGTGACTGATTTTAAACATACATTTATCTGTAGGGCAAAGCCTAAAGAGGAGACACTGACCAGTCACGGTGAAGAAAACACCTAGAATTCTGACAACAACAGGGTTAGGAATTGTCCAGGTGGCGGGTAGGCAGTAATAGAGAGAACGCAATGCTAGGCAGGACTCTATGGCAAAACTAGATGTGACAATGAATGCAACTGTCTAACATGTACATCTTTTGCTATGTAAATAACAGCTGTGGCAAAAGACTGAGCAGCATTGGGACTGGGGAGTTTAGGTTTCTTTTCCTGCTTTGGTCCTGACAAAAATCACTGTTCCAAAGGTGCTGTTTGCATTCCAAAGGAAGCACCAATAGTAACTTCAGAGAGGATTTTTTTGGCAGGACTATGACAAAGAGTTAAACACCCCTCCTCACCCCCACAGTCCTAAGGATGTTCTGGCTTTCCCAGCAGCAGTTATATACACAAGAATAGGGATCCCCAATGAGGCACCCACAGGGACCTCTGATGACATTCCTGAAGCTTTCCACTCCCTGTCCTCTTCAAAAAAAATTTTAGAAAATAAAAACCTTGTAAAATGTTAGGACACTCTCCTTTATCTCCATTTCTGGCCTCTAGCCTTGCTCTTCCTCCCACTCTACCCCTTTGCCTTGCTATTTCCCACTCCCTCCCAGACTCTAGCATCACTATTTCTCTCCCGCCACCACCTCTTTAGTTCACTTTTGACTAGGCAGCTCCCCTGGCAGCCATTATGTGACAGCCAAATCCTCCATGGGAACCATTTTGTGGTGGTGCACACAGCATTTTCCCAAATGTGCCCATGGATTCAAAAAGGTTGGGGACCCCTGCACAAGAAAGTATGTGCATGGTAAATGCTTTCATGTGCTTGAAGTGCTTCACATCTCATTTGGCCTTTAGAAGGAAGACACTGCATCAGGACTTTGGAGAGAAGAACACAAATGGGAGCAGGAAGCAAAACCTAAGGAAAAGGCTAGCCAGCAAAAACTGCCCAGAGCAGAAAGCAAGCCTGGAGGATTGCTGCAGTGTCAGAAGAAGTCAGAAAAAAATGTGTTCCACTTGATGCATACCTAAGGATAAATATTTTTTAATGATTTTTGGAATGTTTTTGGGAATGAGATGTAGCTGATGTTGGAATGAGCCAATTCCTAATCAACTTTATATCGTGGATGAAAGATAAAGTAAACAGAATATATCCATCAGGTATTTAGGAGCAGGCAGACTTCTATGGAAAGGGATGGTCTCTACTTTAGCTTCTGGTTGTAAATACACAAGATGGTGCTTAAATGTAATGCTGTGCTGAATCCTGCCCCCTATTTGCAGGAGTTTTTTTCACTCCCTGTGAAAGAGGCACTGCTTTTTCTTCTACCTGTTTTGCAGGAAGGGGGAGAATTTTGAATAATGTTCTCCTTTGGGAGGAGGACAGGGTTTTCATATACATTGTTAAGTTTAGGAGGTGGCTGAAGGATCATCTTTTTTTAACTTGAAAAATGCCTCCAGCACAAGACACTTTGCAGAGAGGCTTCTCCAGCCCAACAGCACTTCCTGAACTCCCATGAGACAACGCGACCTTGCCTTCTCCTATAGGCATTCAGGAAGAACACTCGGGCTGCAGAAACCTCTTTGCAAAGAGTCCTGGGCTGTTGCAAACAAGAACAAATGGGACTTTGATACGAATGTACAAAATGTACTTACCTTTCCGATCCCGGGCATCTGAGGTGGGGGGAGGTGCTCCGTCCCTACCCTAGGGATGTACGAAATCCCTCCCTGGCTCCGTGCCGGTCAATCTGCAGTGGGGGGGAGGTGCTCCGTCCCTCCCCCCAGAATCCTCCCTGGAGTTCCAGCTGCTGCTGGGCTGCTGCGGCTGCAAATGGCGGCCATCATAGCAGCCATTTGCGTCCTTGCAGTAAGCCGTGATAGGCTACGTAAGTAAGGCTATGTAGCCTATTACGGCAAAAGGCAACCACGCAAATGGCCTAGCAGCTGCTATTTCCATGGCTACCTTTTGCCGTGATAGGCTACGTAAATACTTATGTAGCCTATCACAGCTTACTGCAAGGACGTAAATGGCATAGTGGCCACCATTTGCGCCCCTGCTCTTTGACGTGATATGCTGTGTAAGTATTTATATAGCCTATCACGGCTTACTGCAAGGACGCAAATGGCAGCCAGAGCTGCCACAGGATCTGCTGCCAGGTACATTCCGTCCCAGGGCGATTCTGCAGGGTGGCGGGGTGGGGGAGGCCATTCCACCACAGATTCTGGGGGGCAGGATTCTAAAGAATCCGGCCTCACTGGAGTCCATGGCAGAATTCTCTGACATCCCTCCCCTCCCCCTGGAATCCTCCCTGGCCAGCTCCAACTTCCTTCCGCTGCTGGGCTGTGCTGGGAGCAAATGGCAGCCGCTGTAGCGGCCGCCATTTGCGTCCCTGTGGAGGCCATGATAAGCTATGTATATATTTACATAGCCTATCATGGCAAAAGCCAGGGACGCAAATGGTGGCTGCAACGCCATTTGCGTCCCTGTCTTTTGCCATGATAGGCTATATAAATAGATACGTAGCCTATATCACGGCCTCCACAGGGATGCAAATGGCGGCCGCTATGCCATTTGCATCCCTGCCAAGCCATGATAGGCTACATAAGTATCTACGTAGCCTATCACGGCAAAAGGCAGGAACACAAATGGTGTAGTGGCCACCATTTGCATCCCTGCCTTTTGCTGTGATAGGCTACGTAGATACTTACATAGCCTATCACGGCTTGGCAGGGATACAAATGGTGGCCAATGTAGCGGCTGCCATTTGTGGCCACAGCCTGGCAGTGGCCAGAAGATGACCCAGAGCCGCTGCCTTCACAGCCACCACCGCCACGTAGGCTCCGTCCCAGGGGGATTCAGCGGGGTGGTGGTGGTGGGATTGCTCCGTTCCCCCACAGAATCTGGGAGTCCGTGGCAGAATTCTCCAACATCCCTAGACTTTGAGAGCTTTAGAAAAAAAACCCATTTATCTTGCTTTCTCTGTGTTGCTGCAAGGAAGAAGAGACTTTTTCTAAAGCTCCAAAAGCCCCTTTTGTACTTGCTTTGCAGAGCTTCTGCAGCCCTGGAGCCCTTCCTGAATGCCTCTAGGAGAGGGTGTGGTCATGTGGTCTCCTGGGAGTTGAGAAAGAGTTGCCATGCTGGAGAAGCTTCTCTCTAAAGAGTCCTGGGCAGCTGCAAGTGTGTGTGTGTGTGTGGGGGGGGAGGGTTAAAGTAAAAAATAAATAAATATAAAGATTATCCTCAGCCACCACCTGCACTTAAAATGCAGAAATCCTGTCCTCTTCTCCAAGAAGGAAGTTACTCAAAATTCTAAACTCCCCAGCCTCTTTCACCAGCATTTTTGTTTCACCCCCACTCCACCATGAAATGCCCCAAATGGAAGAATCAAAATTTTGGGCAAAGGACTAATTAAATATATTCAGAAGGGATTATTCTATTACAAGTATTTAACTCTCAGGGCTCTTCTGATCAGGGGGTGGGGGGTAGGAATTGATGGTGAAAGGTTGAAGGATCGCTTCTCCCTCAAAAAGCTATAGTTCACAGGATTATCTTGAAAAGTGGCAACGGTTAAAGTAGATACTATTAGTAGTGCAGCTATGTCTTCCATAAGACAGGAATGAAACCAGAGCATTTGAATTTCAAAAGGCTATTAAGATTTACAACATGTTTATGTGTTTCTTAGTTACATATCTTAAGTCACTATCCAAAGCCTAACCATTTATTAACTCTAGTTGATTAATAGTCTGCCTTTTAACCACTAAATTAATATATTTTGTGATGGTGAGTAAGCTATACAATTTAATAAACAAATGCTTCTGCTCTTTGCTAGAAGGAAAGGCCATCTTTAATACTTGGTTTCATTCCCCATGACATGCACAAGAAAAAAATAGCTTAAAGTATGCTTCTAACATTCAGCTGCCCAATTAAAAATTGCCCTCACCGATTAGGTTGGCCCCACTTGCTTAATCAATTAACAATTTAATTGATTAAACTACCAATTAAACTGATTAAAGTGTACAATCCTAGTTAAGAGTATACACAGTTTTAGAAAAGCAACTTTTCTGGCATCTATTGACCTTATTCATTTTTGATGTGTTCCCAATTTACCTTTCCTCAAACAAGAAACTAATCTAGGAAGATTTTTCTTTTGAAGACTAGCTTAACAGTTCAAAATGTGAATGCACAAAAACATGCCTGCACACCAATTTTATCAGATGCCATGTTTACTTCAAAGGTTTTGAAGAAGAGCAAGAAAAGAGAAGAGAAGAGAAAATAAAAGAAAAGAAAAGAAAAGAAAAGAAAAGGGAGAGGCTGTTTCCATATGCCTTACATTTCAACCAAGTTGTTTTTTAGCTTGGAGAAAAATGCATTATGTGCATCTATAGTAGAACTGGAGGTCAGGAGGCCATTCAGCTTGCTGTTTCCAGTACCACTGATATGAATCAGACTTGCATGATCAGCAGCACTCACACTCTCACAACAGGGTGAGCCTGAAGTGGGAAGGAGGATTGTTAAGTCGCAAAAGCAGTATTTGGTTGCTTCTATTCCTGCTTTGAAATAGCTTTCCTTCTTAGAGGGAGCCCTACAGCTCTGCTTCCTTTATAGTGTTAATGTGCTGAACTGCCAAGAAAATAAGATAGAAATGGCTCGGGTTGCACCTTTGAGCTGAGCATCATGAGGCAAGGCACAACAGACTTCTGGAGCTGGAGGCCTCCATGTTTCTGCTAACAACTCAGACTACAAAGGGCTATGGCAGTGACCCTAGGGCTTGTGAAACTCTGGGTGATTTGAATGCCATCCACCTACAAAGGAGGATTGTGGCTGTTAGAGGTACATACCACAACCATCCCCTTATTGCTATAACCTTAGGTTTTATGCCACAGTATCTTATTACATTGATCCAGTGACCTTTTGTCTTATTTCAGACAAAAAAGTGAAACCTAAACCAGTTTGACTTTGTCTTGCTTTTGATTTAGGAGGTGAGTTCTTATTTTGAGGCGCACTGTAATTTTGATTAGCTGTTTGGTTTGTGAGTGATCTCACTTCAAATGTTTTTTAGAAATGATGATTCTAAAAAAAATTAGAATCTCCAAGAGACAAACAGAATGCTATAGCTAAGAAAGGTAAGCAAGGAAAATAGATGAAGGACAGCCGAGAATGTATATGTGGCATCTGGTCAGAGTCCAAGGACTCAGTTCATTGGAAAGCTTTGGGAGCACACATTCTGTGAATTTAGGAATGGCATACATTAGGGGCAAAAATAATAACCTGTGGAAATATTTAGAATTTCTGGACACAATCCTATGCATGTTTAGACATGGCTGGCTGGGGAATGCTGGGAGTTGTAGGACTTTTTTTTCAGTCAACATGCACAGGATTGCACTCTCAATGTTTTATTTATTTGAATTATTCTTGTAAAAATGTACAGTAATGGTAGCATTCTAGCACTCCCTGATAACCACATTGCATGAGAAGATAATGAAACCACAGTTTCTTATGTGGGGGAAAAGGGTCTGAAGACAGAGTTACTACCTAGAGTTATGTAGCAATAAACATTTAAAGGACTGGTTAGAAATAAAGATGGAAGGAAGATGGCAGGAAGACAGTCAGGTTTTTTGAAATCAAGCTCATTATTTTGTCTCATTTACACTCAAGTTTGCTTTTTAAAAAAATCTGTATCGAAATTTGGATGCATTTTTTGGAATGTACACATTAACCTGTGCATTGTTGTGTACACTTTAAAATGTATGCATTTTTGGATACATGCACCCATTGACTAAAGCATGTTTGTGCACATATTGGAAAGTATACATCTTCTTTGCACATTTTTCAAATGTGCACATGTTGTCAAATACAAGTTGATCACAGAGGGCCTTAGAAGGCTCAAGCAAGCCCTTCACCACCCAAAAGAAGTCAGCTGGGTGATACTGAGCAGATGAAATGGTGGTGATGTCGCCATCACCACCACGGGATAAGATTTAAGATGGGTTCTTAACTGCATTTGATTATACTTGTATAATCTTTCACCATTTGCAGTTTAGTCACCAGCCCTGTTGCTTCATTGCCCTCAGCTCCCCAGAATACCAGAGCACCAGTGTAGGTCTATGACTGGGTCAAGGATGCTTGCACATTTGCTTGTACACTGTTTTAAATTCTTTAATGTTAAAGGTTTTATATTATGTTTTATCATACTGTGAACTGCCCAGAACTTTGGCTATTGGGCAGTATAGAAATTTCATGAATGAATTAATGGAATCATAGAATCATATCATAGAATCATAGAATAGCAGGGTTGGAAGGGGCCTACAAGGCCATCGAGTCCAACCCCCTGCTCAATGCAGGAATCCAAGTCAGAGCATCCCTGACAAGTGGCTGTCCAGCCTCGTCTTGAAGGCCTCCAGTGTGGGAGAGCCCACCACCTCCCCAGGTAATTGGTTCCATTGTCGTATTGCTCTGACACTCAGGAAGTTTTTCCTGATGTTCAGCCGGAATCTGGCTTCCTGTAACTTGAGCCCATTATTCCATGTCCTGCACTCTGGGATGATCAAGAAGAGATCCTGGCCTTCTTCTCTGTGACAACCTTTCAAGTACTTGAAGAGTGCTATCATATCTCCCCTCAGTCTTCTCTTCTCAAGGCTAAACATGCCCAGTTCTTTCAGTCTCTCTTCATAGGGCTTTGTTTCCAGTCCCCTGATCATCTTTGTTGCCCTCCTCTGAACCCTCTCCAGTTTGTCTGCATCCTTCTTAAAGTGTGGTGCCCAGAACTGGACACAGTACTCCAGATGAGGCCTAACCAGTGCTGAGTAGAGGGGAACTAGTACTTCCCGGGATTTGGAAGCGATGCTTCTATGAATGCAGCCCAAAATAGCATTGGCCTTTTTTGCAGCCACATCACATTGTTGGCTCATATTCAGCTTGTGATCGACAACAATTCCAAGATCCTTCTCGCTCGTAGTGTGGTTGAGCCACGTATCCCCCATCTTGTAACTGTGCATTTGGTTTCTTTTTCCTAGGTGCAGAACTTGGCATTTGTCCCTATTAAATGCCATTCTGTTGTTTTCTGCCCAGCGCTCCAGTCTATCCAGATCACTTTGAATTTTGTATGAAATTTTTGAATGAAATGAATGGATCGTATTGAGAGCCTGGATCATCCCCTCATTCCAAATGGAGACCTGAGCCTCAGCAGAACCACCAGTTAAACTTGTAGGAAATCCCCAAGAGATCCCAGAAAACCATTCAGATTCATGAGCCTCCCAGGATGGACCATCACATTTGGTCCACGACCCCTGAAGTGGTTATAAGCAGCCTGGAGGTAAAAACTAATCGGTAATGATTGATCTATGCCAATCGAGTCATTTATGGCTCCCCCACCCACAAGATGATTGGCAGCAGTGCAGTATAGAAACAGCTATGACAGATATAACCTGAGCAGCACAACAGTTTCTGCGTTGTCATTAGCGGTGTGTAAACAGCGATGCTAGCCACTGCTGGGTGGGTATGCAGAAATCTGGTGACAGCAAGAGTCATGGGGGCCCCACAACCAGTCTCTGGAGGACATCAGTTGTGCACCCCTATACTAGGGTGAATCTCCAAGAGACAAACAGAATAGCTAAGAGAGGTAAGCAAGGAAAATAGCTGAAGGACAGCCAAGAATGTATATGGGGCATCTGGTCAGAGTCCAAGGACTCACACAGATTTAAAGCAGATTATTTTATTTTAACATAGGCTGCCTCATAATAAAAAGTTCTTTGGGTGGTTAACAACTGAAATGAACAAGTAAGAAACTGTGGGTTGGAGCTAGATCCTTTTTGTCACACTTCCTCTCTGCCCCTGCCTCTACTGATGGTCCTCTCTCTCTCTTTTGTGGTCGCCAGGGCATGCCAAGGAACTGTGTCTTGTCCCTGACCTTGTACTGAATCTTTGAAATGCAGCATGAAGACAAGGACAAAAGGATGCATTTCCACCAGCCCCCTCCATCCCACAGCTAGGCAGAGGTATTCCAGCTTTCTCTGCCTACGTGCCTGCCAGGCAGTTGGAACTCCAACCACTCAGCAGGCACAGAGACAAGCCTCTGTGTCTCCACTATCCACTTCCAGGTCAGAACTGGCTCTGATACTTGAATCTGCACCTGCCAGGCAGTAGAAGTTCCAACTGCCTGGGTGGCACATAGGTAGAGAAAGTACCTTTGGCAGCAACACCAAACATTTCCCCTCTTTCTGCATTTCTCTAATAAAAGGCTGGGGGAGGGGGGAATCAAAGTGTGTTGGGCACCGTTTCCAGAAGGTGGTTCATGGACTGCCCAGAAGCAGCCTCCAATGCTCCCATACACCAGGTATTTCCTGAAGAAAAGCCCATGTTGGGTGGAGCATGGGATCTGGACGATATGCCTTTTTCCAGTGCTCGGCCCCCAGCCAATCTTTCTGACAGGTGGGTCAGGGCAAGAGCATGCATTACTGGGCCTGTTTCCTGAAGAGGTGGAGTTGCCAGAGCTGCTGCAGGCCAGGGGATCTCCAACCCCACCCCCTATGCCTGTCTGAAACTATTTTTGTGCATTCAGGAGAGCCTTTCTGGAACACAAATGATGGAGGTGGGGGGTTTACTATAGTGCTAGGGGAAACATTCCCCTATGTGGCTCTGGATTTAGAAACTTTAGACAGTAATCCTGCACACAGTTCTGTAGAAGTAAATCTAATTGAACACAATGAGGCTTACTTCTAAGCAGACATGCATAGAATTGCATTGTCAGTCTAGGTAGTGGGGTGTCTTCATAATAGAATTGCATTGTCGGTCTAGGTAGTGGGGTGTCTTCATAACATACTCAGGAAAGAGCAACAGAGATGACACCAGAGCTTTTCCAGAAAAGCAGTTTTTATTGAGAAAGTGAAACAAAAATGTAATTTATGGGTTAACTACTAAAGGCTGTTCCAGAGAAGGGAGAGCTGGAGGCAGAATGAACAGTGAATATGCTTAGGACTGATTGGAATGGAAGATCACACAAGAACTCAGGGCCCTCCATAGCCAACTGATGAGTGATACAATGTTGTCTTGATTGAATGAGGAAGTGGGTGGGATGCTTCCTTTTCCATTTCAATGGATGACAGAGGACGTGTAAATGCATTTTGCCCTAACTTATCAGACCTCACCAGCAAACCTGTTGTCCATACAGAATTTACACTTTGTGCCCTGCAATCAAAAGTGTGGGGAAGCAAAATGGAGGCAGAATGTAGTCCATCGTAGCACTTTTTCTCAGATTAAAAATGGGTCATTATTAGAAATTGGTTTCATTTTCCCTTCCCCACCCCAAGACCTTTTCCACTAGCTCTATCACACACGGTTTATGACAGAGAGATAAAGCTACTGTAGCTAGACCTTGAAGGCAGTACAGTGTAATGATATGTTTTATTTATCTATCATCTTCCTGTATCATTTTTACATTTTTGCAACAACAAATTACCAAAGGCAAGGGAGGGATACGGGAGGAGAGAGGAGAGCACAGAAATCACTGATGCTGTAAGGACTAGATCTGAAGTATGTGAATGCAAATGAATCAAAACAAGCAAACGAACATTAGCTTTAGCAGTTGGACCAGCTGCCACTCACTGTGCTTCCTTAGAATATTATTTGGTGTTAGACTTTAATACTATTCTTAAACTAGCCAAGTGTGTAGGGTAATGCTGTGAACACTCTTAATTTCCTTAATCAGTGTTTGCAGATAACATTTCCCCCCCGTTCAGACCATCATCATTTTTCTCATCAAAATATTTACAGGTGAAATTGTCTTGTTTCTGAGATTCACATTTAAATTGTTCATGGTATCTATGGTTACAACGTCTTTTCGGATAGCTAGAAACAGTAACCAAGTACAGAATCAAAACCTACAACCACATTATACAGAATATTTGTCTGAGGAGAATTTGAAGTGTATAACACTACTTGGGTGTAGCTTTCTTCATTGACGCTGGTATATTTTAATTAAATGGAGGAGGGGGGCTGGGCAGCAATTTATAAAACATAGAAAATATGCACTCGGTGTTCTTCTATGTATCAAATAACAGCAAGATTTGGGAGCCAATATAATCCAGATAAGGATTCAAGTTAGGAGGGCATGTGTTGCTGTTCATGTTCAGCAATAAGCTCACTGAGTCGTCTTGAACATATCATTATCTTTCAACCTAAACTACTTTCTCAGGATACATGGGAAGATGAAATAATGTAAGAATTGAAACTACCCCTGTCTTACAGAAAAAAGAAAGAAAGAAAGAAAGAAAGAAAGAAAGCAAGCAAGAAAGCAAGCAAAAAATGTAATACCATTTTGGAACGGTTGGGTTGTTTCTCCAGCTGGATATTTGTGTAAAATAATGTCAAGGAAGTGATTTTAAAATACTGATACTAGTATCTTAATGTACTATTTAAAACCAAGTAATGTCAATCAATATAAATATGGAACTGGAGGAACAGGATCAAGCTTCCTTTAATTGACAGGTTGGAGTAGAACCACCCTGTAAAGTTCACAACTCCACAAAAATAAGTGATGAAGCAGATAATAGTGCTTATTATTATCTGTTAATTAATTGTCTGGGACTTATTTAAAAAAAGTTATAGGGCACTAGCCAAGAAAGTAAAGGGTTAAAAGAAGATACTATTTATTAATCCCAGGTAAGGAACCTGATTTGCCCAACTGTATACACAAAGAATCAGAACTTGAAATCAGACCTCAAGTGCTTTCAGACACCGCTTTTATCACACCATCACCCTGACTCATCCATGGCATATTAGAGTGGTTCAGATGTCATTATCTTCCACTCATAACCGTCCCATATTTTCCCATAATTTTTTTATCTTTTTCCTTACTATGAAAAATCCATTAAGAAAGAAAAGACAGAATATCTGCACAACCCCTGCTGATTGTTTGTGCTAGGAGCCATCTGTCTGGAAGCACCCCTCCTGAATACAAGCAGAATTAAAGCAAGAGAGCACAAAATAAAGTGGTTAAAAGTGCAAGAAACAATCCCATCCAGAATTGACAAACTCCAATTGCTTGTAATAAAAGTAAATTTGTTCACCAGCTCACAATTTTAAAAAAGCAAGAATATGCAATGCACAAGACTGTGGTGGTCTTGTCATGTACCGTAAAGTGCAGCTTGGTCCTAATCCAGAGCAGTTCCTGAAGGCAGATGAAGGGTTGCTTTCTACTACATATTGACTCTGTATTATAATTTTAGAAGAGCCATCTGCTATTCTTGATATAAACAAAACTAAGTTTATAATTCATTCTTTAAAATTTTAAGAGAATGCTGTTTCTTAACAGAAAATAGTATGTATGTTATTCATAGCCTTTTGCATCACTAATGCTGAAGAATGTTTGATTGACACATGACATTATAAAATATGTGCACCTTTGAATTTCATTAGAAATGTAAACTGATTGCATATATTAATGTAGGAGAAACCTTTTTAAAATTATTATTAAAATGAAGTTCAAACACTTTTAAAAGCAGCTTTCAAAAATGAACTCAGACAAGCTGATGCTGTGCTGAAAGGCCAGTAACTGAATGAAGTTATTGTTTAAGAGAGGTGTTTTTTTCCTGGTGACAGTTCATATAATCATGGCGTTAAGGGAGTACGTTACTATTTATTCATATTTAGAGCCTCCTGAAAATGGTTTGTGTATCTTAGTCAGGAAAACAATAAAACAGACCATCTCACTGACCTTCTTTGAAGCTTTTCATACCGGTACACATTCAACACAGAGCATATGAGGCTGTCACTGACATATCTAAATTTCAGTGTATCAGAAACTATTTCAGAGTTCTAAAATTATAATATCAGAATATAACACTTTTGCAGTTGCAACTGTGATCACCTCATTCTTTTATTATTATATGGTTCCTAGGCAGCTAAAGCTATTATTTATAAGTGTGAAGAAGAGAAAGCAAAAAATAAAAATAAAAATGCAGGCTTTCTAAACAGGGTCAATTGCCCCTTTTCTTTTGAGACTTTTCACTCTTTTCACACATGCTGAAAATCCATAGAGGCAAGTCAAGGACAAGCATCAGTATTATGCATAAGGATGGAACACATAACAGTTGTTTTCATCCTTCAGAGAGAAAATCATGCATTGTCAATGGAAAGCAGTGCCCCAAATACAACATTTTCAAAAGTGAGGGTGGGCCCATGAAAACAAACAAAACACAGACAAATTGATGTGCAAGATACTGTGCACCCTGCACAATATCAAAGTGGGCAATGGGGAACAAAGGTCAGCATTAGCATAGCATTTTGTGCAATAGCAGTCCAGGCAGAACTTTAAATAGGGAATGAAGATCAGCAATATTACAACAACCTTGGAATATAGGAAGCTGTTCAATCATTTGTTTTGTAACAAGAAGGAAGTCACATATGCACACGCATACAAAAGTTAAATGTTTATATTGTATATAGCTAGCCACACAATTCTGAATAGGGAAGGAACCATAATATGTTCCTCTCAGTCAGGAAGAATGCGCGATAGCAGTAGGATCCAAAGTAACAGTGGAATAGCTATTTGGAAATTCCCATCATAAATATTGTATATCTGTTTTGCACATACATATCTTGATTTTTTTTCAATCTGGTGAATATATATATCTTGAGACTAAACAGAGGTTTAACCCAACCTTAAGTGCACACAGGATGCCTTTGACTTTATACTCAATCATGTGATTTAAAAATCTGTAGGGATGTACGAAAGTCACTTACCTTTCCGCGGATTATGTTGATGGGGGGGGGGAGGCGTTCTGTCCCTCTCCCCGGAATCCGCGATGGGGGGGGAGGCAATCCGTTCCTCCCCCCCGGAATCCTCCACGGCCGGCTGTGCTCCACGGCAGCTCTGCGGAGCAGCCGGCCAGGCCCAGCCAGGCCAGAGCCGTCCGCACCCGGATTCACCTTTCCTTTCAACTCCTGGCTGTTCATGGGCTGGACAAGCCATTCACTAGAAGTTTTGCACACCAAGAAAGAGCTCTTTCTCATTCAAGGCCAAGCAGGTGACCCTGGCCCCTGCAATGCTGACAAGAGGTATGTGTCTGTCTGTATGCATCCCACCCATGACGCAGTGCTTCCATGGGAATGAGCATGTCACTTGAATAAGTTCCAAAGCAGCAACAGAGCAGACATTACTTTAAAGTCATAGCTGCCAACTACGTCTCTTTTTTCCCCTTCATTTTTACTCTTCGTTTTTACAAGCATAGGAGGCCTGATCTGGATTGGGACCATAGGTGGTGGTGGACTTTATTTATTTTATTATTTATTATTAAATTTATTAATCGCCTATCTGGCTGGTCACCCAGCCACTCTGGGCGATGTACAACGTATAATAAACAGTTTAAAACAATAAAATTCTACAATAAAAACGTTTTCTAAAATACCCTAACCCACCCCAAATGCCTGCCTGAACAACCATGTTTTTAATGCACGGCGGAAGCTCATTAAAGAGGGGGCATGGCAGAGTTCACTAGGAGGGAGTTCCACAGAGTGGGGGACACCACAGAAAAGGCCCTCTCCCTCGTCCCCACCAGTCTAGCTGTCCTGGCTGATGGGACAGAGAGAAGGCCATCCAAGGCTGATCTTGTTAAGCGGCCTGTCTGGTGTTGCTGGAGGCGCTCATTAAGATAGGCTGGGCTGGAACCATATACGGTTTTAAAGGTCAAAACCAACACCTTGAATTTGGCCCGGAAAACAACTGGTAACCAGTGCAACTCCTTCAGCACTGGAGTGATGTGATCTCGCCGGCGGCTGCCTTTAATCAGGCAAGCCACTGCGTTCTATACCAGCTGCAGCTTCCGAACCATCTTCAAGGGTAACCCCACATAGAGCGCATTACAGTAGTCTAAACGAGAGGAGACCAGGGCATGTACTACCGATGGGAGCAGATGGTCGGGAAGGAAGGGGCGCAGCCGCCGTATCAGATGGAGTTGATACAGTGCTGTCCAGCTCACAGCTGACACCTGAGCCTCCATGGACAGCTGGGGGTCCAAAATGACCCCCAGGCTGCGGACTTGGTCTTTGAAGGGTAGCTGTACCCCATTCAACACCAGGTCAATATCCCCCAGCCTCCTCTTGTCTCCCACCAAAAGTACTTCGGTCTTGTCAGGGTTCAGCTTCAGCTTATTCCTCCCCATCCAGCCACTCACTATCTCCAGACATTTGGATAGGGATTCTACAGCCAACCTTGATTTGAACGAGAGGCAGAGCTGCGTGTCATCCACATATTGATGACACCGCACCCCAAACCTCCAGATGATAGCCCCCAGCGGCTTCACATAGATGTTAAATAGCATCGGGGAGAGGATGGAACCCTGTGGTACCCCACAAGTTAGTGGCCACGGGTCCGAAACCTCCTGTCCCAGTGCTACCCTCTGGTACCTGCCGGAGAAGAAGGACCGGAACTACCGCAATACGGTTAGGGGTGCACGAAAGTCACTTGCCTGGTCTCGCAGCTTGCTTTGCGGTGGGGAGGAGGCGCTTCGCTGCTCCCCCCGAAGTTCAGGCCGGGGGGGGGAGGCTTCCCTCCTTGACTGGCCGAAATTCAGGCCGGGGAGGAGGCGCCTCGCCTCGCCTGGCCGCGAAATAAAAAGTAAAAAAAAAACAAAACGCCCCCGTGATAGGCTACGTGACGATTTACGTAGCCTATCACGGCTAGATCTGCAAAGTCAGCCATGATAGGCTATGTTAATCGTCACGTAGCCTATCACGGGTGACTTAAAAAAAAAAAAAAAGCACGTACGCAAATGGCGGCCCCCATAGGGAGCCGCCATTCGCGTTCCTTATTTGGTCCCTGTAGTCTACGTAAAGATTTACGTAGACTATGGCGAAAATAAGGGCAACACTATTTGCCATTAGCCGTATGCACTTTTTTTTTTTTCTTTCAAAGTGACGATTAACATAGCCTATCATGGCTGACTTTGCAAATCTAGCCGTGATAGGCTATGTTAATCGTTACGTAGCCTATCACAGGGGCGTGTTGTTTTTTTTTTACTTTTCTTGTAATGGCGGCGGTGGCAGCCGGTCAAAAGACCGGCTTCCGCCCCCGCCCCTGATGAAGACCTGCCAAACCGCTGCCAGGAGGGACATTCGTGAAAGGTAAGTCCCATCCCGGGGGGGGGGGGCAGGGGGGCGAGGGGGCAGAGAATTTCTCCCCGAATAACCTTCAGAGGACTGAATGCGTTGGCACTCAGCCCCCCCAAGTTTCGGGGAGAAATTCTCCCCCATCCCTACTGTACATGCACATCAGAGACCACTTCAAGCACCTTGGCCAGGGAGTCAGTCGTGCAGCAGGGTGGATAGTACACAAGCAGAATCCCCAGACTGCCCTTCTTTAACTCGTCCCCCTTCCCAATATAGATCAGGGAGCCCATGGCTGAAATTTTTATTGCAGAACAGAGAAAGCAAATGGATCACTGTGTTTTGCATTATCAATTGCAGATTAGGGATGTACGAATCCCTTACCTTGCATCCGCAGGGGGGGGTCTGTGGGGGGGGAGACGATCCGTTCCTCCCCACCAGAATTCTCGCCGGCTGACTCTGCGTAGTCGCCGGCCGGCTCCATTCCGCCAGCGATATGGCCGCCATTGCCGTCCGTACTGCTGGGTGGAAACAGGAAGTGATTCAGACGCAAACGACATCCGCAATGCCGTTCACGTCCCTGTATTTTCTCGTGATAGGCTACGCGTTTGAATTTGCGTAGATAGTTGCGTAGCCTATCACGTGAAAAAGCAGGGACGCAAATGGACCTCCATTTACGGCTGCATTTAGGCTAATCTACCAGCTTTATGGCCGCAAATGGCATCCACTATGCCATTTGCATCCGGAGACTCATTTACCCTACCCCAGTGATACGGCATGGCAATGGTGGCCGGCCGTATCACCAGCGACCAGCTCCGCAGGATCAGTGCACAGAGGGAGCCGACCCGCATGGATTCCGGGGGAGGCAGAGGTGAGTGCTCCGTTCTGCCATGGGCCCCAGTGTGGCCAGATTCTTGGAATCCAGCCTCATTGGGGTCCGTGGCGGAATTCTTCCCCATCCCTAGTAGGGAATGGCAGTTGGAATAGTGGGTTCTTGGTCTCCCTGCCCACAGAAATGAGCCATCTCTGCCTTTGGCATATGGATATGTAAACAGAATGCTATTGCTCAAATAATGTGAGTCTGCTACTGTATCGAAGGTTTGCGCTGAACTTTCTTCATCTGACAGACGTAGTTGATATCTATAACCCACTTCTAGTTTCTAGTTAAGCAATTAATAAGATTTCCCCACATTTAGGATGAGGCGAATGTCTCCCTTTGGTAAGGGTTTCTTCCTCTTATTCAAAGTTAAAATTCTCAGAGGAGGTTTATGTGTTACATAGACGCAAGAGTAACTCTGCTGCAATGTGCAGAAGTCATCTCACACCCCAGATGACTTCTGGGGCTCACAGCTATCACTCACTAAGCCTGTGATTTGTGAGTCCCACTTTTCCTATGTAACATCTTAACCAGCTCTCAGTCAAACAAAGAAGTCATCCTACTGCTTCCAATGGAGGCACTAACATGACTGAAGACTCCAGGATCAGACTTCATCGAGAGTACATTTTTACTCTCTGTCTCCCTCGCTACCCGTGCAATTTTTCTCCTGCCCTATTTGTTACATATTGATTTTTCTTCCATCTGCATTTTCATTCGGCTTCCAACAGCTGCCTGATGTGAGCTAAGCAAGAGTGACATCCCTGCCTCAGAGTTCACAGAGAACCAAATTACTGCACCTCATGCAGATCTAAACACTGCACTTGTATATCTTCCCGATCAAGGCTCAAATTGTAAATCAGTTTCCCCATGCTAAAGCTCCCAGCAGATTCTCGTTCGGTTCTTCAGTGGCAGAAGGGAGTCTTGCATTCCTCCTTGGATATTTAATGTTATGTAACTCTGCTGTAACTAATGGCAATCTTCTTCTCGGAAATGGAGTGGGGAAGACATTCCTGTACAGTGTGTCATTTCCAGACAATGTTCTCTTAATTTTTTTAACACAACGATTATTTTGATTTATAATTGCTCCGATCATTTCTTTTTATTCATCCCACTTCAATGTATGTTCCTTTTGATTATGGAAAAAAAGCAGCTGTAATACTCTGAGAGATATTTTGCTGCATACATATATTTTTAATTACCATGATGCATAATACAGCAGGGTGAAACTACCATCATCTGCATTAATCACAAGTTACAGAGGTGATGTTAGAAATGCTCAGCCAACTTCCTTAGCTCATGCAGAGGATGCACTTGTACTTGAGGGCAAGTTTGTGTGTTGATGGTTGTGTCTCATTGCTTTTTGAAATTGGCATTCTGCTTCCTTCAATTTGCAATATATTCAGCCATTCTGCTGAGAGTTACTATGGAGCTACTCCTGGGATTTGTATCCTTTCTTTATTGTCAGAGGCCATTCTTGAAGCTGGCACAGATTTTGCCATTGATTGCAATGGGACTTGGGCAAGCTCTTGATGAGTTCTGTGAAAACTCACAAAGAATTTATATATTTATTACATTTCTAATCTGCCCAATCACTAATCCTCCCAATAACTAATGTCTTCTAATGCAATCCTATCGAGATAGACGTCAGCCTCCAAACTTGGAGGCTCACATCTATCCAATGCAGGGTGGACAGAGCACAGAGACAGTCCTCTCTTCTGTGCTCCAGCCACCCAGCATTTGTGGCTAGATGTGCATTTTTGCATGCCTAGCTGCAGTTTCGGGGAGGGGGAGAGAAGGGGCCTGGAGACCCGATAGGAAGCTGTCTAAAGCAGCTTCAATGGTCTCCTCCCCACCCTGCCCCCAGGACCTCCCCTTTTTGCACTTTCCAGGCTCCATTTACAAGTGCAGAGATGGTGGCAGTGCAGAAAGAACTGCGCCGGCTCCAAGGGGGCAGGAGAGGGGTAGGGAGAACAGTTTCCAGAAATTGAAAAATCCTATGGCCATCTAGACACTGTCTAGTGGCCATAGGATTGCTCTCCCTGAGAGTTTAAGCCATTTCATTCATGGAATTAAGGTAATTTCAGTAACATTTATTTCATATTTGAAATAAATGAATGAATTTGCATCTTTTCCCTGTACCATTACATTATCAGAATATTGCCAGAAAATTGTAATGTTGCCATGTTACCCTATATAATTACCAACCCAGTTTTAATGACATTGGTTTAGATTCAATGAATCTTAAGTGGAGGAGGGGAAATGCATTAGTGTGCTGTTCCATGAACTCTTGCCCAAGGGCTAGCAGAAGATTTTTGCCAACACAGAACTCATCTAGATACAGGGTAATTTCTCACACAACAATCTTCCATGAAGCCTGAAACAGCCCTTTAGGGCGCAATCCTATGGGGATAGGTGGCCACCTCTGAATATGGAAACCACCTATCCAATGCAGGGCAGGCAGAGCATCTTTGCCTCCATGCTCTGGCCACCCTGCATTTGTGGCTAGATAGCTGATTTCAGCTGTCTAGCCACAGTGCTTCAGAGCGGGGAGGGGGGGCAGCCAGATGGCGCATAGGAAGCATTGTACCAGCCCTTCCAAGGCCCCTGCCCCTCCCTGCCCCTGGGAATACCCCCTTTCCTCCTGCTCCACACTGCTCTGACGAGCCCAGAGCCTGGGCCAATCTGCACTGCCTACAAGAGGATGGGGACTGGGGAGGCAGTTTTCTGGGAACCGAGCTTGGAGCACAGGCCCCCATGTCAGTTCCTGAAAACTGAATAATCTTATGGCCATCCAGCCGCCGTCTAGCAGCAATAGGATTGCGCCCTTAGTCAGTGGAAGCGCACCTTTGGATCCAAACCATGGTCTAGTCTACTTAACTCTATGATTCTAATTAATCAATTATTATTTTTATCAAGTGGGAACCCTAATAAATACAAATATCTCTCAGCATCCTTGTATTTAACTTTGATTTGGAATCTGAACTTCCAAGCCTCCAGCTCTAACAATCTGCAAAAGCATTCCTTCATAGCTAATGTTATTATGTGCAGCCATATTTTTTATTATTATTATTTTAGAGCCAATCCTAGAAATATGAACACTTCTAAAAGGTATTGTTTGTGCATTTCTTTCAGTAGAAGATCTAGTTGCACAGACAGGGTACATCATGGGGATAAACACAGCACTTTGAAGGCTGTTGGTACACAATGATTGCCTTGCTAAAAGAGAAAGCTTTTGTTCAAATAAAAACAATTTTGCTTTAAGGCAAAGGAATTTGGCTAAATCACGATGTTTTAATAGTCCCTTAAAGGGGCTTCCCCCCCTTTAGTGTTTCTGAACATATTTATTTGAGCAAGCTTTGCATTCTGTGTTAATAAAAGCTTCCAATAATGTAATGGGTTTCTGATTAGAGCATTACAAAAATATCTTCTTCACATCACATCACCACAAAATTTTGCAGAAGGTTTTTCACTACACCGATTCCAGACACAGCTTTACATATCCATTTGGCATGATTCACCTTCTTTTATCAGATACAAGAGGGAGGAATAGACACTGCAAAGAATAGCACTTAGGAGTCAAATGAACTTTTATAAAATACTCTATTCTGAGGCAATTACAGATTCATTTGCACCAGCTTGTTACCAAAGCAGTGGCGACACTGCTTATTAATTAAAGGTGTCCTTTCATTACCAGCCCTTTTGTAGAGAAAGTGAGAATTAGCCGACTGTTCCTTGGGAATTTCAGTTTTCTCTCATTTTTAAAATGAGGGCAACCAGTGTTGCCACTTCCCTGTTTTGTTTTTTTAATCTTCTCTCCTAGAAACACTGGGGATTATGTGGGGTTTCTTCTATCACTATGTGCTGGAACATATATGCCAGGTTGAATATTTCTGCATAGATCCTGCTTCTTTTTGCTCCCTACATCAAGTGAACTCCTTACTGTAGCTCTTTTAAAGTGACTTTGCTCTGAGCTTTCAAAAGGACATGTTGCTTCACTCCCTCCCCCCCCGAACTTTGGTACATCAAGGAAAATAACATCAAGTGATGCTGGGTTCAAACGTATCTCTAATCTTTATACAGCCCTTCAGTACTTATATTAAAAAGTAAGGCATAATTTATTTCTGATGAAACAGAGTTGCTCTGCTCTCTACTAATAGGATCCTCAGGGCAAAAATGGGTGGAAAAAGCAAGGATAAAAAGAAAAAAGCTACACCCTTTTCTTCTATACTGGAAACAATAAATAAATAATAGTGTTTACGCTGATTATGGTTGATTTATTATACATTTCCTTATTTAGCAAATGGCAAAATGAAATTCAGCTGCCCAAGGGATTCCGGATACACGTTTGCACACAAAGTAATATCTAAAGGCGCACTTGCAGATAATTTGAGATTTCTTGGATTCATTCCAAACATTGTTGCCAGAGATGACAGCAAGAATCTTTCTATGGCACTTGAATGGCTAAATAGTGCAAGCTGGTGTCCCTACTCCTTTTCTTCCTACGCAGGCTCCTTGTGCCTATAATTTAATCTGTTTTGATTCTTAAAGGCTCACCAGCATTCAGTACAATTTTCTCTCAAAGAAATATCTCTATGCATACTCATATTACTTGAAATAATTTCTTAGTAACTTATGATGCTTCCAGACAGATAGCTCCTTGAGCTACCAATCAAAAGGCATTGTGCAACTTAACAGATTTTTTTGTGCTAAGAAAAAAGATAGAAGTAGTGCAAAACATGGGAGGGATACAAATGAAAGAGGACATCATCTGGACCCCCATACAACTCTGAGTGATGCTAGGGATGTACGAAAGTCACTTACCTTTTTGCAGATATGATTTGCGGTGGGGGGGAGGCGCTCCGTCCCTCCCCCTGGAATCCTTGATGGGGGGGAGGCGATCCGGTCTCCCCCCCCCCAGGAATCCTGCCTGGCCAACTCCGTTCCACAGCCGCTCCGCGGAGCAGCTGGCCAGGGCCATCCGCAGCTGGAGTTCCGGCCGCGGACTGGCTGCTGCGGACGCAAATGGCGGCCACCATAGTGGCTGCCATTTGCGTCCAGCCAGGCTGCCATGATAGGCCATTTAAGTATTTACGTAGCCTATCACGGCAGGCAAAAAAACAACAAAAAAACCCAACGTACGCAAATGGCGGTGGCTATGGCGGCTGCCATTTGCATTCCCTATTTTTCGCTGTTTTAGCCTACGTAAATATTTACGTAGGCTATTACGACGAAGAAAAGGAGAACGCAAATAGCGTAGTGGGCTAAATATTTATGTAGGCTAAAATGGCGAAAAATAAGGAACGCAAATGGCAGCCGCCGTAGCCACCGCCATTTGTGTACGCTGGTTTTTTGTTTTTTGGTCTTTTTTTGCTTGCCGTCATAGGCTACGTAAATACTTACATAGCCTATCACAGCAAAAAGCAGATGCAAATGGCGGCCGCGGCAGCCGGTCAAAAGACCAGCTGCCACCGCTGCCAGAACATCCGCCCCAGGTAAGCTTTGTCCCGGGGGGGGGGGAATCTGGGGGGGGGCAGGGGGGAGGCCATTCCACCATGGATTTGGGGCCGAATGCACTGGCATTCGGCCTCACTGAAATCCGTGGCAGAATTATCTGCCATCCCTAAGTGAGGCAGGGAGACTGAACAATAAAAGCCTTATCTGGAAGCACCATTACTCAACAGAACCAAAACATGAATGTAACAACCTTAAAACTGGCAGCTTTTCTGACTGAATTAAATAGCAGAGCATTTTCTATTTAAGAGTATCACAGAACATGGAATGCAATCTGGCAATGGTTATTTGCATGTGCAGATTGACCTTTAGTGGAGAATGTTTCCACATCCAACAGTATGCATGCACTGAATATCTACCATTTATTTAGCATATAGTGAAATGAAATTCAACTGCCCAAGAGATTAAAAATATAAATTTGTACACACAGGAATGTCTAAAGGTGCATTTGCAGATAATTTGAGAATTCTTGGATTTTTATTTCCACCTTTTTTCTTTTTTTGGTGAAGAATGGCCTAACGTCCTTCTCTTTTCTCCAGCCTGCCACAAACCCACTCACCAATAAAGTAGGGACAAGGAAGTCTTTGATCTTGGAAAGCAATAAGGCTCAGGAGAGGTTATGTTAAAGAAGCTAAATTAGGCTGTCAGAAAACAAAACCTGGAATAGACTTTTGGGAGAGAGTCTATGTTTTCTAGTTCTGAATGGCATCTGTAAGGATTTCTCCCCCTTTCCTCTGCCTTCTCTTTCTGGGAATACTCCAGAACTGAGTGGTATACTGGGGCAGCATGCTGGCCTCTCCATTTTCAGTCTCTCTCTGCTACTGCTCAGTATGGTATTTACTTTCTTTCCCTCTCCATGGCAAAACTGCTTCCGTCATAAAATCTGTTTTCCTTTCCTTCCCCAACACTAGCCTTCTTCCGGTATTCAGCAGCAGTGGATGCTAAAGAACCATAGCAGTCCCAGCCTCCACCCCTCATCCTGTAATTATATTGCATCCAAAAGCCTCCCAGTCAATAAGCTCTTGCCACTTGATTCCAATTGCATGTGTGTGTGTATGTATGTATGTATGTATGTGTGTGTGTGTATATATATATATATATATATATATATAGAACAAGGAAGGCTTTGTAACTGAGTGAGTAAGCAATTTCAAAGCTCCAGATTACTTCCCTCTGTTATATAGGGCCTACCTGCTTCCCTCTGTGTCGATCTCAGCCCCATTTCTCCATTCTGCAGTCCCACCTGCAAAACTGGCTTTTCTCTGTCTCTCACTCAGGGCTGATCTACATTGCACCCGCCATCGCAATGAATTTGGTGTCCTGTCGGGTTAAATGCTCTCGCATTAGAACATGATTATCCACACTCACTCATTTTCCCCACTGCGGTGCTTCATCGAATGTGCGAGCTCAGTTCACACTCGAGCGCTGTGCTGTTTTCCTGCTCTTAAAGATGGAGGCTCTCATTGGAGGATCAGAAACTCTTCCTGTTTCTGCTGATTCCACACCCACCATGCTCACAGCTCTCGATGGCCCCATGCCATCTTCCAGCTACTGATTGCATAGCTTCATCAGCACTCAGTGTTTCCTCAGCAACAAACAAAGGGCTGGATGCATGCGCGCTTGTCTGATCTTGGAAGCTAAGCAGGGTCGGCCCTGGTCAGTAGTTGGATGAGCAACCACCTGGGAATCAGGCTTCTTGCATTGAGCAGGGGGTTGTTCTATCCCTTCAAATGAGACTACATTTTACCCCCTTCTATACCCCACTTCAGCTGGGTTTTTTTTAAAGAAAATTAAGGTGTTATCTTCGAAGAATCGTGGCTTCTCTGCAATTTTTTTTTTCCTAATTCAGGCATGATCTTCGAAGATTCGAAAATTCAAAGATTCAAAAATTCAGAGATTTGAAGCTTTAAATCTTTGAATTTTCGAATCTTCGAAGATCATGCCTGAATTAGAGAAAAAAAAAATCACAGAGAAGCCACAATTCTTCGAAGATAATGCCTTAATTTAAAAAAAAAAAAACAGCTGAACCAGGGGATAGAAGGGGTGAGTGCTGAGTAGGGTTGGCGGAGATTTTTTCTCCCCGAAACTTCGGGGGGCCGAGCACCAACGTGTTCGGCCCCCCGAACAAGTTTCGGGGAGAAATTCTCGCCCCCCCCGGGACGGGACTTACCTTTGGCGAATGTCCTTCCCGGCGGCGGGTCTGGCCGGCGGTTCGGCGGGTGTTCGTCTGGGGCGGGAGCGGCAGCCGGTCTTTCGACCGGCTGCCGCTGCCACCATTCCAATAAAAGAAAAAAAAAACGCCCCCGTGATAGGCTACGTGACGATTAACGTAGCCTAACACGGCTAGATTTGCAAAGTCAGCCGTGATAGGCTACGTAAATCGTCACGTAGCCTATCACGGGTGACTTTAAAAAAAAAAAAAGTCCGTACGGATAATGGCGTCCCCCATAGGGAGCCACCATTCCCATTCCTTATTTGGTCGCTGTAGTCTATGTAAAGATTTATGTAGACTACGGTGAAAATAAGGGCAACGCTATTTGCGTTGCCCTTATTTTCGCCGTAGTCTATGTAAAGATTTACTTAGACTACAGCGACCAAATAAAGAACGCGAATGGCGGCTCCCTATGGGGGCCGCCATTTGCGTACGCGCTTTTTTTTTTCATAGTCACCCGTGATAGGCTACGTGGCGATTTACTTAGCCTATCACGGCTGACTTTGCAGATCTAGCTGTGATAGGCTACGTTAATCGTCACATAGCCTATCACGGGGGTGTATTTTTTTTAAAAAAAAAAACTTTTTAGTTCGCAGCCGGGCGAGGTGAGGCGCCTCCCCCCTGGCCTGAATTTCGGCCAGGCGAGGCGAGAAGCCTCCCCCCCCGGCCTGAACTTCGTGGGGGGAGCAGCGAAGCGCCTCCCCCGCACCGCAAAAAGCTTCGAGGACAGGTAAGTGACTTTCGTCCATCCCTAGTGCTGAGGAAGCTATGTGATCAGTAGCTGGAGATGACGTGGGGCCGTTGAGAGCTGTGATTGGACAGGAGGGAAATACAAACACCGCTGTATATGGACAGGCAGGGGAGGTGACTACAGTCAGATACTGTAGCAAAGGCGGAAAGTCAGAGCACATTAAGGGGAAGTACTGGGATATCAGGGTACTGAAAGCAGGAGCATGGAAGCAGGAAATTCCGGTTCCAATTCGAGGCAGGTACTGCGTAATGTGAAAGATGGGCGGTGAAACCTCATTGGAAGTGAAAAAACCCATAAGTGCAGATCGGCCCTCATTCTCACTTTCCTCACCAGAAAACAACAACAACCCCAGAACTTTTGCACTGCCTTTGTTTTGCCCTGCTGCAGAGGCTGATTAAGAAACAAATGAACAATAGACTGCTGGGGGAAGGAATAAAAATCTGGGATGAATTTATTTGGGGGGAGGGGGAATGACTGTCTCCCCTAGCTTTTTAAATCCTAGTTTGGAAAACAGATGCTTGCTGTGCTGTGTTGGGACTTGCCCAGAAAGTGGGGGCAATGTTTAACTTTTAGAATGAGGCCAGCAAGGGACTCAAGTTTAAGATGAGATTCCACATATGTTATTGGAAGAATACCATAAAGTGTCTTTTATGCCAGGACATAGATAGATCACAGATGGGTTCTGTACACTCCCAAGTGTGACAAATATAAGCTCTGAAAGAGCTGGAATACTCAAAAGCTGTTCCCATATTTTCACATATATTTTCACACTCCTGAAAATTGCCATCATCAAACCTTAAGGACTGGTATGCAATATTTGTGAAGAAGGTGTTGCCATTGCATACATAATTGTCTTCCTTGTGCAATGTGTTCACCATTCAAAAGTAGACAATAGTATAAGGGTGTGCACATTTGAATCACACATTGCAGGAATGTGTATTTCCCCCCACCATGAGACAAGTAGCAGCTCTGGTGGGAAGATTTTGACTAGTAAAATGCCATGCGAGAAAGGGTTAACCCCTTCCCTGAGCATCAACCTGATTTGGGCCTTTCCATGGCTGCTTTTAAATTAAAAACAACAACTCCACAGACCCAAAAATCTATAGGATATCTGATCTCAGATTTACTGCTATCTTATCTAATTTGGGCCTTAAACTGCCACTGTTCTTTACAGATTCAATTATAATATTCAGAAGCCAGCTACCTGTTTGGAAACACTGCACAACTGTGAATATGAAGTTGTCATCCGAGGATGAAAAAACATGGTAATCATGGTCCAAAGGACTCTAACACATATTAGTAAGGATTTAGTTATTCACTGTTAAACTTATTCTAGAATTGATGGATTCATGTTTGAGATAAGTTATTTGGTTTTTAAAGGAATGAATGATGTCAACATGTCGTTACAGTGTGCAGACATTGCTCAACAACAGGGATTACCCTGTGGAGCAACGGGACAAATAGCGGTTGGTGCTACTAAGGTAAGGCGTTCCACCACTGTGTGCTTGCAAATATATCTGCCCATACATAATGGCAGCCTAGCATAATGGTATTACCTTCAGTCCAGAAAATGAAACCTAGTCTTTTACAGTTAACCCAAATATAACAGGATATTTGCATGCCTTTAAAATGGAAATCTTAATGCCTTAAAATACTTGGGTCATGAACTAGCTGCTCTAATATGCAATTGCAGGTTTCCAAAGCATACAAATGGTTCTGTGGGTGTAATGGGAGAACTCATATGAATGTGTAGAGCATTTCCTAGGCTTTCTTCAGCAGCAATGGGAAGTTTGTATTTGAACAGAGTTCCATAGGTACACCTGAGCACCCGTGGGACACTGGATTTTGCTGTCAATACAGCAGTAAAAAAAGGAAATACAGGAGATAACTATTGAGGTAAGAAAGGTATTTTTGTTCGATCCTGTTACAGTGGTAATAGGGGTTGCAAACCTCTACTGGGGAGTTCTATTTTAGTGAGCAACATGCATGCACTTCTCCTCAGTGCTCTATTTTATTGAGCACTTTACATGCTTTTAAAAAGAAATAGTGGGGAAACATGTTTATAGTAGGCATATCACTCAGCTATCAAAATGAAAGCAAAGTTGGCCCAAAACGTTGGGCAAATTGCAGAATATTGGTCTATTTCTTCTGGAAGAAGAAGAAGAAAAAGAATAAAATTGCAGGAAAATACAGAAGAAGGAAAAAATGCTCAACAATTGCTGAGATGCTTCCATTTCATCCAATATTTTATTTATCATTGTTTTCTTTAAATATGACACACAGTGCACCTGGCCACTGTGCAATTGTTCCATTACACTGTTAGCAAGTCTAAATTCTGCTTTCAGCTTTGCTCTTTGATCCTTATGCAGGCTCTGTGCGATTTATGTCAGAGGCAGAGGAGCTTAGAAGTCAGGATGAGGGGACTGGAGCAACAAAACAGCATAGATGAAAAGTAACCTGGATCTTCAATATGAACAAATACATGTCTAGTTCCTAGGAGACTGAAAATAATATGTTCCCATGGAAAATAGCCCACCACTGAAGGTAAGTGCCCTCCCTAGCTCACTACTCTGCCGTGTGTAGAGTTTTCAAAAGAATAGTGAAGTGTTGTCTAGACAAAAAGACAGCTACCCCTTTACTTTCAGTAGAAGAAAATGTGAGAGTGAAATCTTTTATATGCATAGTCAGTGTGGCATATATCTCTGTTATGGCTCTGAACAGATAGATGTTAAAAAATTATATCCCTAATAACCTGAGAGAAAAAGAGTGCAGTCTATTGTCCAGTGTGCACACTTGTGTTCTTGGAAAAAATGAACTTGGAAAGTAATACACATGCTTTGTCGAGCACCTGCCTTTACTTCGAGTGAAGGCCTGTATTTACAGCAGGGCTAAAAGTTCTCAGAAGATATTTTTGGAAATAATTTGGGGATGGATTTGAACAAATGGATCCTTTTTTGGCAATGCACGTTACAGGAGTCTAATCTGGCCCAATGAAACTAATTTTTTCCAGTCACTTCTGTTTTGGAAGAGCTTATTCCCTCAACACAAAAAGGTGCATTTCAGACATGTATACAGAGCAAGTGTAGTATCAATATCCCACTTTCTGTCTAAATAGTATCAAAATTATGTAATTTGCCTTGCCAGTAGATTTCTGTTTTTCCCTGTGACACCTATGCAATCACTTCAGTAATTTGTAATTGAATATCTGGGGCATTCCGTTTCCAGTTTCTTCAATCTTGACAGAAGGGGCACACAGACATTGTTTCAGAAACCTCTCTTTACTAAACTACTCCTTAGGAGCAATACAATTGGGCTTCATGGTTGATATTTTTGACAGAGGAAGGTGCCATTGAAAGTGTTTCAGTCGATGCAGGAAGTGCAATGCTTGTTAGTATATTTTATGAAAGAATCTAGAGTAATAAATTTCATTTTTATCCATATTGGTAAAACCTTGATGTGATTAAACAAGCATGAGACAAGAGTCTATGTAAAATTGATATCAATCTCACACCCCAAATGTCGCACAAACCTAAATCCATTGAACTTTGTTTTTTAACTAGGAAGAAAAGCTTTCCATCCTAACAGTGTAGTTTTTTTGTGAACACTGAGGGTACTATATTTAAATTACATAATAAAAATGTAATAAGAAGCATGGTTAAATAGTTGGTAGCATCAAAATTAAAGGCCTTTGCTTTCTACATAGGCAAAAGTGTAGTATCAACATCCGGGGAAAGAATGGTCTGGCCTATTTCTTAGAGGAACTGTACATAATTGTTTCGCTATAAAGAAGACACCAATAGGAGTCCAAAGTCAGAGTCATCCCGAAATCCAGCCTTCAGCACCACCTAATATTCTGATTTCATTTTGTTCCGAGGGTGAGCGGCTAAGCTCTTAAAAAAAAAACCCCACCCTATGGAATTGAATATGTCACTTTCCAACTAGTATAGCTGTGACTGAGCAAGGGAATGGGAAAGTATAATCTGTACAACAGAAACAAAATGCCCGTTAAGATTCAGTTTGCAAATTCACCCCTTATTTGCTGTCGGCTGTCTGTTTTTAAATAATGCAAAAATCAACTTCAATACCATGGAAATTATCAACAGAGGATCAAAACCTGGAGCTTCTACTAGAGCACAAATCAAAAGCTGTTGGAATCCAACAGCTGGAGCCAGTCTCATTATTTCAGTAGGCTTTGATGTGCTTTTCAGGCAGCTATCTTAGAGAATTACTTCCAGATTTGTCTATCTGCAAATTTGACATTGCTTACACATTATAGTTTCCAACAGAGATAAATACTGTAACGGAGTTCTCATTTTCAATTTTTTTTTCATTTAAAAAATATTTTCCATTAGGCACAAAATCTTGTAAATAGGACTACTGAAAATCAGCTGCATCTAGTAAAAGAATCTAGTTTCTTATTGACTCTAAGCTGTTTATTTCCATTAGCTTTATCAATCATACTTTTATTATGTGATCAACAGCCTAATTAATTTTGTACTGATGCATTTAGGCAGAACACTTAATATTTCAATGGGTTTGCTATAATCCTACACCTGCAGCCTCAGAGATTTAAAAAGCTTTCTATCGTAAGTTTGCACTGTGTCTGTAATCACTTCAGCTGCTATACATTTCAGCTATTTAGACGGTTGAAATATAGTGGTTTTTAATTTCAGATGCACTAGAAAATTTGCATCTGTGGTTAGTTTCTTTGGACTTTAATCAGATCAAAGTCAGCAAAAGATATTGAGAGAGTTAGATACAATATTTTGCTCACACACTTTCAGAGGATGAATCAAACACTGTTTTGATTTTCCTTGCTTATCTGTTAATACGAACAGATGTGATCATGCTATTGTATAATGACTGCTGATTGCCAACAGTACTTTATTTTGCATCCATTCTACAGCACTAATTAGAGATAATATACTATTCTATATGGCTATAATTAAAGACTGCTTCATGTATTGTACTGTATAAATAATTTTCCCGTAGATTATGAATAGAATCTATATAGTCTATCACACACTACATAAAGCACCGTGATTAGATAACTAACAATGCAATCCTATACATGTCTACTCAGGGGTAAGCCCCACTGAGTTCAATGGGACTTACTCCCAGATATATTGCAGCCTAATCTATTAGCATTCAAAATACCCAGATGCTAAAGAGTATTAAATGCTACATATGAAAACAGTAACTGCATATGCTATAGCATATTGAACTTCAAAGCAAACTTGAGATAACAAGAAGAGCTAAATACCTGTTATATTGCAGAGTTACCCATTTGCCTAAATAAATGATGTGTCTGCTTGTTTTAACATTTAGGTAAAATTACTAATAGACATGCTAATACCCACTGAGCATACAACCTGATCCATGTATATAAATCCAATTCACAGTGGGGTTAGAAACATATTGCATTGCCAATATATAGCATGCTAACAAAAATTGTTGGTCCTGTTCCCAGCTAGAAGGCCCTAGCCCTACATATACAATGGATAAATGCATGGTAAAAACATGGAAGTTCAACGCTGCCTTGCATCCTGGGCAATGTACTCTAGGATGTGCACATGAATAAAGGTTCTCCACACATAATCACTGCAAGGAAATACCACATAAAATGTGGATTAAGTGTAACAATGATTTCTAGGAATGTGCAAAACTGTTCCTATTATTTCCACAGACATTTCCACATGAAAAACAGTATGCTGCATATTCAGGACACATGCATACAAGGATAAGATTTTTTGAGTTATTCAGCATGTTTGCTTGCATGTTAGTTCAGATCCTAACATTATTGTGTATTGTTCCCCATTTCGTGGCAGCTGTTGAGTAAGTACCCAGTCTAACTAGTGCTCGTCATTATTCCCCATTCAAATCAGACTGGCTAGTCTATTGTGCCATCCATCTGGTCTAAGTAGTGCTCATAATGTTCCCCATTGTTGTACTTCATTCTGTGCAATTGGCTTGATTGCACAAGATACCACTTTTTCTCTTTTTCTGCAGATACGTGATAACTGAGATTCATCTTGCTTTATTCAGGATGCTTATCCGCAACTATGTATGTGCAATTTTCCCTTAAGGAAACAGAAATAACGTGTAACCACTGCGTTCATAAAACTAACCTAGGCTATATAACTACTAGAGATTATTAATGCTTCTCTATTGTGTATTCCAAATTCCAATCAATGTGTGCATAACAACGAAGCTATTGGGAAGGGAGGAGAATATTTTATGCACTATGAATATCTCACTGCATTTGTTAAAATTATTCTAGTTTAATGGATGACATAGACAGAATCAGGTTGTAGTCTACTTTCAAATTCAATTATTTTAGGGAAATACTTGATTAAAACTCCTATATACACAATTAGCCAAAAGTGTAGGAAGAATAATTACTTTTTGTCAACCTTTTGGACAGTCATGTATGCTAAAAGTATCTGCTGAGCTTTTAAAAACAGGTAGAAGTCTCATCTGTAATGAGTTTCTGAAGTTCTGTTCTTAATCTTTGCTGGTAGCCCAGAGACAGCAGTCAAGCAACTAACTGGCTTCAGATAGTCAGTTCAGATAGTGCATTCTTCTAACCAGTGAATCCAAAATAATAGAATATAGTGAAATAAGCACTTGCATATAGTATTTCTCCCAGTGCCCAAATTCTTCCAGACTCTAAAACGTGTGATATGCAATGAAACTTGCCAGTTAATTATTGTCTTTCTTGATGCAAGCTTTTGGTCACGCAAGAACTGCCAACTCTGGCTGAATGTAGTAAGAATTCATTTGCAGTCCCTTCGGGATAATTTGAAGCCAGCTATCAGTCCTCTTTTCTCATGTCAAAGTAGTAAATAACAGCTCTTTAGATGTTCATCTATTGCTTTGTTATTTACAGCACAGGAAGGACAGGAAAAGAGAACACATTACTTCCTGTAAATGTAAATTCCTATTCTTCTAGGGCAGAGAAATACATCCACAGCGGTACTTCTTCCAATGACTTCACCAGGGGAAAGAACTACTTGCCTTCCTGGAATGGTAGTGGCACAGCAGGAAACTGTCACACCATTTGAAAAAAATCCAGAAGAACTGAAAGAGAATGTATAACCACAACTGGACAATAAGCTAATAATTTTTGACAAGGAAAAAAGCCAAGGAAGTAAAAGGTAGATTGTCCCTGTGTGACTTTGCCTGACTCCTTCCTTCCATTGTGTAGCGTTTTGCTGAGACTTACCTTCTATCTTTTACGCTGGAGTATGTGCATGTGACCATGCACTGCACACCAAGAGTGGAGGATTGAGCCTCCACTCTAACATCCCTATGCCAATTCCTTTCTTTGGAATGAAGTGGTTTAGTATAAAAATCCAGCAAAACTAGTTCCTGACATCTGTGAAAAAGTGAACTTGCAGTGCACATTAGTGACTCATAGGATTTGGAGTAGCTGCAGCTCTGGGATTCTGCGCCCCTCCCAAATCATTTTCCTATTGTCTGGAAGCCTGACCAGGAGGGACAGGCTCAAGAGACTCTGCAATCATCTGGGGAAAAGTTGCCATTATAACCTAGTGGATCAGGCATGAGGGAGGAGGAAGAGAAAGAGTTGGGGGTATGCTGCCAATTCCATTATACCACTTTCCCAGCCACTGGGAGGGGGACTATGGTTTGCTATTTTCCTCACTGTCTAACCTGATCTCACATTACTATGAATCAAGAGGCAGAGGGAGCCAGTTATGAATCAGTGGAAGTAGCAGCCTTCTCATTGTGGCATTTCTCTCTCTCTCTCTCTCTCTCTCTGTGTGTGTGTGTGTGTGTGTGAGAGAGAGAGGGCGGTGCAGGGGGGCATTTCCCCTCCCACCATGGTCATTTTGCTCCCATTTAGGGATTTTGAAAGATGGGGCTAACATTTGGGGTGGGGAGCACAATTCACCACTTGCAGAATGCTTCTCTCAGTGGCCACTAGTTACCATCATTTTACCCAGAACCGTCATAAAGCAATGCTACATGATGTCATACCATCACTGCGCTGGCGATTTTGGGGGTAAAGCCACTGCTGGGGCACAGAATTGTTTTTAACCCAGAAGGCCTCATAGAATGATGCTAATGATGTAGCATAACTCTTGACAGAGGCTTCTGAGTTGTTACTGGAGTAATGGTACTGGAGAAGCATTCTATAGATGGTGAGTTTCACTTTCCCACTCCCCACCCTTGAAAATTCATAGGGAGTTCACACTTCTTTTGCTCAATGCCCCAATTTTGAGTCAGACATTGTCAGGAGGGATGATGGGGCTGGGTGACCAGCCAGATGGGCGATTAATAAATTTAATAAATAAATTTAATAAATAAATAATCAGCTCCCAGCCATGGAAGGTTGGAGGTGAAAACAGTTTTGATGTAGCAGTTATTATGGTCTCAGTTTAATATTCAACTTTCAACTGAGTGGGCAGCCTGAGCCATTCAGGTGGCAGTGGCAGCAATGCCTATGGCCATCAAGCTAGAAGAGAGGGTGCCTAGAGGAAAACAAAATGGCACCTTAGTACCTAGAGGAGCATTGCTCTCCCACTTTGCCTTCAGGAAATGGAGGAGGGTGAAGAGATTCCTGGTGGTCTTATTCGCCAACAATCCTTTCACCCTATGCCCCCTTTCCAATCCCTAGCTAAGGGGACAGAGTGAGGGCAAGGGGAAGCTAAATAAGAAAAGAAAAAAAGAAAACAACAAAATAAATAGAGGTACTGAAGAAAGATATGTGGCACTCTGTTCCCCAAAATACAGGGCTAGTCTGGGAGGGCAGGGAGCTCCTTCCCTTGGTGAAGTCAAAGACTGACTTTGTCATGCTAACAGGACAGTTGGTTCCCTGGATAGAAACACTGCCTTTTGTGCACCTAGGAAAGAACTATTACTTCATTCTGTAATCTCTTGAAGAATTTTTTGGTGACCTTATTCTTGTTTTAATTTCTGTGTGCGATATATAAGTTGAAGGGATTCCCCCACCCACCTACCCACTTTTTATGGTGCCATACATTCCAGTTGGATTGCATCCTTCCTGAGCCTTGATTAACTCATAGAAGATCAAACTCTCTAATGAGTTACTGTCAGTTGCAGTTTTAAGAATAGAACTAGGTCAGGTTTGTTATCTGCAATCCTTTTATGAAAGGGCAAAGGCATTTTTTAAAAAAAGTAAGAAAAAAAAACAAGAATGAAAGGCCAAAATTGTGACACACACGTCACACGTGTAGAAGCGCTTTTCACAGGTATGACTGAAATCGTAATACTCTTGCAACAGAGTATAACAGCAAGCATATATTATGACCTGGCAAAACTTGCTATTTAAATAATGCATTATATGCATTAAATAAATAAGCACTTTAGAGGAAATCCAGCATTATGTGGGCAGATGTTAAGCCTTTGCAATGGATCTTTCCCTCCCTCCCGAAGATAACTGTATCCCCCTGCCCCAAGCTCCCACAGAGGGTTGAAGGGGGGCAGTATGTATTGGAGCCAGGGTGCACAGAGGGCATTTCTACACCAGCCTAAAATCCTGCCTTTAAAACGGGGCTTTCTGCTTCCATTTTAAATGCAGGATCACAACGACTCCCTTTTACATCTGCTTCCTTTCCCCACTCCCCTCCTCCCCACTCCTTCTGCCCATATCTGAATCTTACATTATCTTTCATTGATCTAGCTCCTTTTCTTCCCGCTTTAACTCTTTTCAAGGAGGAAAATGAAGCGGAACACAATGGGGTAATTTGATAGCTCATTATCTGCGATCTATTTAAAAATGGAACAAAGGGCATTTAGTACAGGAGACACCTTGGATGATCACTGAGCCATGTAAAGAGCCCACAAACTTCCGTGAAGGAGGAATGTCCATTGCAGGATAAAAGCCCGGTGTGAAGGAGCCCAGAGATACAGCGCTGGCAACTTTTGATTAGCTGGGAGGCTGACAAGAGGCATTCTACAAGAAGGCCTCCATCACAGAGAAGGTACTATCTCTAATTGCGACCCACACTTTAGATGGGGAACTCAGAATAGGGGCTTTGAAGATGACTTTGACATGTGGGGAGATTTGTATGGAAGCAGTTGGTCCTTTACTCTTAACTAGGGATGTACAAAACACCTACCTGGCTCCACGCTGGGCAATCAGCGGTGGGGGGGAGTTGCTCCGTCCCTCCCCCCAGAATCCTGCGCGGCTGGCTCCGCTCCGTGGCCAAGCCGCGGAGCTGCCAGCCGGCTCCAGCTGCCCGCAGCCAGACATCCAGCCACTGGTCAGCCCTGCAGGGACGCAAATGGCGGCTGTCATAGCCTATCATGGAAGGGGGAAAAACCCCAGTGTACGCAAATGGCGGTAGCCGCCACCATTTGCGTACGCTGGGGTTTTTTCCCCCCTGCCGTGATAGGCTATGTAAATACTTACGTAGCCTATCATGGCCTCTGCAGGGACGCAAATGGCGTCCCTGCATTAGCTGTGATAGGCTACGTAAGTATTTACATAGCCTATCATAGCTATGAAGAGGAGGAAGCGAATGGCAGCCGCAGGACGGCCACCATTCGCAAAGCAGCGCGGACGGGAGCAGGTAAGTGCTCCATTTCGTGCGCCTTTCATGGGGTAGGGGTTGTGGGGACTTCGTCCTGCATGCCTTTCGTGGGGTGGGGGGGCGGGGGCTTCGTTCTGCGATGGATTTCGGGGGGATCTGTTGCGGAATTCTCTGACATCCCTACTCTTAACCACTATGCAACAACTACATCAGGTCTGTAAGTAAGACCCCCGAAGAGAGAGGGAGAGATGCATTTTTTACATGAGTATTTGGGTATTTCTAGAGTCTCTCGTCACACTTACTAGTTTATGTAACAGTACTCTCTCTCAGCTCTAATGGGGAAAATGCATGCTTACATGCATAGATTTAAATTAGGTTTAAAATGGTCAGAATTCTAAATCCATATTACGAGAAACCTCATAATATGGATTAAGAATCCAGGGATCTATATCAGTGATGCTGCTTCCAGAGGGTTAGTGGATTTTTTAAAATTTGAAATGAAGTTGGTTCACGCTACTACTGATATACATTGGTAAATCTTACAGTGAATCCCATTATACCACTACATATTAGTCCAGCCACAGAGTATAATATTCACATGACACATATTGAGCTTTTGACCAACGTCCATGAGTTAACGTGTTTGGGGAGTGAAACCGACACAAAAATAGCCAGCTAATGATCTTGGAAATAAAAAGCTTCTGAAGGCTAAATTAGAAAAAGAGTTCCTAGGATCACACAATTTCCTCTATAGATGTCTGCAGGGGAAATCTTCCAGTGTTGTGATTATAATGTATTGTGTAAATGGAACCTAAAAAAAAAAATATTGAAGCTTGTAGTCATCTTCCTATCATCAAAATGTGAGGGAAATAGATGAAATGTTATACACACACACAATTATATTCTATTAATTTTACATATTCCACTGTGTGAAGTAGACACAATTAGTAAAGCTAATTATTAGCTCACAAGACAACCCACTTTTCCCCACAGCTGACTTTACTTAAAAGCATGCTGTACTTATCATCCTGTGTAAATGGAAAAGTGGGAATGCTAAATCTTTTTGCTCATAATTCAGAACACTGCTTTTCCAGTGTTCAAGATCTCCCGGTTAGCCCCCACGGACAAAGGAGGCTCTCCTCTTCACAAAGTTGCCCTCCGCATGTACAGGCTGACAAAAGCAACAATGGAGGGGCCGGACCGAGCCCCCTCCCCATGTTTACTCTTGTCAGATTTGGAGTGCCTGAATAGGGCTAATCTTAGGAAGTTATCTCACAGATGTGGCCCTGAGTTCTTTAGAGGAAGGCTGGGATATAAAGGTAATAAATAAATGGCAGCCAAACAACTATTCGAAGATTATAAAAGCAATAACTCCTGTTTTGCTTCCTGTTCCACATGTTTTAATTTTAGCCCACTCAAGTATGAGGGCTTTATTGAATGGTAGTACTACACTGACAGAAGACATCCACTCTGGAATAGAGAAGAGGAAATTTTCAGTCATAGGCCCTTCTCCCTGTGCTTCCTGAACCTCCTCTAGAGGTTTGGGGAACCATCTAGAGAAACTTCAGGGGAGCAAGATGGGCTGCAGAGTGTGTGGGGGAAATCACTGAAAATTCTGCCCCACCCTGTTCCACTGGTGGAAATCTTCCATTAGCGGAATGGCCACTACGGGATACAGTCTTTATTCACTATTACTGTAAATTCATGTTGTTCATTTGTTAGAAGAAGACATTGCCTGCATTTTAATTTACCACCATTCCCGAAGGAGTATTAACTAATAAAAGCAAATCTATGGCTTTCCTTTCCCTCCTCCCTGTATTTGAAAAGATCACACACACACAGCAATCAGAGTAAGCAATCATAAACAGTATTTTTCATCCCTCATACTGAAACAGATGACATTCAATCTCCTCATCGCACTTAAGAATAACAGTTATGCAGAGCCTGACTTGATAACAGAGAACTATATCCCAGTGTTCACTCTTGCATGCTTCTGATTTCCGCTACACTTCTGGAACATTGGAAGCTGCCTTCTACCAAGTCAGACCCTTCTCCCTCTACTCTAGTATTATTATTTGCCTGGAGTGGCAGTGGTTCCCCAGAGTCTCTTCGGCGGAGAAATATCTGCTATCTAACCCTTCTAACTGGAGGTGTCAGCGACTGAAGACAGGACCTTCTGCATACAAGGTATGTGCTCTGTGACTGTGCTACAATCCCTCCCTCAGTATCTGAAAATATTTGGAAGATTTGGTGGTGTAAACAGTTTTTCTCCCCCCTCGCACACAGCACCACCCCCTTTCTCTGTTTTTCACTGAAGTCTTGGCATCTGTTTCATGAAAGGACGTAGTACTCCAGATGGACCAAAGACCCTTGCCAGCAGCTTTGTGGCTTTACTTAAAAATCACAACATAATGTTTAGATAGAAGGCCATAAAATCATGTGACAAATGTGACTTTTTATTCAAAATGAATTATGACATATTGTGCTGCGGTAATAAGTCTACCATTTGGAACAGGAAAAGGGAATATTTTCCCCCTCTTCTAAACAGAAGGTTCTGTGGCTGCAACAAGCACTGGAAATCAAAATGGACAGTGAGCACTAATGAGCCTTCAGTGGGAATGACCTATTCAAAATGGAAGTCTTGCCGTGTGACATTTTGCTTAAGTGGGCTAACTGATGTGATATCAGTCACAGGAGTTTAAAGGTCTGACGAGATGGCAAAACATTATTAATTCAGTATCACTTTAAATGGAAAAAGTGTGGCCACAGGGGTCTTTTGACAATTTTTAAAAGATATCAGAATATCTAATTGTGGATTAATCCCTGAAAACCCCTTTACGCTATTCAGAAGCTTCAGTGAAGCTAAAATGGAAAAGATACTACCAGTTGACTAAAGTATCATTTACAGCTATTACCAAGGCAAAGAACTACAGACCCTTCTGCTCAAGACAGAGAGAATAATTGCAATCAGTTCATTTCCTGTTGCTAGTAAATTATACAAATGGGAGAATGACTGAGCTTTAATTTACGCACCACACAAAATAAAATAAAATAAAATTACTATTCTGCCATTTTAAAATCACTTCATTTTCAGAGGGAGCTAGGACAGGTCTGTAATTAAGTGGAAAATAGAAGCTGTTTAATGACCACTATGAACTAGCATGTTAAATGCCCGTGTAAAATGAAGACTTGATGCATTGACTGTAGCCAGATCTGTACTTTATAGAAGTACAGAAGTACTTTATAGAAAATAAACTGAATCAACTGTTGGTTTTCTCGTCAATTGATTTAGTTATGAAATTGTGCCAATGCTAATAATGTAGGCGAAATTCAGGCTTCAGCAGAAGCTGACAGTTCATACAACCAGGCATGGTGGACTTATGTTTTGGTTACATACTAATAATAGTTATTCTTTGAAATATGTTTTCTACATTGCATATGGCTTTTCCGGTAAAAGAAAACCATATTTAAAGTATCTAAAATGTCGTATCTGTCATATATTATCCTTAAATTGTTGTATATCTTATTCTGGTACACATGTTTCTGGTATCTGAGGTTGCATCCTGACAAACCAGAGATCTTATGGGTGAATGGCTCTCAGTCCTGGGATATGGGTCAACAACCTGTTCTGGATGGGGTTGCACTCCCTCTCAATGCACAGGTTCATAGCTTGATGGTACTCCTGGTTTCATCTTTGTCACTTGAGGCCCAGATGACCTCAGCAGTTAGGAGTGCCTTTTACCAGCTTCAGCTGGTACACCAGCTACAGCAATTCCTGGACAGAGATAGGCTTGCCAAAGAAATCCATGAAGTGGTTTTGTCAGGATTTGATTATTGTAACATGCTCTATGTGTGGCTGCCTTTGAGCTTGGTCTGGAAGCTGCAGCTAGGGTGGTACGAAACACCTACCTAGCTCCGTGCTGGGCAATCCACGGTGGGGGGGAGGTGCTCGCGGAATTCTCTGACATCCCTAGCTGCAGCTGAAGGAAAATGCAGTGGCTTGGTTGCTCTGTGGAGCAACTGATTACCGTCATGTAACACATCTGCTGCTGAAAGAGTTGCACTGGGTACCTTATATGCTACTGGAGAAAGTTTAAGGTGTTAGCAGTAGCAAACAAGGCCCTAAATAAAATTTATAAATACATTAAAAAAAAATCTCTCTAGAGAAGTAGGGTCCCTGGATTCTTTTTAGGGCAGAACAAAAGTGACATATTTTTAATTGTTTTGTTCCTCAGCCAGCCTTATGATTTTCCTTGATGAATGCTATTATCTTAGTAGTTCTTCTGTCTAAAAGGAGTCCAGGGCTGGGGTGGGGGTGGGAATCTACGTGACAACAGAATGAGAAGCACGTTGGAGTATTACCCGGATTTTCATGAAATCAGCTTTGGTCTGTCAGGGACACATGAAGCAAAATAAGCCAACTGATTTCAGGGGTCACACAGCACTTGACAGGTACATACTGCTGGGTGGGGTGTGGGAGGTAGAACTGAATGTCATCAAACCAGCAGGGGCTGCTCAACCAATGAGAGTGGCTTGTTTTCTGCCCCTGTTCAGGCTCCCCCCTGCTACTACATTGTTATGAATGGAGAGCAACTAATTTTCCCCATGTGTGCAGTTTTCCCTGTAGAAGCCCAAATCCATGGTTCTCCAGTGCAGCATCTGAAGTCCCC
Organism: Heloderma suspectum; assembly: GCF_057233095.1. Classification (NCBI taxonomy): domain Eukaryota; kingdom Metazoa; phylum Chordata; class Lepidosauria; order Squamata; family Helodermatidae; genus Heloderma; species Heloderma suspectum. The sequence goes on along the minus strand of NC_139459.1, from coordinate 239,959,864 downwards.
CACTGAAAGCAGCTCAGCCCCTCAATTTTGCCCCATTTCAGCACTCTGCCCTGCCTCGAGTTATTGCTTCCACCCTCCTCCGTTTCTCCTTCTCCCTGCTCACAATGGGAAACTCCCGTAAGCCAAAAGATCATTACTGCAATAAAGCAGAGAAGGGACTTTACATAACAATGGAGAAATGACTTTACATCAGAGCAACTACAGGACATCAAACAAGCACAACATCACAATAGCGATTTAAGAGAGCAACAGAGAAAGAACGCTTTAGGAAGAGTTACTAAAGATAGCCTTTAACTTTTTCACTGCAGGGGAGCAAGATTTATTTCTTACTTCTGGGTAAACATGCACAGAAGGGGGGATATGTTAAAGATTAAAAGCAGGCTACCTCAGGTGAATGAGTGTCCCCACTACTGTGGTAATGTGAGGGGCCGTTGTGGAACTCTTGGGGATTTTCTCAGTGGGAAAAACTACTTCCATTGGGAAAAAAAAGAGGGGATGTGGTGTCCCACCCCCTTCACCACATCACCGAGGATTTAATGTCGGGGTTGGGGGGACGACACACACAAGGCACACTGTGGTAAAACTGCCAGGGAGCCACTTTCTGTAAAAAGTCAGAGTAGAAGGAGTTTCAGAAAATGCAGCTTTTCAAGAGGGAAGCAGCTGGGTGGCAGCAGATTGGTGACAACATCATCTGTCACAAAGGAATTCAGACTGCTCTAACTTCGCACTAAATTGCTCATGAAGACAGCCCCAGGTCAAAATGTGGGAGAATGGAAGTGTACAGGAAGGAATGCCTGGTCACATCAATAATCACTACACCTATCTGTAGATGATTAATGCATTCTTAAGAATAACTACCGATTGGTGAATGTTCAGTCTTTTATAGCCTTTTCATCCAAAATATGTATGGTACTCCAAATTCACCACTGTTTTTAAATGCTGAATTTTAAATGTGACTGGAGCAGGTCATGCTTATATGTAACTTAAGAATTGCTGATAAAGGCTCAGAGGAAGCATGGTTAAGGATTCATCCATTTAAGATGGGCTTTGTAATAAATGGGCCGGCAGCAGCTCCGGATGAACATCAAGGAGTCACTGAAAGTGAAAAATGCTGTTTCACAGAATCTGTCAGCTGCACAGATATGATTGTTGCTTGCTGGCCTCATTTCCCCCCAAGCCAGGTCAGCTTTTCTGCTGTATGCCATAGAAACAATAACAAAATCCTGCAATTATTAAAATTGCCAATTCAGGCCTAAAATCATGGGACTCATTTGTCTCTCTGCCTTGTTACAGCATGCTTGCAGGCTTTTGTTTTCCAGCCCCACAACATTCTTAGTCACATTCTGTATCTTTCAGCAGCACATGACTGCACATTTGTAACAGGTAACAGCCTGAGGATGTGGACATGATCCATCAGTGGTCTTGATCGATCCTTGACCATCCTGTCTTATTAAGTCAGCCAGGTCGGGGTTGGGGAACTAGGTCACAGAGGTAGCAAATGCCTCCTTGAGGGAATGTGAGGTGCTGATAGTTTTGAAGAAAGCTGAATAGCTTGGTTTTAGGAATGAAACTACCTTGGTTGCCCTTGCAGATGACCTGCACCAAGGGATGGAAAAGATTTTGTTGATTCTCCTAAACTTCTCAGCAGCGTTTGATACTATCACTTATGGTATCCTTCTTGCTTCCTTACTAGGATGGGCTTGGGTACCATTTTGAGACAGCTCTGGTTCCTGATCAGTAGGTTCTGGAAGATAGTTCTGTGAGACTGTTGTTCTTCCCTGTGGAATATTACAAGGTTCCATGTTGTCTCCCATGCTCTTTACCATAAATGTAAACCTGTCAAGGGAGGTCCATCTAGAGATTTGGGCTTGTGGCTGGGACCACTCTACTGATGACACCCAATGTTAAAGAGTGCCCATCTGAGAATTATGATCATTTACTAAATATTTCTGAACAATCTGGGAAGAGGTCAGACACTAACTTTCATTTAATATTTAGTGACATAGAAATTGCTTATCATGCATTGCTGTTCTCCTTGACCAATGGAGGGCATTCCATATTTGTTGGGAAATGGCTCCTTCTGCCAGAGGAAGAGCCACCTGCTGATGAGTATGGAATGCACTCCACAGTCAAGGGAGAACTAATTAGAGATGGGTGATCTGGTCATTGCTCATATCATAATTGGTAGTCAATTATGGATGATCTCTGCAAGTGCCCCAAACCATTCTTTTTTTCTTTTGAGGCACTAATGGTAAGGTGCCAGGTATATGTGTGTGTCTCAGATTGGGGCTTCCAGCAACTAGGACCCTTTTCCTCTAGACCGCTAATACTTCCAGACTACGTTATGTGGTTCAAGAGTGTTATCTGTACTGCAGTACCAGCCTGCCTGAGCATTGTCAGCTGACCCTACAGGCCAATCCTTGTTCACCAACCCTCAGAGCTTGCTCCTCCGTCTGACCGCTTTGAGACTGCTTACACTCCTGTATCCTGAGACTGCTTACACTCCTGTTCCCTTTTTCTGCCTCCCACCTCAGATCATGATCTCTGTCCAACTTTAGTCTTGCATCTGCTTCTAGCTCTTCTTGTAGTGCCACCATGAGATTGTGATGGTGTGGTGTTCCTGCTTCTGAGCCCTCTGTTCTGTTTGTCAGCTCAGGAACTTGACCTTCTGCCTGCCCCTGACTACAATGACACATGTCTTTTCATTATCTGTACAAAATGCCAGTAGGATTAGATTGGGAAAGGAACAAATACCTGCCAACCACTTACAGTTTCCTCACAGCTTTATGTGTTTGCCTTCCAGCCAGTGGTCTGAACTCAGATGCTTCAGCTTGGCCAGGAGGCTCATATCAGCAAAGAAAAGAGAACCCACAAAAAAGTTTTAAAAGTGCAAATGCACACATGTGCACACATACATGAATCTACCCACCAGACCAAGATATACATGATATGAGTCTCACTGAAGCTGTACTGGGTCCAAAAGTCCAGGAAAACATACTAGTGAAGATGCATTGGAAAGGATACACCATTAATTAAATGATTGGTAAGTTTGGCCAAACAATAAACTGGTTGAGGAGTTAAGCCTTATGTTTCCAAAAGGTCTCATGCACAAATCCCATCATGCATTTCCCAAGCATCTGCATTTGTGTCTGTAAAGGTTGTCTCATTTACATGAAACAGAAGCATTCCATGCCCTTGGAGCAGCCATGGATTTTCCAAGACTTCCACAATAATGACAAAGCCAGGGCATTCTTCTGTACACTGCACAGCAAAACAGCCCAGTCCATAAAAACTCCAGGAAGGACTGAAAACTGAAGCTGAGCAAAGGGGTAGCAGCTAGCTTTGAGTATGAGCACCCAGCCTTGCCTGAGGAATGCCGACTGCACAGGTGCAAAAGCAGGACAGTTAATGTGTGCATCTTAATAGTTTATGGGTTGAAAGAGTGGGAGTGCTTAGCCCACAATATTGTGAGCAGTTTAAACTTGCATTATGAGCCCATTACTAATGAGCGTTTATTAGTATTTATTAATAAAAATTAATAAATAATTAATTTATTATTTATAAATAATAAATTTATTTACTATACTGAAACATACATTTACTGCATTTATTTACTATACCGAAATGTACATTGGTATTGATATACTTTACCAGCTGAATATAATGGCTTTGATAAGTTTGATATACCTTCTGGCACTGGGACTTCTAGCAACACTATACTGTATGTATTGACTTTCTCTACATTATGGACAATGTTATTGTTCCCATCCAGAACCAACTCCATTGTCTGGGAGCCCTCAGTGAGAAGCCCTCTGGTGGCCCTTCTCACTAAGTGCTGCTGCTCCTTCTCCCCTGTAGAAAGAGGGGGAGAGAGGCGGCTCTCCATGCCAAATTGCTCACCGACTTGCTTGCCCTCTCCCTCTGTACAGCGGCAGCAGCTTCTGCTGTTCCCACTTAGGCAGATAGGCAAGGATCTGCAATGGTGCCAGCTGTTCTCTCCCTCTGTGCAAGACAACGGTCCTCTTCCAAAGGCATCTATGTGCCAAGGATAGGGGGTCCATCAGAGTGGGACCAATCCTCAGCATTCAGAGAGGAAGGGTAAGGGGAAAGGGATGCTGCTCCTCAACAACAGCAGGTCAAAGTTTAGAGAAGTTCATCCCAACATACTTTAGGCCTTGACAGACAGCTACCCACAGATGTCAATCTCTGATGATACCGGTACTGCCCTTCTCTTCTTTACATTGTTCTAATTCTTGTGCACTGAATAGTTCTTACTTCTTTTCTGGCTGGAGTTGTTGTTCGCACTGAATTGTATCATCACAGGAAGCATACACCTGTTGTTTTAGATGGGAACTAGACCTGTACCAATGGCAGAAGCTAGTGTTGCTTGCAGAAGCAAAGATCAAGAATCAAGAATTCACAGCTAGATATAAAAAACATGGTTTCAAGATCTGGGACAGCTTATGTCATTCACCATGGACTTTCTGGAGTAGACAAGACACAATGTGGAACAATATGCACGGTCCTGACCCAGCACTCTCCTGACTCAACTTCAGAATACCTACCAGTAAGGGCACAGTCCTCTTAGCAAGGGGGGGGGGTTAGGAAGCCTGCCCCCCTAAATTTTCTCTCTCTCCTCTAATTGTTTTTACAATCAAATAATTAAATTATGGAAATTTTAGAAAACCAACAGGAAAGCCTTTGGTTTTCTTCTTAAAGGTACAGGTGCTATTCAGATGCTATTATTTTGGGATGGTGTTGCAGTGGAATCTGCTCAGCTATTCCTAATAGTACATGCAACTGATGCTATACCCAAGTTGAAGGAATATTTTGATTTGCATGAACAGTTGTACATATTTTTTGATAAGGGACGCGTTGCTCAGATTTATAAAAGGAGTTCTTTAAAATGCCTCATGCTTCAATGATGGACTGGACACTTGGATTCAGTAATGATTACACATTCAGGTGAAGAATTAATTCTTTCCACATGCAAATTAATCAGTGTATCTTCTTCCCCAAGTAAAAACTGAACTATAGGATTGCTCAATCAGATCATTAGTCTCCCCCCCCCTTTCCTACTGAAATTATGCTAAAAGTACTGGGATATCTTAAACCTGTAACACCACTGCTACAGCAGAAGAATCTAGATATTGAAGCAACATTTAAACTTATTGCATTGGGAGGCAGTTGCAAGAAATACAAAAACATAATGTTCTCAATAACACTTTTGAAGCAGCCAAGAAAGCATGTGAATCTGCTGACCATGAAGCAGCATCAAAACATCTTCATAAATTCCCTTGGACTTCAGGAAAGCTCATTTTAATAATCTCAGTCAGACCATTGATAAGATAAGTAGGATTCTATGGCAGAAAAATCCAACAGGAAGAGGAGTTCAAGAAGTGGTGATGCTTATCAAATTTGCAGATGACACAAAACTGGGTGGAATAGCTAATACCTTAGAAGACCAAAACAACATTCAAAATGATCTTGATAGGTTAGAAGAGTGGGCAAAAAATAAGAGAATGACATTTAACAGACAGAAGGACAAACTCCTTCATTTAGGAAAAAGAAATTAAATGCACATGTATAAGACAAAGGATACCTAACTTGGCAATAGTGTCTGTAAAAAGGGTGTTATAATTGTAGTCAATCACAAACTGACTATGAGCCCAATGCAATTTTAGGTTGCATCAATAGAAGTATAGTTTCAAAATCACAGGAAGTGATAATTCCATTCTATGCTGCACCAGGCAGACCTCTCCTTGAATACTGTGTCCAGTATTCTAGACACCACACTTTAAAAAGGATACAGATAAATTGGAACCAGTTCAGAGAAAGGCAACAGAGATGATCAAGGACTATAAATTAAGTTTTACAAGGAAAGATTGAAGGAACTGGGTATGTTTAGCCTTGAGAAGAGAAGACTGAGGGGGATATGACAGCACTTTTCAAATACATAAAGGGTTGTCACACAAAAGAGAGCTGCAACCTGTTTTCTGTCATCCAAGACTGTAGGACATGAAATGGGCTCAACTTACAGGAAGTCAAATTTTGGTTGAACATGGGGAGAAAGTTCCTAATGGTCCGAGCAGTGAGACAATAGAACCAACTGCCTAGGGAGGTGGTGGGTCTCTGTCACTTGAGATATTCAAGCAAGGACTGGTGGACAGCTATCTGAGGGATGCTTTGGATTCCTGCACTGAGCAGCTGATTGGACTTGATGGCCTAAATAGCCCCTTCCAACTCTATGATGAGAATCCTCCTGTTGTAGGTTACTCTTGATTTTTCCCCCTTAATTGTTAATTGATGGCAAGAACCATAACAATTGTTGAAGTTGCTTAGTGAGTATTTTTGAATGTACATAAATTGCAGTATGGCCACAAAAATAAGGGTTAAATAAAAAAAGTTCACAATTTTGTCTTTAAAAGGCCTGAAGACCAGATTAACTACCCCCAGTACTTTTTGGGCACCCCCCCAACTTTTGGTTGGTGATGGGCCTGTAAGGGTATGAGTCAGTCCTTGTCATTCCTCAGCAGCCTCTCCCTTGCCCCCCTTGTTAGCCACCATGAGTTTCAACTCTATTCCCAGCGGTATAGATGTGGGGTGGAACATTTTCTGGAGCTTTATTTTCGTGTAAAAGTTTCCATTTCATAAGTTCATTAGTATCAATGAATGGATACCAATTGCAAGTACAATATTGGGAAACTTGGTAGTTTCAAAGTTGTATATGAGTAGCTGCCATCACATCATACACAGTCCTTTGGGTTGCTAACATTCATTAGTGTGTCAACATTCATTAGTGTATCATGAGTTTTCAGCACCTTTGTTTTTGTCTTGAATTTAACAATGTATGGGAAGTACATGCTATTGTCTTTAAACTTTTATAAGTATTCCAGTAAAAGGTCTACATAATATAACATTCAAATTAATTAAGTGTGCTTTAATTTTCCCACTCAAACATTTTAGGTCAAATACTTGTGTATTGGGACAAAAAAATTGTTAACATGCAATTCCTTTTATTTTTTTTTTAGCTTTGTTGTTTACTAAATTCAAGTAAAATAAACAATCTAAATTAGATCATCCTCTAGGACATTACAAAATTTTATGATGCAAACTGAAAAGCATCCCTCTGCAAATTGCCCTAATTTGCGCAGGGTAATCAACATAAGAAAATTTTGAATTGGAAGATTCCTTAGAATTTTCCCTATGCAAATTACCATAATTTGCATAGGAAAACTGTCCAATTCAAAACTTTCTGGAAAACCCACATCACTAGCTGCTAGTTTATCTTATTTATTTCCCACACATGAGAAACCACTACAAAAATAAGAGCAATATGTTTCAGGCCATAGTGAAAAGTTAGTTAAGGGAGCTTGTACACAGCACTCACTATGTATTCCTGTATACATTTATGTGAAATAGTAAGTAGCTGCATTCTAAAATATTCTTCTGAAATAGCCATTTGAGCAGAGGGCCGGGGGCCGGGGGATCATTCATTTTTGTAGTTTAAGGACATAATATGATAAAATTGCAGCGGGGTTGTTTATTAAGTTTTCCTCCCAAGAGAAGTACAATTGTAGCAACAGGTGTACTGGTGTGACAACAAGGCCAATTATTTACTTGTGAAACATGTGAATGATTTTTGAAATGCAGATATGCATGCTAACAAGAAGAAGAGTTCTGAAGTGATGGAACACACTCAGCAGCGGCCATTGGTCCATTGAAAGTCATTACCTTATTTACCACAATTTTCTTATTGTGGACACCAAAGTAGCAACCCTTTTTAGTATGGATGCAAAATTGGTTTCCATGGTAAAAGCCATACCCTCCCCCCCAACACACACACACACACACACACACACACACACACGAGATAACAAATTATATCTCACAACAAGACTACTGAATCATTAAGTTCATTTCAACTGTCATGTTTTCAACAGCCTTTGACTTTTTTTTTTATAAAAAGATAACAGATTAGAGTTCTGAAAGTAACAAACACCACTTGCTGCCAGATACCCCAATGTTCGGTACTTTTTCTCCTCTCCCCCCCCCCCCCAGCAGTAGTAAATTGCATGGAACTGTCTTAATAGAGAATTTACTTATATGAATGAAATTTAACCCTATAGAATGCTTATTGTCTGAATCTAATCTTCTGAATGCATGTTTTAATTCTTTTCAGAAAATACTCCTGGGTTAAGCAACTGTGCCTTTAATCTCCAAATCCCCTTAATCCTTTAAAGTGTTATGCTTGCCTTCAGGATGCTCAGTGCTCAATGTTAAAAGATCCCTTCAAGTGTCAAGGTTGCATGTTTGAAGGTGCATACTCAGCCATACATTCAGGTAAAAGGGATACTTGGTTAACACACTACTACCACCACAGTTGAGTTAGAACTCAATAACCCCACAAATCTTGGGAAATGCTAATATTTTAAAAAAATATTTACAGTTCCTGACAAAACATTTTCAGAAGAATGATGGTGTAAAAAAAAAAAAAACTAATCAGGGGTAGGCAGGCAGAAAGTAGATCTTCCAATGTTTTGGACTTCCAACTCCCAGCATTCCTGACTGATGGCCATGCTGGCAAGAGGGGCCTCTGGGAGCTGAAATGTAAAATATCTGGAGATCTACTTTTTTCTCCCCATCCTTGGTCTAGATGAATAAAACTTTTATTTAAATGTTTTGAATAGTCTGCCATTCTAATTATGTGACCAAAGGGAAAATAAAGCTGTATTTTAATAACACAAGTAGCTTAATCTACTGGAGAAGACAGGCATTTATTTATTTATTTATTTATTTGTTATTTTATTTACTAATAATATTACTAGGCTGCCTTTCTCAGCAGTAAAGTTTTCCTAAGCAAATGAAACCATTCTCTGCTCTAATGTGCACAAGGCCTTCCCCTGTCTTATTCACTTTAAATGAGTTGGTAGCTCCACGTGTGAATCCAATCACATACTTCAAATTGCTCCATTGAAGTTCACAGTGTATCCAGTGCATGCAAGAGCTCTGCGTTAGTGACATCTTTCAGGAGCAATGTATTTCACTGCATGATACTGCTGTTTTTCAGCTACCTCCAGTCACTGCTACTTGATGGTATCCTACCTACAACATGGAAACATAAGCATATGCTTTCCTAATTGTTTGCTTTACCTTCAGCATTTGTTGCCACAGGTGAATTTTTGAGTTCATAATGCATAGTCTACACATCAGCAAAGAAACTATCAATATATAAATGCATGTTTAGGGATGTACGAAAGTCACTTACCTTTTCGAAGGGTGACATTTGCGGTAGGGGGGAGGCGCTCCGTCCCTCCCCCCAAAATTCTCTCCAGCTGGCTCCGCGGAGATTCCGCGGACCCACTGGCCGGGGTCACCCGCAGCCAGACATCTGGCCGCTGGGCAGCCTGCAGGGACTCAAACGGCGGCTGCCGTAGCTGCCACCATTTGCATCCCTGTATTTGCCATCATAGGCTACGTAAATATTTATGTAGCCTATCACGACAAAACAACAACAACAGCAGCAAATGCAAATGGCGGCGGCTACGGCGGCCGCCATTTGGGTTCCCTTTTTTTTTTGCCGTGATAGGTTATGTAAATATTTACGTAGCCTATTATGGCCAAAAAAAAAAAAGGGGGAATGCAAATGGCAGCCACTACGCCATTTGCGCCCCTCTCTTTTGCCGTAATAGCCTACGTAAATATTTACGTAGGCTATCACGGCCAAAAAAAAAAAAAAGGAACGCAAATGGCATCCCTGCGTTAACTGTGATGGGCTACGTAAGTATTTACTTATGAAAGCTACATAGTCTAAATTTTTTCATTTACTGATTTGTCAAATGCATGGGCAGCATCCTACCAATCTATGGCAAAGTCTCATTTCAGTGAAGGAAGATACTTTATCACTTGACTGATACAAATAGTCATGCTTAGGGATGTCAGAGAATTTCGCCATGAATCTCAGGGAGGCCGAATGCCAGTGCATTCGGCCCCCTGAAATTGGTGGCGAAACGGTCTGCCCTCTGCCCCCCCAGGACGGGACTTACCTTAGGTGAATCCTCCTCCGGCGGTGGTTCAGCGGCTGCAGCGGCCGGTCTTCCGACCGCCTGCCGCCGCCGCCGCCATTTCCAGTAAAACAACAACAACAAAATGTGATAGACTACGTAAAGATTTACGTAGCCTATCATGGCTAGATTTTTAAAAAATACCGTGATAGGCTACGTAAATGTTTATGTAGCCTATCACGGCTGAGTAAAAAAAACAAAAGCCGCCATTTGCATTCCTTATTTTGGCATGTCTAGTCTACGTAAACATTTACGTAGACTACGGCAAAAATAAGGGGAATGCAAATAGCGTAGATGCTATGCTAATTGCCTTCCCCTTATTTTCGCCGTAGTCTATGTAAATGTTTACGTAGACTAGACGAGCCAAAATAAGGAACGCAAATGGTGGCACCCATGGGCACTTTTTTTTTTTGTTTTTACGTAAACATTTATGTAGCCTATCACGGCTGACTGCAGGGACGCAAACGGCGGCGGCTACAGCCCCCGCCATTTGTGGGCCCAGCCGGCCAGGATTCAGGGGTGGAGGGACGGAGCGCCTCCCCCTCCCCGTCCAGAATTTCGGGGGGGAGGGACGGAGCGCCTCCCCCCCACCGCGAATCAAATTTCGTTAAAGGTAAGTGAGTTTCGTACATCCCTAGATGCTAAACATCCTCTGGACAGACTATTGCAAGTTTTACAATCAATAGTCGTCCTCACAAACTCTTTGAATAGATAGTTGCTACTTTCAAAATATGCACAAACTAAAAAGACAATGGAGGTGTCCTTGATATTCACTATTTGAATACTCCAAACAAGATTATATATATGTATTGATTCTGTGTCTCTGCTGGCCATCAATGTCAATTCGTGAACTCTGCCCTCTGAGATCTGAAGTTTTATATGTACAAGACATGAATTCATCCTTGTGCAGGGCATGGTTAATCATGTAGAGGTTGTTTTCCTTTGCAATAGGATGTATGCTTGCCACCTCCAAGGAAAATAACACTGCCTGACAGCTGGTTTCTTATTGCTGGAATTGGATTTCTCACTACTAATCCAGTGGCAAGAATTAATAAACTGTGGCTCCAGGTTTGGTTAATCTTCTTACTCTTCCACACCTAATTCAAAAGTCCTGAGGTTATGTTTTATGAGTATGTTTGACAAGCTCATTATTTAAACATATATTGTCAAAGGTGAGGATACCCAGGTAGGTAATATATCTATTTGTTTAAGCCAATAGGTCATTACCAAGGTTAGGTTATATAGAAACAGACTTTCAGGACTTCTCAGTTTAAAAGAGAAGTTACAGCTATTTTATTCCTCTCTTTAATGGAGAAATAATAAATGTGGCATAGCAGAATGTTGTAGTGACCTTGTCTGTACTCAAATAACTGACTTTGCATTGACCTTGCCTGTGCTGGTGTATCCAGTAAGAGTAAGAGTGAGAGTAAAGTGCAAAACCCTTTATTTAAAAGCATAAATAGCCAAGGGTTGCATCCAATGCTGCTCTTGCGTGGGCAGCCCAGGCATGTCAATGGTCACACACTAGGGATGTCAGAGAATTCCGCCACGGATCCGAAATCCATGGGAGAATGAAGCCCCCACCCCCCCACCCTGCAAAAGGCACGCGAAACGGAGCACTTACCTGCTGCCGTTTGAGCTGCTTTGCGAATTTTCACTTCTTCATTATAGCCGTGATAAGCTACGTAAATAATTACATAGCCTATCACGTCTAACGCAGGGACACCACTTGCGTCCCTGCGGAGACTGTGATAGGTTACGTAAATATTTACGTAGCCTATCATGGCAAAAGACAGGCTATGGCCGCCACTATTTGCATCCCTGTGCAGCCCAGCCGCCGGATGTCCGGCTGTGGGTGGCCCCAGCCGGCGACTCCGTGGAGTCGCTGCAAAGCGGACCTGGTCGGGGAGAATTTTGGGGGGAGGGACAGAGCGCCTCCCCCCCACTGCAAATGTCACCCTTTGAAAAGGTAAGTGACTTTCGTACATCCCTACCACACACATGCCATCCCGGTGTGCCTGGGCCACCGACAGAAGGGCAGTGTTGGATCCAACCCCAAGTTAGCAGGAATGCCTAGAACTAAGCTGACTCCAATGCTGCTTCCTATTTCCATTATAGGCTGCCTCCCTTCAGTTGGGAATAATCCCAGCCCTCTTAAAAGGTACAATGCCTATGAAATCACCACGTTTATCCTGCCCTTAAGAAACATGAATAGTCCTACAACCCAGCACTACATAACATAATCCTTAGTCCAAGAAGGTGGTCATCTTACATGGGCAGGCCATCTTTCAGGTTCACTTTCTAGTTGGTCAGGACCAGCTGCTGGCATAGTCTCCAGCATGGCTGAGAAAGTCCTCTAACACAAAATGAGTGTATCTCCCATTTCAGCAGTCTAATGGAGCAAGATAAAAAACATTCCACACGCATCCATCAGAACATTTATAAGGTCCTCTTCTTTCAAGAACTTTACGAAACGATATGAATCTCTGTTCTCCCTTTCATAAAATCTCAGGTTTCCTAACTCAAACAAAAGAGTTGCATTCAAATCTCTGTTCCTTAGTACCACAATATCTGTCAGTAGTCTTAGATTTCATTAGGGATGTTGGAGAAACCTGCAGCAGATTCAAATGGGTTCAGATTTCTATGAATCTGTCCCATGGATTCCACAGCAGACTGTTTTTCCCCCCAAGTCACACAAATTCTGTGGACTAGTTTTTTACTTTCTGGAACTGGATGCAAATTTAGTCATACAAAAATATGGGGAGGGGGGAACCACTGACCAAAAATGTGCATTTTCACCCATAGGCGGAAGTGTGAAAATGCAGATTTGGGGGGGTACACATTTTTCACTTTTTACACTTTTGGAAAGATTTGTGTAAATTCACATTAACTTCAGTGAACCTTGGGATAGTTGATGGACACATTGAACTACAAAAATGGTTAACTGGGGAGGAAAGAACACCAGCTCCAACTGTGTTGAATCTCCAGAATGAGAGAAAGTTAGACCAGGTATGTGTTTTGAATACAATATGATGGAGAAGATGTTGAAGAGAAACAAAGGAAATCCAGGGATGTATGGATTTTTAAAATGCATTCCATGTGCGTTTCGTGGATTGTCAGGCGTCTTTCGTTCTGTCATCCACTCATTGACAGAACTGAAGTTTTTGTAGGGCAATTTTGTTCTACTTGCGCTAATGTTCTATAATGGTGATGCACATGTTGCTGCTGTCTTATCATGTAACTGAGAACAGATGATTTTATAGCTGCTTCCATTTGGAAGTCCATTGCTAGCCACCAGTCCAATACAGATCTCTCAATTTCTGTTTAGTTCTAACAATCCCTTGATAGAAGTCATGTGTGAAATGTATAAATGTAGACTGCAATTCCTCTAGCACAAGTAACCAGTGCCCTCCTTGTAACACATAAAAAGGTAAAAGGTAAAGGTATCCCCAACCAGTCGTGTCTGACTCTAGGGTGCGGTGCTCATTGCCGTTTCTAAGCCGAAGAGCCAGCGCTGTCCAAAGACGCTTCCGTGGTCATGTGGCCGGCGTGACTGGACACCGAGGTGCACGGAACGCTGTTACCTTTCCCGCTGAGGCGGTACCTATTTATCTACTTGCAATTTCTTGCTTTCGAACTGCTAGGTTGGCAGAAATTGTAACACATATCCATCTTGTAAAAAGAATTCATCACATATTCTAAAATAAGGCAATGAAATGGGCTCAAAGTTTTTCTTATTATTAGACCATCTTCCAGTCAAAAACTCCCATAAGTTTTGTTGAATTGGACATGCTAAACATGTGGCTAGGAATTGCTCTTGTGTAACTTCAGTAAGTGCACAAGTAATAATTGCAACTACTTCAACACTTTCCAATGAATTCTCAGATGATAGCAAAGGCAGGTGAGCCGAATGATCAGGTGTCACATTTTGACTCCCTAGTCTATACTCCATTTCATATGGAAATAGTTTTGCCAACTATCTAGCAATATGATTTCCTACTCATCCCACTCCCTTTATAATTAACAATGTTGCCAAAGGCCTATGATCAGTATGTAATTTAAATACATGGCCATAGATACATCCTCCACTTTTCTGTAGCCCAAACACAAGCAAGAACATCTTTTTCAATAGTTGAATATTTCCTTTCAGCCTCAGTAAGTGTTCTTGATGCAAATGCAACAGTCCTGTCAACCTTATCCTCATGGAACTACGTAAGTACTGCTCCCACTCCATAACCGGAAGCATCTATTGTCACAATGATAGGTAATACAGGATTAAACGATCAACCCTTTCATCTTCTCAAAGCTAGCTTGTGCAGCTGCTGTCCAAATCCAACTTGATGTTTGACCTAACAGTTCCTGTAGGGGCTCAAAAGGGATGCATAGTTTGGAATACATTTGCATACTAAGAGGTAAAGCCAAAATGGGAATGTAAGCTTTGTACATCACTTGGAGAAGATTCCTCTACATGATCAGGCTCAGGTTTCAATCCCTGTGGTGAAATGGTATGTCCCAGAAAGGAACATTCAGTGTGTCTAAATTTGCATTTATCCAGATGAAGCTTCAAGCCTGCTGCACAAATACAGACTGCAAATTACTTTCATGTTCCTCAAGAATATTCCCAAACACAATTGTATCATACAGATAACATTGGACCCCCTTCTGCATCTTAAGAATTATTGACAGCATTTTTGAAAGGCTCTAGGTCCTGATGCAAGCCCATGGGGACACATTTAAAACAGAATAATCTGTTATGTGTAATAAATGCTGTAAGGTCTCTTCTACCTTCACGCAACATAACTTGATGGTATACACTCTGCAAATTAAGAGTAGAAAATATCCCTCTTCCCTGAAGTTCTGCAAAAACTTTTGCTATATGTAGAAGAGGACCATTATCAATCATCACCATAGCCTTATTTGGCTCTCTCAAGCCTACACAAAGATGAATGCCACGGTTTTTCTTCCTTGTCACCACTGAGACCCATTCAGGTGAATCAGCCTCACTAGCATCCTGTTGTATTAATTTCTTAATCTCTTCAGCAACACAATCTCTAAGTGCAAATGCTTAGCTTCTGGAACCGTAATGTCTGGTGTACAGGTATCATTCAGTTTTTAAACTTTATGAACAAATCCATATGCACAACCACATTTCCCCTCATTCCGGTGCTTCAATACCGTTGGAGCTGGTGTCTGAGCTACAAAAGTGCTTAACTAGGGAGGACGAATGTGTCAGTCTGAAGGTTCAAGTGCAGTGAATGCATCCCTCCCAAGGATAGGATTACCATCAGGGACAATGTAAAACTCTGCAGATGCACAACATGAGTCAAAAGTTACTTTTGCAGGTAAACATCCACATACAGGAATTTGGTTCTTCAGGTAACACACCAACTCTGTTTTTGGTTCCATGAGTACATTGCCAAAGTAAGGCAAACAAAATGATTCAGGTAATATAAGAAATGCAGAGCCAGTATCCAGCATTAATTCAAAGTCTTTGATACCCCTACAACTGTGGCAAAAATGTTAACAGTACACATACTTTTTCTACCGTATGTGGGACTAATCCTGTCCACACTGAAAATAATAACATCTGGTACTATAACTAACTTGTACTTGCTGGTGAGGCTGGTTACTACGATGACATACTTTAGCAAAATGTTCCGTTTTTTAACAATAATTCTGCTAAACCATCCTAGCAGGACATCCTGCATAACTTGCATGATGCTGTGAAGACCCACAACAAAAACAGAGTTCAATTAGACTTTGACTTTGTTGACTTGATTATTTATGACCAGCTTTATGAACACTTTTTGAGTAAATATTCCCATATAGGAGGCAGAGATGGTTTGTCAATTAGCTGGTCTCTAATAATCTCATCCACAGTATCTCCAAAGTTACATAAACTCATTAAGTCTCTCAGGAATGTCAGAGGATTCCACCACGGATCTCAGTGAGGCCGAATGCCAGTGCATTTACCACCACCCCGAAATCCAGGGCAGAACGAAGCCCCCCACCCAGCGAAAGGCACGCGAAATGGAACACTTACCTGGTGCCGTTCTTGCTGTTTTGTGAATGGCGGCAGCCTCTGCAGCTGCCATTTGCTTCCCCATTTTTGCCGTGATAGGCTACGTAAGTATTTAAGTATTTATGTAGCCTATCACGGCTAACGCAGGGATGCCATTTGCATCCCTGCGGAGGCCGTGATAGGCTATGTAAATATTTACGTAGCCTATCACAGCAAAAAAAAGGGACCACAAATGGCGGCCGGGTGCATTCGCAGGCATGTGGAGCCTGCAGATGCAAATGGCGGCGGCTACGGTGGCTGCCATTTGCACCCCTGTCTTTCACCATGATAGGCGATGAAAATATTTATGTAGCCTATCACGGCGAAAGACAGGGGCGCAAATGGCAGCCACCATAGCTGCCGCCATTTGCATCTGCAGGCTCCGCATGCCTGCGAATGCACCTGGCTGGCGGCTCCATGGAGTTGCTGCAGAATGGAGCCGGTCAGTTTAGGATTTCAGGGGGAGGAGCAGAGTGCCTCCCCTGTACCACGAATCACCCCTTCAAAAAGGTAAGTGACTTTCGCACACCCCTACTCTCAAAGCAGCACAATACTGTAATGTAGGTTCCCCTGGTTTCTGTTTAGGCTGGGAAAATGTGTAGCAGTGAGCTACCACATTCACTTTTGGTACAAAAAGGTTCTTTAAAGCAAGGGATGCAGTCTCGCATTAATCATGAACAAGGGGGAGGATGTAGAATATGTGTTGTCCTTCAGCTCCCAAACAGTGGATAAGTAATGCATATTCCCTTGCTTGAAAGAGCTCCTTATTATTAACTGAAAATATGCGATTTTCAAATATCCAGATCCAAACAGGAGATACCATTGAAGGCTTACCCAGGCTTTGAAGAAAAGGTGCAGGTCAGGTCAGTGATAGAAGAGACATTCTTCATCACCAAAATGTTGTATCCAGTAAAAGAGGCAGAGTACAAAACATTTTATTTAAAAATAGAAATAACCAAGCTAGGAGAACTAGCAGCTATGCCTAGAGCTAAGCTGACTCCATTGCTACTTCCTGTTTCCTTTTATACTCTGCCTCCCTTCAGCTGGGTATAATCCCAGCAGTCTTAAAGATACAAAATCATGGCAGCTGGTGCCATAGATTTCTGCATCCCCCATCCCACTGTATTTGTGCATCCCCGATCCCACCCCACTCTGTAGTTCAGCAATTACAGGGGTTACATATGGCTTAAACAAGATTTGCACTGCTATAAAATATGTTTTCTTTATAGTATTAGCCAGCACAAGCTGCCTAATAAAAAGTAGTATTTACCTAGACCAACAGATTTGAAACCTGAGACAAAAACACTTATTGGGATTATCTACAGAGCAGTGTTATCCATTAACTGGGAACTTGCTTAAGGTGATCAATGGAGGCTGCAGAAAGGTAACCATAGCATTAGCTTTCTAATTGATCAAGTGAAATCCTGACAAGCATTTGCAATCATTCCAGTCAGAAATGTTTTAAAAGGAATTTGTGCTTGTATATAGTTTTTAAAATTACAGTTGATATGATGTTATTACAGAAGGTGATGTGAGCAGTGCCCAGACAGTGAACAAAGAATCAGATTGATTTAAACTTTGTCAAGACAAAATTGTTTGAGAGGATTTCAGGCTGGCAGGGCATTAATGCTCCCACATCAGCAAACTATCCCACAAATACCATTTTCCATGTGGAATACGTTGCCTAGTTTTTTGGGCACCACAATAACAGAGATTTTGACAAGCCAGGTTTCAGTTTAAGAGGATAAGTACAGATATAATACATAGTTTACAATACAAATTATAAAAAGTTGAAGTAAGTTTTCTTGTATGGCTGAACAGGAATGTAATGCTCTAAATGCTGGGAAAAGATATTAGATGATTCAATGACAATTCTCTAAATATGTGAATCTCAGAACATTACCTACCTGAGTCAAAAATCTATCTGCCCAATGTACCTTTTCTCCTGAACCCAAAATATCGCAGCACTTATGCCCTATGAGGATAACAATGACAAAATAATATATATAAAAAACCTGTCTGTATCAGTAAAGCCTATGCATGCAGCTGGTCATGTGGAGACTCTCAGTGTAGACATCCATGCCAATGCGCTAACATCCAGGGATGGGATCAGTGCCATGAATGATATCAGGATTGGGGCCAGCAGTGCAGCTGGCGAATGAGTGAATAGGGCTCATGTTATACTGAAATCAGTAGAAGTGTTTCATTGCAATACAGTTACCAGGGGTAAAAAAGCAGTGGGGTAGTAAAAAAATGATTTATTAATCCAATAAGTTTTGAACCCTTAGATATGGTCCTTCATCAGGGAAACTGTAAATGACCAAGTTTTCCAATTAGATCATGCTCATTCTCCAGTAGGGATGTCAGAGAATTCCGCCACGAACTCCAGTGAGGCCGGATTCCTTAGAATCCGGCCCCCTGGAATCCGTGGCGGAATGGCCTCCCCCCCACCACCCCACGGAATCCCCCAGGATGGAGGTTACATGGTCGCGGATGCGGATGCGGCTGCTCCGGCGGCAGTTCCAGCTGGTATCCTGGCCGCTGCTGGGTTGCTGCAGCTGGAAATGGCGGCTGTCATAGCGGCTGCCATTTGTGTTGCTGCCTTTACCGTGATAGGCTACGTAAATATGTAGCCTATCACAGCCTGGCAGAACGCAAATGGCGGCCGCTACAGCTGCGGATGGCCCTGGCTGGTGGCTCCATGGAGCTGCCATGGAGTGGAGCAGGCCAGGGAGGATTCCGGGGGGAGGGACGGAGTGCCTCCCCCCCACCGTGAATCATACCTGCAAAAAGGTAAGTGACGTTCGTACATCCCTACTCAAAATACAGATTTTTCAAATGACATTTTGATCCTTTTTTGAGCCAAGAACTGTGTCACAGAAGTGTAAAATCATAAATCAATGGATAGCTACATTCTGATCTGCACATTAGATTGGAAGTTGCAAATCAGTTCAATTCATATTGGAATCCACAACAATCAAATTCTCCAAGCATCCCTATGGTTAAAATGAGGGTCTGATAATGGAATTCTTCCATCTGGTATCCTTTGTGCTTTATCATATACTGTTTAAAATAATGTATCAACATAATCTGATATAAATGAGATGCCACAAACAGGTACACCCACCCACCCCCATTTGTGCTTTCCCAACTATATATTTCCCAAATGAACTAATTTCAGAAACACCACACATATAATGTGACCAGAAACACATCTGCTATTTTTTTTTTCCTGTCTAAATATATATGACTGAAGATGTTGGGCTATACCCTAAAAATCCTTTTAGGTTTTTGGCAAATCCCTTCCTTCTGAGTAGTTTTGACCTCATTTTTATCTACAGTTTTCCTTCTTATCCAAGAGACCCATGACACTTAAGTGAATGCTGGCTTACGTTCTCTAAAGAGTCAAATACAAATCTACTTTGGTATCTCAGGAGAAGAATAATAAACCTAACAGCTACGTACTGAATGAATTAAAGCCTTGGCTGTCATCCCCAAGCAGATTTCCTGTACTTCAGCATTCTATGAGCACCTCGCATTGGTACAGCAAATTACCTGTACAGCAACTTGTGAGTGATGGGGCGGGGGGTAAAGAGATGAGACACAGATATATAGTATAAAACTTGGGTCATGTTTATTTAAAGATCTGCGAAGGGGAAGACTTGAGCGGGCAACTAACCTATGCCAGCAACTAGCCAGGCAGTGTATCTGGTGAGCCAATCTGTACCTGTTGAGTGGTGTCTGTGTGATCACCACCCCTCAGGACTACTCCGTTTCGGGTTGGGAGGCCTTCCTATGTCACCCCCTCCAAGGGCCCCCAAACTCCAAGTAGGTAAGGTGAGTTAGCCTCAGACATAATCCTTATCTTCCAACTGGGCCACAAAGCCCTGAGTGGGAAGTCTCGGGCATTAGCTATCACTGAAATGGTGCCTCAGAATGCTTACCAATACTGACCCCACTGAAGGTGCCTGCACATACCTGCCAATAAATGTGACCTAATCAGATAAACCTAACAACCAAAATTGAACCCAATTAACCTATGAACCAAACTCGCCAACCCCACTTACAGTGTGCAGTAGGCAAAAAGACCCATTGCCCCAGCCAATCAGACAATGAGCCAAAAATTCCTACTTGGCCCCCAAAAGAAAGACCAGCAGAACCCACACTACATAAAAGGAGGGAGGGATCTGTGCTTCAAAGAGGCCAAGGTGAGGGCCCTTACAGGCTAATATTGCCCTGTAAACTCCTCTCTCAGTCAGTGGCTCCAGCATAGAGACACCAATGGCATTCCTGTCTGTCTCTCCCCCCCACCCCCCAGGCAACGTCCTCCCCACACCTAAGCAAGCCAGGCATGGGGTAAGGTATTTACAGCAATATTAACAACAATCTCTAGTAGCCAACACACAATTAACTACACTAGGGTCAAAAATAGTAAGGATGAATCCCACCCACCCCCTTGCTGCAATATCACCAGTAGGGATGGCAGAGAATTCTGCCACGGATTTCATTGAGGCCGAATACACTGGCATTTGGCCCTGTGAAATCCGTGGCGGAACAGCCTCCCACCCCCCCCACCCCACGGAATCCCCCCGGAATGAAACTTACCTGGGGCTTCGGTGGCGGCGGCTCCGGCGGCTGGTCTTTTGGCTGGCTGCTGTGGTGGCTGCCATTTGCGTCCTGCCAAGCTGCTGTGATAGCCTACATAAGTATTTACATAGCTTATCACGGCAAAGAGCAGGGACGCAAACGGCGGCCGCTACACCGTTTGCGCCACTGCTCTTTGCCATGATAAGCTACGTAAATACTTACATAGCCTATCATGGCAGCCTGGCAGGACGCAAATGGCGGCCGCTACGGCAGCCACCGTTTGCGTCCACAGCAGCCCGGCCACGGCCGGAACTTCGGCTGTGGACGGCCCTGGCTGGCGGCTCCGCAAAGCTGGCCAGGGAGGATTCTGGGGGGAGGGATGGAGCGCCTCCCCCCCCCACCGCAAATCACACCTGCGAAAAGGTAAGTGACTTTTGTACATCCCTAAGTATAACCTAAAATTGGCTTATTCATTGAAATACTAGTGATATAAAACCAAAGATATTGAGAGTTACATTGCGGATAAACAAATATTATGAAGAGGTAACTAACAACAGCTCTCTCATCAGATATGCTGCTTCAACTAGTAAGGCGGAGTGACTTCACTGACTTGCAGAATTAAGGTTTTAATAAACAATTGATGCTAACACTGAAGAGTAAAGTGCTTATTTCACTGTTCATGATATACTATTAAAATATTTTCATGTTATGTAAATATTTTGGCATTTTATAAATACATTGAATGGACTGAATGTAAAACAAACAAAAAACCCTAACTAAGACTATACTGCTTTACTATTCGAGTAGAACGTCCCATTTAATCTATTCTCAACTGGTTTTGTAAAGAAAAAAACCGGAGAGCCTGTTAATGATGGCCTAGGGCTATTTTTATACTATACAGAGTAATGAAGTTGATATTATGTCAAGGTCTAAATGTTACCCTTTCTGTGTTGCTTAACAACTAGATCTCTATTATGTATGCATATTAGTACTTGCAGGGACTGCTTAAAAACTTGTGATCACTGAAACTTCTAGCATATATGTTTGCTTTAATCTGCTCCTGAATTGTCATGTGCCTGACTGTTAGCTTTCCATGATTACATGCAAATAGACTGTGCACATGATGTTTCCTTTGGACTAACTTCAACTGTTCCAGGCTTGGCATCTCAACTCAGCAGGCAAATTACTACTCAACAAGGCCAACTGCATCCTGATAACTTCCTAGTGGACACACCAGCCCTGATTCACAATGGTGCTCCTAGCATCTTGCCAGACTTACTGCCATCTACCCTTGACATCTTTCTTCAGTGTCAGGGTCAGATTTATTACCACGACGTTCACACATGGGAACTTACTACAGGACACATACCACCAGGGCCTCCCTTCAGAGATTCAGGAGATCGCAGACGCAGATGCAGCTCAGAAACTGGCAACTTGCTGGTTATATCAGGCCAAATGGACCCACTGTGTGGGCAATGCTGCATGACAGGGGTTTTGAGCCAGGATGTGCCTGTTGCAGGACATTGGGAGATTTTTTGCTGTTGCTAAAAGTGAGAGGCCTTGTTTTATCCTCCATTAATGTGTCCCTTGCAGCTGTTTCTGTCCTTCATCCCCAAGTTGATAGTTTCTCAGTTTTCTCTCATCCATTGGTTAAGATGTTTCTTAATGGTTTCTGAAATACTTACCCACCTATTGCTGAACTGATTCTATCATGGTCACGGAGCTTCTCCACTGTATTGTCTCAGTCAACATCAAGGCCATTTGAACTGCTGGCTATAGCCTTAGCCCGCTGATGCTCAAGGTGATGCAGCATTCCTGGTTACTGTCTCCTCAGCTCACCAAGGCAATGAGCTCTCTGTTCTCCAGGTGTATCCCCCCCCCCCGTACCTCACATGGCATAGGAAAAAGGTTGTGCTTCAGCCTTCCTGCCAAAAGTTGTTTCCTCCTTTCACTTGAGTCAGGACATCATTCTCCCAGCTTTCTTTCAGCAGCCTTCTACACCAGTCAAAATGTTTCTTTACACCTTGGGTAGTCTGTTATCACTGCTCAAAGTGTGGTTTTCCCATTTCACTGAAGCACTTTGCCAAATGGGTGACCTCCACTCTGGTACAAAATGGCCAAGCTACCTGACAAGATTTGTCCAGTCCCAGTAAGCCCTGCAGCTTCTGAACCAAAGTCTGCTGTAAAATCCTGTACAGCCACGGGAAGTTAGCAGCCATGGGAGCCTTGTCTTCCCAACTTCTCAGCTAATTACCGGAAAAAGTAGGGGCGAACTGCTCTACTGGTATCTGATAAGATAACCAGTAGAGTGGCTTATCTTACCATTCAGAGCAGCTGTGAAGTGAACTCTGGCCTTGAGTTTGAGTTCTGTTTTATTAACTGAGAAATCTTTTATGGGAACCAAGCACGAGGGAAGGAGGGCAGTTTGGGGAATGTCTCAGCTCGCAGCATCAGCTTGAGAGGGCAGAGCAAAAATGCCCTGTTTTAATGTAGTGCTTGCTGATGGGTCGAGATTCTCGTCAGTGCAGAATAACTAATAAAGGGCTAGCAGCCACACCCCTGCTGATAAGGTAATGCACACATAAGACAACCTTGCTGGTGTCAATGTCTTTTATTACCTAGAATTCTTCTTCCTCATCTGCAATGCTCTTTCTTTGCTGAACACTTTCTGTCTGGTCTGCTCCTGCTTCCAGAGAATCTTGTAACATGAAACTCCAAACTGGCAACTGATGCTGCCCAAGGAAATTGGGAGTTTGTCTGAGTCCCTGCCAGGCAACAGCTATCTGGTTCCCTGCCTATTACACTGTCTGCCTGGACTTTCCATCAGTTGGACCACCAAAACACACTATCTCCTGGAGTTATCATCCACTGGACCATTGTCTGTTGAACCTTCTATTGTTAAAACCTGATCTTCTATTAACTCTTTCCTAATTGGTATCAGTAGTGTCATTGCTCACACATCACACACAAACACACATACACTTTGGGGTTACTGAAATGTTACAAGGCATTTCTTTGTGCTGCCGATTCTGACCTTTATTAATTCATATTCAATCTTCACTGATCTGTCAAACATGGCACATTGTCACACTGAGATTTTGCAGGAAGCATAGTTTATGAAGCATCTCCTGAGTCTGTCCGCTAGTAGAAAACAATGTCACTTTTTATAAATTTTTGGCATTCTGTCAGCCTCAGATAATTAGGGTGCAATCCTATGGCCAGTCTAGGGATGGGCGAAAGTCTCGAAGCTTGTTCTCGAAGCTTGCTTCGCGGTGGGGGGGAGGTGCTTCGGTTCTCCCCCCGAAGTTCAGACGAGGGGGGGAGGCGCCCCGCCTCGCCCAGCCGAAATTCAGGCCGGGGGGGAGGCGCCCCATCCCTCGCCGGCGAAATTCAGGCCGGGTAGAAGTGCCCTGTCTACCCGGCTGCGAAAAAAAAGTAAAAAAAACAAAAACAATTTAGATTTCCAAAGTCAGCCATGATAGGCTATGTAAATCGTCATGTAGGCTATCATGGATGACTTTGGGAAAAAAAAAAAAAGTGCGTATGCAAATGGCGGCTCCCATGGGGACCGCCATTTGCATTCCTTATTTTGGCACGTCTAGTCTACGTAAATATTTACGCAGACTATGGCGAAAATAAGGGCAACGCAAATAGCGTTCCCGTATTTTCGCCGTAGTCTACATAAATGTTTACGTAGACTAGACTTGCCAAAATAAGGAACGCAAATGGCGCCCATGGGCCGCTGCCATTTGCGTACGCGCTTCCCCCCCCCAAAGTCAGCCGTGATAGGCTACGTGACTATTTACGTAGCCTATCACGGCTGACTTTGGAAATCTAGCCGTGATAGGCTACGTAAATTGTTATGTAGCCTATCACAGGTGTGTGTTGTTGTTTTTTACCGCACTTTTTTTTTTGCAATGGCAGCGGCGGCAGCCGGTCAGGAGACCAGCCGCCACCCCCGCCGAACTGCCGCCGAACTGCCGCTGGGACCCGCCGCCGAGAGGGACATTTGGCCACGGTAAGCCCCATCCCGGGGGGGGGGGCAGCAGAGAATTTCCCCACCAATTTCTGGGGGCCGAATGCGTTGGCATTCGGCCCCCTGAAGATTCGGGGAGAAATTCTCTGCCATCCCTAATGGCCACTAGTCAGCAGCTAGATGGCCATAGGATTGGTCAGTTGCTGGGAACCGACCTCGGAGACCAGACCATACTCCAAGGTTGGTTCCTGGAGAACCAACCTCCACCCCCTCCCGCGCTGCCTCATAGGCAGTGCAGATCAGCCCCGCACTTGGAAGAGCAGTGTGGAGGGGGAAAACAGGGCGTTCCCAGGGGTGGGGCAGGGCAGTCAGAAGTGCTGGTACGACACTTCCTATGTGTCGTCTGGTTGCCCCTTCCTGTGCTCCGAGGTCCTGTGGTTAGACAGCCGAAATCAGCTGTCTAGCCGTGAAAGCAGGGCGGCGGAAGCGTGGTGGAGATCTGCTCCTTACCGCTTCTTCTGCCCTGTACTAGATAAGCAGTCGCCCCTGGGATCGGAGGTGACCATTGATCCAGATAAGATTGCTCCCTTAGAAATTTAATTCTAAGGGTTTACTTGAAAAACTGCTTCAGGAATAGCTTGACTATTTAAACAAACTGGTTTTGAAGGGCAAATTTCCTTGTTACGCATTCTCCATGGGAAGTGTATCTCTGGCTGAGGCAGAAAAGCACTTTTCAGCTACAGTAGTTTAAAGGGATCAGCCAGTGAATGTGTATGTCGTTTGGTTTTTTTTACAAATGTTGTATGCAGCTTTCATTAAAAGAAATGAGCCCATCTTAGTACATAAAGATGTTGATTGTAACTTCTAGAACTGCATGTCTCCTTGCTAGGAATGGTATGGAATAATTGCATATCTCCTTGATAAGAATGGAATAGGGCTAGTCCTTTGTCCTTTTGATTCTGTTGTAGTCCTGAAAAAGAAGCATAAAAGGTGGCCTTTCATTCTAAGAATGAATGTTTGAGATACTGGCAATATGCAAGTGTATTTGCTTTTAAGAACTGCATGTATTAAAAGCCAGGTGCTTAATCAATAGCAAAAAGATCTTTAGTCATTGGACAGTCCAAGGTGGGACATGCAGACACTAATTTTTAATGCTAGAGAGCCTTTACAGATATCCTACCCCCCATGTGTACACACTGAGGGGGAGTTGGGTCTGGGATCATAAGCCCTTCTCCAGCATCACCACACCTACAGGCCCTGCCACTCACATACATGTACATGCATATGCATGATAGCTGAAAAGGTGATGTGGTGATGTGATTTTAGAATTGTTTTATTCATTTTTTAAAAATTCTCTCTTTTCCATCTATCATTTTATACTATATAAAGGCTATTAATTCCTTTAGTAATTTTCTATCCTTGTCCATACATTATTCTCCCATATACTGAGTTAACGAATATAGTTAGAGCTTTCTTTTGCAGTAAATGAAAATATTTAACCTTGTAGACTGAAATATGCCATCGTAAACTTTCAATGATCTCCATTGCCTGTGTCAAAGCATCATGAATTATAAAAGAAAATAAGCCTGATCACTCAGTCTAACAGTTGTTCACACAGTGAATGTGAAGAAGCTTTGTAAACAATCACATGTTTGGGACACTCAGTGTTTCTATTGCTGTTGTCATCTTCAGTAACAAGACAAATACAGGGAGGTGTGAATGGGAACGAATGGTTTTTACTTGCAGGGAAGGCCATGGATGGGGGTGGGCGGGTGGGAGAATAGTTTGCGCGAAGACTCCAATCAAGGTTTCAGTTCCATGAACAAAGGGGAAATATTAACATCAGGGCAGAAGAAGATGCAGTGTTGAAACAGTTTTATGGCAGCCTGGGAAATCCTTGAGAGGTATCGAACGAGGCACTGGATGGCTGTAGCTGCATGTGATTGAAGGGCAGTACTAACAACTCTCAGGAAGTGGTCATGATGAATTAAAGCAACTAAAAGTCTCTTAAGTAATGATTCGCCCATCTTTGGGGGGAAATTGGAGTATAAGAATACCCAGCATTCCAGAGACTGGGGGTTGGGGGAGCACAGTAGGACTTTGGATCAGACGTGTGCATGCTCTCCACCCTTATCCAACAACTTCACGATGCCAATTGCTTGGCAAGCAGGCACTGTGTGTGTAAGCATGAGTGAATAGATACAGGGATAGTGTCTGTTACATTTGATTACTTGCTTTGGGTTTTGGGGGCTGTATTGCAAAGACATCTGTCAGGCTTTATAGCCATGTGTTAGGGGCTGTATATCCATTGGAATACCTACTGGGGTGGGGCAGGGTGGGGTTGGAAATTCACAGGGAAATTCTAAATTCTATCTCCACAAGCTCAGAATCATTCCTGACAATGACCTGGCTGGTAATCTGTATATCTATCTAGGCAGTAAAGAGAGCAACAACATGTGCAGCTGCAGTGTGCAAACAGGGACTGAAATCCAGCACAGCCACCTGTTGCAGGGCGGGGAAGAGGCATTTTCCACCAATTCCCCTTTTCCCTCGTAGCTCCCTGTGCTCCCCCTCCACCCCCCCACACAAAGCTGCTCCAAAGGTCCAGGGCGCTTTCGAGAAAAATATGGGGGTGGCACTGGGGGCTGCAGAGGGAAAGGGGGCCAGCAAAGATACCTCCACCCAGCCCTGTAGCCAAGGTGGGGCAAATCGGTGCACACATTACCCCCCCCCCCGCCGCCCGCCTAGGCTGCACTGGCCACCCCCTGTTATTGTTTTTTTTGGTTGGGAAAATTGTCTTTTGAATTTGTGACCTGACAAGACAATGACCCCCTTCATGGATCACTGCCTTGTTGTGGCGAAGGGGCTTGCGTAACTCAGTGAAGCCATAAGCTATGCCGTGCAGGGCCACCCAAGATGGACAGGTCATGGCAGAGAGTTCTGACAAAATGTGGTCCACTGGAGAAGGAAATGGCAACCCACTCCAGTATTCTTGCCAAGAAAACCCCATGGAACATACCACAAGGCTAAAAGATATGACGCCAGAAGATGAGCCCCTCAGGTCGGAAGGTGTCCAATATACTACTGGGGAAGAGCAGAGGGTATTTCCAAGTAGTGCCAGAAAGAGTGAAGTGGCTGAGCCAAACCCGAAAGGACACACAGCTGTGGATGTGTCTGGTGGTGAAAAGAAAATCCGATGCTGTAAAGAACAATATTGTTTAGGAACCTGGAATGTCAGATCAATGAATCAAGGTAAGCTGGAGGTGGTCAAACATGAGATGGCAAGATTGAACATCGACTTCTTGGGAATCAGTGAACTAAAATGGACAGGCATGGGCGAATTTAATTCAGGTGACCATCATATCTTCTACTGTGGGCAAGAATCCCTTAGAAGAAATGGAGTAGCACTCATAGTCAACAAAAGGGTGGGAAAAGCAGTACTGGGCTACAATCTTAAAAACGATAGAATGATCTCAATACGAATCCAAGGCAAACCATTCAACATCACAGTAATTCAAGTCTATGCCTCAACCACTGAGGCCGAAAAAGCTGAGGTTGATCGGTTCTATGAAGACCTACAACACCTTCTAGAACTAACACCAAAAAAAGATGTCCTCTTCATCATAGGGGATTGGAATGCTAAAGTAGGAAGTCAAGAAATCACTGGAATAACAGGCAGGCATGGCCTTGGTGCACAAAATGAAGCAGGACAAAAGCTAACAGAGTTTTGCCAAGAGAACACACTGATCATAGCAAACACTCTTTTCCAACAGCACAAGAGACGACTTTACACATGGACATCACCAGATGGTCAATATCGATATCAGATTGATTCTGTCCCTTGCAGCCAAAGATGGAGAAGCTCTATACAGTCAGTAAAAACAAGACCTGGAGCTGACTGTGGCTCAGATCATGAGCTTCTTGTTGCAAAATTTCAGCTTAAATTGAAGAACGTAGGGAAAACCACTAAACCATTCAGGTATGACCTAAATCATATCCCTTATGAATATACAGTGCAGGTGACGAATAGATTTAAGGGATTAGACCTGATAGACAGAGTGCCTGAGGAACTATGGATGGAGGTCCATAACATTGTTCAGGAGGCAGCAACTCAATCCATCCCAAAGAAAAAGAAATGCAAGAAAGCAAAGTGGCTGTCTGATGAGGCTTTACAAGTAGCTGAAGAAAGAAGGGAAGCGAAAAGCAAGGGAGAAAGGGGAAGATATATCCAACTGAATGCAGAGTTCCAGAGAATAGCAAGGAGAGACAAGAAGGCCTTCTTAAATGAACAATGCAAAGAAATTGAGGAAAACAACAGAATGGGAAAGACTAGAGATCTCTTCAAGAAAATTGGAGATCTCAAGGGAACGTTTTGTGCAAAGACGGGCATGATAAAGGACAAAGAAGGCAGGGACCTAACAGAAGCAGATGAGATTAAGAAGAGGTGGCAGGAATACACAGAAGAACTATACAGGAAAGATCTGAATGTCCCTGATAGCCATGATAGTGCGGTCACTGAACTTGAGCCGGACATCCTAGAGAGTGAAGTCAAGTGGGCCTTAGGAAGCATTAGTAACAACAAAGCTAGCGGAGATGACAGTATTCCAGCTGAGCTATTTAAAATCCTAAAAGATGATGCTGTTAAAGTGCTGCATTCAATATGCCAACAAATTTGGAACACTCAACAATGGCCGCAAGACTGGAAAAGGTCAGTTTACATTCCAATTCCAAAGAAGGGCAATGCCAAAGAGTGTTCAAACTACCGCACAACTGCGCTCATTTCACATGCCAGCAAGGTGATGCTCAAAATCCTACAAGCTAGGCTTCAGCAGTATGCGAACCGAGAACTACCGGAAGTACAAGCTGGGTTTAGAAGAGGCAGAGGAACTAGAGATCAAATCGCCAACGTTCGCTGGATCATGGAGAAAGCAAGAGAATTCCCAAAAAAGTCTATTTCTGCTTCATTGACTACGCTAAAGCCTTTGATTGTGTGGATCACAACAAACTGTGGCAAATTCTTAAAGTGATGGGAGTACCAGACCACCTTACCTGTCTCCTGAGAAACCTGTACGAGGGTCAAGAAGCAACAGTAAGAACCAGACATGGAACAACTGAGTGGTTCAAAATTGGGAATGAATCACAGGTCGGAATTAAGATTGCCGGGAGAATTATCAACAACCTCCGATATGCAGACGATACCACCCTAATGGCAGAAAGTGAAGAGAATCTAAAGAGCCTCTTGTTGAGGGTGAAAGAGGAGAGTGCAAAAGCTGGTTTGAAACTCAACATTAAAAAAACTAAGATCATGGCATCTGGCCCCATCACTTCCTGGCATATAGAAGGGGAAGAAATGGAAGCAGTGACAGATTTTACTTTCTTGGGCTCCAAGATCACCGCAGACGGTGACTGTAGCCATGAAATTCAAAGACGCTTGCTCCTTGGGAGGAAAGCTATGGCATACCTAGACAGCATAGTAAGAAGCAGAGCCAGAGACATCACCTTGCTGACAAAGGTCCGTCTAATCAAAGCTATGGTTTTCCCAGTAGTAATGTATGGCTGTGAGAGCTGGACTATAAGGAAGGCTGAGTGCTGAAGAATTGATGCTTTCGAACTGTGGTGCTGGAGAAGACTCTTACGAGTCCCCTGGACTGCAAGGAGGTCAAATCAGTCCATCCTAAAGGAAATCAACCCTGAGTGCTCATTGGAAGGACAGATAATGAAGCTGAAGCTCAAATATTTTGGCCACCTAATGCGAAGAGAAAACTCTCTGGAAAAGACCCTGATGCTGGGAAAGACTGAAGGCAAAAGGAGCAGGGGATGGCAGAGGATGAGATGGCTAGATAGCATCACCGATGCAATGAATATTAACTTGAGCACACTCCGGGAGAGAGCGCAGGACAGGAAGGCCTGGCATGCTATGGTCCATGGGGTCACGAAGAGTCGGACACGACTGAATGACTGAACAACAACAACAACAAATGCACATGAAGGAGAGAAGCACATGACAGACAGAAGGGTGAAACTTCAGCTACCTTGTCACCCACTTCAAGCTGAAAGAAGGCACATACATTTTCCAGGGAATCTGACAACCCTATTGAACAGAGTCACTTGGAAACATTTGTCCCAATACTTTGTTTTGCATCAAGCCCAGTCAAAATTGCTGAACATAAATTAATCAATACAGAATCTGTCCTTAGCAATTTGGCTGCTTCCAGGTCCAGCATATTAATAATTTTCTTTGTTGTGCTAGATTGTAATATTCATTCTCTCATTTGCTTACTTATCTCATCTTTTATCCCTGACATGTCTCCCACTTTAACTATGTCTGAGCTTTGTGCCTAACAAATTTGCAAGTCAAGTGTTTCCTCCCATATTTTTTTTTCTTGAATTAGGAAAAATGGGGCTCACACTAATCCATATGTGTCATTCGGCATGTTGTCATCAAATAGTGATTAGGTGCAAACTGTTTAGTTTAATTTGCTTTGAAAAGCTGCGCTTGCACTGATAAAGAGTGGAAGCATTTCAGAGATGAGATATAGGGAACAGATGTTTAGTATAAAATATTGATATCACAGTGGAGAGATAAGCTTGGTATTTAATTTGTCTTAGTATTTCTATTACTGCAAATTTAACAGCTTTTTATCTTGTGGGGTTAATTACAACTTTTTCAAGCAAGAGATCAGATTTCTTTTTCAGCTTTGTCACTTTTAAACTCTTTATATAGTCTCTATTCTACTCACTACCCAGTGAATACATTGGGTCTCAGTGGGATAAGACTTCCTTATTTAAGCTGCAAATGTAATTTTGCAGAAGCTTCTCTGTCAGGTGCTCTGCACCTACACGAGGGCCAAGCTGAGTAAACTACTCAGGACACAGTCAGCATTCACTCACAGGGTCTTTCTCATGGACATAATGGAACAGGGATGTGTAACATTGACAGCCAGTATGAAACCTCTATACTGGCCTGATTATATATAAATACTAGGGGAAGGACAGTCTATCTTGCCTTGTTGTCAGATAAATGGCTTCTGCCTCTAGGACCTTCAGAGTAGTACATTTTGCCTCTTGGTTTGGTAACTGACTGTAGGCCCCTAGATTTGCAAACACAGTTCTGACCTGACCCTGACAGGATCCAATTTTTCTAGGTATATGTTGTAACAATTGAGTTTGATTACTT
This sequence comes from Heloderma suspectum, assembly GCF_057233095.1. NCBI lineage: Eukaryota > Metazoa > Chordata > Lepidosauria > Squamata > Helodermatidae > Heloderma > Heloderma suspectum. Next base: position 239,927,999 of record NC_139459.1, on the reverse strand, counting down.
TGATAGAATCTAATAACTACTGTGGTTGGGCCAAAGTGGTTACAAATAGAGGGATAACTGGGATGGGGGGAGGGGTGGGTGAAAGTTTTTCTCCAGGTTACTTTATTTCAGTGCCACAACCTCTTTTGTGTTGCAGATAGCAGAAGTCTCTATAGTTCTGGCGGCCACCATTACATTTTATTCAGCAGTCCCCTGAAGTGAGGGTTGGAAAAATATTCACTATTTTGTCCTTTCTTTCTCTTTTTCCTTGTTTTTGTAAACTGCTGCATCATTCATTAAACTGAATCTCTAGGGTAGTTTCTTCCTGCAGTTATCTCCCCTTAATTATAAATGATAAATTATAAAGACGATCAGACACGGGCTAGAGCTGTATCTTCAGCCTACCACGTGGCGGTGAAGGCAGCAAAAAAGGAATATTATGCTGCCTCCATCGCGTCTGCAGAGTGCTGCCCCAGGAGGCTGTTCCAAGTGGTCCGGAGCCTGGTCGGTCCTGTGGCTCTGGAACCACTGGAGCATTCTAAGGCCTCCTGTGAGGCTTTGGCAAGGCACTTTGCAGATAAAATTGATCAGATTAGGTGTGTTACTCTGCACACTGTGGATACAGTTAGTGAGCAAGAGGCGGCATGTGGCAAACCGGTTTTGTGGGATCGGTTCCAGCTTCTTCCTCCTGATGAAGTGGACAAGGTGCTTTCATCTGTAAGGCTGACCACCTGCTTACTTGATCCTTGCCCATCTTGGCTCATTATGAGCTGCAGAGAGAGACTGGGTGAAGGGATCAGGGCGGTGGTGAACGCCTCCCTTGAGGAGGGAGTGATGCCAACAGCCCTCAAGGAGGCAGTTGTAAGACCACTCTTAAAGAAGCCCTCCTTGGATCCTCAAGTTCTGAACAACTTTCGCCCAATCTCAAATCTGCCATTTTTGGGCAAGGTGATTGAGCGGGTGGTGGCAGTGCAGTTGAAGGCACACTTGGAAGAAACTGATTATCTAGACCCATTTCAGTCGGGCTTCAGGCCTGGGCATGGGACAGAAACGGCCTTGGTCGCCTTGGTGGATGATATGAGGAGGGCTCTGGATAGGGGTGAATGCTCCTTCCTTGTTCTCCTCGACCTCTCAGCGGCTTTTGATACCGTTGACCACGGTATCCTCCTGGACCGCCTGGAGGGGATGGGCATTGGAGACACTGTATTGCGGTGGTTCCGGTCCTTCTTCTCCGGCAGGTACCAGAGGGTAGCACTGGGACAGGAGGTTTCGGACCCGTGGCCACTTACTTGTGGGGTGCCACAGGGTCCCATCCTCTCCCCGATGCTATTTAACATCTATGTGAAGCCACTGGGGGCTATCATCAGGAGGTTTGGGGTGCAGTGTCATCAATATGTGGATGACACGCAGCTCTACCTCTCATTCAAATCTTCACCAAGGTTGGCCATAGAATCCCTGTCCAAATGTCTGGAGACGGTGAGTGGCTGGATGGGGAGGAATAAGCTGAAGCTGAACCCTGACAAGAACGAGGTACGTTTGGTGGGAGACAAGAGGAGGCTGGGGGATGTTGACCTGGTGTTGAATGGGGTACGGCTACCCTTGAGAGACCAGGTCCGCAGCCTGGGGGTCATTTTGGACTCCCAGCTGTCCATGGAGGCTCAGGTGTCAGCTGTGAGCCGGACAGCGCTGTGTCAACTCCATCTGATACGGCGGCTGCGCCCCTTCCTTCCCGACCATCTGCTCCCATCGGTAGTACATGCCCTGGTCTCCTCTCGTTTAGACTACTGTAATGCGCTCTACGTGGGGTTACCCTTGAAGACGGTTCGGAAGCTGCAGCTGGTACAGAACGCGGCGGCTCGCCTGATTAAAGGCAGCTGACGGCGAGATCACATCACTCCAGTGCTGAAGGAGTTGCACTGGTTACCAGTTGTTTTCTGGGCCAAATTCAAGGTGTTGGTTTTGACCTTTAAAACCCTATATGGTTCCGGCCCAGCCTATCTTAAGGAGCGCCTCCAGCAACACCAGACAGGCCGCTTAACAAGATCAGCCTCAGATGGCCTTCTCTCTGTCCCATCAGCCAGGACAGCTAGACTGGTGGGGACGAGGGAGAGGGCCTTCTCTGTGGTGGCCCCCACTCTGTGGAACTCCCTCCCTAGGGAACTCCATCATGCCCCCTCTTTAATGAGCTTCCGTCGTGCATTAAAAACGTGGTTGTTCAGGCAGGCATTTGGGGTGGGTTAGGGTAGTTTAAAAAAAAAATTATGGTAAAATTTTATTGTTTTAAATTGTTTTATGGGGGTTGTACATCACCCAGAGTGGCTGGGTGACCAGTCAGATGGGCGATTAATAAATTTAATAATAAATAATAAATAAATAAAAATTTATCCAGTTATATCATCTCTCTTTAGGCTTCTTCACACAGAGCTTTTATCCTGCTATTGAGATTGGTTATTTACAGAAGCTTTCAGGTTCTTTAGATGATGTCGTTAACCTACAGGGCATCTCCCGCACTAAATGACCTTTATTCCATTTTTTTAACCAATAGGAAATAATGACCTATAAAATTATAGCGCTTGAGTTCCGCTTGAGTTACCTTGTGAAAAAAGGAAAAGCTTCAATAAGAGGAGCTAAACCACAGCACCATCTTGTTGTTTATTCAGTCAGTTGCTTCCGACTCTTCGTGACTTCATGAACCAGCCCACGCCAGAGCTTCCTGTCAGCCGTCACCACCCCCAGCTCCCCCAAGGTCGAGTCCGTCACCTCCGGAATATCATCCATCCATCTTGCCCTTGGTCAGCCCCTCTTCCTTTTGCCTTCCACTTTCCATAGCATCAGCATCTTCTCCAGGGTATCCTGTCTTCTCATTATGTGGCTAAAGGACTTCAGTTTTGCCTTTAATATCATTCCCTCAAGTGAGCAGTCTGGCTTTATTTCCTGGAGTATGGACTGGTTTGATCTTCTTGCAATCCAAGGCACTCTCAGAATTTTCCTCCAGCACCACAGTTCAAAAACATCTGTGTTCCTTCGCTCAGCCTTCCTTATGGTCCAGCTCCCGCAGCCATAGGTTACTACGGGGAATACCATTGCTTTAACTCTGCGGACCTTTGTTGTCAGTGTGATGTCTCTGATATTAACTATTTTATCAAGATTTGTCATTGCTCTCCTCCCAAGAAGTAAACATCTTCTGATTTCCTGGCTGCAGTCAGCGTCTGCAGTAATCTTTGCACCTAGAAAGACAAAGTCTGTCACTGCTGCCACGTTTTCTCCCTCTATTTGCCAGTTATCAATCAAGCTGGTTGCCAAAAACCCCAATCTTGGGGTTTTTTTAGGTTTAACTGCAATGCAGCTTTTGCACTTTCTTCTTTCACCTTCGTCATAAGTTCCTCAGCTCCTCCTGGCTTTCAACCATCAAAGTGGTATCATCTGATCTGCATATCTGAGATTGTTAATGTTTCTTCCAGCGATTTTAACTCCAGCCTTGGCTTCATCAAGCCCAGCACGTCGCATGATGTGTTCTGTGTACAGGTTGAATAGGTAGGGAGAGAGTATACAACCCTGCCATGCTCCTTTCCCAATCTTAAACCAGTCCGTTGTTCCATGGTCTGTTCTTGCCATTGTTACTTGGTTGTTATACAGATTCCTCAGGAGGCAGACAAGATGACTTGGTATCCCCATACCACCAAAAACTTGCCACTATTTGTTATGATCCACACAGTCAAAAAAACAGAAATAGATGTTTTTCTGAAACTCCTTGGCTTTCTCCATTATCCAGCAAATATTGGCAATTTAGTCTCTAGTTCCTCCTCTGCCTTTTCTAAACCCAGCTTGTACATCTGGCAATTCTTGTTCCATAAATTGCTGGAGTCTACCTTGCAAGATCTTGAGCATTACCTTATTGTAGGGATGTACAAAAGTCACTTACCGCTTCGAAGGGTGACATTTGTGGTGGTGGGGAGGCGCTCCATCCCTCCCCCCGAAATTCTGGCCGGGGGGGAGGCGCTCCATCCCTCCCCCCCGAATCCTGGCCAGCCAGCTCCGCTCCGTAGGGATTCTGCAGAGCCGCCGGCTGGCTCCGCCAGCGGCCGGACATCCGGCTGCTGGCTAGCAGGGATGCAAATGGCGGCGGCCGTAGCCGCCGCTGTTTGCGTCCCTGCAGTCATCCGTGATAGGCTACGTAAATGTTTACGTAGCCTATCACGGCTGATTTAAAAAAAAAACGCACGTACGCAAATGGCGGCGCCCATGGGCACCACCATTTGCGTTCCTTATTTTGGCACATCTTAGTCTACGTGAACATTTACGTAGACTAAGACGGTGAAAATAAGGGGAACGCAAATAGCGTAGATGCCGCCATTTGCGTACGCACTTTTTTTCTTTTTCTTTTAAATCAGCCATGATAGGCTACGTAAATATTTTTTTTAAAATATTTTTAAAAAGTTTTTTAAAAATCTAGCCGTGATAGGCTACGTAAATCTTTACGTAGCCTATCACTTTTTTTGTTGTTGTTTTTGTTAACTGGAAATGGCAGTGGCAGCAGCCAGTCGGAAGACCAGCCGCCGCCGCTGCACCGCCGCCGGAGCCACCGGTGGAGCCGCTGCCGCCAGGAAGATCCGCCCAAGGTAAGTCCCATCCCGGGGGGGCAGGGGGTGGCAGACGATTCCGCCACTGATTTCAGGGGGCCGAATGCACTGGCATTCGGCCTCCCCGAGATCCGTGGTGGAATTCTCTGACATCCCTACCTTACTGGCATGTGAAATAAGTACTACCTGTTATTAGCAATGCTTCTTAAGGCCCATTCAACCTCACTCTTCAGGATGTCTGGCTCTAGCTCACTGACCACACCATCAAATCTATCCCCGATATTATTATCCTTCCTATATAGATCTTCTGTATATTCTTGCCACCTTTTCTTGATCTCTTCTGCTTCTGTTCGGTCCTTGCCATCTTTGTTTTTGATCGTACCCATTTTTGCCTGGAATTTACCTCCGATGTTTCTAATTTTCTGGAAGAGGTCTCTTGTCCTTCCTATTCTATTACCTTCTTCTGCTTCCGCACATTGCTTGTTTAAAAATAATTCCTTATCTCTTTTGGCTAACCTCAGGAATTTTGCATTTAATTGGGCATACCTCCCCCTATCACTGTTGCCTTTTGCTTTCCTTCTTTCTTGGGCTACTTCCAGTGTCTCAGCAGACAGCCATCTTGCCTTCTTGGTTTTCTTTTTCGTTGGGACATTTTTTGTTGGTGCCTCTTGAACAATGTTGTGAACTTCTGTCCATAGTTCTTCCAGGACCCTCTCTACTAAATCTAGTCCCTTAAATCTATTCTTCACCTCCACTGCATATTCATGAGGAATATTAGTAGGGATGGCGGAGAATTTCTCCCCAAAACTTCGGGGGGCCGAGCGCCAACGTGTTCGGCCCCCCGAACAAGTTTCGGGGAGAAATCCTCCGAACCCCCCCGCCCCCCGCACCCCCCCCCCGGGACGGGACTTACCTTCGCCGAATGTCCCTCCCGGCAGCGGGTCTGGCCGGCAGTTCGGCGGGTGTTCGAGCGGGGCGGGAGCGGCAGCCAGTCTTTCGACCGGCTGCCACTGCCACCATTGCAATAAAAGAAAAAAAAAAACGCCCCCTGATAGGCTACGTGACGATTAATGTAGCCTATCATGGCTAGATTTGCAAAGTCAACCGTGATAGGCTACGTCAATCGTCACGTAGCCTATCACGGGTGACTTTAAAAAAAAAAAAAAAAGCATGTACGGATAATGGCGGCCCCCATAGGGAGCCGCCATTCCCGTTCCTTATTTGGTCGCTGTAGTCTACGTAAAGATTTATGTAGACTACGGCGAAAATGAGGGCAACGCTGTTTGCGTTGCCCTTATTTTCGCCGTAGTCTACATAAATCTTTACGTAGACTACAGCGACCAAATAAGGAACGCGAATGGCAGCTCCCTATGGGGGCCGCCATTAGCGTACGCACTTTTTTTTTTTAAAGTCACCCGTGATAGGCTACGTGACGATTGACGTAGCCTATCACGGCTGACTTTGCAAATCTAGACGTGATAGGCTACGTTAATCGTCACATAGCCTATCAGGGGGCGTTTTTTTTTTTTTTTTAACTTTCGAGTTCGTGGCCGGGCGAGGTGGGAAGCCTCCCCCCCGGCCTGAATTTCGGCCGGGGCGAGGCGGGAAGCCTCCCCCCTGGCCTGAATTTCGGCCGGGGCGAGGCGGGAAGCCTCCCCCCCTGGCCTGAACTTCGTGGGGGGAGCAGCGAAGCGCCTCCCCCCCTCTGCGAACAAGCTTCGGCAAAAGGTAAGGGACTTTCGTCCACCCCTAAATATTAGTGAGCTCATATCTAACTGCTTTGTGGGTCTTCCGTATTCTCTTTAGTCTGATTCTAAATTGTGCAGTAAGAAGTTCGTGATCTGAACTACAATCAGCTCCAGGTCTTGTTTTTACCGACTGCATAGATGTCCGCCACCTTTGGCTACGAAGGATGTGTTCAATCTGATTTTGGTGTCGACCGTCTGGTGAAGTCCATGTATAAAGTCGTCTCTTAGGTTGTTGGAAGAGAGTGTTTGTTATGCACAGTGAGTTGTCTTGGCAAAATTCTATCAGCCTATGTCTTGCTTCATTTTTTTCTCCCAGACCATGCTTGCCTGTAATTCCAGGTGTCGTTTGACTACCCACCTTAGCATTTCAGTCTCCTGTAATGAAAATAACATCTCTTTTTGGCGTATTATCCAGTAGGTGCTGCAGATCCTCATAGAACTGATCTACTTCTGCTTCTTCAGCATCTGTGGTTGGGGCGTATATTTGGATCACTGTGATGTTAAATGGCTTACCCTGAACAGCGCCATCTAGTGACTATATAATAAAACATATGGAAGATTCAGATAAGGGGAAAAAGGGAAGGGGAAAGGAAGCACACGTAAAGGGAGTCTGTAGTGATCCTGCATTTAAAACTGAAGCAGAAAGCCCCAATTTCAACGCGGGATTTTAGGCTGGTGTAGAGATGCTCTTAGTCTCCCTGAATCAGTGGTATGCAGAGATGGTACAGCCACTGAGAGAATGAGACTGATTTCCCAGAACAGCATGCATTTGCAGGTTCTGGGAAACCAGAGGCTGAGAAAGGGAAGAGGAGGGTCCCTCCTGTGGTCTGTGGTCGTTTCCTTGCCATATGTGAAGGAACAGACAAAGGGTTTCAGAAAAGCTCAGGGAGAAAAATGCCCTTTGATCTGTTTGGATTTCAGCACCTCCTGCTGGAAAAGAAGCTGCATAACACCAGATGTTCAGTATGACCAAGCCATAGAAGCAAAGGAACTATATATTTTAAACAGAAGACTTTGACTCTGGAAAAATATAAAAAAATAAAAAGGTGAGAAGTTTTAAAAAGTAGCTTCCACTCCTGGGGAAATGGGAAATAAGCTGAGCCTGCAGCTGACATGAACAAAATCTTGTTCTTCCTCATTTGAAATGCCAAAGGAGTAACAAAGGAAGAAGGCTACTCTCACACAAGCAAAACAGAAGTGTGGATTTTGTTGCAAAATGCTAGCAACATGCCATCTCCCCTGAGAGAATGTTATCTTCACTCTGTGATATGAGTTCAAACTTCAAAGCATGTTTATGTGCTTCTACATTAAATGGAAGAGATTCACCTCACTGTCCAAAAGTGAATCTCAGTTTATGCTAGACTTGCATGCTACACCATCACAGATTGCTTTCAACTATCAAAAAAGAAAAAGAAAAACAAAGAATCCTTGCTATTCACATAAGAGAGAGTAAAGCACAACATCATTGAAGGTGAAAAGAAGGAAAGAAAAAAGGAAAATTACCAAACTCTCTGAAATGTTGCAATCAGTGGGCATTTTCTGTCAATGTCAGTGGTCATTCTAAAATATCAGTAAACTTTTAAATTATTCTAGATAATCTACATGTCACTGCCTTTGATACCATCAAAGGCAGTGACATGCACAAAGGTTTGCACAATGTATATTTAGCATACTATAGACTACAGAATTTTTTTTAAAAAAAGTTAATTCACTCACTAGTAGTATAAAACTAAGACAATGATAACCTAAAGAAAAGGAACTTCCACAAAAGAAATGCAATCAGACAACGAAAGAGGAAAAATAAGGATTTGGGGTAGCATATCACTATTTCCCAGCCTATGTCCAGGCTCCCCCCTGCTACTACATTATTATGAATGGAGAGCAACTAATAGGGGTGTACGAACCCCACTCAACCCCGCTTGGGGGTCTGCAGGGGGGGAGGCGATCTGTCCCTCCCCCCGGAATCCTCCCTGGCCGGTTCTGCTCTGTGGCAAGTGTAGCAGATGCCATTTGCATCCCTGCTCTGTTTGTGATAGGCTACACAAAGATTTACATAACCTATCACAGCAAAGAGCAGGGACACAAATGGTGTAGCGGATGCCATTTGCGTCCCTGCTCTTTGCCGTGATAGGCTATGTAAAGATTTATGTAGCCTATCACAAACAGAGCAGGGATGCAAATGGCGTAGCGGACCCCTTTTGCATTCGCAGACCGGCTGTGGCTGCGGACTCAGCAGATGGCCCCAGACCCAGCTGGCAGCAGGTAGGGTCCGTCCGCGTCGAATTTCACAGGGTGGCGGAGCTAAGGGTCTCGTTCTGCCATGGACTCCCAGGGAGGCAGATTCTAAAGAATCCAGCCTCGTTGGAGTCCATGGCAGAATTCTCTGCCATCCCTAACTAATAGGCTCCCTCTGAGAGCATCCTCCCTCCATTTTGCCACATTCCAGCAAACTGTTGCGGAGTTATTCCTCTCTCCCCTGTTCCCCAATGTGCACACTTTTGCCATGAGAAGTGTCAGGAGCGCCCTAGCGACCTCTTTCAGTAGACTCCAATAGCCAACTCAAGACACATACGAAAGGATTATTTTCAAGGCTTTAATCCTATTACAACTTAATGACTCTTTCAGATGCTAATCACTAGCGACTAAGCAAGGAACAGCAGAGTGGCCTATGCGCCGAGTAGGATCCCCATTTGAAGGGGAGTCACTTGAAGACCCTGAACTTATGGGCTAGGGAGAGATGCTCCCTCTTTCCCTTGGGTCCATGGGAGGCGGCCATTGCTTGCGTGTCAAACGGGCGCTACGCCTCCTTTCCATGCCCTCCATTGCTTGTCGCTTCCCGCGTCTGCGTCGAGCATCTAGCAAGCCCTGTTCCCTCACTTTCTCACTGCTAGGATCACTATCTGTCTCAAGAATGCCGGCAGGAAGAATCTCTGCCAGCTGCTGTGCCTGTGTGGGATGAGCTGGCTCCTCTCCAACAGATTGCTGATCCTTCTCAGAATCAGAACTGCTCTGGGGTTCTATCGGCTCAGTTTCCACCCTGACAAGAAGCCCCAATCCCCAGTTCTCCAGCGCAGCATCTAAAGGACCCCCCCCCCCAGAGAGCAGCCACATGCACAATTTCACCCCATTCTAGCAAACTGTTGTGGAGTTATTGCTTACACACACACACACACACACACACCGCCTTTCTTCTTCTCTGGGCACTTTCTCCCTGCTTGCAATCAATGACAGGCACCCGAGACCTTGCCAGATTGGAGACTTTATATTAGGGGTGAACGAAAGTCACTTACCTTTTCTCGCAGCTTTTTCGCGGTGGGGGGGAGCGCTTCGCTGCTCCCCCCGCGAAGTTCAGGCCGGGGGGGGAGGCTTCCCGCCTCGCCCAGCCGAAATTCAGGCCAGGGGGGGAGGCTTCCTGCCTCGCCCGGCCGAAATTCAGGCCGGGGAGGAGGCTTCCCGCCTCGCCCGGCCGCGAACACGAAAGTAAAAAAAAAAAACGAAACACGTCCCCTGATAGGCTACGTGACGATTCACGTAGCCTATCACGGCTAGATCAGGAAAGTCAGCCGTGATAGGCTATGTGAATCGTCACGTAGCCTATGACGGGTGACTTTAAAAAAAAAAAAAAAAGCGCTCTAACACCGGACGAACCGCCAGCCGGACCTGCCGCCGGGAGGGACATTCAGGGAAGGTAAGTCCCGTCCCGGGGGGGGCGGGGGGCGGGGGGGCGGAGGATTTCTCCCCAAAACTTGTTCGGGGGGCCGAACACGTTGGCGCTCGGCCCCCCGAAGTTTCGGGGAGAAATTCTCCGCCATCCCTACTTTATATAACATCAAAAAAGTGACTTTACACAATATCCGAGATGTGATTTAACACAACAATGGAGAAGCGAAGTAATGCAAACAGCAGAGAAGTGCATCATCATGGAGGCTAATTACTTGCAAAATGGTAGTGCGGGTTGATTTTGAAGGCTGGAAAGGATCAGTGAGGTCACAGCCAGGTGAAAGGTACACCCCGGGCAGGGCTAACATGCTGAAGTAAATGCGGAGGATAGAGGCACACAGCACCAGAAGCATGGAGAACCCAAATTAAAGAAATAAAACAGAGTAAAAGTAGTCTCAGAAAATTCAGCTTTTCTTAGGGATGTACGAAAATCACTTACCTTTCGGGGATTATGCTGATGGTGGGGGGGAGAGGCGTTCCGTCCCTCCCTCTGAAATCCTCACCGGGGGGGGAGGCGCTCCGTTCCTCCCCTCCCCGGAATCCTGGCCAGCCAGCTGTGCTCCACAGCGATTCTACGGAGCCGCTGGCTAGGGATGGGGGAGAATTTCTCCCTGAAACTTCGGGGGACCGAGTGCCAACGCATTCGGTCCTCCGAAGGTTCGGGGAGAAATTCTCCGCCCCCCCGCCCCCCCCGGGATGGGACTTACCTTTCACGAATATCGCTCCCGGCGGCGGGTCCCGGCGGCGGTTCGGCAGGTCTTCGTCAGGGGCGGGGGCAGCAGCCGGTCTTTTGACCGGCTGCTGCCGCTGCCATTACAAGAAAAGTAAAAAACAAACAAACACGCCCCTGTGATAGGCTACGTAACGATTAACGTAGCCTATCACGGCTAGATTTGCAAAGTCAGCCGTGATAGCCTACGTTAATCGTCACGTAGACTATCACGGGTGACTTTAAAAAAAAAAAAAAAGCGCATACGCTAATGGCGGCCCCCATAGGGAGCTGCCATTCGCGTTCCTTATTTGGTCCCTGTAGTCTACGTAAAGATTTACGTAGACTACGGCAAAAATAAGGGCAACTCAAATAGCGTTGCCCTTATTTTCACCGTAGTCTACGTAAATCTTTACGTAGACTACAGGGACCAAATAAGGAATGCAAATGGCGGCTCCCTATGGAGGCCGCCATTTGCGTACGTGCTTTTTTTTTTTCAAAGTCACCCGTGATAGGCTACGTGACGATTAAGGTAGCCTATCATGGCTGACTTTGCAGATCTAGCCGTGATAGGCTACGTAAATCGTTACGTAGCCTATCACAGGGGCGTTTTTTGTTTTTTTTAACTTTTCTTGTAATGGCAGCGGCAGCAGCCGGTTTTATTTCTTTAATTTGGGTTCTCCATGCCTATCACGGGGCTTTTTTTTTTTTCTTTTGATGTTCGCAGCCAGGGAGACAGGGAGCTTCTCCCCGGCCTGAACGTCGGGGGGAGAAGCGAAGCGCCTCCCCCCCACCACGAAGCAAGCTGCAAGACCAGGTAAGTGACTTTCGTACATCCCTACCGCCGGCTGGCTCCGCCAGCGTCTGGACATCCGGCCGCTGGCTAGCAGGGACGCAAATGGCGGCAGCCATAGCCGCCGCCGTTTGCGTCCTTGTAGTCAGCCGTGATAGGCTATGTAAATGTTTACGTAGCCTATCACGGCTGATTTTTTAAAAAACAACAACAACACGCGTACGCAAATGGCGGCGGCCATGGCCGCCGCCATTTGCGTTCCTTATTTTGGCACATCCTGGGGGGGGTGGCGGGCCATTCTGCCACCGATTTTGGGTGGCCGAACGCGCTGGCATTCGGCCTCCCCAAGATCAGTGACGGAACTTTCATACATCCCTAGCTTTTCCACCAGAAATCTCCAAGGTGACTGCAGATTGGCCACAACATCATCTGCCACAAATGACCTCAAAATGCTCCCAATTTGCAGCAAATCCCTCATGAGGGCAGCCCCCGGGAAGCTGATGGTAGGGATAAATGGACAGTCGCCACAATGGAGGGATATAAACAGAGGGATCCCCAAAGGTGTGTACTGGAACCAGTGCTTTTTAACTTGCTCAGAAATGACCTAGGTTCAGTGGTGAGCAATGAGATGGTTAAGTTTGCCAACAACATCAAGCTATTCCAGGTGGTAAAACCAAAAAGGGACAGTGAAGAGTTCCAAAAGTTTCCCTCCAAACTGGGGGAGTGGGCGTTAATCCTGGGATGTCAAGCAGTATAGAAGTAGCTTAAAGAAATAAATTTAATTAAAATGGCAAATGCAAATGGCAAATGTAAGCAAGTGTAAAATGATGCACATTAGGGCAAAAATTCCTAACTACTACTACTACTACTACTACTACTTATTATTATTATTATTATTTATTACATTTCTATACCACCTCATAGTTGAAGCTCTCTGGGCAGTTTATAAAAGTTAAAACATTAAAATACAATATACAAAGTTTAAAAACCATTTCCTTAAAATCATACAGACAATATATACAACATATAACTAAACATATAACTAAAACAACTTTGAACTAAAAACAATTTAAAAATAAAATAAAATCCAACAATACAACAACACAGCTTAAAACAACACAGCTTAAAAACAGTATGCAAAAGTCACATATATGCTGCTGGTGATTGACCAGGAAAGGAATCTAGGGGTTGTGGTGTATAGCCTTTTGAAAGGACTGAGCCAGTGTGTGGTTCTGTGAAAAGGGCAAATTCCATGTTGGGGATCAATAGAAAAAGAACTGATAATAAAACTGCTAATATCATAACGCCTTGATATTAATATATGGTGCAACTGCACTTGGAATGCTTAATTCTCTGGTCACCACACTCAAAAAGGATATTTTTCTTACAGAGACTAACCTCTATGTAAAAATGTTAACATTATTAAAGCCACAATCCTATGGATGTGCAGACAAAAAACAGCAGGGCTGGCTGGGGGATGATGGGAGTTGTAGGACTGTTTTCTGTCTAAACATCCATAGGATTTCATCCCAAGTAGCCATGAACCACTTTTCTCTCCCGCCGCTCCCCAATGTTCCCATAGTAGAAGAGATTGCTAGACTAGAGTAATATAACCAATGGATAAATTAATTGTTTGTTTTCCGTACACCGGTAAAAACAGATATGCAGTGCAACATTTTAGAATATCTTGCTTTAGGATGATAAACTCAGGCAAACTGGAGAATTTGTTTAGTTCATGGTCAATTTGCCGGGGTACATTTTTTTGCGAGAATTTGTGTACCTGTGTGCATGTGCTTTTAAAATAGTCTCAGCTCAACTGAATGTTTTGCTCAATAGGGAAGTGTAAGCATCATTTTGTCTGGGTTCAGTTGGCACAGTTGGTTAACATGCCAAGAGCCCCATTTCTCACAAACAAGCCCTCCCCACAGTCTGCTTTGTGCCCAAGGCATCTATAAATAAATTGAGCTCAGGCTGCCATCCAGCCATTAAGAATCTTATGTTGGAGTAACGGATGGAGATGCATGAAAAATTCTTTTCCTCTAAGCACATGCACTCTGCAACTATGCACTCACTGAACCAGTTGTAAACAAGGAGAAACTGCAGTGATGATCATCAGATGCCCAAAAGAAAAAGGCGGGGGGGGGGGAAACAGGGGCAAGGAATAGCAGAATTTCAGGGGGAGAACTATTTGTGTTGAACACATGCACAGGGTTGGGTTTTGTTTTTGTTTCTGCAAGAGGATTAAAAGCAAACAGAATCCCCTTAAGGATTAACAGTCAACCCTGTTGCAGAGGAAAAAAGGGGTATTTGAGGACAGAGCTCACTCAGTCACTGTCAGTCTGCATGAGATGAACATGGTGCCTGCCAACAAAAAATGTTAGCACAGGATCCCAGCAGGGAAGGTTCAGGAGCTTGCAGAGTGCAAAGAGCTTTTGTTTTTGTCTACAAAAAGAGAGCTTGTCTGCCAGATGGCTTTTTGCAACTGCTCAGGGCTCTCAAATAAATATAAGGAAATATTTTCAAAGTGTAAACACAGCCATGATATAAATACACAGGATTCTTTTTAGCATGTAAATAACTAAAACAATGTTATTTTGGAGGGTGGGAGGAATCACAAAGACATTCCAGACAGTATACCAAAATATTGTTTGCCTGAAGTGACATGTTCACAGCAGTGGATTACGTTATTTCCTCATAAAACTGCTCTGTCACTTTTACCGTGACTGTTACTTTTGGCTGAGAGATAAACATGATACATGGTGGCATAGAAAGAACAACACAAAAAAAGCTATTCCATTGGAAGCAGATGTTGACCCAGAAGCTATAGTTTGGGACTGGATGAAGACACATGCAATCCACACAAAAACACATGGGTTCTTGGAGCAGACTTTTCAAATCCCTATGCTTGCCACGTACCATAAAATTAGCCAAAAATAATTTGCAGACAGGCATGCTTTTATAGAAAGAGGAGCATTTCCGTTCCTGGAAAATCAGAACACAAAGATGGCCCATTCAGATAAATGAGTATAAGTGCAGAAACTGATGTTATGCCTGCCCTGGGAATGCTGCCCAAAATGGCATCCTGTAGTGAGTTCTCTGTCTCATCTCGTAATACTCTTGAATTTTCACCACTTGATGTAGCACCATCTTGTGCTGAGAGCTTATGCACTGCTATCACTCAGTGATATGGAAAAATTCACCTCACTCAGGGCATCCTGAGTACTCAGGGCACCACCACCATGACAGAGTGGAGTATGGTGAATTCTGCCTTGGGGAAACTGAAAACACCTGGTTTCCAGAGTGGCTGGGTATGTATCTGCAGCCACCACGGGCCCTCCAGGAGCAGCACAAACATCCAGCGCACAGGGGAAGAGACTGAACACCACCAGCCTTGTCTCTGTTGGAGCCCTGAGAACTTCACCAGTGAGATAGAGTGGATCATGGGAGAGATCAGCTGCTGCAGGCTGTGAGAAACCTGGCTGCTATTTTCTGAACTCTGTTTTCCTAATGTAGCTGTTGTGGTTCGTAGTGTTTATTAAAGCCTTAATTCATAAGAAAGATTTAGTTTATTGGGCTCTGGTTTACACACTACTGAAAGATAATAACTGATACAGTGTTGCAGTGTTTGCTTTTGCCTATTTTTGTAATGAAACTGAAGTGTTATTATGTTAGTGTTAGTGAAATGAGTAGTTTATGATTGTAATGAGGTCCTGTTATAATGATGTATTGGTATGCTTTTTTGTTGTTGCATTGCTGTTTTGTGAGCCGCTCTGTGTACTTTTGTGGGAAAGCGGCATATAAATTAAATGATGATTTAAATTGTTATATTGTGGTTTTAGTGTGGTATTGTTGTATTGTGGTTTTAATGCTTTTATATTTTAATGTTTTTATATTTTATACTGTTTTACTGTGCTCTTTTTGGTTATAATTTTTGTGAACTGCCCAGAGAGTTTCAGCTATTGGGCAGCTATTGGGCAGTATAGAAATAAATACTTAGATGATGATGATGATGATAATGATGATCCCATGATGAGCATCCCTAAACATTCTGGAAGCAGAGGATATACATTCTGAGGAAGCTGAAGTCGGGGCATAACCACCATAAAGTCACATGAGCCACACAGACACTATTGGTTAAACTGAGGGGTGTCATTCTGCCAGTGCAAAGCTTCCACTGCTTTCAGAAACCATTTTCATCCTCACACAAGTGTCAGTTCCAATATCCTGATTCCTCTTGCACAAGCCGTTTCACAAGCCGTTTCACAAACTTCACTAACGTAGCCATTGCTTGCGCTAGTCATGCCTGTTGTTCTGCTAGTGCAATCGCTAGCAGAACAATGCTACCTCCCGTACCTTTTCCATTAGCCTAACACTGCACGCACAACATTAGGCTAGCCCATAAGGGCTGCACAACTGAAGCTATTCACTAGAAACATTCTCACAGTGATCAGTTTATACCAAATGCCAGTGCCGAGGGATGAGCATAACCATCCAGTTTTGTCCGTGGAGTTTTCTGCCCAAACTCCACAGAAACTAGAATGGCTCCCACAATTCACTCTGGGTATGCTCAGAGGCCTAGCATGGCTGAGCCTTTCTGTGCGTTCTCTGATACAGTTAGGAGTGCAGGTTTTAGATCCACCTTATTGAATCAGATGCTACGAGATGCTGAAGATGAGCAGCCTTTGCATTCCAGACCGGAGGCAGCAAGGGAATGGGGAGGTATTTTTACCCACCCCTTCCTGAATCACAGATCTTCCATCCTGGGACACTTGTATAGTTGTAACTCTGGCAGAGGCAACAAAAAAGTTACTAGAACATAAGAAGAGCCCTGCTGGATCAGACCAAGGGTCCATCTAGTCCAGCATTCTGTTCACACAGTGGCCAACCAGCTGCCTGCAGGAAACGCACAAGCAGACCAAAGCGCAACAGTACCCTCCCTCCCATGTTCCCCAGCAACTGGTGTACACAGGCATACTGCCTCTGATACTGGAGGTAGCATAGAGCCATCAGGACTAGTAGATATTGATAGCTAGGGATGGCAGATAATTTCTCCCCGAAACTTCGGGGGGCTGAGCGCCAATGTGTTCGGCCCCCCGAACAAGTTTCGGGGAGAAATCCTCCGCACCCCCCCGCACCCCCGCCCGGGACGGGACTTACCTTTGCCGAATGTCCCTCCCGGCGGCGGGTCCGGCCGGCGGTTCGGCGGGTGTTCGTGCGGGGCGGGAGCGGCAGCTGGTCTTTCGACTGGCTGCCGCCGCCGCCATTCCAATAAAAGAAAAAAAAAATGCCCCCATGATAGGCTACGTGACGATTAACGTAGCCTATCATGGCTGACTTTGCAGATCTAGCCGTGATAGGCTACGTTAATCATCACGTAGCCTATCACGGGGGCGTTTTTTTTTTTTTAACTTTCGAGTTCGCGGCCGGGCGAGGAAGGAAGCCTCCTCCCCAGCCTGAATTTTGGCCAGGGAAAGGCGGGAAGCCTTCCCCCGGCCTGAATTGCGGCTGGGGCGAGGCGGGAAGCCTCCCCCCCCGGCCTGAATTTCGCGGGGGAAGCAGCGAAGCGCCTCCCCCCCACCGCGAACAAGCTTCGACGACAGGTAAGTGACTTTCGTCCACCCCTATTGATAGCCATCCAAATTGGTAGTCGTCATGACATCTAATGCAGCATATGCAAGGCAATATATCCACAACTCAGTGGGGCTACTAAGAGCCACTTTGTTAAAAAGCTAAAGAAACTGAGTGACAGTGCTTGAAATAAAACACCTGGTGATGAAGTTGTCTTTTTGAAGCCTTCAGTTGAGCTTAATTAAAGGAAAGAGGCACTATGTCTTTGAAACAGTCCAAATCCATTTATATACCTGCTGGAACCTTCAGCACTTAGACTCATGGTGAGCACAGCACCCTAAGCACTTAGGCAAAGTTATTTTAAAAAAACACAACAACCCTAAACAATAGAGAAACTCATGTAGTGAAGTTGTCTGTCTATTAAAGCTTGTTACTCTAAAACAGTTTCAGTGATATTAGCAGTAAGAGAAATGGCCTGAATAACTGATTCAAATTGCTGCCTGATTCCTCTGGACGGAATTGCTACCATCTCTTTTGATTGCTAGAATGTGAAAAACATACACTTTCCATTTTCAGTGGAATTCATTGCCACATTCTACAACTGATAATGTAAACGGGGTATGTCATGAAACTCATAATATTTGATTCAGAAGGCGAAGGGGTGAAATGAGTTGGGTGGGATACAAGGAATATCAGTAATTCGGGGTTTTCTGAAACAAATATGGCATATTTGCAGGTGTAAATAAGTGTCCTGAATAAAGCAATGGTTTCCCAGCTGGTTCAGATTTGTTTTATAAAATGACAGAGAGGAAGCAGCAAGACATTGTACCATTAAACCAGAGGTACGTAACATGGCACCCATAGGCACCAGTGCACCCTCAGACACCTTTCTTGGCACCCACTGAGGTACCCCACCCCCCACTTTTTATTTTTATGTTTTTACTAGCAAAGTTTCTTACTCATGTCAAAGGCAAGTCAGGGCCTCTGGCTGCTCCCATCGTCTTTTCCCATGGATCACCTGAGCCACATGTGGGACTCAAAGACATTTTTAGGAAAAGAAGATGGCAGGTGGCTGTGGCGGGCCAGTGCTTTCCTCTGCAACATGCCCATTTTGTGGTGGTGCCACAAAACTTCTCAAATTTCTAAATGTGCCCACGCGCTCAAAAGGTTTGCCTACTCCTGCATTAAACTATCTGCAGAGAATGGGAATTAGTACTAGTTCAACTTGGTGGATCTGTAACAATTAGCAAGTCTATGATTTGAATGGGAAATGATGGAGAGCAGTGGTTGGGTGAGATATTATGCACAATAACTAGCTGGTTTCTAGTGTGAGGAAATGATGTTGGGATGAAACATCTTTCTAAAAAGTAACATGGATTTTGGGGGCAAGGGAAGAGAATATAGGGAGAGTGTGAAGGTGCATAAACTGCAATGTTGCCTCAAGTTCCTTTGTATGAGAAACAAGAACATGAGAGTGGGTGTGTAGGTTTGGGGGAACCTTCAGCTTTGGAAGCATGTCTGAAGAGTAAGGTTATTTAGGGGCTCCCTCTTATGTGCTAGGTAATGGGACTGGGATATGGAATGGAACAAGAAAATCTCAGCTCCAGGTGTTATGGAATTAGAAAACAAAACCTGGGTAAACCTTGAACCCTCCAAAAAGGTACAAAAAAAGAAAATGGGTGCACAACTCCCAGGTGGGCTTGGAACAAACTCTGGCAAGCTCCAAAAATGAAGTTCACTCTAATTCCAAATAAAATATAAATTACAAGGGGTGGGCCCTTGGACCTTGGAAACATATAGTCTGATCACCTAGATTTCTGGACCTTGGAAACATATAGTCTGATCACCTAGAGAGATGGATGTGACAGTGGGATGTGAACCTGGGAAAACTGGATGGGGCCAGGAAGAAAGTAAGCAAAGGTATGAACTGCTTTATCTCAGCTTTCAGAGTTCCTAATCATGGTCACCCAATCATGGTCAAGGAAACTACAAAGCATGACCCCGTCACATAGTTTTTCAATAAATTGTGCGGGGGGGGATGTTGACTGAACCTCCCTACTAAGATCTCTAAATGTATTCCACCAATGGTTTCTATTTCAAATACATAGTTCAGTCTAACTCTGAACTAAATACATATTTTTAGACTGGATTGCAGACATTGGTACTGCAAAAGCAAATCTGCTCAGTAGCAACCATAAAATGTTCCCACAAAATTGAAATAGGGGACTCTACTGCAAGTGAAAAAGCAGCTGTGGGAGATGGTTTTGGACAGAAACAATGGCTAAAAGATCCTCTCCCCTGCTTTTCAAACACATTTGCAGTCTTCTGATACATTTCAGCAAAAGACAAAAACCAAAACCCACAAGCTGTTGGAAAACCGATCATGCATTTCCTGGCATCGTGTCTAGTTTGTTTGGCCCTCTGTCAGTATTTATAGAACTCAGTCGCAGTGATATGACCACAGGTATCAAGTGTATTCCCCTTCATGGATCACTGCCTTGTTGTGGCGAAGGGGCTTGCGTAACTCAGTGAAGCCATAAGCTATGCCGTGCAGGGCCACCCAAGACGGACAGGTCATGGCAGAGAGTTCTGACAAAATGTGGTCCACTGGAGAAGGAAATGGCAACCCACTCCAGTATTCTTGCCAAGAAAACCCCATGGAAAGTATCACAAGGCTAAAAGAGATGACGCCGGAAGATGAGCCCCTCAGGTCGGAAGGTGTCCAATATGCTACTGGGGAAGAGCAGAGGGTATCTCCAAGTAGCGCCAGAAAGAGTGAAGCGGCTGGGCCAAACCTGAAAGGACACACAGCTGTGGATGTGTCTGGTGGTGAAAAGAAAATCCGATGCTGTAAAGAACAATATTGTTTAGGAACCTGGAATGTCAGATCAATGAATCAAGGTAAGCTGGAGGTGGTCAAGCATGAGATGGCAAGATTGAACATCGACATCTTGGGAATCAGCGAACTAAAATGGACAGGCATGGGCGAATTTAATTCAGGTGACCATCATATCTACTATTGTGGGCAAGAATCCCTTAGAAGAAATGGAGTAGCACTCATAGTCAACAAAAGGGTGGGAAAAGCAGTATTGGGGTACAATCTTAAAAACGATAGAATGATCTCAGTACGAATCCAAGGCAAACCATTCAACATCACAGTAATTCAAGTCTATGCCCCAAGCACTGAGGCCGAAGAAGCTGAGGTTGATCGGTTCTATGAAGACCTACAACACCTTCTAGAACTAACACCAAAAAAAGATGTCCTCTTCATCATAGGGGATTGGAATGCTAAAGTAGGAAGTCAAGAAATCACCGGGATAACAGGCAGGCATGGCCTTGGTGTACAAAATGAAGCAGGACAAAAGCTAATAGAGTTTTGCCAAGAGAACATGCTGATCATAGCAAACACTCTTTTCCAACAGCACAAGAGGCGACTCTACACATGGACGTCACCAGATGGTCAATATCGAAATCAGATTGATTATGTCCTTTGCAGCCAAAGATGGAGAAGCTCCATACAGTCAGTAAAAACAAGACCTGGAGCTGACTGTGGCTCAGATCATGAGCTGCTTCTTGCAAAATTTCGGCTTAAATTGAAGAACGTCGGGAAAACCACTAAACCGTTCAGGTATGACCTAAATCATATCCCTGATGAATATACAGTGGAGGTGAGGAATAGATTTCAGGGATTAGACCTGATAGACAGAGTGCCTGAGGAACTATGGACGGAGGTCCGTAACATTGTTCAGGAGGCAGCAACGAAATCCATCCCAAAGAAAAAGAAATGCAAGAAAGCCAAGTGGCTGTCTGATGAGGCTTTACAAGTAGCTCACGAAAGAAGGGAAGCGAAAAGCAAGGGAGAAAGGGGAAGATATAGCCAACTGAATGCAGAGTTCCAGAGAATAGCAAGGAGAGACAAGAAGGCCTTCTTAAATGAACAATGCAAAGAAATCGAGGAAAACAACAGAATGGGAAAGACTAGAGATCTCTTCAAGAAAATTGGAGATCTCAAGGGAACGTTTTGTGCAAAGACGGGCATGATAAAGGACAAAGAAGGCAGGGACCTAACAGAAGCAGATGAGATTAAGAAGAGGTGGCAAGAATACACAGAAGAACTATACAGGAAAGATCTGAATGTCCCTGACAGCCATGATAGTGCGGTCACTGAACTTGAGCCGGACATCCTCGAGAGTGAAGTCAAGTGGGCCTTAGGAAGCATTACTAACAACAAAGCTAGCGGAGATGACAGTATTCCAGCCGAGCTATTTAAAATCCTAAAAGATGATGCTGTTAAAGTGCTGCATTCAATATGCCAACAAATCTGGAACACTCAACAGTGGCCACAAGACTGGAAAAGGTCAGTTTACATTCCAATTCCAAAGAAGGGCAACGCCAAAGAGTGTTCAAACTACCGCACAATTGCGCTCATTTCACATGCCAGCAAGGTGATGCTCAAAATCCTACAAGCTAGGCTTCAGCAGTATGTGAACCGAGAACTACCAGATCAAATCGCCAACATTCGCTGCATCATGGAGAAAGCAAGAGAATTCCAGAAAAACGTCTATTTCTGCTTCATTGACTACGCTAAAGCCTTTGATTGTGTGGATCACAACAAACTGTGGCAAATTCTGAAAGTGATGGGAGTACCAGACCACCTTACCTGTCTCCTGAGAAACCTGTACAAGGGTCAAGAAGCAACAGTCAGAACCAGACATGGAACAACCGATTGGTTCAAAATTGGGAAAGGGTACGATAAGGCTGCATATTGTCACCCTGCTTATTTAACTTATATGCAGAGTACATCATGAGAAATGCCAGGTTGGATGAATCAGAGGTTGGAATTAAGATTGCTGGGAGAATTATCAACAACCTCCGATATGCAGACGATACCACCCTAATGGCAGAAAACGAAGAGGATCTAAAGAGCCTCTTGTTGAGGGTGAAAGAGGAGAGTGCAAAAGCTGGTTTGAAACTCAACATTAAAAAAACTAAGATCATGGCATCTGGCCCCATCACTTCCTGGCATATAGAAGGGGAAGAAATGGAAGCAGTGACAGATTTTACTTTCTTGGGCTCCAAGATCACCGCAGACGGTGACTGTAGCCATGAAATTAAAAGACGCTTGCTCCTTGGGAGGAAAGCTATGGCAAACCTAGACAGCATAGTAAGAAGCAGAGACATCACCTTGCCGACAAAGGTCCGTCTAATCAAAGCTATGGTTTTCCCAGTAGTAATGTATGGCTGTGAGAGCTGGACTATAAGGAAGGCTGAGCGCCGAAGAATGGATGCTTTCGAACTGTGGTGCTGGAGAAGACTCTTACGAGTCCCCTGGACTGCAAGGAGGTCAAATCAGTCCATCCTAAAGGAAATCAACCCTGACCGCTCATTGGAAGGACAGATAATGAAGCTGAAGCTCCAATATTTTGGCCACCTAATGCGAAGAGAAAACTCCCTGGAAAAGACCCTGATGCTGGGAAAGACTGAAGGCAAAAGGAGAAGGGGACGGCAGAGGATGAGATGGCTAGATAGCATCACGGATGCAATGAATATGAACTTGAGCACACTCCGGGAGAGAGCGCAGGACAGGAAGGCCTGGCGTGCTATGGTCCATGGGGTCACGAAGAGTCGGACACGACTGAACGACTGAACAACAACAACAATCAAGTGTATTCTCACAAGCAAAATATCTTGGCAAGTACAGAGAATTGTATACGTTGCCTTCAGATACTGCTATCTACATAATATTTACGCTCTGAGATTTTGACAACCTGCATCTTAGTCTGCTTCATCATGAAACCCACTGTTGCAAAACATCATGAACATCATTTTTGTTGTCTCTTGTTAGCGACGGGCCTGTATTACACATTTGGGAAGTTCTGGTGTCTGTGACCTCTCACAGCTCGTTTGTAAGTTGGACTCCTCTTAGTTATGAGCCCTTACCATCCGAGAACAACTCTGAACTGCTGACAGCAATAAGACATACATGTATTAGCTTCATGCCTCTGAACCATTTTTTAATTCAAATATGGACAGTATTAGGACAGTATTAACTCTTGTCAACATGGCCATGTTATTGGATTTGTTGTTTGTTTTTAATGTTTTAAATACTGCCTTGAGATCCTGTAGATGATGAGTGGTTTATACATGTTAAAAATAAATGAAATAGAAATGTGTCACCGGTCTTTTCTTTTCTTTTTAACTACATGCTACAAACACTCAATGTCAAGGATTCACTAGGTAGGGGCGTTATTATTTTATTCCATGTAAGAAGATGGGTAAAATTTCACATCCAGCAGTATTTAGTAATTTTCATGTAGCTTCAGACACATGCTAACTATATCAGAATGTCTGGCCACCACACATACGGATGCATGTGTGTAAAGTGCACACTTCATGTGTATTACAGTGACTCAGAGAGGCATCCTTTAGACACAGAGCTTTTTTACACAAGGCATTCGTTGTGCACTCATCATTCCTTACTCACAGTTGCTTACGGGTTCTTTAGATTATGTCCTGACCTTTCAGTTTCACTTCTGTTTTAAACAGCACTTTCGGCAAGTTTTTTTTAGAGCAGGGAAAATGTGTTATTATTTGTGAAGGTGAAAGAAAATGCTTTTTCCACTTGTGTAATTGTACTATTTCACCGCACCACCATGCACCTGGAGGTTATGTAGTGGAAAAACAGGAAGGGAATCACTCTTCATGTGTGCTTGAATCTCAACTGAAACTGAAACTGGATACAGTGGATTAACAGCTTCATGTAGAAAAGCTCCTATGATTACTTTCATTCTGGTAAGACTATAGCTCACTTTACGTGTTCTCTTCCATGCAATTGTCATCACAGCGGGAGCAGGCTCAGAACCCCACAACATACAGACAGCTGGTGCTGCTCCCTTCCTCTACACAATTGCCATCATATGGAGGCTTATGTCTTAAAGAGGCTTATGTCTTCCACCAGTATCATGTTACTTTGTGGCTAATAACCAAGCATGTGCTGCCCAGCCCATTGGAAGGAGCATAACCTGCCTCATTGCTAACCAGGGTGTAACAGAAACCCACACTGGCAGAAGGTTTTAGGACAGCTTTCCCCACCTGACGCCCTCTAGATGTGTTGGACTACAATTCCCATCAACAGCTGGAAGGCTATTTTGGACACTTTCTTACTGGTATAGCAATAATAATAATAATAATAACAACAACAACAACAACAACAACAACAACAACAATAGAGGCAGCAAATTGTGCCAGTCTAATGAGAATATAAGAAACAGCTTGCCACAGAAAGAGCAGCTGTAGGTGTGTTGGTTTCTAGCAAAACCAGGAGTGTTTACCTTTGACTGTGAATGTTATCAACTTTATGCCACCCATTGTGAGTTACTGTGCACTACAGGTGCAATAAAACTTTCTGAACACCACTATCAGTTGCAAAACTGACAGCAATACCTTTAATGATGCCACAACTCATATGACTCTTGAAACGTATTTCCTTCCCAAGTACTCCATGTTGAATTGTAACTTAAAATTTTCATCTGATCATGACAGCACCAGTCTAAACCTTCTGAACCTTTCCGTATAAAGAACAGCAGCAATGAGCCCAGAATAAATTCTCTCTCTCTCTGCATTTGCTTATACTTACCAATATCCCTTGTCTACTTTGCAGAGCCAGGAATGGATCTATTGTACTCTGCCAAAAGTCTGGATGGGAGAGGAATCTGGAATGGATCCTATAATCCATTCTAGGAATGCATAGGGAGACCTTGGGGATGTCTCCAGCTGACTTTAGTCCTTTCTGTGTATGTCTCAAGAATCGAACATGGTGAAGGATCAATTATAGGTACAGAGCAGAGATTTTGTAACACCTTTATCTTTCCTTTTTGTACTCTCAAGTAGAGTAGGTACAGGATAGTGAAGGGGAAGTGCTACTAGTCTGTTCATGCATGTTTATGGGTAAAGCATGGATTCTAATTCAAGTTAGTGACTGTGGTTGTTAAATTAGGGAATGTTAATTAATTCAGATCTCCGATACTACAGCGTTTTTTCAAACAATTATATAACTGATCACAAATGAGGAAAAAATTCCCTAAATATCCTAATATCAGTTAGTGAATTCCTGGATTATTAATGAAAGTAGAAACAATTGACCTTTTCCACATGCAAGTTTCTTCACTAACAGCAATTTTTCAGATTATGTGGAAGCATTGACACACAAACACAAGTGATTTTTCCTTCTTCTTTCCATGTTTCTATTGTAAGACGTAAAAGGGAGAATCGTACATCTTCCTACAAGGGAAATGCATGACTTCTTCCTTCACACATTACCATGCAAATACGGAAATAGAAAGTTCAGCTCACTCCCTACTTTCTTTTTTGGTGCTTCAACAACCTTCAGTGTCACCATAAAATTCTTGTACACTGTTTCCCCAACATTAAATTGCTGTCCAACATCAAATGGCTTAGGATCGAATGAAGCTATATATGGTGTGTGCGTGGGGATTAAGCATATTTACAGAGAGAGGGTAGTAGATAAAGTAGTTTGAAACATGTTTAACTGACTGTCACCCAACCAAACCCCAAAGGATTTTAGTCTGTGAAAGGGCAGGGAATTTCATATAACAACTTTTCAGCACCTTCACAGACATCTTGTTTTCAGGGCCTAATTTTGTGATTTCAAATAGTGGGTTAACAGCACAATCCTGTTCATGTCTACATAAAAGTAAGTCCTGCTCAGTTCAATTGGCTTACTCCCAGGTAAGTGTGCATAGGATACATTTAGTCAAAAATAAATCTAGGATAGGGGAGTAACAGAAGTGATTTCAATACACTTTTGTGTAACTAAAAAGAAATGGACTATACATTGCTGAGTGAATTGTGTGCAGGAATGGCAGGGCAACAGCAAAGTACCATCTTCTACATGTTAGCAAGTAACGTTTAGGTGAAAATGGTCTCTTGGCATAAATGAGATATAAGAAGTGAAAAGTCAAAGATAAACCCATGTCAGACTAAGTGGATGAGGGTATTATTATGGTACAGGAAAGGTTAATTTATTTTAATAACCCTTTAATTTGATGATGTAAACGTGTCATGATAATGATGTCATGACATCATTTAGCCCTAGAACTGAAGGGGATTCTTAATTTTAGATAACGGAGGCATGCGTGGGTAAAGAATTTTGCCAAGCAGGGCAACAGGTTAGTTCCTTTAGGATTGTATGACCTTAGTGAGTGCTACATAAAAGGAATTATTATACTCGCATTCAGAAATCTCTTGCCATTTCCATTAAAATCATGATATTTTGAAGGCTTTATAAATTCCATCCTTTTCATTTGCATGCTGTTGAAACCAGACATTAAAGTTCTTAGGCCAAATTCATTTTTTAAACGTTCCTCTGAATACCATATACATCTTTAGATTTCTTCTTCTAAAGTGGGAAAAATGATAACCTGCAGACTTTCATTGTTCTGCAAGAAACAAATGGTTCAAAGCAGATTAGGGCAGGGGGAAAAGGAAATTAAGGATTGTTTAGGCCTTAACTTTTAAAATGTTTGCAAAGATTACAAGGTATTGTAACAATTAACATACATTAGGCATATAAAAATTTCAAGGGCCTACATTTTTATGACAGTCTAAAGGCCAGGTGGCAGCATGAACTTCAAATGGCTTTGTCAGACCTTAATATTATATGCCTTTCTTATGCCTAATTATGAGATATGACAGAACAATAATGTGCAATTCCAGTTTGCTGTATATGCCACTATCCTTGACGTTTCCACATTTTTTTCCCATAGGAACATTATTTGTTATTCAGATTCTTATTTTCTTTGAGTTTTAGAAGGCTGCAATTACATTAGAAGTTCTCAAACTTTTTTTGCCTGTAGTCAGCCTTTTTTAGACGCATGCAGCTATCTCAATTTGGTGCCCTCCAGATGAATTGAAGTACAATTCCCATAATCCCCAGCCAGCATGACCTACAAGGGGCCTACAAGGCCATCAAGTCCAACCCCCTGCTCAGTTGAAGAAGGCCTTTGACCTGTAAGTGGGTCTGTTGGGCTGGGTGCTGTTTTTTAATGTTGTATTCTCTGTAGTGGTTATGATTTTATTATATTTTAATGTATTGTTTTATTGTTGGGAGAGCAATCTTATGGCCACTAGACAGTGGCTAGAGGGCCATAGGATTTCTTGGTTCCTGGGAACCAGGGTTGGAGCCAGTGCTCTGATTGTGGTTGCCAATAACTGTGCTCCCTGCCCCTGCCCCCCCCCCTTCTGAGTGCTGGTCTCTGTGCTCAGAAATGGAGTGTGGAGAAGATGAATAGGGGACTTTCCTGGAGGCGGGAAGGAGAGGAGACAAGACTGTGGAAGCTGGTTATGTGGCTTCCTATGTGCTGCATAGCTTCTCTCCCCCCCCCCGCAGTAATGTGCCCTGGCTAGTAGGGATGCTGGAGAAATTCAAGACGGACTAAAATGAGTTTGGATTTCTAAGAATCCAACCTGTGGAATCTGCTGCAGAGTGCTCTCCTCAGGCCGCACAGAGTCTGCGGACTTTCAGATGATTTTTTTACTTTCCTGAAAGTTACGCATATAAATTCGTAGGAAAAAAGGTAAGTTTCTGCTGAGGAAACATTGAATGGAATGGGGGACAATGCACTAAATGTTACATACTAAGGCAAATTATGTAAATGCTTACGTAAATACTTACATAAGTATTTGCATACTTTTCCGCATGAAGAAAAAAATGCATAATTATTTGCGTATTTTTCCGCATGACGAAAAAAATATTCGCATCTGTCTGTGGGCGGATGACAGAACAAAAGGCACCTGACAATCCGCGAAACACAGACGGGGCAGACGTACACAGTCTGTACATCCCTGCTGGCTAGACAGGATATCTAGCCACAAAAACAAGGCAGGTGGAGCATGAGGAAAGTATCCCCTCCGGCCACCCTGCACAGGATTGTCGGCCGCCTCCAACTCCGGAGGCAGCTGACTATCCTGCTGGGATTGTGCCCTTCATCAGTTCCAATTCTGCCTGTAAGCCATCTTGAGTGCCATGTTTTGGCAGAAAGGTGGGGGTACAAATCAAATCAAATCAGTCAATAAAATAGACAAGTAAATGCAGAGCTATTCGAAAAATTGCTGTTTTAATGTCAGCAGAGAGACAACTTTGTAGCAGTGAAATAATTATTGTTCAGGTTTTGTTGTTGTAACAAGCAGCCTGCGGTTTCCTTTCGCCTGCACCATCTATGTGGATGACACCTGGGTAAGAACCCATGCTACTTGCCCTTGTTATGTCACTGAATTTATTTTTTCCTGAGAGAAAGTTAGACTGCTATGTTTTCTTCTATCTGCTCCTGATTTAGGACGACCTGTACATTGCAAGTATCTGGCACCCCGTTTGGAATTTATGTGGATTAGTATGACTTTAAAAACTAATCCACCTTAATTTGAGGCATTTGTTTCAGCAAATATAAAGATGAGTAACCAGTTGGTATTATGAATGAAATATGTGGGCATACCAATGCTTTATGCGAAAGTCCCACCGTGATCATGCCTTTAAATTAGGGATGTCAGAGAATTCTGCAACGGATCTCGGTGAGGCCGAATGCCAGTGCATTTGGCCCCACGAAATCCGTCGCGGAATGAAGCCCCCCACCCCCCCAACCCACGAAAGGCATGCGGGATGAAATCCCCGCTGCCCCCACCCCATGAAAGGCGCACAAAACGGAGCACTTACCTGCTCCTGTCCACGCTGCTTTGTGAATGGTGGCTGTCCTGCGGCCACCATTTGCTTCCTCCTCTTCATAACCATGATAGGCTACGAAAATACTTACGTAGCCTATCATGGCTAACACAGGGATGCCATTTGCGTCCCTGCAGAGGCCGTGATAGGCTACATCAGTATTTACGTAGCCTATCATGGCGGGGGGGGGGAACCTAGTGTACGCAAATGGCGGTGGCTACCGCCATTTGCGTACACTGGGGGTTTTCCCCCTGCCGTGATAGGCTATGTAAATATTTACATAGCCTATCATGGCTCAATACAGGGACGTAAATGGCGGCGGCTACGACAGCTGCCATTTGCGTCCCTGCAGGGCTGCCCAGCGGATGGATGTCCGGCTGCGGGTGGCCGGGCAAGATTCCGGAGGGAGGGACGGAGCGCCACCACCAGGTAGGTCTGTTCCATGGGGGATTTTGGGGGGTGGCGGGGGGGTAGTCCGTTCCACCACGGACTCCAGGGGGCTGGATTCTAAAGAATCCAGGGCGCTGGATTCTAGAGAATCCGGCGTCATTGGAGTCTGTGGTGGAATTCTCCAACATCCCTAGCAGTTCATGTTCTTCTTTGGAGGCCTGATTACATGTCCCATCATCAAGATAGGCTAGTCTGGTGGGAACCTGAGATAGGGCCTTCTCTGTGGAATTCCCTCCTTAAGGACATGAGACTGGCCCCATGTTTGCTCAGTTTTAGGAGAGCAGTTAAAGTCTTTTTGTTCCATTCAGCTTTTAATGGTTTTTAATATGGGGTTGATTCCTCTCTCTAGGGTTTTAATTTATAGCTCTGCTTGTTATTTTGAATTAACCTGGGTTGTAGTCTTAAATTTGTTTTAAAGTTCTTTTTCTTTTCATACACCACCTGGGAGTCCTGTTTGAGCCGAAAGGCAGGTTATAAATACATTCATAAAATGAAAATGAAAATAATCTCTCCGGCAGTCTGTAGTCTCTTCAGTTTCCCACAATTCAATTAAAGCCCAAGGGAAGACATCATGACATAATTCCACCCATAGGGCTTTTTCAAATTGGGAAGCACAGGCAGCCTGAGAGTTTGCAGAGCAGTAGACAGATATATAAGAAAAAGAAAACACACATCGTTGGCCACCTCACAGGGATTAATAAGCTAAAATATATCACTGAAAGAAATTCAAAACAGATTATGAAATGCCCTGAGAATGAAGCAGAAAAATGGAAGCTTCTTTCATGGGGGAAGAAAACTTTCAGGAAATTGGATGACAGATTTTGGCACAGCACTACCTCCACCTTTTTTCTGGAGCTGGACACAACTCACATCTGCTTCAATGCTTTCAGGGAAGTAGCAGTATTGTAAGTATCGGCATTATAGGCAAGATGTATCCAGAATCATCCTCAGAAATTTAACGTTTGGATAATCCTGGGCAAAGTGTGGAACCCTGAAAAATGACAACTAGAGCTGAATCAAAATTTCTCAGAAGACATTTTCTCAGAAAAGTTCTGAGAGTTTCCTTTTCTTAGCCTCCTAGAAATAAAAAGCTATTCTGCAGTATTTTCTTCAAATTCAAAATCTGAACTATAAGCATATAACCAGAAAAGAGATATTGGGGATGAGATGGATAGCTCAATGAAAATGTCAATGCAGCAACTGAGAAAAGGGCAAATTATATGTTAGGGATCATTAGAAGAGTGATCAGAAATAAAACTGCCATAATTCCCTGATGCAAATCTATGCTTTCAATATTATGTATAGTTCTGGATGCCCCAGCTCAAAAAAGGATATTGAAGACTTGGAAGAAGTTCAGAAAATGGAAACTAAAAATATTAAGGGACTGGAGCAACTCCCCTATGATGAAAGGCTAAAGCCTGTTATTTGGTTTTTTTAAAAGCTAAACAAAAAGCCCGCTAAGGGGAGGGGGACATAATAGAGAGTTATAAATGATGGTGGGGGTACATGGACTGGGGAAAGTCATAATACTAGAATTCAGGGTCATGCAATTCAACTGATTGCCCATTCATTGGACTTGATCCCATTTGTGCTTTCTAAATAATTTATACTAAGATACTATTCCCATCTTTTAAATGTTTATCTTTCTCTTTATTATATTTCCAGAATATAAATGACTCAGTTCCCCACCACCAGAATTCCTACATATATAATTGCTAGATCTTCAAAACTTCACAGCTGTCCCCACCTCTAAAAATCCCCACCAAGATGTTTTGCTTATGAGTATGAAATGGGGTAGGAATTTGTTTTTGTTCAATAGAAAAAGGAACAGAAAAAATGAGAAAGGCACAGTTTACTTCTTGTCTGTCTCAAACTGTATATCTGCATCTGTCTATACAGCCTTCTCTGTACATCACATCACCAATGCACAGAGTCTTCTTCTAGTTCAAATGTGTTATGTTAAGGTGTAGTTAACTGTATGATAGCTGGCAAACAATATCCCAATTGCAAAGGAATTTCATGCACTAGTAGACTTGGAAATAGATTCTCTTTCCAAACTGATGGGGGGGGGGAAGTAAATGTCTACCACTGAGCTCCTTGAATTATTAACTTTTCTGAGCTGCAGTTCTGAAGGCTGAGTAATTGCTACAGTACAGGGACTACTGTATAGTTAGTCTGAATTTTGTGAATACAGATGGAGCAAGAGATTATGTGCTGATCTTGCTTTGCGCTGCAAGGAAATTGGCAGACATGTTTTGAATCACAAGATAGGGAATCAGATCATTTGCTTAAAAACAGTAGTTGAAGTTCTAATACAGACACAGGAGGAAAACATAAAACTTCTTTACTGACACAAAATTCACTTTTGTAGAAATGCCATCATGTTAACGCATTGATGCCATTTTTCATGACACCAACAATCGGGAAAGAACACTTACCCGTCTCTGCCAACTTCACTCTACTGTAATTGTTGCTTTTTCAATAATTTCTTTCCATTTAGGTCTGTGGGGAAAGAAACATACAGAGGAAAATATCAGACAACAGGAAGAGGAAAGGACTGTTAGGAAGATCATAGTGAAGTCACTCAGGAACTTAGGGGCATCATTTTAAGGTTGATAGGAAAACTTTTTGCTGGACGTAGTTTCATACTGGAATGACAACAATATTCTCAAAGTCACAGAACTGAATAGACGTACAAAAAGCATAGAGTGATAGCAGTGGGAATCATTTCAGATTTAAGTAGGGCAACAATCCCAGCAGGGTTTTAAAAGCCCACGCTTAGACATACCCAATATTAAATTGCAACAGATCTGTAGATTTTTAAAGCATTTGTTGTTTTTACTTTTTTGTGTCAAGCTCAATGATGGAGCACCGGCTTTGCATGCAAAATGTCCCCAGTTCAATGCCCAGTATATCCAGGCAGGGCTAGGAAAGACCCCTGTCTGAAACCCTGGGGAGCTGCTGCAACTCCAGTGTAGATGAAACTGAGCTAAATGGACCCACTGTCTGACATGGTAGAAGGCAGCTCCCTGTGTTCCCCATGTTCCTATAGAGCCTTCGCTGTACATCATAAATACACAGAGTCTTCTTCCAGTTCAAAAGGTGTAGTTGACTGCTAGATAGTTGGCAAAGAACATCTTTATCCAGTAAAGACATTTCATACACCAACGGAGTCAGAAATATATTCTGGGAGAGAAATAAAGGTGTGAATCATGTTCCCCATTAAGTGTGAATACCAACAGATTCATAAAAGAAATATATGTTTGGACGTAAGGCTACAAGAGCGACAGCTGATTGACCAATTGTCCAGGCAGCCAGGAGTACAGTAAAAGACTTACAAAATATTTGGCAAACATCCATGACTCGGATCATAAGGTAAGAATATTCATGGAAGGAAAATTTCCCTCCCCCTTCCCCCCATGCGCCATGTCAGTTGAGGGGCTTCTCTGTTATTTCTCTGGTCATTGAGAGGGCAAGCCTCATTCAGCACAGTGGGAAGAAACACCCCTTGACTGGGGTCATGGTGAAAGGCACACCCATGGGCAGGGCTAGCATATCCGACCTGAATGCAGAGGTTGGGGCATACAACAACTGTACCAGGGAAACCGCAACTTAAGGAAAAGAATCGGACTTTAAGCAGTCTCAGGAAATCCAAGTTTTCCCTGATATGCTCCAGGGTGGCTGCTGGATGGCCACTACGTCATGTATCCCTAATGACCTCCACACGCAGCCGGCTCAGAGTAAATAACTGGTGGAAACACCCCCTCTGTCTTATCACCAGGCCTGAAACTGGATTAACATGGATTTAGATAATCTGTTTACATTTCTCAGCCCTTCCAGATGGTGTGTTAGGGTCAAACTAGATATGACATTAACTGCATTAATGCAGTTAGCCTGCACATCTTTTGCAGTGATGGGGATCCAGAGCAGTATTAGGGCTGCCAGTTGCTTTGTCTGGAACATCCCTGTCTTCCATGCTCCAGAGGAAGCAAAGCTGCTATTTTCATTGGAAAGGAAGCCACCATAGAGCCAATGAAAGTGTCCCTTCTTACGCAACTAGCATTTTCAGGGGGCAATTTTCTGATGGATCATAGCGGAGAGGGAAGGAAGGGTAAAATTTTTCCCTCCCCTACACCCTGAGGTCCCAATACTGCTCAGGTTCCCCTGCAGCTGCTGTTGACAATGCAAAAAACAAATACATGCACATTAGTTGCATTCACTCAAGTAATATCACATGCAGAGGGGTGCGCAAATGGCCTCTTGAAATTCTCCACCTGTCTTCTGGGCAGAGAAATTTGGGAGACAATTTCACCAAATTTCTCCGGGGGAGGAGAAATTCTCCACAGTTTCTCCCTGGCAGGGCTCCCCATTGGCAGGGCTTGTAGCACAGCTTCTTTCTTTTTTGGTAAGGGTTGGGGGGGGGGGCTTCATGCTGCAACAGCTCTTGGCAGACTGGCACCCAGTTTACATCTCACACAATGCAGGTGGGGGCAGTGTTGTATCTAGCTCCAGGGATGATGAGGTGGAGTTAGTGCTTTGCCAAAATCTGCCCTCCAATTTCTTGAAAATTTTCTCCCCCATGAAAGAGGCTTCCATTGTTCTGCCTCATTCAGGATGTTTTATAACTTATTTTTTGTGGAGTTTTTGAGCTTACCTAATCACAGCTAGCCCCCCAGGCTGCCTGCACATCCTGGTCTGAAAAAGCCCCATGGGAGGAATTACCTCATGGTGCCTTAAACTGGGCATTCATTGAAGTATAGGAAGCTGAGGAGGCTACAGGTGACCAGAGAGATGATTGTACAATGAAAAACAGGACACTTGTGCTCACTCCTCAGCTATCTCTTAAGTAAGATAAGCCCAAGAAACCCAAACCCAACCCATGAGAATTTCTCCGAAATTTCTTCACCATTGAATTTCTTTTTGAAAGCAGTTTCTCTTTAATCAAATTTAATGAGAATGGTTGAAAAAAATGTGGGACAAATTTTTGGCACAATGCAAATCACATGTAATTTGACCCTTAGAATATCAAGAATAATGATGGTATCTTAAGGCAATCAGTGCTTATGAGTGTAGATAGCAAAAAGTGTAAAAGTAAGGGGAAAAAATATAATAGCTGCTACAAAGACTATATCATATTGTAGAAAGGCATAGATCATTGGAATGCTGCATTTCTTTAACTAGGGGGTTGTTTGAGCATCTATGAATCTTATTTATTTATTTAGAGGCCACATTGCATTACAAGGCAATGAAATAGGATTTAAAAACACTTCATGAAATAAGACTTTTCAGACAAACCTATAGAAGGTCACAGCAAGAGAGACTAGAATGAGTCAAAATAACATTTTACCACTGTAGTCTAGTTGTTTGAGCATGCAACAGTCTTCCAGAGGACAGCTGTGTAAGAAACTGGGAAAATAAATGCCAATTCTTTTTATTGACTCAAGCAGTGCTTTTCAACATTTCTACCTTCAGGGAATCCATTTCACACTGACATATCTGTTGATAAACTTGCATGTCTGTGCCAGAACCCATGTCCATGGTAAACAAAACAAAACCAAAAAAACACACCTGGGATATTGCAGAATTGCCCCCTCAGAGAACTTAGTCATCTCAAGCCTACACCTTTGTAAGTGTTCGGTGATCTGTCAGGCTTTATGAGAGCTAGGATTGTTTCTTGTTCCTCTAACATGAGACATGCACTGCATCTACTGCATGTATATTTTAGTGTTGTTTTCCTTGCAACCCACCTTATAAGCATTTTTGTTGAAAGGCGTAGAAATATATATTAATAGGATTAGCAGCCTATACATTTAAATGCCAAATATAAATACATAAGACAACATTATGTATGCGTATTCACATATACACACACACAATTAACATACCTTATTGTTCCTTTAATTCTTGTATCAGGGAAACAATATAATATATATATAACACATATGGTTGTTTCTGCGTGCACTATACCTGAGCAGAAACTATGGCATGGGATAAGATGAAATGCTATTGAATCACAGATCTTGGTATCTAGGTAACACAAGACAAATAGCTTCTATTTCTTATTTATTTGCATGATTTACAGATAGATAGGAGTGCCTTAATCCTTGAAACACCTAACCACCACATACTAATTGATTGTATGCAGCCCACACAAGATGTCAGTTCAAAGGATAATATTATGACCTGAGAGCATGTATGTTCTTTAACACATAAACGGGGATTATAAAAAATTGTTTAGATTGTCAGAAACCTTTAGATTATTTAAAACTTCCCCATTTCTCCCTTTTTTCTAATTTATATCTCATTCATTTTACGATAGATATATTCTTCATATCAAATTTTTTGTACAGTGCATTTTTTACCCACCTTTTCATTCTACCAGGTGGCCCAAAAGTAGGTATACAGTTGTTTAGAATATTGACAGAGGAAAATGAGATGAGAGTCGCTGAGTTTGGATGGTCTCCTAGTTTACCAAGGAGCTTCAGATGATGAAATAAACTGGAAGACAGCTGGGGTGCAAGTGGCCTAGGATTCATAAGGGTGGCTAAACATGCGCGAGAGCTCATAATCATGCCTACTGCATGGCAGTGAACGCAGCAAAGAAGGGCTACTTTCCTGCCTCCACTGCATCTTTTGAGTAGCCACCCAGCTGAGCTTTTCAAAGTGGTCTGGGAGTTGTTCTCAACTACCCCTGTAAATCCAACACTGGAGGCTTACTGTGCTGAATTTGCCCAACGCTCCAAGGACAAACTCACTCACCTTCAAGCCAGCTTGAATGCCAGTATTGATGCAGTGTCTGTTGAAGTGTCCAGTGCATTATCTTGGCCCATTTTCTCTGAGGATGTGGACAAGACACTTGCATCTGTGTGACCCACCACATGCTCTCTCAACTGTTGCCCTTCATGGATTATTTTAGCTAGCCACAGGGGACTTGATTGGATGGATTAGGGAAGTGGTGAATGCATAATTGCATGATGGTGTGGTTCTGGCTACCTTGAAGGAGGCAGTGGTCTGATGATCACTCCCGAAAAAACCCTCCCTGGACCATGTCCATGGTTTTGTTGTCACCTTTCCCCATGGCACTTAATGGCTGTGAAGGCCTTGGGTAGTGGAAAGGCTATCTGTTGCTCCTGAACCTAGGAAGCTCACCCCCCAAAAATGGGATACTAGGAGGGAAGCTCCTCTGACATAGTCTGATAGAAGGGAGGGAATTATTTATGTTAGAGTATTTATGTTAAGCCTGGCCTGGAGTGCTACAGTCCATGGGGTCACGAAGAGTCAGACATGACTGAATGACTGAACAACAACAACATTTATGTTAAGAGTATTTATTTGAGTATTTATTTGTGTTATTTATGTTAGAGTATTTATTTATGTTAGAGTATTTGCTCATTGCACATCCCTTAGAGTAAATAAGTTTAAATAAAATTGTTGTTTTTTAACATCCCAAGTAACTAGAATCCTGTTTCTTTAATCTGGGGGGGGGGATGGGTGGAAAGCCCTTTATCTTCTTTTCCCCCAATACAAGCACCCAGGCTCTGTGCCAGACTTTTAGAAGGAATAAGAGCCCTCTGTGTGTCTCTGATATCTCTATCCAGCACTCTCCACTCTGCTTGGTCAAGAGAAATTATGTTCCTTCACAAAGCAGTTGGAGGAAGGCTAGATGGGATTTTGGCAGGTGAACACAGATTTTGCATACCCGGTAACAACCTGGCATGGTGCCTGGGGAAAGAGAGAAACCACAGCTTTGTTATGGCCTTGGAGTATTATTTCATATGTGGGTGCTATACCTTTGGAGGAATAGACGGAACCCTTAGTTGTTGTTTTTTTTAAAGGTCTGGTATAAATCTTTTTAGATAATACAACTTAGTAACTGTGGACAAAATAGCAGAGAGATGTCCTGCCTAAAACTGGAATACTCCCCCCCATCAATTTATGCAGTTTTCTTGCTTTGAAAGCAGTGTCTAGCAGTTCGTAAGTAGGAATGTCAGAGTATTTCGCCACGAATCTCAGGGATGCCGAATGCCAGCGCATTCGGCCCCCCGAAATCGGTGGTGGAACGGTCTCCCCCCCCGCCACCCCCTGGGATGGGACTTACCTTCGGCGAATCTTCCTGGTGGTGGCGGCTCCGGCGGCGGTTCGGCGGCAGTTTGGTGGCGGCGGCTGCGGCGGCTGCGGCGGCCGGTCTTCCGACCGGCTGCTGCCACCATTTCCAGTAAAAAAAACAACAACAACCATGATAGGCTACGTAAAGATTTATGTAGCCTATCATGGCTAGATTTTTAAAAAAACACCGTGATAGGCTACGTAAATCATTACATAGCCTATCACAGCTGATTTAAAAGAAAAAAAAAACCACGCGTACCCAAATGGCGGTGCCCATGGGCACCACCATTTGTATTCCTTATTTTGGCACATCTTAGTCTACGTAAACATTTACGTAGACTAAGATGGCAAAAATAAGGGGAACGCAAATAGCGTAGCGTACCATTTGCATACGTGCGGTTGTTTTTTTTCCTTTTAAATCAGCTGTGATAGGCTATGTAAACATTTACATAGCCTATCATGGCTGATTGCAGGGACGCAAACGGCGGCGGCTATGGCCGCCGCCATTTGCGGAGCCGGCCGGCCAGGAGCGCCTCCCCCCCGGCCAGAATATGGGGGGGAGGGACGGAGCGCCTCCCCCCTGGCCAGAATTTCAGGGGGAGGGACGGAGTGCCTCCCCCCCACCGCAAATGTCACCCTTCAAAAAGGTAAGTGACTTTCGTACATCCCTATTCGTAAGTTACCTGTTCTGCCAGGTGGTGTAATGTAGATGTATGATTGCAGATAACAAATTGTGCCATATTTAATAGAAGATTATTTTTTGGAAGAACATTGTACTAGCTTTGGTTTCCATGCTAACTGCAAAATGTAGTAACCACAGATTTCACAACACTTGCGGCTGAAAGTAACAGACTCCCACCTTGTAAGCAGGAAAGAATTATCTGAAGGGACGTCAGAATCACTCATTTTCCGGTTTCAGATAAGAATGTTCCTCCCTGTTAGGATGAAGAACATTCTTTCTTATCCCAAAATGAGCAATGGATAATTCTGGCATTCCTTCAGATAATTCTTTCCAGCTTACAACTGGATACCATGATCTTTTTGCTGAAGACTTTTGTTTGTTTGTTTTAACACCTGATTTTGGGGGCCAATGTGTTAGGCCCCAACACAATTGCCCTACAAGTCAAGGTTGTTGGTTGTTTTTAATGTCTATAGCAAAGCAATGATGATACTGCAAGTGTTTGAATTAGATTACTTAAAAATCTTGGATCTGAGTTGACACTTATTCCACGTTTCAACTTACTCCAAAAATCCATGTAAGATGCTTGTTCCAAAACTCTATGCTGAGGAATTTCACTTCCTCTATGGAAGTTGCTGAAGTATTGGCACTGTTTGAATGTAATTCTGAGCCATGGTTTAGTATTACATGAACAGGCCTCAAGTTGTGTGCTCCCCACCCTTGCTTATAAGAGGACTAGAAGTCTGCAGTTCCATCTATCACACAACTAAGTCAAAGCTTAGCATTAGGTCTAGGGATGTCAGAGAATTCCGCGATGGATCTCAGTGAGGCCAAATGCCAGTGCATTCGGCCCCCCAAAATCCATCGCGGAACTGCCTGCCACCCCCCCGCCCCCCACGGATCTCCCCCGGGACGAGACTTACCTGGGGCGGATGTTCCGGATGGCAGCAGCTCCAGTGGCAGCTTCGACGGTGGCGGCGGCGGCTGGTCTTCCAAACAGCTGCTGCCACCGCCATTTGCAGTCTGTGTCTCCCCCCCCCCATAGACGTGATAGGCTACGTAAAGACTTAACGTAGCCTATCACGTCTGGGTTAAAAAAAACAACAACCACGCATATTGCGTTCTTTATTTTTCGCCGTCTTAGTCTACGTCAATATTTACGTAAAGACAAAGAAAAGAAAGGGGAACGCAAATAGCACCCACTACGCTATTTTCATTCCCCTTTATTTTCGCCGTAATAGTCTACGTAAATATTGACATAGACTAAGATGGCAAAAAATAAGGAACGCAAATGGTGGCGGCCATAGCCACTGCCATTTGCGTACGCCTTTTTTTTTGTTACCCAGAGCCCTCCACGGCCAGAAATCCAGCTGCAGACGGCCCTGGCCTGGGCCTGGCCGGCTGCTCCATGGAGCCTCCGCGGAGCACAGCCGGCCATGGAGGATTCCGGGGGGGGGGAGGACCGGATCGCCTCCCCTCCGTTGAGGATTCCAAGGGGAGGGATGGAATACCTCCCTCCCCACCATGAACAGAATCCACAAAAAGGTAAGTCACTTTCGTACATCCCTAATTATGTCCAAACCTGAACAAACTGTGGTTAGTCAATGGTTTACTGACAAAATCCAAGTATAGGCCATGGTTTATGAGATCTTATTTCAATAAACCATAGTTGAGATTAAGCACGGTTTAGTATTATGACTAGGTTGACCATATTTCCTTGAGACAAAAACGGGATATTGGGATGACAAAAACAGGACGGGGTTATGTAACTTTCCGTATTCATGAAAAAGTAAGATGATAACAAAAGTTTTATTAGAGAAAGAATCTCTATGGGGGGAATGATGGTAGAAATAACAAGATGCACACTCCTGGCTCCCACATGCTAAATGGGGCTTAGCGGCCGCCTCTTGATTCCCCGCCACTGCAGACAAGCCAGGGGGTGGCGTGTGATCGTTGCTAGCTCAAGAAGCCTGGCCCTGAATGGATAAAGTAAATGGACCTTCCTCTTCTGTCACACTAGTAGTTTTACTGCACACATTGATTAGCATAGAGCCTTATGATAAATGCGTTCAGTTTTTTACAAAAAAATTAAAAACGGGACAAAATTGACATTTATATTAAAACGACGGGACGGTCAGGAGATATGAAAAAAATGGTACTGTCCTGTTTAAAATAGTATGTATGGTCATCCTAATTATGACTGAATCAGGGGCTGCATCTACGTGGCACCGATTTCATTGTTTGCTCGGTAAGAGCTGTGCAGTATTAGTGTTGCGGATTAACAACTGGGATGGTAGATGGGAGGGATGCGGACTTCCCAAGCTGGGAAGAGCAGAGAGCACAGAGCTGGGGAGGAGGCTGCGCGACTAGCATGTAGGACTTGCTTGTGAGTAAGGGTGTATGAAACCCTGCTTACCTGGCTCCACCCTAGGTTCCTCGATGGGGGGGAGGTGATCTGTTCCTCCCCCCCGGAATCCTGCCTGGCTGGCTCCACTCCGCGGCCAGGCCACAGAGCCGCCA
Organism: Heloderma suspectum; assembly: GCF_057233095.1. NCBI lineage: Eukaryota > Metazoa > Chordata > Lepidosauria > Squamata > Helodermatidae > Heloderma > Heloderma suspectum. The sequence goes on along the minus strand of NC_139459.1, from coordinate 239,887,413 downwards.
GCCGGGCCAACCCGCAGCAGGGACTCCAGCCACTGCCGGGCTGCTGCAGACACAAATGGCGTCCTGTATAGGGGACGCCATGATTTGTGTCCCTATGCTGGCCCGTGACAGGCTACATAAATATTTACATAGCCTATCACAGCTAAAGCAGGGATGCAAATGGCATCCCCTACGCAATTTACATTCCCGCTTTAGCTGTGATAGGCTATGTAAATATTTATGTAGCCTATCATGGCAAAAAAAAAAAGGAAACACAAATGGCAGCCGCTATGCCATTTGCGTTCCCCCCCCTTTTTTTTTTGCCATAATAGCCTACATAAATATTTAAGTAGGCTATCACAGCAAAAAAAAAAGGGAACGCAAATGGCGGCCACTGTAGCCGCCGCCATTTGCGTTCCCTTAGTTTTGCCATGATAGGCTATGTAAATACTTACGTAGCCTATGATGGCTTCCGCAGGGATGCAAATGGCATCCCTGAGTTAGCCGTGATAGGCTACGTACTTATATTTACGTAAATACTATCATGGCTATATGGAAGAAGCGAATGGTGGCCGCAGACGTGGCCGCCATTCGCAATGCAGCGCAGATGGCAGCAGGTAGGTGCTCCGTTCCAGGCCGATTTCACGGGGTGGGGGGGCAGGGGGGCTTCAGTCAGCCACGGATTTTGGGGGGCCAAATGCACTGGCATTTGGCCTCACTAAGATCCATGGTGGAATTCTCTGACATCCCAACAGCAAATGGACTCTAAGAAAATCCAGATTTCTCCGTGAAAACCACAATTGGGCTGCAAAGTGGCAACTGCATAATCTGTCGCAAAGATCTTCCCTTCGAAGTGGCACCGGGGCAAATTGCTCATGTAGATGGGGCCAGGGTTTTTTCTGAAATATTATTATTAATTATATTTTATATCCTGCTGATTCCTGCCTTTTTTCCTTCTTAGGGAGGAAATATTCATAAATATGCCACATGCCAGATGTATATTGTGTGTGTGTGTGTATGTACACACACACACATGTATATGCAAATGCCTTTACCATCTTTTCCAAAGGCCGCATGACAAAGAACAAACCAATAGCTGACTCCCAGAAATACCTGGGATAAAGGAATTTTACAGGAGATGGACCCAGCAGAAATGTATATGTCTGTGGCTGTGTGGTGGAGGGGAGATCTGGTCAATTCCCTTTCCTCTGGAGCTCATTGCTTTCTCTTTGGCATTGTATTCACATCCCCTAGAAGAACACATTCCAAACTGTAGGGAACCAAGAACATGGAAGACTGGGCCTTTTCAGCATCCATCTTAAAGATGGTTTAGTCAGCAATCCTGTGGTCCCTGGAGAGCATACAGGGACCATAGGATTCTTCTGATCCCCACCTCCGAGACACTACTACAGCCTCATGAGGGGGACTCCAGAATTCAATCCCTCACCCTCCCTGTTCCCCATGGAGAGAACCACAGTGGGTGCTTCCTAAGGCCACAAAAGTGGCCTCAGATGACTTTGAAGAGGTCTGAAAGGGGCGTTCCAGCAGGCGGGGAGGGCAGAGGCTAGGATATGGTGCTTCCTATGGCCTCTCCAGCCCCAACTCCACCTCTGACAACATGACTACTCTAGACAGGCTCAGAGGCCCATCTAGAGGAAAATTACAAACAGGAAGTTGGAGAGATGAAAACTACCTCCATCGCTCCTCCCTCCCTGCCAGTAGTAGCTCTGCAGGGCATTGGATTCTTGAAAGCCTCTGAGATGGGAGGCTTCTGCCTTCCTGTTTCCCACCTCCTAGCTGAGCAGAGCAGAGCAGAGGAAGCTGCTCCAGCTGATCTAGGGACTATAGAAGCAAGCAAGCTCCCAGAGAGCACACGATCAGAGCAAGCGAACAGGGAGAGCAAACAGGAGTTGGCCAGGGGAGTAGCAGTGGAAGAGGAGTCGAAAGACACAAAGGCAAAGAGAGGGACTCTGTTTTTAACCTCCAGTGAGTACAGGACCAAGCACAGGCTACTCTAGAACAATCAGAAAGCTAGACACAAAAAGGGAAAAGAGACTATGGAAGGACAAGACTCTCCAGTGGTGGTGACCTGCAAGGATTTGAGCAATGTTTATTTTCTTGCCTGAGAACAACATGGCGTACACATGCGGCTACAAGTTGATCACACTGCTGGAAGAAAAAACAAGAGGACTGGGGCAGTGAGCGTTGACCCTCCAGGGAATAAGAGAACATGAAGAGTTCTTGGACAGAATGGTGGAACTGCAGCAGCAAAGTGAAGAACAGAAGCTTGAAGAGCAACAACAAACTGAGGCAGAAGTGGGAAATGCTGAAGTGAGGAAAAATGTAGTAGAGGATAGTCCTTGGAAAAGGGTGACAGTTAGAAGCAGAAGAACTAGAAGCCACTCTGCACCAGTGGAAGCAGTGGAGCTATGGAACCGTTTCCAGATACTTGAGGATGAGACTGGAGGACAGCCTGCAGAGGAAGAATTACAGGGGAATCTGCATGAGAGTGAGCAAGAGGCTGAAGGTCAGTCAAGCAGAGGCAATGAAACCAAGGCCTACAACAACAAGAAGAGAAGAGTAGTAGTAGTGGGAGACTCCTTGCTGTGTGGGATCAAAACCCGAGTATGTCGTGAAGACCCGTGGACTTGCCAGGTACGCTGTCTCCTGGGAGGATGGATTAGAGACGTGACTGAAGAGTCGCCTGCACTCATAAAGCCCACTGACAGGTATCCCTTTCTTCTAATCCATGTGGGAAGAAATGATACCACCAAGCGGAGCTACGAAGAAATCATGTCAGACTTTGAGGCTTTGGAAAGGAAACTCAAGAACTTTGGGGCCCAGATAGTTTTCTCATCCATCCTTCCAGGAGTTAGAAGAGGGATAAAAAGGGAAAGAAAAATACTCCAGGTGAATGACTGACTATGAAGGTGGTGCTGATGAGAAAGCTTTGGATTCTGGGACCACGAGCTATACTTCCTGGAAGATGGGCTGTTGGCAAAGGACGGGTTGCACCTCACAAAGGCCGGGAAGAATGTGTTTGGCCACAGCATGAAGAACTTATAGGAAGTGGAAGGAAGGCCAAGCTACAAAGGAAGAGTACAGGCAGGTAGGGGTGGACGAAAGTCACTTACCTGTCGTCGAAGGCCATTCGCGGTGGGGGGGAGGTGCTTCGCTGGTCCCCCCGCGAAGTTCAGGCCGGGGGGGGGAGGCTTCCCGCCTCGCCCGGCCGAAATTCAGGCCGGGGGGGAGGCTTCCCGCCTCGCCCGGCCGAAATTCAGGCCGGGGAGGAGGCGCCTCGCCTCGCCTGGCTGCGAACGCGAAAGTAAAAAAAAAAAAACGCCCCCTGATAGGCTACGTAACGATTCAAGTAGCCTATCACGGCTAGAACTGCAAAGTCAGCCGTGATAGGCTACGTCAATCGTCACATAGCCTATCACGGGTGACTTTAAAAAGAAAAGAAAAAAAAAGCGCGTACGCGAATGGCGGCCCCCATAGGGAGCCGCCATTCGCGTTCCTTAGTTAGTCGCAGTAGTCTACGTAAATGTTTACATAGACTACGGTGAAAATAAGGGCAACGCAAATAGCGTTGCCCTTATTTTCGCCGTAGTCTACGTAAACATTTACGTAGACTACAGCAACCAAATAAGGAACGGGAATGGCGGCTCCCTATGGGGGCCGCCATTATCCATACACTCTTTTTTTTTTAAAGTCACCCGTGATAGGCTACGTGACGATTGACGTAGCCTATCACGGCTGACTTTGCAAATCTAGCCATGATAGGCTACGTGAATCATCACGTAGCCTATCAGGGGGCGTTTTTTTTTCTTTTTCTTTCATTGCAATGGCGGCGGTGGCAGCCGGTCGAAAGACCGGCTGCCACTCCCGCCTCGCTCGAACACCTGCCGAACCGCCGGCCAGACCAGCCACCGGGAGGGACATTCGGCAAAGGTAAGTCCCGTCCCGGGGGGGGGGGTGCGGGGTGCGGGGGTGTGTGCGGAGGATTTCTCCCTGAAACTTGTTCGGGGGGCCGAACACGTTGGCGCTTGGCCCCCTGAAGTTTCGGGGAGAAATTCTCCACCATCCCTACAGGCAGGTAGCACAGAATTGCAGAGATGGCATCAGGAAGGCTAAAGGTGAGAATGAGCTGAGGTTAATGAGGGATGAAGCAACAAAAAGGCTTTCTTCAGATATGTGCATAGTAAAAGACAGAGGAAAGAAATGTTGGTTCAACTATTAAATAAGGATGTCAAAATGATAACAGATGACGAGGAAAAGGCAGAAATGCTCAATTCCTCCTTTGGCTCTGTCTTCTCCCGAAAGAGGGTCTATGACCCCCTGACAAAGACAAAGTACAGGCTGAAGGGGCTGGATTGCAGCTTGAGATCAATAGGCATATGGTCATGGAACATCTAATTACTTTGAATGAGTTCAAATCTCCAGGGCCAGAGGAACTGCATCCTAGAGTAATAAAGGTACTGGCAGAAGAGCTCTCAGAACCACTGTCTATTATCTTTGAGAGATCATGGAGGACGGGTGAAGTGCCAGATGACTGGAGGAGGGCTAACGTTATCCCTATCTTCAAAAAGGAGGAACCTGGAAATTACAGACCAGTCAGTCTGACATCAATCCCTGAGAAAATTCTGGAGCAGACTATAAAGCAATCAATCTGGAAGCACCTTGAAAACAATGCAGTGATTACTGGAAGCCAACATGGATTTGGCAAGAACAAATTCTGCCAGACGAATCTGATCTCATTTTTTGATCAGCTAACCTCCCTTGTGGACTATGGGAATGCTGTGGACATAATATACCTCGACTTCAGCAAAGCTTTCGATAAAGTGCCCCATGATATCCTGATGAGCAAAGTAGCTCAAAGTGGGCTAGATGAAACGACGATCCAGTGGATCCACAGTTGGCTACAGAACTGGACTCAAAGAGTGCTTATCAATTGGATCTTCTCAAACTGGGGAGAGGTAACGAGCGGGGTACCGCAGGGCTCAGTCCTGGCCTCAGTGCTCTTCAACATTTTTATTAATGACTTGGAGGAGGAGGTGCAGGGAATACTGATCAAATTTGCAGATGACACAAAATTGGGCAGGTACTAATACTTTGGAAGACAGAAACAAAATTCAAAGTGATCTTGACAGACTGGAGCCCTGGGCAGAAAACAACAGAATGACATTTAATAGGGATCAATGCCAAGTTCTGCACCTAGGAAAAAGAAACCAAATGCACAGTTACAAGGTGGGGGATACTTGGCTCAATAACACTACAAACGAGAATGATCTTGGAATTGTTATAGATCACAAGCTGAAGATGAGCCAACAATGTGATGTGGCTACAAAAAAGGGAAATGCTCTTTTGGGCTGCATTAATAGAAGCATAGCTTCCAAATCCTGGGAAGTACTAGTTCCCCTCTACTCAGCACTGGTTATGCCTCATCTGGCATACTGTGTCCAGTTCTGGGCACTGCAATTTAAGAAGGATGCAGACAAGCTGGAGAGGTTCAGAGGTGGGCAACAAAGATGATCAGGGGACTGGAAACAAAGCCCTCTGAAGAGAGACTGAAAGAACTGGGCATGTTTAGCCTTGAGAAGAGAAGACTGAGGGGAGATATGATAGTGCTCTTCAAATACTTGAATGGTTGTCACGAAGAGAAAGGCCAGGATCTCTCTTTGATCATCCCAGAATGCAGGATACGGAATGATGGGCTCAAGTTACAGGAAGCCAGATCCCGGCTGAACATCAGGAAAAATGTCCTGACTGTTAGAGCAATACGACAATGGAACCAATTACCTAGGGAGGTAGTGGGCTCTCCCACACTGGAGGCATTCAAGACTAGGGATGGCAGAGAAATCCACCACGGACTCCAATGAGGCCAGATTCCTTAGAATCTGGCCCCACGAAGTCCATGGCGGAATGGACTTCTCCCCCCCTGGCCACCCCACGAAGCCCTGTCAGGATGGACCCTACCTGGTGCCGGCTGGTCCGGGTCCGTCCTCTTCATTCCGCAGCAAGCTGCTGCCGGGCTGAGGCTGCAAATGGTGTCCAGCGTAGGGGATGCCATTTGCATCCCTGTCCTTTGCCATGATTGGCTACGTAAATATTTACATAGTCTATCATGGCAAAGAGCTGGGACGCAAATGGCATCCTCCATGCCAGATGTCATTTGCAGCCGCAGCCCGGCAGCAGATGGAAGTCTGGCTGTGGGCAGCCCTGGCTGGTGGCTCCGCGGACTTGCCGTAGAGCGGAACTGGCCAGGGAAGATTCCAGGGGGAGGGATGGATCGCCTCCCCCCCAGCGGACCCTGGAGTGGAACAGTAAGTGAGGTTCGTACACCCCTATTCAAGACGAGGCTGTCAGGGATGCTCTGACTTGGATTCCTGCATTGAGCAGGGAGTTGGACTCGATGGCCTTGTAGGCCCCTTCCAACCCTATTATTCTATGATTCTGTGATTCTAACAAGCGTGCAGCCTATAGGATTGTTTCCTCAATAAAGAAAGGAATTAACTTTAAGGTAAATCATATGCCTCACTAGATCTAGGATATATATATATATATATATATATATATATATATATATATAGCACAGGTGTAGTGTATTTATTCCAAATTTGCTTTTTCATCTTTGCTCATGAGCTTGAGAAACATAACTCTTTTTCTTTTCTGTTGTTGTAGTTTTAGTAAAAGCATGAACTTAGTAAACTTTTGTTCTTTTTAGATAAAAATCTGGCTTGTGCCATGCAATTTTGTTTTTCTTGGTCTCTGGTAACCCCATTGGCCTCCTTCTCTCCATCAGCTATGCAGGGATCTTCCCTGCTCACATAGTCCTCTGCCTGGTCTCTCTTCCTCTCCCTGCCCTTGTACTATGATCCAGCTGCTACCTTGAAGAGAGCAAGAGAACAAGAGAAATCTGAAGGCAGGCAGGTGTATGCATGAACGTAGAGGCTCAGCCACAGAGCAAGACAGCTAAATGGTTGTAATGCCCTTTGGAATGGAAAGATGTTCCAGCCACCACACTTTGTAGTTGGGCTCCAGAGCTCACATGGATGCACATGCTTAGTTCCCTCCTGGTCTTGTTCTTCTGGCTACAAACCTGCTGCTGTAATGAGGAAAATAAGAGAGAAAGAGAGATTTTGGGATGCACATTCAAGCTCAGAGGCCCAACCATGGGTCACAGTGCTAGAGCATCTTTCTGAAAGATGCTATGTTGCTCTAACTGCCATGCTCTGTCATTAAGCCTTGTCTACCTGCCTACCTCCAGGTATCTCTCTCATGGTCCTCCCAGTGGCAGCTGGATCACAGTGAGAGCAAAAGAGAAAACCTGGGAAACAGGAAGGCAGAAGTGCAAGCTCAGAGGTCCAAACACAGAGCATGGTGGTTAGAGTATCTTTCCGAAGAATGCTAAGCTACGCTATTTAATGAATGAATGGATGGATTACATTTCTATACCACCCAATAGCTGAAGCTCTTTGGGCAGTTCACAATAATTAAAACCACAAAATGCACCATAAAATACAATGGTCAGCGTCAGGGGTGTCTCTGAGCACAGTGAGTGGGACTGTAGTTCAGATTCTGAACAGGAACCACCAGACATGGGGGAAGTAGCCTCCCAGGCTTGTCCAGACATGGCTAGGCAGGCTTCTTGGGTTTCAAAGGTCCAGCTGGATGGAGAGGGACCCTCTTCACACACACACTCCCGTGAGAGTTGGTGAACAGGGCGAGGTGGGGTTTGGAGAGTCTGAATTAACAGACGCCAGGTGCAGATGCAGAGCCAAGAGAGAGATGGCTGGGGCAGGACTTAGATGGTCTCCCCGACTGACCCAGCATGAACAGCTGTGCTTAGAAGCCTCACAAGAGAGAAAGACCTCCCCCCACCCCTTAAGTTAGGCTAGTGAGACTGCCTTACTTTCAAATGGTGGGCAACTTTCATAGCTATCTTTTGAACCCTCTGAAGGCATTTCCTTTGTAGACTTAGAGTCACTGAGAATTTGCATCTGTATGACCCTTTGAAGTAATGGATTAAAGCTGTTGCCTTGAATCCTCTTGTCTGTGTTTGATTCAGCATTTTGAAGTTCAGTGGGGGCAAAAGGAATCCTGACAGTCAGCTTCCATGGTCAGGCTTCTGAGCTTGTGTGTGTGCCTGCCTGGCTCCCACTCTTTTTCTCCCATTCTAGTCCACCTGCCACTGCTCTTGATGACCTACCTAGAGCTAGGCCCCATCTATATGGCACCACTTTGACCCCCCACCTCATCGCAACTGCACAGCGATGAGGCTTTGAATCAGCATGCCCCGCAATACACTCGTGATTTACTGTGCGCTTCCCTTACAGACTCACCTTGCCCTTTTGGGGGGCCATTTTACTGAAATGCGCAGCTGTGCAGTCCAGTGAGTGTGGGGGTGCGACACTTCAGTGGCTGTTTTGTATCTGAGGGGCTCTGCTGTGTCTTTCTGTCCCTTTATAGGTAAAAAGTGGGTGTTTTGTGCTCCTTCATTTCCTCACCAACAGTTTGTCAGTTCCCCAGCCCGAGACTCTTGTGATGGTTCGTACTCACAAGTGTGAGTGCTACGTGCCTAGCCATCACTCCAAAATGGTGGCCAGAGTAATGTTGGTCCTCCCCCAAGACCCCCCCCGGCCCTTGGGTACTGAGTCCACAACCGTTGCGAAGATATGAAGCTGCAAAACTGTGCAAAAGTGTGATTAAATAGATGAAAACTCTCCTCTGTGCCTCTAACTGCGCAGCTGTGAAGGGATGGGGGAGTAAAGGGGGCATCACAGAGTGACGCAGGCACTACGCACACCTACAACATGCTCACTGCAACATGCAAAGTTGGTTTGGGGAAGGAACAGATGACCCACAACCGCAGGGAAACCCGCAGCAAACCCCCCAAATTGCATTAAAACAACTCCTTGGAACTCCACATTTTCCAGGTGAAAACCACGGATGGCTGTGAAGTCATGACTGTGTCATCTATCATGAGGGACCTCAACTTGCACCTGCCCCGGAGTAAAAGCCTGGTGTAGATGGGGCCCTAGACTAGTCTTCTCCTGAGGATTTCTCCCTTGAAGTGGGAAGGGGCATGCTAGGTGTGTGTGTGTGTGTATTGAAGTAGGACAAGAACCAGAAGCAGACAGTAGTAGAACAAGAGGCACACTGTGTAGCCTCACAGTGCAGGCAGGGAGTGGGGTGGGCTGGGGGGAGGATGTGCAGATTGAGAGGCATTTACACAGGGCAGTGAAGGAGGACTACCCCCCTTGCTTTAGAAATTCAGAGAGTGACACTCAGCAACCTGCTTCAGGATGTGGGTAGGTTATTTTCTTCCTCCCATGACCTATTGATCAAGCACATTCAATATTAAGACAACATGAAAGCACATGCTAACTTTCATAGTTACCATTTGTGGGGCTCTCTGGGCAGAATATTAATTGGGGGAAATAAAGCAATTGAAGAGGCTCTGGGTGGGTAATAATGTAGGGTAGGGGGGAATTTATTTCAGACAATCTCTGGGCAGGATATTCATTTGGAGGCATGCATTAACTGAAGAAGATCAAGATGATGGCTGAGAAAGAGAGAGAAGGAGTTGAAGACAGAGGAAAGGGGGTGGCAGAGAAAAAAGGCATTGCCTTCAACCACCACCACCACGCAGCTCCAGAAAGATATCCCTTAAAGGAATGAGGCCCTTGATCAATTAAAGTTTCCCCATTCCTGCTGTATAGTAAATAGAGGGAAGAAAACCCGCCTGTGTTGTTATTTCAGTCTAAAAAAGGACTACAAGAGCCCATAGTCACATGAGAAGCTTATCATGAGAGAGGAAGCTGGGAAAAGGTAAGACTCTATGCTACTCAAAGAGGAGTCTGATCGTGGGCGTTTAACCAGTGATACCCTTTATTTATTTATTTATTTATTTATTTATTGCATTAATACCCCGCCTTTCTCCCTCTCGCAAGGAACTCAAGGCGGCCTACATTATCCTCCTCCTCACCGTTGTATCCTCACAACAACAACCCTGTGAGGTAGGTTGGGCTGAGAGTCTGTGACTGGCCCAGAGTCACCCAGTGAGCTTCCATGGCCAAGTGGGGACTAGAACCCGGATCTCCCGGCTCCCAGTCCGTCACTCTCACCACTACACTACACTGGCTCTCAGTCATACTTCCCATGCTGGTGGCAGTGAGAATGCCAGTCTTTTGGTTCTATAGTGAGGGAAGTGAACTAGGAGAGGGAAGGAGTGAAAAATCCTACTTGTAGAAATCTAGCTACTTGAGAGGTTGCGAACTGTCTGTAATTGCCTTCACCTTATGAAAAAGGCAGACATATAATCCATCTGGTGCCAGTGAGTTTGGACAGTTCACTGTGAATGATTAAGCCATTCATTGTGAATAGTCAAGACCCTGACAAAAGCATGTTAACACTTTTTTAATGACTGTGGAAATCATCCTGAATGGGCAGTTCACATATATGTGTGAGGTCTAAGATCTGTGCTCAGCAGAGATTTGCGCCGGAAAAGCAGTTGTGAGTTTTAATTGTGAGTTTTAATGGACACAGAAAGAGGATGGAGAATTTGAGTTTCTGGCTGGCATTTGCTGGAACTGTGGATGCATCCTTTCTGGGATGCACACATTTCTCTCTGGGGATTTGCAGCCAGAGGCAAGAGTGTCTAGTTGTTTTCAATGGGCTCTGCTTGTATATTTGTTAATGATGCAAAAATTATACAAACAGCATAAGTCTCCACTGATCCTTCCTTCAGAGTCTCCAGTGCTCTGTCTCTCAGCCCTGCATTAGTGGTCCTGGAACTTCTCACCACTCGGAAGTGGGGAACGTGTTTCCATAACATGCATATCAGCCTTGGAAGGCCTTCTGTCTGTCCCATCAGCCAGGGCAGCTAGGCTGGTGAGGACTAGGGAGGGGGCTTTTTCTCTTGTGGCCCCCACTCTGTGGAATTCCCTCCCCAGTGACCTCCACCATGCCCCCTCTTTGATGAGCTTCTGCCAGGCTTTAAAAACCTGGCTGTTCAGGTGGGCATTTGGGGTGGGTTAGGGTTGGGGTGTTTTTTTTAGAGCAATGTTGTTTTGTTCAGTTGTATTCTGTGTTGTTATTCGTATTGTACGCAACCTAGAGTGGCTGGGTAGCCAGCCAGTTGGGCAGCTAATAAATCTAATTAATAATAGTAAGTTGGAAGCAGTTTTCCTCTAAAATGCTCTCATCCACAAACTTGAAGTTGTACATCCCTTTTCCTCAAAGGGATCAGAACAGCTTATTTATTTATGTAGTATATTTATGTTCTGACTTTCTTCCATCATCGAATCCAAGGTGGCATAGATTTGCTTAGTTTCAGCAAGGTGGCTGCATCATGTGCCCTCAGCTTATGCCCTGGGATCATGTCCCAGTGCCGCTGGACAAACTTTTTACTAAGCCTACAAGATAGTAGCAGAGTTGCTACAAAATGGAGCTGTAATTGGCCTCAGACTCCACTATTGTTCATATGGGACATATGGAACAGGGGGAGCAAACAGGAGTTGGCCAGGGGAGTTGCAGTGGTTGAAGAGACAAAGGAGACAAAGGAGACAGAGGCTAAGAGGTAAGTGGGTTGCAGGAAGCCCAGGGCGCTGCCCTTTATCCTTCTGACTGGCTGTGAGCTCACCAGGAGCTTCTGAGAGCTCCAACTGAATTGGAGGGGTGTGGCCTGAGTACTCCCAGCAGCTGACTGGGCGGGAAGCTTCAGTCTGTTTCCCGCCTCCCAGCTGAGCAGAGCAGAGCAGAGCAAGCTGCTCCAGCTGGTCCAGGGACTACAGAAGCAGGCAAGCTCCCAGAGAGCGAGCGAACAGGGGGAGCAAACAGGGGGAGCAAACAGGAGTTGGCCAGGGGAGTTCGGCAGGGGAGGTCAAGGGGGAGGCCCCTAACATTTTTTTTTTATTTTTTTTTACTAACTTTTTCCCATTTATTTGTCTTGTAACACACACTTCCACACCAGTGGGACTCTGCTTTTAACCTCTACTGAGTAGAGGAGCAGGCACAGGCTAGTCTAGAACAATCACAAAGCTAGACACAAAAAGGGAGAAGAGGCTATGGAAGGACAAGACTCTCCAGTGGTGGTGACCTGCAAGGTGTGTGCAATGTTTGTTTTCTTGCCTGAGAACAACATGGCCTACACCTGCAACAAGTGCAAGTTGATCACGCTGCTGGAGGAAAAAGTAAGTGGACTGGAGCGGCGACTGTCAACCCTCCGGGGAATAAGAGAACACGAAGAGTTCTTGGACAGAATGGGGGAACTACAGCAGCAAAGGGCAGACCAGAAGCTTGAAGAGCAACAGCAAGATGAGGCAGTGGGAAATGCTGAGGTGAAGAAAAATGGAGTAGAGGATACTCCTTGGAAAACGGTGACAGTTAGGAGAAGAAGAACTAGACGCCACTCTGCACCAGTGGAAGCGGTGGAGCTGTGGAACCGATTCCAGGTACTTGCAGATGAGACTGGAGGACAGCCTGCAGAGGAAGAATCACAGGGGAACCTGCATGAGAGTGAGCAAGAGGCTGAAGGTCAGTCAAACAGAGGCGATGAAACCCAGGCCTACAAGAAGAAGAAGAGAAGAGTGGTAGTAGTGGGAGACTCCTTGCTGCGTGGGATCGAGACCCAAGTATGTCGCGAAGACCCGTGGACTCGCCAGGTATGTTGTCTCCCGGGAGGACAGATTAGAGACGTGACTGAAAGGTTGCCTGCACTCATAAAGCCCACTGACAGGTATCCCTTTCTTCTCATCCATGTGGGAACAAATGATACCGCCAAGCGGAGCTACGAAGAGATCACGTCAGACTTTGAAGCTTTGGGAAGGAAACTCAAGAACTTTGGGGCCCAGATAGTTTTCTCATCCATCCTTCCAGTAGTTAGAAGAGGGATAGAAAGGGAACGAAAAATACTCCGGGTGAATGACTGGCTACGAAGGTGGTGCCGACGAGAGAGATTTGGATTCTGGGACCACGGGCTATACTTCCTGGAAGATGGGCTGTTGGCTAGGGATGGGTTGCACCTCACAAAGGCTGGGAAGAATGTGTTTGGCCACAGCATGAAGAACTTCATCAGGAGGGCTTTAAACTGAATCCTACGGGGAAGGGAGATGTAATGTTGGGGGTAACAATGGACGTAGGCGCATGCACTGCAATGGAGAGAACAGCGCTGATAGCGCCCAATAATAGTCTTCAGACACATGTAGGAAGAAAGCCAGACTATGAAGCACATGGTCTTCGATGTCTATATACTAATGCCCAGAGTATGGGAAACAAACAGAACGAACTTGAACTCTTAATACAGGAGGGAAATTATGACTTGATAGGTATAACTGAGACTTGGTGGGATGACTCTCATGACTGGAATACAGCAGTTGAAGGATATAACTTGTTCAAAAAGAACAGGAGGAACAGAAAGGGAGGCGGGGTTGCACTGTATGTGAAAAATACATATCTCTGCACAGAAATACAGGAGGAGGAGCTTGGTAGCCCCATCGAGAGCATCTGGGTTGAAATAAATGGAGCAAAGAATAAAAGGAACCTGGTGGTCGGAGTCTACTACCGGCCACCCAATCAAGGAGAAGCCAAGGATGAAACTTTTGAAAAGCAAATAGCCAATGTTTTAAGGAAGCATGATGTAGTAGTAATGGGGGACTTCAATTTCCCCGATATTTGTTGGGAGACAAATTCTGCAAAACATGGCCCCTCCAGGAAATTCCTGACTTGTGTGGCGGATAACTTCCTCCTACAGAAAGTAGAGGAAGGAACTAGAGGATCGGCTATCCTTGACTTGATCCTAACCAACAGAGATGACTTAGTGGATAAAGTAGCAGTTACAGGAACTCTGGGGGAAAGCGACCATGTTGTACTTGAGTTCTTGGTTCTAAGGGAAGCAAAAGCCGAGTGTACTCAAACGCGTACCCTGGATTTTAGGAAAGCTGATTTTAATAAACTCAGAACAATGATCAGTAAGGTCCCATGGCAAGCAATGCTAGCGAGAAAAGGAGTCCAAGATGGGTGGGAACTTTTAAAAAAGGAAATTCTCAAGGCACAATCACAAACAATTCCAACAAGAAGAAAAGGTGGAAGACAACAGAAGAAGCCAATGTGGCTTCACAAAAAGCTTAGGGATGACCTGAAAACAAAAAAGGACACATATAGGAAGTGGAAAGAAGGCCAAGTAACAAAGGAAGAGTACAGGCAGGTAGCACAGAATTGCAGGGATGGCGTCAGGAAGGCTAAAGCGGAAAACGAGGTGAGGTTAGCGAGGGATGCTAAAAACAACAAAAAGGCTTTCTTCAGCTACGTGCATAGTAAAAGGCAGAGGAAAGAAATGGTTGTTCAGCTATTAAATAAGGATGGCAAAATGATAACAGATGACAAAGAAAAGGCAGAGGTGCTCAATTCCTACTTTGGCTCAGTCTTCTCCCAAAAGAGGGTCTATGACCCCCCTGGCAAAGGCGAAGTACAGGCTGAAGGGGCAGGATTGCAGCTTGAGATCGACAGGCATATGGTCAAGGAACACCTCATTACTTTGAATGAGTTCAAATCTCCAGGGCCAGATGAACTGCATCCTAGAGTCATAAAGGAACTGGCAGAAGAGCTCTCAGAACCGCTGTCTATTCTCTTTGAGAAATCATGGAGGACCGGGGAAGTGCCAGATGACTGGAGGAGGGCTAACGTTGTCCCTATCTTCAAAAAGGGTAAAAAGGAGGAACCTGGGAACTACAGACCAGTCAGTCTGACATCAATCCCTGGGAAAATTCTGGAGCAGATCATAAAGCAATCCATCTGGAAGCACCTTGACAACAATGCAGTGATTACTCGAAGCCAACATGGATTTGTCAAAAACAAGTCCTGCCAGACAAATCTGATCTCATTTTTTGATCAAGTCACCTCCCTTGTAGACCGTGGGAATGCTGTAGACATCATATACCTCGACTTCAGCAAAGCTTTCGACAAAGTGCCCCATGATATCCTGATGAGCAAACTAGCTCGAAGTGGGCTAGATGAAACAACGATCATGTGGATCCACAGTTGGCTACAGAATCGGACTCAAAGAGTGCTTATCAATGGGACCTTCTCAAGCTGGGGAGAGGTAACGAGTGGGGTACCGCAGGGCTCAGTCCTGGGCCCAGTGCTCTTCAATATTTTTATTAATGACTTGGAGGAGGAGGTGCAGGGAATGCTGATCAAATTTGCAGATGACACAAAATTGGGAGGGATAGCTAATACTTTGGAAGACAGAAACAAAATTCAAAGTGATCTGGATAGACTGGAGTGCTGGGCAGAAAACAACAGAATGGCATTTAATAGGGACAAATGCCAAGTTCTGCACCTAGGAAAAAGAAACCAAATGCACAGTTACAAGATGGGGGATACGTGGCTCAACCACACTACGAGCGAGAAGGATCTTGGAATTGTCGTCGATCACAAGCTGAATATGAGCCAACAATGTGATGTGGCTGCAAAAAAGGCAAATGCTATTTTGGGCTGCATTCATAGAAGCATCGCTTCCAAATCCCGGGAAGTACTAGTTCCCCTCTACTCAGCACTGGTTAGGCCTCATCTGGAGTACTGTGTCCAGTTCTGGGCACCACACTTTAAGAAGGATGCAGACAAGCTGGAGAGGGTTCAAAGGAGGGCAACAAAGATGATCAGGGGACTGGAAACAAAGCCCTATGAAGAGAGACTGAAAGAACTGGGCATGTTTAGCCTTGAGAAGAGAAGACTGAGGGGAGATATGATAGCGCTCTTCAAGTACTTGAAAGGTTGTCACAGAGAAGAAGGCCAGGATCTCTTCTTGATTATCCCAGAGTGCAGGACACGGAATAATGGGCTCAAGTTACAGGAAGCCAGATTCCGACTGAACATCAGGAAAAACTTCCTGAGTGTCAGAGCAATACGGCAATGGAACCAATTACCTGGGGAGGTGGTGGGCTCTCCCACACTGGAGGCCTTCAAGACGAGGCTGGACAGCCATTTGTCAGGGATGCTCTGACTTGGATTCCTGCATTGAGCAGGGGGTTGGACTCGATGGCCTTGTAGGCCCCTTCCAACCCTACTATTCTATGATTCTATGGTTCCCAGGCAAGTTTACTGGGGAAGTCTTGCTTCAGCAGTCAAACTGTATTATATGTCTTCAGACTTTAAGTTGTTCTTAAACTCAGAAAGAGTTTTGTGAGGCAGCCGATGAAAGTCTGTGTCAGTGGAAAAAACATAGGTGCACACCTGGGTGCTGCACATACACTCCTCTGTATTGTGGTTATTCAATATCACTTTTATGGTTGTTTCAGTTCAGGGGGAGGCATATAAGGTTCTACAAATACAAGTGTTTAATATGTCAGTAATATCATACAAAATAACCAATATTAACAATAGATCACTTGAATTTTGTCTAGCGCTGGCAAACAAGAAGCTAATTAGTGGCAATAATTTACTCCAGGAAAGCATTTTCGTGATTTGCTGGGTCACAACCTATAATTAATGCATTCTGTGTGTTTCTTCTACCATGATAATTGATATAATGCATAATGCAAAAGGGCCAGTTCTTTCTCAAATGCAATTAAAATAAAACCATTCTCTCTCAATATGACAAAATGTACTGGATATTTCAAACCTAGGCATCTTCAAAAATCAGTGCCACATGGTTAATTGAAAACAGAGCACATGATTGAATAATAAGTTGACTTGTTTTTAATGGCTCTGATTAAACGTACATATTTCTTATGAAAATCGTCCATGTTGATCTCCCAAAAAGCATTAGAATAAAGTTGCAAAACAAAGGCGAACGTATTTAATCCCATTCTGTTTGCATAGCATGTGTTGTTTTTTAATTGGGCTACGGAGCTTCTGTAAAAACTTCCTTTTTTCTTATGACTTACTCTGTTTTTGATTTAGAAATGTACACTCCTACAAATGCTGCATGTAATGAAGTCAATATTTATTTAAATGCAGAAAGCCATATCAGTCCATAAAGATAGTAATCTGCATTGGTTGTTACTTACCAAGTTGTGTATCAATTGCATATTACACTTTTATTTATAATCATGATGCAGGCAGACTAAGGGCACAAGCTCAGGTAGAGGAAAGAAACTCACGCGTGCACCAACACAGCCTGTGGGACAGCAATTACATAGCATCTACCTAGAAGTCTGTACCAGCTGCATCTGACCACTGTCAGTTGTATGAAGAGGAACCCATACAGAGATGAAAAGAGATGCCACACATAGGCCAATGATGAGCTGAGCGACAACAACCCACTTGGGGGGATGTATAGGAGGTGTGCCTGAATGTTCATGAATTAGATGAGACTGGAGCTAGCATCTTTCAGACAATAGCAACTACTCTTAACTAGAGATGGTTGTGCTTTCCTAAGCTTTCCTCAGATTAACTTGGAAACTATCCAAGTTCTTCTGAAGAAAAGAACTTGGAACATTCTCCAAATTCAATCCAACAGTTTGAGGAAAATTGTTCCTCCACTCTCCTCTCCATCCCCACCCTCGTTTCTTGCCAGCCCCACCTCTTTCCCTTCCTTGGCAGGCAGAGGTGGGTCCAGCAGTGGTGGTACATGAAGAGGCTACAAAAGGCAAGGCCTCTGCATGGCTCAGGAGAGTCACTGCCAGGACTCCCCTTTGTTCTGTGGGGACTTTTGGCCATGAGATACTACCATCAAAAGTCAGGCAGCCCAATGCAGCAAAGGGGAGTCCCGTGGGGAGCTTCGTTTGGCAGTATAGCACTCGATGCTGTACATTTGCATCTCACTAAAACCACAATATGCCTTCTTGAGTGGATTGAGGGATTTTGAGAACAGTGCTTACACCCCCACCAATTCCTTTCCACCCTGCTGATTCTCTTCTGCAAGCTGTGGGCACCGGCAATTCCGTTGTGAAAGCGGGACCCACGGCTCACGCAAGGGAGATTTAGCGCTTTCTGAGGAAGCCCCCAAATGAATGGGAACACTAGGAATGGGCAAACTCACCTGAGTCCGCCCCATGCCCTGCTTGCTGGACCACTGCCAGCTGCCCACCCCTACTCTCGCTGGGACGTGAGCCACCTGGTGGTTCACAGGAGCCTGGCAAGCAGCTACCCACTTCCCTCATGAGCCGCTTCCCAGTCAGCTCTCCGAGAGCAACTGCATCGCTCTCTGCCAGGCACTGGTGGGGTGGGGTCACCTCTCTCTCTGCCAGAGGGAGGTGGGGTCACATGGAGGCAGCAGAGGCAGTGGGGTGGGAACTGAGAGGGAAGCACCCTGGCACTTTCTTCTTGGCTCCCATCCTGCTGCCATGAGCAACTGCATCCCTCTCTTCTGGGCACCGGCAGAGGGAGGTGGGGGTGCTTGTCAGCCATGGTGGAAGAGGCAGCAGGGAGCAGTTGCTCAGGCAGCAGCGGCCCCTTGTGCTCTCCTTCCTTGCAAGGCGAGCATGAAGAGTTAAGAGCCCAGGTGGAGGAGGCCTTTGCAATAAGGGCCAATTTTACATCAAATCGGCCTTTACAGAACAGGCCATGCTATCACTCAGGCAAGAGCAGCAGGCTGCACTGGTGTCTGGGGGGCCAAACTGGTGGAAACCCACCAAGCTTGAGCCCCCATGCTTGAGACATCCCTAGGAAACAGTCATTTCTGGAAGGAGGCAGGTCGGCGGAGCTTGCGCAAGGGAGTTCCACTGGCCTGCCTCCTTCCAGAAACAAACATTTCTGCTCATTTTGGGTTGCCCTGGAAGCGCAAGTGGTAGGGGCCATTTGCATAACAGAATTGGCAGGGCACAAGAGAATTGGTGGGGGCAAAAGTGGCCCATTGGATTCTTCTCTTAGAAATAAATAAAATCCACCATTAATCATTAGCTGGATAGGCTATTATTAAAAAATAATTATTAAAAATATTATTAAAACATTATTTTTTAAAAAGCCACAGTGGCTTCAAATACCAGCTAAACAGATTAAAATGTGGCCCAGTGATTATATCAATGACACCTGTAGTCAATTAAACTATCAATCAAGTCTATTACAGGCTGCTTGCATCCCTTTAAAAAGGTATTCTTTCAGCTGTACCTTTTTATACTAAAGCAAAAGAGTGTAAGTGGTGTCATTTGTCTTGCCATTAGGGATGACGGACTCACCTCCTTCTGGGTTGTCTGGGTGCCCAACGAGCTGCAGCCCCTGCTTGCATGCCCTGGACCCGCTTGTTGAGCTGCCCTGCTTGGCTGGACTCATGTGCCATGTGCCTGATGAACGGGTCCAGCGGCTGCCCACTTCCTCCCCAAGCCACCATGTTGTGTAAAATGGTGCTTGGGTATTTCTGTAAATCTAATGTTGTGGAAATGGTGGAAGTAAAGGGGCCATTTCCGCAACATTACAGGCAGCGGCTTGACAGGAGGAGGATGAGAGGGAAGCCCTTTGGGTCCCCCTCCTGCCCTGCTGCTGCCTGAAATGTTGCAGAAATGGCCCCTATAGCCACCATTTCTGCAACATTAGATTTACAGAAATACCCAAGCTACCCTTTTTACACAAAATGGTGGCTTGGGGAGGAAGTGGGCAGCCGCTGGACCTGCTTGTGGACCATGCTGTGCTCACAGATGGGGTCCAGAAAGTCGCAGTGGCTCAGCAAGCTGGGTCTAGGCCAGGGGAGGGGGGAGTCTGTCAGAATCCACCTCCGCACCTGGTGCTTGCAACATCGCTACTTACCATTTCATAAGCAGGCTAATTCTGTGTAGGGATGTACGAATCCCTTACCTGGTTCCGGTCGGGTTATCCGCTGGGGAAGGAGGCACTCTGTCCCTCCCCCGGGAATCCTTGATGGGGGGGAGGCGATACGGTCCTCCCCCCCAGAATCCTGCTCTGCGGTGGCTCTGTGGAGCAGCCAGCCAGGGCCGTCCGCAGCTGGACTACCAGCTGTGGACGGGCTGCTGTGGACGCAAATGGCAGCCGCCATAGTGGCCGCCATTTGTGTCCTTCCAGGCTGCCGTGATAAGCTACATAAGTATTTACGTAGCCTATCACGGCATGTCCCCCCAAAAAACGGCGTACGCAAATGGCGGCAGCTACAACGGCCGCCATTTGCGTTCCCTAGTTTTTGCCATTTTATCCTGTGTAAATATTTACGTAAGCAATTATGGCAAAAAAAAAAAAAAAAGGGAACCACAAATAGCGTAGTGGGCGCTAATTGCATTTCTTTTTTTTTCTCCGTAAAAGCCTACATAAATATTTATGTAGGATAAAACGGCGGAAAATAAACGCAAATAGCGCCCACTATGCTATTTGCAGTTTCCTTTTTTTTTCTGCTGTAATTGCCTATGTAAATATTTACGTGGTTAAAACGGCGCAAAATAGGGAACGCAAATGGCGGCCGCCATAGCCACCGCCATTTGCGTACGCCTTTTTTTTTCTTGGCTTGCCATGATAGGCTACGTAAATACTTACATAGCCTATCACAGCAAAGACCAGAATGCAAATGGCGGCTGCGGCAGCCGGTTGAAAGACCAGCCGTCGCCGCCTAAGCTGCCGCTGGAGCCTCTGCCATCCGGAACATCCACCCCAGGTAAGCTTCGTCCTGGGGGGAATCCGTGGGGGGGGTGGCAGGCCGTTCCGCCATGGATTTCGAGGGGCTGAATGCCAGTGCATTCGGCCTCACTGACATCCATGGTGGAATTCTCCTCCATCCCTAATTCTGTGTCAGTTCAAATATTGTACCACAAGCAGTTAAAATGGAGGAAGTTAATAAACTACAGAATTAAACAAACAAACAGACCAGAACTTCCTGATGTTATGAAGTAGTTCACTCAGGGAGAAGAGTGCATACTCCATCTTTGGACAAGGCCAATAAGCTAGACATTTTCACCCTCAGAATCAGCAAGGCCAGTAAGCACATGAATAGGTTAGGAACAGTTACGTAAGCATGACTAGATCAAACAATGCCATTTCTAACAGGTTTCCCCAAAATTCATGCCTCAAGGCAAAGATAGGGCAGGTGTGTGTGGAAAACATAAATACAGTGATTAGGATGAGTGATACATGGGGATTCATCACTCAAGGCTAAAAATCCTGTAATTTACCAAGGCTTCTGCTTCCAGAATCTTTGTGGGATTAGATTGGGTCTTTTCCACTCGGCCTTAAAGAAACCCTAAACTTCTATGTGTTTCACAATCATCACAAAGCCACGAGGTGGCGCTGTTGTTTTATTTGCAATAAACGCAACTTTAAACTGTATACCTTCATTTATATCAACTCCATGGTGGGAGGAGGGAAAATGCCGGACTTTAGTCATCATGGAAAACAACGCAATAGAGCTCACAAAGAGCGGGAGGTTCCCTGGAGGAGGGCTGCATCATTTACAGGACCTGCAAACTTCTGTGAGTATGCAATCTCCATAGCAGGATAAAAGCCCTGTGTGAAGGAGCCCCTGTACCTGGTCAATGCACTGCCAATGTTTCTGTTGTTTTCTCAGCAGGTGTATTTAAGACAGCCATCCTCCTCTGGCACCTTCCTTTGCCATAAAAGTGGAAGAGACATTGGAACCGAACCATAAGAACAGCCATTCTGGGTACAAGGAGCCAGTTTTGCAGGTGTTGAGCAGAATTGTCATGTGGGTTTTGTGGCATCTTTTCTTTTGTGGAAATCGTATCAGAAGGGAGGACTTGAGTTGCAAGAGGTTGCCGTTTTCCTTAGGAAATTGGTGTCCAACGCTGGCTAATTTGAACTTGATTGGGTGCCCATGCCACGGAATGATGCCTATACTCGGAGGAGCCTACTCCGGGAAGAGGCCCAGGGCTGCTCTCTCTGGGAGTAGGGCAAACTCAGCATCCCACCACTACTGGACAATCCCAGCCAGTGAGCCCTACGAACATAGTGGATGTTGGAGTTCTGCCTGCTCTGCCCACCTTGCTAGGCAGTAGCCTGGCAGGAGAACTCCATGCGTTGCCCCGTGCAAAAACAAACCTAATTTTAAAAAGCAAAGCAGCTCCCCCAACCCCCCACTTCACCTGGAAGCAGGAGTTGTGATGCTTACTAGTTCCAGTCTGCAGGAAAGGGCTTCAGCCCAGGGAAAGGTATACTGTTCTTGGTGACACTGTTACTGTTGTAGCCTCCACCACCTCTTCCCCTCTTTACGTGTGTGTGTGTGTGTGTTAATTTGGATCTAATCTTCAATTTGTTTGGTGCCACTTTTGTGCACCCCACAAAAGTTGGCAGGAATTGCAGCAGGGGGCCTTTTTTAAACTGGTGCATATCTGTCCTCTCTTGTCTTTAATCCCTGCCTCGTGCTCATGACAAATTCTCTAAAAAGAAATTGGCACAAAGCACAGACTGACACTGTAGTGGGAACCACTGGCAGGTTTGGACATTTTCATAGGGAAGAGACACCAGAAAGGCATACAAATTGTGATGTATGTGGGTATCAAGCCTCAGGTGGACACCTCTCTGTCATCTTGCATAGAATGAGCGGGTGCCAGAATAGCTGAAGCATGGCTCCTCTTTCCAATCTGCTCCTTCAGCTCCACTCCCAACTAGGGATGGTGGAGAATTCCGCCACGGACTCCAGTGAGGCTGGATTCTTTAGAAGTCCATGGCAGAATGGAGCAATCCCCCCGCCACCATGCGAAGTCCTCACAGACCAGATCCTACCTGCCTCCATCGGCCTGGATCTGTCCGCTGCTGGCCGCTGCTCCGATGTGCGGCCATGAATGGCATCATGCGTAGGAGACGCCATTTGCGTCGCTGCTTTAGCTGTGATAGGCTATGTAAATATTTACATAGCCTATCACTGCTAAAGCAGGGACACAAATAGCGTCCCCTATGCCATTTGCGTCGCTGCTTTAGCCGTGATAGGCTACGTAAATATTTACGTAGCCTATCATGGCTACAGCAGCGACAAAAATGGCGTCCCCTATGCAGGACAACATTTGAGTCCTCAGCAGCTCGGCTGTGGATCGGCCCGGCCAGTGGCTCCGTGGGCACGCCGCAGAGCAGAGCCAGCCGGGGAGGATTCCGGGGGGGAGGAATGGATCACCTCCCCCCCATCGAGGATTCCTGGGGAAGGACCAGATCGCCTCCCCCCCCCGTGGACCCCAGCAGAGCAAGATAAGTGGGGTTTCGTACACCCCTACTCCCAACCCCTTACTCTGGCCTCTGCTCTCCTCTTTGCTCCTGTTTAGGTACTCCTATTTGCCCAAACCCCTTGCCTTCATTCCATTATCCCAGCATACCCTTCTCCTAGCAACACAAGGTGTCCACACATGTCTACAGCTTCACTTTTAGGCCTGGAGCCCAGCTTCACCAAGAACACTGCTAATTTCCCCACTGAAGTACAATTTTGGGTGAAAGCTGAAGCATCCATGATTGTCGTTATGTTTAACAAATGCTTTGCTCAGCTAATTTCCCACAAACAGCTCATGTATTTAAATCCATGTAAAACCTCAATAAATGTACCAAAGTAGTGTTATCCTCTTAAGTCCTGTCCAAGAATTGATCTTTTTGCTTGGAAATTACCTTCTTAGCCATAGACGTTCTATTTGCCCATGTTCAAAGGTCCCGTAAGGGAATGTGAGTCACAGGGAGAATGTGTACAATCTCGCACATACGTATCTCGATAAGACCACAGTCCATAGCACTCTACAGGGAGAAGTTTGGGATATTTTCAGGGAATGACAATCATGGCTCTGACATCTGTACTCTGGGAACACTTGATGATCAGGCAGGAGAAATCTCAGGATACAAGTGGCTCTTGTAGTGTGTATTGTCCTTGTGTTGGATTTTTAAACCTTTGTAATATCATTCCGGTAAAAGTGCTAAACATGACTATGGCTCTTTAAAACCAAAGTGCACTTCTTTGCCTTTCCTCCGGCATTTCTAGAAGCAAAAAGTAATAGTATTTCAGCTATATGTATCCATATGAACTGTGCTTTTAAGTCCTGATGTTATGTTACATGAAGAAATCACTGCAATTTTGGAAAGCACAGAATACACATGCAATGTAGGATGTGGAGGGCTTTGACCTTCTCTGTTGTACATGAATTCAGTCAGTGAAGGTGACAGGACATCTGCTAAACAAGATGGATCATTTCTTTCATTATACACTGGAAGAATTCTTATGAACTGCTTACCTATGTTCACAATACATCAGAATGAATTTGAATGGGCTATTTTTATACAAATATTGTATAAAATTTGTATAAAATACAAATTTGAATGGGCTACTTTTATATAAATATTATACATATCCTGAAAATAATTATGCTAATTCTGAACTATTCTGTTTAAGTGAGCTACCTTTAAGAATGTCATTGTTCGGATAAAATCAAGGGCATAAGAGCAGAATTGAATGACTCACGGGCAAAGTAATCATGGGCACCAGGCAGTAGAGCATCTTAATATAGCTTCAGTGGTTCCCAAACTGGGTTGTCCAGATGTTACTGGACTACAACTCCCATTATCCCAGACTATTGGACATGCTGAATGGGGACAATGGGGGCTGTAGTCCATCCAACAAAACAGTGAGAGGGGAAGATGTCACAAAACAGTGAGAGGGGAAGATGTCACAAAACAGAAGAGAAAAAAGGTTCTCAGGTGCCTGAATTTTTTTTTCATTCTGCCCAACATGTTTTGGAAATGTCCTTCCTCAGGGGCTGCTTATCTTTCTTCAGATGTATTTGAAAAGAATCCTGCTCAGATAATCCTTTTCTTTGCTCTATGATTCTTTTCAAATACATCAGTTCTAGTCCAATAATATATGGGAACCCAAGGTTGGGAACTACTGGCTCAGATATTATATTCATAAAAACATGGATATGTTTAACAGAAGCTGCAAAGATTAGCCAATAGCAATAATGTGGATTGGAATGTATTGGTGTTCTTTTTCATAATGCTTTGCTGTGAACCGCTTTGAGCATATATGGAAAAGTGGTATAGAAATACAGTGGTTGATTAATTACATTCTCATACATAAGAGTGCAATAACTGCCCTACAGGATCACGCCAGAGGTCCACCTCATCCAGTGTTCTGTTTCCCTTAGCAGACAACCAGATGCCTCTGTGCAGCTCACCAACAGAGCATAGAAAGCAACAGTCCTAGGCTGTCCCCAGACTCAGACGTATCCTGGTCGTCCTTCTGGTTAATAGATGGCAATAGAATAGACATATCCTCCAAGAACTGCATATTGGTAGCAAAAGTTTGTGAACTCAGAAGCTATCCAGGAGACAGCCTATTTACTTATAAGATATTTCTTTTGGTCATATATAAGCCCTTCATCTTCTGTCCCTTTGAAAAGCTTTTCCTGACAAGCTATTAACAATGGAACTGATAAGCTAAAAAGGGTTTTAGGTACAAGTGCCTATGTCTATGCAATGAGTTCTCCAGTAATATGGAGATGTATTCATTCTATACCTTCTTTCAAAGATCATCCTAGAAGGAAATATTTCTAGAAATTAATTTTCAGTTGATAAACAAACAAAGCCCCCTTAATTCAGCTCTTCGACCTTGACAATACATTCTATTAGAAATTTAATTGAAACGTTCTAGATGTACATACAACCTCATTTTCAAGCAATACTTTAATATCATTTTAAATTATCCATCTCTGAATAGGAGTTAACTTATTAAGGGTTTTCAATATTTGATGTTATATTTAGAGACGTGCACTGGAGAACTTGATAGATTACGAAGTGACAGCATTTTTCATAAAGGACATGCATAAATAAAATGTTCTACTGTGTAAGCCATCACATCTACAGTCAGGTGTGATTTATAATAAAAAGCAGCCTAAATGAATGCTTTTATTTTGACAGAAGGGTTCCTCATTTTCCCTCCTCTCCCCCAACTTTACTTTCTTCTTCATTTTAAAGAAGCATAAGCCTCTTCTGTCAACTTGGAAGCTCTTACTGTCAGTAGGCAGAAAGGAAGCACCTCACAGAGTAGGACGACTGTCAAATGGCAATAGATTTGGCTGTCAAACTAAAAAGTACTGCCACTCAGTGTCAAAGCAATAACAACAAAACAATTATTTAAAAAAAAAATCATGAAGGCCAAGCTATGCAGAAAAAAGTAACATTTAGTAGTTAGACCTAACAGCACTGCAGTTTTTTAGAAGCCACATGCTGTTCAGACCCCAAAGTCATTCTCACTCAAGATTTGTATTTGGAGCTGCCTTTGCAGACTGCCTGAACTTCAAAACACAGTCCCTACTAACTAGGACTGAGCATTTGGAACACATCTCAACAGTTCTTAAAGAGCTCCCCTGTCTTCCAGTCCATTTCTGAGCCAAATT
Source organism: Heloderma suspectum (assembly GCF_057233095.1). NCBI lineage: Eukaryota > Metazoa > Chordata > Lepidosauria > Squamata > Helodermatidae > Heloderma > Heloderma suspectum. The sequence goes on along the minus strand of NC_139459.1, from coordinate 239,861,179 downwards.
CGTTGTGCTGATACTTGCCTTTTTAAAGCCCTTCATGGATTGGGACCTGGATACCTGAGGGAACAACTTCTTCTAGGCCTACCCATTCACTAAGATCTTCCTCTAAACCCCTCCTTTTGAAGCCCGCACCCTCTGAAGTGAGGCAGATGTCAAAAGGGAAAAGAGCAAAGTCTCCCCCTCCCCGGCCCCAATTTTCTGAGGCTCTGGTGCACTTAATCTCTGGTGCACTTTTACAATTTTTGTTGTGATTTTGTTTTACATTTATATACTGTTTTTTATTGGCTATAGCTTTTTTGAATTGTGCTTTTGTTTATAGACTGACCAAAAGGCACTACTATATGATTGATTATATGTGTGTGTGTGTGTATGAAATTTAGAATGGCCAAAATATTAAGAAGTGTAATTATATGAGTGTAACAATCAATAAAGGATATCATTCAATAATCCAACAGTTCTTTTTTTTTTTTACAAAATTGGGGAATACAAATATATGGTGTGTAAATTTGGGGAAAAGCTCCAGGAGAGGAGCAAGGGGCACATACCTGGTGATGCCATGGGCTAGCATTGTTCCATGGATAGAGTGCAGAGGCTCTAAGTGAACTAAGCATCCTGTCAGACATGTAGTGTCAAACGTCTGATCTTGCAAGCACAGACCAAAAAAGGATGTGTACTGTACTGGAGGGAGTTGGGGGATACATATGATATAGGGACTGAAGGAAGCCCAGGATTGAAATGGTGGCAAGTATCAATCATGTGGACTTCCTCTGTTCCTCATGAAGGCAGGATCAAACCATGTTTTTAGATAGTCATTTCCAGGCACACCAAATAAACATCATGAAACATGAATCTGGGGTAGACTGCCTGTCTATCATCTGTCTGTCTGTCTGTCTGTCTGTCTGTCTGTCTCTCTGTCTGTCTGTCTGTCTATTCCAGCACCCAGAGATTTCCAAATAAATACAGACTGGATAGTAGGTTCATCCTCTCAGTACACAAAATATGGAAGACAGCAAATCTGCTTTTAAAGGTAGAGATTTCAACATGGATAAACAGGGAGATATTAAGGTAGATAAGGGAGCAGCCATGTAAAACATCTACCTTTCCCCCAGTTTCCACCTCACACACACATTCAAAGGATCAACTTTGGAACCTATCTTGATTTTTTTGTAAGTAAACCCTACCATGGAATATACACATTATAGTTTTGCAGGCTGAATTCTTCAGATTCCATGTTGGTATATGGTTGGGGTGTATGAAACCCCACTTACCTGGCTCTGCTGGGTTCCGTGGGGGGGGAGGCAATCCGGTACTCCCCCCTGGAATCCTGCCCAGCCAGCTCAGTTCCACGGCCAGTCTGCGGAGCCACCAGCCGGGCCAATCTGCAGTGGGGGGCCCATCCGCTGGCAGGCTGCTGCGTACGCAAATGGCATCCTGCATAGGGGACACCATTTGCATCCCTACGCTAGGCCATGATAGGCTACGTATACATTAATGTAGCCTATCACGGCTAAAGCAGGGACGCAAATGGCGTAGGGGATGCCATTTGCATCCCCGTGGCGGCTGCAACAGCTCAGAAGATGACCCAGAGCTGCCGCCAGGTAGGTCCATTCCGGGGATTTCAGGGGGTGGCAGGAGGTAGTCCATTCCACCACAGACTCACCGGAGTCCATGGCGGAATTCTCCAACATCCCTAGTATATGCTGGCTTCAACTGAAGAGTTAATTGCATATAGTTAGGCAGATACAACCAATCAAAAGGAGGTTAAAGTTTTCTGTAATACCATGTGTGGTGACTGGTGATGGGCCACTGATATTGTTCTGTTTGGAGCTGTAAAGGGACAGGAACATAGCAAGTGGCATTATGATAAAATAAAACAAGTTTTGACATATTTTGAGTGGTCCTTGATAGCAGGAGTCTCATAATAGTACCAGAAATCCCTTTTGGAGATTATACATTAAATGCGAGCCTTGTAGTTTGTTTCTCAGAAAAGAGAAGTGCTTCAATAAATTCCTGAGATAATACCCCAATCGTAAACATATTACTTGGAAATGTAATTGATTTCAATTCAAACTTACCCACAGGCAAGAGTGCTTAGGATGGCAAGCTCAGCTATTTCTATTAGAATTCTGACTCAATTAATATGCTGATCCTCTGACTCAAAACCAGAAATAAAATGATGTGTACCTACTTTGAAGATATAGATATCATGATAGCTGTGTCAGCATGCAGAATAACTTGCATCAATATAGTAACAGTGAAATACTAGATGGAAGCAAATCAGATAAGACATCGGTTCTATTCCACCTACCATTTGCAATCTCATTATTTATACTACCACATATGAAAAGTGTCGCTTGCACTGATAACCTCCTAGTGTTCAGAATGCCTCAGAACTACACATAATGAGTCACTTCTTGTTCTGTTCCTACAAATCAAATCTGCTCCTGTTCCTGTCCCATGTTAATAACTTTGTCAGATTGCCACAGCACCAACTAGGTTCCTGATATATCAGCACCAAGCTCAGTCAATTCACAATGCTAGAGCTCTGCTATAAGGAATGTTGTGCTGACACATCAGTCGTTATTTCCATTCAGACAGCTTCTCTGTTGGTATGGGGAGATTACAGGATAGTGACACAAGACTGCTTTTAAAAAGGGAGGTTGGCAGTTGCATTCTTGTAATATTTGGGATGCTCTGGGCAGGATCCAATGGTGGCCTTGCGTATGTGGCCAGCTCTGCCAATCCTAGTCTGCACACTGCCAGCCCCGCCATTTCTGGTCCGCAAGTGGCCCCTACTGTTTGTGGCGCCAATGTAGCACTTCTGGGGGCAAGCCCTGAAACAAATGGAAGGTGTGCCCCTTCCAGAAACACATGTTTCCACTCATTTGGGGGCTTGCTCCCAAAAGTGCTATATTGCTGCTGCAAGTGGTAGAAACCACTTGCAGACTGGAAATGGCAGAGCGACCATGTGCAGACTGGAATCAGCAGAGGCGGTTGTGTGCACAAGGCCCCTGATGGAACCTGCACCCGATGCCCTATGACCGCTAACAATAATGACCTAGAAAAACCCACATGTAAACAGAAGTGCTTGAAAAATGTAAAGGCTACCACACAGTCTGATTGCTCTCCAGGACGTGTTCTCAAGGACTTATGGAAAAGGAGAGCACGTTACAGGTCGCTGCCATATCTAGAATGGTCCTTTATGCATGTGTTCCCTCAAAGGTGTGCATGGGCTAAATGGGGCTTTTGATTTTGGGATCTGAATAGCAGCTTTCCATGTGACACTGCAAAATGATTTTGAAACTCCCTCATGATAAGAAGTTCACCATGTGGTGAGGAGGCATGCCTGGTTTTTTTAAAAAAAATCTCATTAGGACATGTAGAGTTAGTTACAGGGTTCTATGGATAATGGCTTGAATCCAATGGTGTCATTCTGCTGATAGACACAGTCCAACCCCACACCTTTCATGGTCTCTGGCTTACCCTTAAAATCTGCTTGAGAGGGATGGGAAACCTTCAGGAGCAGATTTTCAGATGGTGCAGAGGGCTGCAGATGGGAAGACCAAGGAAGTCCTACCGCACTATTGGATTAAATCCAGCAACAATGGATTTCATCTTGTTTGCCCCTTATCTCTGCAATTTTACAAAATACAGCTCCAAATATAGTTAATGTTGCATGATAAAAATGGGGGAGAATAGGTAGCCTGGGGGATTGGGATATATGAATTTTGCCAGCACTTCGGGTTTTTTCCTGGCCCTGTGCCAAGTGCTTTAAAGTGATCAGTTACTTCAACTCCTATGGAAGGACATTTGAATATTCTGCTACTGACCTGAAAGTTGCCATTCTCCAACAAAGGAATTTCAAAGGGAGACTCCTGTGTCAAACTACTGAATTGGAATTTATCAAGAAGTTTTATTCTATTGGTTTAGGCTTGAATCAAGACAATAGTTTCCTGTCCTATTACTGCTATTAATGTAGCAAGGATCTGTGTTATCACCAGTTACTTCTGTTGTGAATAGTCACATTGCTTCCCTTAAACTTTACATAGAATGACTGCAACGGTATTTTTTTCATGCTGATTTGGCCCCATTTTTCTTTCTGTATCCATGTGTGCATGTATTTCATAGGGGCCAACTGAGGATAACACTTCATGCAGCTGATGAAGTAGATGCTAGTTCACAGAAGCTTATACCATAATCAATCCTGTTAGTCTATAAGGTGCCCCAAGACTCATTGTTCTTTCAACTCCCATGAATCTCTTTCAGTGTATAAGAATCTTGGTGTCTGTCTCTAAATATGCAGTTGATATCCACCTTTCTTCCTGAGCCACATCTGTACTGCAGTGAATAAATAACTAGAACATCAGACTGGAAAAAATTGCTTATTCAAAAATAATAAATGAAACGAAATGACATGGTAGTATCACCTCCTGGATATGTTTTTTTCTTCTTTTATAGCCTTAAGACCACATACGTGAAATGTTGTGGAAGTAATCGACCCCCTCCCAACAACAACAACAAACACCACCAGATTTTCTATTTACAGTTCTCTCTCTACTGTCTGTCACATTTTGTTATATTTTCTCCTGGAGGTTTCTAATATATTTCGTGACCTTACACTGAAGGTAAATTCTGTCTCAAACACACACTAAAATGGAACGTGAATGCTATAAATTATGTGACTAGCGACTGGAATGGTGCCGCAACATTCCTTAAAACATGTGATTCCAAAGGTACTATGTCTCTATCATTTATAGGAGGTCAGGCTGTTAGAATGAATAACCCAACATAAACCTTACATGCTTTCTTGTTGTAATGTCAAATTTGTGTTAAAGAGTATTGGCAGAATGACTTTTAGATGGAAAAGGCTCTGGAGTCCAAACGTATTCGTGTGTGTGTTTTTCTTCAGGTGCAATAAAGCATCCCTTCATTGTGAAGCAGACAGTGTCCCTCAAGTGGATGATTTTCCTCCTGCTGTTTATAGATTAAATGCAAACATGAAAAGGTAGAGGTCATCCTCTATCTCTTTTGACCTTATTCAGAGAATAACCACCTTGATTCATATCCAAGATGGAGGTCCCTGTGAAGGAAGCTATACCACGGTTACTGCTCGATGCTCTTTTTGCATGATATAACATGAATCCCAAACATTTTTCATTCACCTACTGGTTCATATTGACAAGAAAATAGATCAAATCCATTCAACATCTAAAAAATAAAACAATATCAAAGTAAACCTGTTTTGAAAAGGGAGAATGTGTCAGATAGGATTACTCTTTGTAAGTCAGTTGGATATAAAATAGGATTTTGTTGCTGATAGAAGGAGGCTCCTTCATTATACTTGTATAGCAGCAGGCTCTCCCCATAAGACCTCTAGCAAATACAGAAAAGTTTTTTGTTTGTTTTTTTAATGAAGAAAAAACAGATGTACCTTACAGAACTGGGAAAGAGAATTCTAAGACTTCTGTCTAAAGATACATCCTAACAGCAGCTCTCTGGGTTCTCAATTTTGCAAGTTTGGGTGGTTGGGTGAAAACAGTGTACACTGCCCAAGCTCTTTGGAAGAAGGGTGAGATAAAAAATGCAATTATTAACTGACTAAGATTAAGTTTGTTTGGAACTGGTGTTGGGAATGTGGGACACATTAAGGATTCTCCTGGTGTACCTTCCACCATGCTGCCCAGCACTCTCCCTGCCTGAGGTGACAGAGATTATCTTGAACTTGGCGCTGAAAGGACTCCCAATGTGGTGTGGCTCCAAACTTCATGGACACCATGACACCCACAGGGCTGTCCCAACATGTCATTGGTCCAACACATGTAGCAAGTCACAATCCAGATTTGGTTGTCTTGGTTGGGCAGGGAAAGAAATGTTGATCTGAAAAGTGTGTGTGGGAGGGATTTAACAACTACCCCTTTCATGGTCAGATCACCACCTGTTGAGGTTTACACTTCCAGTGTCTTTTCCCTTCTGCAAGGGTGGGGGACCTATTAGAATGGCTGCCCCTGGAGCCTAATGGGTCCTAGTGACTTCCAAAGGGCTCTCAGGTATTTTCCAGTTGGTATGATTGGTGCTCCTGTGGAAACCCTGGTCACTCTGTGGGACATGGAGTTGGCCAGTATATTTGACATGACTGCACATAAGCCCCCTCTCCTCCTTGGCAGAGCCAGATAAGTTCCTTGGTCTACCTTGGAGCAGAGGGTAACAATGTAAGCAGGATGTTGTCTAGAATGCAAGTGGAGAAAGACGCATGCTGAATCTGACTGAGCACTGGTTAGAACTCATTAGCGAGTCCACTCTGTAGTGCTGAGGCTGGCAAGGAATAAGATTTTCTCACCACCTTTGCATGTTCACATGGCATATTTTCATACCAGCAGAGCTGTTTCAAGTGAAAGGGTTATTACAGTCTGACCCTGAGAGGGAATTGGTCATATCCTTGACAGCTCACTGAGATAAATTTGAAATACACTTTGAAGATAAAATTGCTCATATCCAGCATGACTTGGACTCTACTATTAGTGCAGTTCCATTAAAGAGGTAACAAGAATGCCAACTGGCCCAGCTGTACTAGATGAATTCTAGTTGTTCAGGCAGAGGATGAAGGCAAGGTGCTTGGATGCATTTGACTGACCACCTGTATGCTTGGCCCTTGACTATCTTGACTGGTTATACCTAATAAGGTGGGCATGGCTAGTTGGGTCCAGTAGGTTGTAACCTCCTCTTTGAGAGAGGGGTCAGTACCAGCCTCTTTGAAAGAGGCAGTAATTCAGCCATTCCTGAAGAACCCTAACTGGTCCCAGAAGTAGAGGACAGCTATAGGTCTGTTCCTAATATCTCCTTCTCGGGCAAAGTGTTAGTGCTGGAGTGTGTGATTGCTGATCAACTCAAGACAGTCTTGGATGAAACGGATTTTCTAGATCCATCTCAATTCAGTTTTACCCCCAGTTTTGGGACAGAACAGAAACTGTTTCGGTCACTCTCTGGAATGACCTTTGCTGAGAGAGAGGGGGCAAGTTTTCCCCTACTGGTTCTCTTGGACCTCTCAATGGCTTTCATTATCATTGACCATGGCATTTTTTTGGATTGGCCATCTGGATTGGGAGTTCAGAATACTGTTCTACAATGGTTCATCCCTACATGGATGGTCATTTCGAGAAGGTGGTGCTGGGGGATTACTGCTCTGTTCCATGGCAATTATGTCCTGTGGGTCCACAGGACATAGTTTTATCCCCATGCTATTCAATATCTACATGAATGACTGGGAGAGGTTATCTGGGGCTGTGGTCTCACCAGTATCTCTCCTTTTCATCTAACCCAGATGAGGCAGTGAATTAGTGCCCTGCGCAGTGTAATGGACTGGATGAGGGGCAATAAACTGAAGCTCAGTCCAGACAAGACAGTGGAAATGTTAGTGAGTGATTAATTTGCCTGGTTGAACTGTGTCAACCCGTTCTGAAGGGGGTTGCACCCCCCCCCCCGAAAAATCAGGTGCACAGTTTGAGGATACTCCTGGATCCATCATGGTCACTTGACTTGAGGCACAGGTGGCCTCAGTGGCTAGAAGCACCTTTTATCAGCTTAGGTTGAAATAGCAGATGTGACCCAATCTAGATAGAGAGAGCCTGGTGACAGTTATCCATGCTCTGGTAACCTCCTGGTTGGATTATTGCAAAGTGGGGCTACCTTTGCAGATGGTTCAGAAATTTCAGTTAGTTCAAAATAGAGCTGCTAGGCTACTAACTGGGACTGGCCAATATGATAATATGATTGCAGTGCTTCGTCAGCTGCACTGGCTTCCAGTCTATTTCTGAGCCCAATTCAAGATATTATTGTTGACCTTTAAAGCCCTAAGTGGCTTGGAAATATCTAAAGCAGGGGTTGGCATCTTGTGGCTGTCTAGATGTTTTTGCCTACAAATCCCATCAGCCCCCACTATTGGCTACGCTGACTATGGCTGGTGGAAGCTGTAGGCCAAAACATCTGGAGGGCTGCAGGTTGCCCACCGCTGATCTAAGGCAACTCTCCTCCCATATATACCTGATAGTCTTTAGAGATCCTCCTCCGTGTGCCCTCAAAAAAGGAAGTTAGTCAGGTGACTAGAGGGCCTTGTCAGTTGTAGCATCCTGTTTATAGAACCTCCTCCTCCAGGAGACTCACCTGGCATCTACATTGTTATTTTGGCACTAGGTGAAGACCTTTCTTTTCCTCCCAGTCATTTTAGAGACTTAGTTTTTTTAGATTTTTATAGCTGTTCATATGGCTATATATTCTTAGAGAGCCAGTGTGGTTACAGTGTCGGAGTGGGACTTGGGAGATCCGGATTCTAATCCCCACTCAGCCATGAAGCTCACTGGGTGGCTTTGGGCCAGTCACTGACTCTCAGCCTAATCTATCTCCCAGTGAGGTAGATTAGGGTTGTTGTGAGGATTACATGGAGGAGGAGGATGACAACCATGTGAGAAATGCCTTTGATTCCTTGCAAGTGCAATAAAGGTGAGATATAAATGTGATAATAACAATTAAAAATAAATATTTAATTATTCCTGTGCTATTTGTCATTTTGTACTGTGTATTATTCTTTTAATATTATTGTTTTCTTGTCTGGATTACCTCAATGCATTATACAAGCTGCCTTTGAAAATGGTCCAGAAACATCAGTTGATCCAAAACAGGGCAGCAAGATTGTTAACTGGGACTGTCTGTTAATGGGGACTGGCCAACATGATCATATCATGCCACTACTTTTTCAGCTACACTGGCTGCCAGTCCATGTCTGGGCACAATTCAAAGTGCTGGTATTAACATTCAAAGCCCTTTACGGCTTGGGGCCAGGTTATCTGAAGGATCACCTCCTCCCATATCATCTTCAGGGGTCCTTCTCTGGGAGCCCCTACCAAAGGAAGTGAGGCAGGTGGCTATCAGGAAGAGGGCCTTTTCTGCTGTGGCACTGCGGCTGTGGAACACATTCCCTAGAGAGGTTTGCCTGACGCCTACACTGTACTCTTTCAGGCACCAGGTGAAGACCTTTTTATTTTCCCAACTTTTTAGTGTTATAGTCTTTTAACTTTGCTGTTTTAAATCTGTTACTGTATTTTGATTCTCTGCATTGCTGCTAGGTTTTATTCTGGTTGTATTTTTATACTGTGGTTTTAAGCTTTTATATTTTATGCTGTTTTTCTTCTGTACTTTGTAGTTTTAATTTTGTGAACTGCCTAGAGAGCTTCAGCTATTGGGCAGTATAGAAGTGTAATTAATAAATAAATATTTGTATTGTATTTTATTCTTTTAACAGTTTGCAACCTGCCCAGAGAACACCTATTTGGGGGCTGATTGAAAATATAATAATTCTCAAATAAAAAATAAAACTGCAGAATCTAAGTGGAATGCTTGTGGAATTGTATATGGATTTAGGAGAAATGGTAACTTTTCACATTGCGAGTCTCCCCCTCTACCCCTTAGGCTGCAATCCTATACACACCTATCTAGGAGTGCGGAGAAGCCCTGTGCTCTGCACTCACAAGAGGAGTGTGGAGCGGCCAAAACAGGGTGTTCCAGGGCGGGGAGGGAGGAAATGCCAGTACGACACATCCAATGTGTCATCTGGCAACCTCGTCCCCTGCTCTGCCCTCCCATGGCTAGACAGCCGAAATAGGCTGTCTAGCTGCAATTGCAGGGCAGGAGAAGCATGAAGGGAACGATCCCCTCCGTGCTTCTTCTGCCCTGCATTGGATAGGCGGCCATCTATCTGCATAGGATTGCACCCTAAGAGTATGACGTAGGTCATACCTTGACTAGCTCTCTCCTGCTTTTTGTTTGTTTATGTAAATAACCCCTGGGATATAGCAATATGTAAAGAGCTTAATTCAAGTGTTAAACTGCTTGAATTTTCTGACAAGCCTTATAAATATAAGAAACTATGGATAGAAAAGTAAAATCAAAGTATGCCTCTATGCTGTTCAAACTTATCCCAGTGCTTTACAGGCTAAAATGCTGCTCTCTTGGCCCTTTGCCTATAAATTTTATCATCTTTTCAAATTATGAATGAATAATTTACACCACTGCTTACATTATCTCAACCTGGTATAGCTATTAATATGTCTAAAATGAATGGGGGAAGGCTAAAAGGGGAATGCAACATTGGAGAAGCTGAAGCTGTCATTTCAGGAAATGAAGGTCGTGTCCGAAAGACTCAGCTGAACTCATATCCAAAGGCAAATAAAACTCAGGCATTTTTGTTTACAATGTTTTTCAGTGAGCTGTAAGAATCTTGCCAACTTGGTTATCAACCAGACTGGATAGCATCCCAGCAGGCGGCATGGAAAAATTATATCATCTAAGTTCTTGTTGACAAATGTTTCTGTAAATGCTAATGGACTTCTGTGCTACTTCTTATTTTGCTTTGGTGTGCAAGAAGAAAATGAACACATGCTAGGGATTCTAATGAGATAAGATGCTGGTGGAAAGAAAGTGTAATGATTATATAGAAGAAATGATGATGAAGTTTCCTATGCTACCCATTACATCTTTACCAGATGTTTGACAATATAAAACATCCAAGAAAAAATATGATTATTCATATTTAATGCGTGTTTTGCCAGAGGAAACGTTGCATTCATAGCATGTGGTAAATGTAGAATATCAATCCAATATCACTGTCTTTTGTTTAAAACAAAGCTTTTTGTGTATTATTAGCTAAAATGTTTTTGGTAACGTAGCTATTCATAGTTATGTAGAAGGGGAAAAAAGTTTCCTATTTGCTTTTCCGGGGATTCAATTATATCTTTAAAAAAAGCTGTGGGAAAGCATGTATAATTTTGAATAAAAACAATTGCTTTTGCTTCAGGTTAAATCATGTCACCTGCTGTGATACAATTAGAATCAATTTTGCTACTGAGCACAGCTAGAGTCTTCATAAAAGGTCAATGGGAGACTGAAAGATGCTTACTTGGCCAGATAGCAAAAGGCTTCCTCCCGTCTGTAAACACACACACACACACACACACACACACAGTGAAATCGGCCAGTGGACTCAAAGACTTTTGGGACAAGAAAAGGCTGAAGGGCTTTAGAACCTTTGAGAGTTATTAGATATGAAGAGACATGCTCTATGTACTTCTAAATCTATTACATAACAGAAAAAAAATGTTTGGCTATCTTCTTAACCCTATTCCTAAAAGATTTTATATGTTACTCAAAAATCTAGAAGAACAACAAATGGCAAAACATATTCCATTAAAAACCCCTATTCAGACAACAACAGACTTAAGGGGAAATGATAAATGAATGCTATACAGGATCCTTTAATAATTACATATAATGTCACAAGGATAATCAAAACATGAATAAGTCTATTTCTTTAAAATATAGTATGACATAAGCCAAATGCATAGTTATCTGTTATACCCTCACCGGTGGCTTTGCCTTTAGTATATGAGAGCAAAGGAGAAAAAAAAGATGGATAAGTATAGAGCAAAATTATGGATAATTATGGAAGTTTTTACTGTTGTCTACACTGAAGAATAATTAACTGGACAGTTGCTTACAACAGGTGTCTGAAGAACCCTGAAAAGACTGAGGTACTTCTGGTGGGAGACAAGAGGAGGCTGGGGGATGTTGACCTGGTGTTGAATGGGGTATGGCTACCCTTGAAAGACCAGGTCCACAGCCTGGGGGTCATTTTGGACTCCCAGCTGTCCATGGAGGCTCAGGTGTCAGCTGTGAGCCAGACAGTGCTGTATCAACTCCATCTGATACGGCGGCTGCACCCCTTCCTTCCCAACCATCTGCTCCCATTGGTAGTACATGCCCTGGTCTCCTCTCGTTTAGACTACTGTAATGCGCTCTATGTGGAGTTACCCTTGAAGATGGTTTGGAAGCTGCAGCTGGTACAGAACACGGCGGCTAGCCTGATTAAAGGCAGCTGCTGGCGAGATCACATCACTCCGGTGCTGAAGGAGTTGCACTGGTTACCAGTTGTTTTCTGGGCCAAATTCAAGGTGTTGGTTTTGACCTTTAAAACCCTGTATGGGTCCAGCCCAGCCTATCTTAAGGAACGCCTCCAGCAACACCAGACAGGCCACTTAACAAGATCAGCCTCGGATGGCCTTCTCTCTGTCCTATCAGCCAGGACAGCTAGACTGGTGGGGACAAGGGAGAGGGCCTTTTCTGTGGTGTCCCCCACTCTGTGGAACTCCCTCCCTAGGGAACTCCGCCATGCCCCCTCTTTAATGAGCTTCCACCATGCATTAAAAATGAGGTTGTTCAGGCAGGCATTTGGGGTGGGTTAGGGTATTTTAGAAAATGTTTTTACTGTAGAATTTTATTGTTTTAAACTGTTTTATTATATACTTTGTACATCACCCAGAGTGGCTGGATGACCAGCCAGATAGGCGAGTAATAAATTTAATAAATAAATAAATAAACTTTGTTTTCTGATCCTTATTCTGAGTTATACACGCCAAAGCCAATTATGTTGAGCCTTGTGACATTATTACATTAGGCCACCAATGGAAGGTGTTCATGCTGAAATGCATTTGGCTTATGTTGTAATATATTTTAGATAACTAAGCCTATAAGGGGTTTTATTATTCTTGTGCCATTATATATAACTATAAAAGGATGCTCTATAGCTCTCATTTATTCTCTTCTTCTTAACACTGATTTTCACTCAAAAATCTACTGACAACCACTCAGGATGTTCCACAGTTTCAAATACAATACAGCCATAGAATATTCTCTTTATACATTGATTTAAATCTAGAAACTCTGGTACAGAAGAACATGTATTGAAAAATGCCAGTAATGTTCTATGTAATACTGAATGCTTTGCAGCCTCAGTTGTACTTCTTTTTACAATATACAACATAGCAATGACATTCAAGCTTCAAAAGAAATCTCTAAAAACAACTGACATTGAAATGAAAATCCTTGAGAAGTTATTACCAGCCCTAGCATCAGTTGTCAACGTCATCACTTGTCCGTTTAACAAAAAGCATTATCTGAGTATTGATGCGGATATCCACATGGTTCCATCTTAAGTTAATTTATTTGTGTGCATCTGCAAACTAGAACAAGTCAGCCTTGAAGGGCACATAAAAAACAACAACACTCACTGTATGGTGATATAATAAAGACTTTTTTTTTATCTGGACGAGTAGGCTGTTTTTATTCCTGTTTTTATTGTTTTTAATACTACATCAGTTTTAATTATGTGTTGTATTGTTGTATGTCCTCTTGGGATGGATCCTGCCCTGAAAGGTGGCCAAGAAATATTTTAAATAAACACATTCTCAAAAAGTTCCATAAAAACATTGAAAACATGTCTCTTTCCTTATTACTCCCTTCGCTATTCAGCAAATATAAGCTTCTACATAGTTCTGCATAGCAAATCCACAGATGCCATCCTTATTTATTTTGGAACTCTTACCATGCTAAGACGCACCAAGACCAACATTATGTCTTGCCTCAGGATGAAAATTATCTGATCATTGCCACTGCAGATCATCGCTTCAAAAAAAAAAAGAAAAAAAAAGAAGTCAAATAACACTTCTCTAGACCTCTTTTGTCATTGACTGCAACATCGATCATCTATACATTCAATTAACAAAACCCTTTTCAGTTTAACATGTTTTGTTAAGGGTTCACTCAAGTTCCAAAATGCAGTGAAGTTATTGCTGTTAAGAGCCATGCCTTTCACAAACATGGTATTTAGGCAATATGGAGATGGCATGATATCCTTTGCTGTGGCTAGTTCCAGCTTCACCACTACCTTGGAGCTGGATGGCTTTCAGTGGAAGAGTGGTGGACCTAAGGCCCACATTTGTCTGTTCACTAGAATAGACATAGGGAATCTATGCAACTGGCGCTACCATTCCATGTTACAAGTACCTAACTGGCCACCAATACCATCGACATAAAATGACGGAGTTGGAAGGGACCTTGATGGTCACCTAATCCATTTTGGAGCCTGAGGGAACATGGAACGACCTTAACAAAATATATTAAACTGAAAGGGGTTCTTCTTGTTAATTGAATTTCATTACATTTTCCTAAGGCTATTCTTCCAACTCTCTGATCACAAAAACTTGAAACTGAAAAGAGAAACTCAATGGAAATAGAAAGGGAGAAATATCATCATTAATATGAAATCACACAACATTTAGAAGGGTAAGAATTCACAAAGAGGCACTTTAACATACACTTTCAAAACATCCATTTATTCCAACAAAGAAATATTAAGATAGGAACAGAGGAAGCTCTCTTATATTGAGTGTGACCATCAGTCCATCTAGCCCAGTGTTGTTTAGACTGACTGGCAGTGGCTCTCCGGTGCTTTAGGCAGGATTCTTTCCTCACCCTACCTGGTGATGCCAGGGATTGAACCTTCTGCATGCAAAGCAGGTGCTCTTCCACTGAGTTATGCTTGGCTTTAAAAAATAATAATAATACATGTATCCCTGAAGGATAATTTCTTCCCATATGTACCTGCCAGGACTCTAAGATCATCCTCAGTGGTTCTTCTCTGGGAACCCTTGCCAAAGGAAGGGAGGTGTGTGGCTACCAAGAAGAGTACCTTTTCTGTTGTGGCACCCCAGTTGTGGTATAATCCCTGTAAATATTGTGCTTATTTAGCTTTCCCAGCTCCAAACTGCGCATATTTAAATATGCGCATTTTTACCTTCCTGTTTAATGTATAAATCAAAGGTGTGAAAATGGCAGGCACTCACTGAATGGCGTTGCGGTGAGTCCTGGAGAGCGCAAGTGGGAGAGAGCAGGGGGCGAACAAGGAGTGTTTCGGTGAGTGCAGTCCAGGGGTCGTGAGTGGGGGGAGCCAGACGAATTCCCGGACACAGTCAGGCACCTGCGACATCCCTATATACATTGTGCTCTTTTTGGCACCAGGTGAAGACCTTTTTATTTTTCCAGGCATTTTAGTCATGTTGCTTTAAATCTGTCACTGTATTTCAATTAATCTTTGCATTGCTGCTAGGTTTTATCTTGGTTTTTATTTTTCTTTTATACTGTAGTTTTAAACTTTTGTAATGTATCTAGGGATGTTAAAGGAATCCTTCTGGGAGGTGAAGTTTACTGAGCTTTCATCAGCTCAGCCCCCTGGACTTTGGCTTGCTTACCCACGGCCTAACTCGATGCAGATCAAGTCAGGCAAGCTCATGGATTGTGTGTGGGGGGTCCCAAATCAACATTAACACAAATTGCGACTGCAATTAGTGCAAATTTTGTCCATAACTTGCTTAATTTGTGTGAATTACAGCTGTAATATGCTTAATTTCTGCAAATTGCAGAAATTAAACATATTACAGCCACAATTTGTGCAAATTAATTGTGGCCAGAATTTGTGTAAATTATGCAAATTGCGGCTGCAATTTGTGGAAATGTCAACATAAGGGGGGGGAACCAAGAAGGGTTCCTGGATTTGGGGAAAAAGCCTGTAGCTCAGCTCCCAAACGCAAGGTGAGCCAGGGGCTCCAGTAGGGATGCATGAAACCACTTACCTGTTTCATAAGGGGCATCCGCGGGGGGGGGAGGTGCTCTGTCCCTCCCCCCGGAATTCTCCCTGGCCAGCTCCACTCCATGGTGACTCCACGGAGCCGCCGGCCGGGTGCATTGACAGCCGGAC
Source organism: Heloderma suspectum (assembly GCF_057233095.1). Lineage (NCBI taxonomy): Eukaryota > Metazoa > Chordata > Lepidosauria > Squamata > Helodermatidae > Heloderma > Heloderma suspectum. Next base: position 239,845,545 of record NC_139459.1, on the reverse strand, counting down.
ATCCAGCTGCGGCAGGTCTGTGGACGCAAATGGCGGCCGGTGTAGCAGCTGCCATTTGTGTCCCTTCGTTGAGCCTTGATAGGCTACATAAATATTTATGTAGCCTATCACAGCAAAGAGCGGCGACGCAAATGGCATCCACTGCGCAAGTATTTATGTAAATATTTACGTAGCCTATCATGGCTCAGCGAAGGGACAGAAATGGCAGCCGGTGTAGCGGCCAGGTAGGCTCTGTTCCGGGGGGCTACCGCAGGATGGTGGGGCGGGTTGCTCCATTCCGCCACGGATTCCGGGGGGCTGAATGCATTGGAATTCGGCCTCCCTGGGATCCATGGCGGAATTCTCTCACATCCCTACTCCAAATGCAGTGAGCCTAAAAAGGGCCAGATTTCCCTGCGATGGCCATCCAAAAATGTATCTTAAGTAGCATTTTATGGTTTTAATTGTTGTGAACTATCCAGAGAGCTTTGGTTCTTGGGCAGTATACAAGTGTAATAAATTTTTAAAACTACATTTCAATATGAACTGGTGATTCAGTAAATTTAGCACTGCTCTAAAAATGTCCAGAATTTTGAAATAATTTGTGTCACAAGATCCCACTTAAATAAATCTGGTGGGCTTAGCAATTTGTATATTAAGGTTAGCTAGTTTACTCACAATAGGGGTGTATGAAACCCCACTTACCTGGCTCCACCGGGTTCCACAGGTGGGGGGAGGTGATCCATTCCTCCCCCCGGAATCCTCGACGGGGGGGAGGTGATCCGTTCCTCCCCCCCGGAATCCTGCCTGGCCAGCTCCGTTCTGCGGCCAGGCCACAGAGCCACCAGAAGGCCAACCCACAGTGGGGCCTCCAGCTGCTGCCAGGCTCCTGCGGATGTAAATGGCGTTCAGTGTAGGGGACGCCATTTGTGTCCCTACGCAAGCCCGTGATAGGCTACGTAAACATTTATGCCATTTGCGGCCGTAGCAGCCTGGCAGCAGCCAGAGCCGCCACCGCTGCCGCCACCGGAGCCATAGCTGGAGCTGGAGCCACAGCCAGGTAGGCTCCGTTTCGTGGGGCTTTCGCAGGGTGGGGGGGTGGGGGGCTCCATTCTGCCACGGATTCTGGGGGGGTGCATCCACTGGAATTCAGCCCCCCTGGGATCTGTGGTGGAATTCTCTAACATTCCTACTCACATATCTTCTCAGGCGTTTATATAACATACCACATTCTCGTTTTTATTGGAATCAATGTATATGGGTTTGTTCCCTCTCCTGAAATTAACTGACCACCTTGTTGATTTCTTCAAGTTCACAGAAAATGTAGGAGTGCACGAAAGCCACTTACCTGGTCTCGCAGCTTTTCGCGGTGGGGGGGAGGCGCTTCGCTGCTCTCCCACTGAAGTTCAGGCCGCGGGGGGAGGCTTCCCGCCTCGCCCAGCTGAAATTCAGGCCGGGGAGGAGGCGCCTCGCCTTGCCCGGCCGCGAAATAAAAAGTTAAAAAAAAAGAAAAACGCCCCCGTGATAGGCTACGTAGGGATGGGGGAGAATTTCTCCCCGAAACTTCGGGGGGCCGAGTGCCAACGTGTTCGGCCCCCCGAACAAGTTTCGGGGAGAAATTCTCCGCACCCCCCCGTCCCCCGCAACCCCCCCGGGCCGGGACTTACCATTGCCGAATGTCCCTCCCGGCGGCAGGTCCCGACGGCGGTTCGTTGGGTCTTTGTCAGGGGCGGGGGCGGCAGCCGATCTTTCGACCGGCTGCCGCCGCCGCCATCCCAATAAAACTAAAAAAAACCCACGCCCCCGTGATAGGCTACGTGACGATTAACATAGTATGTCACGGCTAGATTTGCAAAGTCAGCCGTGATAGGCTACGTAAATCGTCACGTAGCCTATCACGGGTGACTTAAAAAAAAAAAAAAGCGCGTACGTCTAATGGCGGCCCCCATAGGGAGCCGCCATTCACGTTCCTTATTTGGTCGCTGTAGACTACGTAAAGATTACATAGACTACGGCGAAAATAAGGGCAACGCAAATAGCGTTGCCCTTATTTTCACCGTAGTCTATGTAATCTTTACGTAGACTACAGCGACCAAATAAGGAACACGAATGGCGGCTCCCTATGGGGGCCGCCATTTGTGTATGCGCTTTTTTTTTTTAAAGTCACCCGTGATAGGCTACATGACGATTTACGTAGCCTATCACGGCTGACTTTGCAGATCTAGCTGTGATAGGCTACGTTAATCGTCACGTAGCCTATCACGGGGGCGTTGTTGTTGTTGTTGTTTTTTTTTAAATTATTTCGCGGCTGGGCGAGGCGCCTCCTCCCCGGCCTGAATTTCGGCCGAGCGAGGCGGGAAGCCTCCCCCCCCGGCCTGAACTTCGCGGGGAGAGCAGCGAAGCGCCTCCCCCCCACCGCGAAAAGCTGCGAGACCAGGTAAGTGACTTTCGTGCACCCCTAAGGCTACGTGACGATTAACGTAGCCTATCACGGCTAGATCTGCAAAGTCAGCCGTGATAGGCTACGTAAATCGTCACGTAGCCTATCACGGGTGACTTAAAAAAAAAAAAACAGCGCGTACGGCTAATTGCGGCCCCCATAGGGAGCCGCCATTCGCGTTCCTTATTTGGTTGCTGTAGTCTACGTATAGATTACATAGTACGGCGAAAATAAGGGCAATGCTATTTGCGTTGCCCTTATTTTCACCATAGTCTACGTAAATCTTTACGTAGACTACAGCGACCAAATAAGGAATGCGAATGGCGGCTCCCTATGGGGGCCGCCATTTGCGTACGCACTTTTTTTTTTTAAGTCACCCGTGATAGGCTACATGACGATTAACGTAGCCTATCATGGCTGACTTTGCAGATCTAGCCGTGATAGGCTACGTAAATCGTTACGTAGCCTATCACGGGGTTTTTTTTTTTTTTTACTTTTCTGTTGAAGTTCGCGGCCAGGGAGACGGGGTGCTTCTCCCCGGCCTGAATTTTGGCCAGGGGTGAGGCGGGAAGCCTCCCCCGCAGCCTGAATTTCAGCCGGGCGAGGCGGGAAGACACCCCCCGCTCACATGAACTTCAGGGGGAGAAGCGAAGCGCCTCCCCCCCACCGCGAAAAAAGCTGCGGGACAAGGTAAGTCCCTTTCGTACATCCCTAGGTACGAACCATTCAGGAAGTACAGCCAGTGGCATACACACACACACCCATTGTTGGTGGCTCATAAGTAATGGAACTAATGGCTGACAAGCAGCTGCATGGCTAGGTGTGGCCTGTTTCCTAGGTGCTCCATGACCAATCAAGGAGATAAAAGGCCTGGAGGTGGTTCTGAATGTTACATTTGTATTTGGTAGCTGTTCACTGGAACTCCCAAAATGAGGTTCAAATAGGTGTCCATGTGAGTGAAGGAGGCCATCATTAGGCTGAGGAAACAAGATAAACTCATCAGAGAGATAGCAAAAACATTGGGAATAGCCAACACAACAGTTTGGAACATCCTGAAAAGGAAGGAATTAACTGGCAAGCTCAGCAACAGCAAAAGGCCTGGAAGACCACAGAAGACAACTACACTGGATGACCGCAGAATTCTGCCCATGGTGAAGGGGAACCCTTTCACAACATCTAGCCAGGTCAAGAACGCTCTTGAGGAGGTAGGCATGTGATTGTCAACACCTACGGTCAAGAGACGGCTTTATGAATGTAAATACAGAGGCTTCACAACAAAGTGCAAACCACCAGTAACGCTCAAGAACAGACAGGCCAGATTAGCCTTTGCCAGCAAACACCTAAAAAAGCCTGCCCAGTTCTGGAATAAGATTCTTTGGAATAATGAAACCAAAGTTAGCTTGTACCAGAATGATGGGAAGAGAAAAGTATGGAGAAGGAAAGGAACAGCTCATGATCCAAAGCATACCACATCATCTGTCAAACATGGTGGAGGCAGTGTTATGGCATGGGCATGTATGGCTGCCAATGGAACCAGATCACTGGTGTTTATTGATGACCTGACTGCTGATCAAAGCAGCAGGATGAATTCTGAAGTGTATAGGGCTATCCTTTCTGCTCAGATTCAGCCGAATGCTGCCAAACTGATAGGATGCCACTTCATATTGCAGATGGATAATGACCCAAAATATACAGCAAAAGCTACCCAAGAGGCCAAGAGTTTCTCCAGGCAAAGGAGTGGGATGTTCTTCAATGGCCAAGTCAGTCACCTGATCTCAATCCAATAGAGCATGCTTTTCACTTACTGAAGACAAGACTGAAGGCAGAAAGACCCACAAACAAAAACAAGCAGCAGCTGAAGGCAGCTGCAGTAAAGGCCTGGCAAAGCATCTCGAGGGAGGAAACTCAGCATTTGGTCATATCCATGGGTTCCAGACTTCAGGCAGTCATTGACTGCAAAGGATTTTGATCCAGGTATTAAAGGCGATCCTTAAGTTTGAAATGATGTTGGTTTGTTCCATTACTTATGGGCCACCAATGATGTATGCCACTGGCTGTCCTTCCTGAATGGTTAGTGCCCCACTTTTGTCAACCCCCTTGAATTACAGCTGAAAGTCCTGAGTCTGACTTCGCTCCCATCTGGGTGTGTTTCCTTTCAACTTCAGTGTGGTGGTGTACAGAGGCCAACTGCCAAAACAGTTATCCTTGTTCCAATATTTCTGGCCCTGACTGTATATTGGTTGTAACTAGCTTAGACAACTATTAAAAACCCTAAGCAAATTCATACAGGAGAGATCAATCAGCAGCTATTAGTCATGGCAGCTAGATAGAACCTGCACAATCCTATCTACCTCCACAAGGAAGAGCTGTCGGTCCTTCATGCCCTGCTTGTGGTCTTTCTGGAGGTGTCTGGCCAACCACTGCTGGAAAGAGGATGCTGCTGGTCTAGATGGACCTTTGGTGTGATCCGTCCAGCCAGGCAATTTCTTACAGTCCCAATTATGGTTGATAGAATCTGCATGCTCAGGTGCAGTCCACCTATAAATACCAGTACCTGTAGGGCAGTCAATGAGCTTCCTGAAAACATGCTGAAAGTACAATTAACACTGCAGCTCCAATTTTCTCCGAGAACCTCACTCCCTCCCAACTGCGTAACATTAACTGAAGTAATAATTCCCCCCTCCCCTGATTCCTATTCGGTCTCCCTGGTAACCGGCCATACTCATTCCTATTCTATCCCCCCCCCACACACACACACACACTTTTGCAGGATCATTTTGAGCATGCTTTATGAACTGCCATGGGATAAATAGGCTGGCAGGAAAAAACTACATCTTTAATAAAAATGTTATACTGATACTGAGGCATAGTACCAGCCTTTCCTGACCTGGTGCTCTCTACATTCTCCCACATTCCTGACACAGTCCATGCTGGCTGGGGTTGATGGGAGTTAAAAAGTCCAAAACATCTGGAGGGTGCCAGGCTGGGGAACACTGCATTAGACCTTGTCTGTCACAACAAACCATTTCCCAAACGTTGCTGTACAAATGGAGAAATTGGTCAATAAAGTTTAACCCAAGCAAAGTCTATGAGAAAGAAACAGACAATACCTCTCAAAGTGCTGGAGGTCATGCACCAAATTTTAAACTCCTATAAATAAGCCATATCCTACCCTTTCTACTTCAAAATTGGCATGGGCCAAACAGACCACTGCTACACTGCCAAGTTTAAGACCAATCAATTATGCTGTTTTCTGAGCCATAGAACCTAGTGCCCCCTGATTTCTGGTTATAATGGTGGAATGCAATTCATCTGATTCACTCTTAATGTTGGTGCTACAGCTCTGGCATAAATCCATTCCCTACAAATTTTAGCTTAAGGCCAATCTACACTTATATTTTTTCTGCTTCCAATAAAGTTTCACCGCTCGTCTTTCACACTACAAAGCAGCCGCCTTGAATTGGGAACCAAATTTCCCACTTCTGTGCTTCCGCTTTCAATTAGGGATGGCGGAGAATTTCTCCCTGAATCTTCGGGGGGCCAAGCGCCAACGCATTCGGCCCCCCAAAATCGGCAGTGAAATTCTCCACCCCCCTGCCCCCCCCGGGATGGGACTTACCTTTGGCGAATGTATCTCCCGGCGGTGGGTCCTGGCAGCAGTTCGTCGGCCTTTCATCGGGGGCGGGGGCGGCAGCCAGTCTTCCGCCATTACAAAGTAAAGTGTTAAAAAACAAACAAACCGTGATAGGCTACGTAACGATTAACATAGCCTATCATGGCTAGATTTCCAAAGTCACCCGTGATAGGCTACGTAACGATTTACGTAGCCTATCACGGGTGACTTTGAAAAAAAAAAAGCGCGTATGCAAATGGCGGCGCCCTATGGGCGCCGCCATTTGCGTTCCTTATTTGGTCCCGGTAGTCTACGTAAAGATTTACGTAGACTACCGGGACCAAATAAGGAATGCAAATGGCGGCGCCCATAGGGCGCCGCCATTTGCGTACGCGCTTTTTTTTTTTTCAAAGTCACCTGTGATAGGCTACATAACGATTTACGTAGCCTATCATGGCTGACTGGAAATCTAGCCGTGATAGGCTACGTTAATCGTTACGTAGCCTATCACGGGGTTTTTTGTTTTTTACACTTTTTGTTTCGCGTCCGGGCAGACGGGGCGCTTCTCCCCAGCCTGAATTTCGGCCAGGCGAGGCGGGACGCCTCCCCCCCTCACCTGAACTTCGGGGGGAGAAGCGAAGCGCCTCCCCCCACCGCGAAGCCAAGCTGCGAAAAGGTAAGTGACTTTCGTACATCCCTACTTTCAATACCCTGATATCCCAGTATTTCCTATCATGTGCTCTGCTCTTCTGTGTTCATTACCTTATAAGGTCATAGTCCCCTCCCATGCCTGTCCATATACTGTGGTGTTTGTATTTCCCTCCTGTCCAATCACAGCTCTAGATGCCCCCATCTGGTCTTCCAGCTACTGACAGCATAGCTTTCTTAGCACTGGAAGTTTTATCACCAACCAGCAGAGGGCTAGAGCTGCCAGCTCTTTGATCTGGGAAGCTCAGCTGGGTCAGCCCTGGTCAGAATTTTGGATGGGGAACTGCCAGGGAATCGAGCTTCATGGGGTTGTTTTTTCCCTTGACACTAACTTTTACCTCCTTCTATCCCCTGCTTTGGCTTAAAAAAAAAAAAAAAGTAAGGATCACAACTGAGTGACTTTAGACACCCTGCCTTCCCCCACTCTTCCCCTCTGCCCATTCTAGCTTAACTGGTGCTGTAATGTTTTCTTGTGGCCTCAATCCTGGGCACTCACTTACTCAGGAGTAAGCCACATTGAACTCAATGGAACTTACTACTGAGTACTCACTACCCTGTGAGTGATTTTTTTTTTTAATTAAGGCATTATCTTCAAATTTTCAAATCTTCAGATCTTCAAATTTTTGAAGAATAGGGCTTCTCCAGCCTAATATCCCTGCGCACAAGCATACATTTCTTCACTGGGCAGTCTTCGAAGACACAAGCACCCCCACCCAAGCTGAGCGTCTCCTGTCTCTGCATTTCTCAATTGGAGGGAGCAGAGGGTAAAATGCCTCCCTGCAATGAAGGGAGACACCTCTGATCCCCTCCCCCACCAAGCTCAGAAGCAATGTCCTCTTTTGTTCCAGAGCACCCTATGGGGCTCAATGGGGCTTACTCAAGGCTTGCAGACTTACAAGGTGATCGTATGTCTACTCAGTAGTAAGTTCCATTGAGTTAAATGTTGCTTACTTCTGAGTAAGTGAGTACCCAGGATTGGGGCTGTGAGAAAACATTACAGCACTGGTTAAGCTACCAGGGGAAGGGGGGGAAGGCAGCATGTGTAAAGGCATTCAGTTGTGATCCTTATTTTTTTTTAAAGCCAAAGCAGGGGATAGAAGGAGGTAAAAGTTAGTGTCATTTGAAGGGAGAGAACAACCCCCTGCTCAGTGCAGGAAGCCCGATTCCCAGGCAGTAGTCCATCCAAAATTCTGACCAGGGCCAACCCTGCTGAGCTTCCAAGATCAGACAAGAGCATGCACCTCCAGCCGTTTCCTTGCTGGTGATAAAGCTTTGAGTGCTGAGGAACCTATGCAATGTCATCTCACGGTCTTCGAAGCTGTGCAGCTTTGAAATGCTGAAGATGCTAGCAGCCCCCCCTCCCAGCTGAGCCCTGCATGCCATTGTTGCTGCCCCTCTTCCTCGCGCTGGCTGCAAAGGGCTGGCATGCGGAAAAGAGCATTGGCAGACAACCCCCAGTCTCTTGCCCTGGCCTCCAGCAGGTGGGGGGGTAGAAGAGGATAGGTGCCTCCTTCTTCCTTCCACCCCCTCCTGCTACAGTGGCGGCAGCTAGGGACAAGCTCTCACTGGGCTTCGAGCCCCAAGAGGATGCTCCCACCATCCCTACATGCACACACAGGGATAGAGGAAGAGAGGAACAGTGGGTGGGGAATCAGCAGAAACAGGGAGAGTTTCTGCTCCTCCAATGAAAGCCGCCATCTTTAAGAGCAGGAAAACAGCACAGCGCTCGAGTGTGAACCAAGCTCACGCATTCCATCAAGAACCACAACAGGGAAAATGGGTGAGTGTGGATAATCACGTTTTAATGTGAGTGTGTTTAACCCGACAGGGCCCCAAATTCGTGGTGATGGCGGGCGCAGTGTAGATTGGCCCCAAGTTAGCAGATGGCAGAAATCACGTGTGTGAGAAGCCCTGTAGGGGTGAAAGTCTGGCTAGCCTCCTCACCCCACCTGACTGTAATTACAGCACTCCCAAAGGAGGTGGGAGCTGGCTGCCAGGTGCAGCTAATGAGCCAAAGTGATATAGGCAATATGCAAGAACAGAGGAAAGAGCCAGGAAGGGGGAGGAGCCAGGAAGAGAGGATGATGGGGAATGCTGGCTGTGAAGCCAGACAACATACGGGCAAGTTTTCTGTTGAAGACATTAACTGAGATGAGAAATACCTTTGAGAAAATGTTAGCTTCTGTGATGAGTAAGCTATTTCTTATGTAATGCCTAGCTGGAAAAATATTTAGCTATCAGGAAGAACTGAGAAAGACTAAAAATCTTGGAGGGGCATTACTGTTAGCAGCTTATCGCAACATGATTGAACTCTAACCAAAAAACCCCCCACCTGCCGCCTCAAGACTTCTACATAGAAAACTAGATATCTGTGTTCTTCCTGATCTGCTGGTTGTCTATATGGTGGGATTTTGTTTCTATGGTTTTGTAAGAAGGGACATTCAATCTGTTCAGTTTCACTGTTTTGGCTGGTTTATAAGATCTTAAACAGCTCAGTACCAGAATATGTGAGAGACCACCTTCCCCTGTTTAGGCCACCCCAGTCTCTATGTTCTGAGCAGGAGAACTTGCTGACCATGCTGCAGCCTATTAAGGTTTGTTTGGCCATGGTGCAGAGGATGGCCTTCTCAGTTGTAGCACCCACTGAGGTCATGTGGGCTCCTAGTGTTGAGAGAGGAAACTCAAACTAAGTCCTTTTTAAATGTTTGGTTTTTTTAAATAAAGAATTTACAAAAGAAAGAAAGAAAGGGAATAGTTGAATTGGGAGGGAAAAGAAAGACAAAGCTGCAGTACAAACACCCCCACACACCCCACAGATCCTGCCAGCTCTCTCTAACAAGTAAACCAACACCTCCAACTCTAACTAGAGCTCTCTCTTCCACAATGAAATGAAAGCAGGCTGACCTCTCTAATATATCCAGTATCCCCCCCCCCCTGCCGCCGCACCTCCTCCACCACTGTCACTGACTGGAGACTGCTGGGTTACGTTCAGCCTAATTTGGCAACTAGAGTTGCCATTCTCCAAGGCTCACCATTTCCCCCTCCCCCACTCCATCTCCTCCCCCTCTCCCTGATCTTTCAAAAGTTGGTACATTAAGAGACAGACTGCCTGAGTGGGAATGGCTCCAGTAGCTCTGAAGCTCCAAGACAGTCCGAGGCACCTTGGTGACAAGCTGCTTAACTTCAGGGCACCTCAGTGCAGTTCTGATCCACGTCGGATCACGCTGAGGCACCTCCGAAGCAGCCCACTTCATTTCGTTATTTGGGATTCAAATTGAAGCGGTGCACAGCCCTAGTATTTTATCATAATTTTATCTTGAAAGCCACTTTAGAATTATTCTTATTCTTATTACTATTAATGAGAAGGGGTATAGAGATTATCTGAAATAAATAACATTCAGCCATATGAACCAGCACCTGCAGTCTGAAGTGGAATAACCCAGACAAAACTAAGCCTTAGACATAATACTAACAAGGAACATTGCATCCATTTCGTGGTCAGTTCTCCTACCACTTTGTATATTAGCATATCCTATCACTTTGTAATTAGATAAAGCAATACCTTGTAGCTAGTTCTAATCTCTCTTTTTTTAAAACAAGTGTTCAACAAGCTTTCTTCTATCACTTTTTGCAAGCCTCCTACTTTATATAAATTACTGATGAGAGCCATATTAAAGCCTGCTATCATTAATCCTGGATCTCATTGTTCTGACTCTAATCGTTTGTATCATTTGTGAATGTCTTAAGGAAACTGTCACATTTAAAGAGCAGAGTGACAGTAAAACCTGCTACATCAAACAAAATACCACCTGCAAATCCACCAACCATATAGGTTGCCATGGACATTGCTTAGGAGATAAAGCATTACAGATCTTTGCACCCACCCACCTTAGAAGCCACAAGTTAGCAATCAGTCTTTTTAAAACACACACACACACACACACACACACACACCATTCTAATGCAGTCAGACAATGGAATCAACTGCTAGAGAGGTGGTGGGCTCTCTGTCCCTGAGAGTATTCAAACAAAGACTGGACAGCCATCTGTCAGGGATGCTTTAAACTGGATCCTGCACTGAGCAGGGGGTTGGACTCTACAGCCTAAATGGCCACTTTCAACTCTATGATTCTAATAACCATGCAATGTCAGAATTACAGCCCAGTCCTGTGCATTTAGGCATGACTTAAACCCTATTCAATTTCAGGCTTTCTATATTTGAACACAGTAAATGTATTAGAAGGGGGAGTCCACTATCCCCACCCCTTTTTGTGCATTTCCTACATGTAGAAGATGACTGTCCAAAGAAGGGTGCCTCCATGGAGGCTCTCCATGTGATTTGAATGTCCAGCATTCTAAAACATGTGGAAAGCTTCCATGTTTACAAGGAGTCTCTCCTTTTCAGAAAATCAACCTTCATGAGTAAAGGGCTAGTAGTATGCTCTCCCTCCACATGTGCTTACTGTGCTCAGATGCAAAATGGCTAGAGATGAAAACCATTGAAACCCCTGGACTTGCACATATGCAACTCTTCATAAGATCATATTGTTTAAAAAAAAAATTCTGATAAACCATGCAATCCAGAGAGATTAGAAGCAAAGAAAAACCACTCAAACTATGGTGTAGACCCAGAGAATAATTCTACGTCAACCACCCCTTTTGTTTAAAAGAAGAGTTAAGGTCTTCCAAATTCAAGTATGCACCAAAAAGTATAGACATTACAAGTTAAGGCACTGGGGTTAACTTCCACATCATGTAAGGAGCAAGCAGACTCTACAGCCTCACATATTGCCCTTGCTTACATCTTAGCCTCCATGCACCCACACTTTCCCTTGGTCTTTCAGCTCAAGTTCCCTTCCTCTGCAGGTTGGAGAAATAGTGAAGTTCAAGTCACTGTGAGAACAATGGGTCCCTAGCAGTGTACTGACCCACAACTTTTCCTGTATGCTTTAATTTTGGTTAAAGAGAATGGCATTCATCAGTACTGACAGCTGTATATGACAAGGCATGCCTTTATCATGAGGCAGCACATAAGTCAACAAGAAAAAGGACATGGCCTGTCCTGTTTTTATGAGTAAACATACATAGGATTGGCCTTTGCAAAAGGCTGGCTCTGTTTAAAATGAATTTATAATGGGTGGCATCTACTTAATCTGTCCAGGTAACATAACTTCTGTCAGTGAAACAGGGAAGGAGGGTGTTCCCCCCCCCCCGCAGCTTCTTATACACCCTCAAAATCTGCTCTGGAGGATTGGAGAACCCACTCAGGGAGGAAAGAAGTGGAAAATCCTGTTTCATGAGTGGATGTGTGCTTGCATGATGCTGGATTATTAAACCCTAAATCTTCAAAAGTGACAAAGAAAAACATGTCTTCTGGTCTGGTAACTATTCAACCTTGCTGGTTTTAGTTTTGGTTGAAGATGCAAAAGGTGGCACTCTGCAATTTAAAATAATATGTACAGTGAACGTGATTGTCAAAATTAAGAATTTGCAACCACAGGCCACAAAGTTCTTATAAGGCACATAGAAGACTGCATGCTGCTACTTATGATAATCTTTGCAAGACATTTGTTTTCGGATTCCAACTTTAGTGTTTCCTCAACCAGCAGAGAAAAGGGATTGGGTGTGAAAAACCAAAGGACACAATCACCCACCCTCACCAGCCCACCAAGCAGCTGTTTGGAACCGTGGTGGTGGGAGGCCTGAATCTGCTTGGAAACAAATGTATGAGGAGAGTCCACTGCCAGTTTCCCAGCAGAATCATCCCCTTCGCCACCAGCCTGCCAAATAGCTGTTTGGCCGGGTGGGAGAATGGAATCTGCTGGGAAAGGGGCTGGGCTGGGCAAAGAATGTCTAACTTTCTCATCCATATTCTTAGGAATGCCGAACTGGCAGCAATATCCAATGCCGCCCGTCTGCACGTGGGGCCCACTGCTGCTTTCATTCTTTATGTTGCCAACTCACAGATTCCATTGGGCAAGCAGCATCCACTGCGTGTGCAACAGAGATTGTGTTTCTAGAGGCAAGTCTAAAACAAATGGAAACACTTATTGCTAGAACAGGGATGGTTGACAGAGCTCCCTTATGTGAGCTCTACTGGCCTACCCTGTTCCAGAAACGAGCATTTCCACTAGTTTTGAGGGTTTTTTTAAATATTACTTTCCCATGTAGATAGTATAAGGAAGGAAATCAGATTCTGCTGAAGCACTGAGAAGAAGAGGAGGAAGAGGAAACAGGCAGAGCAATCAGAGGTGGACCAAAATAATAGTGATGTTATAATTTTGTATAAAAGCCTGTATCTATATTAATATAGCAGTACATTCCTTGAACACATAAATGGCCACATCTTTTTTATGGTTACTTATTAGGTCTGCCTGAAGACCTAAAAAGATTTATACCACTATCACTTGCCTTAACTGGACCTTGGTTATTTTACAAATTATAAAGTGTGAAATTCCCAATTATCCAGTTTATTAACTTGACTATTTCTTCTGAGGGGACATTGCACACTGCCATTTTAAAAATACTTGTCAATTTTGTTATTTATGCTGTAGAAATTTTTCATTGGCACAATTTGTGAGCCTGACTATTTTTCATTTCAATGTACTTCACACAATTGATGGGTTCAGCTTACACATTGCAGGCTGCAGTTTCTCCAGTGAAATACTTAGCAAAAAATGCTGTCAGAGTGTAAAAGTCTCACACTTATTTTCTTTAACACATTGAGAGAACTATTAATTAACCTTGTGACCTTTTACACCCCATTGAGCATCAACTTGTTTCAACAGCATCTTTAACAATGATCTTGCCCCAAAAGGTCCCCCAGAGCTGAATGTAATCCCTGAGATGCATCCCTAAGAACTAATAAAATACAGGACTTTCCTTTGTTCCACATCAACATTAGGGATGTAAAGATTTTGTTAACTCCATTCCATCTATGTTTAGCAGATTGTCAAGTGCCTTTGTCTCTGTTGTCTCCCCATGGAGGGCATCTGATTTTTTTTGTTTCCAAATTTGTGCAAATGCGCATGTGTGCAAATGTGTATTTGCACAAATCAGTACATGCAAAAATGCACATATTCCCCCCAAATGTGCATCTTCGTGCTTTAGCCTATGGGGAAAATGTGCCCATTTTGTGCATATTTTTCAATGACAGAATTTGCACAAAATTCAGGAAAGTTAGAAAACTGGCCTGCAAGTCCGCAGAATTTGACTGATGGGGGGAAGTCTGGTCTGCTCTGGAATCCACTGGTTAGATTCATGAAAATCCAAACTCATTTTGTTCCATTGTGGATTTCTCTGACATCTTTAATTGTCAGACATCTTTTATTCTGTGGTACGCTATTTGACGGAATTGGCTTTTTTGTATGAGAATTTTTTGTTTGTTTACCAATGTGCCCTAGCACTAATACACACTTGTGGAAGTGCACATTTCCACAAATTACCATAAAAGTAACAAAACAAAACAAAAACCAACCTGCAAGTCGATGGAATCTGTGCAGCTCAGAAAAGGCTGGTCTGCTGAGGAATCTGCAGGTGAGACTGAGAGAATACCAGTCTCATTTGAATCTATTGATCATTTCTCCAGAATTCCTAATCAGCATACCCTTACTGAAGTGGAACTTAGCTAAGTGTTTTGAGCAGGGGGTTGGGGTTGGATTCAAGATCCAAATACTTCAGTTTGGATTTATCTACAGGTACCACCTTCACAGAGTCAAATTCTGATTCCAATATTCCATATACTGAATCCAACAGTCCATATTCATTTTTAGATGGTTGAAATTTTCAAGCCAGATCATGTGTTAAATGCATGTATGTAGTTAATGCATCTTGTTTTTAGCTTAAAAGCAAAACTTGTGGGGAGGACAATCAGGATCAGGAGCGTGGCACGTGGAAGGGGGAATAACGCTTTCCTCCTGCACTGTGGTGCTGGTGAAAATGGCCTGTTCTTGAAGCTGCTCCATTTTCTATAAGAGGGAAGGGAGGAAAGCTACCATTCGTGTCAATAGCAGCCTCCCTCCCAGGGTGAATTTCCTTCTTATAGCTATCCCTTTCCTCTTTTCACCTGAGGAATGGGGCAAGGTAGAAATCATCACAGAGAAACAAAGAATACTACTTGATATTCATAGGTGTGCATTTCATACAGTATTATTGTCATCACCAAAAACATCTACAAAACCCGCAGTTATTATCCCCATATACTGCTATCGCCTGGACAGGGAAGGCTTGAACCCCAATTACAATGACAACATTATCTGTAAATTTACTCTGTCACAAATCTCAATCAAATTATTGCAGATGGAAATGAGTACTTTATATACGTTGGGTAAAATTTGTAAGTTTGTTTCTTAAATTAAAAGATAGCTCCCTGGGTGGCAAGATAAAAAGACACTTGCAGAGTATGATGTTCCAAGGAGCAGAACGAAAGGGCCATTCCTCACAACAGCAGAGATTTATCTGCACTGAAACCACAACCCTGAACAGAAACACTGCAGAGAAACTATTACTATATGGGAGCTTTTGGCCACCTCCTGTTTGCTGGTTTTAAGATGGAGCCTTATGTGCCCTTCTCTATCCCTCTTCTAATGCCACTGTTTGACTAGTTACTCACTGCACAGAGTCCTGAAATGCTGCCGCTGAGGGTGCAGATTTCTGGACATTGGTTTGTGGAAAAGATGGCTGTTGGGGGCCTAGGGAGATAGAATAAATTTAAAAGGTCAGAGTTCAAAACATTTGAGAAGCACTGTTCTACATACACAACAGGAAACAGGTGACTGAAGTTCTGAAGAAGGATAGGATCTTGCAGCATACCAAACAGAGCTAACAGCCCTTTCCTGCCACCAGCAGAGATGTAATATTGCAGTCACACATGCTTGAATGTGCACATGTGTGCATGTGTGTGTGTGTGTGTGTGTGTGAGAGAGAGAGAGAGAGAGGGACGGACGGACGGATGGACGGACAGACAGACAGACAGACAGACAGGGAGGGAGGGGGAGAAAGAGAGAGAGAGAAGAGAGAGAGAGATGTGCATGTTCTTGGAGATGTTCCACTGGCCAAGTTTTACACAGCAACAACTACAGCCTAGAATTGCCATCCCCAACCCCATCATCCCCCATCCAGCCAGGGTCTAGGTCAGTGTTACCCAATCTGAATAATTTGCCCAACATTAATTTATAGTATCCTCTTTGTGGCCTGAGCAGTAGTACCGCTATTCGCAGACTATAACATATAAATGTCTGTGTGGATATATGCATGTAGAGGCGGGGCTTTATCTACAGTCCACCAGGGCAAGAAACCTTGCCTTTCTAAGCTGATGAACAGGGATGATGTTAGGAAGCTGGTTGTTCATTCATGTCAAAAATGGTCAGGCTACTGTCTTCCATGCCTTAGCAGCATTCAGCTTAGATTATTTAAACCTGTTCTAAATAGATCTGGCTTTGTAAAAGTGTCTGTAAACTACAACTAGCTCAGAATGTAGTGGCCGGATGGTTATCTGTTACAGGTCATGTGGTGCATATGACACTGGTGTTATTTCACTTCCACTAACTACCTATCCGGTGTTGTTTCAAACTTCAAAGAAAAAGCCCTAAATGTTGTGGGACTAAAAGATCACACACACACACACACACACCATATTAACCAGCCCATGCACTCAGATCAATAACAAGGGCCCTACTCTATATCCCGCCATCTGACATGGGTACACAAGACCAGGATTTTCCAGTTATTATGCCTACATTATGGGATACACTCTGGACAGTTTGGCCTCGTCACTGTTTAGTCTTTTGGTGAGCAGCAAATACTTGATTATTTCAGAAGGTATTTGGATTGAGTATATATTGATTTTGTTCAGTGGAGGCTGGTGTGTCCTATTTCGGTGGGGCTATGGATCCATTCTAAGTTTCAGTCAGAAGCAGCCAGAACTCTAAAGGAGCTATCCAAGATGCTAATCCCTACCCCCAAAATAAATTCAGGACATTGGATAGTTCCATTGGAGTTCTGGCTGGTTCTGCCTGAAACTCAGAGTGGATTCACAGCTCTACCAAAATTGGAAACACCAGCTTCCACTGATTTTGTTATCTGCTATTTCTTTTTTGTTTTGTATCTACTGCTCTAGGTTTGCTTTGTTGTAGCATTTGTATCTATTTTTATGATAGTTTTCATTACGTTATATTGTTAGCTGTCTTGGAGATCTTTGTATACATATATATATATATATATATATATTTACATAGAGATGTACGAATTTTGTTAAATCCATTCCATCTGTGTTTCATGGATTGTTGGTCATCTTTAGTTCCATTATCTGCTCATTGACCAAATCAATTTTTTTTAAAGGATATACAAGAATTTTGCTCCACATGGGCAAGTGTGCATTAGCACAAGTGCACACTTATGCTAATGCACATTAGCACTAATTAGCGCTTGTAGTAGTTCTCCTTAGCGCAAGTGCAAATTTTCGCAAATCCCCCACAAAAATAAAAAAACAGTCTGAAAGGTCCATGGAATCTGTGCAATTCCAAAAAAGCCTCTCCACTTTGGAATCTGCAGGTTGATTCATAAAAATCCGAACTCATTTGAAACTCTTGCAGATTTCTCAGACATCCCTAATTTAAAACTAACACAATTATAAAATTATGTTAAAGTGTATTTTACAGTACTATACTGTGCATGACTACTCAGAAGTAACTCCTCACTTCAAGTTTGAATAGGACTGCAAGCCTACAGCACAATCATAACCACATTAGATTGCACATTTCTTAAATGTACACATTTTTCTCTCTTTGATTAAAACTTGTTTGTGCACCTTTTTCAAAAGTACACATTTTTCATCTGCATTTTTTATATGTACATATTTTTCACACTTTTGTTTTGTCTTGTGAACTGGATTGCAAGCTCAGAAATATATAGACTTTTTGACTGCAAATTGTATTAGAGTCCACCTTCAGTTCTGGAAGATATGAATTGGGTAAATTCTGGTCAAAAACAAACTGAAACATATTTCTCATACATCCTTGGTTAAAAGTTTGTGTTTTTTTTAATTTGTAAGCTTGGAATGAATATATATATTCAATTTGATTGCAGTGGCAGCATTACTCTACAATTCATACATTTGTCCTTGAATGGATGCCTGAGTTCCCTCTCATTGAATTGGTCTCAGTTTAGAAGTGATGGCTTTCAGAATGATCTTTCATGGTTAAAGAGAGGAGGGTGTATTTCTTTGTTGATTCCTACACTGCTTTCATTGTGATGTTCAGGTTAAAGGTCTGCCAAACTTTGACAGAAAATCCTTGCCAGCACTGTTTTCTTTGTGCTTGTTCTAATCATTCCTTTTCACCATTCTTTTTTTTCCTGCTTCTCTATCAATTTCTTTGTGAGATTGTGTGTGTTGATTGTCTCTGTACTGTACCTCAAAAATTGGGCTAGCTAAGGTCATACTGACAGGAGAACCAAGCATATGTAAGTAAGATCTGTTCCAAAGACTGCCCTCTAGTATAGGGTGATTACAAAATCTGTTTCATGGAACAGGAAAGTTGTTTGCATTCTATTCCTGAGTACAGCATTAGCATCCCAAAATAGGAGGTTGTGGGGGGTAAACATCGAGAAATGAATGCAGTCAAGAAGACAATATCTGGATGCAAAAAACAATTTGTTTCTCTCTCACCCAGGCATGCTACTTTGAGAAAATTAGTCCAGCTACATGAAAACAATTCACTTGTCCATTTATTCCTTCACTTTGTCACATCCAGGCAAAACGATAAGCAAATAAATATTACCCCCAAAGTGCAAGCAGAATGGTGTTATTTTTTAAAAAAAAAACATTTTAGTTTGTGCTGTGAGTGATTACCAAGGTGATGAATTGGTGATTGGGAGAACAATGGCCTGGATGAGGAAGGTTAAGAAATGGAAGGTCAATCATGATAAGATGGAAGTGGTATTGTTTGTTAGGTAGTTTATCTGCTTGGGGAGATGGTGTTTAGTTCTGGAGCAGTTATCCTCTGCCTAAAATAACTAAGTTCGTATTTTGGGGTACTCATAGATCTCTGTCAAACAGCCTCAATGGATCAGACTGCCTTCTATTGTTGTTGTTCAGTCATTAAGTCATGTCCGACTCTTCATGACCCCATGGACCATAGCACACCAGGCCTTCCTGTCCTCTGCTCTCTCCCAGAGTGTGTTCAAGTTCATATTCATTGCATCGGTGATGCTACCTAGCCATCTCAGACTCTGCCATCCCCTTCTCCTTTTGCCTTCAATCTTTCCCAACATCAGGGTCTTTTCCAGTGACTTTTCGCATTAGGTGGCCAAAATGTTTGAGCTTAAGCTTCAGTATCTGACCTTCCAATGAGCACTCAGGGTTGATTTCCTTTAGGATGGACTGATCTGACCTCCTTGCAGTCCGGGCACTTGTAAAAGTCTTCTCCAGCACCACAGTTTGAAAGCATCAGTTCTCTGGCGTTCAGCCTTAGAGTCCAGCTCTCACAGCCATACGTTACTACTGGGAAAACCATAGCTTTGATTATACAAATCTTTGTTGGCAAGGTGATGTCTCTGCTTCTTACTATGTTGTCTAGGTTTGCCATAGCTTTCCTCCCAAGGAGCAAGCGTCTTTTAATTTCATGGCTACAGTCACTGTCTGCGGTGATCTTGGAGCCCAAGAAAGTAAAATCTGTCACTGCTTCCATTTCTTCCCCTTCTATATGCCAGAAAGTGATGGGGCCAGATGCCATGATCTTAGTTTTTTTAATGTTGAGTTTCAAACCAGCTTTTTCACTCTCCTCTTTCACCCTCAACAAGAGGCTCTTTAGATCCTCTTCGCTTTCTGCCATTAGGGTGGTATCATCTGCATACCTGAGGTTGTTGATAATTCTCCCGGCAATCTTAATTCTGACCTGTGATTCATCCAACCCGGCGTTTCTCATGACGTACTCTGCATATAAGTTAAATAAGCAGGGTGACAATATGCAGCCTTGTCGTACTCCTTTCCCTTCTATTAGCAGAAGCTAATATGCCAACTATCACTTCTGGAGAAAGATATCCTTGCCATGGCAATTGATGCTCAAGTTTGATTACTAAAATGCACTGTGCATGGCCTTGCCTTTGAAGACTGTGCAGGCCAGCAAATTAACATAATCATGTCTCACACATGTTGAAACAATTCTGCTGGCTCCCAGTTAATTTCATTCAAAATATTGGTGCTTATCTTTGAAGCTATACAAGCCCTGTTCAGAACTCTGCATTTAATCTAGCTGTTCAATGAAGTCGTTATCTGAGGCTCTTCTCTGAATGCACCTACCTTCTGAAGTAAGGCACATGGTGACTGGAGACAGAACATTTTTAGTGGTGGCAATTCACCTTTGGAATGCCCTCTCCAACACCTAGGTTGATAATATTTCAGTACCAAATATCTATTTCTCCAGACTTTAAAACCTTTTAAATGGTTGGGGGTAGGAAGTTTGTTTGTTTCTCTGTACTGTATCAGCTATTTATGGTCATAACTTTGACATACTATGCACCAAATTGAAGGAAAAGAGTTGGCTAAGAAATATACAATAGGCCTGAAATAGCTGTATGTGATGGGTAAAATGCTATGCTATTCCAAAGCCATATTTTGGCTGTAATTTCCAGTGATTTTTTCACTCAAGCCCTTCTAGCACTTTACCCGTCAAAAATGCTATCAACTGGTGCTAACAACCTTACTGTCACTGTTGCTATATAGTATGTAAATCAGTATGACTGGCTAATGTGAAAGGAGTTATTCATACTGAGGCATTGAATCTGATTTTGATATAGACATAGAGTACAAATAAATCTACAGGACAAACAAATAGCTCAGGATGTGCATTCAGGAAATCTGAAAGAAAAATAAATACAAAGGCATTCGAGTCGTATTTATTTTGAATTTAAAACAAATGGATCACTTTGGGGCAATTAAATGTGGAATGCCCAATATGAATCAGGGCCACAATGTGGGTAAAGGGTTACAGCTTTCCATGCTAGAGTCCAGATTGCCCCCCCAACACACATTTACTTTAGAGTAAAAAAGAAAGTCTTCAAAGTAATGTGAACTTAGAGTACTGCATGACAACCTTGTAGTGTAATCCACTGATATCCAGTTTCATGGCAAGGTGTGTGCATGTGTATGTTTTAGGTAAGTGCAGTGTGTGTGTGTGTGTGTGTGTGTGTTTGTGGAAAGTTGATTGTAGTAGCAGTGCAATCAAGGGTGGGACGGGATTAAGGAAACGAAGGAAATAATTGAGGGTTTCAGCTGTGTGTGGAAAGACATCAAGCAGACATCAGATTTACCCACTGATAGATAGCAAGTCTACCCACTGAGAAACAACAGAGTGTTGATCTGGTTGAAAAAACCCTCAGAGGCCAGATCTATGCCTTTTAGTAGACCAAGTGCCAAGACCTCACTGCCAAACAGTCACCAGATCTAGCAGAAATAGTAGACCTGTTCTCTTATGTCAGTTATGTATGCATATACTTTGCCGCCACGCCACCCCCCCCTGTAGACAACCTGTGTGTCAGGAGCGCCCTAGCTGCCTCTTACAGTCCCCTCCAATAGCCAACTCAAGACACAGATGAAGAGGATTCTTTCCAAGGCTTTATTCCTTTACAACTTAATGACTCTCAGATCCTAATCACCAGCGACTAAGCAAGGAACTGCGCTGGGGTAGTTAGTAGAGTAGCCTAAGCTCCAGGTAAGGCAGTTGGTCCCCGTTTGAAGGAGAAGAGCGGGAAACCTCTGAACTTATGGGCTATGGAGAGGTCCTCCCTCTTACCCGTAGGTCCTCAGGACGCGACCGTTGTTTTAGTGCCAAGTGAGCAGAGCACCTTCTCTTGGTGCCCTCCATCTTGGCGCCCTCCCTGTGTCTGCGCCGAGAGTCCAGCAAGGCCCCATCCCCCACTCTCTCTCTCTGCCAGGGTCACTATCTCTCTCAGGAATGCAGGCAGGAGGAATGTCTCCCTGCCGCTGTGCCTGTGAGCAATGAGCGAGCTCCTCTCCCACGAGTTGTTGCTCTTCCTCAGAACTGCTCTGGGGCTCCATGGGCTCAGTTTCTACCCTGATACTGTGTGTCTTCTCCTTCTGCACCCCTCCTCTTTGCTGAGGCAGCAATTAATCACAGGCATAGCTTCTTCTCACATGTATGCTGCTATATATCCTCACCCTGGAGTAATTCCATTGAATGGGACTTACATCTGAGTAGACATGCATAGGACTGCAGTGCCAAAGTATTTTTAGAGATCTACTGTATAGGATTCTCCCTTCTGTTCCCTTATACACAGTTTCTCTCTCATAAACACACACACACACACACACACACAGACTCCAGCATCTCCACACTCTTCACTTCCCCAGCAGTACTGCCCACAGTCATGAGTCAAACTACACAGTACTTTAAAGACATACCTTAGTAGCTACATCTTTTTTCCTTACTCCAATGTAAGTGCGGCGAGTAGGAGGGCTTTACCCCTTTGCCCACCACTGCAGTCTTTATCCAGACCATGGGCTTGTGCTTGCAAATTTGGATTGTCAAAAAATGAACCATCCATTTTAAGAGATCATTTGTGGATAGGGATGTCCAATTCAACAAAATGCAAACCTGCCGAAGTTCTCCAAATTCCATGTTGAACTTTGAAGTTCATTCTGACTCAAGTCCACATCAGTTTGTGACCTTTGCTTTTTCTTTTTGCATGAAAATCTGTGAATAATTTCCTATGTATTTTTCCAAAGGTACACATCAGTTGTGTGCGTCTTGGAAATGTACACTTTCTTCTCCCATTGATTGAGGAGTATTTGTGTGCATTTTTCCAAAATACACATTTTTTTCATGTGCGTTTTTCAAATGTACGCATGCTGTTGAACACATTTGTTTTGTCCACAAATCACACTGCAAGCTTGAAAATGTACAGACTTCAACCACATATTGTGTCTGAGTCTGTGTTGGGTTCAGAAGGTGCAAACTTGAGTAAATCCTGATTAAAAAATGAACTAAAATGAGTTTCTTATACAACCCTATTTGTGGCAATGCAAATTGTAGGCACAAGGGCCATGATCCAAATGGGCACTGCAGCAGGAGACAAGGGGTTAAAGACCCCCTTCCCCCCCAGCTAGGTACCCAATCCAGATTAGGTTCCCCGTTCTAACTTCTCAGTAACGAAAACAGATGCTAGCCATGTGTAGTTTGACCTTCAGAAGGAAGAGAGAGGGAAAGGATCTTCCTTTCCCTGCGTGTACACATACTGTTACTCAGAGGCCCTCCAGATGTTTGAACTATACAGCTCTCCTAATCCCTTACCATTGGCCATGCTTCCCAATAGGAGGTGTAGTAACATCTAGAGAGTATCAGGTTGCTCCCTCCTGGTGTAGCTACTGCAAGAGGAGGAGAAGATACACAAATGGAACTTAGAAGAACTGTGGATTTGTGATTAGAATTTTGGACTAGACCGGGAAACTCTAGTTCAAATCCTACTCACATATAAAGCTCACAGGGAAACCTTAGGCTACTCATAGAAAGCCTAACCTACATCATAGGGTTGTTGTGAGAATAAAATGGGTGAGGGTGAAGGTAGAGAGAACCCTTGGAGGAAGCATGGGTTATAAATGTATGAAATAAATAAATGTTATTCATCCCTGGCTGGAGCACAAACAGTAGTAAAGAAGAAGAAAAAGGTTAGAAACGTATGCCAATTTAAAAGCCAATTAAAAAGGGGGGGGTGATATCTGTTGTACTTCCATTGTTTAAATAACGAAAAAAAATATTCCACTAATGAAAAAAATCTTCTCCAGCCTTTGTCAATGCTTTCTGTGCAGAATTCAAACTACTGGTTTGAAGTGAAATATCTGTCCAGTAACTGCTAACAGAAGTAAATAATTTTCCTATTAGTGGGATGTTTTCCCCCTCAGCAGATCCATTGTGTTCCATTGTATTAGCAATGAAGGTTTATTGAATATCTCCCCCCTTAAAAAAAAAAGCCTCTCAAATGGAAACATTTTGTCCAAAGTATCTGAAATTGGGGAAACTTGATGCCTGTAGGGAAAAGTCTTACATGTGCAAATTTCATTCCATTTGGATTTAAAATGACAAAGTAATAGGTGGCTGAAGATAGAGGGGATCTTCAATTGCAAATAATCATTTCCAAAAATGAACTGAAATCCGAATTTATTAATCCTGCATTAACTAATGCAGGAGGGATGCTGGGAGTTGTAGGACTTTTCTCTGTCTAAACTGCCATAGGATTGTGCACTGAAGCTACAATATGTTGGCATTTTTTCTTTTGTTTTTGGCCCTGCCCCATGTGCCCTCAGCCCCAGCCATCAATGGACTCCAGCCCCATAATGGAATTTGGCCCTCAGGCTGAAAGAGGTTCTGTACCACTGCCTTAGAGAGTTACATTACA
The DNA here is from genome assembly GCF_057233095.1 of Heloderma suspectum. NCBI lineage: Eukaryota > Metazoa > Chordata > Lepidosauria > Squamata > Helodermatidae > Heloderma > Heloderma suspectum. The sequence goes on along the minus strand of NC_139459.1, from coordinate 239,821,396 downwards.
TATGAAGTTTCCCTCCTACAAGGAAGTTACCATATAGTTAGACAAAGTGGGGTGGGGTGGGCAGAGGGAGGGGGAAATGATGGTAGGAAAGGAAGGATGCAGTTACATGTGCTTAAAGCTTGGTTATACTTTGGAGTGAGGATTAAGAATGTATGTCATAAGATATGGGGAATGGAATGGCTAGGCTTTGAAGACAAATATGGAAGAAGAGAGAGACGTGGAGCCACGCCCAAATTCAGAAAGATAGTTGCAGCATTATGTTGAGCTTTCTTGTGCTCTGTTTGGCTGAAGAATGCTTAGAAGCTTGACAGGATGGATAAGGAGGGTTTACACAAAAAAGGGAAACCATGGAACTGGCCGTAGAGCCGAAGAAAAAGAATTATGAAAAAGACATTTGCTGAGCTAACTGGCAAATGAAGCTTTCCTTAGATAAAACCACATGTTAATGTGTGTGGGAAGTTGTCTTCCTCTTACGACGCCACAAACAAACCATTGCAGCATTAACACAGAGCTAAGATACAGATAGAAGGGAAAATTCACATTATGAAACCTAGAAATAAGAATTTGTTATTCAGCCTGATGCTGATTTGGAGAAAATGCAATTAAAGAAGAAGAAAAAGCTGTTAGTGCAGCCCTGCTTATGCATACCAATTAAAATGGTTTTTGACAAAATGATACAACCATCATCAGCCTAATGGCTTTCATGGAATTCCAATCCTTTCCAGATTTGTTTAAAATAATAATTAATTTTCATTTTGAAATAAAGGTTTAGTCACTGAGTCAAGACACACAAAGCACTCAAAAATCCCATTCAGAATCCACATAGTAGTATGAGTAATAAGAATAAATAATGCATTTGCAGCATAGCCAGAAGATATATGAGCAAGTGGCAATTTGGGGTTTGGTAATATTTTCACACTACATAATACAGAATGAGTTATTGGGCCTCCTGCAAACATGAATCTCTCTGTTATCCAAAATGTGAGTTATTTTATAGTAGTAGTAATTTTAAAACTTTCTAACTCCAACAAAACCCTTCTTCATTGACTTCTTCCAAGAAACCCCTGTGTACTGCAGACCATTCCAGGGCATACTCGAAGGTATGCTGATCATTTATTTCATTGACCAAACCTGTTACCCCCATTTGAACTGGAAGTAAATTAACACATTTTCTTATAGGCAGCTGGGATCACTCCAAAGCAAACCAAGCTAGGCCTTCCAGCATCTGCCACCTTCGTTTCTATGAATGCCTCTGGGCTACACAGCGATTAGACTTTGTGACTAGCCATGCCTCTCATGGCAGTCATTCTGTGCCCTGAATAATTTATCAAATTGCCAAATGTGCCCACAAGCCCAAAAATTTGCCTTCCCCTGCTCTACAGCATACCAAACAGTTTTCTGTCACTGCAGAAGGTTGTAGTGATAGGCAAGCTTATTCACCACTAACGGCCTTCTCACTGAAGGGTCTATTAAAGCTAGTAGGACCTTGGGGGTTCCATAGGTCAGTTTGTAAACAACAGTCCTTTAGCAAACATACTTCAACGCACATTACTAAGGCAAGCAGAGCTAGTCGTTACAACTGTTGCAGAATTTTACCCTCCTGCTGGGCTCTCAGTCATGGAGCAGAGACACGATTCAAGCAGATGGCTTTATTACAGAAACACCTAGGTGTGGTACAGCCAAAACAACTCTAACTGGACCCCGAAGGAACTGAGTCATTGACTTTTATACAGAAATACAGAGCATCAACTTAGAACAAGCTAATTAGCTGATCCTTGGTATGTTGTTGGGCATGCACACTGAGTTGTGAGGCAGCCAACGCCCTTTGGAAGGCTGCCAACATTGCTTACCTTCTAAGGAATTAAAGGCTCCCAGCAGAAAAGGCAAGAGGGGGGTTTGCATTACCCTCAGATGAAGTCACTGTGAGGTAGAGAAATTGTACAATTTCTCCTACGCAACCTCTCATGCCAATGGTCAATGGGACACTCTGAACATTCAGATAAATCAGAAATCCAGATTATAAAGTATTACTTGACCTATCACAGATCACAGCCTACCAATGGGGTTTCTCAAGCTGCTAACCTCATAGCTGGTGATAGATATCAGGAAGATTATATCCACGGAGCCAATGAGGCAGCATTTTGTTATTTTCTGCCTCATAGCTCAGCATATGACTGCGTGATCTCTGAAAGGCCAAAGTAATATTAGAGCTGATATCTCACAACTATCCCTACCAACAACACTTGTGGGTATATTTGATAGCCCTGTTCAGATGTTTGATTAAATGTGTGAAAGCTTGAAGTGGATAGTATGAAAGGGTCATGCACGCTAGGCCCACCCCAGAGACTCCCAGCCTGCTATCCTTACTGCCCTCCGTTCAGACCTTGCTGTTTTGAATCAGCAAGGTTTGAAAGGGAGATAGGCTTGCACTCACTTAAAGTGAGTAGAACTCTCCATGCAGTTGCAGACCCTGCCTTATCAGGGTTCTCAATTGCACAGAAAGTTCAACTCTTATTCAAGCAAACTGAGGGGTGAGGCCTGCATGGAAGGAGATGCAGGGGGTGAGGGCAGCCTACATGGGCAGCCTAAAGTTGCTCTACCCACTTTAAGGGTTCATGCAATTAGGCGAGCAACCATCTGACCAGGACAACTGTTTTCACTGCTTTCTGGGCCAATATTACACCATCCACAATACACCAGAGTAACAATACATCCTGCCCAAATAGGCCCTCTCAGCAACGAGTTTCAGGGCAGATCGGCAGTTCTGTTTTCATTGCATATTTACATTTTGTTGCACCCGCCACGTTCACAGTCCATTAATAGATCTGAGAGATGTGTGACTTTATATCTACCGCTACTTCCATCCCCGCTCTCCAGAATCTAAGTGAACTTTATTTCCTGCTGTTTGGAGAGTTTTACTCTTTTCCTGCTGCAGCTATTGAATTTGACTTTTCTATCTATGATAATGATAATAGTGCAAGCCTTAGGGAATGTGGAATCTCTTTGGTAATTATACACTATGGCTCACTCTGGGAGCATAAAAGAACTTGCATGGAAATTAAAACCATAAGGTTAGCTCACCAGGTAAAATATAGGATACACACCAACCAAATTTCCATTAACAGTGAAAATTACAAAAAGGGGCTAAAATAGTCTAGGCCACTTAAGATTTTTTAAAACCCACAGCAGTACCACTGTCCTCTGTTCTATTCAAAGAAAACAAATACCCTTCTACTTGGACAAATGGCTGATACAATTTTGTCATACCTTAAGTCCTGTAAATAAAACCAGTCGGCTCCCAAAAGATTTACAGGCAGTAATAACATTCTAGGGCACTGTCAGCAGAGTCACATGGAGACACTGCCAGCAGGAGATATTTCCTTCTCTTTTTCCTTCCCTTATCTGGTAAGAGAATTCAAGAAAAATAGTTCATTTATTTCTCAGAGAAATCTGCTGGAAATGTAAAGATTTCTACTAAGTTGACACTCCTTTATCACACTGAGCAGGCTTAATCAATTAGAAAGACTACAGACTGTTAAAGATTTCACAAGTTTACAAAGAACACACATAGAAAAGAAGTTTCAAGTCCACCAAAACAATACTAAAAAAAAAAGCCACCAGTACACACATGGAGCTCTGAAAAACTTAGGGAATACTTTGATCTCTTTATGATTTGGAGAATATTACACACACACACACACACACATACACACAGGGAGAACATTCTCCGCTACATTACATGGAACATACCCCCAACTCATAGAATAGATGTGGGGCAGCTCCTGTGCATACAGAGTTTCTTGGAGTTTTGTTTCATATCAAATAGGGCTGTGCACAACCCCCCATCCCCTCTCTGTTTCAGATGCCACTTCATATCCTCCATAGTAACCCTTATCCACCTTGGACCAATTCGGACCCCCTCCGCTTCGACTCAGATCTGAATCCAGAGCAAGATTTGGATATCTGGATCGCCTGTTTTTGGCATTTTCCCATTGACTTTTATGGGAAAACACAAATGGTCATAACTGTTTCAGTTTTTATGATACAGACATTTATTTATTTATTATTGCATTTATATCCCGCCTTTTTTCCTCTTGCAAGGAACCCAAGGCGGCTTACATTATCCTCCTCCTTTCCATTTTATCCTCACAACAACAACCCTGTAAGATAGGTTGGGCTGAGAGTGTGTGACTGGTCCAAAGTCACCTAGTGAGCTTCCATGGCCGAGTGGGGACTAGAACCCGGATCTCCCAGCTCCCAGTCCAACACTCTTGAAATCTGGGGACCTCCCTGCCCCATGGATCTCAGGCAGTTTGGCCCACTGGCTTTTGTGTTAGGTGCTGGTGAAATTTGCATTTTTGCACAAAAACTGCCAAAGCAAAGAGCTATAACTTCTCCCTGTTTCCACAGATGTGCATGAAACCTTGGCCTTTCCCAGCCCCCTTGAGGGCATCATACCTACCAAAGTCCAGGCAGTTTGGCCCACTGACCTTTGTGCTAGGTGCTGGTGAAATGTGATGTTCCCAGAAACTCAGACCAAACTCAGAAGAGATAGTGTGCTGAAGCAGAGGTCACTATCCCTAATCTCTGCTGCAGGTTTCTTTGAAGTGCAAAACAGCCCTTATTCAGAAAAATCACTGGTTCTGCCTTTCTATGGCTGAATACACACATTACCTGACAGGCAGGCTGGAAGAGTTTTTTTTTAATTTGCTTTTGTTTATTTCTAGCACACACTAAATGGGTATTTTGTATGTATGTTACATTTTAATGTTTGCGGAGGGTTTGGCCAGACCACACCTGCCACATTTCAAACAGGTTTTTAATTAAAAACCTGATTTTGGGGAACTGAAGGAGCTGAGAGCGTAGCAAGTGCACCTAATTATCCAGTTTATACAGTTAGTGACCTCCAATGACCTCTGGCTCTCAGTGGTCTTCTGACAGAGGCAGGAAGACACAGCAACTCTGCCAGGCAGGACCTGTGGTAGTTCTACAGCTACTACATGCCATTGAGTGCCTCTGTAGGGAAGAGCTGCCTGGGGAGTGGCCATGGACCTTGGGCCTAGTTACACTGGTTTTCTAAATGAAGGATCTATGAAAGAAAGAAAGAAAGAAAGAAAGAAAGAAAGAAAGAGAAAGGGAGGGGAATGAATGGACCAAAGTGCAATGCCTTGCCCACTAGGGCATATTCTGTAGGGAAGAGTGGCCTATGGCCAGAAACACAGATACAAACTGAGTCAAGCCCACCAAGAGGGCAGCACACATGCACGCACACGCACGCATGCGTGCGCATGCACACACACACACAGAAGAGCAAAAGGAAGGAAAACTACCTAAGCAAATAAAAGTTTTTTAAAAAAAATATATATTGTTTTATATTTCATTTTCTTTTAGGGAAGGCAGATAAAGTTCAAGGAATACAGAAGGATGGTGAAGCCAAGAGCAAGCAGAGATAAGAGCCAAGAGCAAGCAAAGACTAGGACCCCCCCCCCTTCTTTAATTTATGTTTTGGGAGGATCAAGACAGAAAAGAAACAGATGGTTCACTTCAGAACAAAGGGCGGGAGGGGGGAAGCCAAACACTGAACGCGTAGGCTGCTATAATATGCCTTTATTTAAGAGTTTAAAAAGAAACAACTAAATGGTTGAATATTAATTTGAAGAGGGGGGGGATGGAGGAACATGCCCAGAAGTCAATGCTTGTCTTTAAAAATCAAACTGAAAGTGGTTTTTTTTTTAAATCTAGAAAAGACAGAGGTGAATGAAAAAATGACAAGGAGCAAGCAGCAGTGAGGGTCAAACTTAAAAAAAACAAACACAGCCTTTTCTGCAGTCCCCAAGCGACCAACTCTATGAGCAATTAACAATGTAAAGGTAGGGGAGAGGGAGCATAGCAACAAGTGAAGAAAAGCTATGTTTGTTGGAAAAAATCTTGAAAACACAGAGTGGAATGAATACACAGAATGAATGACTCAGAGGAAGAAAGCTGCAACGGGTGCCCCAAAAAAGAAACAGTCCCAAAGGGACTGCTTGTGCAAGGAGTGAAGGAATGATACCACGACAAGCTAGGTGTTTGCTTTTAAAAATCTAGGAAAGCCTGATAGCAGGGGAGAATGAAGGAATCTAAGAAGGAACTGCAGTGACTGCATGCACACACGCACACCAGATGTAACCATACGCCAGCCCTCTCCCAAAGAAACAGCTCCTCCTCCTCCACTCTCTCTGATTGGAGACTGCTGGCAGAGCTTCAGCCCAAGAGTTCCCATTCACTAAAGCACACTTCCTCCTCCTCTGCTCGCCTTCCCCGCTCCCTCCGCATGAGCTTTCAGAAGTTGATACATTTTGGAGACCGCCTGTCTGGACTCCTCAGGCATAAGAGGAGCTCTGAATATATGAGGTGGAGGAGGCGCTTTGTAGAGGAGGCGCTTCACCTCGGGGTGCCTCAGTGATGCTCTGATCCACTTCATATCACGAGAAGGCTCCTGCAAATCAGCCTGCTTCGCCTCATTATTCAGGCTTCGTAATGAGGTGGTGCACAGCCCTAATATCAAATATGTGTTTCAGAACTCCTTAAATAACAGATACCTTGATTCCTTTAAAAGATATACGTTGCCAAAATAAAGTAGTATATGTTGCTATAGCAGCATCAGTGGTCTACTGGAGTAAAGATTCACATGACTCAGCACAAGCACTTTTTTATTAGCAGGGTAAAGTCATCTGCCAGACTCCCCCTCACAGTTCTCTCTTCCTGCTGGGCTTAGCTGCAATCCTAACGGTAGCTGAGGGGAGCAGGGGAGGAGATGACCTTTCCTAGCAACAATATATTGTTCCAGGCAGTATCCAACAGGGTCATTGCACAAGTGGCCCCTCCCATCAATTCCACTGCACAAATGGGACTCACTGCTTGAACAATGGAGATTTAAGACTTTCTATAGGAAGCTCTGAAAGGAGTAGGGATTCTCACTTCTCGATTGGGACAGGTCAGTGCAGTTCCCTTATGCGAGCTTGGCTGACCTACCCCATTCCAGAAATGAGCATTTCTACTCCTCTCCAGTTGCTCCAGGAAATGCTAAATCTCTGTTTTGCAAGTGATGAATTTCACTTGCAGAACAGAATCAGTGGGGATGCCCCAGAATCGCCAGGGGTGCAACACCCCATTGGATACTGCCCTCCGTGTTGTAATGCAAAGTATTTGAGGGAAGCTTGGTCTTGAATGGGCAAATAAGACCTGTTAACTTCACAAAAGACCTGGTAGACATGAAAACTGCTAAAACACATTTATTGATATGGAGTAACACAGCGGCCTGCAATTTTGGATTCTCCTTGGGGATGTGGCTATGGGACTGTGTCATAATGTGTGCCTGCACGTCAAAATTTATCATTATGCCAGCATTCTGTGTAAGACAATGGGTGTAAGTCTTCTACTATGCAGCCCTCCAGCTCCATAAGTTATGAGCATAAATGTTCCCCTTCACCATTTAAAGTAGATGTTCTAGGTCCTTTTCCATTCATATCTATTCATAAAAGGGCCAGGTGAAGACCTCTTAATTTCCCCCCTCCCCAGGCATTTTAGTTTTTCAGTTTCTGTTTTAAATCTGGCATTGTATTTTAAATCTTTGCACTGCAGAAAGGTTCTATTTGGTAATTATTATTTTTATAATAATAGCTTTAAACTTTTAAATTTTATATTGTATTTTATCATCTTGTCTTTTATAGTTTTAACTGTTGTGAACCGCCCAGAGAGCTCCAGCTATTGGGTGGTATAGAAATGTAATAACTAAATATCCTGTTTCTAGCCATTTCTGTGTCATATAAGCTTTGTGCATTATTACAACCATTCATGTGGAAGTGTTTAGTTAATTTTACTTATTCATTTATTCAATTCATATGCTACCCTCAAGCAATAGTTCTCTGGGCAGCAGACAAGAATTTACAAAACCTATATACCACTTCTCACCAAACAGTTTCAAAGCAGGTTCAATAACTGTGCTTATCCACTCTTTCTATTGCAACTTCAGATCAGTTAGAGTGCAATCTAGTCAGTGGCTAGATGGCCATAGGATAGGTCGGTTCCTGGGAAGCGACTTCGGAGCCTGTGCTCCACGGTCAGTTCCCAGAGAACCACCCCTGCCGCCTCATAGGCAGCATGGATTGGTCCTGTGCTCCATGCTCAGAAATGCAGTGCAGAGTGGTGAAAACAGGGTGTTCCTGGGGGTGGGGCAGGACGGTCGGAAACGTATGACACGTCCTATGTGTTATCCGTCTGCTGCTTCCCACATTCCAAGGTCCCACTACTAGACAGCTGAAATTGGCTGCCTAGCCACAAAAGCAGGGTGGGGGGAGTGAGGAGGAGATCTGCTCCTCACCACTTCTCCCACCCTGCACTGGATAGGCAGTCGTCCCCAGGCTCAGAGGCGACCTCCAACCCAGATAGGATTGCTCCCTTAGTAGGTTTGGATGATGAATTTTACCATTTTCAGTACTGCAGATTAGATTAGATATCATTTACCATCTAGTGCTCATTGGTAGTACATTCAGCTTCAGCATTTGTTGGAGTCTATATATGGGCCATCAGCAGTGAGTACTTCAGTGCTTCCTACACTGTTGGAGGAATTAACTGGTTCCTTGCAGAAAGCTAAGCCTACAATAGCTGTTAATAACTTTTTTTGGAATGTTGTAAAGTAGATGTTCAGAAGGTCAAAGATAAATTGGAATGAGGAATTGGAATGCTCTATACAGTCTAATCAATGGAAGGCTGTCATAGCTTCCATATGTTCTATTTCTGTAGATTTAAAATTGAGACTGATTCAACAAATGTTTATGTTTCATGTAAATTGGACACCACAGAGGCTTGTTAAGACTCAGTTACATGCTGTCAATGTAATGAGGACAATGCCTCATTGAGGCGTATGATGTGGGCATATCCTGCGGTGATTTTTTTTCCATTGGAAGTTGTTGCTCGTATAAATGTTGTTCTTGAAAAATCTGTGGTAACAGCAGAAGTACATGTGTTTTTAAATTACATCCCTGTAATGTAGGGGTAACAGATGGACAGCAAAAGTGGATACCTAGAACCCTTACAGTTGCAAAGAGACTTAAGGTGCAATCCTATTCATGTTTAGACAGAGAAAAGGCCTACAACTCCCAGCATGCCCCAGCCCACATGCATAGGATTGCACCCTTATACGTCTTCAAGAGACTTATAATTAAGTCCACTGACTACCTAGCAATCAGTGGACTGAAGATCTTACTGCTTTTGCTACATTTGAGCATATTTCCTACGATCGGTAAAGTTGTATGAATGCTTATTTAGATATGTAGACTGCTTATACTAGCACATATGTTTGAAATGGAAATGTCAAATCCTTCCCATCTTTGTGTTCTTTCCCCCCATTTTCCATTTATCAACAAAGAGGCGAATAATTACTATATATTGCTATATATTATGCAATATATAGTAAAAAAAACTATATATATATATATATATATATATATATATATATGTATATATGCTTTATGATATGCCCGTTTGCTTTTTTTTCTTTGCTGCTGCTGCTGCAGTTATTATTATGGTGCTGCAAATAAAAAACATCAAAGCAGGTTCAATAGCCGTGGTCATCCACTCTTTCTGTTGCATTAGCCAAGGCTGCAACATAATGCTAGAACCACACAAACAAGATGTAGCACTAGCACAGCAGTACTTGTGTCCAGTTCTAAACTGTTATCTACTGGCAGAACTCTCTAGGTGAACTCAAACTACTAGCATGAATCGCCATGTTCTGGTCACCGGGATGTACGAATTGTGTACTTTCTGTGCTGCTTGACTTCTGCAGTTTGCAGCCAGTGCTCCGTACCGTCATTCACAAGCCCCCAGAATTCTCCTCTTTTTCTTCCGCTCCAAGAATTACAAAGATAAATCTGTACCGACAGCCATAATTCTGGTGCCCAGCTGTCTCCGTGAGTCTGCATAACTTCCGTAAGGCTATTTTTCATAGATATTTTCGTATTTTTTTCCCTGCCCTGAGACGTGCAGTAATTACTTTCAGCCAAAACACTTCCTCCTCCTAGGGGCTTCCCAAAACAAGGCTGCCCCAGGTGTGCCTGAGTGATGCACTCTTTGTTTAAAGCAACGCTGTTTGAAAGAAAGAAAAAGCCTTTTAAAATGACCATGCCGGTCTGGAGCCCTGCATGAGGTATTATGCTCCCCGCTAGGCTTTCTATTTCCACATCCAGCGTTGTTGTTGACGTTGTGAGGCTAAAATGGAGAGGAGAACCAACTCTGTGCATGTCTACTCAGAAGTAAGCCTTATTGAGCTCAATGCGACTTACTCCTACACATGTCAGCACCCCACTTACCCCCAGCTCAGCTTTGTATTTCCACATCCAGCTCATTAGCAAACCTGTTATTTATCTCACTGGGTGACTTTGGGCTGGACTCTAACCACTACACCATACTTCTGTTATGAAACTCATGAAGAAAAAGAGACAGTATAATGGAAAGTTCTTTCTGAAGCAGTCACACTTGTACAAATGCAGCTTGAAGGGAAAGATCAGCAACCTTCTCTTTGTTTGAATAAAAAGCACACTCTGCACATGCTCAGGGAATGGACAAAATGAGGAATAAACATACCAGGGAATATGAAGAACTATATTCTTCCATTATGTGTGTGTGTGTGTGTGTGTGTGTAATCTCCCTCAATCCAGCTGTTCCCTGGAAAAAAAAACCCATTCACCCAAGGGTCTTCTGAGATAACTAACAGGAGGTTTGCTAATGAGCTGGATGTGGAAATACAAAGCTGAGCTGGGGGCAAGTGGGGTGCTGACATGTGTAGGAGTAAGTCACATTGAACTCAGTAAGACTTATTTCTGAGTAGACATGCACAAAGTTGGTTCTCCTCTCCATTTTAGCCTCACAACATCAACAGCAATGCTGGATGTGGAAATATAAAGCTTAGCAGGGAGAATAATACCTCGTGCAGGGCTCCACACCGGCATGGTCATTTTAAAAGGTTTTTTTCTTTCTTTCGTTCAAACAGCGTTGCTTTAAACAAAGAGTGCATCACTCAGGCACACCTAGGGCAGCTTTGTTTTGGGAAGCCCGGAGGAGGAGGAAGTGTTTTGGCTGAAAGTAAACGGAGATGGAGGATTTCAATTGAAAAAGAACACCCACAAACTAGGCGGTGAGCACAATTCGTTTTTTAAAAACTTATGTATTTATTATCGGAATAGACTACCTTGCATTTTTATTTATGAAAATTTCGTGACTCTGTGAGGATGACCAAAAAAAAGCCTATGACTGCTGGCTCCACAGGACTTCGTGGCGCCATTCCTCAGAGGATTCCGTGGCACACAGACTGAAGGGAATTCAATCCCATTTCAGTCCGTGGCAGAATTCTCTGATATCCCTAGTCACACAGATCCATGTTTCCAAGCACAGCCATTCTTTGGAGGCATTTGCCTGAAGAAAGAGCCTATGATGACTCAACACATGGAAATGGAGTCTATTAATTGATGCCTATATTTGCTATGTAAATAATGCCATGTATGAACTTGCCCTTACTCTCATTTTAACATGGAAGTGTTAAACAAGAGGACTATATCATACTAAAATTATTTGCAGCTTGAATAAAATATTGGCCAAGAGGGCTTGTACAAATTCCATACTGGACAAGTTGTATATCTGCAAGAATGATGCTAAACATAAATACTAGTACAATTTGGATCACATATACTGATTAAAAGGAAAGCAACATTCGAATTATTTAGCATCAGTTGGTTTTGCCAGTACTTCATTAGCTAAAAAAGAAGTTGTCAAGACAAGTGCCTATGTAAAAATGACAGCTTAGGCATACTTTTTACATTTTTTTGTGAATTTCTAGACAACGTTTATATTATGAAAAGGAATAAATATGTACGAGATTAGGAAGAAGCTAAAGATTACAAGATGAATACAAGTTTTGGATTGTTAAACACACAACTTCATTTCCAGTACTAAAGCAAAACACAAAAACAATAAAAAAGCCCAGCCAAAAAATAGATTTTTCAAAACATATGTTGACAAGGATTCAAGGACAACAGTATCCTGAAAAATTCAATATATTTAATGTGTTTCTTTATATTTTCCCTCCTGCTCACCCTTCCCAGTAGCTAAAGCAGTGACATTTATTGCAATTTTCCACTTTCTATTCAGTGTTCGATTTCAGTGCTACACAAATAATACTAAGGACCTGACCTACGCCTGACCCTCAAGCAAGGCAGGAACAAAAATGATAACCAAAGTACAGCCATTACTGAGCTTTAAAAAAGGAGATACTTGAAGTACACAATCCTTGACCAAACACAGGCAATCCACGCACAGCTGAGGCTTCAGAGTGACTCATTCATAAAAGCTCTTGCGGGATTATGATCCCACTTCCTATTATAGATTCGAATGTGTGCTGTATAACACCCTGCACAAGCTCAAAATCTGGAAGAAGAACATTAACCTTGTCCCTAACGGAGAATTGGAATGATTTTTTTTTTAAGGATCATTTTCCTGCAACTACAAAAAAACACATGCTTTGTTGAGTAGGAAACTGTTACTCAAATGTAGCATGTCACTTAGCCTTAGTTCAGTTTTCTCATCAACCATGAAGCTTGTCTCAAATCTCAATGATATAAATAGGATATGAAAATTACATCTGTATGGCCCCCAAAAACAATGGCATTAACATGATGATGGCAGCTATCATTTGCAATCTCCTGTTCATTCTCTCTCTCTCTCCTTCTCTCTCACACACACACACACAGCCTTGCATAGAATAGAAGGGGGGTTCATCATCACATGAATGGATCCTCAAAGGAACCTCTCAATCCAATATTTTTCTCCTGGATACTAAATTATTCAGAAAGATGGAAGGTTTGTGTATTTCCTTAATTCTGAAGTATTTACCAAAAGGTATGGGTGGCAAACGCTCTCTTCCAACAACCTAAAAGATGACTTTATACATGGACTTCACCAGATGGTTGACACCGAAAATCAGATTGACTACATCCTTCATAGCCAAAGGTGGTGGACATCTATGCAGTCAGTAAAAACAAGACCTGGAGCTGACTGTAGTTCAGATCATGAACTTCTTATTGCACAATTTAGAATCAGACTAAAGAGAATAGGGAAGACCCACAGATCAGTTAGATATGAACTCACTAATATTTCTAATGAATATGCAGTGGAGGTGAAGAATAGATTTAAGGGACTAGATTTAGTAGATAGGGTCCTGGAAGAACTATGGACAGAAGTTTGCAACATTGTTCAGGAGGCGGCAACAAAAAACATCCCAAAGAAAAAGAAAACCAAGAAGGCAAGATGGCTGTCTGCTGAGACACTGGAAGTAGCCCAAGAAAGAAGGAAAGCAAAAGGCAACAGTGATAGGGGGAGATATGCCCAATTAAATGCAAAATTCCTGAGGTTAGCCAGAAGAGATAAGGAATTATTTTTAAACAAGCAATGTGCGGAAGCGGAAGAAGATAATAGAACAGGAAGGACAAGAGACCTCTTCCAGAAAATTAGAAACATCGGAGGTAAATTCCAGGCAAAAATGGGTATGATCAAAAACAAAGATGGCAAGGACCTAACAGAAGCAGAAGAGATCAAGAAAAGGGGGCAAGAATATACGGAAGATCTGTATAGGAAGGATAATAATATCGGGGATAGATCTGACGGTGTGGGCAGTGAGTTAGAGCCAGACATCCTGAAGAGTGAGGTTGAATGGGCCTTAAGAAGCATTGCTAATAACAAGGCAGCAGGAGACGATGGTATCCCAGCTGAACTGTTTAAAATCTTCCAAGACGATGCTGTCAAGGTGATGCATACCATAGGCCAGCAAATTTGGAAAACACAAGAATTGCCAACAGATTGGAAAAGTTCAACTTATATCCTTAGGGATGTACGAAAGTCACTTACCTTTTCTCAGGGGTGCTTCGCGGTGGGGGGGAGGCGCTTCGCTTCTCCCCCCAAAGTTCAGGCAAGGGGGGGGAGCCGTCCTGCCTCACCCGGCTGAAATTCAGGCCGGGGGGGGGAGGCTTCCTGCCTCGCCCGGCCGAAATTCAGGCCAGGGAGAAGCGCCCCGTCTCCCCGGCCGTGAAACAAAGTGTAAACCCCCCCCCCAAAAAAACCCGGTGATAGGCTACGTAACAATTAATGTAGCCTATCACGGCTAGATTTCCAGAGTCAGCCATGATAGGCTACGTAAATCGTTATGTAGCCTATCACGGGTGACTTTGGGAAAAAAAAAAAAGCGCGTACGCAAATGGCAGCAGCCTATGGGTGCCGCCATTTGCGTTCCTTATTTGGTCCCGGTAGTCTACGTAAATCTCCGGGGGGGGTGGCGGAGAATTTCACTGCCGATTTCGGGGGGCCGAATGCGTTGGCGCTCAGCCCCCCGAAGATTCGGGGAGAAATTCTCCGCCATCCCTAATCCCCATACCAAAAAAGGGAAGCACCAAAGAATGTTCAAACTACTGAACAGTGTCACTTATTTCACATGCCAGTAAGGTAATGCTCAAGATCTTGCAAGGTAGACTCCAGCAATTCATGGAACGAAAATTGCCAGATGTACAAGCTGGGTTTAGAAAAGGCAGAGGAACTAGAGACCAAATTGCCAATATCTGCTGGATAATGGAGAAAGCCAGGGAGTTTCAGAAAAACATCTATTTTTGTTTTATTGCCTATTCTAAAGCCTTTGACTGTGTGGATCATCACAAATTGTGGCAAGTTCTTGGTGGTATGGAGATACCAAGTCATCTTGTCTGCCTCCTGAGGAATCTGTATACTGACCAAGTAGCAACGGTAAGAACAGCGGACTGGTTTAAGATTGGAAAAGGAGTACGGCAGGGTTGTATACTCTCACCCTACCTATTCAACCTGTACGCAGAACACATCATGCGATGTGCTGGGCTTGATGAATCCAAGGCTGGAGTTAAAATCGCTGGAAGAAACATTAACAATCTCAGATATGCAGATGATACCACTCTGATGGCTGCAAGCGAGGAGGAGCTGAGGAACTTATGACGAAGGTGAAAGAAGAAAGTGCAAAACCTGGGTTGCAGTTAAACCTCAAAAAAACCAAGATTATGGCAACCAGCTTGATTGATAACTGGCAAATAGAGGGAGAAAACGTGGCAGCAGTGACAGACTTTGTCTTTCTAGGTGCAAAGATTACTGCAGACGCTGACTGCAGCCAGGAAATCAGAAGATGTTTACTTCTTGGGAGGAGAGCAATGACAAATCTTGATAAAGTAGTTAATATCAGAGACATCACACTGACAACAAAGGTCCACATAGTTAAAGCAATGGTATTCCCCGTAGTAACCTACGGCTGCGAGAGCTGGACCATAAGGAAGGCTGAGCGAAGGAAGATAGACGCTTTTGAACTGTGGTGTTGGAGGAAAATGCTGAGAGTGCCTTGGACTGCAAATATACTCCAGGAGACAAAGCCAGAGGGAATGATATGAAAGGCAGAACTGAAGTACTTTGGCCACATAATGAGAAGACAGGATACCCTGGGGAAGATGCTGATGCTAGGGAAAGTGGAAGGCAAAAGGAAGAGGGGCCGACCAAGGGCAAGGTGGATGGATGATATTCTGGAGGTGACGGACTCAACCTTGGGGGAGCTGGGCGTGGCAATGGCTGACAGGAAGCTCTGGCATGGGCTGGTCCATGAAGTCATGAGGAGTCGGAAGAGACTGAACAAATAAACAGCAAAAATGGGTGGCATCTAGTTCTGCTCCCCCCCTTTTTAAAGGAGTATGCTGATGATTTATTAAGTTACATATTCTACTCAATATTCTACTCCTGCAAAACTTCTTAGTGCTATCAACTAGATGCTGCTCTGGGATCCTGAATGTATTACTCAGAACTTGTTGTACTGGCTTTTAATAGTCACAAATGAGACCAAGCCATCTAGATTTCATTGTGGAGCTTGCTTTTGGTAGCCACCATTACTCTATTCTTTTCTTTAATCAGAAGTGAGTAGGAATATGTAAATATCCAAAACTAGAGAATAGGTAGCTTATTTACTTGTACACTTCTTCACAAAATACAGAGACTTTCCCACACACCACCTGTCACTCAGCCAGAGCATGCCCCTGACTTATTCCCACAATCCTGAAGGCACCTGTTTCCCACACCCAAGACTTTGTAGGCTTTGTACTAGAATGGATATGAGCTGTAGTGGTCCCAGCAGGGAGTGCTGCTTGTGTGCTATGTTCCATTTCTGCAATCCTTAAGACACCCTTCTGACTGTCACAAGGACTGAAAGAGGCAAGGACAAGAAGACTATTGATCCTGTTAGTTCCAAAGTTCAGCTTGGTGACCCCTTCAAATCTCGCCCCTGTAGTTCTGCTGAATCCTGGTGCCAACCATGCTGCATGGTGTCTAATTTTGCATTAATGTTTTTAGGATGCAATCCTAAGCCCTTTGAAGGAGTGCTCTGATGTCGGAGTGCTCCATATAGGCAGGCGGCCAGTAGAGCAGAAGGTGTGATAGAGGACATTTTCATCTCTCCGTTCTCCTTGTTGTTGATTTTTCCCCAAAGTGGTAGGAGTGTCTATGGCCTCGGGAGCAGGAATCTCAAACAAAAATACTTGCAGAAAAAGGCAACTAAAATGTTCAAGGGTCTGGAGCATCTCCCCTATGAGGGAAGGTTGCAACAGCTGGGATTGTTTAGCTTGGAAAAAAGAAGGGTAAGGGGAGACATGATAGAGGTGTATAAAATTATGCATGGTGTGGAGAATGTGGAAAGGGAGACATTTTTCTCCCTCTCTCAAAATACCAGAACCTGGGGTCATCCTATGAAGCTGACTGGTGGGAGATTCAGGACAGATAAAAGAAAGTACTTCACACAGTGCATAAACTATGGAATTCACTACCTGAAGATGTAGTGATAGCCACCAATTTGGATGGCAAAAGGGGGTTAGAAAAATACCTTGAGGGGAAGGCTATCAATGGCTACTAGTCCTGATGGCTATGTTCTATCACCAGTTCCAGAGTCAGTATGCCTATGTACACCAGTTGCTGGGGAACATGGGCAGGAGGATGCTATTGCACTCATGTCCTGTTTGTGGATTCCCGGTCAACAGCTGGTTGGCCACTGTGTGAACAGAATGCTGGACTAGATGGACCCTTGGTCTGAACCAGCATGGCTCTTCTTTTGTTCTTACGTTCTTATCCTATGGTCTCTGAGATGCTCTCCCAGGGACCATAGGATTGCTCTGTTAGATTTTTTTTTTAAGAGAGAGAATGGTTATATGGCTAATGGATTTTAAACCATATATTATTTCTATTTTCTAGCAATCCTACCCAGAAACCAGTTAATAAATCATCAGTTTTCATCAACAGCCAAATTATTTAACATTCACTTTCACCCAATATATCTTTGTGGTTGTACAGTTCATTTCAGTGGCATAACTTGTTTTCATTTCTAAGATTTCATTCCTTCAATCTCAGATTTTGATGAAATCTATTTCATAAATTTCTCATCTTCCAGTGAAAGCTGCCAACAGGTCTTAGACAAAATGTAGATGTCCCATGTGAAGTAATTCATTTCTGTCAAAGATTAAACACCTTTTTTTTTTCCCCCCTTGACACAAGATGACTGATGTGGTTCTGTAAGATCCCGAAGAAACACTTTAACTACTGAGGTGTTTGGACATTCATTACCTTTTAAGTTTGTATAATGGCAGTAAGTATACTGCTAGTCACCTGCACGTAAACACACCTCGTTATTGGCTCATCTCCTGTATTCACAAGACAAATAGTATTTGCAGCTTTTGTTCTTTTCATGGCTCATTCATAATAATTCTAATTGCTGTTAGAGAAAATTTTGACAGTCAGACTCACTATCTGTGTTATGCTTAATCATAAGCATATACTTAACTTCCTTGTTATGCAAAGTGGGACAAGTGTTTGATTCGGGCTGGAGTTTTCTCTGTGTCAATAAATAAATAATTTATTAACACTGTATTCTTAAAATGGCATATCACTATTGCTTTAAAATGTATTTTATATACAATATATGGATTTAGTGGTGACTTTCTGGACTTTTTTTCTTTAAGGCGTTCCATGTATATATTTTGTTTTCATCCTACACTTTGCTCTTTCATTCTCCTCCCCACCCAACCCCGCCCCTCACTGAGTTTTAATTCCAATCAAAGCTAACAGTCCTATCCCTGTGGGGCATTAAGAGAAATTGTTTTATATTGTTACTAGGATGATTTATGGCTGTAATTATTTTTGCAATTATTTGACACAATTCAGCTCTGATTTTATACTATAATCACAAGCATAGTTGCTGATCAATTATTTGATGCCACTTCAAAACAACTTAACAATTCTAAATCTGGCCTGCATGCAGCATGATGTTTTAGAAGTGCTCTGGGGTTGGTTCTGGTAGGGAGATTTCAGAAAAAGCAATAAGCCTTCCCTTGGGGCTCACACTGTTTTGCATTTTTTCCATAACAATTTAATTAGTAAAATTATCAGGGAATTTTTTTATACCATTGTGATGGTTTAGCTCATATTCAGTTTCCTACCAGCAATGCCTTCTTACGTATTCGAGACCGCCAAACTAGAATTAAAATAAATAACCCATTCCTTAACTCTTCAGAAACCCTATCCTTACCCACTGTTTTTTTTCCCCTACCTTTCTTCTGACTTGTTATAAAATGGCCACCATTCCACCCATGCAGAGAGAAGGGAGCCTCTCTGAGCAGTGCACTACCTACCTACCTACCTCCAGTTCTGTTGCTGTGGATCTGACCAGTGATGGAAAGGAAGGAAGCCCAGGTGCATGAAATAAAAGCTGGAGATAGCGGATGGGTGAGAATTTGTCCAATTCATCTTTTGATAAGAACTTCCCAGAATTTGCAAATTTAGGATTAAAAAAAGCTGGATATGGGAGAAAACATCCAGGCTCAGGCCTTTGAGTGTTTAGGGCTTAAAAGTCTGTGTTTTAATCCCTATGTATTCAATCATGTTTGTGCTGCTGAATTAGAGCTGCTACTTACTTTTTTCTGACAGGCTCCTTAACTTTATGCAACATAACAATATTATGAATATTCCCTCTTCATGCTGGGAATAGCTATACCTACAGAATTTGACTGGAGCAGATGGGTGAGAATTTTGTTCCAGTTCATTTTTGTTAGTTTTCCAAGTCACAGATTCATCCATCCTTACTGGAAGGTAAATAAACAGAGAAACAAATGGACATTCTTTTGGACCAGGTAAAGTGAAGAGAAAGGGATATAGGCCAACTACCTAACAGCCTATGGTCAAAACAAGACTGAGCTTTTGTAAAACTTGCTTAAAAGCAAGTGGTTAAAACTTGCAGTATCGCCCGAGGAGAGAGTTCTGCTACCTACTGTTTGTCATCTAGGCCAGAGAATGTTTCATCTTGTTCCTATTAACATCTGGAACTGACAATTGGCCCTGCTTCCTTCTGAAGCTTTTTGAAAGGCCATACTCTACTGTTAGTTGTTAGGAAGTAGCTCAGTTTTAGAGTGAACCGAACAGACGCCATCTCAGCTAGAGAATGGCAAGCTTGGTGTCTTTCACCCCCAATCTTGGATTGGTGGGAAAACACACAGAAAGGGATGATTCTCAGCAGCTATGCCACTTATGCAAGGCTACAACAGACATCATCAGATTCTAATCAAACTTTCAAATGTGGATATGCCCCAAATGAAAAGGAGGGGATAACATGGAGCAAGGTATGCTTACCTTACACATACAGTGATTTCTCTCCAGAATATTGCAAGGTGTTATGAATAGGGTTCCCCAATGTGCATTGCTCAGACAATATTCACCAAGTATTCCCTTTGTGTCAGGAATAGTTTTTACAGGAAGAGTGATTGAGTGATTGTCCTTTGTCTTGGGACAAGTACCACCATTTCCAGTACTCAGTTTTACAAAACTTTAGTTGGGTGTCATACTGGTGGTGAGGTCAGTTACTTTGTGTAAAAAGCATAAGAAGTAAGGTTTCCAATGGTCAGGGGTACCATAGAAACATAAGAAGCTGCCTTATACTAACCACTGATCCATCTAGCCTGCCCTGGCTGACTTGGTTCAAGGTGCCTAGAGGGCTGAAACCAGCAAGGCACATACAAGAAAGGAGGGCCAACTCCTGACTCCCATCAGGGCAAGTCCAGGCCCATAGCATCAGATGGGGTCAAGTCAGATTTGGTGTGCGGCAGGGCAGGGCAGGGCAGGGCAGGGCAGGGCAGGGCAGGGCAGGGCAGGGCAGGGCAGGGCAGGGCAGGGCAGGGTCTTGGCCAGCACCAAGTTAACTGAGACTCAATTGAGGTGAGCTATTGACTTAGCAACAGTCAAAGACTTTCTGAAGCCTTATAATTTATAAAGGCCAGCAGCTCATGACCTGCAGTTAGCTCCACCCCCTCAGAGAAGCAGTTTGTTTCTTAAAGGACTACTGCCTGATTTGTAGCCACTGGCTTCTATGGGATGGGAATGGTGAAGGCTGTAATGGGGAAGTGTCCTCTGCACTTCAGGAGTTAGGCAGAGGTACATCCTCTGTTCTGAAAGGTCCTGGCATAGCAGGAGTTGGGTTAATGGAGGGAGGGAGTCTCCTCTGCCTCCGAGTCCTCTTCAGAGCCAGAGGATAGATCAAGGCTGGGGAACATAAGATAGCCCAGTATTGTATTGACTGGCAGCAACTCTCCAGGGGATTCAGGCAGAATTCTTTCCTAGCCTTACCTGGAGATACCAGGGATTGACATTGGGACTTTCTTCATGCAAAGCAGGTGCTCTACCACTGAGCTAAAGCCCCTCTCATCTTTGAGATTGATGCCAAGCCATGGGTTGACAGGCAAATTTAACCAGTTCTCCCCACAAGCAAGCTTTTGTGCTCAGGTCTCTTGGGATCCACTACCCAAACTCTGGTCCACTCTTCCTCTGAGAAGACAAACTCCAGCATCCCACTCGCCATCACTCCAGGAGGCCAGGGCTTCCACCAGTGGTAGTGGATGCTAAGGCTTTGCTCTTCCCTAGCCTAGCTTCCCCCCACCCCTCTAAGCTAGCTTCAGCTTGGCCAGGTAGGTGTGTGGCTCCTGCTGAGAACACAACCCTCTTTTTAGAAGATACACAACTTTCTCGTGATGCCTCAGCAGTGTTTCAATGCTCCCTAGTATCTAGTCCTCAGGAATCGGCTTCAGCCCAGGGGAATGCACATAGGTCTCAGAAGTTCTATGAATGTATCCTCTACCTCCACTATCCACACTTTCTGAGTAAGCATGCGTGCTTAGGTAATCTGGCTCTAATCTTGGGCAGAGTCTCAGGATGGAGTGCATCTTTCCCTGGCTTTGCTAGTGGAAAATTTCCCACATGTGACTCCTTTTGACAGCTTCCTTTTTGGTGTGTGTGCATGTGCAGCCTTTAATGTGGATGTCTCCACTTAGCGATAGACTGGGCCTTTTGGGGGTTCAATGAATGTGTGTCCATGAGAACGTGGACAAGGGTATATAAGTGTCTACACAAAAGGGAGCACATGCAGTGACATAGTCTAACTAGAAAAGTCAAAGAGTGTTTATTTTTGTTCTTGTTGACAATGGGAAGTATTGTTTTTATACTGATGTTTTGTTATGTACTTGTTATGAAATTGCTGACTTTTCTTTAAAATGAATTTGTTGTTTTTTCATAATGCTTTGTTGTGAACCACTTTGAGCATACTATATGGAGAAGTTGTATACAAATAAAGTGACTGATTGAAAAGACACTTCCTGGAGTACCATTCCGCCACCCCTTAATGTATGCTTAAGAACAAAGAACTGGAGAAAGTTTTCAGCTACCAGTATTTCTTCTTTTGCATTACACAGCCTGACATCTCTCCAGGTTCTATTAGACAAGGGAACTGAAAATTATTGTTTCCTATATAGTACTTCTAACATCCAGGTCTACAATAAAAGCCATCCAGGATCAGATTATATTTTGAAGTTATGTTTGCTTGAATAGTTTGACAACAAGGGAGGCAGGCTTTGTTTCTCTTTTTAAAAATCTTGTATGTCGTAATATTTTTTCCAACATGAAGGAAGATCTCTACTTGAACAGAACTGTAATGTTAGCCAACCTGCCAATCAAGGTATTAATCCTCTAAACATCTCTACTGTCAGGAGACAGATATCTGGAAGCTGGTATGCAGGAGATAAAGAGAAAAGTTGGACAGGAACCAGAAAATGTTCAAAAGAAAAACTAGATGCTTCTATCAAGGTACTGTTTTCTACCCCAGATTTTAAAAACATAGATAGATGAGTGTTCTAACCCCTGCAGATTAAAAAGAAACCCATTTTTTGGTAATCAGACACTTGATTCAGGTTACACTGCTACAGTTTTGCAAAGAGTTTAAATACAATAAAAGCACTATGCTGAGCAAGATGATCATCCTGAAATGGAAATATCAGATATTTATACAAATCAAATATTAAGTGACATAGGGATGTACGAAAGTCACTTACTGTTTCGCGGATCTGCTTCGTAGTGGGGGGGAGGCGCTCCGTCCCCCCCCCCAGAATCCTCGATGGGGAGGGAGGTGCTCCATTCCTCCCCCTGGAATCCTGCCCGGCCGGCTCTGCTCCATGGGGATTCTGTGGAGCCACCGGCCGGCTCCGCTGGCAGCCGGACATCCGGCTGTTGGGCAGCAGGGACGCAAATGGTGGCGGCCATAGCCGCCGCCGTTTGCATTCCTGTACTTAACCGTGATAGGCTACGTAAATATTTACGTAGCCTATCATGGCAAAGTAAAAAAAAAACACATACGCAAATGGCGGCGGCTACGGCGGCCACCATTGGCGTTCGCTATTTTTCACCGTTCTAGCCTACGTAAATATTTACATAGGCTAGAATGGCTAAAAATAGCGAATGCAAATTGCAGCTGCCGTAGCCGCTGCCATTTGCATACGCTGCGCCCAGCTGCGGCCGGCTAGGAGACCAGCCACCCCCGCTGCCGCACCTTCTGCCGCCCCCGCTGCCGCACCTTCTGCTGCCCCCACCGCTGCACCTGCCGCACCCGCCGCCGCCCCCGCCACCCCAGCCGCCACACCTTCCACTGCCGCACCTTCCACCGCCCCCGCCGCACCTTCCACTGCCACGCCACTGCACCGCTGCCACCGCACCCGCTGGTGCATCTTCCGCCGCATCTGCCCCAGGTAAGTGCCATCCTGGAGGGTTCCGCGGGGCAGATGGGGGGGCAGGAAGCCGTTCCGCCACAGATTCCGGGGGTCCAAATGCCAGTGCATTTGGCCTCAGTGGAATCCGTGGCAGAATTCTCCGCCATCCCTGCATACACATAGGCATGTTTGTTTATCTTTGCCTTTTTATTTTCTAAATGTAGGCAAAACTCTAGTATATGCAGAAAGCAGTAAGCAATAGCTACAAAGCCATCACTCTGTGATTGCAATCTGTGTTTTATTGAATGAATTATGTTAGCTGTTCATTCCTTGCAAAGAGAGGACACTGGAATATGCGCACAACATTACCAGAGACAGGACACATTTGCAGAAGACCACTACGTATCTCCTTTTGCTCCAGAACGCAGAAAGAATTCAGCTAGTAACTAGCAACCCACCATTCATCTACTGTCTTGCTTGCCACATTCTTAGTGTTTGTATTTCACATTTTCAGCCCCGGCAGGACTTGTGTCAGGCCAATGCATAGCCAGTTGTACACAGGGTTGCCAAAGCCAGACTCATCAACAGTTTGAACCATTTATTCCAATGGAGGATATGTCTCCATTCATGCACCCTTCTCTCCTGACTGCTGCAAGTTCTTGTGTCCCACAACAGGCAGGAGAGAAAGGCATAAGCACATGGACAACACAAGCACTAGAGTGGGAGGCAACACTGCTGCATCAGAGAAGAGCTGTGTAAGTAGCCTTACGCTCAAGCACTCACGCCTGTTGCTCTTGCATGAGTCCTGTGTGGTTTCAAATGGTTGCATCAGGCCATCCTTGTCCTAGGTCCTTCTCACTTCACATCTGCAAGGAAGTCTGCCTCCAAGGCTTGCTTCTGTGGGGGCTGTTTCCATCACTCCATGCCCTTGCTTCCTGGTAATGGAGCTTGCTTGTGGGAGGGGGAGGAGGGAAGGATCTAGGCTTAGGCTCCCATCACTGACCCCAGGGCAGATCTCAGCTCAGACTCTGATGTTCCTTTCCCACCTAGAGAGAAGGCAAGTCAGGGTGGAAATTGGAACCATTTGGAAGTTTCAGTCTAGCTTGCCTCTGCAGGTCAGAACAGCAGCAGTAGCAGACGAGGATTTGTCAGTCGTGAAGCAACTACCGTCCATTCCTTCAGTGTGGCTTCTATGTTCCCTTTCCCTTCTTCGTCCTTCTCTTCTTGGGCTTCTCCTTTCCCTTCTCTGTGTGTCTCTTTCTCTCTGCTCCTCTGTATCCTGCCATCCTATGTCTATTTATCTCTCTTCTTTGGGGCCCCATCCTCTCTCTCTGCATGGATTTCTCTCCTGCCCACTGTGCTTCTCAGCACCTCTGTTTTTTTTTCTCAACTCTGTGCCCCCATGAACCCTCAGTTTCTGTCTTCCACCACTTTGTTCCACTCATCTTCTCTGCATGTGACGGCGAAACTACACATCAGCTTAAAACATTTTACTAATGTGCTTAGAACTGGCCCTGACTTTTTTTGTTAGAAAAGGCAGTGATGAAGGTACCTGCAGTGACTGTAATAACCAACTCAGATCAGGAATAGGGATGCTGGAGAATTCTGCCACAGACTCCAGTGTGTTCTTTAGAATTCGGGCCCCCGGAGTCCATGGCGGAACAGGGAAAACCTGAAATTGTGTGTTGTGAAAGTAAATGCAATAGGTTTAACGGGGCAATCCCCCCCCCTCCGCCACCCTGTGGAATCCCCCTGGGACGGATCCTACCTGATGACAGATGCGGTGGCAGATGCAGCAGCAGCAGGTCGTCTTCCAGCTGCTGCTGGACTGCTGCTGCCGGGGAGGATTCTGGGGGGGAGGGACAGATCGCCTCCCCCCCAGCAGATGCCCCAGACCAGAACCAGGTGATTAATCCACCCATCCCTAATCAGGAACAAAGCTGCTATTTGTCCCACAGTATGTTATTTTCTGGTGAAGCAGCTCAGGCAGTCTGAGTCTAATCTGGAGCTCACCCAGCACTAAGGCAAATCCATCCTATATAGGTACCATGAGTAGTAGCAGTTTTTATGTACCTATGAAGCACCTAAATTGTCTAAGTCATGTCAGGGGCAGAATCCAAAGGGGCACTTAGGCTCCTGCCAATTCCTTTCTGCCCTGCTGATTCCCTTCCACAAGCAGTGGATTCTGCCAGTTCTGTTGCACAAGCAGGACCCACCACTTATGCAAGGGAGATTTAGCATTTCCTAGGGGGAGCCCCGAAAGGAAATGGAATACTCATTTCTGGAAGGAGGTGGGTTGGCAGAGCTCCCTTGTGGGAGCTCCACTGACCTGTCTCCTTCCAGAAACGAGCATTTCTGCTCATTTCAGGTTGCCCCTGGAAGCACTAAATTGCTGTTGGATGCTTATCCAGTGGTGGCTGCTTATGCAATACAAGTGGCATGGTGGGAGGGAAGGAGCTTAAGTGCCCCATTGGATCGTGTCCCTAGAGATTAAAAGATAATACAATGCCTGCCCACAGGCTTACAATCTAATAGACACAATACAAGAGGAAAAGGAACGGGAAGGGAAGAAGAAAATACTCCATTCTTTAGCCTCAAGCGCTGTAAACTGGGGGAAATGCAAGCTTTCAGATTAATTTATTTGCTGCAGAAAAGCGTGTGTGGGTGTGGGCGTCTTGTCATGTTGGCTCAAAACTGACTTCCACAGTTCTTTCCTGCAGGTGCTGGAGCACTGATGGAAAATACAGAAGGGATGAGAATATATTTGGAATACATCATTCAATCAATCATATCAAACTGAACTCAGGGATGTGTGTGTATGTGTGTAGCAGTTATGCCTCTGTAGTGTAAAATGACAATTCACACAGTATTTGTGATCTGACCAGCTTAAGAACATCAGAACATCAGCTTCATGGCATTTTCTCAAGAGAGTACAAGCATTTAAGATCATACTTCATATTTCACTGCTTTAAAAATGGAAGTTAGTTCACAAATGCATTTCTGCAATGTGTTGTAAATGGTGCTGCCTTAAAAGACCATCCAGAAATTTCAGCTAGCTCAAAATACAGCCAGTATCTGCAGGAGAAGCCACCACCCAGGAGAGGGAGCGCCTGATGCTGCTGCCGCCACCACCATCACCACTGCTCCCTGTGGACTCCTGCCTGGCACTATTGGTAAAGGAGATGCATTTTTTTATCTTTGTTTAATTGTTGGTTGGGGGGTGGGCTTTGGAGGGATTCTGTTGTGTTTTTAGGGGTGGGTAGCCTGACTGATAGGCAGGAGCGATGGGGCATGTGTCCACCTGACAGAGGCAGTGGGGGGAGTGTTGGGGGCCAGAACATACTGAGGCTGGGTGGCAGGCGCTGGCGGAGCACTGGCGCAGGCCAGGCTGGGTAAGGGGAACAAGAGAGGGATGTATTATATCTGTCCCCTGTTCTGGGCCTGCCCAGAGGCAAAGGATGGCTGGGGGAGGCATGACTCCACCTTCTGGCCTTACGGAGGCAAGAGACCTGGCTGGCTGAGGCTGCTGCTCCAACTCTGGCGGCCATATGCCCAGCCGGATTTTCGTATGCACAGCAGCTGAGGGCTGGGGATCAGGGAGGGGGACTGGCTGGTATCTACCAGGAGTCCTTGGTCTTCACCAGAACCCCTCTCTGGGAGACCAAGGTTGCTGAGTGCATGTACTAGAGGTTGGGCCCGAAGTGCACTCTGGGGATTCTGCTCATGTACCGCCCACCCCGCTGCATGACTGACTCCCTGGCTGAGTTGCTTGAAGTGGTCTCTGATGTGCGTGTGCAGTCCTCAACTTATTGGTAAGGATGTACGAAATTGCCCTTACCTGGCTCCGCCGGGTTCCCCTTGGGGGGGGGGAGGCGCTCCGTCCCTCCCCCCAGAATCCTGGCTGGCCAGCTCCGCTCCACGGGGATTCTGCAGAGCGGCCGGCCGGCTCTGCCAGCAGCCGGACATCTGGCTGCTGGCTAGCAGGGACGCAAATGGCGGCGGCCGCCATTTGCGTCCCTGTAGTCAGCCGTGATAGGCTACGTAAATCTTTACGTAGCCTATCACGTCTGACTTTAAAAACAACAACAACAACGTGCGTACGCAAATGGCGGTGGCTACGGCCGGCGCCATTTGCGTTCCTTATTTTGGGCCATCTTAGTCTACGTAAATATTTACATGGACTAAGATGGCCCAAAATAAGGATTGCAAATGGCGGCGGCCATAGCCACCGCCATTTGCGTACACGCGTGTTTTTTTTTTAAGTCAGACGTGATAGGCTACGTAAAGATTTACGTAGCCTATCACATCGTTGTTGTTGTTTTTAACCTAGCCATGATAGGCTACGTAAATCTTTACGTAGCCTATCACGTTTTTTTTTTTTCAACACTGGAAATGGTGGCAGCAGCCAATCGGAAGACCAGCCGCTGCCGCCGCCAGAGCCAGCGCTGCCCGGAAGATCCGCCCCAGGTAAGTCTCGTCCTGGGGGGGATCCGCGGGGTGGCGGGGGGGTGGCAGGCCATTCCGCCACGGAGTTCGGAGGGCGAATGCACTGGCATTCGGCCTCACCGAGATCCATGGCGGAATTGTCTGCCATCCCTACTTATTAGTGTTGGGGGACTTCAGTGTACATTCAGAGGCCATCCTCACGGGGGCACCTCAGGACTTTGAGAAGACCATGGCTTCCTTGGAGCTGCACCCTATTCCAACTGTGCCCACACTTGTAGCCGGTCATGCGCTAGATAGGGATGTTAGAGAAATCTGCTGCAGATTCAAATGAGGCCGGATTCTTTGGAATCTGGCCTCAGGAATCCGCAGTGGATCAGCACCAATTACCTCCACTCCAGGAGGATTTTGGAGGTGGAACGACACTTGGCTGCTTCTTCCAGTAGAGCCATTCGCTTTCTCCACGCTGATCGCCATTTCTTAAAAAAAGAAAAGAAAAAGCGATTGGCCATAGGCTTATATGCAAGATTCACAGCTCTATTTTGCATATAAGTCTATGGGCACATCCTGCCAATCACCATTTTTTTAAGAAATGGTGATCGGTGTGGAGGAGGCGAATGGCTCTGGCTGGCAAGGTAAGCGGCCCTGTAGCCGGTGCGACTTCAAGGAATTCTCGTGGAGCGGAGCCACTCCAGAGGATTCTGGGGGGGGGGGGAGGAACGGATTCCCCCCCCAGGATTCCCACCCGAACAGATGGTGGGGAATCCGTACACCCCTAGCGCTAGACCTTGTGTTTGTTTCTGGAGAAGCGAGGAGTGATCTGGAAGTCGGGGTGTATCTACCCCCCCCCTTGTCATGGTCAGATCACTATCTGGTGACGTTGGACTTCTCTGTTCCACAACCCCTCTGCAGGGTTGGAGGACCTGGAGTACGCAAACGGCCACTTGGTCAAGACCCTGGTGGGTGGCTGGAATGCCACAATCAGTGGGGCATTAGATCAGGTGGCTCTGAAACACCCTCTCCCCCTGAACAGGGGTCGGACTGCACCATGGTTCAATCCGCTGTTACGAGCTCTGAAACAGGAGGTGAGATGGCTAGAGCGCCGGTGGCGGAAGTCTCGCTCCAAAGACGATCAGACATGGGCTAGAGCTGTATCTTCAGCCTATCATGTGGCAATGAAGGCAGCAAAAAAGGAATATTATCACGTCCACAGAGTGCTGTCCCAGGAGGCTGTTCCAAGTGGTCCAGAGCCTGGTCGGTCCAGTTGCTCCGGAACCGCTGGAGCATTCTAAGGCCTCCTGTGAGGCCTTGGCAAGGCACTTGCCGGATAAAATTGATTGGATCAAGAGTTTTATTCTGTGCACCATGGCAAGTGAGAGGCGGTCTGTGGAAAAAAGGTTTTGTGGGATTGGTTCCAGCTTCATCCTTCTGATGAAGTGGACAAGGTGCTCTCATCTGTAAAGCTGACCACCTGCTTATTTGATCCTTGCCCATCTTGGCTCATTATGAGCTGCAGAGAGAGACTGGGTGAGGGGATCAGGGTGGTGGTTAGTGATGTTAGAGAATTCCGCCACGGATCCCAGGGGGGCTGAATTCCAGTGAATTTAGCCCCCCGGAATTCTTGGTGGAATGGAGCAACCTGTCCCACCACCCCGTGAAAGCCACGCGAAACAGAGCCTACCTGGCTGCGGCTCCGGCTCCAGCCGCGGCTCCAGTGGTGGCGGCTCTGGCTGCTGCTGGGCTGCTGCAGATGCAAATGGCGTCCTGAGTAGGGGACGCCATTTGCATCCCTATGGTAGCCCGTGAAAGGCTACGTAAATATTTACGTAGCCTATCACGACTAAAGCAGGGATGCAAATGGCATGCCCTACGCTATTTGCATTCCCTTTTTCTCTGTGATAGGCTACAGAAATATTTACGTAGCGTATGATGGCTAAAGCGGGAATGCAAATGGCTTAGGGGACGCCATTTGTGTTCCCGTTTTAGCCATCATAGGCTACGTAAATATTTACGTAGCCTATCATGGGCTACCATAGGGATGCAAATGGTGTCCCCTACTCAGGATGCCATTTGCATCCACAGCAGCCCAGCAGCGGCTGGAGGCTAGGGATGTACGAAAGTCACTTACCTGGTCCCGCAGCTTGCTTTGCGGTGTGGGGGAGGCGCTTCGGTTCTGCCCCCGAAGTTCAGGCCGGGGGGGGAGGTGCCCCGCCTCAGCCAGCCGAAATTCAGGCCGGCGGGGGAGGCGCCCTGCCTTGCCTGGCTGAAATTCAGGCCGGGGAGAAGCGCCCCATCTCCCCGGCCACGAAATAAAAAAGTGAATGTAAAAAAACAACAACACACACACGTGATAGGCTATGTAACGATTTACGTAGCCTATCACGGGTAGATTTCCAAAGTCAGCCATGATAGGCTACGTAAATCGTTACGTAGCCTATCACGGGTGACTTTGAAAAAAAAAAAGCGTGTACGCAAATGGCGGTGCCCATGGGCGCTGCCGTTTGCGTTCCTTATTTGGGTTCGGGTAGTCTACGTAAAGATTTACGTAGACTACGGTGAAAATAAGGGCAACACTAGACTTTGGAAATCTAGCCGTGATAGGCTACGTAAATCGTTATGTAGCCTATCATGTGTGTGTGTTGTTGTTGTTTTTTCATTCACTTTGTAATGGCGGCGGCGGCAGCCGGTCGGAAGACCAGCCGCCGCCCCTGCCCCCACTGAAACGCCGCTGAACCGCCACCGGGACCCGCCACCGAGAGGGACATTCGAGGGAGGTAAGTCCCATCCCGGGGGGGGGGGCAGAGAATTTCACCGCCAATTTCGGGGGGCCGAATGCGTTGGCATTCGGCTTCCCCGAGATTCATGGAGAAATTCTCTGCCATCCCTACTGGGGGGCCTGCTGTGGATTGGCCCGGCTGGCAGCTCCGCGGCCAGGCCACAGAGCGGAGGCAACCGGGCAGGATTCCGGGGGGGAGGAACAGATCACCTCCCCCCCTGTCAAGGAGTTCAGGGGGAGGGACGGAGCACCTCCCCCCCCATGGATGTCCCTGGACGAAACCAGGTAAGTGTTTTGTACATCCCTAGTGGTGGTGAATGTCCCCCTTGAGGAGGGAGTGATGCCATCAGCTCTCAAGTAGGCAGTGATAAGACCACTCTTAAAAAAAGCTGTCCTTGGATCCCCAAGTCCTCAACAAGTTTTGCCCAATTTCAAATCTGCCATTTTGGGGCAAGGTGATTGAGTGGGTAGTGGCGATGCAGTTGAAGGCACACTTGGAAGAAGCCGATTATCTAGATCCATTTCAACTGGGCTTCAGGCCTGGCCATGGGACAGAAATAGCCTTGGTCGCCTTGGTGGACGATATGAAGAGGGCTTTGGATAGGGGTGAATGTTCCTTCCTTGTTCTCCTCGACATCTCAGTGGCTTTTGATGCCATTGACCACGGTATCCTCCTGGACTCCCTGCAGGGGTTGGGCATTGGAGACACTGTATTACAGTGGTTCCAGTCCTTCCTGTCTGGCAGGTACCAGAGGGTAGCACTGGGAGAAAAGGTTTCAGACCCGTGGCTGCTCACTTGTGGGGTGCCACAAGGTTCCATCCTCTCTCCGATGCTATTTAACATCCATGTGAAACCACTGGGGGCTATCATCAGGAGGTTTGGGGTGCGATATCATCAATATGTGGATGACACGCAACTCTTCCTCTCATTTAAATCTTCACTGAGGTTGGCCATAGAATCCCTGTCCAAGTGTTTGGAGATGGGGAGTGGCTGGATGGGGAGGAATAAGCTGAAGCTGAACCCTGACAAGACCGAGGTACTTTTACTGAGAGACAAGAGAAGGTTGGGGGATGTTGGCCTGGTGTTGAATGGGGTATGGCCACCCTTGAAAGACCAGGTCCACAGCCTGGGGGTCATTTTGGGCTCCCAGCTGTCCATGGAGGCTCAGGTGTCAGCTGTGAGCTGGACAGCACTGTATCAACTCCATCTGATACGGTGGCTGCGCCCCTTTCTTCCCAACCATCTGCTCTCATTGGTAGTACATGCCCTGGTCTCCTTTCGTCTAGACTACTGTAATGTGCTCTACATGGGGTTACCCTTGAAGACAGTTGGGAAGCTGCAGCTAGGGATGTCAGAGAATTCTGCGACGGATCTCGGTGAGGCCGAATGCCAGTGCATTCGCCCCCCCAAAATCTGTCGCAGAACAAAGTCCCCGCCGCCCCCACCCCACAAAAGGCGCGTGAAATGGAGCACTTACCTGCTCCCGTTCACGCTGCTTTATGAATGGCGGCTGTCCTGTGGCCGCCATTCACTTCCTCCTCTTCAAGCCGTAATAGGCTACGTAAATACTTACGTAGCCTATCACGGCTAACTCACGGACACCATTTGTGTCCCTGCGGAGGCCATGATAGGCTATGTAAGTATTTACCTAACCTATCACGGCGGGGGCTACCACCATTTGCATACGCTGCGTTTTTTTCCCCCCTGCCATGATCGGCTATGTAAATATTTAAGTAGCCTATCATGGCTCAATACAGGGATGCAAATGGTGGCGGCTACGACAGCCACCATTTGCGTCCCTGCAGGGCTGCCCAGCGGCTGGATGCCCAGCTGGAGGCGGCCAGAGCTGGAGGCGGCAACCCAGGAGGGTGACTACTTTGCTATCTTTTCTGTACCAGGAGAAGGCTGTTTTATTTCCCCCAGCTTTTAATGATTAAACAGAGATGATTATACTACTGCAAGTTTTAATCCAATATTTTATGCTTTTACAAAAATTATATTTTAGAAGTGATTTCATTACTATTTATTTTGTAATCTGTGTTTTATTTCTTATTTCATCGTGCAAGTCCCCCTGAGATGCTCCAAGCTGACACAGGACAAACATATGCAAGGCGAACAATTGTACAGGGCTACATGAACGATAGTAACATGCAATCCTCTCTATTCAGATAGACTCTGCTGCTATGAGCTACACAACTGCCTTGATAAGCTTTAGAGATTCAGCAGTCATGTATGTTGCAGCAAGTGGGTCTGTACCTTTGGCTCACTGTTAATGTACAAAATATAGTTCTCAATGTAGGATTAGATCCAATGCTGTGCTAGCAGAAATCTGCTAGTGTGAGAGGATGTTCTCCTTCTCTCCTTTCCTCTGCAGCCTCATACAATGCCTTACATTTCCCAGCCCTCTGGGGCAGGTTTTCAGGTTGTGTGGAGGGCTGTGGGGAGGGAGGGGTGGGATCGTATCACTCCTAGTTCTGTTGACAGAACTGCTTCCATCATCAGGTTGACAGCATTGGATCCAACCCATAGTCGCCCTCATAGTGAAGGATAAAGGAAGGATTACTGGATGGAATAAAGGATTTTAATTCATGCTACCTCTCTTCTTCTACAGCCTCTAAACCCATGCTGGACATCCTTTCTCTCAAGTATGCCAAAACTGCGCCACAAGGGTCCTATTGCACTCATGTCCAGCTAGTTTATGCCATTTTTTCTGAGCTGGTTGAGATGGGCCACAAATTCTGCCAGTCTGTGCCACTTATGGTATCCATACCGTATATGTACTGAATATTAATGTTGTTCAATAAAAAAAAAAGTTCACTCAATTTCCAAAATGCCAGGGAATTAAAGCTATTAAGGACTAAACCCTTAACAGATGTGCTATTTAGGGAATATGCATATGGTATGATATCCTATGCTGTGGTTGCTTCTAGGTTCACCACTTGGAGCTGGATGGCTGTCAGTGTGGCAGAGTAGTGGACCTAAGTCCCAGATTTTGTCTGTTCGCTGGAATAGACATATGGAGTTATGCAACTGAAGCTACCATTCCATATTTCAAGTACCCAACTGGCAATCAATACCATCTAATACAGAATGATAGACTTTGAAGGGATCTTTAAGGTCACCCAGTCCAACCCCCTGGTCAGTGCAGGATAAAAATGCTGCTACTGCTGCTGATTCCTACAGTTATTTCTAAGTCCTGGACAGCACAGGTTTTAAGGGATAACCTACATTAATGGATTATATCACAATTGGACTCCCTTCCCTCCATTTGATTGTTTAGAGACCCATTTATTCATTTGGATGTTTCTTTTGCTTCTTCCACCATTGCTCTTCCCTGTTAAGTAAACTGTAGTTCTTGTTTTATAAGTTTCTCACTAGTTTCTCCCAACCTGCTTTCAAGGAACAGGGGCCCCGATGGGCTGGAGCCACCCACCACGGATTTTTTTTTTGTGGCCAGCCTATTTCTCCCTCATCCATTACTGTATGTATGAACCCAGGTCATACGGCTTCCACCACCCCACAGAGTAACTGCTAGGGAAAGCAGGGTTACCTTTGGAGGCACTGCTAGGTCCTCTTGGTATCTTTCTCCTTTTGCACTGGCCCCTTCAGAATCTCCCTACAGTGGCTCATCATGGGTCAAAAAGATGCTGCCATTCTGCAGGAGGGCTGCACTCATGCCCCGTTCTACAGTCAGGGCCAGAAATATTGGAACAAGGATAACTGTTTTGGCAGTTGGCCTCTGTACACCACCACACTGAAGTTGAAAGGAAACACACCCAGATGGGAGCGAAGTCAGGACTTTCAGCTGTAACTCAAGGGGTGTGACAAAAGTGGGGCACTAACCATTCAGGAAGGACAGCCAGGGGCATACACACACACCCATCGTTGGTGGCTCAGAAGTAATGGAACAAACCAACATCATTTCAAACTTAAGGATCGCCTTTAATACCTGGATGAAAATCCTTTGCAGTCAATGACTGCCTGAAGTCTGGAACCCACGGACATGAACAAATGCTGAGTTTCCTCCCTTGAGATGCTTTGCCAGGCCTTTACTGCAGCTGCCTTCAGCTGCTGCTTGTTTGTGGGTTTTTCTGCCTTCAGTCTTGTCTTCAGTAAGTGAGAAGCATGCTGTATTGGGTTGAGATCAGATGACTGACTTGGCCATTGAAGAACATCCCACTCTTCGGTAGCTTTTGCTGTATGTTTCGGATCATTATCCATCTGCAATACGAAGCGGCATCCTATCAGTTTGGCAGCATTCGGCTGAATCTGAGCAGGAAGTATAGCCCTATACACTTCAGAGTTCATCCTGCTGCTTTTATCATAGGGATGTATGAAAGTCACTTACCTTTTGACGGATGTGATTCGCGGTGGGGGGGAGGCGCTCCGTCCCTCCCCCCAGAATCCTCGATGGCGGGGAGGTGATCCGGTCCTCCCCCTGGAATCCTACCCGGCTGGCTCGGCTCGGCTCTATGGCGGCTCCGCGTAGCAGCCAGCTAGGGCCATCCACAGCCAGAGTTCCGGCCGCGGACTGGCTGCTGCGGATGCAAATGGCGGCCGCTGTAGCGGCCGCCATTTGCGTCCAGCCAGGCTGCCATGATAGGCTACGTAAGTATTTATGTAGCCTATCATGGCAGGCAAAAAACAAACAAACAGCGTACACAAATGGCGGCGGCTACAGCGGCCGCCATTTGCGTTCCCTATTTTTCTCCATTTTAGCCTACGTAAATATTTACGTAGGCTATTATGGAGAAAAAAAGGGGAATGCAAATAGCGTAGTGGGCGCTATTTGCGTTCCTTTTTTCCCGACATTTTAGCATACGTAAATATTTACGTAACCTATTACGGCAAAAAAAAGGAACGCAAATAGCGCCCACTACACTATTTGCATTCCCCCTTTTTTTTCGCTGTAATAGCCTACGTAAATATTTACGTAGGCTAAAACGGGAAAAAATAGGGAATGCAAATGGCGGCTGCTGTAGCTGCCACCATTTGTGTACGCTGTTTTTTTTTTTTGCCTGCCATGATAGGCTAGATAAATACTTACATAGCCTATCACGGCAAACAGCAGACGCAAATGGCGGCTGGGGCAGCCGGTCTAAAGACCAGCCGCCACTGGAGCCACCACCGCCGGAGGCGCCACTGCTGGAACATCCACCCCAGTAAGCTTCGTCCCGGGGGGGAATCCGCGGGGGGGTGGGGGGGAGGCCGTTCCGCCAAGGATTTCAGGGGGCCGAATGCCAGTGCATTCAGCCTCACTGAAATCCGTGGTGGAATTCTCTGCCATCCCTAATTTATCAGCAGCCAGGTCATCAATAAACACCAGTGACCCAGTTCCATTGGCAGCCATACATGCCCATGCCATAACACTGCCTTCACCATGTTTGACAGATGATGTGGTATGCTTTGGATCATGAGCTGTTCTTTTCCTTCTCCATACTTTCCTCTTCCCATCATTCTGGTACAAGTCAATCTTGGTCTCATCAGTCCAAATAATCTTATTCCAGAACTGGGCAGGCTTTTTTAGGTGTTTGCTGGCAAAGGCTAATCTGGCCTGTCTGTTCTTGAGCGTTACTGGTGGTTTGCACTTTGTTGTGAAGCCTCTGTATTTACATTCATAAAGCCGTCTCTTGACCGTAGATGTTGACAATGACATGCCTACCTCCTCAAGAGCATTCTTGACCTGGCTACATGTTGTGAAAGGGTTCCTCTTCACCATGAGCAGAATTCTGCGGTCATCCACTTTAGTTGTCTTCCATGGTCTTCCAGGCCTTTTGCTGTTGCTGAGCTTGCCAGTTAATTTCTTCTTTTCCAGGATGTTCCAAACTGTTGTATTGGCCACTCCCACTATTTTTGCTATCTCTCTGATGGGTTTATCTTGTTTCCTCAGCCTAATGATGGCCTCCTTCACTCGCATGGACACCTCTTTGGACCTCATGTTGGGAGTTCCAGTGAACAGCCACCAAATACAAATGTAACACTCAGAACCACCTCCAGTCCTTTTATCTGCTTGATTGGACATGGGGTACCCAGGAAACAGGCCACACCTGGCCATGCAGCTGCTTGTCAGCCATTCGTTCCCTTACTTATGAGTCAGCAACAATGGGTGTGTGTGTATGCCACTGGCTGTACTTCCTGAATGGTTTGTGCCCCCCTTTTGACAAACCCCTTGAGTTACAGCTGAAAGTCCTGACTTCGCTCCCATCTGGGTATGTTTCCTTTCAACTTCAATGTGGTGGTGCACAGAGGCCAACTGCCAAAACAGTTATCCTTGTTCCAATATTTCTGGCCCTGACTGTATTTCCCCTCACATCCTGCAGATATGAATCTCATAGGCTTAAATGGGGTGGAAAAAAAAATCACTTTCTCCCCCTCAAAATCTAGAAATGCCTTATGCTTCTTCTGGGGCAAAGCACGTATTACGCCTTCTCGTTTACCTAACATGACAAAAGATGCTATACAAATGGAGAAATGTTACTAAGAAATAAACCCCATTTAAGTCTATGAAAAAAAACAACCCAGATAGTACCTGTCAAACCTGATGGGCACTTGTCAAATTTTAAACTCCAATAAACAAGCCAATTCTCATCCTGACTTCCTCAGAATTGGCATGGACCATCCTCAGTCCCACTTCTCCTACAGTGCCAAGTTTCAGATCAGTCTGTTGAGCCATGTTTGCAGTATAAACCATAGGGCCTACTCCCCCCAATTTCTGGTTATACTGGTGGAATGTGATTGTCGAATCTTTCTTCATTCCAGTAGGACACAGCCTGATACTGGGCTGAGTGGCCATTAAGGCACAAGCAGAGAGCTGCACAGCTGCAGCTGAAACAACTTCCTGGCTCAGCTAATCTTCACTTGTTCTGGGCCACCTAGCGCATCATCTTCACAGATGTTTTCCTGCTTCCCAGTCTGAAGCTGTTTCCCCTTTTTTCCCTCAGTATGAAATTATATTACAGAAATCCTGTACATGTTTACATGGAAATATGTACCTTTGAATTCAGCAAGTCTGCATAGATTTGAAGCCCTGATTCTTACTTCCCCAGCTAATAGCAAGTTACATTCCACTAGGGATGGTGGAAAATTCCGCCACGGATTTCAGTGAGGCCAAATGCACTGGCATTCGGCCCCCCCAAAATCCGTGGCGGAACGGCCTGCCACCCCGCAGATTCCCCCCAGGGCGAGGCTTACCTGGGGCGGATGTTTCGGACAGTGGTGGCTCCGGTGGCAGCTCTGGTGGTGGCGGCGGCTGGTCTTTTGACCGGCTGCCGTGGCCACCATTTGCATCCAGATCTTTTCCATGATAGGCTACGTAAGTATTTACGTAGCCTATCACGGCAAACAAAGCAACCCCCCCCCACAAAAAAAGGCATACGCAAATGGCAGTGGCTACAGCGGCCACCATTTGCATTCCCTATTTTTCACCGTTTTAGCTCACGTAAATATTTACATAGGCTATTACAGCAAAAAAAGGGGGGAACGCAAATAGTGCCCACAACGCTATTTGCGTTCCCCTTTTTTTCACCCTAATATATTACGTAAATATTTACGTGAGCTAAAACAGCGAAAAATAGGGAACGCAAATGGCAGCCTCCGTAGCCACCGCCATTTGCGTACACTGTTTTTTTTTTTGCCTAGCCATGATAGGCTACATAAATACCTACGTAGCCTATCATGGCTGCCTGGCTGGACGCAAATGGCGGCCACTGCGGCAGCCGCCTTTTTTGTCCTCAGCAGCCCATCCGTGGCCGGAACTCCGGCTGCGGATGGGCCTGGCCAGCTGCAGAGCGGAGCCGGCTGGGCAGGATTCCAGGGGGAGGACTGGATCGCCTTCCCCCATCGAGGACTCCAGGGGGAGGGACGGAGCGCCTCCCCTCCACCGCGAACACAATCCGCGAAAAGGTAAGTGACTTTTGTACATCCCTACATTCCACAAATAGGGATGTGCAAATCCTACTCACCCGTCCGTTCTGTGGCATGAGCAGTGGGGGGGAGGCGCTCCGTCTCTCCCCCGGGAATCCTCCCCCGACTGTCTCCACTCTGTAGCAGTTCCACGGAGCTGCTGGGCTGCTGCAGCTGCAAATGGCAGCCCAGCAGCAGCCGGCCAGTAGACCAGCCGGAGAGGCCACCGCCGCCACATCCGCCGCCAGGTAAGCTCCGTCCCGGGGGATTCTGCGGGGTGGCAGGGGGGAGGGAGGCCGTTCTGCCACCGATTCTGGTGGGCCAGATTCTAAAGAATCCGGCATCACTGGAGTCCATGGCAGAATTCTCTGACACCCCTACTCCCAAGGTAATCCAAACAGTTCAAAGGTGGGGTGGGGGGACGTAATTGCAAATGCTAGGGGTGTGTTTCCATGCCATCAGCTTCACTTTGTTTGCAACTGTATTGCGATGTTTCCTCAATCCCATCTTCTCCTTTTCTTGTTTCCACAGCCCTTAAAGACCCAGCTTATCATTGCTGTAGCATGGGGCTCTGTGCTGTTTCCACTGAGCTCTAATCGAATTATTTTCTTGATGGCTGGGTGGTGTCTGGGTTGGGCCTGATTTCATCATCAGTGTTCCCACCTCTTCCTCTTGCCGATTACCCATCCCTCACCCCCTTGTGCTCTGTTGCAGATAGTGGCTGCCTCTCCTCCCCCCCCCCCGCTGTTGTTGCTCTTCCCCCTTATTCTGGCTTCCCCATGACCCTGCAAGGCAGGCTAGGAGAAGAGATAGTGGCTGGCTTCCCCCCCACCGCTGTCATTGTTCTCCCTCCTTATTCTGGCTTCCCAATGACCCTGCAAGGCGGGCTAGAACAAGAAGTGGCTGGCTGGCTTCCCAATCAAAGGCACTTTTAATACCCATTGAAATTCTGTCAAGCCTGCATGGCTGAGAAGGGAGACCCCAAGTAAATGCACTGAGGGGGATACACTCCTATGCATGCCTACTCAGAAGCAAGCCACACAGATTTCAATGGCACTTATTCCCAAGAAAGGAAAGCCATACAGCCAATGTGTTTACTCAGAAGTAACAACCCCTAGCACATGCCCACACAAAGTGGAACAAAGCACTAAAGGGGAAATAAATACACAGGGAGGAAATGGTGAAGAGAGCCAGTGGATGATATACTAGTTGTGCATCTGTTCATCTCTGCCTCTCTCACCCTCTTCTGCTCCGCTCCAGCCCTTCCCCCTACTTTAAAGTGAGTTTACACTTTTGCTTTAACGAAGGAGCGAAAAAGCTGTGTGCAGCACCTACTCCCCTTTTAAACCCTTTCTTCCCCTAAATTGGGGATGACTCTCGGACTCTCCATGAAGCCGCCTTTGCAGCTCTCCTGATTTCCCTGCCACCATCTTGACTGGGAACCTCATGGGGAAACCCAGAGTGGGCAGACACTGCACTTGTACGCCAGGGGTGCTTATAGTACATCTCTTCATCTCTGCCTGACTGCTCCCTCCAGTATCATCTCCCCCTCTCCTTCACTCGCAGCTGCTTCCGGTGAGGACAGGGGCAGGTGAGCGACACGCCCACAAAGGCCTGGCTACACACCTCAGGGGAAGGACTACGATACTGAACCCAGTGCGGTTGTGGAAACAAGTCAGTAATGGAGCTGAAGTAAGCAGGAAAAGTCAGACTATAACCAGTCTCAGAAGAAGCGGTTTTTCCATGATAAAATGCAGGACTGGGGCTGAATGGCCACGATGTCATGGAAACATGGAAAAATAGCGTTGCCCTTATTTTCGCCGTAGTCTACGTAATCTTTACGTAGACTACAGTGACCAAATAAGGAACGGGAATGGCGGCTCCCTATGGGGGCTGCCATTATCCGTACGCGCTTTTTTTTTTTTTAAAGTCACCCGTGATAGGCTACGTGATGATTTACGTAGCCTATCACGGCTGACTTTGCAAATCTAGCCATGATAGGCTACGTTAATCGTCACGTAGCCTATCACGGGGGCATTTTTTTTTTTTTAGTTTTATTGGAATGGTGGCTGCCGGTCGAAAGATTGGCTGCTGCCCCCGCCCCTGACGAAGACCCGACGAATCGCCGCTGGGACCCGCCGCCGGGAGGGACATTCGGGAAAGGTAAGTCCCGTCCTGGGGGGGGGGTGGGGGGCGGGGGGGTGCTGAGAATTTCTCCCCGAAACTTGTTCGGGGGGCCAAACACGTTGGTGCTCGGCCCCCTGAAGTTTCGGGGAGAAATTCTCCGCCAACCCTAAATGGAATACATGGAAATATATGTAAATGCTACTATTACTATTCAGAGACTAAGACAAGTAAATGTAATGAGTCTCTGTACCAATAAGCTTACAAAACAAACAGGAGGGGAAGGGGGAAGGTTTCCAGAATCACAATAAAACATGTAGCAACTGTGCTGCCCTTCCCCCTACTGTACACCTTACAGTGCAGTCATACTCAGAAGTAAGTTCAATGGGGATTACTACCAGGTAAGTGGGTACAGGATTGTAGCCCTATCAGAGAAAGGAAAAGGAATAGTCCAAACTTAGTCTAAGCTTGTATCTGAGCTTTCTAGAGACACAGCTCTCACATATCCCTTCCTACTCTTTTAAGAGGCCTGATGAAATATGTTGCTCAAGGAGAATAACTAATCAAACGGAATTCAACTATTTGAGTGCAAGTATGGAACTCTTAATTTTGGAAGTATTTGCCAATTTTTAATCGTTCTTTTATTTTTAAAAAATGTTTCAGTCTATTTCTTTTTGTGAACTGCCCAGAGAGCTTCAGCTATTAGGCAGCATAGAAATAAATAAATAAATACATACATACATTCTTCCCAACAAAATCAAGGTCACATATGATATACATTTCAGACATTTTCTTGCAATTGTGAAAACTGGGAACAATAAGTTAGGGCGATTAAAGTTATTAGATGTTGTCTTTGCTTAGGTTTTGTTGATCTATGTTTGACATTTGATGTTGTGTTACAGTATTAATCTATGGCACTGGTTTTCAAGAAAGACCGCACATAATAAAACACCCATTTATCAACAGAAATAATTCATCTCTGGGTTAGCATCTTTGACAAAAGCCAGTCCCTGAGTCCATCTGCACCTCCTCTGCCCCCTTCCTTGGGAAAAAAAGAGCTTCAAACCTAGGGTTGGTGGAGAATTTCTCCACGAATCTTTGGGAGGCCAAGTGCCGACGCATTCGGCCCCCCGAAAGTGTTGGAGAAATTCTCTGCCGGCCCCCCGCCCCTCCCCCAGGATGGGACTTACCTTCAGCGAATGTCCCTCTCGGCGGCGGGTCCCGGCGGCGTTTCATCGGGGGCGGGGGCAGCAGCCGGTCTCCCGACCGGCTGCTGCCGCTGCCATTGCAAAAAAAAAAAAAAGTAAAGTAAAAAAAACAACAACACACACCCGTGATAGGCTACGTAATGATTTACGTAGCCTATCATGGCTAGATTTCCAAAGTCAGCCGTGATAGGCTACATAAATCATCACGTAGCCTATCACGGGTGACTTTTGAAAAAAAAAAAAAGCACGTACGCAAATGGCGGTGCCCATGGGGCGCCGCCGTTTGTGTTCCTTATTTTGGCACGTCTAGTCTACATAAACATTTACGTAGACTACGGCGAAAATAAGGGAGCGCTATTTGTGTTGCCCTTATTTTCGCCGTAGTCTATGTAAATCTTTACGTAGACTGCCAAAATAAGGAATGCAAATGGCGGTCCCCATGGGAGCTGCCATTTGCGTACGCGCTTTTTTTTTCATAGTCACCCGTGATAGGCTACATGACGATTTACATAGCCTATCACGGCTGACTTTGGAAATCTAGCCGTGATAGGCTATGTAAATCATTACGTAGCCTATCACAGGTGTGTGTGTGTGTATGTGTTTTTACTTTTTTTTTTGCGGCCAGGTAGACGGGGCGCTCCTACCCAGCCTGAATTTCGCCGGCGAGGGATGGGGCGCCTCCCCCCCAGCCTGAATTTCAGCTGGGCGAGGCGGGGCACCTCCCCCCACTCACCTGAACTTCGGGGGGAGAACCGAAGCGCCTCCCCCCCACCGCGAAGCAAGCTGCGGGACAAGGTAAGTCCCTTTCGTCCATCCCTATTCAAACCTGATCTGTATTACCAATTGCAAGTGGGCAGAAGAGACATCATCCACCCCACTCGCCCCACACACCTCAAAATATCCTAGTTATAGCTTTGTGTGGATTTTATTGTAAGACATTTTGGGAGCTAGCCTTGGCTGAAAAGCAGGACATCATAAACAAACAAACCACAGTTTTAACACTTTAATTTTCTATTAAATCCTGATGAAAAATTCAATAGTCACTGGGTCAGTTCAGAAGCACTTCTCTTTTTAAATCAAGATATACAATACTAAATATTCCTCAAGAGTGCATTTTATCTGAACAAAGTAATAGGTATAACAAAAGGAAACAAATAAACACTTCCCACACTGCCTGGGAGATGGGATTCTGCTATCAAGAAGATGGAATGTAATTAGAACTTCTGTATAGAGGTACCATAATAAATGAATTATGTTGTTTAATAAGTTATGGAATAGCCTAAATTAAATGTATAGAATCACCTAGATAACTTGGCTTGCAATGATTTATTATCTAGTACCTACAAAATTTCATATCATCTTCTAAGAAAAATGTAATAATTATTTCCACATTCTTTTGTAAAAGACATATTCCTTATTATGCAAATATTGTTTACCTTCTGAAAGAACAGAAAAAGGGATTGTCAGGTGTAGGGAGAAATGGTGCAACGAGCAACCTTTTATAGCAAAGAAAATGTAGGGATGTACAAAAGTCACTTACCTTTTCGCAGCTTGGGTTCGCGGTCGGGGGGAGGTGCTTCGCTTTCCCCCCCGAAGTTCAGGCGAAGGGGGGGGGAGGCTTCCCACCTTGCCCGGCCGAAATTCAGGCCGGGGGTGAGGCTTCCCACCTCGCCCAGCCGAAATTCAGGCTGGGGAGAAGCGCCCCGTCTCCCTGGCCGCGAAACAAAAAGTAAAAAAGAAAAAAAGACCCCGTGATAGGCTACGTGACGATTCACGTAGCCTATCATGGATGGATTTCCAAAGTCAGCCGTGATAGGCTACGTAAATCGTCACGTAGCCTATCACGGGTGACTTTAGAAAAAAAAAAGCGCGTACGCAAATGGCGGCGGCCCATGGGTGCTGCCATTTGCGTTCCTTATTTTGGCACGTCTAGTCTACGTAAAGATTTACGTAGACTACGGCTAAAATAAGGGCAACACAAATAGCATGCCCTTATTTTCGCCGTAGTCTACGTAAATCTTTACATACACTAGACGTGCCAAAATAAGGAACGCAAATGGCAGCGCCCATGGGCCGCCGCCATTTGCGTACGCGCTTTTTTTTTTTCAAAGTCACCCGCGATAGGCTACATGACGATTTACGTAGTCTGTCACAGCTGACTTTGGAAATCTAGCCATGATAGGCTACAGAAATCGTTACGTAGCCTATCACGGGTGTTTTTTGTTTTTTTTTTGCTTTACTTTTTTTTTTGCGATGGCGGTGGTGGCAGCTGGTTGGGAGACCGGCCACCGCCCCCGCCCGCAATGAACCGCCACCGAACCACCACCAGGACCCGCCGCCCAGAGGGACATTCGCTGAAGTTA
The DNA here is from genome assembly GCF_057233095.1 of Heloderma suspectum. Taxonomy (NCBI): domain Eukaryota; kingdom Metazoa; phylum Chordata; class Lepidosauria; order Squamata; family Helodermatidae; genus Heloderma; species Heloderma suspectum. The sequence continues at coordinate 239,777,432 of NC_139459.1, read as the reverse complement.
AGTCCCGTCCCGGGGGGGCGGGGGGCTGGCGGAGAATTTCCCAACCAACTTCGGGGGGCCGAATGCGTCGGTGCTCAGCCTCCCAAAGATTCGGGGAGAAATTCTCCGCCATCCCTAAGAAAATGAGGAGGGAGCCAGATAAAGAGACTCCATCCATATCTGACAGGGTTGCTGTACAAACAGGTCTCTATATAACAAGGGTGGGCAACTTGTTTTGGCCTACAACTCCCATCATGCCTCACCATTGGCTATGCTGGCTAGCAATTGAAAATTGTCAGCCAAAACACCTGGAGGGCCATGGGTTGCCCACACCTGATCTACAAGGAAGAGAGTCCTGAACACAAAAAGAGTCCTGCTGGATCAGAGCAAGGGTTGATATAGTTGGGCATCTTACTTCCAACAGTGGCCAGCCAGATGCCCATGTAAGGCAAGAGCCCTGCCCCACTGCTTGTCCTCCCAATCAGGTATTCGGAGAGGGGTAGAATGATTCAAAATAAGCACAATCTTATGGTTTAAAATAAGGAACAAACAGGGCAGTTTAAAACAGCTATTTAATTTATGAAAAAATGTCCTAGTTCCTAAATGTTTGGTGACTAGGGTATCTCAGGGAACACCTGCTCCCTTATGAACCTACCTACTCGCTTAGTTCACCTGAGGTCCTATTCTTTGCTCTCAACCTGGGTGCAGTGGGTGGATAAGCAGGACATAACTTTAGTCTTTCACTGGTAGGCCTGTTTGGCCTCTTCCCTGAATGTTTTCAGACATCTCATCAAGATTTTATCATTCTGTCCTGTGTTTGAGCTGCATGGCAACTGAATTGTCTTTATTGCTTGTAGCTCTAGAGCTTTTCCTTGGTACGTGGGTGTTTTTTGCTGGTGTGGTGGTGCTGGTGGTAATGCTTGTTGGTTCTGCTGAGATACAACTGCTGCCAATCATTTCAGCACCAGGTTGACATATTTTTATTTGCCAAGGCATTTTAAATGGTTAAGATATCTCAGTTTTCCTTTTAGCTTTGCTGACTCTCAGGATTCCACCCTTGACCTGGACCCCCTAAACAACTTGCCTCCTTAAGAGTGCCACCTTCCTTCTTTTACCTTCCCCTTTCCAATAACTTGGGGTTTAGGCTATAGGCATGGGGTGATTGACACTCTAGACACAGAGTTTAACCACAACAGTTTACTGGTAAATTAAAGCAAGCAAATTAGAACTAAAGGTATTTACACAACAGAGCTGAGTGATAGAAAAGGCATTCAGAGAAAATCAAAGTTGCAAAATACAAGTTCCTTTACCCTAGCTGTGCTTAGGGCGCAATCCTATGGCTGCTACTCAGCAGCTTGATGGCCATAGGATTGGTTGGTTCCCAGGAACCAACCTCTGAGCTCACACTCCGAGGTCGGTTCCCGGACAACCGACCTCCACCCCCTCTGATGCCACCTTGTAGACAGCATGGATCGCTTCATGGTCCACACTCAGAAGAGCAGTGCGAAGCAAGGGAAACAGGGTGTTCCTGGGGGCAGACCAGGGCAGGGAGGTCGGAAGTGCTGGTACAACACTTCCTATGTGTCGTCTGGCCTCCCCACCCCGCGCTCCAAGGTTCCACAGCTAGACAGTCAAAATTGGCTGTCTAGCCATGAAAGCAGGGCGGTGGGAGTGTGGAGGAGATGCACTCCTCTCCTTTCCTCCCACCCTGCAGTGGATTGGAGATCGCCCCCGGGATCAGAGACAACTGTTGATCTGCATAGGATTGCTCCTTTAGACTGCTTCTTCCTGCTCCCTCTCCAGGCTCTGGTCTCTGGTCATCTTGCATATGCGGGTTGTTGTTGTTTTTTTCCCCAGAGCCCTCCGCGGCCAGAAATCCGGCTGTGGATGGCTCTGGGCTGGCTGGGCCTGGCCGGCTGCTCCGCAGAGCTGCTGCGGAGCACAGCCAGACGCAGAGGATTCCGGGGGGGAGGAACGAAGCGCCTCCCCCCTGTCGAGGATTCCGGGGGGAGGGACGGAATGCCTCCCCCCCATCAACGTAATCTGCGAAAGTTAAGTGACTTTTGTACATCCCTACTGTTTCAAACCTGAAGAAATGAAACTTAACTGGGGAAATGAAGCTGAAATGTAGCCAGGGAAATGAAACCACTCCTCTCAGGGATACCCCCTCCCAACAAAAAAAACAGGCATCTAAGCCTAACCTTTTCCCCCTTTGTCTCAGTAGGCTTCAAACCTTCACAGTCTGTTATGAATAGGGATGTCAGAGAATTCCGCCATGGACTCTAGTGAGGCCAGTTTCTTTAGAATCTGCCCCCCCAGAATCCATGGCAGAACGGCCTCCCCCCCTGCCACCCCATGGAATCCCCCCAGGATGGAGCGTATCTGGTGGCGGATGCGGCGGATCTGGCGGCGGCTCCTCTGGCTAGTCTCCCGGCTGCTGCCAGGCTGCTGTGGCTGCCTTTTTCGTGATAGGCTACGTAAATACCTACATAGCCTATCATGGCTGGCAGCCACGCAAATGGTAGCCAGCATAGCAGCCACCATTTGTGGCTGCAGAAGCCCGGCTGCAGCTGGAAATCTAGCTGCTGCCGGCCCTGGCTGGCGGCTCCTTGGAGCCACTGCAGAGCAGAGCTGGCCGGGGAGGATTCCAAGTGGGGGGGTGGAGCACCTCCCCCCCCACCGCGGATGGGCCCAGCAGAACCAGGTAAGTGTTTTGTACACCCCTAGTTATGAACATGTTTTTTTTAGAAATTGTCTGGTATTTTGTATGAATAATTTTATTTATGTCTTTTGAACACCAGCCAGGAATTGGACTTCATGGATAGTTCAGATTTTTAAAAAAGATAAATAATGAATAAAGATTGAATTCTTCAAGTATCCCTATCAAAATGGTTAACAGGTCCCCATCTTAAATGCTACATTAACATAAAGCAGTGGCTATAATTTAGGGATGTACGAAAGTGACTTACCTGTTCGAGGATTATGTTTATGGTGGGGGGGAGGTGTTCCGTCCCTCCCCCCAGAATCCTCGACAGTGGGGAGGCACTCTGTTCCTCCCCCCCAGAATCCTTGAACGGCTGGCTGTGCTCTGCGGCAGCTCTGCGGAGCAGCCGGCCAGGCCCAGCCAGGCCAGGGCTGTCCACAGCCGGATTTCCGGCTGCAGAGGGCTCTGGGTAAAAAACAAAAACAAAAAAACCCGCGTACGTGAATGGTGGCGGCTATGGCTGCCGCCATTTGCGTTCCTTCTTTTTGGCCATCTTAATCTACGTAAATATTTACGTAGACTAAGATGGCCAAAAACAAGGAATGCAAATGGTGGCGGCTGTAGCCGCCACCATTTGTGTATGCGGGTTTTGTTTTTTTTAAACCCACCCACCCATGATAGGCTACGTAAAGATTTACGTAGCCTATCACGTCTTTTTTTTTTAAAACCCACCCAGCCATGATAGGCTACGTAAATCTTTATGTAGTTTATCACGTCTTTTTTTTTTTTTTTACCAAGACTGGAAATGGCGGCGGCGGCAGCCATTTGGAAGACCAGCTGCCGCCGCCGCCAGAGTCGCCGCCGGAGCCGCCGCCGCCTGGAAGATCTGCCCCAGGTAAGTCACAGAAAAAAAAAAAACCATCACAGAAAAAAAACCCCTCATTTACTGTAGGACAATGCCTGGAGTATGGAATAAGGATGTACGAATTGTGTACCTTCCGTGCCGCTTGACTTCCGCAGTTTGCAGCCAGTGCTCCAGACTGTCATTCAAGCCCCCGGAATTCTCCTCTTTTTTTTCTGCTCCAAAAATTACAAAGATAAATCTGTACCAACAGCCGTAATTCTGTGTCCCAGCCATCTCCGTGAGTCTGCATAACTTCAGTAAGAAAGGCTATTTTTTGTAGATATTTACGTTTTTCCCCCTCCTGCCCTGAGACGTGCAGTAATTACTTTCAGCCAAAACACTTTCTTCTCCTAGGGGCTTCCCAAAACAAGGCTGCCCTAGGTGTGCCTGAGCGATGCACTCTTTGTTTAAAGCAACACCATTTTAAAGAAAGAAAAAACCTTTTAAAATGACCATGCTGGTCCTGGAGCCCTGCACGAGGTATTATTCTCCCTGCTAAGCTTTATATTTCCACATCCAGCATTGTTGTTGATGTTGTGAGGCTAAAATGGAGAGGAGAAACAACTCTGTGCATGTCTACTCAGAAGTAAGTCTTACTGAGTTCAATGCGACTTACTCCTACACATGTCAGCACCCCACTTACCCCCAGCTCAGCTTTGTATTTCCACATCCAGCTCATTAGCAAACCTGTTATTTATCTCACCGGATGACTTTGGGCTGGCCTCTAACCACTGTTATGATACTCATGAGAAAGAGACAGTATAATGGAAAGTTCTTTCTGAAGCAGTCACACTTGTACAAATGCAGCATGAAGGGAAAGATCAGCAACCTTCTCTTTGTTTGAATAAAAAGCACACTCTGCACATGCTCAGGGAATGGACAAAATGAGGACTGAACATATCAGGGAATATGAAGAACTATATTCTTCCATTATGTGTGTGTATGTGGGGGAATCTCCCTCAATCCAGCTGTTCTCTGGAACACCCCCCCCCATTCACCCAAGGGTCTTCTGAGATAACTAACAGGAGGTTTGATAATGAGCGGTGAGCACAATTCATTTTTTAAAAAAAACTTATGTATTTATTATTGGAATATACTACCCTGAGTCTTTATTTATGAAAATTTCACAACTCTGTGTGGATGACGAAAAAAAAGCCGCATGACTAGGGGTGGACGAAAGTCACTTACCTTTTCTCGCAGCTTGTTCGCGGTGGGGGGGAGGCGCTTCGCTGCTCCCCCCGCGAAGTTCAGGCCGGGGGGGAGGCTTCCCGCCTCACCCGGCCGAAATTCAGGCCGGGGAGGAGGCTTCCCGCCTCGCCCGGCCGCAAACACGAAAGTTAAAAAAAAACAAACACGCCCCCTGATAGGCTACGTGACGATTCACGTAGCCTATCACGGCTGACTTTGCAAATCTAGCCGTGATAGGCTACGTGAATCGTCACATAGCCTATCAGGGGACTTTTTTTTTTTTTTATTGCAATGGCGGCGGCGGCAGCCGGTCAAAAGACCGGCTGCCGCTCCCACCCCGCTTGAACACCCGCCGAACCGCCGGCCGGACCCGCCGCTGGGAGGGACATTCGGCGAAGGTAAGTCCCGTCCCGGGGGGGGTGCGGGGGGTGGGGGGGTGCGGAGGATTTCTCCCCGAAACTTGTTCGGGGGGCCGAACACATTGGCGCTCGGCCCCCCGAAGTTTCGGGGAGAAATTCTCCGCCATCCCTACGCATGACTGCTGGCTCCACAGGACCTCGTGGTGCTGTTACTCAGAGGATTCCGTGGCACAGACTAAAGGGAATTCGATCCCATTTCAGTCTGTGGTGGAATTCTCTGACATCCCTAGTATGGAATAAGGATGGACGAAAGTCCCTTACCTGGTCCCGCAGCTTGCTTAGCGATGGGGGGAGGCGCTTTGGTTCTCCCCCCGAAGTTCAGGCCGGGAGGGAGGCGCTCCATCCCTTGCCGCCGAAATTCAGGCCGGGGAGGAGCGCCCCGTCTCCCCAGCTGCGAAATAAAAAAGTAAATTTAAAACAAAAACAAAACACACGCACATGATAGGCTACGTAACGATTTACGTAGCCTATCATGGCTATATTTCCAAAGTCAGATTTCCAAATCTTTACGTAGACTACCTAGGGATGGCGGAGAATTTCTCCCCGAAACTTCGGGGGGCCGAGCGCCAACGTGTTCGGCCCCCCGAACAAGTTTCGGGGAGAAATCCTCCACACACCCCCGCCCCCCGCACCCCCCCGGGACGGGACTTACCTTCCCTGAATGTCCCTCCCGGCGGCGGGTCTGGCTGGCGGTTCGTCGGGTGTTCGAGTGGGGCGGGAGCGGCAGCCGGTCTTTCGACCGGCTGCCACCCCCGCCATTGCAATAAAAGAAAAAAAAAAAAAAGTCCCCTGATAGGCTACGTGACGATTCACGTAGCCTATCACGGCTAGATTTGCAAAGTGACTTAAAAAAAAAAAAAAAAAGTGTGTACGGATAATGGCGGCCCCCATAGGGAGCCGCCATTCCCGTTCCTTATTTGGTCGCTGTAGTCTACGTAAATGTTTACGTAGACTACGGCGAAAATAAGGGCAACGCAAATGGCGTTGCCCTTATTTTCGCCGTAGTCTACGTAAACATTTATGTAGACTACAGCGACCAAATAAGGAACGGGAATGGCGGCTCCCTATGGGGGCCGCCATTCGCGTTCGCGCTTTTTTTTTTTTTTAAACTGACTTTGCAGATCTAGCCGTGATAGGCTACGTGAATCGTCACGTAGCCTATCAGGGGGCGTTTTTTTTTTTTTTTAACTTCCGCGTTCACGGCTGGGCGAGGCGGCAAGCCGCCTCCCCGGCCTGAATTTCGGCCGGGCGAGGCGGGAAGCCTCCCCCCTGGCCTGAATTTCGTCCGGACGAGGCGGGAAGCCTCCCCCCCCGGCCTGAACTTCGTAGGGGGAGCAGCGAAGCGCTTCCCCCCACCGCGAACAAGCTGCGAGAAAAGGTAAGTGACTTTCGTCCACCCCTAAGACTACCCGGGCCCAAATAAGGAACACAAATGGCGGCGCCCATGGGCGCCGCCATTTGCATATGTGCTTTTTTTTTTTCAAAGTCACCCGTGATAGGCTACGTAACGATTTACGTAGCCTATCATGGCTGACTTTGGAAATCTAGCCGTGATAGGCTACATAAATCATTACGTAGCCTATCACGTGTTTTATTTTTTTAATTTACTTTGTAATGGTGGCGGCAGCAGCCGGTCGGAAGAACGGCCGCCGCCCCCACCCCCGCCAAAACGCCGCCAAAACGCTGCCGGGACCCGCTGCCGAGAGGGACATTCGAAGGAGGTAAGTCCCATCCCGGGGGGGGGTGGTGGAGAATTTCACTACGAATTTCGGGGGTCCGAATGCATTGGCATTCGGCCTCCAGGAGATTCGTGGAGAAATTCTCCGCCATGCCTAGATGGAATGGCACAGGTTAAGGGCACAATCCTAAGCATGTTTAGATGGAGAAAAGGCCTTCAAAGCTGGCTGGGGAATGCTGGGCGTTGAAGGCCTTTTCTCCATCTAAACATGCATAGGATTGTTTGTTTTAAACAAACTTTTAAAATCCCATTTTGAAGTTAGCTGCGATGACATCAAATATATAGGAAGATTAAAGACAATAATTTTGGAATCTTGAATATATTAATTTCCATTCTGGGCTTCAACTGATACCAGCAAAGAAAGGAGACAGCTGTTACTAAGAGGCAGCCACAGCACATGCTCCATACCACTTAAAAGCAAACTATGATGCGATATAAGTCTCAAGAGTTGTTGCTATTTATTTTCTGAAGCTGGACTTGCACCTGATTTTTAAAGTTGTAAATCTCAAGGCAAAGTTAGTCACATTACTTGACAGGTTCTGTTGCCCTGTAACTGAAGAGCAACGGGAAGAATACTCTGTCCGCTGCCACAGCCTGGACTGCCGGCAGTAACCTACAACCTCAGGAAGAGCACCATGGCAAAGCAATGATGAGGCTGATCTTCCCCACTGTCCAGAGAATGAGCAGCTGCAGAGAGCTTCTTTCTTCCTCTCCCCTGCAGCTTCTGGTTGTGAGGAGAACACCACTCTGGCTCCTATCAGCAGCCAGAGGATGAAGTGTCAGTAAGTAGTTGCATTATCTTTGGCCCAGCAAGAGCATCACAGAGTGCAAATCAGCCTTGCTTAGGGATGGCCGTGAATTTCTCCACGAATCTCGGGGAAGCTGAATGCCAACGCATTCGGCCCACCAAAATTGTTGGTGAAATTCTCCGCCACCCCCCTGGGATGGGACTTACCTCCTGCGAATGTCCCTCTCGGCAGTGGGTCCCGGCGGCGTTTCGGCGGCGCCGCCATTACAAAATGAAGTAAAAAAAAAAAAACCACCCGTGATAGGCTACGTAACGATTAACGTAGCCTATCATGGCTAGATTTCCAAAGTCAGCCGTGATAGGCTACGTTAATCGTTACATAGCCTATCACGGGTGACTTTGAAAAAAAAAAGGCGCGTACGCAAATTAGGGATGTACGAAAGTCACTTACCTTTTCGCAGCTTGGCTTCGCGGTGGGGGGGAGGTGCTTCGCTTCTCCCCCCGAAGTTCAGGCGAGGCGTCCCGCCTCGCCCAGCCAAACTTCAGGCCAGGAGGGAGACTTCCCGCCTTGCCCAGCTGAAATTCCGGCCGGGGAGAAGCGCCCCATCTCCCCAGCCACGAAACAAAGTGTAAAAAAAAAAAAAAAAAACGTGATAGGCTACGTAACAATTAACGTAGCCTATCACGGCTAGATTTCCAAAGTCAGCCGTGATAGGCTACGTAAATTGTTACGTAGCCTATCACAGGTGACTTTGGAAAAAAAAAAAAGCATGCACGCAAATGGCGGCTCCCTATGGGCACGGCCATTTGCATTTCTTATTTGGTCCCGGTAGTCTACGTAAAGATTTACGTAGACTACGGCGTATTTGTGTTGCCCTTATTTTCGCCGTAGTCTACGTAAACATTTACGTAGACTACAGCGACTAAATAAGGAACACGAATGGCGGCTCCCTATGGGGGCCGCCATTCGCGTACGCGCTTTTTTTTTTTTTTTAAGTCACCCGTGATAGGCTACATGACGATTGACGTAGCCTATCACGGCTGACTTTGCAGATCTAGCCGTGATAGGCTACGTGAATCGTCACGTAGCCTATTAGGGGGCTTTTTTTTTTTTTTTTAAACTTTCGCGTTCGCGGCCGGGTGAGGCAGGAAGCCTCCTCCCCGGCCTGAATTTCGGCCGGGTGAGGCGGGAAGCCTCCTCCCCAGCCTGAATTTCGGCCGGGCTGAGGCGGGAAGCCTCCCCCCCCAGCCTGAACTTCGCGGGGGGACCAGCGAAGCGCCTCCCCCCCACCGCGAACGTCCTTCGAGTACAGGTAAGTGACTTTCGTCCACCCCTAGCTAGGAGAAGAGATAGTGTCTGGCTTTCTCCCCACCCTCAGCACTGGTGTTGCTCTCCCCTCTTATTCTGGCTTCCCAATGACCCTGCAAGGTGGGCTAGGAGAAGAGATAGCAGCTGGCTTGCTTCTCAATCTTACAGATGTTTTGACAGGCATGGGTGCAAGTCCATTCAATGGCTGCATGAAAAAAGTCCATCAAACTGGTGAGCAAAAGGGAGAAGAAGCAGTCAGTGAAGTCAATGGGAGGGGGAAGTTCCAAGTAAATGCATTGAAGGGGATGGGAGACCTTAAGACTGCTACTCTAAGTTGACTTACAATTCAGTCCTTTGCATGCCTACTCAGAAGCAAGCCACACAGATTTCAATGGCACTTACTCCCAGGAAAGGAAAACCTTACAGCCAATGAGTTGACTCAGCAGTAGGGATGTACGAAAGTCACTTACCTTTCGCACATTATGTTGATGGTGGGGGGGAGGCGTTCCATCCCTCCCCCCGGAATCCTCACTGGGGGGAGGCGCTCCATTCCTCCCCCCCGGAATCCTCCGTGGCCAGCTGTGCTCCGCGGCAGCTCCGTGGAGCAGCCGGCCAGGCCCAGCCAGGCCAGAGCCATCTGCAGCCGGATTTCCTGCAAAGGAGGGCTCTGGGTAAAAAACAAAACAAAAACCCGCATATGCAAAGATTTACATAGGCTAAAACAGTGAATCAAAAAGGGACACAAATAGCGCCTGCTATGCTATTTGCGTTCCCCTTTATTTTCGCTGTCATAGTCTACGTAAATATTTACGTAGATTAAGATGGCAAAAATAAGGAACGCAAATGGCGGCGGCCGTAGCTGCCGCCATTTTTGTACGTGTTTTATTTTTAAATCTAGCCATGATAGGCTACGTAAATCTTTACGTAGCCTATCACTTTTTTTTTTTTTTTACAAGCCTGGAAATGGCAGCGGCGGTGGCGGCGGCCGGTCAGAAAACCAGCTGCCACTGCTGAAGCCACTGCTGGAGCCGTCGCCATCCAGAAGATCCGCCACAGGTAAGTCTCGTTCCGGGGGGGATCCGCGGGGCGGTGGGGGGGCAGGCCGTTCTGCCACAGAGTTCGGGGGGCTGAATGCACTGGCATTCGGCCTCACCGAGATCCGTGGCGGAATTCTCTGACATCCCTACTCAGCATTAAGCATTGCTCTGTTCAGGGGGGTCTCAGAGAAGCATTTGAGATGGTTAACTACTTCACAGTTCAAGTGCCCATAGTGGAATGGGAAAGAGGCAGAAATGGTCAGTGGAAGCATGGTCAGTGACCTGCCCTCGCCCTCCCACCAATTTGTTGTCATGACAATGTAATTCAACACTGCCCAGCAACACCCCCTAGCATATGCCCACACAAAGCGGGACAAAGCGCTAAAGGGGAATTAGATGGGGGGGTGGCCATTTCAATCGCAAGCACAGAAAATGCTGGGTTTTCCCTGTTCTCAGATAACACAGGAAGAGGGAGGTGAAGTTGCAAGTTAGCAGCAGGAAAACAGCATCATTGCTTAAAGCTCCAGTGAAAACCAGTGATTAAAGAAGAACAATTCCGCTAAAAGAAACAATGGGTGAAGGTGGCCCTGATCTTTCTTCCCTACCTTTCTTCTCTACCACCACTCTCCTCTCTTGCAAATCCTGTTGATTAGTTTGTAAGCCTGAGGGTTATGCCTTCCTTGAATTTACATACAGCTCGCACTAGTAGCATGGTGTATTGAATTTTAATTGCGGTTACCCATATTTCTACAAAGCAGGATAAAAATATAGCCAATATGTCTCTGAGTGGGAAGGCATGAATGAAGATCAACATGTGCTGTGCAGTCTGCATAGGTGACCTCTTTTATTGCCTCAGCAATGTCCTGTGAGAAGAGGTTTTCATCTTGCCTAGGTGATGCTATCTACACTTTAGATTGTGCCATACCAAGAAAGTTGGAAACTGTTGTGTCCTGAAGAAAAAGGAAGCAAGCAGGATCTGTGTTTAAAGTGACCATATTTGCGATAGTCCAAGCACAAAGTTGACAGACAAAGATTTTTTAAAAGTCCATAAAATATGAAGCATCTCTCTGAAACAACCTACATAGCTTTAAAATAATAATGAAAAGCTGCTATTGCTGTCAGCCTCATAAGAAGTCACATTCAAAATACCTTTAGGATATTGTATCAGTAGCAATGTGGTTTTTGTGTGTGCAGGGAATTGTCTGCTGGGAATTTTCTGAAATATGCATTAATAAGAAAGATTTTGTTTGGTAGGTGTTATTCTCTTCAATTTTCTTCTCACAATAATGCCAGGGAAAACTTGACTAACATTAGTGCTGCCACACAGAAAAGATCAAACAAACTGTGTGTACTCAAGACACACTTTAATTATTTTTAATTCACAGTAGGTGACAAACTGTGCTAGTGATGCTGAAAATATTGAAAGATTCCCCTTAGGAAATCAGATTCCTCCTCTGTATGCCATACTCCCCATACCCTACCTTTCCTACCCATGTCTGAGTCATTAATTTAATATCATTCCTTAAAGTGCTTTTAAACGACATTACCACTACTTCACTCATTGAGACACTGTACTGAAAAAGGTTTTCAAGACTACACTTCTGTGTATATACACATGGCTATAGATTTATTTACTTTTTCATCCCTGGGAGCTTTTTCCTCTCTTTTTCTGGTAACCTAAAGACTAGCACTATCAATTTGTTTTTTAGAATACTACAACCAAACATCAGGGGGTTCTGAGCAGCTGGAAATAAATTGGCCACTCTTAAATGTAAGATATGTAAGAGGCTCTACTAACAGAGAGGGTTCCCATTCTTTAGATTTGGTACATAAGCACTCGTGCTCGTTTGGGAGGAGTGGGGAGGGTTTCGTTTAGGGATGGGGGAGAATTTCTCCCCAAAACTTTGGGGGGCCGAGTGCCAACGCATTCAGCCCCCCGAAATCGGCGGTGAAATTCTCTGCCCCCCGCCCCCCCCGGATGGGACTTACCTTTCACAAATGTCCCTCCTGGCGGCGGATCCCGGCGGCGGTTCATCGGGTCTTCGTCAGGGGCGGGGGCGGCAGCCGGTCTTTTGACCGGCTGCCGCCGCCGCCGCCATTACAAGTGCAGTAAAAAACAAAACAAAACCCCTGATAGGCTACGTAACGATTAACATAGCCTATCACGGCTAGATCTCCAAAGTCAGCCGTGATAGGCTATGTTAATCGTCACGTAGCCTATCACGGGTGACTTTGAAAAAAAAAAAAAAGCGCATACACAAATGGCGGCCCCCATAGGGAGCCGCCATTTGCGTTCCTTATTTGGTCCCTGTAGTCTACATAAAGATTTACGTAGACTACGGCGAAAATAAGGGCACGCTATTTGCGTTGCCCTTATTTTCGCCGTAGTCTACGTAAATCTTTACGTAGACTACAGGGACCAAATAAGGAACACAAATGGCGGCTCCCTATGGGGGCCACCATTTGGGTATGTGCTTTTTTTTTCCCCCAAAGTCACCCGTGATAGGCTACGTAATGATTTACGTAGCCTATCACGGCTGACTTTGGAAATCTAGCGTGATAGGCTACGTTAATTGTTACGTAGACTATCATGGGAGTGGGTTGTTGTTTTTTTCACAGCTGGGTAGACAGGGAGCTTCTACCCGGCCTGAATTTCGCCGGTGAGGGATGGGGCGCCTCCTGCCCGGCCTGAATTTCGGACGGGTGAGGTGGGGTGCCTCCCCCCCTTGCATGAACTTCGGGGGGAGAAGCGAAGCGCCTCCCCCCCACCATGAAGCAAGCTTCGAGGACAGGTAAGGGACTTTCGTCCATCCCTAGTTTCATTTGGAGCTGCTCACAGTATTAAAAATACTACATTCCTCCTTATGTTAAAGGACTATTCAGGGGAAAAAAAATTTAGTTAGCAAAACTTGACTTAATCCAGAGTCAAAGAAAGCTTTCATCCCTTGCAGCTCTATTTACTTGTCAGTTTAGATCAGGGATGGAGAAACTTTTAGGCAAAGATGCCAGAAATAAAACCAGTATGAAGTTGTCCCACATTATCGTCCACTATAGAACCATTGCAGCCCACAATTGCTATCTACTCTACTTGAGCTGAGATCAACACTGTATAGGAGAGGCACACAGGAGGAATAGGGATGTCAGAGAATTCCGCCACGGATCTTGGTGAGGCTGAATGCCAGTGCATTCGGCCCCCCGAACTCCATGGCGGAACGGCCTGCCCCCCGCAGATCCCCCCCGGGACGAGACTTACCTGGGGCGGATGTTCTGGGCAGCAGTGGCTGCGGCGGCGGTTGGTCTTCCGACCGGCTGCCACCGCCGCCATTTCCAGTCTTGCCTTTTTTTTTTTTACACAGATGTGATAGGCTATGTAAGTTTTTATGTAGCCTATCACGTCTCTGTAAAAAAAATGAAGAAAAATAAGGAACGCAAATGGCGGCGACTGTAGCTTGAAACATGACAACCAATCATAGAAACACAGGAAGCTGCCTTATGAAGAGTCAGACCGTTGGTCCATCTGTTGACACTGACTGGCAGTGGCTTTCTGGGGTTTCAGTAGGGATGGACGAAAGTCCCTTACCTGGTCCCGCAGCTTTTTTCGGGAGGGGAGGCGCTCCGGTTCTCCCCCCGAAATTCTGGCCGGGGGGGAGCGCCCCATCTCCTTGGCCATGACAGAAAAAAGTAAAGTGTAAACAACAACAACAACGTGATAGGCGACGTAAAGATTTACGTAGCCTATCACGGCTAGATTTTCAAAGTCAGCCGTGATAGGCTACGTAAATCTTTACGTAGCCTATCACGGCTGACTGGGGGAAAAAAGCATGTAGGCAAATGGCAGCGCCCATGGGTGCCGCCATTTGTGTTCCTATTTATTTTACTTGGAAATGGCGGCGGCGGCAGCCGGTTGGAAGACCGGCCGCCGCCGAACCGCCGCCGAACCGCTGCCGGGACTCGCCGCTGCGAGGGACATTCACGCGACGTAAGTCCCATCCCGGGGGGGGGCGGGGGATGTTGGAGAATTTCCCCACCAATTTCGGGGGGCCAAATGCGTTGGCATTCGGCCTCCCAGAGATTCGTGGAGAAATTCTCCGACATCCCTAGGTTTCAGCTAGGAATTTTGCCAGCCCTATATGGAAATGCCAGAGATTGAAATTGGGACCTTCTGCACGCAAAGCAGGGGCTCTGCCACTGAGCTATAGCCTCTCCTTCTAGGCCTAAGGGCCATAGCAGAACATGTATATGCCAGAGACATCTGGAGAGGGATACCATGTAGAAGTATTTCTACGCAAATGCTAGAAGCCTCCAAACCAAGATGGGAGAGTTGGAGTGCTTGGCTTTAAGGTAGAACTTAGATGTAGTGGGAATAATGGAAACCTGGTGGAATGGAGAGAATCAGTGGGACATGATCAACTCTGGATACAAACTCTATAAGAAGGGCAGGGAAGGGTGTACTGGAGGTGGCATTGCTCTGTATGTCAAAGAGGGCATAATGTCAAGCAAACTAGAAACCTTAAAAGGGGCAGACTCCTCCACAGGATCACCAGGTACAAGACCAGGTACCAAAAGTAAGAGACACACTAGCATTCCCCTGGTGAAAACACTCAGGCTGATTTGGAGAAGGCAAATGAAATCAGAGAGTCATCCAAATGAGGAAATGTTTCAGCCAGGTGACTACAAATAATTTTAGTCACCTGGCTGAAACACTTCCTCATTTGGATGACTGGATACATGCATGTTTCAGTTACAACAAATTTCTTGATACCCTAAATGACTGTGTCCTGAAACAATTAGGCACCAACCAGTAGGGAGGTGATCCTGGACTTAAGCCTCAGTGATGCTGCCAAAGAGCTTGTGTGAGGTGTGAGTGTTGTTGAACCATTTGGAAACAGTGCTACAGTGCTATCAAATTTAATTTATATTTAAGAGGAAATTGCAGAGGGGGTCCGACACAGTCACATTTGCATTCAAAACAGGAAACGTCTCTAAAATGAGGGAGCTGGTAAAAAGGAAATTGAAAGGGGGAGTCAAAAGGAGTTAAATCTCTACAAAAGTCTTGGAGGTTACTCGAAACCACAGTAATAGAAGCTCAGCTAGAATGTATGCCACAGGTCAGGAAAGGTAGCACCAAGTCCAAGAGGTAAGCAGCATTGTTAATGAGTAGCATAAAAAAGGTCTTAGAGAAAAGGAGGCTTCCTTCAGAAACTGGAAGTCTTGCCTAAATGAAGACAACAAAACATGGACAAACAAGACAAGCAGACAATAAAAAGATACAAAAACATTTTGAGGAGCAAGGCTAACAACAAAGAAATATTTAAATGTAACAACAGAAGCAGGAAACCAGCTAGGGAGGCAAATGCATTGGATGACAATGCAGTTAAAGGAGTACTAACAGAAAAGGAGATAGTAGAGAAGCTGAATGAATTCTTTTCATCTGGGTTTACTGCAAAAGATGCAAGACTGATATCTGTACCTGAACTGATATTTTCAGGATGGAAGTCTGAGGAATGGAGGCAAACAGTGATGACAAGAGATGAAGTTCTACACCTTACTGACAAATGGAAAGCTAATAAATCACTGCATCCAGATGGAATCCATTCTAGAGTTCTTAAAAATCTTAAATATAAAATTGCTGATATGCCTTAGTTATATCCTGCTTGGACTACTGTAGCACACTCTATGTGGGGCTGCCTTTGAAAACTATTCAGAAACTTCAGCTGGTCCAGAGTGGGGATGGACGAAAGTCCCTTACCTGTTTTCGAAGCTTGCTTCGCGGTGGTGGGAGGTGCTTCGGTTCACCCCCCGAAGTTCAGGCAAGGGGGGGGAGGCACCCCATCCCTCACTGGCGAAATTCAGGCTGGGTAGAAGCGCCCCATCTACCCAGCCGCGAAAAAAAAGTAAAACACACACACACACCCGTGATAGGCTATGTAACGATTAACGTAGCCTATCAAGGCTAGATTTCCAAAGTCAGCCGTGATAGGCTATGTAAATCATCATGTAGCCTATCACGGGTGACTTTGAAAAAAAAAAGCGCGTACGCAAATGGCAGCTCCCATGGGGACTGCCATTTGCGTTTCTTATTTTGACACGTCTAGTCTACGTAAAGATTTATGTAGACTACGGCGAAAATAAGGGAAACGCAAATAGCATTCCCTTATTTTCGCCGTAGTCTACGTAAATGTTTACGTAGAGTAGACGCGCCAAAATAAGGAATGCGAATGGCGGCGACCATGGGCCACCGCCATTTGCGTAAGCGCTTTTTTTTTTCCAGTCACCCGTGATAGGCTATGTGACGATTTACGTAGCCTATCACGGCTGACTTTGGGACTCTAGCCGTGATAGGCTACGTAAATCGTTACTTAGCCTATCACAGGTGGTTTTTTTTTTTTTTTTACTTTACTTTTTTTTTTTGCAATGGCGGCAGTGGCGGCCGGTTGGGAGACCGGCCGCCGCCCCCGCCCCCGCTGAACCGCCGCTGAACCGCCGCTGGGACCTGCCGCCGAAAGGGACATTCGGCCCAGGGGGGGTGGGGGGTGGAGAATTTCCCCACCAATTTTGGGGGGCTGAATGCATTGGCATTCGGCCTCCCGAAGATTCGTGGAGAAATTCTCCACCATCCCTAGTCCAGAGTGCTACAGCCAGACTGTTGACTGGGTCCAGCTACAAGGAGCATGTGATCCCTTTTTATGACAGGTCTATTTCCAGGGAGAATTCAAAGTGCTGGTTATTAGGGGTGGACGAAAGTCCCTTACCTGTCGTCGAAGGATGTTCGCGGTGGGAGGGAGGCGCTTCGCTGCTCCCCCCGCAAAGTTCAGGCCGGGGGGAGGCTTCCTGCCTTGGCCCAGCCGAAATTCAGGCTGGGGGGGAGGCTTCCCTCCTCGGCCCGGACGAAATTCAGGCCGGGGAGGAGGCTTCCCGCCTCGCCCGGCCGCGAACGCGAAAGTTAAAAAAAAAAAAAAGCCCCCTGATAGGCTACGTGATGATTCACGTAGCCTATCACAGCTAGATCTGCAAAGTCATGTAGCCTATCAAGGGTGACTTTAAAAAAAAAAAAAAAGCGCGTACGCTAATGGTGGCCCCCATAGGGAGCCGCCATTCGCGTTCCTTATTTAGTCGCTGTAGTCTACGTAAATGTTTACGTAGACTACAGCGACCAAATAAGGAACGGGAATGGCGGCTCCCTATGGGGGCCGCCATTATCCGTACGCGCTTTTTTTTTTTTTAAGTCACCCGTGATAGGCTACGTGACGATTGACGTAGCCTATCATGGCTGACTTTGCAAATCTAACCGTGATAGGCTACGTGAATCATCACGTAGCCTATCAGGGGGCGTTTTTTTTTTCTTTGATTGCAATGGTGGCGGCGGCAGCCGGTCGAAAGACTGGCTGCCGCTCCCGCCCCACTTGAACACCCGCCAAACTGCCGGCCGGACCCGCCACCGGGAGGGACATTCGGTGAAGGTAAGTCCCACCTGGGGGGGGGGTGCGGGGGCCGGGGGGGGTTCGGAGGATTTCTCCCTGAAACTTGTTCAGGGGGCCGAACACGTTGGCGCTCGGCCCCCCGAAGTTTCGGGGAGAAATTCTCCGCCAACCCTACTGGTTATAACCTATAAAGCCCTATAAGGCTTGGAACCAGGCTACCTGAAAGATCGCCTTCTCCTATATGATACTGCATGGGTTTTAAGTTCTTAAGGAGAGACTCGATACCACTGCCCTTAGGGGTACGTTTGGTGGCAATGTGAGAGAGAGCCTTCTCGGAGGCTGCTCCAAGCTGTGGAACTCCCTGTTTATCCTTTGACTGGCAGGCAAACACATTTTTGTTCAAGCAGGCCTTTAGTGTATAAGCAGGATTGTTGGGTTAGGTGCTGTTTTTAATTCTGTTACTGTTGTGTTTTTAATTCTGCTTTTAATGTATTTGTTTCATTATGGTTTTAATCAAGGTTTTTTTTAAAAAAAAATGGTTGTAAGCCACCTTCAGTGCCATTTTCCAAGTAGAAAGGAGGGGTACAAATCAAATAAATTCACACACACACACACACACACACACACACTAAAAATTTGTAACATATCCCTAAGATCACCCTGTCTACCAGCAGACTGGAGAGTGGTCAACGGTTTTTTTTTTAAGGGATCCAGGGGAGATCTACGTACTTACAGACTGGTTGGTTTAATACCTGTTTGGGGTAAGTTGGTAGAAAGCATTATTAAAGATGAAATTAGTAAGCCTAGAGATAGGGATGGTGCAGGTGTCCGGTTGGGGCTTGAAGCCCAGGGAGAAATCGCCAGCTTGGCTCCCCGGATGCCAGCCCACGAACCCCAGCACTTGCCTGACTTGGTGAGTGCTGAGTAGTAGGGATGGCAGAGAATTCCACCATGGATCTCAGTGAGGCCAAATGCCAGTGCATTCGGCCCCCTGAAATCTGTGGTGGAACAAAGCCCCCCCTCCCCCCACCCCGTGAAAGGCTCGCGAAACGGACCACCTACCTGGTGATTTTCGTGCTGCTTTGTGAATGGCAGCCACGTCTGCGGCTTCCATTCGCTTCATGATTTTTCCCATGATAGGCTATGTAAATACTTGCGTAGACTATCACGGCTAACACAGGGACACCATTTGCATCCCTGCGGAGGCTGTGATAGGCTACATAAATATTTACGTAGCGTATCACAGGAAAAAAAAAGGAACGCAAATGGCGGCCGCTAGGGGTGTACGAAACCCCACTTACCTGGCTCCGCCGGGTTCCGCTGGGAGGGGGAGGTGCTCCGTCCCTCCCTCCGGAATCCTGGCCAGCTGGCTCCGCTCCATGGGGATTCCGCAGAGCCTCTGCCTGGCTCCGCCAGCAACTGGACATCCGGCCGCTGGCTAGCAGGGACACAAATATGCTGGCTAGCATGGCCGTAGCCACCGCCATTTGCATCCCTGTATTCAGCCAGATAGGCTACGTAAAGACTTACATAGCCTATCATGTCTGGGTTTAAAAAAAAAAAACGCGTACGCAAATGGCGGCGGCTACGGCCGCCGCCATTTGAGTTCCTTATTTTTGGCCATCTTAGTCTATGTAAATATTAACGTAGACTAAGATGGCACAACTAAGGGGGAACGCAAATAGCATAGCGGATGCTATTTGCATTCCCCTTTATTTTCACTGTCTTAGTCTACCTAAATCTTTACGTAGACTAAGACGGCGAAAATAGGGAACACAAATGGCGGCTGTAGCCACCGCCATTTGCGTATGCGGGTTTGTTTGTTTTTTTAAACCCAGCCACGATAGGCTACGTAAATCTTTACATAGCCTATCACTTGTTTTTTGTTTTTTGTTTTCACCAAGACTGCAGATGGTGGCGGCGGCAGCCGGTCAGAAGACTAGCCGCTGCCACCACCGCCGAAGCTGCCGCCGGAGCCGCCGCCGCCCGGAACATCTGCCCCACGTAAGTCTCATCCCGGGGGGGATCCGCAGGGGGATGGCAGACCATTCCGCCATGGAGTTCGGGGGGCCGAATGCACTGGCATTCGGCCTCACCAAGATCCGTGGTAGAATTCTCTGACATCCCTACTCCTGTACTGGAAAACGTGAAGGTAGCCAATTTAAGGTATTCAGGAAAAAGCAGGAAATTATATAATGTCCATCTTGAATAGCCTGATGGAAAGTATTATTAAAGCCAGAATTGTTAAGCATGTAGGAGAACAAGCCCTGCTGAATAAGGATCAGCTTGACTTCTACAAAAGGAAGCAGTGATAAGGCAAACTTCCCCAGTCTATCTCTGAATCAACTTCAGAAAATTGAACTACTTCTGAATAGGGATGTATGAAAGTTCCGCCATGGATCTCGGGGAGGCTGAATGCCAGCACATTCAGCCCCCCGAAATTGGTGGCGGAACGGCCCACCACCACCCCGCCACCCCCTGGGGACGGGACTTACCTGGGGCCGATCTTCCTGGCGGTGGCGGCGGCGGCTTCGGCGGCGGTTCGGCGGCAGTGGCTGCAGGGGCCAGTCTTCCGACCGGCTGCCGCCGCCGCCATTTCCAGGTTAAAAAAAAAGGAACACACCGCCAGTTGTGTTCCTTATTTTGGTACGTCTTAGTCTACGTAAACATTCACGTAGACTAAGACGGCGAAAATAAGGGGAACGCAAATAGCGTAGACGCTATGCTATTTGCGTTCCCCTTATTTTTGCCGTCTTAGTCTACATAAATGTTTACATAGACTAAGACGTGCCAAAATAAGGAACACAAATGGCGGCGCCCATGGGCGCCGCCATTTGCATACATGCGTTTTTGTTTTTAATCAGCCGTGATAGGCTATGTAAAGATTTATGTAGCCTATCACGGCTGACTGCAGGGATGCAAATGGCAGCGGCTACGGCCACCGCCATTTGCGTCCCTGCTAGCCAGCGGACGGATGTCCGGCTGCTGGCGGAGCCGGCCGGCGGCTCCGCAGAATCGCTGCGGAGCACAGCCGGCTGGCCAGGATTCCGGGGGGGGAGGAACGGAGCGCATCCCCCCGCACCATCAGCATAATCCCCGAAAGGTAAGTACCTTCCGTACATCCCTACTTTTGAAACAATTAAGAAAACAATTCAATGTATTCCAAGCCCAATTTCAATCCTGTTGCACTTCCTGATGATGTCATCAGCATAGTTTATGATCCTTCCTTCTACATCCATGCAACTTCCTCGATTCTCACCTGTCAGTAGCACTAATAAAATTCCATTTCCCAGCAATACTGGCAGCTTCCATGCACATATAGCCACATATAGGGACGGCCTTATGGGTGGGCAAGCTGGACGGTCACTCAGGGTGCCAAGCTGAGGGGGTCACCAAGCTGAGCTCAATGGCTGTGATTTTTGAACATACTGTCTGCATTGAGCTAGGGTGTCAAAAAGCAAGTGTCTGCAACTTTCTTTCTAGGTTCTACAGGTTGTTTCGGTAAGAACTACAAAAATGATCTTCCTTCAGTTAGCTTTACAGTATGCTTCTTTTTCAATTTCCACTTTGATGTCATTGTGCTAGATAAAAATCAGTGGGGCACAGCTTTACTTTGAGGCAATGTTACTAAGCACTTAGTACTTCAAATACTGTAAACACTATAAGCACTATATAAATAATAATAAAATAAAGCTGTAAGCTGTAAGAAGTCAGCTGGATAACTTTTGTGTTTATAATTTTTCATTATTATTTTTAAAGATAAAAATAATGGATATTCTAAAATAAAGAATGCTTACCAAAAGATAGGAATTGCTTCAAAACAAATATTATAATATTTTACCCTCTGACAGTTCTGCTGTGCTGCATAGTGCACTGCTACTGCTCAGAATGTGGCATTTCAAATTTTGGCTTGTGCAAACTGTAGCGCAGGGTGTTTCTACATTATGCAAAAAACCACATCCTTTCCAGAGCTTCCTGCTCTCAGTTTCTTTGCAAGATTAGG
Source organism: Heloderma suspectum (assembly GCF_057233095.1). Classification (NCBI taxonomy): domain Eukaryota; kingdom Metazoa; phylum Chordata; class Lepidosauria; order Squamata; family Helodermatidae; genus Heloderma; species Heloderma suspectum. The sequence goes on along the minus strand of NC_139459.1, from coordinate 239,755,982 downwards.
AAGGGCTTCTTTAATCTTTACATAGCAGCCATGTGGTTCGAACTGAGGGAGTGCCTTCCTCCCTCCCTGGCATGTGTGGGAGGAAGGCTCTGGTGGTGTTTTCATTTTTGTAGCATAACTACTGCTGTACTGTTTTCTCACAGCCCCCAGGAAACCTCTGACTTACTTCTGAGTAGACATAAAATGTAAGATTGTGCTGTAAGTCTGCAACCTTTGGCATATTTATGTGGGCATGAGCGGCATCAAACTCAATATGATTTACTTCCAAGTAGACATAAGAGTCACGATTCCCTTAGCCCCCACTTCACTTCAATGCCCAAACATACACAGACAAGAGGCTTCAGTCTACAGCTTTTAATCCATTATTTCACAGGGTCATACAGATGCAAATTCTCAGAGAAACTCTCCGTCTACAAAGAATGCCTTCAGGGGATCCAAATGGAATGTACTAGAGTTGCCCGTCGTGTGAAGAGGGAGGCAGTCTCGCTAGCCTAACTTAAGGGGGGGAGGTCCCTCTCTTCTTGTGAGTCCTCTAAGTGCAGCTTCTCATGCAAGGCCAGTCAGGTAGACCATCTATGTTCTGCCCCTGCCTTCTCTCTTTTTGCTCTGTGTCTGCGCCTGGCATCTATTAGGTCAAACTCTTGTTTGCTGCCTCTCACGGGGGGGTGGAGGGTGAGGAGGGACCTTCAGACTCAGCCATCTGTACATTTGTAACCTGAGAAGCAGGCCTACTTACATCTGGACTAGCCTGGGAAAACACCTCCCCCATGTCTGATGGTTCTTCAGAATCTGAACTGCTGTCCCATTTCCTGTGCTCAGAAACACCCCTGACATCAACCCTTGGCACACTTACTTCGGAGCAAGCCCCACTGAACTTAATAGGGTGCCCTGAAATAACAGAGGACTTTGCTTCTGAGCTGGGTGGGGTGGGGGATCAGATGTGTCTCCCTTTGTTGCAGGGAGGCATTTTACTCTCTTCTCCCTCCAGTTGAGAAATGCAGAGGCAGGAGATGCAATGGCAAGTGATTCTTCCCCTTGCTCCTGTCAAATCTCATCCTGACTAGGGATGGATGAAAGTTCCTTACCTGGTCCCGCAGCTTTTTTCGGGGGGGGGGGCGCTCCGTTTCTCCCCCCGAAATTCTTGGTGGGTGGGGAGGCGCCCCGTCCCTCCCCGCCAAAATTCTGGCCAGGGGGGAGTGCCCCGCCTCTCCGGCCAAGAAAGAAAAAAGTAAAGTAAAGAAAAAAAAAACGTGATAGGCTACATAAAGATTTACGTAGCCTATCATGGCTAGATTTTCAAAAAACACAGTGATAGCCTATGTAAATCCTTACGTAGCCTATCACGGCTGACTTTGGGGGAAAAAAAAGCGTGTATGCAAATGGCGGCGCCCATGGCTGCTGCCATTTGCATTCCTTATTTGGGCATGGGTAGTCTAAGTAAATATTTACGTAGACTACGGCGAAAATAAGGGCAACGCTATTTGCGTTGCCCTTATTTTTGCAATAGTCTACATAAATATTTATGTAGACTACCTGTGCCCAAATAAGGAACACAAATGGCGGTGCCCATGGGCTTTCTTTTTTTCAAAGTCAGCTGTGATAGGCTACGTAAGGATTTACGTAGCCTATCACAGTGTTTTTTGAAAATCTAGCCATAATAGGCTACGTAAATCTTAGCCTGTCACATTTGTTGGGTTTTTTTTTTCCACTTGGAAATGGCGGTGGAGGCAGCCGGTTGGAAGACCGGCTGCTGCCGCTGCCGCACCGCACTGGCGCCGCACCGGCGCCGCACCGGCGCTGCGAGCTGCCGCCGCGAGGGACATTCGCCAAAGGTAAGTCCCATCCTGGGGGGGCGGGGGGGGCGGACCGTTTCTCCACCAATTTCAGGGGGCCGAATGCGTTGGCATTCGGCCCCCTGGAGATCCGTGGAGAAATTCTCCGACATCCCTATCCTGAGCACTCTCCCAACAACTGAAAACTAGGGATGTCATAGAATTTCACCACAAATCTTGGGGAGGCTGAATGCCAGCACATTCGCCCCCCTGAAATCGGTGGTGAAACGGTCTGCCCCCCACCCCCTCGGGACGGGACTTACCTTGGGCGAATGTCCCTGGCGGTGTCGGCGGCAGCGGCGGTTCGGCGGCGGTTTGGCGGCGGTTCGGTGGCGGTTTGGCGCCGGGGGCAGCTGCGGTGGCCGGTCTTCTGACCAGCTGCCACTGCCTCCATTTCCAGTAAAAAAAAAACACAAAAAAACAAAAAAACGTGATAGGCTACATAAAGATTAACGTAGCCTATCATGGCTAGAGTTTTAAAAAATACCGTGATAGCCTACGGAAATGTTTATGTAGCCTATCACGGCTGAGTAAAAAAAAAACACCGTGCGTACGCAAATGGTGGCACCCATGGGCGCCGCCATTTGCATTCCTTATTTTGGCATGTCTAGTCTACGTAAACATTTATGTAGACTACTGCAAAAATAAGGGGAACGCAAATAACGTAGTGTCTACGCTATTTGCGTTCCCCTTATTTTCGCTGTAGTCTACATAAATGTTTACGTAGACTAGACGTGCCAAAATAAGGAATGCAAATGGCGGCGCCCATGGGCGCCGCCATTTGCGTACATGTGGTTTTTTGTTTTTCTGTTTACTCAGCTGTGATAGGCTACATAAACATTTACGTAGCCTATCACTGCTGACTGCAGGGACGCAAACAGCGGCAGCTACAGCCGCCGCCATTTGCAGACCCAGCCGGCCAGGATTCGGGCGGGAGGGACGGGGCACCTCCCCCCAGGCCAGAATTTCAGGGAGAGGGATGGGGCGCCTCCCCCCCACCTTGAATCACATTTCGTCAAAAGGTAAGTGACGTTCGTACATCCCTACTGAAAACGAATGCCCACAGCAGGCAGACACAGAAGTTGCTTCCAATACTGAAGAATTTCATGGGGGGTGGGGGTCATGGCACTCCTAGAGATGTCAGAGAATTCCGCCACCAACTGAAATGGGATTGAATTCCCTTCAGTCCGTGCCACGGAATCCTCTGCGGAATGGCACCACAAGGTCCTGCGGAGCCAGCCATGTGGATTTTTTTCGTCGTCCGCAAAGAGTTGTGGAATTTTCATAAATAAAAACGCAGTGTAGTATGTTCCAATAATAAATATGTAAGTTTTTTTAAAAAATGAATTGTGCTCACCGCTTTGTTTGTGGGTGTTCTTTTTAAATTGAAATCTTTGTCTCCGTTTACTTTCAGCCAAAACACTTTCTCCTCCTAGGGGCTTCCCAAAAAAAGGCTGTCCTAGGTGTGCCTGAGCGATACACTCTTTGTTTAAAGCAACACCATTTTAAAGAAAGAAAAAACCTTTTAAAATGACCATGCTGGTCCTGGAGCCCTGCACGAGGTATTATTCTCCCTGCTAAGCTTTATATTTCCACATCCAGCATTGTTGTTGATGTTGTGAGGCTAAAATGGAGAGGACAAACAACCCTGTGCATGTCTACTCAGAAGTAAGTATTATTGAGTTCAATGTGACTTACTCCTACACATGTCAGCACCCCACTTGCCCCCAGCTCAGCTTTGTATTTCCACATCCAGCTCATTACCAAACCTCCTGTTAGTTATCTCACTGGGTGACTTTGGGCTGGCCTCTAACCACTACACCATACTTCTGTTATGAAACTCATGAGAAAGAGACAGTATAATGGAAAGTTCTTTCTGAACCAGTCACACTTGTACAAATGCAGCATGAAGGGAAAGATTAGCAAGCTTGTCTTTGTTTGAATGAAAGCACACTCTGCACATGCTCAGGGAATGGACAAAATGAGGAATAAACATACCAGGAAATATGAAGAACTGTATTCTTCCATTATGTGTGTGTATTTGTGTGTGTGTGTGTGTAGATTCTTGCTCAATCCAGCTGTTTCCCTGGTAAGTTTATTCCTCATTTCGTCCATTCCCCGAGCATGTGCAGAGTGTGCTGTATTCAGTTATTCTAGCATTTATTGCCATCATATTAACATAACCAAAATTAGAAAGGCACAGTGGTAGAAGGAGCTATGACTAACAAGGCAGTTAGAGAGCTTTGATATTGACAAGAATGATAGAAAAATTAAGAGATAATGTACTGACCAGGTAATAGAGCAGCCACTCAGTCCAGCATTAGGTGCATTTGCTAGAGCTGGTGGAACATTTCATTAGAATTGCAGAAAGTTGTAGTTACCGCAAAGTACATGGCTAAAAAATATAAAGACAGCACTTTCAACTACCTAATGTAGAATCCTTTGTGATCATAAAACCTGCTGAGTCTTATTCTTCACCTCAGTCATATAAACATACAAGTGAAGGCACTTTGTATTTTGGAGCAAGAGGTAACATTCAATCAGAGAGAAATTATTCTTTGTATTAAATCTTTAAAACTGTTCTTTTTATTTGGGATTCAGTTTATGAGGGCCCTGTAGGAGTCTAAATCCTGATTCAGCTTTATGAAACTGGCTATATCAAACTGAGCTGTTCTCAGTAGGCAAATCATTTGAAACTAGTGCCACTAGAAGAGATACACACCTTTTTAGAAACAATTGGATTTTATCAAACTGCCTCCTCAACCCCTATCCTGTCATCACTAAGTTAGCAAAACTCTGAAACTTCATACCAGCCTAGAAAGAACGCCACCAAGTTGTGGGATCAAATTACTACAATACATCTATCGGAAATTGGCTGTATTTGTTTTTTCTCAGCCATGCTCTCTATCCCATCTGCCATGCTGCTCCATCCTCAAAAGTACTTCTCCTCACTCATCAACTTATCACCCTCATATCCACAGATTTTCCACACGATCACACTTCTTCTCCTGCAAAGACATTTCTAGACTCACCTGGTCTGCCCCTCCACTGCCACACGATTCTCCCCTGGCACATTTCTGTCTCCTGATATACTTTTACCCTTCTGCCACCTTGCCTGTCCAACTTACAGTGAAGGCAGGAGCTCCTTCAGGAGCACACCAGCGCAATGAGAGAGACGTTACAAAGACAATGATATGGAGAACCAGAGATGCAGAGCATAAAACTGAGCAGCTATCTCTACTTCTGTCCTATACAGGCAGGCAGCAAGTATGCTGAAACGACTTTTGGAATATTTTCCTTCTTTTTATTCCAGAGAAGATGCTTTGCGAGCGGAGATGGGTTAAAGAAGACGCAGACAACAAGCTTGGGTTGAAAATTGGGCCACATTTATTGAAATAGCTGCAAAGGGGTAACTAGGACGGGCATCTAACTGTGTCAGCGGCTAGCTGGCACTTCTTGGGCGAAAACATACCCAGCCTGAGGGGTGGCAGTGATCTCGCCATCCCTCCGGACTGCCCCTTCTGGGGGAGGTAGACCTTCCGGTGTCACCCCCAATCCGGTGCCGCGAAACACCTGGGTGACTGAGTAGGGTTGGTCTCCCAGGCAACCCTTATCCCCCCGCCGAGCTGCACAACCCGTTCGGGGGGCCCTCAGGCATCACCTGTCACCATAAGGTGCCTCTGCATGCACACCATCCCTACTTTCCTGTTTTGCCCGTCCTAGCCACCACAGGAGTTTGTGAAACTCCCCCCACCTGCGCAGAAGAACTTCCCGCAGGCCCCTTTGCAGATCAGGCAGACATATGTTATTCACTAAATGAGACAGGCGGACACCGTCCTACCTGTAACGCTCCCTCCATGTCCACAGAATTCCCTGGCGGGTGGTGCATCCATCACCTCATTCACCTGGCAATAAGCCATTTCTCTGTGCACTTTCCAATGTGCCCTGCCACTGGCAACGTCATTCCATTCCTTCCCATTGATCCATGGGAGCAGTGAGGGCTGCAATAGGCTACTTCCGGCCAGGTATGCCGGACCACCTGCATCTCAACCAAGGCCTGTTCCATCAGGTCCTCGCCTGGCTTACAGCCGAAGTCATTCCCTCCAATGTGCAGCACCTGGACCTGCGGAGGAAGACTGACAAACTTGGTGGGACAGAGTGAGGAGGGGACTCCCAACGTATGCCACGTCTATGGAGCCACTGGATCTTAATGTGACAGGGTGACAGAAGCTGAATTCTGAAGAAGACATACAAGCTCTTCATGCAGCTCCAGACATCAAAACGTGCCCATGTAAGAGCACCCGTACCGGCGTACAATGAATCTGCTGGTCTAAGGAAGAAGCACATTAAGGGAAACTACACAATTGCCCTTAAGTCAACAGCAAACCATTGAAGTGATAAAAAAGAAAAAAGGAGGCCCCTCCTCAGACCCGTGGCATGCCATAAAAACCCATAAGGTGCCACCAGAGCATAATCCGTTGACTTGCATTTGGCCGTGGGCCACTGCCGTGCCCTTGCCATGCCGATCAATTTGATCACCAAATATGTAAATGGATTACCTTGGGCCAGACTTGTACCTTGCAGCAAATCAAGGCCCTCCAGGACAAGTCAGCCTTGTGAGCCCAGACCAACCCTGCATTCCGTTAGGGCTGCTACGTGGAACAGGGAAACATCTTATTGGAAAGCTCCAATGGAGGGCCATGACCCCCGGAGCCCGAAAGGGGTATCCGGAGAGAGAGGGTGGTTAATTTACTAATGCAGGCAAACATCTGTGCCCAACACTATCTTGCATGCCGAAACCTAAATTCTGACATGGAGTCAGTGAAACCCACCTTTGTGGGCTGGAAGGCTAAATCGCCAGCTTGCGACTTATGGTCCCAATAGTCTGTTGTTCCTTAAGGAGGCGTGAAATTGTGGCCCATGATCTATAGATAAGGGCCATGAATCCTATCGCTGAGGTTTTGCCTAATGCGCGGCAAGCACACCCTGCTCTGTCGCAGGCGGCTCCTGTACAGAAAGCCATGGAATGCAGGCTGGCATGCCTGGCTTCAGTATCCCGATCTCCCATAGTACTGCAAGGATGGGATCTGGGAATGGAGCACCCATGGGGCTAAGGCCTGGAAGATGTTGACCTAATTTCATGACAACGCATAGACAATTGGGTTTGCCTAACCCGGCACATGGTGGACCCAGAACCAGATGTTGTAATACTGACTCTGGAGCGCGAACACACTGACACATGACATGACCCTCCAATTTCGGGAGGACGGAGAATGCATAACGTGGTCATGTTGTCATAGCGAGGGGGGGGGTTACTGACTTGGCTATAAGGTTATCCCTCAATGTGCTTGGCGGGGGCGGCAGCCTCCACTCTACAGGCCTTTACCCATTGCACGACTGGACCTGCCCTAAGAATCTGAAACCCTTGGGGTAGGAGCGGAACCATGTGAGTCTGCAGTCCGGCTTTGAGGAGAGGCTCACACTTCCGGAAGGAGGTGCCATTAAAGCCCTACTAAGTTGAAGCCATGCCTGATGTATAACTACTTGGAGCTGTGCCTAACGGACCTGAAAACTGTCCTGAGGGAGGTGAGAATAACACCTAAGGGTATCGGATTGGCTTCACCGAATGTTGCTGTGGGAGACAGGCCCTCAGCCTTTGTGATCTAAGGGGCACTGAAGTAACTGAAAGGGGAAGCAATACTTGCATTAGGTCAGAACATTGACCACCATCTTTGGACTCCATGTAGCACATGCCCATCAGGGACCCGTGGCTGGGATCCCAGACAAAGACAGCTGCCTCATCGAAGAGGTGTGACACACTGAGCAGAGATGATCAGGGATCTCGTGATAATTGACTGGCCCTCAGGAAAGAGAGGTTACGAATCAGGATAAACTCCCTAGAGGATTTCCTGGGCACCATTTCGAGAAGGGAGATCCCTAGAATAGCTAACGGGGTGTGGAAAAAAGGGGGGGGCTAAAACCCTTCTGCCAGTACTGCATTGTTAACCTCTCCTGAACCTGTCAACACCTAGCGAGGAGAAATGTTGCTTACGAGGTAGGGATGGTCTATCTTGACCTAAAGAAAAAATGCTAGGGTGCCCTAGAACCCAGCATAAACCGTGTTCCAAGTTAAGATGCGTTCCCCCAGTTGGGTAGTGTCTTAAAGCCGGAGTATCGGCGCCAACCTTACTAGGCATTGGCCATCCAGAGCTTCCTATTGCCTCGGCTTTTCCAAGGGGACCCTACCCTCCCTGAGCATTGGACAAGAGGTGCATGAGTGCTGACTGCTACAAGGGAGCATTCACGATGAAAACTGCACATGTCCTGGGAGCATGTGCCCATTGGGGCTTTACTCCGAGCACAGATAGCAGTGCTGAAGCAGTGGACCCGCCATAAGCTGAGGGCCAGTGCGGGAGACCACCTGGTGAATGTGGCCACTGCCAGATCTGTTGCCGACCCCAGCTGGGAAGGAGTCAAAATTGGAGTGAAAGGTCCTGGTCAAACAGGTCCTTACGCAGCAAAGGGCAATGGCGGCCCTCCTGCGAGAGGCCTCAACAAGCTATTCGCACACCTCCTCGGGCGAAAGACATTACGAGAAGGAGTAGCCCTGGTGACAATACAACTCGCCAGATTAGCGTAGGGATCTGATATGCCCCTTACGTGGATGTCCAAAACGGGCGGGGGCAGGCGAGGGATCCTAATTAATTCAGGAAAAAACCCTGTAAGATGATGCATTAAGTGGCTGGGGTTACTGGGGTGTGACTGACGGAGCTGCAGGCGGCCCGGGAGTCATATAGGGAGATGACATTGGGAGGGACAGCCGTCCCCAGGTAGGTAAGCTAAGGCAGCAACCCCACAGCCCTAAGGGTCACCCATCTGTACAACTGGGGTGAGGTGCAGTCATCTCACCCATATCCAGGGCAACCATGTCTGGGTCCCTGGGAGCAAGGGAGGCAGTACCACTTGCATTGCTCCTGATGGAGATGCCTCATGAGGGCGGACCGCCTTCAGGTGTGCTGTGTCACCTGGGCAAAACCCCAAGGAGGAGGATGTTGCTTGAATCACTGCTGACGGAGATGCCACAGGAAGGTGGACTGCCTACAGTGGTGGGGTGCTGCCATGGTGAACCTGCAAAGGCGAGATGGGGGCCCAATGGCGTCCGGGTGCCCTGGACCCAGAGATGAGCTGTACCAATCGTGGGCACACTCTGATCCCCAGCTGGAAAAAAACGAGGTTGTTGCTTGTGCGCCCAGGGAAGATGAGGCAGCAGAAGGGAGGAGCTCCGCTGAAGGCGGTGAGCCTTCTGGAAGAGCCGATGAAGAGGAGGTGGATGCTTCAATAGCGTCCAGGCGATCTGAAATAGAAAGGAGCAACGAGCGTTGGGTCTGCTGTCATGTTCGCTTGTGCTGGACCACCAAGGATTTTTGTGCCTAGCCAGGGGAGGAGGAGGGATCCCCGAGGAACGCTCAGCAGCTTCCAAATGAGAAAAAATTGATGCCAGTACCGGGTCTGCGTCCACATCAGAGTCAGAATCGGGCCTTGGCAGCGGACTTTGGGGAGGGGGGGCGGGGCCCTCCCCTTCCCTTTCTTACCACCCTGGCCCTTCTTAGGAGGCATGATGCAGGAGGTGAATTAAGCAAGCTATCTGTCAGGGTGGACACTGAGCCCATAGAATGCCAGAGTAGTTCTAATGCTGAGGAAGAGCAGTCGCTCCTGGGAGAGGAGCGCGCTCCTCTTTCCCAGGACCAACAGCTAACGGAGTTTTCCTCCCCCCCCCCACATTCCTAGTTTTAGTTAGCAGTCCAGGGAGTGACCGAGCACAGATAGCAGACTTAGTGAAGGCGCGCACTCAACGGCTGTGCCCCGAGGATCCAAGGGAAAAGGGGAGGGATTCTCCCTAGTCCTTATATTCAGGGGTCTGCCAGTAATTGCTTTTCAAACGGGGACCAACTGTTCCAACTTAGGGCATAGGGATGCTGCTGCTCAGATCTAGTTGATACCTGTAGAGTTATGTTGCAAAGGAAGAATAAAGCTTTGAAAAGAATCCCTTTGTCTGTGTCTGGACTTGGCTACTGGATTAGACTCAGAGAGCCCTCTAAGGAGCCCTTGACACTATCAAAGAGTTAATAAAGCCGCTGGGCACCCCAGACAATAGGCAGCCACCCCACAGTCTTAAGATCTGCCGGTATGAGTTCCAGACTGAGACAGAGAGGTCTGGGGATGAAGATGGGAGCGCTGCACTACAGTTTAGATAGAAAATCAGATTTTCAAGAGGCGCAGCCAGGGGCCAAAGGTGATAGAGTTGCGTTTGAGCATGGGCGCCCACAGCCGAGGGCACCCTGTCACGGGAGGCGCCAAACAGGCAGTTGCCACTGTTACACAATTTTATTAATTAAATATTTAATAATCGTAATTTAATTAATTTTATTATTATTATTATTATTAATAATATTATTTATTTAATTAAAGCTTTTTTTTCATACAAACATAGGTAGCTGCCTTATACTAAGTCAGACCCTGGGTCCATCTAGCACAGAATTGTTGACACTGACTGGCAGCAGCAGATCTCCAAATTTTCAGGCAAGATTCTTTTGTAGCCCTACCTGGAGATGCTGGGGATTAAATCTGGGGCCTTCCGCATGCCAAGCATGTGCTCTACCACTAGGGATGGCGGAGAATTTCTCCCCGAAACTTCAGGGGGCCGAGCGCCAACATGTTCAGCCCCCCGAACAGGTTTCGGGGAGAAATCCTCCACCCCCCCGGCCCCCCCCCGGGACGGGACTTACCTTCGCCGAATGTCCCTCCCGGCGGCGGGTCCGGCCGGCGGTTCGGCGGGTGTTCGTGCGGGGCGGGAGCGGCAGCCGGTCTTTCGACCGGCTGCCGCTGCCGCCATTCCAATAAAAGAAAGAAAGAAAAAAGCACCCCCGTGATAGGCTACGTGATGATTAATGTAGCCTATCACGGCTAGATTTGCAAAGTCAGCCGTGATAGGCTACGTAAATCGTCACGTAGCCTATCACGGGTGACTTAAAAAAAAAAAAGCGTGTACGGATAATGGCGGCCCCCATAGGGAGCCGCCATTCCCGTTCCTTATTTGGTCGCTGTAGTCTATGTAAAGATTTACATAGACTACGGCGACCAAATAAGGAACGGGAATGGCGGCTCCCTATGGGGGCCGCCATTAGCGTACGCTCTTTTGTTTTTGTTTTTTAAAGTCACCCGTGATAGGCTACGTGACGATTAACGTAGCCTATCATGGCTGACTTTGCAGATCTAGCCGTGATAGGCTACGTTAATCGTCACGTAGCCTATCACGGGGGCGTTTGTTTTTTTAAAAAAAAACTTTCGAGTTCGCGGCCGGGCGAGCCGGGAAGCCTCCCCCCCAGCCTGAATTTTGGCTGGGGCGAGGCGGGAAGCCTCCCCCCAGCCTGAACTTCGCGGGGGGAGCAGCGAAGCGCCTCCCCCCCACCGCGAACAAGCTTCGACGAAAGATAAGTGACTTTCGTCCACCCCTATCTACCACTGAGCCGCAGCTCTTCCTATTTTATTTATTTATTTATTTATTTATTTATTTATTTTTGGGTGGGGGGGAGACGTCCCAAGCCCATGGGAGGTGACCAATCGGGTTGTGATATACATGCCCCGACTCGACTCAGCAGCCAGGCGCCCCTCCAACAGGCAGGCTCGGCTGACCAGTGTGGGGGGGCAGTCAGACCGCTGTTTGGAGCACCGCCGCTGGCAAACACCGGCGCCGCGCTCACCCGCCCGCCGACGCCCCCTGCCAGGAGCAACACCTCAGGGAGGCCGGCAAGGCGAGGAGGAAGAAGCTGGCAAGGCCGGTGGCCGGGTAGTGGGCGGGCATGCGGGCAGGACGATCGAGTGGGTGGGCGAGCGAGCCAGCGGGCGGGCGAGCGAGCGGGCGGACGGGCTGGCGGGCGGGTTGAGCGAGCACGCGAGTGGGTGGGCGAGCGGGCAGGAGAGCAAGTACACGAGGAGACTGAGCGGATGGGCGGGCGAGAGGAAAGGAGCCGGCGAAGGAGGGAGGGAGGGAGGCGAACAATATCACCAAGCGAAGATTTTGGCACGCAGAAGCACGCTGGGTCCAGGCGGCTGGAACGAGGACAAAGCCATTCTCCAGCAGGCCAAAGTCCCTCTGCATGACCGAGGAGAAAGGAGGGGGCGGGCGCACTGCAGCCTCAAGAGCCGGGGCCCTCAGTGTGCACGACGACACCGGTCTCCAGCAGGCCGGTGTCCTTCGTCGTTTCTGGCAGAGCTGTAGTTCTCTCTAGCTGCGTTGAGCCAGAGAGCTGAGTTTGAGAAGGGGGCTGAGTTTAAGGCAACTCAGCCTGCCCCTCCTTGCATGGTGGTGCCACTGGGGTGCACCAATCAAAGGCCCCTGCGTCATGTCACCCCACCTGCCCGCAATGCCCCCCCCTTTTAGCCAGACAAGCTGGCGCCGGGTGAGGGCATTTCTGTTAAAGTGCAAGCTGCGCTTTGTAGCGCAACATGTTATAAAGTACAACCATCTTCTTAATGCGTTTGATGTTATGTTAATTCACACAATATTGCATTGGTAAGACTAGTAAAAAATATTTTGATTCCCTAGAGAATAGGGACCCCTGTCTACCTTGATATGATAATACTGAAACACAGAACAGTTAGCTTGATACTAATTTAACCTTCTCTTCTTAACTTTAGCCTACCCCCCCCCCCGCCCCAGCAACTTATTTCATGGTCATGCCCATTCACTTCATTATGCAACATGCTGTTAAACATTTTCATAGAATCATAGAATAGCAGGGTTGGAAAGGGCCTACAAGACCATCACGTCCAGCCCCCTGCTCAATGCAGGAATCCAAGTCAGAGCATCCCTGACAAATAGCTGTCCAGCTTCATCTTGAATGCCTCCAGTGTCAGGATTGATTCTGAGTGCAGGGAGATAGTTAGCAGCTCAAATTCAGAAGAGGAGCAGCCAGAACTGGGGGAGGCATTTTCACAAGTCAGTTCAGATATGGATAGGTGTGCTTCTCAGGTTACCAACTCCCAGATGGCTGGGCATGAAGCTTCCTCCTTACTCCCCTCTGTGACAACCAGCGAGCAGGAGGAGGAGGAGATTGGAGATTGTGGCCTAAGAGACATGAAGCAGAGATGCAGAGCTAAGAGGGAAACATCAGGGGCGGAGCTCAGACAGTTGAACCAGTTGGCAATGCATGAGAGGCTATGCAGGGAAGCATCACACGAGGGGCAGGACCTCTCTCCCTAAGTTAGCCTAGCCAGATAGCCTCCCTTTCGAACTGTGGACAAGCTTTCACAAAACCCCTTGGCCCCCTCTATCCTTAAGATATCTAACACACACACAAATACAGAGGCTTCAGTCTCATGCCTTTAATTCATTATTCACAGTTTCATTACAGATGCAAATCCTCAAAGACTCTCTGGCTACAAAGGAATGCCTCCAGGGGATTCAAATGGGATCACCAAAAGTTGCCCGCAGTTTGAAAGGGAGGCTATCTGGCTAGGCTAACTGGTGAGTCTGTGCTGGTGGGGCTGGGCTGGGGTTTGAGAGCCACAGGATTTCTCGTATCCTGGCCTCTCCTCCCACTGCCCACTGGAACACTCCCTTTCCCTTCCCTTTGAATCGTATTTGTGACCTCAAGAAGTAGCTGGCATGGTTCTTTCCATAGCAGCTACAAGGGGATGGGGAAGGGGACCTCGAGTTCCCCTCCTGAGGTCGTAGCAGTGTCCATGGCCTTCAGAGGGGACTCTGAACAATCCATTGGTCCCTGGAATGCTCTCCCAGGGGCCACAGGATTGCTCTATTACAGTCTCATAAAAATGACACCACCTACCAAACATCGGCATTCATTTCAGTTTTTCATCTCATGAAAATGGTTCTGTCCAGCCTAACTACCAGCTCTTGCTTCTTGAAACCTGGACTTTCAGTTTCTCTGAATAAAACCACAAATGCAAGGGCACATACTAGGTAGGTTGGTTGTTCCGGGCTTATGAGATGGTGGAGTTGGGCCAAGCAAGGCAGAGGAGTTAGTTAAGGCAGAAAGACAATATAGCAGGGTAGATAAAAATGGATGCTTAAAAAAATCTAGGGATGTACAAATTGTGTACCTTCCATGCCAATTGACTTCCACAGTTTGCGGCCAGTGCTCCGTACCGTCGTTCACAAGCCCCCAGAATTCTCCTCTTTTTTTTCCGCTCTAAAAATTATGAAGATAAATCCATGCCGACAGCCGTAATTCTGCATAACTTCCATAAGAAAGGATATTTTTCGTAGATATTTACGTATTTTTTCCCCTGCCCTGAGACGTGCAGTAATTACTTTAAGCCAAAACACTTCCTCTTCCTCGAGGCTTCCCAAAACAAGGCTGGCCTAGGTGTGCCTGAGCACCGCCGCCCCTGCTGCTGCCCCCCCGCCGCCCCCGCCTCCGCCCCTTCCACCACCACTTCCCCTTCTGCCGCCACGCCACCGAAGCCGCCGCTGCATCCGCCCCAGGTAAGTGCCATCCCGGGGGGTTCCGCAGGGTGGGTGGGGGGGCAGGAGGCTGTTCCACCACGGATTCCGGGGGGCTGAATGCCAGTGTATTCAGCCTCACTGGAATCCGTGGTGGAATTCTCCGCCATCCCTACCAAGGAGGAGGAAGTGTTTTGGCTGAAAGTAAATGGAGATGGAGGATTTCAATTGAAAAAGAACACCCACAAACAAGGCGGTGAGCAGAATTCATTTTTTTAAAACTTACGTATTTATTAACGAAATATACTACCTTGTGTTTCTATTTACGAAAATTTCACGACTCTGTGCCGATGACCAAAAAAAAGCCGCATGACTGCTGGCTCCACAGGACCTCGTGGTGCCATTCCGCAGAGGATTCCGTTGCACAGATTGAAGGGAATTCGATCCCATTTCAGTCCGTGGCGGAATTCTCTGACATCCCTAAAAAAATCCCGCCCACCAAAATGGATTTTTCAAATTTTAAATTACTTTTTTTCCTGCCCAGTAATGATCAACCCTTCCTTTGACCTCATGGGTATTTCATTTTTCTTTGTTAATTTGTTTTTTGTGAGACCAAGGCTGGGTGAACATAGAATGAAGCAGAAAAGAAAGGAAAAGACAAAAATGTCCAGTGTGCATCTTCCTTTATTCCCATCATAATACTAAGGCTGTAATCCTATACTCACTTCCCTGAGAATAAGCCCCTTTCAACTCAATGGAACTTACGTCTGAGGGGACATATATAGGATTGTGCTGGTAACCTCAAAAGGCTGAATATGCATTACCTAGTTAGCCTAAGGGATTCAATATTATTCAGTCCAATATCAAGAATTGCCCACTATCAGTTTCTATCACTAGAATGAGTGACAACAAACATTATTAATCTATTTTAGAAGGTTTATACTGATATAAAATGGGAGTAAATATAATATTTTCAGCAGGTCTAGTGGCTCAGTCAATATATGCAAAGACATGATTTTGAAAGATATTGTTCACTACCTAAATACCTAAATACTGCCCTCAGCCCCAATTAATCTGCCCATATATGTCACAAAGCTTACATTTTGAATCAAGTTCTGGATAATACAGCGAGTATCAATCCTATCTCGTTCTTACACATACGTGAGCTGTATACAAGTGTAGGAAGACAACTGCTATAGCAGTACAGTTGCAACAGAAATGCATCCACCACAGCACCTGGTTACAAACCTGAAGACTTGTTTTCTAGCCAATCTGATTCCAGTACTCATATAACTTCACTTCTCTTTCTCACTTTCTGTCCTTCCCACAGTTTTTTCGCCTTCTGAAGGGCACAAGTACTGAAGGACAAGAATGTTTTCTAAATAGTGCTTCCCTGCTCTGCAGTCTTTTCTACTCAAGTGCTTTGTAAGGAAGAATTAATATGAACCTTATTTACCAGAGGTGGTCCTCTTTGTAATATCTAAGGGATGGCTTCTAAATCCAAAAATGCTTTAGAAAGGCATGTTCTAATTTTCTTAAGGGTCAGAAAGACATTCAAATTTAAAACACATTTCACTTAACTTACAAAGAGTGAGTGAGAGACCATATGGAAAAAGACCCTGAATTAAGTAACATTAACAGTATAATTTTAAATATGCCTCCAAAGTCACATGTTCCCATTCATCAGGAGTAATTTCACTGATGTTCAGGCTCAACATCCATGACCAAATTATACCAGAATAAATGTACACTACAACAGAAGGAGTTATCTACACCAATCAGTTTACTTGACTAACCTTTTGAGCATAGCTCTGGAGAGTTTAAAGGTGGATGCTCTCTACTTTTCTAGATCATAGCAAGGATCCTTTCATTAGTTCACTGATGCAAAATTCCAAACTATCTCTCTCTACTTGTTTTCAGAGTGGTGGCCACAGAGAAGGTAAGAAGAGGATGTCACCAGGAGAAAGTTTCTTTCACATACATCAGTTCATGCATGGTGTATGCACACCATGGTTTAAGTCTCTCTGTGTGTAAAAAAATGTGCAACCAGTGGCATGCTCCCAATCTCCTAACCATGGTAAGAGTCTGGGAGTGTTTCATCCGCAACAAGCCTATGCAACTGTTGCACTGATGCAGTCACTGTCCGGTTTGCATGAATGATCACCAGTCATGCACGGTCTGAGGGATGGTGGTGGAAATCTCATTTTTCCAAGCAAGAAATCTATTGCAACATAGGTAGTGGGAAAGCATGATTTTTGCTTTGTAGAGGAAACTGCAGGAGGAAATGTGCAGTGGACTCACTGCAAGCACTATGCCATTTATTGCACACAAAATAATGTTCAGACTAGGGATGTCAGAGAATACCGCGACGGATCTCAGTGAGGCCGAATGCCAGTGCATTTGGCCCCCCAAATTCTGTCACAGAACGAAGCCCCTGCCCCCCCAACCCACGAAAGGCATGTGGGATGAAGTCGCCGCCGCCCCCACCCCATGAAAGGTGCACAAAATGGAGCACTTACATGCTCCCGTCTGCGCTGCTTTGTGAATGGCAGCCATCCTGCGGCCGCCACTCACTTCCTCCTCTTCAAGCCGTGATAGGCTATGTAAATACTTATGTAGCCTATCACGGCTAATGCAGGGATGCCATTTGCGTCCCTGCGGAGGCTGTGATAGGCTATGTAAGTATTTCCGTAGCCTATCACGGTGGGGGGGGAACCCCAGTGTACGCAAATGGTGGCGGCCACCACCATTTGCATACTCTGGGGTTCTTTTCCCCCTGCCATGATTGGCTACGTAAGTATTTATGTAGCCTATCATGGCAGGGGGGAATTCCCTCCCCCCGCTGTGATAGGCTATGTAAATACTTACATAGCCTATCATGGCAGGGGGAAAAAAAACCCCAGCATACGCAAATGGCAGTAGCCACCGCCATTTGCGTATGCTGGGGTTTTTCCCCGTGCCGTGATAGGCTACGTAAATATTTACATAGCCTATCATGGCTCAATACAGGGACGCAAATGGCAGCAGCTATGACAGCTGCCATTTGCGTCCCTGCAGGGCTGCCCAGCGGCCGGATGTCTGGCTGCTGGTGGCCGGAGCTGTCCGGCGGCTCCGTGGCTTGGCTGTGGAGCGGAGCCGGCCAGGCAGGATTCCAGAAGGAGGGCCGGAGCACCTCCCCCTGCGTCGAGGATTCCAGGGGGAGGGACAGAGCGCCTCTCCCCCACCATGGATGCCCCTCAGTGGAGCAAGGTAAGGGATTCGTACATCCCTAGTTCAGACAAAATCTGGAAAAAAAACAACAACAACTCTCAGCCCTCTTGTCAAATGACTGACCCCCAACAGCAGCAAAATTTATCAGTTAGGAAAACAGGAAACTGCCTTATATCGACTCAGACCTCAGGTCCATCTACCTCAATATTGTCTGCACTGACTGACAGCAGCTCTCCAGGATTTAAAGTATAATCCATAGTTTCCACAACTATAATCATGTTTTTAATTATCAAGGCAATGCTTATGCTGCCCTCTAACAAAGTGAAGTTCTTAAGCTTCCAATAATGCTGCAACTTCTAGGAAGTAATGATTTCATTCAAACAGAACAAAATTAATGTTTCACTGCATGTTGTCACCAAATGCCATCTTTTTGCAGTGTAGTAGCCTCAGCCACAGCAAGTCAAAAGTAGGAGAATTCACACACAATACGTTGTGTGCCTTTCACAAGTAGATCACTAGAACTATACGGCTGAACCCCATGGTGCTAAGAGCAACTTTGCATTCATTGACAGTTGTCTGCAACAGTATCTTATCGACTCATTGTCCAAAAACCTCTGGAGTTCTCAGCGTAAAGAGCAGGTATGGACTACAAAATGAAAACCCAGTTGTTGAAAATGGGAAAGGCTCGGAGCTGTCAGACAACTTTATAAGCACATGTAAATTCTGTCTTACTTTTCTTCTTGATACATACAGATTCTTGTCTGTCCAGTGGGCTTTGATCTTTCTAGCTTCCATAGCTTTGTTTTGAAACAGTATTGCTTTGACAATTACAAACATTATTATACTTAAGGTAACCATGGCGATAATCTGCTGATGACACCACTCATGTGTAAGCTTCTAGATTCCATTAAGCTTTTCTAATTGCAACCCTGAAGCCAAAAGCATTGATACATCTTAAAACATGGACAACACAAGACAAAATGTTCAACCGGTACTAAATCTAGGTACAAAGTTCCACCCAAGGTATGGCAAATAATTGGCTTTAATTGGGAACATTCATGGCATTACTCACAGTTGTGAAATTAAGCACATTTGAAAAACCTGACACTTTAAAATCTTAGTAAGTCATATCACCCCTAATTCACAATCTTCTACCAACATTTCCACCCCAAGCTGTAATGTCCAGTAGCGTAGTCTGCAGCCATCAAGTAGGGCAGGGGTGCTGAAGCTGTTTCAGCTTGAGGTCTGAATTCCATTTCAGTGAAGCTCTCAGAGACCGCATTCTAGTGGTGGGTGGAGCTAAAGGCAAAAAGGGGTGGGGCTGAAAATACCAGCATTTAGCTTGAAGTGAAATGCCATAGGAGAGGCATTTCAACCTTTTAGAATGGGGAAAAACTGTATAAAAGCCAGGAAACCATGGAACAATTGGCTGTCAATGGAAAGGGGGTTGGACCAGGGGGAGTGGCCATCTGGAGAACCCCAAAAGGCCAAATGGGGATTTCAGGAGGGCCGGATTTGGCCTCAGGTTCTATATCCCTGTGTCTTGTTCCTTCGTTCTTTCCCTTTGCAATGAACACACTCCAGGAAACAAACCTTCAGGCCAACACAACTTTGTCAGTAAACAACTAGCTTCTTTACAAATGCAGATCCTAGGGAACTCTCAGACTGCATAGAACCAGCTAATCCACACACCTACAACTATCAATAGAGGAGACAGTGGAAGTTAGAGAAGTTGCCAGCAGTCTGGGCATGAACTTCACAGCCAGACTTGCTTTGCAGGGATGCCCCTCTCCCTCCTACATTGGCTTCTACAAGTGGCCAACCTGGCAGAGCATCTGAGCCCTGCCCCTAAGTTCCCACTTCACTCTGCAACAGACCCTAGCATCATGCCCCTTGCCTTCCTTCTAGGGATGGCGGAGAATTTCTCCCCGAAATTGGTGGTGAAATTCTCCGCCCCCCCTGCCCCCCCCCGGGATGGGACTTAACTTGTGCGAATGTCCCTCTCAGCGGTGGGTCCCGGCGGCGGTTCAGCCGCGGTTCGGCGGGGGCGGCGGCGGCGTACGGTCTTCTGACCAGCTGCCGCCGCTGCCATTGCAAAATAAAAAAGTAAAGTAAAAAAAACAACACACACCCGTGATAGGCTACATAATGATTTACGTAGCCTATCATGGCTAGATTTCCAAAGTCAGCCATGATAGGCTACGTAAATCGTCACGTAGCCTATCACGGGTGACTTTGAAAAAAAAAAAAAGTGCGTACGCAAATGGCGGCGCCCATGGGGCGCCGCCATTTGCGTTTCTTAGTTTGGCACATTTAGTCTACGTAAAGATTTACGTAGACTACGGCGAAAATAAGGGCAATGCAAATAGCGTTCCCTTATTTTCGCCGTAGTCTATGTAAATCTTTACGTAGACTAGATGTGCCAAACTAAGGAATGCAAATGGCAGCGCCCCATGGGCGCCGCCATTTCCGTATGCGCTTTTTTTTTTCTTTTTCAAAGTCACCTGTGATAGGCTATGTGACGATTTAGATAGCCTATCACGGCTGACTTTGGAAATCTAGCCGTGATAGGCTACGTAAATCGTTACGTAGCCTATCATGGGTGGGTTTGTTTTTTTTTTTTTACTTTACTTTTTTTTTCGTGGCCGGGTTGATGGGGCACTCCTCCCCGGCCTGAATTTCGGCGGCGAGGGATGGGGCGCCCCCCCATGGCCTGAATTTCGGCCGGGCGAGGTGGGGCTCCTCCCCCACTTGCCTGAACTTCACAGGGATAACCGAAGCGCCTCCCCCCACCGCAAAGCAAGCTGCAGGATGAGGTAAGTCCCTTTCGTCCATCCCTAAAAAAAAGGGAACGCAAATGGCAGCCGCCATAGCCACCGCCATTTGCGTCCGCAGGCTCCGCATGCCTGCGAACGCACCTGGGTGGTGGCTCCGCGGAGTTGCCATGGAGCAGAGCTGGCCTGGTCAGGATTTCAGGGGGAGGTGCGGACCGCCTCCCCCTCACCGCAAATCACCCCTTTGAAAAGGTAAGTGACTTTCGCACATCCCTAGTGTCAAGGTCTTGGGAAGAAAGTCTCACCGTATCTGGGCTCACTAGGGAGGGTGTCTCCCTCTGTTCTTGTTGTTTCCATACTGATTCCGAATCTGAGCTGCCAGACATCTCCACATGCTCAGATTCATTCCTGACACCCTGTTGTAGTGCGTTTTCCTGTATCTCCCAGCATTTCCAGTTACATAGAGGAAGGGTAGGGAAACTCTCTGTGATGGCTCTGAATAATGCAGTCTCAAAATGATATGTTATATGAGACAGCGAAAAATGTGGTAGACTGATGTTGTAGATTCCCTGTTGCAAACTTGAAATGCAACTGGGGCCTAAAGATACACAATGGGAGGGCAAGATGAGAAAACAACAATGCTATCCTTGGGTTTGCTATTTTGACATTGTGCTGATACAGTTGCTTCACATATACAGCTCCTCCGAATTGTCATTGTATTAGCAATGGGAAAAAATTCCCATTGTAAAAGAATTCCTCATGAAAGCTTCTTTTCCATACTTCTGTTTTCACCTTCTTTGCCAGATGTCACAACTTAATTTTCATTCATGCATCACATAGTAAATTTGATGCTGTCCAATGTATCCCATCTGTAACCCTGAAACAGATTTAAAGCTGACAGATAGAGAAAAACGATTTGACTAATCCATAATCCCCTGACACTTCTGTCATTTTATTGAAGTTCTTCTAAAAAAATTGCTTTTAAACAACATTCTTTTTGCTTACATAGTTTCAAAAATGTTCAAGCATTATGGTTCTTAATTTTTATGTTACATGATGCTATAAATGAATAATTATGCTATATAAAATTATTATGGACAGTCACAGCCATAGTTTGACCCTGCACTCTGGTGATAATAGTGGTGCCCAGATTATCCAAGAGGAAATCTACCATTTCCAGTCCAGATATCAGAAAACAAGCTGATCCTAGTAAAGCTAAACTTGAATTCATGTCATGGGGCAGCTTTTTGTCCCTATTACCTTGAAATTTACCACCTGACCTGAGCCTTCTTGCACAAAGAGCCAAATTCCTATTGTTGAAGGGAGATAGTGTCACTACAACATCTATTCAAAAGGGTAATTAAACTGTTCAGAGTATGTCTTGGTGCACACGTGAATAGAGTGAAATTAGGAGGAGGATAATTCTTTTGGCAGTAATCCTTGCCAGATCAGTGATGGTGGGGACCTTCACAATGAAAGAATGAGAAGTATGTTGGAGTATTATCTGGCTTTTCATGGAATCAACTTTGGTCCATCAGGGACACACAAATAGGGATGTCAGAGAATTCCGCCACGGATCTCGGTGAGGCCGAATGCCAGTGCATTCGCCCCCCCAAGCTCCGTGGCAGAATGGCCTACCACCCCATGCCCCCCACGGATCCCCCCAGGATGAGACTTACCTGGGGCGGATGTTCCGGACGACGGTAGCTCCAGCGGTGGCTTTGGCGGCAGCAGCGGCGGCAGCTGGTCTTCTGAATGGCTGCTGCTGCCGCCGCCATTTGCAGTCTCCCCCCCTTCATGATAGGCTACGTAAAGACTAAGATGGTGAAAATAAAGGGAAAAGCAAATAGCATATGCTACGCTATTTGCGTTCCCCCTTATTTTCGCTGTCTTAGTCTACGTAAATATTTATGTAGACTAAGACGGCCAAAAATAAGGAACGCAAATGGCGGTGATCGTAGCCACCGCCATTTGCGTACACGTTGTTTTTTTTAACCCAGACATGATAGGCTATGTAAGTCTTTACATAGAGTATCACAGCTGAATACAGGGATGCAAATGGCGGCGGCTACAGTCACCACCATTTGCGTCCCTGCTAGCCAGCGGCTGGATGTCCGGCTGCTGGCGGAGCCAGCTGGCGGCTCCACGGAATCCCCACAGAGCAGATCTGGCCAGCCAGGATTCCAGGGGGAGGGACGGAGTGCCTCCCCCCCCCAGTGGAACCCAGCGGAGCCAGGTAAGCGGGGTTTCATACACCCCTACACACAAAGAAAAAAGAGCTGAGAGTACCGTACCTTTAAAATCTGGTTTTCAAGGGTCACATGGCACTTGAAAGGAACACTTTTCCAGCTGGTGAGAGGGGAGTAGAACTGAATGCCATCAAACTTGCAGGGGCTGCTCAACCAAGGAGAGAGGCTTATTTCCCCACCCATGTCCAGGCTCTTCCCTGCTACTACATTATTATGAATGGAGAGCAGCTAATTCTTCCCCAGGTGTGCTGATTTCTCTGAAGAAGTCCAAATCCCTGATTATTGAGTGCAACATCTGAAGGCTCCCCCTGAGAGCACCCCCCCAATTTCACCCCATTCTAGCGAACTGTCATGGAGTTAATGCTTCCACCACCACCCCACTTTCTCCTTCTCTGGACACTTTCTCCCTGATTTCAATTACAGGTTCCCAAGACCTCACCAGATTGGAGAAGCAACTTTATATAACATCAAAGAAGCGACTTTACACAATATCAGAGATGCAATTTTACACAACAGTGGAGAAGTGAAGTAATGAAAACATCAGAGAACTGCATCATCACGGAGGGTAATTACTGCTGAAATGGGAGTGCAGCATGATTCTGACAGCTGCAAAGGCTAGTGAGGTCATGGCCAGGTGAAAGTAGGGATGGACGGAACACTTACCTTCCATTCTGTTCTGTTTCTGCTGGGGGGGAGGTGCTCCGTCCCTCCCCCCGGAATCCTTAATGGGGGGGGAGGTGATCCGGTCCTCCCTCCCAGAATCCTGCCTGGCTGGCTCCGCTCCACGGCCAAGCCGCGGAGCTGCTGGCCGGCTCTGGCCACCCACGCCTGACATCCGGCCACTGGGCAGCCCCGCAGGGATGCAAATGGCACCTGTCATAGCCGCCAGCATTTGCATCCCTGTATTTACCTGTGATAGGCTACGTAAATATTTACGTATTTAAGTATTTATGTAGCCTATCACAGCAGGCTTTAAAATAATCAATTATTTAATCAATTATTTAATCAATTATTAAAAACCCAGCGTACGCAAATGAAGTAGCCGCTGCCATTTGCGTACTCTGGGTTTTTCCCCCCCTGCTGTGATAGGCTACATAAATACTTACGTAGCCTATCACAGCCTCCGCCAGGATGCAAATGGCGTACCTGCATTAGCCGTGACAGGCTATGTAAGTATTTACATAGCCTATCACGGCTACGAAGAGGAAGCAAATGGCAGCCACAGGACGGCCGCCATTGGCAAAGCAGCACGGACGAAAGCAGGTAAGTGCTCCATTTTGTGCACCTTTCGTGGGGTGGGGGTGGCAGGGACTTCGTCCTGTGCGCCTTTCGTGGGTTGGGGGGCGGGGGCTTCATTCCGCAACAGATTTCGGGGGGCTGAATGCACTGGCATTCAGCCTCACCAAGATCTGTTGTGGAATTCTCTGACATCCCCAGGTGAAAGACACACTCCTGGGCAGGGCTAACATGCCAAAGTAAATGCGGAGGACAGGAGCACACAGCACCAGAAGCATGGTGAACCCGAATTAAAGAGATAAAACAGAGTAAAGGTAGTCTCAGATAATCCTGCTTTTCCACCAGAAATCACTGGGGTGGCTGCAGATTGCCCACAACATCATCTGCCACAAATGACCTCGAAATGTTCCCAGTTCACAGCAAATCCCCTGTGAGGACAGCCCCTGGGAAACACCAGAATGAAGGCTCAAGATCCTTATTGAACCAGTTGTCATACTTGCCTCTCTTTATCATTCTTATGCCTTTTTCAAAAGTAATGGACCAGGTCATGCTACTCACCATGATAGGCAGCCCACTTCACAAAGTTTGCAAAATAAATGCAATGAAACCATTATCTGGCAACAGCATAAAAGACTCAGCCAAAGCATACGGCAAATTTGGAAGGCTGATATTTTAAGGCATCTTTGTGATTATGCCGTATATCAGATTAATTTTTTAAAACAAGATGCCTGGTACCACCCTGCATAGAATAGTAATTCTACAGTTTGGCTGACAACCAAAATCTAAGAAACCAATCACCCTGCATTCCATTCTGTAGGCTTTTGATGAATTAACATAGTAACATTCTTGTTTAAGTGCAAATTAAGTGTTCAAAAGATCATGTAGCCAAGCTTCCATTGAGAACAATACTTGATGTTCTAATGTACATAGGGAAAAAATCACAGGGAGAAAAGAAAGATATTTAATTATTAATTGATTATTTTAAAGGTATGGGAGGAACTTGGTTTAAGGAGTGTTCATTGCTAGAGTATATAAATAGATCTGGCTGAGGGGGTAGCAGAACAGAGCCAAGGCAGTAACTAGAAATGCGCTGACTACAGAGCAAGAATATTTTGAGGCTTAGATATCTTCAATAAGGCTAAGCCAGCTCAAAAGATTCCACTGCTGCTCTAACACACAAGCCTTTGATGTTCCCTCATCTTTACATCATAGAAGGAGCTCAAAGGGTTAATTAAAATTTAATGATATCGGCAGTACTTTGAAAAAGTTATGAACTTGTGTGAGATCAATCATTTTCTTGGACTGCCTGACTTCAAAGCAGACATTATGCAAAAGGGAAAAAAAACCCTTCCATTCTGTACAGAATTCATAAGCATGGATTTTCTCATTAGTGGTCTAGGCACAGAGTAGATTCCAAGTTCAAACTGAAAAGAGAGGGTGATGTGCCAAAAAGTGGTTAATCTGAATTTTAAGCCTTTGATACCAATCACATCTTTGTTGAATCTATGCATCACTGCATTAAAAAACAAACAAACAAACAAAATATTCAACCAGACCCAGAATAAAACACCTGGAATTATGAGCTGAATGATACTTTGGTTTCTAAGCACACTTGCATAGTCTTGAAAAAAATATTATTAACTTGTTTATCTTTTTACAGTGATATTCAATAACATGCCAACCAAAAGCTTTTACAAATGTATAGAAAATGAAACCTTCCCCTAGCCTTTCTCTTAGTCCTCATCCTTTTTCTACTATTTGAGATTTGAGGGCAAAACCCCTCTTTTCTGGTCAGTTATGTTTTGGCTGAGGAAACTATCCCAAATAGGAATACAGTTCAATAACACCATCAGTGTGGTTGTCCACAGCACAATCCTATACAGATCTATTCCAAAGTGAGTCCCATCGATGTGACTTACTTTCAGACAAATTTGTCTAGGATTAGATTACAGCATAAGATATTTATTTTCCTTTTGTAGAGAGGATAATATTAGAGATAGGAGAACACTAACTATATTTTACCTTTAACCTGGGCTGGCAATAATGGGTTAATGATTGGTACCTTCCATAAAGAAGCAGGTAAATCCATCTTTTAGGTGAACCGCTAATGTCACTTACCTAGGGCTTTGCCATTAATTTATAAAGTCTCACTCCCAAATTCATGCAAATCAAATTCATGCAAATGTTCCTATTTGTTCCTATTATGCATGTCAGAGTTGCACATTAGCGATTAGTTTGTGTAATTACCAACAGAATTTCCTCCTGCCATTCTTCGTACGGAATGAAAGAAATGGCATCAAAAGCCCATTTTTGCATATACACTTACTTTCAGCAGAGAAGGGCTTTTTCTCATGAAAGCTTTGCTACTCTTCTTTCAGAGCATGTTGCACTTTTGAAACATCCTTCTTTTCCCCTGTACCACTTATCCATCTGCTTCAACAATGAAGGGCCTACACACCTCCTTCCTTAGTATAAATATTAGGTATTGGATTTGGAACAAGCAAGAGCAAGAAAAGAAGAGGCCATCTCTCTTCTTTTTAGCAGCACAGATTGGGTCACTTTGTGTATGTATTCACAAACCATACCCCTGCTTTCTCCTCTACAAAAGGAGCACTGCTATGAAAGCAATTAGAATTGTTCCCTACAGAACTCTGTCCAAGTGAAAAAGAAAAATGGAGGATGGCCTTTCCATTCCCTATTAGTCGACAGTATTAAAATTTAAACACTTGCAAACCAAGTAAGTTTGCCAACTTTTCGACAACAAACCTGTTGTGTCTTGATCTGCATTAGTAGGCAATATGGATCACAGGAAAGAAAATACAGGAAGCTGCCTGATACAAAGTCAGGACTTTTGGTCCATCTAGTTCAGCACTGTCTCCACAGCCTGGCAGTAGAGGATTCAGGCAAGAGTCTTTCCCTGCCCATATAGGAGACAGTAATGCAGTTAAGGCTGAACCTCGGGGCTGAAGTCCAGGGCTCCACACCCAGGGGCCTTCCAACTGACTAGCCAGATGATGGGGGCAGTGGCAAACAGACCTGGTGTCAGCATGTGGGCCAGAGGGTCACTGCAGCATTTCCTAAGAGGGTGGCTGGCCATCAGGGCATGTATGTGGTTACAGATGCTCATTTGATTATTTTTATATTACTCCTTTCTATAACAAAATGATGCTTATTCCCAAGTCAATGTGTTTAGCATAAGGACTGCAGAAGCATATTTAATTTTATTTCTATAGTCATGATGGTGCTATGATTTAATTGAGTTTAAAGTGTGACATTAAATATGCTTAGAGTATTTCTTTTTTGGCAAACCATTTTTAAAAATTATTTATTATTACGCTGGGAGTTGTAGGACCTTCTGTCTAAACATGCATAGGATTGCACCCTAAGCCTGTTAGAAAGCAAATTTGAGGCCATTGGTGTTCCCATGTTCCTTTAGCCCATGCTCCTTTAACCCTCAGACACCGTGTAATTATGGTGTCTTACAGTGCTGTAGATTATACCTGCATACAATAGCCAGATAACTCCATGAGGAGCTTCCTTCGGTCTCTGCAGCTACTATGCAAGCTAGATCCTAAGAAAGTCAACTGTGGTAAACTGAGCCAGTTCTTCCTCTTCCCCCCACCATGACATATGTGAGCAGACAATGATCAATGGGGCTCAAGCATGGTTAAAAGACTAGAATCCTTTCTTCTACACCCTGTCTAAGCAAGACAACTGGATCCTCTAGCCTTACTTTCCACTTTTATCCCAGCTCCAGCTGAGAGAATCACATGGAGGCTGCAACAGGAGAAAGGTAAAAGAAGATGAGGGAGGAAGAAAGAAGTGCAGACTTGGTCAAAGGAGGACTATGGATCTCACAAAGATACTAGGAATCCTTGTCACAGTGATACATGTGTGCAACATTTTATGTATTACATTTATAGCCCACCTTTCTTCCATTGTGGAACTCAAGGTGACTACACACAGTTGCCAAGTAGTCTCCATTCTAAGCACTGACTAGACCCAGACCTGCTTAGCTTCAGCAAGGTGGCTGCCTCATGTGCCTTCAGACCATAACAGTCTCAACTCTCAATCTCCATGTTAAGCAAGACATTTTATCATTGCCCCAACATCTCTGAAAAGGAGCATATTAACCATCTAGATAAAGATTAACTGGGTACTTAAAATATATTTATTTTTTTAACTTATCTTTCATGCTTCTGCTTCTCGCCTCCATTTTCCAAACATATGAACATGATTTTCCAGTAACACTATCCTGAGTCACTTCAAATGGGACAGTATGATAGTCTCGAGTCTGCATTTTTATATAGCCTCCCTTATTGGGCTGAAGAAAAACCTTAATGTCATTTGTCACAGCATCAGCCAGTTATAAGAAAGCTGTGTGGAACTGCATAGGGAAACATGACCTTGCTGTCATTGACAGTTAAAAATAAAGCAGCATTGCATTAAATTTGTATGAGCTATAGATTTTTTGAGCCAGATTGGCATCAGATGTAATTTGACATGGGTCAGTTAAACCAATGGAGCTCTCTTAATTTAGATGCCTTCATCAAGCCTGGTCCTCAGCATTTTGGGCTCATCTTCACAAAAAACAGAAGGAGTGGTGACACTCTGGGGCTGCCACATGAGTGTTCCATTGTCCTGCCTTGATAAATTGATGCACTTGGAACAGATGCACTGTTGAACCATGCTCAATAGATCCACAGTGGGTAAAGGCTCTTAAATATCTCACTTACATGAATAATGGGCAAGAGGATTTGCTTATGCTCAGCCAGGTTTTCCAGATCAAAGCATTTGAAGCCTAACATTGCAACATGCAGCACAGATGTCTGCAGATCACCCTGCAGAAATGTGTGGCTTTTTCCCATACACAATTCTTACAGCATTCCGCAGTACCAGTCTGCCTAGAGAGCACACAAACAAAATAAGACTGTCAGCCTTGTACAGCACTGTGTGTTCTACAAATAGTCATTTTTTTCTACCCGTGCAGCATTGCCAGGTGTGTCAAAGCTGAAGGAAGTAAAAATCCCAGCCAATGTACAAATTTAATATCACAATAAAA
This sequence comes from Heloderma suspectum, assembly GCF_057233095.1. Taxonomy (NCBI): domain Eukaryota; kingdom Metazoa; phylum Chordata; class Lepidosauria; order Squamata; family Helodermatidae; genus Heloderma; species Heloderma suspectum. Next base: position 239,727,153 of record NC_139459.1, on the reverse strand, counting down.
TGTGCATCCAAATATTTGTCTGATTTGTTCAAAATGAATAAATCAAATACATACTTACTCCCCACGCCCCACGCCAATACATTAGCCTTTCTGCAATCTTTATCAGGTGTAGAGCCATTAGGGCTTCTGTATCAATAAAAGTTGCATAGAAGGATTTGGGGGAGAGGGGAAAATCCATAGTTTAGTGTTATGAGAAAAGGCCACAAGGAGCACTTCCACACTCCCCTCCTTCGACATAGTTCTGAGGAAATCAGAAGCTTCCACTTCCATTTTAACTTTTCCATTTATTTAATTCTATTTGTATCCTACCATTCATAACCATCCCAGGGCAGGTAAGAACAATGTTAAAATAATAAAACGAGAAAATTCAGTAAATGAACATGTAACATCGGTGCAGTAGCAACTAACCATTCAAGAATGCCTGAGTAAACAGATGGATCTTAGTCTGGCACTGAAAAGTTGGCACCAGACATACCTCTTGGGGGACAGCATTCCAAGTTGGAGCACCACCATGGAGAATGCCCTATCTCATGCCACCACCTGATGTACTTCCCTTGATGTTGAGACAAGAAGAGCAGCCCTCCAAGTCCAAGAGTTAGTGTGTTGTATGAACCCTAAATTGTTGTTAATCCTAACTATGTTTTGTTAAATCAACCCAGGTTTTAAAACTATGGTTTGGAGTTGGCTCATTTATTTTCCTTTTGGGACCACAGTGGGAACACAGGTTAGAATTGCCCACTTGGTCCTGATCAAGGTTCCTGCACCTCAACAGTGGCTTTTAAAAACAACAACAACTATGCAACGGCAAATTACATGACAAATGTCACACATCTAGTTTGGCCCTTAGGGAGCACATTATGAATTAGTCCAAATGTTTGCCACAAGCTACCATAGAACTAACATTGCCCCTTCTGTGCAGTTCAAGAAAACACAAACAAAACCTTGAGCAAATGAGGATGATCTTAAATGAATGCCAATGGAATCCAATTATTTCTGTATCAGCTAATATACAAAGCCAAGGCTATCATTTCAGTTACTGATTGTTACACCTTTCTAACAAATCAAGGAAATGAACAATACATATGCCATTCCCTTGACACAGAAAAGCAGTAAACAAATGTGTGCATTACAATGAGTGGTATGGTATGCACAATGGAATGACTCTGAATATATAGACAAGAATGATAATTAATCATATGAATGGTTGTACTATGAAATAACAAAGATCATACCCATGAAAAAGTAAATGCATTATCAACATAAATATTTATGTTTCCACACACGCATGCATGTTTTGCTAACCTTCTTCTAACAGATGAGTGGGTGCTCAAACTGATATTTTCAAAATATCAACACATTACTGACTCATACACATGAAAACTGCAACAGCTAACCCAAAGTTCCAGTTTTCTTAGTGTCCCTATCCTTCATTTCTGTATTGACAACTGAAGCACATTTTACATTTATCTTTGGTGTGGGGACATTTTTCTGATTAAAGTATTTGCTATTTTGTTCCTCTAGGTTTTATTGCATTTTTCAGAAATACTTTGCCTTTGATTTCTCATTCTGTAATTCAAGAACCTAAAGGGCGCAATCCTATGCATGTTTAGACCATGCTTATACTGGTAGTTGTAGGTCTTTCTTCTGTCTAAACATGCATAGGATTGCATTCTAAATATATTATTTTTCAAAAGCTTCACTTAATCTTTTCAGTTTCATTTGTCCACAGTGACAAAATTGATAGTGACTACAGCTCACCCAGGCCTGTTAAAATGAACAGGGGAATTTCTGCAAAATGCAAAACCATAATGAGGAAGCAGTATTTTGCCTTCAAAACACTATGACCACATTTTTACCAATTTTATCATCTTGATAAGCCTAATAATACAATTCCACCGCACATTCTTTCCATCTGGAGCCATTTTGTGTGTGTGTGTGTGAGATGGCTTGATGACATATTACCATGCAATCTTCCTCTAATATCTCCATTATTATATAGCTGAAGTTGGATCTTCAGGTGGTATTGCTGTGGTAATGGTAGCTTTAGAGCTATCACATAGCAATTAAATGCATTCCTACAATAATATGATTTCAGTATTTAGTAAGTCAGCAGCTCACTAAATTAGCAGAGTAGAGTTTATTTTGTAGAACGTTTTTTTCACCTTTGGAGAGATTTGTGAAATTAACATTATTTTTCTTTCACCTTCAGGGAGATTTCTGCATATTTAGTGTGGGGTTTTTTTTCCCACCTTTGGGGAGATTGACACAAATTTAACTTTATTTATTTAAACTTTTGGGGAGATTTGCACAAATTCACGGAGGGAGCAATCCTATCTGGATCAAAGGTCACCTCCAAGCCCGGCAGCAACTGCCTATCCAGTGCAGGGCGGGAAGAGTGGTGAGGAGCAGATCTCCTCCTTGCTCCACCCACCTGCCTTTGGCAGCTAGAAAGCCGAAATCGGCTGTTTAGCCATGGGACTTCAAAGTGCAAGAAGTGGCAGTCGGATGACACATAGGATGTGCCATATCGACATTTCTGACTTCCCTGCCCCCAGGAATGCCCCATTTTCACCGCTCTGTCCTGCTCTTATGAGCACAGAACATGGGGCTGATCCGCGCTGCCTACGAGGTGGTGCAAGAGGGGCTGGCAGTCGGTTCTCTGGGAACTGACCTCAGAGCGCAGTCTACGAGATCGGTTCCCAGAAACCAACCTATCCTATGGCTGTCTAGCCACTGACTAGAGGCCATAGGATTGTACCCTAAAGCTCAGCAACCATGCTTTACTGCAGTTTAGTGAATTTGCACAGATCTCCCCCAAGGTTTTTTTTAAGTTAAATTTGTGCAAATCTTTCTGAAGGTGAAAAAAATAATGTTAAATATGCACAAATCTACAGAAAGTTTTAAAAAGATGTTACTGTTAGAGATGTAAAATTTCTAGAAAATTTTGAAGCCATGGAACAAAAAAAAAACATTTTTTGAAGCCATGGGAAAAAAAACAGAAAATTTCCCAGGGCTTTATTTTTCCACAGAAAAAATCCATTTCATAAATCCATTAATAAAAACAAATGTATACCTATTGTTGTTGTTGTTCAGTCGTTCAGTCATGTCCGACTCTTCGTGACCCCATGGACCATAGTACGCCAGGCCTTCCTGTCCTGCGCTCTCTCCCGGAGCATGCTCAAGTTCATATTCATTGCATCCGTGATGCTATCTAGCCATCTCATCCTCTGCCGTCCCCTTCTCCTTTTGCCTTCAGTCTTTCCCAGCATCAGGGTCTTTTCCAGGGAGTTTTCTCTTTGCATTAGGTGGCCAAAATATTGGAGCTTCAGCTTCATTATCTGTCCTTCCAATGAGCACTCAGGGTTGATTTCCTTTAGGATGGACTGATTGGACCTCCTTGCAGTCCAGGGGACTCGTAAGAGTCTTCTCCAGCACCACAGTTCGAAAGCATCAATTCTTCGGCGCTCAGCCTTCCTTATAGTCCAGCTCTCACAGCCATACGTTACTACTGGGAAAACCATAGGTTTGATTAGACGGACCTTTGTCGGCAAGGTGATGTCTCTGCTTCTTACTATGCTGTCTAGGTTGGCCATAGCTTTCCTCCCCAGGAGCAAGCGTCTTTTAATGTCATGGCTACAGTCACCGTTTGCGGTGATCTTGGAGCCCAAGAAAGTAAAATCTGTCACTGCTTCCATTTCTTCCCCTTCTATATGCCAGGAAGTGATGGGGCCAGATGCCATGATCTTAGTTTTTTTAATGTTGAGTTTCAAACCAGCTTTTGCACTCTCCTCTTTCACCCTCAACAAGAGGCTCTTTAGATCCTCTTCGCTTTCTGCCATTAGGGTGGTATCGTCTGCATATCGGAGGTTGTTGATAATTCTCCCAGCAATCTTAATTCTGACCTCTGATTCATCCAACCCGGCATTTCTCATGATGTACTCTGCATATAAGTTAAATAAGCAGGGTGACAATATGCAGCCTTGTCGTACTCCTTTCCCAATTTTGAACCAATCGGTTGTTCCATGTCTGGTTCTTACTGTTGCTTCTTGACCCTCGTACAGGTTTCTCAGGAGACAGGTAAGGTGGTCTGGTACTCCCATCACTTTAAGAATTTGCCACAGTTTGTTGTGATCCACACAATCAAAGGCTTTAGCGTAGTCAATGAAGCAGAAATAGACGTTTTTCTGGAATTCTCTTGCTTTCTCCATGATGCAGCGAATGTTGGCGATTTGATCTCTAGTTCCTCTGCCTCTTCGAAACCCAGCTTGTACTTCCGGTAGTTCTCGGTTCGCATACTGCTGAAGCCTAGCTTGTAGGATTTTGAGCATCACCTTGCTGGCATGTGAAATGAGCGCAATGGTGTGGTAGTTTGAACACTCTTTGGCGTTGCCCTTCTTTGGAATTGGAATGTAAACTGACCTTTTCCAGTCTTGTGGCCACTGTTGAGTGTTCCAGATTTGTTGACATATTGAATGCAGCACTTTAACAGCATCATCTTTTAGGATTTTAAATAGTTCGGCTGGAATACTGTCATCTCCGCTAGCTTTGTTGTTACTAATGCTTCCTAAGGCCCACTTGACTTCACTCTCGAGGATGTCCGGCTCAAGTTCAGTGACCGCACTATCATGGCTATCAGGGACATTCAGATCTTTCCTGTATAGTTCTTCTGTGTATTCTTGCCACCTCTTCTTAATCTCATCTGCTTCTGTTAGGTCCCTGCCTTCTTTGTCCTTTATCATGCCCGTCTTTGCACAAAACGTTCCCTTGAGATCTCCAATTTTCTTGAAGAGATCTCTAGTCTTTCCCATTCTGTTGTTTTCCTCAATTTCTTTGCATTGTTCATTTAAGAAGGCCTTCTTGTCTCTCCTTGCTATTCTCTGGAACTCTGCATTCAGTTGGGTATATCTTCCCCTTTCTCCCTTGCTTTTCGCTTCCCTTCTCTCCTCAGCTACTTGTAAAGCCTCATCAGACAGCCACTTGGCTTTCTTGCATTTCTTTTTCTTTGGGATGGATTGAGTTGCTGCCTCCTGAACAATGTTACGGACCTCCGTCCATAGTTCCTCAGGCACTCTGTCTATCAGGTCTAATCCCTGAAATCTATTCCTCACCTCCACTGTATATTCATCAGGGATATGATTTAGGTCATACCTGAACGGTTTAGTGGTTTTCCCGACGTTCTTCAATTTAAGATGAAATTTTGCAAGAAGCAGCTCATGATCTGAGCCACAGTCAGCTCCAGGTCTTGTTTTTACTCACAGTATGGAGCTTCTCCATCTTTGGCTGCAAAGGACATAATCAATCTGATTTCAATATTGACCATCTGGTGACGTCCATGTGTAGAGTCGCCTCTTGTGCTGTTGGAAAAGAGTGTTTGCTATGATCAGCATGTTCTCTTGGCAAAACTCTATTAGCTTTTGTCCTGCTTCATTTTGTACACCAAGGCCATGCCTGCCTGTTATCCCGGTGATTTCTTGATTTCCTACTTTAGCATTCCAATCCCCTATGATGAAGAGGACATCTTTTTTTGGTGTTAGTTCTAGAAGGTGTTGTAGGTCTTCATAGAACCGATCAACCTCAGCTTCTTCGGCCTCAGTGGTTGGGGCATAGACTTGAATTACTGTGATGTTGAATGGTTTGCCTTGGATTCGTACTGAGATCATTCTATCATTTTTAAGATTGTACCCCAGTACTGCTTTTCCCACCCTTTTGTTGACTATGAGTGCTACTCCATTTCTTCTAAGGGATTCTTGCCCACAATAGTAGATATGATGGTCACCTGAATTAAATTCGCCCATGCCTGTCCATTTGAGTTCGCTGATTCCCAAGATGTCGATGTTCAATCTTGCCATCTCATGTTTGACCACCTCCAGCTTACCTTGATTCATTGATCTGACATTCCAGGTTCCTAAACAATATTGTTCTTTACAGCATCGGATTTTCTTTTCACCGCCAGACACATCCACAGCTGAGTGTCCTTTCGGGTTTGGCCCAGCCACTTCACTCTTTCTGGCGCTACTTGGAAATACCCTCTGCTCTTCCCCAGTAGCATATTGGACACCTTCCGACCTGAGGGGCTCATCTTCCGGCGTCATCTCTTTTAGCCTTGTGATACGTTCCATGGGGTTTTCTTGGCAAGAATACTGGAGTGGGTTGCCATTTCCTTCTCCAGTGGACCACATTTTGTCAGAACTCTCTGCCATGACCTGTCCGTCTTGGGTGGCCCTGCACGGCATAGCTTATGGCTTCACTGAGTTACGCAAGCCCCTTCGCCACAACAAGGCAGTGATCCATGAAGGGGGTATACCTATTGCAAATATATTAAACAAGCTTTGCAGATTCAAAGTTGCAATTGATGTTTTTCAGGCAATTATCCTTAGCAAGTATGTGAGAGAATACATGTGTCACTGAAATACATAGATGTCTCGGACTGAAATGGAACTGATAAACAGTGACAGCGAAACTGAAGGTGCCCCAAAAACCTTAGCGGAACTTGTGGAAGAGAGCTGAACTCTGCTGAAATAGATGAGTGGTTGTCAGCATATCATGCAGAGTTCTTTGTGTTGCTAAAATATATTCGTGTGTCAACAGTTTTCAGTACCTTTGTTCCCCCCTCCCCCCAAATTTAAACTATGTAAGGGAAGTACATGCTATTGTCTTTAAATTTTTACAAGTATCCCAATTAAAAATCTACATAATATAACACTTAAATCAAGTTAAGTGCCCTTTAATTTCCCCCCTCAAAGATTTCAGAACAAAGATTTCTGCTGTATTGGGACAAAAAATTAACATGTGGGTTTTTTTTTTACCTTTGTTGTTTGCTAAATACAAGCTTATGAGGTGAGGGATCTCAGACAATACTCTGCCTTGTAGCTAGTTTCTTGGGCATGTTACTTTTCTTTTAGCTTCACTGGCTTGTCTTTGGGAAATGGGTGTTTTGTTTTGCAACACATCATGCCTTGATGGCAGCCATTTTTGGGGACCATCCACAGCATTCTTTCAACATTCCAAATGTGCCCACCATCCCAAAAAGTTTCTGGACCCCTGAATTCCCTAACTCACGTACTTCCCAATAATGTATCAGGTTATTAGTAGTACTAACATTCTGTAAAGGTAACACAGATATAAGAAATGCAAATTCTTTCAGACACCCACTATAAATATCATTTTTTTCCATTCCCCAAATCTTAGTGTATTTTCTAATTCTCATGCATTTAGTAACTCTGACTCTGCTATGATTCAGTTCAAAAACTGTTCTGAATATATTCAAAGATGATATGTGAACAACATCTACTTAGGGAGTGTTGAAATTTAAAGATCATTGTTAAATATAGAAGCTCACATGTGCACAGAAACTATTAATGAAATGCAGCTGTGGGCCTGCACAATCTGAAACAGACTAAGCCAAATATGAATTTCAGCTAGGGTCTCAATAAGCCTTCTGTTACTGCACTTATTTATTTAGAAATTTATATCCCACCCTTCTAGTACCACTCAATGCAGCTCACAACAATATAAAACCACAATACAAACACACACACACACAGACGCACGCACGCACGCACACACGCACACACGCACGCACGCACACAAACCAGAGTTCAAAACCATAGATGAAACAACCTTTAAAGAAACACGTAAGGTGGCAAAAGTCTGTTGTAAGAGAAATGTCTTCACAAATCATCAACAGACGTCCAGAGAGAGGGTCATCTGTACATCCGCAATATTGCGGTCCAGCCACTGAGAAGCCCCCCCCCCCTTGCTCAAACACACACATACACCACCGCCGCCACCACCACCACCATCAACCAAGACTTCACCCTAGCAGGGACACAGAGAAGTATCTCTCGCTCTGATCTTAGAAGACAGGGTGGTAAAGAAGGAGGCAATTTTGAGGTATCCTGGACTCAGGCCATTAGGGCTTTAAAGCTAATAATTAACAATACCTGGAATTGTGTCCAGAAGCACACTGGCAACCACTGTAGATGTTGCAGGATATGTATTACATAATCCCATGGGCTCACAACCACTAACACTCTTGTGGCTGCATTTTGGAGCAAATGCATCATCCAAAGTCTCTTCAATGGTAGCCCTGTGTAAAGCACACCTTAGAGAAATCCAGTCTTGATGGACGTCTTAAGACGTCTTAACATCTTATACATTATGGTAGCCAAGTCTGACTGCTTCAGGAATGGGTACAGCTATTGCACAAGCTTAAACTGGCACTCCAGGCCATCACCACCACCTGGTCATCCAGATGCAAAGCAGAGTCTAGGAGCATCCCCAAACAGTGAATCCATCCAAAACAATTGCATCCCTGTTCCAGAGACTGTCTCCCTCCCAACCAGGAGCACATCTGTCTTGTCTACATTACGCTTCAGTTTATTAGCACTCATCCAGCTCATTACCACCTCCAGGCACCTGTCTAGAACCATAACAGTGCATATCCCCTAGCATTTCACAGATGACCATAGACACACTCCTGGGGAGGTGTGGCCTGGCGGCCCAGGGGCCATGTGCCACAGTTTGGAATGAAAATATGTCAGAAGCAGAAAGCATGGCTGACTGAAATGATGTATGCAAAGCTTGCTTGCTCCTGGATAAGTCAAACAATTCTCTATGGGCACATTTAGGGATGGATGAACCATCTCGTGCCCGCCCAATGCACTGCCCTCTGGAGTGCTGCCACTTACCCGCCCCTGTTCGGCTCCCTGGATGAACCACTGGGCAGTCCGTGGGCAGCTGGTGAGTGGCGCGCGGCCACCCAACCCCTCAGCAAGCCGTCATTTTACATAAAAATGGAAGCTTATTATTTATGTAAAAGGCCTTTTATGCAAACAGAGGCATAAGGCGGTCATTATCCAGCCCTCATTTTCTGCCTCCAATGTGATGAAGGTATTTAATTTTGTAGAGGAGATAAAGCCTCAGCCAACATTTTTCCCAAGACAGGAACTTGCAAAGGCAGAAATCTCAACCACTACCATGGGACAAACTATTATCAACAGCCCCACAATTAAAAACAACAACACACCTTCCTCCCCACTAATAGGCAAATAACTATACTAAGAAACCCCAAGAGAGATGAGGATCCTTTGGGTATAGAGTGGATCCTTTTAATCTATCCTTTTATTCTTATGGGGTGAATCAGGAGTGAGTCTGCTTTTTGATGCACATTTATTCAGAATAAACATCATTTATCATAGTAGGCATTACTTCTGAGTAGATGTGTATAGTCTTGGCCTACATAAACCTTAAAGAAAGAAGGGGGGAAAGAGATGTGTGCCTCTGCATATGCTGGGAAAAAGGAAGTCGAAAATAGTATAACTCGGTTCTTTCTGCAGAGAAGAAACTGAAAGGTTTGCTTTTATTTTATTTGCCCAAGGGAAGGAGAGGAGTTCTTTGCCCCACCGTGGAGCTGCTGAGTACACTTGTTCAATAGCCAGAGAAAGCTAAATTGATGTTTTTATTTTCCTACAGTGTGTAGTGAACACAAATCCCCTTCATTCCCAATTCCATCCTCAGGAAATGATGCCACGATCCTCGTCTTAAAACACATACCCCCAGAGCAATTGCAAGTAGGCTGTTTCTTCTCCTCCATGACTCTAGCAAGGCTAGAGTGAATTCTCCTGCCACCATCACATAGAGCTTTAGAACACCTGAGAAGTGGGCAGAGCTGCACATACTGATTAATATGAGCTGGAGGCAGCAGCCATGCTACAAATTGTGGGGTTTAGCAGGACAGCGGAGCACCCATGATTCTTTTCAGACATGCATGTCAATTCTGCGTGACTCGGGACAGTTGGAGGGAAGCTGATTGCTGTCTGCCTGGAACAGGGGGACTGTGAAGTACTTGGCCACAACACACAACTTGTAGGTGGCATTCAATTTGGAGAGTCACAACTTGCGGATGCCCCATCTGGATTCACAAGGATTCCAGCCACATGCAAGACAGGCATAGTTAAAAGACTGGAAAGCCCAGCTCTTGCTGTTAATCTCAATGTATGGCTCATCTGAATCAGCATCAATAGGACAGAGTACATCCAATTACTACAAATAAATGTCCTCTCACCTCTAAATGAATTATTTAAGTTTTCACACAACTGGTTGAGAAAAATAATACCATTCTCAAAAATGTGTTAATAGAAATATCAAAGAGAATGAATTTGGATTCTAATGTTGACAGATGTGTTAAGTGTTGCATTTTTTTCTGACAGTGAGCACATCAATTTACTGGGCCAAAACAATAAATGATTGATAAGTGTCATCATCTCTGATCTCTAAAACTTTTCTCTTTTTATAAGTAAAAGTGATATAAACATGTATATATGCAGGGGCTCAAAATTTGTTGGCAAAAATATGCCTATTTATAATTTGATCTTGAATGTATCCAAGAACCTCACCTTTTAAACATTACCGGGAATCTTGCCTACTCCTCCTTAAAATCTCTTTGCCACTCCACTACTAACATCTGAAATAATATATTCCTGGTTTCAACCCCCACATTCTTTCTCCCTTTAGCTAATTTTCCCCAGCCTAAATAAATACGTTCCTCTGAAAAGCAGGCACCACAGCACTGGAGAGAAAACCTCAAGCAAATAATAGAATACAGAGAACACAGAGTACCATGGTAGAAGGAAGTCAGGTACAAATCCCTGGAACTTTTGCAGGGGAGGGGGTCCCTTTGCCCTAAGCTACATGTATGTACACTGCTTGGCATTGTTCAGATAAAGGGTGGGGGGGTTAGCAGCTCTTGCTGGACATTGAATAGGGGCGCCCATAAAGGAGGGAACATACAGAGGCATGCTTGTGAGGCTGGGGAAGCTGTCTCTGATGAGCACAAAGAGAGCAAGAGCCTTGCAAAATCTGTCAGATTTGAAGGAGCAGGAGGGAGAGACCTGTTTCCCTCAGCGGCCTAGACCAAGGACTGCCAAAGTCCTTCACAAACCATTTTTTCCCCAAATATCACACATATCAACTTTAAATTTTGCAAGAGGTGTTCTATACTGCTTTGAAAAGAAAATAGCTGGAGGACTCTTTATATATGTGTACAAATACATCCCAAAATGTTCTTAAGTCCTATTTAAATTAGAGACTAAGAGCACAAAGTATCTACTTACAAATAAGCCTCATTGAGTTCTCAGATATTGTATGGAATATGTAAGACAAGGGGCAGCAGTGTCCAATATCGCTGCTGGGTCTCTGCTTCTTCTGTTCTACCAGTGGGACCAACCCATATTGCAAGAGGAACCTAGCACTTCCTAAGGCAATCCCAGAAACAAGCCCAAACACTCATTTCTTAAATGGGACAGGTCAGCGGTGCTCCCTTCTGAGAGCTCCGCTGACCTGCCCTGTTCCAGAAAAGAGCATTTTGACACGTTTCCAGTTGCTTTGGGAACTGCTGGCTTCCTTTTGCCCTAGTGGTGGGTCCTGCTAGCATGCAGGCGGCATTTGATACTGCCCATTGTTTTTTAAAAAAGAAATACATCCCATACCACCAGTATAACTCAGTCTGTAAGCTATGCATGCATGTTCTCCTGTTTTTGAGTGAGCATTCCACTCTTTTCAAATGGTTCATCATCACAGGAAGCAAGCACAGGTAACCCATGTCACACATTGCACTGTTTGTGTGGTAATGGGCACAAAGACAAATCTTCTTCCTGACAGTACTTAGTCTGCATTAGTGACTGCATGAAGAAGTCCATGGGAGGCACTGTTAATGCTGTAATATTGGAAGGAGAAAATATAGACACAGTGTGAAACAATGTACCCTAGCCTTGCAATACAGACATAGCCTAATATGCTAGCTCTGTAGAGCAAAAAAGACTTTGACTATGTAGGGAAAGTATTATATAAGTACCAGGGGGTAGGGGAGATGGTCCATGAGTAAAAAAATCCAAAATCCACAGTTAGGTAATACCTTTATGAGGACCAACCAAAATGACACAAACAATTGTACAAGTTCTCATGTTCTCCAGAACTCATCATCAGGCTAGGTACTAGGTAGTCCAAGAGGCATGGGGTGGGGGAAGGAACAGAAAAGTTCAAAAATTTGGCCAGCCACCATGGCCTGCAGTATATTGCTAATGAAGCAATATTGTGGTTTAGAGCTTATCTGTTATCAACATGGTTTGTATCCTCTTGGGGAGAGCAATCCTATGGCCCCTAGACAGCATCTGGAGGACATAGGATTGTTCAGTTTCCTGGCTCCGAGGCTGGAGCCAGGGCTCCGACCTTGGAGCCAGGAACCTGTGCCCCCTGTCCCCACACCCTCACAGCTAGCACCGCTATGAGCTTGCAAATGTGAGCTTATAGAGGGATAAAAGGGGGCTTGCTGGTGGACGAGGGGGTGAGGAGACTGGGGATGTGGGGATACAAACTATTCCAAGGTGTCCCCAACCCCTTTCCCCTTCTCACAGCTTCCACTAGAGAGCCAAAATGCTCATCTAGCTAAAATGCAGAGTTCGGAGGCTTACAAATACCATGGCGGATCTAATAGGATTGTGCCCTGAGTTGTATTTAGTATTGGTATATTTTCAGGGAATGGATGTGTATGGTTGCAAACTGAAAAGGACTAGTCTTTCGTATTTCAGATATTTCTTCAAAAAGAAAGTTGCTGAAACAGGATGAGTTAGCTCAAGTCTTACGTTGTCCACACTGCTTTGCTGATAACATCAATTCTATTTCTTCAACTCTAGTAGCAAAGAAAGGCATAAAGTCTTAATTCCACCTTTTGTTAAAAATATTTAGTTGATAGGTTTCTTTTCAGTCACCTCTCCCTGCTTCTTATTATAACTGTCTTTGTGAGAGTGCCCAGAACCATCTGAGAATACATAACAGTATTTAAGCAAATATTTTCCCCTAGGAGAAAATTACTTATATGCACAGAATAAAGATGAATTAAATTATTTGAGGCTTGAAAAATTTAGTTCTCTGCACAATGACTCTCTTTAGTTAATTTATTATTTCTTGTGCATGCAAAGGCTTTTCCCAACTTATGTGTGTAATATAATAAAGACAGCATGCATAATTTTAACCACTCTGATATAACTATGTTAAATTAGAAAAACAGCCAGAAGAACTATCTTTATGATATGCATGGCCTAATTATGTGACAAGAACACTTGTTCTGATTCTTTATGAAGTCTGTAAACATACCTTTTTTGCATTCATAGAAGAAACACTACATAATACTTTCTAGAATAATGGGTCTGTCATAATAAGTACAAGCATTACATTATTTAAAAATCAGCTTTATCTCATCTTAAAGGAGAGGAGAGGGGAGGTTCAACTGCATCTCTTATATGCATAAGGTTCTACTAGAACATGGAAAATATTATTGCCCTAAGTATATAGAATTTTCAAAATAATGCTATTTGACCCCCCAACTATTATACTGCGTATCAAGCAGCAGTTTATTCCAAAGTTCTATTCTGACTGCAATTACGTTAATGTTTGCCAGAGGAAAATGTTAAAATATTAATAATCTAGTAACCTATTCCACAACTGTGAGTCACCAGCTTGAACTTTCATTTGTCACACACATAGACACAGAGAGAACTAAACTTTAATATAAATACGGAAATGGAAGCAGATACATTATGAAAGAGGTAATATCCACTCTAACATTTTATACTGGTGTGAAATTAATGATTGTGCCAGTCTTTCAGGATTTTGCTGAATTTTTGAAAGTAGTGCTGGGAAGCTATGCTCTCCCTCCCTCTGCCATTGTAAATATAAAACCTTAACTAGATGAGAAAATCCCGTTTAGCACTTTTAACTGTCTCTCTCTTTTAAGACACAATTTGGAGCCTGTTGAGGTTTCTATGCATATGAAATTAGTTTCTTTTAATCAAAAGGAATTTAAAGTGTATATTATAAATTTTTATTATAGACATAATAGGCATTACCTGAAGTACATGTACAAAACTCTGATATTTTTTACCTCTGCAACATCACTGAATTGGAAGTTTTTCTGATTGTCTATGTGTACAAGTCTACAATAGCTGTAGGAGATATTAGTTCTGTGCCACTCAGTGTGATTTAAGTGATGGTGGGTCCTTCTCCCATGGAGGTATTGGACTCCTAATGGATAGTCTTGAGCATAGTAGTTAGGTTATATTACTACCAGTATGTACCCAGTTAAGCTTCAGACACCCTAAATGTATGTACTTTACAGCACCATCCTATACATGCTTATCTAGGAGTATGTTCTGGACTCAATGGGGCTGACTTCTGAATAGTCATTGGATTGCACTGTAAACTATGGCACTTGGGAAATCCCATTGATGCTAGTTGAACTATTCAGGTGTTTTTGGTAGGGTTAAGAGAATTTCTCTTGTTCTGTTCCTTCATTCATTTCACCCCTCTGGAATTCTGGTGTAACCAGGAGAATGTCCAAAATTAATTCCGGAACTAGAACAAATGCAGTTTGTTGCAGCTTACAGGTCATTTGCATATTTTATCTTATTTTTATGTGTGACTTCTGCATTATCAATATAGACAAGCACACTGATAAAACACTACAAAAAAGCAATCTTGATTTGTTATAGGTACGAATGCATCAGTGTGCGCCTACACATTCATAAAATGCCACACAAAGGAATGCTACAACAACTGCATGTACACTTGCATCAACTTTGCTGCAGCTGCTCTGGGTTGCCGTCTTCATTCTGCAGCCATCCGCTGCCAGGCTGAGGAACAAAATGGCATCCAACGTAGTGGATGCCATTTGCATCCCTGCTCTTTGCTGTGATAGGTTACGTAAATATTTATGTAGCCAATCATGGCCAATGGCAGGGACACAAATGGCATCCCCTACGCCAGACGCTATTTGCGTCCACAGACTGGCTGCAGGCAGAAGTCTGGCGGTGGCTGCTGGAGCTGGCTGGCAGCTCTGCGGACTCCCCGAGTAGCGGAGCTGGCTGGGGAGGATTCCGGGGGGAGGACCGGATTGCCTCCCCCCACCTGCGGGCCCCCCCACGGATCCCAAGTAAGCGGATCCGTACATCCCTACTAGTACTTCCCGGGATTTGGAAGCTATGCTTCTATTAAAACAGCCCAAAAGAGCATTTCCCTTTTTTGCAGCCACATCACATTGTTGGCTCATATTCAGCTTGTGATCTACACACAATTCCAAGATCCTACTCACTTGTAGTGTTGTTAAGCCATGTATCCCCCATCTTGTAACTGTGCATTTGGTTTCTTTTTCCTGTGTGCAGAACTTGGCATTTATCCCAATTGAATGTCATTCTGTGGTTTTCTGCCCAGCACTCCAGTCTACCAAGATCAGTTTGAATTTTGTTTCTGTCTTCCAAAGTATTAGCTCTCCCGCCCAATTTTGTGTCATCTGCAAATTTGATCAGCATTCTCTGCACCTCCTCCTCCAAGTCATTAATAAAAATGTTGAAGAGCACTGGGCCCAGGACTGAGCCCAGCAGTACCCCTCTCATTACCTATCCCTGGTTTGAGAAGATGCCATTGATAAGCACTCTTTGAGTCCGATTCTGTAGCCAACTGTGGATCCACCAGATCATTATTTCATCTAGCCCACTTTGAGCTAGATTGCTCATCAGGACATCATGGGGCACTTTGTCGAAAGCTTTGCTGAAGTTGAGGTATATTATGTCTACAGCATTCCCACAGTCCACAAGGGAGGTTACTTGATCAAAAAATGAGATCAGATTCATCTGGCAGGATTTGTTCTTGACAAATCCATGTTGGCTTAGAGTAATCACTGCCTTGTTTTCAAGGTGCTTACAGATGGATTGCTTTATAATCTGCTCCAGAATTTTCCCAGGGATTGATGTCAGACTGACTGGTCTGTAGTTCCCAGGTTCCTCCTTTTTACCCTTTTTGAAGATAGGGACAACGTTAGCCCTCCTCCAGTCATCTGGCACTTCACCCATCCTCCATGATTTCTCAAAGAGAATAGACAGCGGTACTGAGAGTTCTTCTGCCAGTTCCTTTATTTCTCTAGGATGCAGTTCATCTGGCCCTGGAGATTTGAACTCATTCAAAGTCATTAGGTGTTCCTTGACCATATGCCTATCGATCTCAAGCTGCAATCCTGCCCCTTCAGCCTGTACTTCGCCTTTGCTGGGGAGGTCATAGACCCTCTTTTGGGAGAAGACTGAGCCAAAGTAGGAATTGAGCACCTCTGCCTTTTCTTTGTCATCTGTTATCATTTTGCCATCCTTATTTAACAGCTGAACCACCATTTCTTTCCTCTGTCTTTTACTATGCACATAGCTGAAGAAAGCCTTTTTGTTGCTTTTAGCATCCCTTGCTAACCTCAGCTCATTCTCCGTTTTAGCTAGGGTTGGCGGAGAATTTCTCCCCGAAACTTCGGGGGGCCGAGCGCCAATGTGTTCGGCCCCCCAAACAAGTTTCGGGGAGAAATCCTCTGAACCCCCCCTGCCCCCCGCACCCCCCCCGGGACGGGACTTACCTTTGCCGAATGTCCCTCCCGGCGGCAGGTCCGGCTGGTGGTTCGCCGGGTGTTCGAGCTGCCGCCGCCGCCATTGCAATCAAAGAAAAAAAAAACTCCCCCTGATAGGCTACGTGATGATTCACGTAGCCTATCACAGCTAGATTTGCAAAGTCAGGCTTGATAGGCTACGTCAATCGTCACGTAGCCTATCACGGGTGACTTAAAAAAAAAAAAAGTGTGTACAGATAATGGCGGCCCCCATAGGGAGCTGCCATTCCTGTTCCTTATTTGGTCGCTGTAGTCTACGTAAAGATTTACATAGACTACAGCGACTAAATAAGGAACGCGAATGGCGGCTCCCTATGGGGGCCGCCATTAGCGTACGCGCTTTTTTTTTTTTTAAAGTCACCCGTGATAGGCTACGTGACGATTGACGTAGCCTATCACGGCTGACTTTGCAGATCTAGCCGTGATAGGCTACGTGAATCGTCACGTAGCCTATCAGGGGGCATTTTTTTTAAAAAAATAAAAACTTTCGCGTTTGCGGCCGGGCGAGGCGGGAAGCCTCCTCCCCGGCCTGAATTTCGGCCGGGGCGAGGCGGGAAGTCTCCCCCCCGGCCTGAATTTCGTCCGGGGCGAGGCGGGAAGCCTCCCCCTCCGGCCTGAACTTCGCGGGGGGACCAGGGAAGCGCCTCCCCCCCCCACCGCGAACGTCCTTCGAGGACAGGTAGGGGACTTTCGTCCACCCCTAGTTTTAGCCTTCCTGATGCCATCCCTGCAATTCTGTGCTACTGCCTGTTCTCTTCCTTTGTTGCCTGGCCTTCTTTCCACTTCCTATATGTGTCCTTTTTTGTTTTCAGGTCATCCCTAAGCTTTTTGTGAAGCCACATTGGCGTCTTCTGTTGTCTTCCACCTTTTCTTCTTGTTGGAATTGTTTGTAATTGTGCCTCAAGAATTTCCTTTTTTAAAAGCTCCCACCCATCTTGGACTCCTTTTCTCATTAAAGTCGCTTGCCATGGGACCTTACTGATCATTGTTCTGAGTTTATTAAAATCAGCTTTCCTAAAATCCAGGCTACATGTTTGACTACACTCAGCTTTTGCTTCCCTTAGAACCAAGAACTCAAGTATACCATGGTCACTTCCTGTAACTGATACTTTATCCACTAAGTCATCTCTGTTGGTTAGGATCAAGTCAAGGATAGCCAATCCTCTAGTTCCTTCCCCTACTTTCTGTAGGAGGAAGTTATCCACCACACAAGGGAGGAATTTCCTGGAGGGGCCATGTGTTGCAGAATTTGTCTCCCAACAAATATCGGGGAAATTGAATTCCCCATTACTACTACATCATGCTTCATTGAAACATTGGCTATTTGCTTTTCAAAAGTTTCATCCTCCTCTTCTCCTTGATTGGGTGGCTGGTGGTAGACTCTGACCACTAGGTTCCTTTTATTCTTTGCTCCATTATTTTGATCCAGATGCTCTCGATGGGGCTACCAAGCTCATCCTCCTGTACTTCTGTGCAGAGATATGTATTTTTTCACATACAGTGCAACCCCACCTCCCTTTCTGTTCCTCCTGCTCTTTTTGAACAAGTTATATCCTTCAATTGCTGAATCCCAGTCATGAGAGTCATCCCACCAAATCTCAGTTATATCTATCAAGTCATAATTTCCCTCTTGTATAAAGAGTTCAAATTTGTTCTGTTTGTTTCCCATACTCTGGGCATTAGTATATAGACATCGAAGACCATGTGCTTCATAGTCTGGCTTTCTTCCTACATGTGTCTGAAGACTATTATTGGGTGATATTATAGCTGTTCTCTCCATTGTGGTGCATGAGCCTTCATCCATTGTTACCCCCAACTTTACATCTCCTTTCCCCGTAGGATTCAGTTTAAAGCCCTCCTGATGAAGTTCCTCATGCCGTGGCCAAACACATTCTTCCCAGCCTTCGTGAGGTGCAACCCGTCCCTTGCCAACAGCCCATCTTCCAGGAAGTATAACCCCCCCCCCCGTGGTCCCAGAATCCAAATCTCTCGCACTGGCACCACCTTCGTTTAATGTATTTAACGAATATTTTAAATCATTTATTTAAAATTATTTTTAGGTCACCTTTATGAGTAGAACCCCAAGTTATTTATTAACCACATTTATATACCACTTCTAATTTGAAAATAAATCCCAAGGTAGTTTATAAAAGTATAAAAACAGACAAAAAAGACCAGATGTGTGTGCGCGCACACACATATGTTGCTGGCACACAGATAGCTCATGGCTGGGGGAGGAGAGGGGGGAACCAAAGCAAAGAGATATGTTTTCAATAAATGCCTAAAACCCACCAGCGTTGAGGCCTGGCATACTTAGAGGGGGAGATCTACAGGATAAGGGCCACTGCAGAAAAGACCCATCTTTGTATTATTGTTAAATTAGGGATGTACGAAACACCTACCTGGCTCCGCACCGGGCAATCCGTGGTTGGGGGGAGGCGCTCCGTCCCTCCCCCCGGAATCCTCGATGGGGGGGAGGTGATCCTGTCCACCCACCCCCCGGAATCCTGCCCGGCCAGCTCCGCTCTGCGGCCAAGCCGCGGAGCTGCCGGCCAGCTCCAGCTACCCACAGCCGGACATCCGGCCTCTGGGCAGCCCTGCAGGGACGCAAATGGCGGCTGTCATAGCCACTGCCATTTGTGTCCATATATTGAGCCGTGATAGACTACGTAAATATTTACGTAGCCTATCATGGCAGGGGGAAAAACCCCAGCATACGCAAATGGTGGTAGCCACCGCCATTTGCGTACGCTGGGTTCCCCTCCTCTTCGCCGTGATAGGCTATGTAAATACTTATGTAGCCTATCACGGCCTCCGCAGGGACGCAAATGGCATCCTTGCATTAGCCGTGATAGGCTACGTAACTATTTACATAGCCTATCATGGCTATGAAGAGGAGGAAGCGAATGGCGGCCGCAGGACGGCCGCCATTCGCAAAGCAGTGCGGATGGGAGCAGGTAAGTGCTCTGATTTGCATGCCTTTCGTGGGGTGGGGGCAGCGGAGACTTCATCCCACACGCCTTTCGTGGGTTGGGGGGGCAGGGGCTTTGTTCCACAATGGATTTGGGGGGGGTGAATGCACTGGATCTCACCGAGAACTGTCGCGGAATTCTCTGACATACCTATGTTAAATGAAAAAAATCTGTAGGCCATGACACAGACAACAGGGCCTCCCCTGAAGATCATAATGGCCTGGGATGTTGGTATAGGGGGAGACATTCCTTGAAGTAACCTGGCCCTGAGTTTATAGGGCTTTGTATGCTAATATCAATGCCTTAACCCTAGGGATGTCAGAGAATTCTGCCATGGATCTCGGTGAGGCCAAATGCCAGTGGATTCGGCCCCCCGAAATCCATGGTGGAATGAAGCCCCCGCCCCCCCAACCAACGAAAGGTGCGCGAAGCGGAGCACTTACCTGCTGCCATCCACGCTGACTTGCGAATGGCGGCCGCTCTGCGGCCGCCATTCGCTTATTCATCATAGCTGTGATAGGCTACGTAAGTATTTAAATAGCCTTTCATGGCAACCCCCCCCAAAAAAAACACAGCATACGCAAATGGCAGCATCTATGTCAGCCTCCATTTGCATTCCCTATTTTTAGCCATTTTAGACTAGGGATGTACGAAAGTTCCGCCACGGATCTCAGGGAGGCCGAATGCCAGCGCATTCGGCCCCCCGAAATCGGTGGCGGAACGGCCCCCCACTCCCCCGGCCCCCTGGGACGGGACTTACCTGGGGCGGATCTTCCTGGTGGCGGCGGCTCCAGCGGCGGCTCCGGAGGCGGCTCCGGCGGCGGTTGGCGGCGGTTCAGCAGCGGTTCGGCAGCGGTTTGGCGGCAGCGGCTGTGGCAGCTGGGCTTCCGACCAGCTGCCGCCGCCACCATTTCCAAGTTAAAAAAAAAAAGTGATAGGCTACGTAAATGTTTATGTAGCCTATCACGGCTGATTAAAAAAAAAAAAATGTGCTTACACAAATGGCAGTGCCCATGGGCGCCGCCATTTGTGTTCCTTATTTTGGCACATCTTAGTCTACATTAACATTTACGTAGACTACGGCGAAAATAAGGGGAACACAAATAGCGTAGACGTGGACTTACTTGGGCGAATCTCCCTGGTGGCGGAGTCTGCGGCGGTGGTTTGGCAGCGGCTGCGGCGGCCGGTCTTCCAACTGGCTGCCGCCACTGCCATTTCCAGTAAAACAAAACAAAACAAAATAACGTGATAGGCTACATAAAGATTTATGTAGCCTATCACGGCTAGATTTTTAAAAAATACTGTGATAGGCTACAAAAATGTTTACATAGCCTATCACGGCTAAGTAAAAAACAAAACCAAAACCAAAAACTGCGCATATGCAAATGGCGGTGCCCATTGGCGCCGCCATTTGCGTATGCGTGGTTTTTTTTTTTTTACTCAGCCGTGATAGGCTACATAAACATTTACGTACCCTATCACGGCTGACTGCAGGGACGCAAACAGCGGCGGCTACGGCCACCAACATTTGCAGACCCGTCCAGCCAGGATTCGCGGTGGGAGGGATGGGGCGCCTCCCCCCCAGCCATAATTTCAGGGGGGATGGGGCACCTCCCCCCACCTCGAATCACATTACGTCAAAAGGTAAATGACTTTCATACATCACTAGTCCCTTCTAGCCAGCGGCTGGATGTCCGGCCGCTGGCGGAATCGGCCAGCGGCTCCGCAGAATCCCGGTGGAGCGGAGCCGGCTGGCCAGGATTCGGGGGGGAGGGATGGAGCACCTCCCCCCCAGCATCAGCATAATCCGCGAACAGGTAAGTGACTTTCGTACATCCCTATTTTAGACTACGTAAATATTTACGTAGGCTATTATGGCGAAAAAAAGGGGAATGCAAATAGCGTAGTGGGCGCCATTTCCATTCCTTTCCCCCCCACCATTTTAGCCTATGTAAATATTTACTTAAGCTATTACAGCGGGGGAAAAAAGGAACACAAATAGCGCCCACTACACTATTTGCGTTCCCCTTTTTTTCGCTGTAATAGCCTACGTAAATATTTAGGTAGGCTAAAACGGCTAAAAATAGGGAATGCAAATGGCGGCCGCTGTAGCCGCTGCCATTTGCGTATGCTGTTTTTCTTTTTTTTGGCTTGCCATGATAGGCTACGTAAATACTTACGTAGCCTATCACGGCAGCTTCACTGGACGCAAATGGCAGCTGCTACGGCGGCCGCCTTTTGCATCCGCAGCAGCCCGTCCGCGGCTGGAAATTCAGCTGCGGACAGCCCTGGCCGGCAGCTCTCCAGAGCTGCCGTGGAGTGGAGCCAGCCCAGGGACAATTCTGGGGGGAGGGACAGAGTTCCTCCCCCCCACCGCGAATTCAAGCTGCAAAAAGGTAACTGACTTTCGTACATCCCTACTTAACCCTAGCCTGGTAGCAGCTGGTGAGGCAGAGCAGATCCTTTAGCACAGGCATAATATGTGCACAGTAAAGCACACCAGGCAATAACGTGACTGCTGTGTTCTACACTAGTGGCAGCTTCCAAACCCCACATAGAGTGCTTTACAGTAAATCGACCTTGTGACTTACAAAGTGTGGATCATGCTTGGTAGGCTATCCCTGTTCAGGATTAGGTGAAGTTGGGGTACCAGACTAAACTTATAGTTGGAGGTAACTTGGGCCTCCAGTGACAGCAATGGATCCAGGAACAACCCCAAACTGTGTAACTCCCCCTGGATGGAGTTGTACTCCCCCTGAAGGAAGTACAACCACATCCAGAGCTGATAATTCCCCTAATTCCTGGGAACCACTCATGCACAGTGCCTGTCTTATTGGGATTCAGCTTCAGTTTATTGGCCCTCATCCAGGCCACCATTGCATTCAAGCACTAATAGGGATGTCGGAGGTATCCCCCCATGGGGTGAAGTTCAATGAGCCCGTTCCGCAGACTTTGGCTTTCTTACCTGCTTTGTTGGCCTGACTTGATGCAGACTGAGTTGGGCCAGCTCATGGATTTTTGTTCCCCCACTTTAAATCAACAATTATGCAAAATTGCACTCGCACTTTGCGCAATTTGCACAAATTCCAGCTGCAATTTGCTTAATTTGCATAAAATGCAGCCACAGTTTGTTTAATCTGTGCAAATTGCAGCCATAATTAGCACAAATGTGTGCAAATTATGCCCAAAATTTACGCAAATTACACAAATTGTGTGTATGTGTGTAAATGTCAGTGGGGGGGGGAAAACCCATGAGAAGAATTCCTTGTTTTGGGGGAAAAGCCCGCAGCTTGGCTCAGAAATGCATGCCAGGCTGGGGGTTCTGCTGAGGAAATCTAGCAAGCCTAAAAAGGGCTGGATTTTCCCGTGATGCCAGTCCCTAAGCACTAATCTAGATGGTGCATGGCCTCTCGTGATTCAGATGTAATAGAGAAATAGAGCTGAGTCTCATCAGCTTACTGACCCCAGATCCCCTAATGAGGGTACCCAGTGGCTTCATAGAAATATTAAACAGCATTGGAGACAAGGTGCCTTGAGGCACCAGACAGGAAGACTGCCAGGGGGCCAATATACAGTCCCTTAACATTATTCTCTGGAACCTGCTCTGTAGATAAGAGTGGAACTACTGCAAAACAGTGCCGCCAACCCCAAGTCCAAAGAGGCAATCCAGGAGGATATCATGATCAATGGTATCAAAACACACTGTGAGATTGAGCAACTATTAGGGATGCCCGTCGCTTATAAATCCAGCCCTTTGGGGCTCAATGAATTTGCCCTGCCTGCCCAACTCGGCTCACATTTGCAGGACAAGCCACAGGTTTTTCTCAAAATCCAGGAACTTCTGCCATTTTTTTATTTGAAGAAATAGAGATTTGCTGAAATTGCAGCTACAATTTGCACCAATAAAAAAATACAGCAAATCTGAGAACAGCCTAATTTGACGCAGATCTAGTTGGGCCAGTTTACAGAAAATGGCCCAAAGTCCAGGGCAGCTGAACCAAGGGAAGCTCGTCAAACTCGATCCACAAAATGGATTTCTCTGACATCGCTAGTAATAGTAAGAGAGTCACGTTCCCTCTGTCTCTCTCTGAGTAAAGGCCATCAGGGCAACCAAGCCCAATTCCATTCTGTAAGCAGGACAGATCCCAGAATGAAATTATTCTAGAAAATCAGTATCCTCCAAGAATGCCTGCAGTTGCCACCCCGTCCCCCTTGAGCACCTTGCCCCCAAAGGAGGTATTCACCACCAGATGGTAGTTACTATAAAACTCTGGATCCAGGAAGGATTTTTTCAGGAGTAGTACCACTGTCTCCTTAAGGGCAGCAGAAGCCACCGCCTTATGCAATGATGCATTCACCTGTCCCTGGACCCATGCAGTCAAACCCCTTCAGATAGCTCAAAGAAGCCATTATGGACAAGGTTCAAGAAGATATGTAGTGGGTCGAACTGCTACATGCATCTTGCCCATACCCTCAGGCCACAGAAGCTGAAAGGGATCCCACAAAACTGAATAAGATGGTTCTGTAGACACCTCATTTGGACCTGTTACAATAGCAGCCTTGAGATAATTATGAAGGCAAGCAATTTTGTCCTCAAAAATGCCTTGCAAAATTGTCACAGCAGTCCTCTGAGGGTTGCAGCATCACATTTGTTGAGGTAGATGTTAATAATCCCCGTAGTACCCAGAAAAGCTCTACTGGACTGCTTCTTGTGGATACAGCGGAGACAGTGAAGCAAGCCTTTTTCATAGCACTCACTGAGATACAGGAGACACAGTTATTGTTTCCATCAATTTTAATTGTGCCTGTAAGCCACCTTGAGTGCCATTTTTTGGCAGAAAGGTGTGGTACAAATCAAATCAAATCAATAAAATTCTCTAGTGTGTGTTTGGTTGGCTTCACACTGAGTCTTACACCAACTGTGTTCTAGCTGTCATCTGGTCTGTTTCATTGCTCAGAGTTCTCCAGAGAACCAGGGAGCAACCTGGGCTGTAGTTTCACTGTGGAATGGCGAGATGCAACAGGCAATTGACACGATTGCTCCTGAGAGGGCACTCAGGAGCAATTGTGTCAATGGCCTGTTGCATCTCGCCATTTCACAGTGAGACTAGTAGAGCCTGGACAGGAGCTTTGTTCTAGCTATTGATAAGACAGGAGGGTTCCCAATCATGTGGGGTTTTGTAACCATGTTCATTTGGACATGATAAACTTTCACTGCAGCCCTTCCCTGTCAACACAGGGAAGACGGGAGTGGAGGGAGTGGGGGCAGAGCACGTCTCCCAAGCTCCCTCTACACTATTTTAAAATTGAACACTTGAATAGAGTTTTAGTTTGGCCCGGATATAGGGAATATTCATGTAGATACATTCACAACGGTAAGTGGTTTTCTATTATATCACATGCTGTCAGAGCTGTTTCTTGGGTTACTATTTCCCTTTACCCAGCTATACATGGGTATATAGAATACTATTTTCTAATTTTTTGAACATGCCTCCCCCTTCAGTCCTTTTGTCCCCATCTCAAAATAACATGTATTATTGTTGTTGTTGCTGTTATTATTGCAGATGGGCATGCAAAGATGCTCAAATATTTTAATGCAGCTTTCTGCTGCAACTGAGGAACCTAGGGATGTCAGAGAATTCCATGATGGATCTCGGTGAGGCCGAATGCCAGTGCATTCGGCCCCCTGAAATCCATCGTGGAACGGCCTGCCACCCTCCCACCCCCCGCGGATACCCCCCCGGGACGAGACTTACTTGGGGCGGATGTTCCAGACCGTGGCGGCTCCAGCGGTGGCTTCGGCGGTGGCAGCGGCAGTGGCTGGTCTTCAGAATGGCTGCCGCCGCCACCATTTGTAGTCTGTGTCTTCCCCCCCCCATAGATGTGATAGGCTACGTAAAGACTTACGTAGCCAATCACGTCTGGGTTTAAAAACAAACAAAACACGTACGCAAATGGCGGCAGCTATGGCTGCCGCCATTTGCATTCCTTATTTTTCGCCGTCTTAGTCTATGTAAATATTTACATAGACTAAGATGAAGAAAAGAAAGGGGAACGCAAATAGCGCTGACTACGCTATTTGCGTTCCCCTTTCTTTTCTTCGTCTTAGTCTACGTAAATATTGACGTAGACTAAGATGGCGAAAAATAACGAATGCAAATGGTGGCGGCCATAGCCGCCGCCATGTGCATACACTTTTTTTTTTTTGTTACCCAGATCCCTCCATGGCCGGAAATCCAGCTGCAGACGGCCCTGGCCTGGGCCTGGCCAGCTGCTCTGCGGAGCCTCCACGGAGCACAGCAGGCCATCAAGGATTCTGGGGGGGAGGACCGGATCACCTCCCCCCTGTCGAGGATTCTGGGGGGAGGGACGGAACACCTCCCCCCCCACCATGAACAGAATCTGCGAAAAGTTAAATCACTTTCGTACATCCCTAGAGGAACCATAGACTGGGGTCTACACAACATGTTCAGAAGAAGCATACAACAGGATATATTTGAACCAGATCTCTCTGCCACCCACTACACACCGGGAAATATCAGAACATCACAGGAAAATTTCCTGTGGTTTCCTCTTCCTAAACCAGATGATTAATGGGGATAAATTAGAGTCTTTTACCAGGGGACATTCAAACCATCCAGTCGTATTAGGTGGGAAAGAGAAGCTCCACCTGCGATCAAGTTCCTGTTTTTCCTAGGGATGGCAGAGAATTCTGCCATGGATTTTAGTGAGGATATGGCATTCAGCCCCCCAAAATCCGTGGTGGAACGGCCTGCCCTGCCACCCCCCCACAGACACCCCCGGGACGAGGCTTACCTGGGGCAGATGTAGGGATGTACGAAAGTCACTTACCTTTCGTGGATTCTGTTTATGGTTGGGGGAGAGGCGTTCCGTCCCTCCCCCCGGAATCCTCTCCGGGGGGGAGGCGCTCCATTCCTCCCCGCCCCGGAATCCTGGCTGGCAGGCTGTGCTCCACAGGGATTCTGTGGAGCCGCCGGCTGGCTCTGCTAGCAGCCAGACATCTGGCCGCTGGCTAGCAGGGACGCAAATGGTGGCAGCCATAGCTGCTGCTGTTTGCGTCCCTACAGTCAGCCATGATAGGCTACATTAATGTTTACGTAGCCTATCACGGCTGACTTAAAAAACAACAATGCACGTATGCAAATAGCGGCGGCCACAGCCGCCGCCATTTGCATTCCTTATTTTGGCATGTCTTAGTCTACATCAAGATTTATGTAGACTAAGGCGGCAAAAATAAGGGGAACACAAATAGCGTAGTGGACGCTACGCTATTTGCGTTCCCCTTATTTTCGCCATCTTAGTCTACGTAAATGTTTATGTAGACTAAGATGTGCCAAACAAAGGAACGCAAATGGCGGCGGCCATGGCCACCGCCATTTGCTTACGCGTGGTTTTTTTTTTTTTTAAAAGTCAGACATGATAGCTACGTAAAGATTTACGTAGCCTATCACGTTTTTTTAAAAAAACCTAGCCGTGATAGGCTACGTAAATCTTTACATAGCCTATCACATCTTTTTTTTAACTGGAAATGGCTGCGGCGGCAGCCGGTCAGAAGACCGGCCACCACTGCCGCCGCCGCCGCACCACCACCGGAGCCACCGCCGGAGCCGCCGCTGCCAGGAAGATCCGCCCCAGGTAAGTCTCGTCCCGGGGGGGCTGGGGGGGGCAGGCCGTTTCACCACCGATTTCGGGGGGCTGAATGCGCTGGCATTCGGCCTCCCCTAGATCTGTGGCGGAATTTTCGAACATCCCTAGGCAGATGTTTCGGATGGCGGCGGCTCCGGCGGCAGCTCCGGCAGTGGCTGGCCTTTCAACAGGCTGCTGCAGCCACCATTGTTGTCCTGGTCTTTGCTGTAATAGGCTATGTAAGTATTTACGTAGCCTATCACAGCAAGCCAAGTAACCCCCCCAGAAAATGGTGTACGCAAATGGTGGCGGCTTCAGCAGCCGCCATGTGTGTTCCCTATTTTTTGGTGTTTTAGTCTACGTAAATATTTACGTAGGCTAAAATGGCAAAAAATAGGGAATGCAAATGGTGGCCACTGTAGCAGCTGCCATTTGCGTACGCTGTTTTTTGTTTTGCCCAGCCATGATAGGCTACGTAAATACTTACGGAGCCTATCACGGCTGCCTGGCTGGATGCAAATGGCAGCTGCTACAGGAGCTGCCATTTGCGTCCGCAGCAGCCCGTCCGCGGCCGGAACTCCAGCTGCAGATGGGCCTGGCCGGCTGTGGAGTGGAGCCGGCTGGGCAGGATTCTGGGGGGGAGGACTGGATCGCCTCTCCCCCTGTCGAGGATTCCAGGGGGAGGGATGGAGCGCCTCCCCCCCGACCGCGAACACAATCCGCAAAAAGGTAAGTAACTTTTGTACATCCCTAGTTTTTCCCCTCAAACTTTGTGTTACATTCAAATTCCTCAAAATCATCAAGCAAACGGAACCCATCCCAAAGTTTAAGAACCACTTGTACAGGGAAAATATAACATGAGAACTGGCCTCTGAGATCTACATGAAACATCTTGCTGATTAGAGATCTAAAATTCCAATGTGAATGGCTTATGGGCTCTTTGTACTGAGCAGAGTTAAAACTGGGCTTGCTGCTACATACGAGTAAAAGAAAGAAACAGCAACCTGCTAGCCTCCCATTTCATATATGGAGGAAAACATGGTGCAAAGATGTCAAAAATATTATTATTTATGTATGTATTAATAACTTCCATGTCTACAGAAATTCTGCACTCATCTGCTACTTGTGGTTTTATATCAACTTAGCATTTTCAGGAACCTGTGTTTTTTTATATTATAAAACAAAACACATTAGGATTATGACCCTCTCTATACTTGGTGGACCCCAATTCTCATGGGAATTAGCACAACTGCCAGACAGCATGCAGGGCTCAATGAGCTCCTTATCTCAGACCTTTTCATGGCAACAAGTACTGTTAATTGTAATCTTGTTGCTGCCAGAAACAAAAACAAAACAAAAAGCCCCTCTTTGTGGTACAACTCTGTTTAAGCTGAAATGACAACAGACTGAGTTTGCAGTCAGGATCCTCAGAACAAGCACCAGAGGTGTTCTCTCAAGGGAGGAGACTGGCAGGCATGATCAGATAGCAGTTTGAAGACTGACATCAATTTCCCAAGGGTGGAGAGCAGAACATCCTGGCTGAATTTAGACGATCCTGAAAACTATGATTTGGATGATTGGGAGCCTCCCCTCAAATTCACCATTATATTTCATATATTTTAAAATTTTATCTTCTTCAACAAAAACAAAAAGTTAAAACAAAATGACTGTTCAGCCATGTTGTTGTTGTTGTTTTTAAGTTCTTGGACAGTTATACACCAGGAAGAGAGCCAGGAGTCGGAAGCTCTTTAGTTCTTGTGCTGCTTTTTTACTTGAAGAAGGGGACAAAGATGATGATCCAATTCACCCTTAACCATTTCCACATTCTAAAAACAAAAGAAAACATGAGGGCAGCAGAGGGAAAACCCTTCAGGTGCTTCACAGAAGTCAGAATTTTACAGCCTTATCAGGCAATGGGTAAATACTAAAAACTGGACTGGAGAGAGGTGCCAGTTCATATTTTGAGTCTCCCCCTCATCTGAGGTTTCATTCTTGCTTCTATAGTAACCCATGGTGCCAATGGGCAGGCTATAATGCTGTGGCGACTGGAGTCTTTCCTGCATGTGGTTCACTTGAACTGTAGCCAAGGCCCTTCTAACTACCACTGGACCCTCCCCCTACCTCCAGGTGTTTCCCCCCTCATTTCTTCTGACTACATAATACTTTGGTCTTCCTTCCCAATGGGGAAAGGTTATATCATGACCCTGCCAGGATAGGCAACATTATAATTTCTAATGAAAGAGTCTCCCTTTTGTTCTGAAAGCTTGTCTTTAAACTTCTGCTATTCCAGTCATTCATTCTCCAAACACTTATTCATTTTACTGTGGCTAATCTCACAGACCTAGGGATGTACAGATTCCCTACCGTACATTCCGGTGGGGAATCCATGGGGGGCGGGGGAAGCGATCCATTCCTCCACCCTGGAATCCACATGGAGCGGTTCTGCCGTCTACATGCCCCTGATTCCCCCGTTTTTTTTCCGACTTCCCAAACTTATGTAAATAATTCTGTAAGTACTGCTGAAAAATCCTTTCTGCGCACCCGCCGTCAGTCTCTGTAAGCCTTTGGTCATAGCGAAAATGCATATTTATTTTTGTAAAAAGGGTAAAGCCCTTTGCAGGGATTCCCCACATAACTTCCAGTCACCTGACCTCACCAGACCTGTCCTGATCTCACCTCACCGGACCTAACCTGCCTCACCTCACCTCACCTCCACAGACAATAAACAGAAAAGATGGAGGATTTCTGTGGAGTTCAAGACTCAGCCCCAGTGAAAGAAAGCCTCTGGAAAATGCCTCATAAAAAGGGTAAAGCTGTTCGCGTTCTTCTTCCTCCATTTCCAATTTACGGATTTCTTTTTGTAATTATTTTTGTAAAATCCGCCGTTCAGTGGACAAAAGGGTCTGCGTTAGCTCCGGTCGGGGTCGACCAGAGGTTCCGAGGAGGATTCTGCAGACTGGATTTGTCAGAATTCAATCCCATTTAAAATTCATGCGGAATTCTCTGACATCCCTACACAGACCTGAATCTGTTTCAGCCTTCAAAGATGCATTTAAGCCTCTCTAATATAATTCAGGAGTTCAAACTTGGTTTCATGTATCCCTCAGTCTTTGGGCTTCATGTCCATGTCCCTCATTTAAAAGGGTAATGCCACACACACAAGTAGCTAGTATTTTATTGTAAAATTAGTTTTTTAAAAGTCCATGGAAGACTTGGGGAAGGAGAGGATACTAGAACCGGTGGTGTGTGTGCTATGAAGGTGTAGCTTTTATAACTTTATATTGAATTTTACTGTTTTAAGCCACCCTGGGAAGACCACATTCTTGGCAGGCAGCTAAGGAATAGAGGAAAATAAAATAAGGGTGCAATCCTATGTGTGTTTAGACAGAAAAAAGACCTACAATTGACAGCGTGCCCTAGCTAGTCATGCTGGCTGGGGCATGCTGGGAGTTGTAGGCATTTTTTCTGTCTAAACTAGGGGTGTACGGATCCCACTCACCCGTCCAGTCCAGGGCATCTGCTGTGGGGGGGAGGCGATCCGTCCCTCCCCCGGAATACTTCCCGGCTGTCTCCGCAGCAAGTCCATGGAGCCGCCGTCTGGGCCCATCCTCAGCCAGACTTCCGGCCGCTGCCACGTAAATATTTATGTAGCCAATCACGAAAACAGCAGGGATGCAAATGGTGTCTGCTATGCCATTTGCATCCCTGATCTTTGCCGTGATAGGCTATGTAAATATTTACATAGCCTATCATGGCCAAGGGCAGGAATGCAAATGGCGTCTGCTACACCGGGCGCCATTTGCATCCTCAGCCCGGCAGTGGATGGCTGCGGACGGCAGCGGATGGACCCGGACGGACGGCGCCAGGTGGGTCCATCCCAACCGGACTTCATGGGGTGGTGGGAGGGGGGAGCAGTCCATTCCGCCAAGGACTCCAGGGGGCCGGATTCTTTAGAACATGATAAAGTCCATTTGCGTCCCTGCTCTTTTTGTGATGGGCTAAATAAATATTTATGTTGCCTATCACAGCCAAGAGCAGGGACACAAATGGCGTCTGCTACACCGGACACCATTTGCGGATTCTTTAGAATCTGGCCTCATTGGAGTCCATGGCAGATTTCTCCGCTACCCTTAGTCTAATCACGCATAGGATTGCACCTTAAATCTAGGGACGGGGGAGAATTTCTCCCCGAAACTTCGGGGGGCCAAGTGCCAACGTGTTCGGCCCCCCGAAGTAGTTTCGGGGAGAAATTCTCCACACACCCCCGCCCCCCGCCCCCCCCCGGGATGGGACTTACCTTTCCCGAATGTCCCTCCTGGCGGCGGGTCCCGGCGACGGTTCGTCAGGTCTTCGTCAGGGGCGGGGGCGGCAGCCAGTCTTTCGACCGGCTGCCGCCGCCGCCATTCCAATAAAAGTAAAAAAACCCAACAACAACGCCCCCGTGATAGGCTACGTGACGATTAACGTAGCCTATCACGGCTAGATTTGCAAAGTCAGCCATGATAGGCTACGTAAATCGTCACGTAGCCTATCACGGGTGACTTTAAAAAAAAAAAAGCGCGTTCGGCTAATGGCGTCCCCCATAGGGAGCCGCCATTCACGTTCCTTATTTGGTCGCTGTAGTCTACATAAAGATTACATAGACTATGGCGAAAATAAGGGCAATGCTATTTGCGTTGCCCTTATTCTCGCCGTAGTCTACGTAAAGATTTACGTAGACTACAGAGACCAAATAAGGAACGCGAATGGCAGCTCCCTATGGGGGCCGCCATTTGCGTACGCGCTTTTTTTTTTTAAGGGCAATGCAAATAGCGTTGCCCTTATTTTCTCCGTAGTCTACATAAATCTTTACATTGACTACAGCGACCAAATAAGGAACGCAAATCGTTTTTTTTTTTAAAGTCACCCGTGATAGGCTACGTGACGATTAATGTAGCCTATCACGGCTGACTTTGCAGATCTAGCCGTGATAGGCTTCGTTAATTGTCACGTAGCCTATCAAGGGGGTGTTTTTGTTTTGTTTTTTAATTTTGGAGTTCGTGGCCGGGCGAGGCGAGGTGCTTCCTCCCTGGCCTGAATTTCGACCGGGTGAGGCGGGAAGCCTCCCCTCCCGGCCTGAACTTCGTGGGGGGAGCAGCGAAGCGCCTCCCCCCCCACCGCGAACAAGCTTCGACGACAAGTAAGTGACTTTCGTCTGCCCCTAAGCCTATCACGGGGGCGTTTTTTTTTTTAACTTTTTATTTCACGGCCGGGCGAAGCGAGGCGCCTCCTCCCCGGCCTGAATTTCGGCTGGGCGAGGTGGGAAGCCTCCCCTCCGGCCTCAATTTCGGCCGGGTGAGATGGGAAGCCTCCCCCCCCGCCCTGAACTTCGGGGGGAGCAGCGAAGCGCCTCCCCCCCACCGCGAACAAGCTGCGAGACCAGGTAAGTGGCTTTCGTGCACTCCTACTTAAATCGGTGAAAGTATATGAATCAGCTCTGATTCCTGTCCCACAGCAATGACAAGGTGTGATGACATAAAGAAAATATGATGACTAGGGATGTCATGTCAGAGAATTCCACCACGGACTGAAATGGGATCGAATTCCCTTCAGTCTGTGCCACAGAATCCTCTGCGGAATGGCACCAAGAGGTCCTGCGGAGCCAGCAGTAGGGATGGGGGTGAACTTCTCCCTGAAACTTCAGGGGGCCGAGTGCCAATGTATTCGGCCCCCCGAAGTAGTTTTGGGGAGAAATTCTCCACACACACCCGCCCCCCGCCCCCCCCAGGATGGGACTTACCTTTCCCGAATGTCCCTCCCGGCGGCGGGTCCCGGCGGCGGTTCGGCAGGTCTTTGTCAGGGGCGGGGGCGGCAGCCGGTCTTTCGACCGGCTGCCGCCGCTGCCATTCCAAGAAAAGTTAAAAAAAAACACGACCCGTGATAGGCTACGTGATGATTAACGTAGCCTATCACGGCTAGATTTGCAAAGTCAATCGTGATAGGCTACGTTAATCGTCACGTAGCCTATCACGGGTGACTTAAAAAAAAAAGCGCGTACGGCTAATGGTGGCCCCCATAGGGAGCCGCCATTCGCGTTCCTTATTTGGTCGCTGTAGTCTACGTAAAGATTACGTAGACTACGGCGAAAATAAGGGCAACGCTATTTGCGTTGCCCTTATTTTCGCCGTAGTCTACGTAAAGATTTACATAGACTACAGCGACCAAATAAGGAACGTGAATGGCGGCTCCCTATGGGGGCCGCCATTTGCGTACGCGCTTTTTTTTTTTTTAAAGTCACCCGTGATAGGCTACGTGACGATTAACGTAGCCTATCACGGCTGACTTTGCAGATCTAGCCGTGATAGGCTACGTAAATCGTCACGTAGCCTATCACGGGGGCGTTTTTTTTTTTTTTTACTTTTTATTTCGCGGCTGGGCGAGCCGAGGCACTTCCTCTCCGGCCTGAATTTCAGCCGGGCGAGGCGGGAAGCCTCCCCCCCGGCCTGAATTTCGGCCGGGCGAGGAGGGAAGCCTCCCCCCGGCCTGAACTTCGGGGGGAGCAGCGAAGCGCCTCCCCCCCACCGCCAAGCAAGCTGCGAGACCTGGTAAGTGACTTTCGTGCACCCCTAGCCAGCAGTCATGCAGGGTTTTTTTTGTCATCTGCACAGAGTCGCGAAATTTTCGTAAATAAAAATGCAAGGTACTATATTCCAATAATAAATACATACATGTGTTGTTGTTTTTTTAAGAATTTTGCTCATCGCCTTGTTTGTGGGTGTTCTTTTTCAATTGAAATACTCTGTCTCCATTTACTTTCTGCCAAAACACTTCCTCCTCCTTGGGTCTTCCCAAAACAAGGCTGCCCAAGGTGTGCCTGAGCGATGCACTCTTTGTAAAGCAATGCTGTTGAAAGAAAGAAAGAAAGAAAGAAAGAAAGAAAGAAAGAAAGAAAGAACCT
This sequence comes from Heloderma suspectum, assembly GCF_057233095.1. Lineage (NCBI taxonomy): Eukaryota > Metazoa > Chordata > Lepidosauria > Squamata > Helodermatidae > Heloderma > Heloderma suspectum. The sequence goes on along the minus strand of NC_139459.1, from coordinate 239,693,123 downwards.
TTTAAAATGACCATGCCAGTCTGGAGCCCTGCATGATTATTATTCCCCCTGCTAGGCTTTCTATTTCCACATCCAGCCTTGTTGGTGACATGGTGAGGCTAAAATGGAGAGGAGAACCAACTCTGTGCATGTCTACTTAGAAGTAAGCCTTACTGAGTTCAATGAAACTTACTCCTACACATGTCAGCACCCCACTTGCCCCCAGCTCAGCTTTGTATTTCCACATCCAGCTCATTACCAAACCTCCTCTTAGTTATCTCACTGGGTGACTTTGGGCTGGACCCTCACCACTACATCATACTTCTGTTATGAAACTCATGAAGAAAAAGAGACAGTATAATGGGAAGTTCTTTTTTAAGCAGTCACACTTCAGTTGTACAAATGCAGCATGAAGAGAAAGATCAGCAACCTTCTCTTTACTTGAATAAAAAGCACACTCTGCACATGCTCAGGGAATGGACAAAATGAGGAATAAACATATCAGGGAATATGAAGAACTATATTCTTCCATTATGTGTGTGTGTGTGTGGGGGGGGATCTCTCTCAATCCAGCTGTTCTCTGGAAAAAAAAAAACCCATTCACCCAAGGGTCTTCTGAGAGAACTAACAGGAGGTTTGCTAATGAGCTGGATGTGGAAATACAAAGCTGAGCTGGGGGCAAGTGGGGTGCTGACATGTGTAGGAGTAAGTTGCATTGAACTCACTAAGACTTACTTCTGAGTAGACATGCACAGAGTTCATTCTCCTCTCTGCTCAGCTTTGGATTCATAACAGAAGTATGGTGTAGTGGTGAGGGTCCAGGCCAAAGTCACCCAGTGAGATAACTAACAGGAGGTTTGGTAATGAGCTGGATGTGGAAATACAAAGCTGAGCTGGGGGCAAGTGGGGTGCTGACATGTGTAGGAGTAAGTCGCATTAAACTCAGTAAGACTTACTTCTGAGTGGACATGCACAGAGTTGGTTCTCCTCTCCATTTTAGCCTCACCATGTCACCAGCAAGGCTGGAAGTGGAAATAGAAAGCCTAGCAGGGGGAATAATACTCGTGCAGGGCTCTAGACCGACATGGTCATTTTAAAAGGTTTTTTCTTTCTTTCAAATAGCATTGCTTTAAACAAAGAGTGCATCGCTCAGGCACACCTAGGGCAGCCTTGTTTTGGGACGCCCCGGGGAGGAGGAAGTGTTTTGGCTTAAAGTAATTACTGCACGTCTCAGAGCAGAGGAAAAAATACGTAAATATCTACGAAAAATAGCCTTTATTATGGAAGTTATGCAGAATTATGGCTGTCGGTACGGATTTATCTTCGTAATTTTTGGAGCGGAAAAAAAAGAGGAGAATTCTGGGGGCTTGCGAACGACGGTACGGAGCACTGGCCGCAAACTGCAGAAGTCAAGCGGCATGGAAGGTACACAATTCGTACATCCCTAAGAGGGCATGCGTTCAGTAAAGTACTCTTTTGTCTTAAATGCACAACTACCATTTCTCAGAAAATGACTATTGGGAAGGAATTAGAAAAAAAAATCTAAAATTACTGACATCCATGTAAAGTAATTCTGTCCAGGCTCTTTTTAAGAATCAGTGCAAAGCTATTGTTCCCACTACATTAACATATTTACATTTTTATATTACTGATTGAAATCTAAGTACATGAATATTATTCCCCCCTTCCAGCAGTTGCCATCTGTGTCTGAATTGTATTTCCTCTTGACAAGGATGGTGGAAATAATGAGGTTTGTGGTGAAATGATGACTTAATTGCCTTTTCTTCATTACAGTATTTTCTTAGTCTCACTGGCAACAGTGGCCTGCAACAGCTGCACCCAGATCTTCTTGTTTCAAACAATGTATAGTGGTTGTAAAAGAAAGAGAAACAAGAGCTACAACAAAACAGAACGTTAAAAAAAAAAAAAAAAACCACCCCATTTAAGGGCAACCCAATTGGGGAGGGGGAACTCCAAGAAAAATGTGTTATGCTATGCTCAAGACTTAGGGTACAAAATTGTGTGAAACAAGTGAATTTACAGCTCAGTCCTGTGCATATATACTCAGAAGCAAGTCCCATTGATCTCAATGAGGCTTACTGATAAGTGAGTATAGGAATGCAGCCTAAAAGTGACAATATACTAGAAAAGCATACTGAAAATGTAAAACACCTTAAACTGAGCATTGTTACATGACATTAAGTCCAAACCAGTTTAATAAAGTATGTATTTGGCATTTTGCAACCAAATGTAGGCAAAATGTGTGTACAACTCTTATAAATAGGTGTGTGTATGTGTGTGAAATTGCTGGATGCATCTTCCTAAGCTGCATGTCTAAACCAGGGATTGGGTACCTGTGAAACTCTAAATACTGGAGTATAATTGACTATGCTGGCTGGGGCTGCTGGGACTTCAAGTGTAACAGGATTTTTAGCTTTTCAGCTTCTGTTTTAAATGTGGTATTGTATTTTAAATCTTCACACGACTGCTAGCTTCTATTTGATTATTACTTTTATTTTTTAGACTGTAGGTTTAAAGTTTTAAACTTTTATATTGTATTTTATTGTCTTATATTTTATGGTTGAGAACTGGCCAGAGAGCTTCGGCTATTGCATGGCATAGAAATGTAAGTAAACAAACATCTGGAGGGCCACACCCCTGGTCTAAACAAAATTAACCTGAGAGAGAGTGTGACTCAATGTGTCTTCTAAACAGCAAGCAGAAGAGGAGAAGCCCAGGTGAGGGAGCTCATGACAAGTCATTGAAACACTATATATAGAACTGAAAGACAATAAATGATCCCAACATTATACTACATTTGTGTGTATCTTCAAATAAAAATTTATTATTTCACGTTTTCTTGTAGATTTCTTTTACTTTAAATAATTCTACTTCTATAGGACCAATTTACTTTAAACTGTATCTAAAAGGGAGTGAAAGAAAGTTCAGTTTATGTTCATAGTCATACATCTTTGTACAGCAGATTGAGAGGCAGAATGAAAATCCATTAGAGACTACTGCACAACTGATCTCACAGTGCTTTTGCATACTTCTAGACCAAACCATTCAAGATAACGTGTTAGGTATGATCAATAAGTATTTGTTCAACTTGTTCTCACAGGTTTCAGGTGAATCAGACCAATAGAAGTCCAGTTGTGTGCATTTTCTTTAGTTAATGTTGCTCAGAGCCAGTGTGGTGTAGTGGCTAGAGTGCTGGACTGGGAGTCGGGAGATCCGGGTTCTAGTCCCCATTCGGCCATGGAAGCTCACTGGGTGACTTTGGGCCAGCCACAGACTCTCAGCCCAACCCACCTCACAGGGTTGTTGTTGTGAGGATAAAATGGAGAGGAGGAGGATAATGTAAGCCGCCTTGGGTTCCTTGCAAGAGGAAAAAAGGCGGGGTATAAATGCAATAAATAAAAATAAATAAATAAAATAAATCTGAGTAAAGGTCATGTTGATCCAGATATTTATCTGAGCCTGAAAACACACACATTATTTTTGTTGAAATTTCTTTGAGGTCTTGCTATAAAATCACTGGCCTGCCACCTTGTTCTTTAGTGCTGCCACCTTTCTTTCTGCATGTCCTTGGTCATCTTTGTAATCACAAGAGTGGACAATGATCACAGTCTGTGACTATGGTGAACACACAAACAACTGAACTGTGAATGATCACAAAAAACATTCACAGTTCAACACGCCAGAATATTAGTGTGATGTCAGGGCTTCATTATATGACTTATGCCACATTATGGGATATAATTATGTGGTCAACGCTGCTTCCAAAATGTTTTTGTTCTCTTACACTGAAGTCTGGCTGTGTGTTCAAATAACCAGAAAATAGTTTCACCACAAATTCGCTGTTTTCCCCATGCCCAATACTAATGGAGAATACTAATATGCTACAGCATTGTGTGAATCGATGTTTCAACTTACGTTTTTGGGGTAATAAAAATATACTTATGACATAACGTTAATTTGTTCCTGTAAAATTACAGTTTGAAGTTGTCTACTGACTGGCATTAAAGCTAAAGTATAAAAATAGTCAGGCCTGTTTACTTAACCTTGCCATTGTTAAAACTGAAACTCATTTTGAAACATTGATCAGGAAATATAATATTGCTGCATTGATACGTCTCCATTTTCTGCACTTTATAAAGCTTAGCAGAGAACAGAAATGAAACCAGTTTATGAGCTTTTCCTATCACTGTCTCTTATATTAAACAGAACAACAAGCATTTACAGCTTTCTTTTAATGCCACTCTGAGACACAAGTGTCATCCAGTTACTTAATTGTAATACAAGGACAGTCACTAAAACAGGCACCTTACTCTCTGCAAGGTCTTTCTCGGCATTACTCTTTAGTAAACAAACACTAGACACAATCTCCAAGGCTACTAAAACAACTCTGTTTAAGCAAACAAAATACACCTGATAAAGAGAAGATAAAGAGACCTAGGAATATAATATACAACCAGCAAAGATTTCTGTCAACACTGACACAATACAAATCATTCTCTGCATTAAAAGAGCTATGAAATATCTTGAGATTTCAGTTATGTCATTCTCATAATTACTATTCAGATTAACAAAAAATCATATAGAATTAGCCATTAGAGGCCACAGATTCAACTCTTCACCAATATGACTAGATTATTGGCATTAAGAAGTCTATTAGCCAACAACATCTCTTTATTCCAACCTCATGTACAACAGTAGGCTACTGAAGCAATCCATGCTACATGAGATGTTTAACTGCTTTGCCCTAGGAGGGATCTTCATGAGAATGGGATGAGAAGCTTGTTGGAGTATTACCCAAATTTTCATGGAATTGGCTTTGGTCCATCAGGAAGTAAGAAAATCCGAGTGCACAGCACCATTAAAATCCTGTTTTTAGGGGTCACACTGTGCTCGAAAGGAACATAATCCCAGGTGGGGGGAGGGGAAGTAGAACTGAATGTCATCAGACTGGCAGGGGCTGCTCAACCAATGAGAGAGGCTTCTTCGCCCCCCTCTCCAGGACTGCGCCTTGCTACTACATTATTATGAATGGAGAAAAACTAATTTACAATTCTGAAGGCTCCCTTCTGCTAATATATTATCTCCCCCCTACTTTTCCCCAATGTGTGCACTTTTGCCTTGAGAAGGCAAAAGGCTTCTCCTCTAAAGGCTTTCCATGAAAGCAGCCTAGTCTCTCAGGGCTTCTTCACATGGAGCTTTTATCCTGCTATTGAGGTTGGTTACTCACCCATGTTTGCGGGCCCCTTACATTATGTCGTCAGCCTCCAGGGTATCTCCTGCATTAAATGACCTTTATTCCATTGTTTAAAAGATCAGAGAAAATGAGCTATGAAATTACCGTGCTTGAGTTCCACTTGAGTTCCCTCTGTGAAAAAGGAAAAGCCACAATAAGAGGAGCTAGACTAATGAAACATATGGAAGACTCAGATAAGGGGAGAAGGGAGGGGGGTGGAAGTGCATGTAAAAGGAGCCTGTTGAGAACCTGTATTTAAAACAGAAGCAGAAAGCCCCATTTTAAATGTGGGATTTTTGGCTGGTGTAGAGATACTCTCAATTTCACCCTATTCCATCTAGGGATGTACGAAAATCACTTACCTGTTCGCGGATTATGCTGATGGTGGGAGGGGAGGTGCTCCGTCCCTCCCCCCGGAATCCTGGATGGGGGGAGGCGCTCCATTCCTCCCCCCCCAGAATCCTCCTTGGCCAGCTCAGCAGCTGGCCAGGCCCAGCCAGGCCAGAGCCATCTGCAGCTGGATTTCCGACCGCGGAGGGCTCTAGGGGAAAAAAAAAATACCTGCGTACGCAAATGGCGGTGGCTACGGCCGCTGCCATTTGCATTCCTTATTTTCGCCGTCTTAGTCTACGTAAATATTTATGTAGGCTAAGATGGCCCAAAATAAGGAACGCAAATGGCGGCGGCCGTAGCCACCGCCATTTGTGTACACCTTTTTTAAAAACATTTTTTACCCAGACGTTTTAGGCTACGTAAAAACTTACGTAGCCTATCACGTGGGTGTAAAAAAACCCAACAACCTGCAAATGGCGGCGGCGGCAGCCGGTCGGAAGACCAGCCGCCGCAGCCGCCGCTGCCCGGAAGATCCACCCCAGGTAAGTCTCATCCCGGGGGGATCCGCGGGGGGGCGGGGGTGCAGGCCGTTCCGCCACAGATTTTGGGGGGCCAAATGCATTGGCATTCAGCCTCCCCGAGATCCGTGGTGGAATTCTCTGCCATCCCCGATTCCATCCCATTCCAGCACTCTGCCAGGGAATTATTGCTTCCAACCACCTTTCTCCTTCTCCCTGTGCAATGAGATGAGAAGTTTCCACGATCTTGAATCATCACTACAGTGACTACATAACAACAGAGAAACTACAGAATGTCAAAGAAGCGCAGCGTCAAGAAAGCGATTTCACAGAGAAATGAAAGAGTGTTTAGCAAGTTACTACAGTGAGCCTTTTACTCTTTAAACACTTTAATTATTTACCATGAATCTGTATGCACTGAGAGACCTGTTAAAGATTCACTGTGGGGGAGGGAGATTTATTTCTTACTTCCAAGTAAACATGAATAGAAAGGGGTGGTGGTAGTGCTCTGGTTTGCTTTCCCTGTAGCTGGGCTCAGCTAGTCATGAGTTCCCACTGCTGAAAGCAGCACTAGCTAGTTCTTAATGCTGGCTGAGCCTGGCCAAATGCACGAGTGGTTTATAAAAAAATAAATAAATTGGGGAAGGGGTCCTAAACAGGGGTCACCTAGGTATGCAGGTTGGCTGATATAGTGAAGAAGATAAAAAGCAATTGCAATGACTGGCAAAGTGTGCGGAAACCTTGGAGAAATACAGACAGGGGAAACACCTGGATGGGTGGATTTCCCACCTGCTCGTCTGGGTGGGAATCTGCCTACGGGGAGAAGTAGGGGTGGACGAAAGTCACTTACCTGTCCTCGAAGCTTGTTCGCAGTGGGGGGGAGGCGCTTCGCTGCTCCCCCCGTGAAGTTCAGGCCGGGGGGGGAGGCTTCCCGCCTCGCCCGGCTGAAATTCAGGCCGGGGAGGAGGCGCCTTGCCTCGCCTGGCCATGAACTCAAAAGTTTTTTTAAAAAAACAAAAACGCCCCCGTGATAGGCTACGTGACGATTAACGTAGCCTATCATGGCTAGATCTGCAAAGTCAGCCGTGATAGACTACGTTAATCGTCATGTAGCCTATCACGGGTGACTTTAAAAAAAAGAAAAAAGCGCGTACGCAAATGGCGGCCCCCATAGGGAGCCGCCATTCACGTTCCTTATTTGGTCGCTGTAGTCTACGTAAATCTTTATGTAGACTACAGCGACCAAATAAAGAACGGGAATGGCGGCTCCCTATGGGGGCCGCCATTATCCGTACGCACTTTTTTCTTTTTTTTAAAGTCACCCGTGATAGGCTACGTGACGATTGACGTAGCCTATCACGGCTGACTTTGCAAATCTAGCCGTGATAGGCTACGTTAATCGTCACGTAGCCTATCACGGGGGCGTTTTTGGTTTTTTTTCTTTTATTGCAATGGCGGCGGCGGCAGCCAGTCGAAAGACCGGCTGCCACTCCTGCCCCGGACGAACACCCGCCGAACCGCCAGCCGGACCCGCCACCGGGAGGGACATTCGGCAAAGGTAAGTCCCGTCCCGGGGGTGGCGGGGGGCGGGGGGCGGAGAATTTCTCCCCGAAACTTGTTCGGGGGGCCGAACACGTTGGCGCTCGGCCCCCCGAAGTTTCGGGGAGAAATTCTCCGCCATCCCTAGGGAGAAGGCGATCCCTCCCTCCCCCGGAATCCGTCTGAGCCAGCTCTGCTCCGTGTGTCAATCCTGCAGAGCCAGCCACCCACAGATTCCGGAGGGAGGTGGAGGTGAGTGCCCTGTTCCACCATGGACTCCGGAAGCGGGATTTTTTTGGAAACCAGCCTCATTGGGGTCCGTGGCGGAATTCTCCGCCATCCCTAGAAACACCCCTTGACAAAGCCTGAGGCAAGGCTACCATGCTGAAGTACGTCCAGAGGATAGGAGCACACAGCACGAGAAGCACAGTGAACCTGAATTCAAGGGGAAAAAAACAGAGTATAAGTAGTCTTAGAAAATATGGATTTTCCACTGCAAAGCCTGGGATGGCTTCAGTTTGGCCATTATATCATCTGCTACCAACTGCCTCCAAATACTCCCAATTCACAGCAAATTGTCCATGAGATCCCTCAGTAGCATCATCCTCAGCATCCAAAGCCATCCATCTCTTACTAAAACCCAATTGTTTCCTGAGTAAGGGGACATCTTGGGGCCCTAAATGGGGAAAAGGGACCTAATGATGCAGACCCCTAAGTTGCACAAAATAGGCAGGTTGGTATGACCCATTCCCCCCTCCCTCCAGAACCCCAGGGGGAGGATTTGGGGTCCTCCCATCTAAAATGACTTAGTAAAATGACTTTTATGCTTTTGGCAATGACAAAAGTGGTTTGCCCCTTTGCCACCGAAAGGATTTCAGAAGGAACATTATTGAGATTTATGTGAAGGGCTGTCTCCCTATGCCTGATCTTGTCAGACAAGGCTCCTTTAAGACCTTCAGCTTGCTGGAACTGGGCCCAGTATTCCTGTTGATAATTAACAGCTGGCCCTCATTTCTTTCCAGCCTGATTTGGAGCTGGGGTATCATTCTCTCCTCTTCTGCCTTCAGTGAGTGCTAATAGAAAGCTGCAGTGGTCGTGGGTTTGCGTTGATAGCTGGATGAACTGTTATCATAGATTCTGGCTCCCCTCCTAGTTAAGGAGGTGGAGAATTGAGAGGTATCTGGTGCAATGCTGAACGTAGTTGATAAGTGTTTTAGATTTCTGACCTAATCCATAGGAGAGGGGTTTCTCTTTCTTTCCAATTTGGCCTAACAGCTCCGACGCAACTACCAAAGTTACTAGATCTGGGCTTTGAATGGTGAGGAGTTCTTGTTTTTTTCATAAAGGGAGCTGAGGAAACTATCACCTTCTGTTACAGGGTCCTAGGATGTGTACCCTCTGACCCACATTTTCTCTGATCTCAATCCTCCTTTCCCCACAAAGGATCTTTTTAGCATTGAAAGTGAGAGATGTCCTTCACTACCAAAAGGACTGTGAAGCAGAGATCAGGAATTCATTCTGGTGGATGAAGGCAGGCAAATTCCCCCTCCCGTCACTTTTCCTTCCATCTTCAATTCCCCCCATGAATTATTCACAGATCCCTACCTGTTTAATGTGTTCATCATGCCATAGTCAGAACTGCTAAAGCCCTTCATTAATATAATGGATGTATTTATAATGAATGGACATATCAGCCTTTCTGACAGTGTACCTATGACCAAAGCTTTGGCAAAGTATATCAGAGCAATGCATTTAACAAAATCATCTTGAATTGCTTTAACACCCTTGTATTTAGCAAGTCTCAGAGAAGCAAGAAAATGTGGTGTGTGTGTGTGTGTGTGGGGGGGGGAATCAAGTGCTAAAAGTAGGAGGAAAATTATTTCCAAACTTTACAACAAGCAGAGGACCCTTGCCCAGAATAAAGAGCAAATGTAACAGATAGTTCATGCTAGGGATGTTGGAGAATTCCGCTGCGAATCTCAGTGAGGCCGAATGGCAGTGCACGCACTGGTAGCGGCCGCCATTTGCATCCTGCCAGGCTGCTGTGACAGGCTACGTAAGTATTTACATAGCCTATCACGGAAAGAGCAGCGGCACAAACTGTGTAGCAGCCACCGTTTGCGCCCCTGCTCTTTGCCGTGATAGGCTACATAAATACTTATGTAGCCTATCATGGCACCCTGGCAGGACACAAATGGTGGCTGCTATGGCGGCCGCCATTTGCATCTGCAGCAGCTGGCCGTGGCCGGAACTCTGGCTGTGGATGGTCCTGGCTGGTGGCTCCGCAGAGCCGGCCCAGGGAGGATACCGGGGGGAAGGACAGAGCGCATCCCCCCCACCGCGAATCCAAGCTGTGAAAAGGTAAGTGACTTTCATACATCCCTACAACATTCCAGTGACTTGACTGAACAATTGACACTCAGCCCATACAAATAGGTCCCACCCAGTGCAATATTTAAATCTCACACTGCATTTCTTAAATCATGCATTTAAAATGCAATATGGTTGCCACCCAAAATGCTTCCCTGCCATTTGGACTTCCTGTCTCATGGGTAATATGTGACCACCCAAATTACATGGATCGGATCACATGACTCTTTCCCATGAGAGTGCTGCTCTTCCATCAAATCTGCCCTTCCATCCAATGTACAGAGAGCTTCATGGCTGATTGAAAATCTTGGTCTTTCCATTTCTAGCCCAAATACTCTAAACCAGGGTCCCCAATCCCTGGGCCATGGACCGGTACTGGTCTGTGGCCTGTTAGGAACCGGGCCACAGTAGGGGTGTGCTAAACCCCCTTACCTTGGGTCCACGGGGGTCCGTGGGGGGGGAGACGATCCATCCCTCCCCCCTGGAATCCTCACTGGCCCCGGCTGCTGGCGGACTTCCGGCTGCTGGGATACAAATGGCGTCCGCTACACGGACGCCATTTGCGTCCCTGTTCTTCAAGTAATAGGCTACATAAATCTTTACATAGCCTATTACTGCAAAGAACAGGGATGCAAGTGGTAACTGCTATGTGGACGCCATTTGCATCCCAGCAGTCGGAAGTCTGCCTGCGAAACCACCACCTCCTGGTCCGTGGAAAAATTGTCTTCCACGAGACCGGTCCCTGGTGCAAAAAAGGTTGGGGACCACTGCTCTAAACGTTAAACTACACTGAGCATCTCTACGCCAGCCTAAAATCCCACATTTAAAACGGGGCTTTCTGCTTCTGTTTTAAATGCAGAATCATGATGGGCTCCCTTTATACGCACTTCCTTCTCCTCTCCTTTCCCCCTTGTCTGAGTCTTCTATATGTTTCATTATACAGCAGCTAGATGGTGCTGTGGTCTAGATCCTCTCATTGCGGGGTTTCCTCTTTTCATGAGGGAACTTAAGCAGAACTCAAGCACTGTAATTTGATAGCTCATTATCCCCGATCTTTTAAAAAATGGAATAAAAGTCATTTAGTGAAAGAGATGCCCTGGAGGTTGATGACATCTTCTAAAGGGCCCGCAAACATCTGTGACCCACAAACTTCCAATCTCAATATCAAGATAAAAGCTCTGTGTGAAGAAGTCCACTGTCTCTCAGTGATAGAACTGTAGGATTTTATAATGATAGAATGCTACAAAAGCCAGCTGTCTACTGTTTCCTGCCATTCATTGTATCATCTAGTCTATTTCTTACTGTTTGTGCTAATGGGGTCTCTATGAATTCTAGTCATATCCTGCTCTGCTAAGTTAAATATGAGAGGAATAACCTGTATCTTTTTTTCCTTTCCTGAAATTTAAAAGATCCTTTTTTTTCCTAACTAGGAATTCCATGAAAGTGTCAAAGGTTTAAAGTTTTGATGCCATTCTGTACAGATTCATGGACCTGAAAACCTTCTAGAAATGTTTGATCACCAGCAAGAAGTACCATAGCTTAAATTGAAGTTTTCCAGAACACCTGGTTTATAATGAATGATTATTGCAGAGGCAGTAGAAAAAAGCACTCATTCTCCTCTGGCAGAAAACATGTAAGGAGCAAGACAGACGGGAACGTAGACAAGATTACGCAGAGCTTTTATGCCATAAAGGATGATACCCTCTCCTCCATCGACTCCCAACCAAATGTAAGGGTATGCTGACAGTGTGTGCAATATATGTAAATAATAACAATGCAGACAAAGCCAAATTCACTGGACACTTCTGGCAAGCACCCAATTCCAGAGCCTCAGTGTTATTTTTCTGAAAGTATCCATCATCTCACAGCAAGAAACTGCCAGGAGTAATGAACAGAAAAATAAGGAACTAGGCAGAGAATCAGAGAAAGACAGATGAGTTGGGAAGAGGGCATATGAAGCAAATGGAAAACAGAAAGAAAAGGAGTTGAGACTATCACAGAAAAAGACCATAACCCATAATCAGTGGCTTCCAGTTTTCCACTCTACCGTCACACTGAGAAAAAGGCCTTTAATGGCAATATTGAAATCGCTTGCTCGGAAGTAACCCTCCCTAGCTTCAGCAAAACCGCTCTGAAGAAATTGGTTTCTGGATTGCCACCTTAATTGACCCTGCAAAAACGGTTAGGTAGAAAAGACTTTTCTTGCTGTATGTTTTGCTTTGAACAGGAAGCATTTCAAGTTGAAGCCTAATTGATTGTTTGAAAAAAAGAATGAAACAAATTGGCCTAGAGCTATTGTTTCACCTTTTCTAATCCAGAAATGAACACATGGGTTCCAGTACAAGAAATATTTGGTGAATGCTGGGTGTACACAACTACCCCTCCCTGAAATTAAAACATGGAAACAGCCAAGTTCTAAAATAAAATATGATCCTGTAACACTGCAAGAGCAGGGGACATTTTCTGTTATTGTCAATGTTACAATAAACATTACACTTGTTTTCATTCTGTTTACAACACAGATATATAAAATCTCTCATGTTCAGCCCTGTTGTACATACCGTACCACAAATATTAATTAGGCATGGGTGAGAAATTTGTTTGGTTTTCATCTCAATGGAAACTTGTCTAACTCACACTTCCTGAACCTAAACATGAACACAAACACAATTAAACATCAAAATCTATACTTTTCTGAAGTTTGCAATAACGTTTGCAAAAAATAAAACTATACATTTGAAAAAATGCACACAAAAATATGTACATTTGTAATAGTGCATACAAAAAGTGTGTATAATTTGGAATATGTCCACAAAAATATGTATGAATGTTTATACGGACTAAAAAAAAATCAGAATCTAAATTTACAAGTTAAAAATTAGAACCTGAACAATATTAATGCAGGTATACCTTGGTACGAGCATTCAAATAATACTCTTCTCCTTTCAATCAACCGTTTCAATCAAAAAAATGAAAAGAGGAAACCTCAATTTGGTCTCAATTTGTATAGAATTTACTTGGAATATTGACTGTTAAACATAGGTATTTGGGTATTTCATAACGCCTTCTATAAGTGTTTGTTTTTAATTTTAAATAAGTCATGCATTTTTTTTTTACGTTTGGTCTTAACAGTGCATTGCAAGCTCAGATACGTAGGGACTAGGGATGGACGAAAGTCCCTTACCTGTTCTCGAAGCTTGCTTCACGGTGGGGGGGAGGCACTTCGGTTCTCCCCCCGAAGTTCAGGTGAGGGGGGGAGGCACCCCGCCTCGCCTGGCCGAAATTCAGGCTGGGGGGGAGGCGCCCCATCCCTCGCCGGCGAAATTCAGGCCGGGTAGAAGCGCCCCGTCTACCCGGCTGCGAAAAAAAAGTAAAAAAAACAAAACAAAACCACACACACCCGTGATAGGCTACGTAACGATTTACATAGCCTATCACGGCAAGATTTCCAAAGTCAGCCATGATAGGCTACGTAAATCGTCACGTAGCCTATCACGGGTGACTTTGAAAAAAAAAAAGCACGTACGCAAATGGCGGCTCCCATGGGGACCGCCATTTGCGTTCCTTATTTTGACACGTCTAGTCTACATAAAGATTTATGTAGACTACGGCAAAAATAAGGGCAACGCAAATAGAGTTCCCTTATTTTCGCCATAGTCTACGTTAGGGGTGGACGAAAGTCACTTACCTTTTCTCGCAGCTTGTTCGCGGTGGGGGGGAGCGCTTCGCTGCTCCCCCCGCGAAGTTCAGGCCGGGGAGGAGGCTTCCCGCCTCGCCCGGCCGCGAACACGAAAGTAAAAAAACAAAAACAAAAACGTCCCCTGATAGGCTACATGACGATTCACGTAGCCTATCACGGCTAGATCTGGAAAGTCAGCCGTGATAGGCTACGTGAATCATCACGTAGCCTATCACGGGTGACTTTAAAAAAAAAAAAGTGCGTACGCGAATGGCGGCCCCCATAGGGAGCTGCCAGTCGCGTTCCTTATTTAGTTGCTGTAGTCTACGTAAATGTTTACGTAGACTACGGCGAAAATAAGGGCAACGCAAATAGCGTTGCCCTTATTTTCGTCGTAGTCTACGTAAATCTTTACGTAGACTACAGCGACCAAATAAGGAACAGGAATGGCGGCTCCCTATGGGGGCCGCCATTATCCGTATACACTTTTTTTTTTTTTAAAGTCACCCGTGATAGGCTACGTGACGATTCACGTAGCCTATCACGGCTGACTTTGCAAATCTAGCCGTGATAGGCTACGTGAATCATCACGTAGCCTATCAGGGGATTTTTTTTTTTTATTTGATTGCAATGGCGGCGGCGGCAGCCGGTCGAAAGACCGGCTGCCGCTCCCGCCCCGCTCGAACACCGGACGAACCGCCAGCTGGACCCGCTGCCGGGAGGGACATTCAGGGAAGGTAAGTCCCATCCCGGGGGGGGCGGGGGGCGGGGGGGGCGGAGGATTTCTCCCCGAAACTTGTTCGGTGGGCCGAACACATTGGCACTCGGCCCCCCGAAGTTTCGGGGAGAAATTCTCCGCCATCCCTAGTAGGGACTTTGACAGCAGACTATGTTCAGGTCTGCATTGGGTTCGAGGAGGTGCGAACTGAGTAAATCTTGGTGAATAATGAAATGAATCTCTCATATATTCCTTTCTGCATCTCTTGTTAGGTCAGGGAGAAGGTCTAGTATATAGTTTACCCTAGTAGTAGCATAAGAAGTTTGTAGTTAAAAATGTGCCTTTTCAGCACCTTTTATCTTATCAGAGCTCCTAAATTCTGTTTCATATGTGTTCAGTTTGTGTTCAGTTGGCCAAGAGGAAGGGGATTAGGATCAGTTCAGTTGGCCAAGAGGAAGGGGATTAGGATTGTGCAGACTCCCCCGAGTCCATCCCACGACCTGCTCGCTGGATCCCCGCCCACTGCCAGACCCAGCTCATGCTAGGATGTAAGCTGGCTGGTGCTTCGCAGGAGCCCAGTGGGTGCTGTCGCTGCTGCCACTGAGAGCAACTGCGCCACTCTCTGCCGGTGCTCAGTAGAGAGGGGTGCAATTGCCCTCGGCGCGGTGACAGCAGGATGGGAAATGAGAGCAAAGCACCTCTTCCCTCTCACTTCCCTGTCTCCCTGGCCGCGAAAGAAAAAGTAAAACAAACAAACAAAAAAAAACCCGTGATAGGCTACATAACGATTAACGTAGCCTATCACGGCTAGATTTCCAAAGTCAGCCGTGATAGGCTACGTTAATCGTCACGTAGCCTATCACAGGTGTGTGGGGTTTTTTTGTTTTACTTTTTTATTTTGTAATGGCGGCGGTGGCAGCTGGTCGGGAGACTGGCTGCCGCCCCTGCCCCCAACGAACCGCTGCTGAACCGCCACCAGGACCCGCCGCCGGGACCCGCCGCCGGGAGGGACATTCGCTGAAGGTAAGTCCCATCCCGGGAGGGGGCGGGGGGCGGCGGAGAATTTCTCCAACACTTTCGGTGGGCCGAATGCCTCGGCGCTCGGCCTCCCGAAGATTCGTGGAGAAATTCTCCGCCATCCCTAGTCAGAATACCGGCTGCCGCAACTGCAGCCGCCGAACCGCCGCCGGGAGCCGCCGCCGCCAGGGACATTTGCACAAGGTAAGTCCCATCCCGGGGATGGGGGGGGGGTGGACCGTTTCTCCACCAATTTCGAGGGCTGAATGCGTTGGCATTCGGCCTCCCGGAGATTCGTGGAGAAATTCTCTGACATCCCTACCTTTTTCATCCCCACTCCTACATCTCCTGCTCTTTCATCTTCACCATCAGTGTCTTGGAGCCATTGCTCCCAATTTTCCCTAGATCTTCATCTCATCTATCCTCCATTTGACTTCACTCTCCAGCAGGGATGTTGGAGAATTCCTCCATGGACTCCAGTGGGGCTGGATTCTTTAGAATCCGGTCCCCTGGAGTCCATGACAGAACAGAGCAATCCCCCCGCCACCCCGCAAAGTCCCCCCCAGAATGGACTTACCTGGTGGCGGATGCAGTGGCAGCGGATGCGGCGGTCGCAAGTCGTCTTCCGGCCGCTGCTGGGCTGCTGCGGCTGCAAATGGCGGCCGTCGTAGCTGCTGCCATTTGTGTCTCTGCATTACGCCATGATAGGTTACATAAATACTTACGTAGCCTGTCACGGCAAAGAGCTGGGGCGCGAATGGTGGCTGCCACGTCATTTGCGCCTCTGCTTTTTGCTGTGATAGACTACATAAGTATTTACGTAGCCTATCATGGCAAAAGGCAGGGGTGCAAATGGTGTAGCGGCCACCATTTGCGCCCCTGCCTTTTGCCGTGATAGGCTAGATAAATACTTACATAGCCTATCACAGCCTAATGCAAGGACACAAATGGCAGCCGCTCCTTCTGCAAAGAGCAGTTCAGATGTGGGTATCTGTTCATGTGAAGACTGTCCTTCACTGAGGACTGACACAAAGACTTCATTCATTCAACTTTGCTGAAATTTTCCTATCCTATTTCAGTATTCTTTCATACCTTTGTCATCTACTAATTAGCCACTACTGATGATGTTTATATTCATATGCAGATGTCTCCAGATGAAAAAAGGCAAGCTGAAACATTCCATCTGTTTAGAGAAAATATCTGCCATTAGCTCCACAAGTTACTTGTTTCAGTCATAGAAACTATGTAATTCAGATTGTTTATTGTTCATTGCACATTGTTCATTGTGTGTGTCCCCCTTTCACCTTGTTAATATAGACTCAGTGCATGATATTTATTTGTAGCCAGTGTGGTGTAGTGGCAAGAGTGTTGGACTGGGAGCCAGGAGATCCGGGTTCTAGTCCCCACTCGGCCATGGAAACTCACTGGGTGACTTTGGGCCAGTCACAGACTCTCAGCCCAACCCACCTCACAGGGCTGTTGTTGTGAAGATAAAATGGAGGAGTAGGGGAGTAATGTGAGCCACCTTGGGTTCCTTACAAGAGGAAAAGAGGAGGGATAGAAATGCAATCAATCAATCAATCAATCAATCAATCAATCAAGATCATTATTAAGGGCATAAACAGAAGTGTTAACAACAGACAGCTCTAGATAATATACATACCAAGATTTTTCACTTCACAATTATGAATTATTAGGGCAACTAATAATAATAGGACTAAATGTTGCAGATGTAGTAATTTGGTAGCAGCTCACGTTCTGTTTCTCTTAGCGATCTGCAAACAGGGATGAAAGCATACAGCAGCAGCACATAGCAATGTGAATCTGCACCAAGGTAACCAAAATGTTACATTTATCAAAGGCCACCATTTGTTGCCTCAAGTAGCGCCCTACTTCAAATATCTATTATGTTTTTGTTACTTAGGGCACGTTCCTATCAATCGCACCCTCGATGATAGTAAGCCCCCAAACTTGGAGACTTGCAATCATCCCACGCAGGGCAGGAGAAGCACCGGAGGCGATCTTCGCCTCCCAGTCCTCCAGCCATGACTTTTTTCACTAAATGGGGTTTTTAACCTTCTAGCTAGGGCAGTTCAGAGGGGGAGGGAAGGAAGCCACAAGATAGCTCATATCCTGGCTTCTCCAGTCTCCTCCCCTCCCCGCTGACTGACACCCCCCCAAGGGTGCTTTTCTGACCTCAGATAGCAGCTGGTGCATTTCTTTCTGTGCCAGCTGTGAGGGGGAGGGGGTCAGATCTCTGACTGCCCCTTCCAAAGTCAGAGTGCTGTCATAGAATCATAAAATCATAGAATAGTAGGATTGGAAGGGGCCTACAAGGCCATCGAGTCCAATGCAGGAATCCAAGTCAGAGCATCCCTGACAGATGGCTGTCCAGCCTCATCTTGAACGCCTCCAGTGTGGGAGAGCCCACACCACCTCTCTAGGTAATTGGTTCCACTGTCATAATGCTCTAACAGTCAGGAAGTTTTTCCTGATGTTCAGCCGGAATCTGGCTTCCTGGAACTTGAGCCCATTATTCCGTGTCCTGCACTCTGGGATAATTGAGAAGAGATCCTGGCCTTCCTCTCTATGACAACCTTTCAAGTACTTGAAGAGCGCTATCATATCTCCCCTGAGTCTTCTCTTCTCCAGGCTAAACATGCCCAGTTCTTTCAGTCTCTCCTTGTATGGCTTTGTTTCTAGTCCCCTGATCATCTTTGCTGTGCTCCTCTGAACCCTCTCCAGCTTGTCTGCATCCTTCTTAAAGTGCGGTGCCCAGACCTGGACACATTACTGCAGATGAGGCCTAACCAGTGCTGAGTAGAGGGGAACTAGTACTTCCTAGGGATGTACGGAACGACTTACCTGTTTCGTTTCGTGACATCCACAGTGGGGGGGAGGCACTCCATCCCTCCCCCTGAAATCCTCGCTGGCCAGCTCCGTTCTGCAGCGACTCCGCGGAGCTGCTGGCCGGGGCCGTCCGCAGCGACATCCAGCCCCTGCTGGGCTGCGCAGGGACGCAAATGGTGGCTACGGCAGCCACCATTTGCATTCCCTTTTTTTCCCGTGATAGGCTATGTAAATATTTGCATAGCCTATCACGGCAAAAAAAAAAGTTTGTGTCCCTGCAGTCAGCCGTGATAGGCTACGTAAATGTTTACATAGCCTATCATGGCCTCCACAGGGAACCAAATGGCATCCTGGTGTTAGCTGTGATAGGCTATGTAAGTATTTATGTAGCCTGTCACGGGAAAAATCGTGACGAGAATGGCAGCCGCAGATGTGGCCGCCATTCGCAAAGCAATGTGAACGGCACCAGGTAGGTGCTCCATTTCGCGGGCTTTTCATGGGGTGGTAGGGTGGGGGGGTTGTTCTGCCATGGATATTGGGGGGCCGAATGCACTGAATGCAGAATTCTCCGCAATCACTAGTACTTCCTAGGATTTGGAAGCTATACTTCTATTGATGCAGCCCAAAATAGCATTTACCTTTTTTGCAGCCACATCACATTGTTGGCTCACATTCAGCTTGTGCTAGGGATGTACGAAAATCACTTACCTTTCGGGGATTATGCTGATGGTGTGTGGGGGAGGCGCTCCATCCCTCCCCCTGGAATCCTGGATGGGGGGGAGGCGCTCCGTTCCTCCCCCCCCCCGGAATCCTGGCCAGCGGCTGTGCTCCGCAGCAATTCTGCGGAGCCGTCGGCCGGCTCCGCCAGCAGCCGGACATCCAGCCACTGGCTAGCAGGTACGCAAATGGTGGCGGCCGTAGACGCCGCCGTTTGTCTCCCTGCAGTCAGCCATGATAGGGTACGTAAATGTTTACGTAGCCTATCACGGCTAACTTAAAAAAACAACAACGCACGTACACAAATGGCGGCGGCCATGGCCGCCACCATTTGCGTTCATTATTTTGGCACGTCTTAGTCTACGTAAGCATCTACGCTATTTGCGTTCCCCTTATTTTCGCCGTCTTCGTCTACATAAATGTTTACTTAGACTAAGACGTGCCAAAATAAGGAACACAAATGGTGGTGGCCATGGCCGCCGCCATTTGCGTATGTGCGTTTTGCTTTTTTTTAAGTCAGCCGTGATAGGCTACATAAACATTTACTTAGCCTTTCACAGTTTTTTTAAAAAACCTAGCCGTGATAGGCTACGTGAATCTTTACGTAGCCTATCACATTTTGGTTTTTTTTAACTGGAAATGGCAGCGGTGGCAGCCGGTTGGAAGACCGGCCGCCTAAGCCGCCACCGGCGAACCGCCGCCGGAGCCGCCGCCACCAGGAACATCGGTCCAAGGTAAGTCTCATCCCAGGGGGGGGCAGGGGGGCAGCCTGTTCCACCACCGATTTCGGGGGGCCGAATGCGCTGGCATTCGAACTACCCAAAACCCATGGCGGAACTTTCGTACATCCCTAAGTAGGGATGGGGGAGAATTTCTCCCTGAAACTTTGGGGGGCCAAGTGCCAAAGTATTTGGCCCCCGAAAGTAGTTTTGGGGAGAAATTCTCTGCCCCCCCGCCCCCCGGGATGGGACTTACCTTTCCCGAATGTCCCTCCCGGCGGCGGGTCCTGGCGGCAGTTTGGCAGGTCTTCGTCAGGGGCGGGGGCGGCAGCCGGTCATTCGACCGGCTGCCGCCGCTGCCATTCTAAGAAAAGTAAAAAAAAAATGCCCCCGTGATAGGCTACATGACGATTAACATAGCCTATCACGGCTAGAATTGCAAAGTCAGCCATGATAGGCTACGTAAATCGTCACGTAGCCTATCACGGGTGATTTAAAAAAAAAAAGCGTGTACGGCTAATGTACGGCGTGTACGGTTAATCATCACATAGCCTATCACGGGTGACTTAAAAAAAAGAAAAAAAGCGCGTACGCAAATGGCGGCCCCCATAGGGAGCCGCCATTTGCGTTCCTTATTTGGTCGCTATAGTCTACGTAAAGATTACATAGACTACGGCGAAAATAAGGGCAGTGCTATTTGCGTTGCCCTTATTTTCGCCGTAGTCTACGTAAAGGTTTACATAGACTACAGCGACTAAATAAGGAATGCAAATGGCGGCTCCCTATGGGGGCCGCCATTTGCGTACGTGCTTTTTTTCTTTTTTTTAAGTCACCCGTGATAGGCTATGTGATGATTAACATAGCCTATCACGGCTGACTTTGGAGATCTAGCCGTGATAGGCTACGTAAATCGTCACATAGCCTATCACAGGGGCGTTTTTTTTTTTACTTTTTATTTCGCGGCCGGGCGAGGCGAGGCGCCTCCTCCCCGGCCTGAATTTCAGCCGGGCGAGGAGGGAAGCCTCCCCCCCTGGCCTGAACTTCGGGGGGAGCAGCGAAGCGCCTCCCCCCCACCGCGAAGCAAGCTGTGAGACCAGGTAAGTGGCTTTCGTGCACCCCTATCCATTTGGTTTCTTTTTCCTAGGTGCAGAACTTGGCATTTATCCCTATTGAATGTCATTCTGTTATTTTCTGCCCAGCGCTCCAGTCTACCAAGATCAGTTTGAATTTTGTTTCTGTCTTCCAGAGTATTAGCTCTCCTGCCCAATTTTGTGTCATCTGCAAATTTGATCAGCATTCCCTGCACCTCCTTATCCAAGTCATTAATAAAAATGTTGAAGAGCACTGGGCCCAGGACAGAGCCCTGCGGTAACATGTTCATTACATCTCGTCAGTTTGAGAAGATCCAATTGATAAGCACTCTTTGAGCCCAATTCTGTAGCCAACTGTGGATCCACCTGATCGTTGTTTCATCTAGTCCACTTTGAGCTAGTTTGCTCATCAGGATATCATGGGGCACTTTTTTGAAAGCTTTGCTGAAGTTGAGGTATATTATGTCCACAGCATTCCCACAGTCTACAAGGGAGGAGACCTGATTAAAAAAATGAGATCAGATTCATCTGGCAGGATTTGTTCTTGACAAATCCATGTTGGCTTCGAGTAATCGCTGTATTGTTTCCAAGGTGCTTACAGATGGATTGCTTTATAATCTGCTCCAGAATTTATAGCCTATCACACGGCTGACTTAAAAAACAAACAAACGCGCGTACACCGCGTACGCGCGGTGGCCACGGCCATTTGTGTACGCTGGGGTTTTTCCCCCTGCCGTGATAGGCTACATAAATATTTACGTAGCCTATCACGGCTCAATACAGGGACGCAAATGGCGGCGGCTACGACAGCCGCCATTTGCATCCCTGCAGGGCTGCCCAGCAGCAAGATGTCCAGCTGCGGGCGGCCGGCGGCTCTGCGGCTTGGCCGCGGAGCGGAGCCGGCCGGGCAGGATTCTGGGGGGAGGGACAGAGTGCCTCCCCCCCATCGAGGATTCTGGGGGGAGGGATGGAGTGCCTCCCCACCACCACGGATGCCCCTCAGCGGAGCGAGGTAAGGGATTCGTACATCCCTAAGCCCCCTCATCCCCCCTGCCTTCTCTTGCATCTTGCCTGAAGAAGATATCTGGTGTTCTCAAAAGCTTGCACACTTTTTGTGATCTTTTGGTTGGCCCAATAAAAGTATTATAACAACATGGATTTTGAAATTGCTTTTTAAAAATGTTTTATCTGCCTTGTGGTTGGTGAATATACATACAATAGAAATCAGCAGCTTGGTCTCAAATTGGGTGTGTCAACATATCTTTGATACTGTGATGAAAAGATAACCAAGTACCTAAGCACTTAAACATGTACCATGGATAGCTGTCAACTCAGAGGACTTATGGATCGATCATATACACTTTGAAATCAATAAATAACATTTCCATTGAGATGAGGTCATTGCATATGCCACTTTATCTACACTATAATAATTCTACTGAGGAAACACAACTCGATAACAATGTTAACCCATGACAAAAATATTTCTTGCCTAGATTCGAAAGCAACTAGTTAAGTCTACTGAGAACATTTTTAATGTTAATTCTAGAACTTTTACTTTATTGTAATTAGGTATGTGTAGGATCTTAAATTTATGATAGCTAATTCAATATGACATGAACTACATAATAAAATGTCTGTGATGAATGTGTTAATTAAACTGGAACAAATGTTTACATGATTAGTTTTATCAGTGGTATGGAAAACTTCGAGGTAATTTTTATAATAGAATAACCTCTACAGGGTACATACTGGTGTTTTACAGCAATAGAGAAGCTCCTGAAATTAGTTCAGCATAGGAACAATCCACAGATGTCTCCTTATCAGGAAACTATGTGGTTTTTGGAATTTCATATTCAAAATGTGCATTTTTAACATGCAGTTCCCATGATGATGAGCTATCTGTGTCCTGAAACACACTGGGAATGTTTTTAGCTTAACTGTTTTGTTCTAGCAACTTGGGACTGGGATACTTGAGAGAAGTCTTCCCTTTTTTTTTCTGAACAACCAGTCTGCATGAAGGTCAATGGCTCGTGAGGCTTCTGCATGGAACTGAGTGCTTGATTTGGCCCAGAAGGAGGTCTGAGGAGGCTATTTAAGTACTGCATCAGTACTGCTATCATGCATAGCCAACCTGGACCAGTGTCTGAGCTTGCCCTCTAACTTTTCCTGCTTCACTCTGCGACAGACCCTAGCATCCCTCAAGTCATGCCCCTCACTGTCCTCCTCTGCTGAGACCTGGATTCTCATGGAGGAGGAAAGGGGGCCCCTTCAGGTTGAGCCTTCTGTGTACCAACTGCAGGGATGTCGGAGAATTTCTCCACGAATCTCCAGGAGGCCGAATGCCAACGCATTCGGCCCCTCGAAATTGGTGGACAAACGGTCCGCCCCACCGCTAGGGGTGGACGAAACTCACTTACCTGTCCTTGAAGATTTTTGCGGTGGGGGGGAGGCGCTTCGCTGCTCCCCCCACGAAGTTCAGGCCGGGCGGGGAGGCTTCCCGCCTCACCAGGCCGAAATTCAGGCCGGGGGGGAGGCTTCCCGCCTCGCCCGGCCGAAATTCAGGCCGGGGAGGAGGCGCCTCGCCTCACCCGGCCGCGAAATAAAAAGTTTTTTTTAAAAAAAATAAACGCCCCCATGATAGGCTACGTGACGATTAACGTAGCCTATCACGGCTAGATCTGCAAAGTCAGCCGTAATAGGCTACGTTAATCATCACGTAGTCTATCATGGGTGACTTTAAAAAAAAAAAGCGCGTACGCAAATGGCAGCCCCCATTTTTTTTTAAGTCACCCGTGATAGGCTACGTGACGATTAACGTAGCCTATCACAGCTGACTTTGCAGATCTAGCCGTGATAGTCTACGTTAATCATCACGTAGCCTATCACGGGGGCGTTTTTTTTTTTAAAAAAAAACTTTGGAGTTCGCAGCCGGGTGAGGCGAGGCGCCTCCTCCCCGGCCTGAATTTCGGCCGGGCGAGGCGGGAAGCCTCCCCCCGGCCTGAATTTCGGCCGGGCGAGGCGGGAAGCCTCCCCCGCCAGCCTGAACTTCGCGGGGGGAGCAGCGAAGCACCTCCCCCCCACCGCGAACAAGCTTCGAGGATAGGTAAGTGACTTTCGTCCACCCCTACCCCCCCCCCCAGGATGGGACTTACCTTTGTCAAATGTCCCTGGCAGCAGGGGCTCCCAGCGGCGGTTCGGCAGCGGTTCGGCGGCGGCGGCCGGTCTTCCAAAAGGCTGCCGCGGCCGCCCCCATTTCCAAGTAAAAAAACAACAACAATAAACGTGATAGGCTATGTAAAGATTTACGTAGCCTATCATGGTTAGATTTTCAAAAAACACCGTGATAGGCTATGTAAATGTTTACATAGCCTATCACGGCTGACTGCAGGGGAAAAAAAAAAAAAGCACATACCATGGGCGCCGCCATTTGCATACGCGCTTTTTTTCCCCCCAACGTCAGCCATGATAGGCTACGTAAACATTTACGTAGCCTATCACGGCTGACTGCAGGGACGCAAATCGTGGTGGCTACGGCAGCCGCCATTTGCGTCCCGGCAGGAGACAAGATTTGCGGCCGGAGGGATGGGGCGCCTCCCCCCCAGCCAGAATTTTGGCGGGGAGGGATGGGGCGCCTCCCACCCCACCTAGAATTTCGGGGGGGAGGGACGGAGCACCTCCCCTCCCACCACGAAGCAAGCTGCGGGACCAGGTAAGGGACTTTTGTCCATCCCTAGTGCCAAGGTCTTGAGAAGAATGCCTTTCCATATTTGAGCTCACTAGGGAGGAAGCCTCCCCCAGTTCTGGCTGTTCCCATTTTGAGTCTGAGCTGCTATCTCCACACGCTCAGATTCATTCCTGACACAACTGCCATCCCACAGAGCTGATCCAGTAAGACACCATGATCAATGGTGTCAAAAGCCACTGAGAGATCCAGGAAGATCAACAGGGTAGCACTCCCCCCATTTTCCACCTGGAGTAGGTCATCAGTCAGAGCAACCAAGGCTGTTTCAGTACTGTACCCTGGCCTGAAACCAGACTGAAATTACTGTAATTACTTCCCCCCTCCTCCATCATAGCAATCAAGTGCAGCAACATTTTAGGAAGCTTGGGGGTCCTTGTGAGGCTTGTCTGCCAAACACACACATAGGAATTAAGTACTTCCCCTCTCCATTACAGAGAAACAGGGGGAGAGCCTGGAGGGAGGGGGAAGCCTCTTTCATTGGTAGAGCAGCCCCTGCCACTCACATGATGTTAACTTCAACCCCCCCCCACCCTACCAGGAAGTATGTTGTGTGAAGCAACTTAAATTGGAGTGATGCACACCCTTGTGGAGCTCTGCCTGGACCAAAATCAGCTCCTAGAAAAATGAGGGTAAGCCACTCCTCCTTTCTCATTCCTTTGTTGTGGAAACATGGCCCAGGCCAGGACACTTGACCCATTCCACCTTCCAATTTACTTCAGTGTATTTTGCTGCATCACATGAATTTGTACCAAAAATAGAGATAAAGCTTTAGAATACCAAAGCCCCAAATACCGAACTGTTGTTGTATAGCTGAATGCAACTTATTCCCAGGTAAGTAGGTATAGGATTGCAGCCTTAATCTATTGACTGATAAACAATGTTTTTGAAGATCTACCAAATGAAGTGTGCCCCTCCCCTCCCCACATTCCTCTATGCACTTTACACAAAAGACGGAAATGAAAAGAAGTTAATCAAGAATATTTTTATTGCATATGAATGTGTCTTCATATAATGTTTTTATTCAGAGATGCTGTGGTCTAATTTTCATGAACAGTCTTCTCAAAGATTTTGCCCTCACCCTGAATGTAGCTATGACAACTACGTTAAGGTCCAATGATTCCAATTAGAGAGGTTTTCTCATGAAGGTAAAACATACTGTGCTTCCTGACAATTGTGTATTAGGTCACAATTATTGTTAACGGGTTTATCTAAAAAGGGGACAGTTGTAGCTACAATCTTATTCAGTTACTCAAAATTATGACAAAAAGCAATGGCTAGCACTATCTGCCATTACCATAAAAGCTCTACAATAAAAAAAAAACATAATTTTCATACATTTTATTCTTTCTTTCCCACCTCTCATTATTAGTTTAAAAAGAATTAAATAAGTCAGGAGAAATTTCAGAAAGGGGCAATGAGCACTAAGGTTCCTAGTAGCATTTTAAATATTACAATTAACTTTTTGTTTATCTTGAATTAATTATTGTGTGTGTGTGCATTGTGTAGTGCAGTGACTAAGAGATGTAAAGTCTCTGGTTCAGATCTTGCCTCATCCTTGGGTAAACCACTTTCTTATCCTCAGCCACTGATCTGAAATCTGAGGCAAATAATACTGGGTTACTTTACAGGGCTGTTGCAAGTATTCAAAAAGCTCTCAGAGAGAGCCCAGAATTTCAAGTTATCATGTGGTATCATGACAATGGGAGGGCCTATGGCTCAGTGGTAGAGCCTCTGCTTTGCATGCAGAAAATCCCAGGTTCAGTCTCTGGTTCTCTGGGTAGGGCTGGAAAAACTCCTGCCTGAAACACTGGAGAGCTGCTGCCAGTCAGTGTCGACAATCCTGGGCTAGATGGGCCGATGGTCTGACTCGGTAAGAGGCAGCTTCCTGTGTTTCTGTGACAATGACTGAAATCGTCAATATCCAATATTCATCCAAGGTCTCTGAACCAGTATAGATTTTGTCTGTGCGCTGATAATCAACATAATCCTTCCTGGAAGAAAAGCTGCATGTAGACCGGAGACCAGTTATATGCATAGTATTCCCTTCCTTCCTTCTTCTTATGGTAACTGTGGAGACCATAATGAGGAAATGTTGCATAAAATATAAATTATTTTGTCATCTGATAGCAAGAAAAACTAACCTATAAAAATGTCAGATTACAATTGCAAGCCATTTCTGCTAAGAAATCAGCTCTCTTCTGCTGTTATAGAATGTATTTTCCAAATGGTTATGAATGCCCTCAACAGCCATTAGCTGCTTTTAAATGCCACAATTAGAATTTAAGATTGAGAGCTAAGGGGGCTTATACAGGTGATTTCCGATACATTAAAATTATGCTGACTGGAAATATTGCCTCCCTTCCTAAAGGATTCAGTGTTATGGAATGCCAGCCAATGTAAAAAAGACCTTTTCTGATTGTTTCATGAGCAGGCCTAAACTGAACCAAAATCTCTGCATTTATACTTATGCACATGCATTCACAATCATATTGTGTATGTCCATGCGTGTACGTACAAATTCACACACCCCTTATTGTTTTTGGAAGCATCCTGGGCTTCTTACAGGAAAAGATAAACAAGGATTACCCAACTAGGGGTGTGCTTTAGGTTTGGCCAAATCCCAAACTGAATTGGGCTAATGTCTGAATTGAAGCGGTGCCAGATCCAAATCTGAACCCGCTCGAAGCTTTATAAACAATTTGGATTCAGACAGGGATATAAAGACCCAGACAGTGTGTATGCCAGCATTGATGTTTGCATGTTACTTACTAGTATTTTTTTTAAAAGACATTGTTTTCGGAAAGTTTTAGAAAATTTCATAAGGTGCTTTCATTTGTAGTCAACAGATCAAACGCAACAAAGAAAGATCACTATATATATTTCAAGCTGTTTATTAAACTAAATAATTTCGGCTGGGTTTGGGGGTGGGTTTTCACATTTTCAGTGTTGCCCAGGAAAAGCTTGCTGTTGTTACTTTTCCTTTAGCAAATCCCCTGCTTTTGTTAAATTAGTGTTAAAATATGGCATGTTTTGGTTCATGCTGTCATGCACCATTAACCAGATTTCTGTTAGAAAGCAGTCTTTAGAAAAGAAGCCTGCTTAATATCAGGAAGAATAACGCATGCTCTTATTGTGAAATAATGATAGTGCAATCTGTGCTTCAAGCAGTTATAAATAAGCCTTTGGAAGCAATTTTGTTTTTGTATTTTCAATAAAGGCTACAGTGAGCCCTGAAAAGGATCTAGCCTTGTTAATATTACAAGCTGTTTCTCTCCCTGCATTTGGAATAGTCTTAGTGTGGCATCTGCCTTGAAAAGGGCTTCCACATAACTGTCAGCATAGAATCCCCATGGTTTACATAGAAAACGAATAGAGCATTACTCCAGTGGGAGTCTTTAATAATCTTCAGTCTCAAAAGCTGCCAAGCATTGGCCACTGGTCTTTGAAGTTGCATAAGGTGAAAAGTTAGATGAAAATTATTTAAAGCCAATAAACTGTTGAATGTTCTCCCTCTCTGCAAAAAGAGGCTTAAGGAAGGTTTGAGGAAATGGTAGGGCTTTCACCATCTTGTCTTTAATCTTTGGTACAGAGTTTAGATTTGAATTAGTATGACACATAGAATACATTTTTTTTTCTTTTATATGTTTTAAAAAATATGGCTGTTAACCCTCTATAAGCTTGAAGCAAAGAGTTATAAATAAATCTCCAAACATTCTGGCCTAATGCCATCAAAAGTATGCTAGCATATTGCATTACTCACATCCTCTTATATAGATGGTTGGATCACGGTATCTAGACCTCGATGAAAAACTCAAATTTGGAGTCTTCTTATAGGTTCTAATGAAGTGATCCAGCAGCCCTAGTTTCTATCAAATGAGCCAAGAGGCAAGGCACCACAAGACTACCATAGTCTGTGCACAGGCTTCTTCCTTCTAAGAACCAATATTTAGAGTAGCAGTGCAGAACCACTTTCAGCCCAAGGGTTGAATTCCATTTCAGAGGAGCTCTCGAGGACTGCATGCCAGTGGTGGATTGGACCAAAAAAACAAATATACCAGCATGTTTTCACTCAAAGTTATTATTGCCAGCAACTAAGCTTTACAAGAGGCATTTCAACCTTCAGAATGGGGAAAGAGGGTGGGACCAGGTCTTCTGGGAACCCCAGAGGATTGGGTTGGGGCCACCGGAGGGCTGGATTTGGCCCCTGGTCCTGAGGTTCTACATCCCTGCTTTAGAGTCACCAAAGTTTGTGTCAGTTTCCAGTGGAGGAGGTTTATGGCATTTTGATAACAACCTATTTCTTTTAGTACTTGGCCAAACATTTTCAAAAGAATTTGAGGGTGTTCTCATTTTTGCATTTTGGGGTGGAGCAAATTTGGGGGAGGGTGGCAACACTCATTCATGAGTTCTCCCTTTGATTGCTTGCCACAATTCCCTGCCCACGCTGGCAACAATAGCCTAGAATGATACAGCACCATTCCATTCTGGTGTTGGGAGAGATGGGATGGTGAAGTCCAGCAGGATAAATTTTCAAGGAGGTTTTAGACATGTATTTCACAGCTAGGCACCCATGCTGTTCTGTCATGGTATAGCATGATAGCTGATGAGCTGATACAGGGGGATGAGCTTGGTAGCCCCATCAAGAGCATCTGGGTTAAAATAAATGGAGCAAAGGATAAAAGGAACATGGTGGTTGGAGTCTACTACCGGCCACCCAATCAAGGAGAAGAGGAGGATGAAACTTTTGAAAAGCAAATTGCCAATGTTTCAAGGAAGCATGATGTAGTAGTAATGGGGGACTTCAAGTTCCTTAATATTTGTTGGGAGACAAATTCTGCAAAACATGCCCCCTCCAAGAAATTCCTGACTTGTGTTGCTGATAACTTCCTCCTACAGAAAGTAGAGGAAGGAACTAGATGATCAGCTATCCTTGACTTGATCCTAACCAACAGAGATGACTTAGTGGATAAAGTATCAGTTATGGGAACTCTGGGGGAAAGCGACCATGTTATACTTGAGTTCTTGGTTCTAAAGGAAGCAAAACCTGAGTGTAGCCAAACACATACCCTGGATTTTAGGAAAGCCAATTTTAATAAACTCAGAACAATGATCAGTAAGGTCCCATGGCAAGCGACTCTAATGAGAAAAAGGAGTCCAAGATGGGTGGGAGCTTTTAAAAAAAGGAAATTCCCAAGGCACATTTACAAACCATTCCAACAACAACAACAACAAAAAGGTTGAAGACAATGGAAGAAGCCAATTCTGTCTTCCGGGAAGACAGAAACAAAATTCAAAGTGATCTTGATAGACTGGAGTGCCTGGTAGAAAACAACAGAATGAAATTTAATAGGGATAAATGCCAAGTTCTGCACCTTGGAAAAAGAAACCAAATGCACAGGGATACTTGGCTCAACAATACTACAAGTGAGAAGGATCTTGGAATTGTTGTAGATCACAAGCTGAATATGAGCCAACAATGTGATGTGGCTGCAAAAAAGGCCAATGCTCTTTTGGGCTGCATTAATAGAAGCATAGCTTCCAAATCCCGTGAAATACTAGTTCCCCTCTAATCAGCACTGGTTAGGCCTCATCTGGAGTAGTGTGTCCAGTTCTTGGCACCACACTTTAAGAAGGGTGCAGACAAACTGGAGAGGGTTCATTCAGAGGAGGGCAACAAAGATGATCAGGGGTCTGGAAACAAAACCCTATAAGGAGAGACTGAAAGAACTGGGCATGTTTAGCCTTGAGAAGAGAAGACTCAGTGGAGTATGATAGCGCTCTTCAAGTACTTGAAAGGTTGTCACAGAGAGGAAGGCCAGGATCTCTTCTTCATCATCCCAGAGAGCAGGACATGGAATAATGGGTTCAAGTGACAGGAAGCCAGATTCTGGAGGAACATGTGGAAAAACTTCCTGACTGTTAGAGCATTACAACAATGGAACCAATGACCTAGGAAGGTGGTGGGCTCTCCCACACTGGAGGTAGTCAAGATGAGGCTGGACAACCATATGTCGGGATGCTCTGACTTGGATTCCTGCATTGAGCAGGGGGTTGGACTCGATTGTCTTGTAGGCACCTTCCAACCCTACTATTCCATGATTTTATGATTCTATGAGTGATTTTCCAATTCTTGGACAATCGATGCAGCATCCTTTTTGGAATGTAGCCCTGATCACTCTCATTCTGTATCTTTGGGGCCTTTTCATGTGATCCAGAACTAGGGATGGATAGACTCACCCGAGTCCACAGTCTTTACGTAGACTAAGACGGCGATTTGCGTTCCTTATTTTTGGCCGTCTTAGTCTACGTAAATATTTACGTAGACTAAGACGGCGAAAATAAGGGGGAACGCAAATAGCGTCCGCTACGCTATTTGCATTCCCCTTATTTTCTCCGTCTTAGTCTACGTAAGTATTTATGTAGACTAAAACGGCCAAAAATAAGGAACGCAAATGGCGGCGGCCGTAGCCACCGCCATTTGCGTATGCGCGTGTTTTTTGTAAGCCAGACGTGCTAGGCTATGTAAGTCTTTATGTAGCCTATCACGGCTGACTACAGGGACGCAAACAGCAGCGGCTACAGCCGCCAGCATTTGTGTCCCTGCTAGCCAGCGGCCGGATGTCCAGCTGCTGGCGGAGCTGGCCGGTGGCTCCGTGGAATCCCCGCGGAGTGGAGCCGGCCAGCCAGGATTCCGGGGGGGAGGATTCCGGGGGGAGGGACGGAGTGCCTCCCCCCCCAGCGGAACCCAGCGGAGCCAGTAAGGGGAGTTTCGTACATCCCTAGGAAGATCTCCCCCGCTCCCATGACATCTCTCGGCGCAGCTGTTGATGCCAAGCCAGTCAGGCAGAGTGCTGAAGTTCAGTCCCTGTGATTTTCCGCTTGTGCCTGTGTCTGCATCTTGTGTCTAAGAGTTCAGGTTGTTCTTCCCTTGCCTCCCCCTGTTTGCTATCACCCCCAGGGATGTGTGAAGGGGGGGCTCTCTGTGCAGCTGTGCCACTGAAGCCTGGGAAAGTTCCTCCCCCACATGTTGCAGCTCTTCCTCAGAATCTGAGCTACTCTGATACTCTATATGCTCAGAGGCAACCCTGACACCTTTCTTTCTGCTGGGCCAACCCTGGCACAGAAAGAGAGATGACGGTAGTACAGCAAAGTGACGCTTGGCCCTGGCAGAGAGAGAGAGGGATGGTGGTTGCATGGTGGTGTGGCGGCAGCAGTGGGAGGGTGAGAGGGGAGCCATAGTGCTCCTGTCCCAACTGCCTCCGCAACCACTGCCACCATGCAAAGAGGAGGAAAATCTGCCAGCTGGGCTGACTCGGTGCAGGCTGAGTTAGGCCAGCTAGTGGATGTCAGGT
Organism: Heloderma suspectum; assembly: GCF_057233095.1. Lineage (NCBI taxonomy): Eukaryota > Metazoa > Chordata > Lepidosauria > Squamata > Helodermatidae > Heloderma > Heloderma suspectum. The sequence continues at coordinate 239,661,242 of NC_139459.1, read as the reverse complement.
CTGAGTTGGGGGGGGGGAGCCAGTGAAAGCTCTCCAATAACTCCCTAAACAGATTCCTCCAACATCCCTAGTGTGTGGGATGCTGATGCAGTACACCACCTTTGAAACAGATAAGTTGAGGGATCGGCCCTTATTCCCAAGCCTCATGCTGATGTATTTACGGAAGGCGGTTGGCACTGGCCTCAGAAGTTTATCTATTTGCCATTTAAGGTCTTTAAGGTTCCGTTAAATGATGTGCCTTGATCCTGCTTCTGCCATGAATATCCTAAGTTACACAGGGAATCATAATAGCAGCTGCGCAAGTAGTTTCCCAGCCTGATTCAGCAACTGGAGCTGCACATGTGAAACTCATCTTATACAATATCTATTTAAGATGGGGAAACAGAGATCTGCATTTATCCTCCCCACCCACCGCCAACTGATCAGCTTTTCTAAAAGGTTTGCATATGTACTGTGCTGAATTGGAGCCATTATTCTTTTAGGTTTTTGTAACCCACACAGTTTGTGGGCAGATAAAAAAAAACAAAAACATACATAATATAAACACCATACACAAAATATGCATGCTTCCTTGAACATACCAGTAAGTGGTTAAACATTAGCAGACTTCTACATGGAAGCAAGCAAGCAAGCGTTGAGAATCTGGCATATCAAGAACACTTGTGCTTGTGTCCCTGATGATTGGACTTGGTAAAATTAATGTCTCTTCTAGCTGAAGACCAAAAAATAATTTGGGTGGAGGGGAGGTTAAATTAAATAGCATTGCGAAGCAAAGCTAAGAAAAGAAGCTTGATTCTTGGAAGTGAGAAATCCATGTTTAATCCACATTAGCTCGTGTGGAAAATTGTTTGAAATTTCTTTACTTAGTTAGGCCAACTGTAAAATGCAGCTAATAATGCTTAACCACCTTTGTAAATTGCTTTGATATCTGCATAGAAAACTATGGTGTTAAAAGAGCTTGTTTTGTTGCTTGTCTCTTCCACAGTCAATCAGGACTCCAGTCACTTCCCAGGCCTCAGTGGAGTGATTGTAGTGTGAATATTGAGACTGCAGTATGAAACAAAAAACTAGGCACTGGAATTTTATAAAAGTGGTCTTGTATAATTCTTGAGAAAAATGTATAAAATTTGTAAAGCATATTAATCAGCAATGAAGTAAAAAAGTATAATTTAATTTACCTACCTGAGGGAGTAGATAAATTAAAGTATCCACTTCTATGGTATGTGACCTTTATCATACTTGATGTTCTACAGCTTTAGAATTTGCTTTTGGCATACATTCTTGGGGTGTACATTGCATTTGGCCAAATCCTGAACCAAATTGAGCTAAGTTAGAAGTGGGCCGAATCTAGGGATGTACGAAAGTCACTTACCTTTCCGCAGATTCTGTTCATGGTGAGGGGGAGGCATTCCATCCCTCCCCCCGGAATCTTCGACGGGGGGTAAGTGATCTGGTCCTCCGCCCCAGAATCCTCAATGGCCAGCTGCGCTCCGCAGCGGCTCTGCGGAGCAGCCGGCCAGGCCCAGGCCATGGCCATCCACTGCCAGATTTTCGGCCGCGGAGAGCTCTGGGTAACAAACAAACAAACAAAACGCGTACGCAAGTGGTGGCGGCTACGGCCGCCGCCATTTGCATTCCTTATTTTTCTTTGTCTTAGTCTACGTCAATATTTACGTAAACTAAGATGAAGAAAAGAAAGGGGAACGCAAATAGCATAGTGGGCACTATTTGCGAGCCCCTTTCTTTTCTTTGTCTTAGTCTACATAAATATTGACGTAGACTAAGACGAAGAAAAATAAGGAACGCAAATGGCGGCGGCCGTAGCCACCGCCACTTGCATACGTGTTTTTGTTTTTATTTTACCCAGACGTGATAGGCTACATAAGTCTTTACATAGCCTATCATGTCTGGGGGGGGGGAAACAGACTGCAAATGGTGGCGGCGGCAGCCGATCGGAAGACCAGCTGCTGCAGCTGCCGAAGCCGCTGCTGGAGCCGCTGCTGCCTGGAACATCCGCCCCAGGTAAGTCTTGTCCCGGGGGGGGGTGGCAGGCCATTCCACCACGGATTTCGGGGGGCCGAATGCACTGGCATTCGGCCTCACCGAGATCCATCGCAGAATTCTCTGACATCCCTAGCTGAATCCAAATCCAAATTCTCCCAAAGCTTCATTGCTGATACAAATTCAAAGAGACACAGAGACATAGACAGTGTGTCTGCAAAAGTTTATCACGGCTCTCCAGTCCCAGTACTTTGGGGCAGGAACGTTCAAGTAATATATTGCAGGACTATTTCAGTGTACAGTGCTTTTTGCTAGTTCTCTCTCCCAGGCCCAGGAATGTTAAAAGGTTTGGTGGAGTCTATAGGAACTGGGAAGGTGTACCACTGTTGCTTGCTTGAAAAATGCTGGATGTTCAAGTCCTTCTGCCACTGCCACTGGATGTTCCACATCCACTGTCTACTCCTGCTTCAGTTATCCATGCACTAGTGATGCCCGGGCTGGACTACTGGAATGTCCTGTATGTGGAGCTGCCTTTGAAAACAGTTCAGAAACTTCAGATGGTGCAGAATTACAAGAGAGGGGTTTGTGGTGACACCTGCAGCCCATGGACCATAGGTTATGCATCGCTGATGTAGGAAATACAAGGAAACCCGATTTCTGCAATCATTTCCCTGAACGCCTCTTGTGGTTCTAGCTTGATATGTCCACCATTCAGAGAAAGCAGTTTGCCATAATTTCTCGTATCAGTTCCAGTTTCTAATGCAAGACCTAGGTGAATGACTGCCACAGAAATGCAATTAAATCATGGTATATAATTGGCTTATGAGTGTCTGGGTAGATTAACAGGAATACTAGTTGCCATCATTTAGTTGCTGGAGATTTTGCTAAAGATCCATAGCCAAAATGTTTGCACCCACGCACAACATCATCCCTTTGATGTTACAGCTGAACATACTATAGGCCAACCCCCCAATTAAAGGGGTAGAAGTAAAAGAGACAGGTCACACCATCAACTCATTTACTAATGATATGTTCTTACTCTTATATCATCATCAGGAGACCCTACCAGCCCTTTAAAATCCTCTAAAAGAATTCCATGAAGTTGTGGGGCTAGAGCTTAATTATTCTCAATCGAGTCTCCTATGTGTAAGCACACCAGGACAGGACTAATTGCACAAAGATTGTCAGGGTTGCAACTTAACCTAGGAAGCCTTGGGTATCTTGAAGTAGTAATAACAAAAAAACCTCAAACAGCTTAGGAAATGTAACTTTGATCTTGTGATCAAGAGGGTAAAGCAAGAATTGTGGCCCTAGCAGTGCCTCCATTTCACGTGAGATAATTGTGGCCACCAAAATGGTCATTTCCCCAAATTTCTCCTCTCTTTCAGATGCTACCAGTCATTGTCTTGAAAGGGTACACTACTCAGTGGCAAATTCAAACAGACATTGGCCCTGTTCAGATGCACATTAGGGAAGGTTGATTAGGCTAACCATGGTGCATGATGGTTACCACTAGCCTCTGCGAGTGCTACTGCCACACGTGCAGGGAACTATGTTCTACAATATGGTTAGACTAACCATTCTCTAATCACCTTCCCTTCTGCAGGAGCATGCAGTCCTCCAGATGGGCGGCCATGCATCCCAGCAGCCTTTGCACTGTTGGGCATTTTGGTGCCTGGTAGGAGAATTTCTCCCCGAAACTTCGGGGGGCCGAGCACCAACGTGTTTGGCCCCCCGAACAAGTTTTGGGGAGAAATTCTCCGCACTCCCCCGCACCCCGCACCCCCCCCCCGGGATGGGACTTACCTTTGCCGAATGTCCCTCCTGGCGGCGGGTCCGGCCGGCGGTTCGGCGGCTGTTCGTGCGGAGCGGGAGTGGCAGCTGGTCTTTTGACCGGCTGCCGCCGCCGCCATTCCAATAAAAGAAAAAAAAAACGCCCCCGTGATAGGCTACGTGACGATTAACGTAGCCTATCACGGCTAGATCTGCAAAGTCAGCTGTGATAGGCTACGTAAATCGTCACGTAGCCTATCACGGGGGACTTTAAAAAAAAAAAAGTGTGTACGGATAATGGCGGCCCCCATAGGGAGCCACCATTCCCGTTCCTTATTTGGTCACTGTAGTCTACGTAAATGTTTATGTAGACTACGGCGAAAATAAGGGCAACGCTATTTGCGTTGCCCTTATTTTCGCCGTAGTCTACATAAACATTTACATAGACTACAGCGAACAAATAAGGAACGCAAATGGCGGCTCCCTATGGGGGCCGCCATTAGCGTACGCGCTTTTTTTTTTTTTAAAGTCACCCGTGATAGGCTACATGACGATTAACATAGCCTATCACAGCTGACTTTGCAGATCTAGCCGTGATAGGCTACGTTAATCGTCACATAGCCTATCACGGGGGCGTTTTTGTTTTTTTAAAAACTTTGGAGTACGCGGCCGGGCGACGTGGGAAGCCTCCTCCCCGGCCTGAATTTTGGCCGGCCGAGGCGGGAAGCCTCCCCCCAGCCTGAACTTCACGGGGGGAGCAGTGAAGCGCCTCCCCCCCACCGCGAACAAGCTTCGACGACAGGTAAGTGACTTTCGTCCACCCCTAGTGCCTGGTGCTGTTGGCCATTCGGTGCTTGGTTACTCCTTCTTTGGCCTGTCTTGCCGCAGAGCTCTATCGCAGCTGTCAATTAACCACAAAGGCTCTTCAGATGTCACGCTAAGCCATGGTAGAGCCCATTGACCCTCTTGTCGCAAGTGGTTAGCGAACGTGGTTAGCTTGTGGTTAATAAACCACCATGGTTGGGACATACACCTGTTCAGACATCATGCTAGGCCAACATGGTTAGCTCAAAACTCCTAACCATCATGGCTTAGCATGATGTCTGAACAGGACCACTTTCTCTTTCATTATTATTAAAGTTACAGGAGTCCTAATTGCAAAAGGCTGGCCATTCCTTTTTAGTGACTGTCGAATTTGCTCTTCACTGAGGCAATATCATTTCTTCCAAACTAATGAGAAGTAATAATAATAATAACATTTGTATCCTGCACATTTGTATTCTTTGTCTGAAGGGCTCAGGGGAATATACATGGTTCGCCATGCTCCATTTTATCCTCACAGCAACTCTATGAAGTAGATTAGATTGAGAGATAACAAATGGCCCAAAGCCACCCTAATAGGCTTTATGGCTGATCTGAGATTTGAATCCATTTTTTCCAGGTCTGAGCCAAACATTCTAACCATTATGCCACAACCATTCTAGGCATTATGCTCCAGTTAGTATTAAAATCCATGAAACATTTGTATGCGAGAAATGAAAACAAAACAAAACAAACCCATTCTTGGCCCAAACATGATAAAAGGATTTGAGAGGTAACAAGAGTCAGACAGACAAAAAATAGATTAGATGATTTAGGGAGCAATCCTATGGCTGCTAGACAGTGGCTAGATGGCCATAGGATATGTTGTTTTCTGGGGACCGACCTTGGAGCCCGCTCTCCAAGGTCAGTTCCCAGAGAACTGACCTCCCCCCACTTCCACGCTGCCTTGGATCTGCTTTGGATAGGCAGTCACCTCCAAGTTCAGAGGAGGCGGCCTATCTGGATAGGATTGCACCCTTAATGACAAAATAAACCAGAGAATAACACAGTTGTAGCACTCATTCTCTCTATAGACGTCCATTCCTGATTCTGCCACATTGTTACCCTTGGATATCTGTGAATCTTAATTTCCTTTATCAAGAAGAAAGCCCAACAAAAGTATTGCAATAATTAAACTGCAAAAGGAACATTAATTAATTATGGAAGTGTAATTATGGACAGAATAGCTTTCAGAAATTAGTTTAAAAGGGTGGCTTCCCAACACTGGTAAAGCTTTATCATAATTGAAATAAACTTCACACACGATGCTGGCAGCATGATAGTAGTTCTTGTTGAATCCTCTTTGTCTTGACAATAGCTCTATACTTATGAACACTGAAGTACAGGTTTTGTGTGTTGATGATTGCTGGTATTCTCAGACTAGCAACTTTCTTTCCCAGCACTGCACTAGTTTTTGTTCTGACACACTAGTCAGGGAAAACTGAGTGTGACTCTTAAATTGTGGAAGTGCTACATTTAGGAAGTGTCTGGAGAGGACTCTTTCATACAGGAAATACTTCTACCATAATTAGCCCTGTTAGTGAGATCAGCTAGCTATTAGGTGAAATAATTCAGATTTTATAAGCTGTGCTTAATGATCTCTCTCTCTCTCTCTCTCTCTCTCTCTCTCTCTTCCCCTAGACTATAATATTATGTCTTAATATTAAGACAATAAGGTATTGCACGAGCTTGATTTATTCAATATTTCCCAGTTGCTCCAGACTGGACACAAGGCTTTTGTTACTTTCATCATGACATGGAGTCTTTGAGATGACCAGTAAATGAAACACATGAAAAATGAGCTAAAAATATTAATAACTTTGCTTCAGACATGTAATGCGACTATGGTTGACACGTTCTTTCAAGATTAAAGTTCTGTGCACTTTTATGACAGCAGAAATTCAGCCAGTGACAGTGTAGCTTTTTCCTGGCATGGGGATGAAAGGCTACAATTCTTGGCAAAATGGAAGTGACTCTAAATATATGGCAGATTCACATAAATCAAGACTAACTTTTTCCCACCATGACAAAACATTTAAAAATGACCTTGTTGTGGATGCATCTTGACCTTATATTCAGAACATAGGTCAATCTGTGTCTGGAACTTGCTACAAATAGGGATGTGTGAGAATTTTGTCTCAGATAATTTTTGATAAGAATTTACCAAAATTTGCAAATTTCTTTATATTTCAGAAAGAAAACTTGCATTTTTAAAAAATCGACTGCAGGAAAAAGCAAAAACAAGGCTAATTTTCAGAAACAAAGAGCTCCAATCAAGAAATTTGAATAATTCCAGTACTTACAAAAACTGGAAATACAGTATATTATACTTTATGCAGATCTTTTGTTTAGTAGTTATGTCCCTAGACTGAGCATTTATTTATTACATTTCTATACTGCATTTCATCCTTTATTCAACTTTAAGTGCAATCCTATGCATGTTTACTCAGAAGTAAGTGTCACTCCATTCTGTTTATTTATTTTATTTTATTATAATTACTCCCAGGAAAATTGTGTATAGGATCACAGCCTTGAGGCAGTTTGGATTCCTAGACAGTCTCATCAAGACACAGGACAGATCCAGATCTGCTTAGCCTGACCATGGTTGCTACATCATATGCCTTCAGACCATTCCTTGGGAAGCAGCATTAGAGTAAATAGAGAACTGATTCACCCAAGTGCTATCTGTGAACCTTATTCACCCATATGCTATCAGTAATAACGTAGGCAAGTTAATTATGAAAATTTAGGAACCCAAATTAATAAAATGTTTGGTTAGAGTCTTGATAAGTAGAGCCAGGAGATGAACAGTTAGTGTTGGAAAGGAGAAGTGATATTATGATTTCCTGTTTAAGACATTTCGTTTTGCTAAATCCAAGATGTGCTTTGCGAAAATACCAAACCAAGAATATTTTCTTTCTAACAAGACAGAAAATGGCTGTTGCTAGTGTAAGCAGCATTAATTGACTCCAAAAAAAGCAACACTTATAAAGCACTTTATAGAAATAATAATAGAAAGCTTCAAAAGCATAAAACAATCCACCAAAACCCACTGATGTAAAATGAGTGAAAAATGATTGTACAGAGCATATATTAAATTGTTAGGTCCTAAGGTTAATAAGCAGAAGAGACGGAAAAATGAGAAACATACAAGGGCAAACTGATGTTTTACAATAAAATTTCAATAAAAAGAAGAATGCCATGGAGACAGAGACCTTCAAAAAGATGGGCTTGGACAGTAGGAATGATTGAGAATCATGTCCTTTGTTATATAAGAAAATTCTTGCTATTTTTTGCATACCCAAAAATATGTCTCACTGGCATGATCAGCAGGAATTTCTAGAGGTATATATATATATATATATATATATATATATATATGCTCAGTGCTGAAGGAATGGGTCCTACTTATCGTTTTACTTTTTGATACATCATTTCAGAAATAGCTAACTCAGGGTTGCAGCCTGAATGTGGCCAATGAGTGCACAAACACACTTATGCCAATTTCCCTGAAATATTCTTCATCTGTGAAAATAGAGGCTGATTTTCTACTTCTTTCTTGGGGGTGGGAAGGATGTGTGACTGGTGGGAAGCTGCAGAGAGAGCCTTGTGTGGCTGGGGGTGGGCAAACGTGATGCTCATTGAGGTTTTCCAGATTCGTTCTTGAAGCTCACTTCATCTCGTTTGCATTCCCAAATGTGAGCAGCTTTTTTTTCTGACTAGGGAAAATGTGCATTTTTTTAAAGTGCACATTTTTTTACCAACTGAAAAAACACACACAAAAATGCTCACTTTTCCTGATCAAAAATTTGCAATATCCCCCATAGGCTAAAGCATGAAAATGTGTATGTGGGTGGGATTTGCACAGGTACACAAGTGTGCACCTGTGCATATACATGAACATGCAAATGAGCCCAAGACATTTTCAGAAGTGCACACTTCCACAGCTGTGGACTTTTGAATGTGAGCGCAAGTTTGGGAAATTTCAAATTGCAAACAAATCCTGAGAATTGTGTTCCTGCTGTGTTCACATTCGGGATTCTGAATGGGACATATTTGCATGATTTGCGAACAGGAACAAAATTCTTGTACATTCCTAAAATGGTGCACAATTTTGTTTGCTTCCTTTTTACATTAAAAACGTAATAAACCAATGGAAACCCTCAGCCACCTCATTAGATTAAGTAAGACAAGCGACAACACCACCCCTCAAAGTTTTTTTGAGACATCTCTTTTTATCACATGACCTTTGAGAAGGGGTTGTCCCCACCCATTAACAAATAATCAGATAAGAATTCTTTGAAATTTTCATCCATGCACTGTTTCCCTGATGCAAATCGTTCCCACTGCCATGGTAACTAAAAGAGCAATCCTATGCACATTTAGGCAGAAAAAACTCGTACAACTCCTAACATTCCCTAGCCATCATGGCTAGCTAGGGAGTGTTGGGAGTTGTAGGACTTTTTCAGTCTATGCATGCATAGGATTGTGCCCTAAGCATATGTACAAAGAAACACATACTCTTCCCCTGTCTATCTATCTTCCTCACCTTCTTTTATTCTTCCCTCTGTCTTGAATTTTAGATTGTAGGTCCCTCAGGTCAGGAACCTATCCTCTTAAGTTTTGAAAAGTGCCATATACATTGATGACATAAAAACAACAATGAATTGGTGAAAACTTCTAAACTTAAAAAAAAAAAAAATCCTCTTTCTTATTCATCTTATACATTTCTGAGCTGGACAATTCTTAGAAGTAAAATACACATAGGCTCCTTGGCTTGGTGACAGATATATGTATTTATTCCTGCAATTTATTCATGTAATTTACATCCCACAGCTTCAATACTTGGGCTGGATCTAGATTTCAGCAGGATTGACTGTGCTGGCAGAAGTGGACTTTCCTTCACCCTCCTTCCCACAGCAGCTGCTCCAGAACCCTGAGAATGCTTCACATAGAATCAGGAAGCCATACTGTATGGGGTGAGCTATGGTGTGGGGGGGGCAGGGGGATCCCTCAAAAATCAGGCAGAGGGACCTTCTACAAGCAGAGCCCTACCTCTTGGGCAGTGGTGGCTGGTGGCCAATCTGAAGCAGAAGGTTGCAGAGGCTGAGCTTAGGGGTCAGCAGAAACTCCAACAACCAGCAACCTATACCACAGAGAGGGGAAACTGTGGCACATGAACTTAAAGATCATGAGTGCAAAGGAGGGGGGGAATTCACACAGGCACACAGAAGCACTCATTTGGACCCACGTTGTCCTGTTCCAGGAACAACTCCCATTATACAGAAAATCAAGTGACTAAACTCATGACTGCAAAACAGTGGGGGAGTATCCACACAGCCACACAAAATTACGATGATCAATTTGTATATATCGATAGCAATTAAGACATTAGAAATGCATATATATGAAAATACATCATGTGTGTGTGTGTGTGTGTGTGTATGTATGTATATATATATATATATATATATATATACACACACACACACACACACACACACTGTATATAGTGTGCGTGTGTGTGTAAAGAAACAACAACACAAATCAAGATGATGATGACGTTGATATCCCCAGAGCCACATAGAAAAACAGTCCTTGGAACCCAGAAGCAACCCATTCAGAAAGGGACACAGTTGTTGATGATGATGATGATATCCCCACAGCAACACAGAGAAGCATCCAAAATTCTAAGAAGCATGGCCACCACCTTCTGAACATCCAAATATATATTAGGGATGTCAGAGAATTTCGCCACAAATCTTGGGGAGGCCGAATGCCAGCGCATTCGGCCCCCCGAAATCAGTGGCGAAACGGTCTGCCACACCCCCGCCCCCCCCAGGACAGGACTTCCATTGTGCGAATGTCCCTGGCGGCGGCGGCTCCGGCGGCGATTCGGCGGCGGTTCAGTGGAGGCGGCCAGTCTTTTGACCGGCTGCCACCTTTGCCATTTCCAGTAAAAAAAAAAAAAGTGATAGGCTACGTAAAGATTTACGTAGCCTATCTAGGGTTGGCGGAGAATTTCTCCCCGAAACTTCAGGGGGCCGAGCGCCAACGTGTTTGGCCCACCGAACAAGTTTCGGGGAGAAATCCTCCGAACCCCCCCCGCACCCCGCACCCCCGCCCCGGGACGGGACTTACCTTCACCGAATGTCCCTCCCGGTGGCTGGTCCGGCCGGCGGTTCGGGGGGTGTTCGAACGAGGTGGGAGCTGCCGCCGCCGCCATTGCAATGAAATAAAAAAAAAACGCCCCCGATAGGCTATGTGATGATTCACGTAGCCTATCACGGCTAGATTTGCAAAGTCAGCCGTGATAGGCTACGTCAATCGTCACGTAGCCTATCACGGGTGACTTTAAAAACAAAAAACAAAAGTGTATACGGATAATGGCGGCCCCCATAGGGAGCCACCATTCCCGTTCCTTATTTGGTCGCTGTAGTTTACGTAAAGATTTACGTAGACTACAGCGAAAATAAGGGCAACGCTATTTGTGTTGCCCTTATTTTCGCCGTAGTCTACGTAAACATTTACGTAGACTACAGCGACTAAATAAGGAACGCGAATGGCGGCTCCCTATGGGGGCCGCCATTCGCGTACGCGCTTTTTTTTGTTTTTTTAAAGTCACCCGTGATAGGCTACGTGACCATTGACGTAGCCTATCACGGCTGACTTTGCAGATCTAGCCGTGATAGGCTACGTGAATCATCACATAGCCTATCAGGGGGCGTTTTGTTTGTTTTTTTAACTTTTGCGTTCGCAGCCGGGCGAGGCGGGAAGCCTCCTCCCCGGCCTGAATTTCGGCCGGGCCGAGGCGGGAAGCCTCCCCTCCGGCCTGAATTTCAACCGGGCCGAGGCGGGAAGCCTCCCCCCCCGGACGGAACCTCGTGGGGGGACCAGCGAAGCGCCTCCCCCCCACCGCGAACGGCCTTCGACGACAGGTAAGTGACTTTCGTCCACCCCAAGTTCCCCTTATTTTCGCCGTAGTCTGTGTAAATGTTTACGTAGACTACACATGCCAAATAAGGAATGCAAATGGCAGTGCCCATGGGCGCCGCCTTTTGCGTATGCACGGTTTTGTTTTTTCACTCAGCCGTGATAGGCTATGTAAACATTTACGTAGCCTATCACGGCTGACTACAGGAACGCAAATGGCGGTGGCTACGGCCACCGCCATTTGCATTCCCAGCCGGCCGGGATTCGCAGCAGGACAGGAGGGACGGGGTGCCTCCCCCCCGGCCAGAATTTCAGGGGGGAGGGACGGGGCGCCTCCCCCTCAGTCAGAATTTGGGGGGGGAGGGACAGGACACCTCCCCCCCGCCAGAATTTCGGGGGGAGGGATGGAGCGCCTCCCCCCCACCGCGAAGCAAATTTCGTCAAAGGTAAGTGACTTTCGTACATCCCTACAACATTTACATGAGTGCCCCTCCATGTCTCCCTCCCCATGCCAATGAGAAATCCAGTTTCTGCATGGGATAGGCAAGGTCTGACTATCTAAAACCCACCCCTTCCCAAATCCATAGAGCATCCAAAAAAATGTGGGGTTGGGGAGTCAGAAAGGAGATCAAGGCTGAAATCCTATACACCCTTACCTGGGAGTAAGTCCCATAGAACTTAATGGGGCTTATCTCTGAGTAGACATGCATAAGTTTGCACTGTAAAATGGACAAAAAAAAGAAAAGACACACCCCGCCCCCGAAAGAGAAACCATTACCTACTTTTTAGATTTAGAAGAATCCTGATGGGCTGGCTAGCTGGCTGCTGTGCTTTTTGCCTCCCTCCCTCCCTCCCTCTCACACACAGAGATGTTATTTTTTAAACTTTAAATACACACTACTTACTCACAGGCCCTTTTGCCCTTTAGTCTACACACACACACACTCACTCAGAAATAACCAAAGGAATAAGCTCTTTCTTTCTCACACACTCCCTCCTCCTCCTCCTCCAAGAAACATTTAGAGTTGTTTTAGAGATGCTCAGAGGTCTTGCTCTCTGCTGCTCATTTTCCGTCCCACACTCTGGCTGCATACAGTGGGTCATTGTTGGCGTTTTGATTTCCTTGGGGCATGCCCACCCTTGCCAAGTGATTCTGGTGATTGTGACCTCCTCCACCTCTGCCTAGTGCCTAGCCTCCAATATGGCACTGTGTAGGGGCCTGCCAGCCTGAGTCTTTTTATACTAGGGAGGCTGTTGGGAACTACTGAGCATGGATGGAAGTCATGGAGCTTTCAGGGCAGGGATGGGCAAGGACATTGCGACCAGACAAATCAGCAGCCAGAGGAGACTCACTGCACTTGCCTTAAAAATACACACACAAAAGGTCAGTGAATGGTGGAGGAGGATGGACGGACGTGGAGGCAGAGAGAGGAGGAGTCTGGGGTTCTGTGAGGGGATCTCTGCCCCCCCATCACCCTGCATGGGAGCCATGGCTGCTCTTCAGGAAAGTTCCTTCCTCTCAAGGAAGGCAAAAATGGGCCTTAGTACATCCTTCTAAGAATGTAACCCCACACTTACATTCTTAGTAGAGCTGTGCCTTGACCCAAAATTTGACTCAGACCACAGTTCAGTGTTTCAGAAAATGCTCCAAATAGAAACAATTTGGAGGCTGTCTGCTTCAACGGGGACTGAACTCGAGTCAAGATTTGGAAATCTAAGGCTTCCTGCTTTCTACTGACAATCATGGGATTTTTTAAAAAAAAATGGCTATACTTTTTTGTGTATTCATCAGAAGTGGACTAAATATGCAGGCATTGTAACCCCTCAGGAGGGAATTCTGCATACCAAATTGCAGAAAAATAGGTGCAGTGAGTTTTGTGCTACACACCCTTATACTTTGATTTTTGTTTTTAAGGGAACTGCTGATTACTTTCATATTTCTTTACAGAGTAGGATAAAATCTGCAGGGTTAGTTCCTCCATTCTGAGTTAATCAAGCCTGAGTGGATTGATGTTCAAGTGGGTTTTAAAAAAAACAATTGTAGATGAATGTAGAAACATGGCAGAATATGATTAAGGATGAATACATGTAAAAAGTCACCTGAACTAGAAACAGACTGTCCATCAATAGGCCAGAATAGGGATGGGTGAAACTTTTGTTTCAGTTCAATTTAGATAAGGATTTGCCAAAGTTCACCAAGCTCTCCATATTTGGGACAAAAATAGGGATGGCGGAGAATTCCGGAATCCGGCCCCCTGGAGTCCGTGGAGGAACAGATCAATCCCCCCGACTACCCTGCGAAGTCTGCACAGACTGGATCCTACCTGCCTCTGGCGGGTCTGGATCCAGCTGCTGCTAGCCACCGTCTGGGCTGCAGCTGCGAATGGCGTCCTGCGTAGCTGACACCATTGGCGTGCCTCCCTTTGGCTGTGATAGGCTACATAAATCACAGCCAAAGGGAAGGATGCAAATGACATCCACTACGCCATTTGCGTGCCTCCCTTTTCGCCGTGATAGGCTATGTAAATCCTTACGTAGCCTATCACGGCAAAGCAGGGATGCAAATGGTGTCCCCTATGCAGGACACTATTTGCGGCCACAGCCCAGCTGCGGCCAGAAGTCAGGCTGCAGCAGGCGTTCCTGGCTGGCAGCTCTGTGGACTTGCCGTGGAGCGGAGCCGGGCAGGGAGGATTCCAGGAGGGAGGAACGGATCGCCCCCCCCGGTCGACCCCCCACGGATGCAGTTAAGTGGGGTTTCATACACCCCTAGATAAAAAGAACTAGAAATTAAAAAAAAATGAATGCAGGAGAACAGAAACTAACGGATTCGTCCATTTAGAATTACAACATATAGTTCATTAAAGAGAGCACTCTGAACATGTTTAGCTGTAAGACTTAGGGATGTATGAATGCCTTACCTGGCTCCGCAGTGGGGGATCTGTGGGGGGGGAGGCGCTCCGTCCCTCCCCCCGGAATCCTCCCTGGCTGGCTCTGCTCCGTGGCGGCTCCGCTGAGCTGCCGGCCAGTGCCGTTTGCAGCCAGAGTTCCGGCCACGGCCGGGCTGCTGCGGCTGCAAATGGTGGCCATCATAGCAGCCGTCATTTGTGTCCTGCCAGGCTACCATGATAGGCTACATAAGTATTTACGTAGCCTATCATGGCAAAGAGCAGCGGCGCAAACGGCATCCGCTACGCCGTTTGCACCGCTGCTCTTTCCATGATAGGCTACGTAAGTATTTACGTAGCCTATCACGGTTAAGGCAGCCATGCAAGCAAATGGCGTAGTGGCTGCTGTTTGCGCCGCTGCTCTTTGCTGCGATAGGCTACGTAAATACTTATGTAGCCTATCACGGCAGCCTGGCAGGATGCAAATGGCGGCCGCAGTAGCCGGCTGACAGACCAGCCGCCGCTGCCAGAGCCACCGCTGGAGCATCCCCCCCAGGTAAGCTTCATCCTGGGGGGATTCTGCGGGGTGGCGGGGGGTGGGAGGCCGTTCCACCATGGGTTTCGAGGGGCCGAATGCCACTGCATTCGGCCTCACTGAAATCCGTGGCGGAATTCTCCGCCATCCCTAGTAACAATAATAAACATTAAAACTATATAACCATCACAGGTTTCCTATAGGCAATGTTTGAATCAGGCATGTTGTCTAAAACACATCCCCAAAGTAAACCAGAGCCTTTGTTAATAGCAGGTAATACCTTTGTTAGGGAAGATAAAAAGTTTCTTTCTCCATTGGAAGTAAACTAAACTTTCCTTAACTGAAGATTGTCCTACTTGCTTCCAAATTCTTACTGAGTTACAGAGCATCTCTACACCAACCTAAAATTCTACATTTAAAACAGGCCTTTCTGCTTTTGTTTTAAATGCAGAATCACGATGGACTCCCTTCGCATGTGCTTTGTTTTCCCCCTCCTTTCCCCCCTTATCTGTGTCTTCCATATGTTTCATGACACAGCAGCTAAATGGTGCTGTGGACTAGCTCCTCTTATTCTGGCTTTTCCCTTTTCACAAGGGAACTCAAGCAGAACTCAAGCACTGTAATTTGATAGCTCATTATCTCTGATCTTTAAAAAAAATGGAATAAAGGTCATTTAGTGCAGGAGACAACCTGGAGGTTGATGATGTCATCTAAAGGACCCGCAACTTTCTGTGAGTAACCAATCTCAGTAGCAGGATAAAAGCTCTGTGTGAAGAAGCCCACAGTCTGTCGTAAAGCTACAGTTGGGGGATAAAGGGCCTGTTTCATGGTCTTGTTTTAACAAGCTGTTTTAACTGCTAGGCATATGCTCCTTTAAACTCCAGGAGGAACTTCAAAGTAAGAAATTTTGCTTGTGTGTGTGTGAGGGAGGTAGAAAGAGAGACAGAGAGAGACAGAGAGAAAACAAACTCTTCCTTGAAATACTTTTTCTTAGGGCCTCTCTCTCTCTCTCTCTGTGTGTGCGTGTGCATGTCCACTAGGAGGGAGGAATGGCTGATTTCACTGAAGTGGCTGTTTAATTCACAAATTCACTAGCACCATGTAATATTTAGGGATGGCCAGAACGCTTACCTGCTGTTCCAGGGGCGGGGGGGGGGGTCCAATCCGTTCCTCCCCCAAAATCCTCTTTGGCCAGCTCCGCTCTGCGGTGATTCCGCAGAGCCGCCGGCCGGCTCCGAAGCCCCAGGAATACAGCGCCATGGCCGTATTGCTGGGGTAGGCAGGGCGAGTCTCTGGATGCAAATGGCATCCAGGATGCCATTTGTGGCTGTGAAGGCCTTAGTTTAAGGCAAATGCAGCCATAAATGGCTGCATTTGCCTTGAACTCAAGCCTTTACGGCCGCAAATGGCATCCTGGATGCCATTTGCATCCGTGGTTTTCATTAACGTGATAGGCTACACAAATATTTGACCCCCAGACTGTGCTTGCAAACATGCTGTCTTTACTAGCCCCCCACTCCTGCCTGCTTGCCCCCTGCTCACACCCTCATGGACTGACTCACCGTGATCGGCCCAGTGAGCATCCACCATTTTCCCACCTTTGTTGTCTGTGTAAAAAGGACATTTCTAAAAAATGTGCATATTTAAATATTTAAACAGTTTGGGGTCTGGAAAGCTTAATGTATGCAATATTAGAGGCATAATGCCTCTAATATTGCACATATTAAGCTTTCCTGGACCCAAACTGCACATATTTAAATATTCACATTTTTTAAGACTTCCTTTTTGCGCAGACAACAAAGGCAGGAAAATGGCGTGCACCTACTGGATGGGATTGCGGTGAATCCAGGCAACTCACCGAGCTCACGGGCAGCCCGAGTGCAGGTCCAGGGGGGAGAATGGGGGCCATGCTTCCACGGGCACCTGGAGAACCCAAGCTGGGGTGGGTTCTCACATTCCTAACGCTTGGCCTTTCTTTCTCTTCTTTATTCCAATAAGAGCAAGTTTTGGAATTCCTAGGAGGGGAGGATGGTGGGTAAGAGACATTCTGAATTTTATTTGACTTTATATAAGCAGACAAGAAGTTTTGGGAAAAGCAGGTTCATGTGGTTGCAGAGGAAGGAATCTGGGACTATTTTGTTTGTCAGTTGCCTATTATCCAGCAATGGAATGACAAACTTTAATACAAACAGGCTGGGGGAGGGGGGGAGATAAATACTGCTCACTTATGCAATCATACACACACACACACTGAAGTCCCATTATGTTCAATGGTCTTACTCCCTGGAAAGTGTAGATAGGACTGCAGCCCAAGTTATTTGTTTTGCAGCATGATCCTCTGCATGTTTACTCAATAATATGTCCTGACTTCTGAGCATAGTACTGCAGATTTAATTAAATGCCCACCCCATTCCACCCCACTGACTTGGCTACCCTTTCAGCTCAATCCTGTTTTGTCATTTGTGTTTGTCATAGACTCTAGCTACGTTACATGCTCAGACAGAGGTACTTTCTCCATAACTTAGCCCTACCATTGCAAACAGACTCCTTGGCTGAATTGTGGTGAAACCTTGGCACAAATTAAATTATGTGCAAGAGGAAACAAGGACAGCTTGCGCATAACAAGGGGGAGGCAGCTCCTGTTCGATGAACAGGAGGAATTGTTGTTGGAGAAGAACAGAATATATGTGATCTGGTTGTAATTTTCTTGCAACAGGCGTGGTCAGTGCTTAATCTCTAAAAAGGGAATGCTGACTGAGGCTTTAATCTGTGTGGGATATATTCCATCACTATTCAGTGTGTGGGGAGGGGAGGGGTAAGCTGCAATTGCTCAGTGGTGAGAGAACAGCATTCAGCATATGTTCAGAGACACTCTTTATTTCACTGTTATTTTTTGTTGTCGCTAACATTAGTGAAATGTAAATAAATTCTAGTAATTCCAAATTTCCATGCGAGCACGCGTGCACACACACACACACACACACCTCAGCTCTACACATTATTATGGTGAGGAATTATTATAAGTGTACCAGGCAACTAATCATCTTAAGATAATTGTCCAGAATGGTAGGTTCATTGTTATCTGTATTTGAGGGATGGTGGTATCAGCAGATTCAGGTGATCTCATTGCCTGTACCATGGGAAATAGTGCAGATAATAGAGGTCATTTTCACTTTGATAAAAAAATCCAGTGAACAACTACTCCATGAATTTGCATTTATGCTGAACTCAGCAACAATAGAAATCTTCCTTAGTGTAGATGAACCGCTACTAATTTGGTTTCTGTCCATCGCTGCTTACAAGGGGAGGAAGCTCTACAACACTGCAAGGCAAGTTGAGATCTCCTGCTGCTGCTGCCTTGCTGGGGTTCAACCTCCACCTGTGGGACTTCTACTCTGCTTCCTTGCAGACCCAGGTCCAGCCAAGCACCACCCCACTCCGAGCTGCAACACCTTTTGGAGCTGGGTATAAAACCCAGGCCCCGGCAGGGGTGTGTGTGTGGGACTGCTGCTAGCAGGAGTCACCCCCAAGGGTGGGGGGGGTGACACCAAAGAGGGTTTCCCCTTTGGGGGAGCCACTTTGGGGGAACACGAGGGAGAGGGCCCCCTGCCTTCAGGACTGCCTGCACTAGAGATATGTTTTTAAAGAATTGTGGGGAGGTGTTGGGAGCCAGGGAGCAGCCATTAAAGTTCTATAGGGCAGAGGGAGATACGGAGCGGAGAGACAGTCACACTCTAAAGGTAGAGCGTATAACAATTAAGTGCTGACTGTCTCCAAATTATCCCCCAACTCAAATAACCTGGATGGCCCTGGCAACAGACTCCCTGAAACTGCTGCTGCTGAATGCCATGTTGGTGAATGGTAAAACAACAGCTGTCCAGGACTTGATCCTGGATGAGCACGCCAACCTGGCCTGTATTATGGAGACCTGGTTGGATGAAGTTGTGGGGGGGTTAATGTCTCTCAGCTCTGCCCTCCAGGGTTCTCTGTCCAGCAGCAGGCAAGACCTGGGGGGCGGGGAGGTGGAGTGGCAAAGGTCTATCGGGATTCGATTCCCCTAACCAGGTGCCCTACCCCACAGTCTGCTGGGTTCAAGTGTGTATATTTGAGGGTGGGTGCGTGGAACAGAATAGGAATTCTATTGGTGTACTGTCCACCCTGCTGCTCAACAGTCTCCCTTTCTGAGCTAGCCGGGGTAGTGTTGGAGACCCCTTGTCTTGTTGTGCTGGGGGATTTCAACATCCATGCTGAGGCCGCCCTGTCAGGAGTGGCTCAGGACTTCATGTCTGCCATGACAACCATGGGTCTGCCCCAAAAGGTATCTGGCCCCACCCATGCTGCTGGGCATGCTCTGGACCTCATTTTCTGTGCTGGATGGGGTGCTAGTGATCCGAGAGTGGAGGAACTCTCTGTAGTTCCATTGTCATGGGCAGATCACTACCTGGTGGGGTTTAGACTTGCTGGCACTTGGAACCTCTGCAGGGGTGGAAGGCCGATTAAGATGGTCCACCCCAGGAAGCTGATGGATCTGAATTGTTTCCTGATGGCTCTTGGGCATTTTCCTGTTGCCTTGGCAGGTGATTCTGCCAAAGCCCTGGGCGATCTTTGGAATGGAGAAATGACCAGGGCCGTGGACACAGTCACTCCTGACCATCCTCTCTCACAAAGTGGAGCTGCACCAGCACCCTGGTTTTCTAGGGAGCTGGTGGTGATGGAACGAGTGAGAAGATGACTAGAGTGATGCTGGCAGAAACTCGGAGTGAATCCAATCGAACACGGGCTAGAGCCTATCTGAAGGCCTACTCTGTGTCAATGTGGGCAGCAATTTTTTTTCTGCCACTATTGCATCTGCAAGGAGCTGCCCAGCAGAGCTATTTGGAGTGGTCAGGGGTCTTTTATACACTAGCTTGCAAGAGGAGAATTTAAACCTCTCGACAGCCCGCTGTGAGCAATTTGCTCAGCACTTTGCAGACAAAATCGCTCGGATGCTACTGACTTGGATGCTACAGTTGCTACACACCTAGTAGTGCATGCAAATTTGGCCCATACCTGTCCAGTGTTATTGGATACTTTTCAATTTGTACAGCCTGAGGATGTGGACAGGATACTGGGAGAGGTGAGAGCCACCATGTGTGTTCTAGGTCCATGCCCTTCCTGGCTCATAAAAGCAGCCAGAGGTGGACGGGCTGAGTGGGTAAGTGGAGTGGCTAATGCCTGCCTTAGTCAAGGCAGAGTTCCAGCCTGCCTGAAGGAGGCAGTGGTGAGATCTCTGTTAAAAAAGCCCTCCCTGAACCCTACCATATTGGATAATTAGAGGCCAGTCTCCAATATTCCATTTTTGGGTAGGATATTGGACTATGTGGTGGCCTCCCAACTCCAGGGATCCCTGGATGAGACAGATTATCTAGACCCATTTCAATCTGGCTTTAGACATGGTTATGGGACAGAAACAGCTTTGGTTGCCTTGGTGGATGACCTACACCAGGAACTAGACAGGGGGAGCATGTCCCTGTTGGTTCTGCTGGACATCTCAGCAGCTTTTCATACTACTGAAAATAGTATCCTTCTGGACTGCCTCACTGGAATGGGAGTTGGAGGCACTGTTTTACAGTGGCTCCATTCCTTCTTGGAGGGTAGGGATGTCAGAGAATTCCACCATGGATCTCAGTGAGGCTGAATGCCAGTGCATTCGGCCCCCCGAAATCCATGATGGAACGAAGCCCCCCCCCACGAAATGCGTGCAAAACGGAGCACTTACCTGCTGCCATCCGCGCTGACCTGCGAATGGCGGCTGTGCTGCGGCTGCCATTCACTTCTTCATCATAGCCATGATAGGCTATATAAATTCTTATGTAGCCTATCACAGCTAACGCAGGGATGCCATTTGAGTCCCTGCGGAGGCCATGATAGGCTACATAAGTATTTACGTAGCCTATCACAGCAAGCAAAAAACAAATGGCATACGCAAGTGGTGGTAGGGATGTCAGAGTAGGGGTGTCAGAGAATTTCTCGCCGAAACTTCGGGGGGCTGAGTGCCAACGTATTCAGCCCCCCGAAGTAGTTTCGGGGAGAAATTCTCCGCCCCCGCCCCCGCACCCCCCCCCCGGGATGGGACTTACCTTTCCCAAATGTCGCTCCCGGTGGCGGGTCACAGCGGCGGTTCGGCAGGGCTTCGACAGGGGCGGGGGCGGCAGCCGATCTTTCGACCGGCTGCCGCCGCCGCCATTCCAAGAAAAGTTAAAAAAAAAAAAACGCCCCCGTGATAGGCTACGTGACGATTAACGTAGCCTATCACGGCTAGATTTGCAAAGTCAGCTGTGATAGGCTACGTAAATCGTCACATAGCCTATCACGGGTGACTTAAAAAAAAAAAAAAGTGTGTATGGCTAATGGCGGCCCCCATAGGGAGCCGCCATTCATGTTCCTTATTTGGTCGCTGTAGTCTACGTAAAGATTACGTAGACTACGGCAAAAATAAGGGCAACGCTATTTGCGTTGCCCTTATTTTCGCCGTAGTCTACGTAAATCTTTACGTAGACTACAGCGACCAAATAAGGAACGCGAATGGCGGCTCCCTATGGGGGCCGCCATTTGCGTACGTGCTTTTTTTTTTTTAAGTCACCCGTGATAGGCTACGTGACGATTAACGTAGCCTATCACGGCTGACTTTGCAGATCTAGCCGTGATAGACTATGTAAATCGTCACGTAGCCTATCATGGGGGCGTTTTGTTTTGTTTTTACTTTTTATTTCGCGGCCGGGCGAGGCGAGGCTCCTCCTCCCCGGCCTGAATTTCGGCTACATAAATATTTACGTAGACTAAGATGGCGAAAAATAAGGAACGCAAATGGCAGTAGCTGTAGCCGCCACCATTTGCGTACACGTGTTTGTTTGTTTTTTAACCCAGACGGATAGGCTATGTAAGTCTTTATGTAGCCTATCATATTTGAATACAGGGATGCAACAGCGGCGGCTACGGCAGCCGCTATTTGCGTTCCTGCTACCCAGCGGCCGGATGTCCGGCTGCTGGCGGAGCTGACTGGCAGCTCTGCAGAATTCCCGCAGAGCGGAGCCGGCCAGGCAGGACTCCAGGGGGAGGGACCGAGTGCCTCCCCCCCATCGAGGATTCTGGGGGGAGGATGGAGTGCCTCCCCCCCACCGCGAAGCAGATCCGCAAAAAGGTAAATGACTTTTGTACATTCCTAAATGGTGGCGGCTAAAGCAGCCGCCATTTGCATTTCTTATTTTTCGCCATTTTAGTCTATGTAAATATTTACGTAGACTATTAAAGTGGGAAAAAAAAGAGAACTCAAATAGCATAGTGGGTGCTATTTGTGTTCCTTTTTTATTCACCGTTTTAGCCTACGTAAATATTTACGTAGGCTAAAACAGCGAAAAAAAGGGAACGCAAATGGCGGCTGCCATAGCTGCCGCTATTTGCATACGCTGGTTGGTTTTTTTTTAGCTTTTTTAGCTTGCCGTGATAGGCTACGTAAACACTTACGTAGCCTATCACGGCCTCTACAGGGATGCAAATTATGTAGCCGTCATAGGCTACATAATTATTTATATAATCTATCACAGCTATGATGAGGAAATGAATGGCGGCCGCAGTGCAAGTCAGCGCAGACGGCAGCAGGTAAGTGCTCTGTTTTGCGCGCCTTTCATGGGATGTGTGTGTTGGGGGCTTCATTCCGCCACAGGTTTCGGGAGGGTGAATGCACTAGCATTCGGCCTCACTGAGATCCGTGGCGGAATTCTCTGACATCCCTACCTTCTTGTGCCTTGAGATCTTCAGGGGAGGCCCTTCTCGCGGTCCCGCCACCACCACAGGCTTGCCTGGGGGGAACATGGAGAGGGCCTTCTCGATGGCTGCCCCAAGGCTCTGGAACTCCCTTCCCAGGGAGGCGAGAGTGGCACCCTCCTTAGTATGTTTCCACAGGCAGGAAAAACTATTTTGTTCAGGATAGTCTGGACCTATGAGAATATGATCGATGGGTACTATTGCTTATATTGTTGTTGTCTTTTTAAATTTTGATATTTTATACAATTTTTTAATATTACTGATGATTTAATTATATTTTTAACTTCTGTATATTCCTATTTATATGTTTTACTGTACAAGTTTGAATGTTGTAAAGCTGCCTTGAGTCCCAGTGTTGGGAAAAAGGAGGGAAATCATAATAATAATTTCCTAAAGTTAGTGTACTTAATTTTAGTGAGGTGCAAATAAGCAACATTTGAGCTCATCAAAGTTCACTTAGTTCTACCTCGAAGTTCATTCATGTCTGTATCAGATTGTGACTTTTTCTTTTTGCATTAAAAATGTGCATATTTTCACATGTATTTCCCCAAATGTGTGCACGTTTTTAAAATGTAGCATATTTTCCCATTGATTAAAGCAAATTTGCATGTATTTTTCAAACGTACAATTTTGCATGTGTATTTTTCAAATGGAACACTTTTATTTCACGAATTTCATCACAAGCTCAGAAATGTATGGAGTTTGACCACAGCTTGTGTTCAGGTCTGCATTTATTCTGGGAGGTGCAAAATGTGTAAATTTTTATGAACTGCCCAGAAAGCTTTGGCTACTGAATGGTATAGAAATGAAATAAACAAAATAAAAAATAAAATAAAATAAAATAAATTCTGGTAAAAAATGAGCTGAAACAAATTTGTCATACATCCCTACTTAAGTCATAATGATCCTCAAGTTTGCTGCACCTGAGACAGTCTGCAGGATTTGCTCATGCCACACAGGTGAATTTCTCTCTTAAAATATAAGAACATAAGAAGAGCCCTGCTGGATCAGACCAAGGGTCCATCTAGTCCAGCATTCTGTTCACACAGTGGCCAACCAGCTGTCAACAGAAATCCACAAGCAGGGCGTGAGCGCAACAGCACCCTCCGTCCCATGTTCCCCAGCAACTGGTGTACATAGGCTCACTGCCTCTGGTACATAGCCATCAAGACTAGTAGCCATTGATAGCCTTTTCCTCCAGGAAATTGTCCAACCCCCATTTAAAGCTGTCCAAATTGGTGGCCATCACTATCCTGTCATAGCGAATTCCATAGTTTAACTATGCGCTGTGTGAAGAAGTGCTTCCTTTTATCTGTCTTGAATGTTTACTTCTGATGTTTAATTCTGATGTTAATATTGATGTTTAATTCTGCAGTAAATCTTGGTGCATGCTGAGAGCAGTTTTGCTAGTTTTTCTGCTTTTGAGTTCCCACTATTCTTTATTGTGTTAAGTTCCACCATGTATTTGCTTTTGTAGTACTGTTCAACTTGGGTTTTTGCATGCTGTTCCTGCTCATCCTTTCACTCCCAGGTGCTGTAGAAGAGGGAAATGACTGAGGAGCAAGGGAGATAAACCTATCCATTTACTTCTCCTTCTCTGAATGAAACCAAGTGCAGGAGGCTTTTGCCAATTGTCACCAGTGCTATATGCGTGAAGTCACTGGAATCAGTCTTCGGCACTCTGTGGGACTCCATTTTGATCTGTCTTTACACGCTGTGCAATCATTGTCTTTCACAAAGAGCATCTGCTGGTAGCACCACATCAAAAGCTTTCCATCTTTTGTAGATCTCTCATTTAAGAGTACTCTGTACTATGTTCACAAACTTGACACTCAGTTTCCTAATGTCCTCTATGATCCTTTTCTTCAAGGTCCCCCACAGCTAGATGCATGCTGCCTTGTCCCCTTTGTTCTGTTGTAATCGCCACTTAATCTGCCCTCCTCAATCATGCGTACTTTGTTTTTATTAGAAATTGTGCTTTTCTCAGTGCCCTATCTGATTACTTCGTATTTCCTCGTTGGCTTTATTCAATGGACATGTTGTTTCCTCTGATTTGTCACTCAGACTTTGGATTTATCAACCTTCAGCTAGACTATGAAATATATTCCTTAGCTGAAGTCTAAATGCCATCACCATTCTACAGGGATTTTCTAAATTAATTCGTGTATTTTTGCTTCTTAGGGCTTGACATCTTCAGTGCTGTACTGGTTGAAACGCAGAGCTCAGCAGAACTGATTGCAAGACAGAGCTTCACATAATACATCACATCATATTTACAACAAAATTACTTTGTTTCTTTTAAAATCCCCTTTTCAGACATGAAAAAATGCAATATGTATAATGCACATTTGTTCACATTTACCCCTCATTAACCTTGCTTTCCCCCTTTCTAGTATTAGTATTATCTCTGTTTGCAGTGTTCAGAGGTGAGTGCCATTGCGTATGTAGCCGAAACTGCACCCACACACAACACAAGGCTTGGGGAAACCTCAAAGTTTGCAGAAGTACAAAAAATATATAGGATGAAAATCCAGAAGGGGTGACCCCAAAACAGTATAATGACGACTGAGCATGCTCAGTGGCAATGGCATGGTGACTGACTGTTGGGTTGAGGAACAGAAATTGGGTGGACGGGGGGATGGAATGCAGTATTGTAGAGGAGGGCATGGGTGCTTCACTGCAATGTTGAACAGAAGGACTCCATGCTGCAACATTTTGTTGCATGTCCCACTCATTTAATATGATCTTCAAAGTCCTCTGTGAAACATGGATTCAGACATATCCTTCCACATTTTCACAGATGTAGAAGTCATGTCCACAATTGCAAATTCATAGGGAAAAGTAAGTGTGAAAGCAGATCTCTTTGTGGCTCTGTGCATCGGCTTGTGGTTTGAACTCAGACATTCAAACTGTAATCCTGAATCTGTAGCTTCTATTACAATACATGTAATTCAGGTGAAATGTGTTTGAGGATTGTGGGCTAAAAGAACATCTAGTTTGTATTCTGGGATAAATGCTGGACTAAGCGGAGTCCTAGAATTTCCACTCTGCTCTCTGTCATCTTATCCAATATACAATTCAATTTAGTAGGAGAGTCTTTGTTGTTGTTGAGTGCTGTCCCAGGAGGCTGTTCCAAGTGGTCCAGAGCCTGGTTGGTCCTGTGGCTCCAGAACCACTGGAGCATTCTAAGGCCTCCTGTGAGGCTTTGGCAAAGCACTTTGCAGATAAAATTGACCAGATTAGGTGTTTTACTCTGCATGCTGTAGATACAGTTAGTGAGCAAGAGGCGGCCTGTGGCAAACCAGTTTTGTGGAATCAGTTCCAGCTTCTTCCTCCTGATGAAGTGGACAAGGTGCTTTCATCTGTATGGCCAACCACCTGCTTACTTGATCCTTGCCCATCTTGGCTCATTATGGGCTGCAGAGAGAGACTGGGTGAGGGGATCAGGGCGGTGGTGAATGCCTCCCTTGAGGAGGGAGTGATGCCATCAGCCCTCAAAGAGGCAGTGATAAGACCGCTCTTAAAGAAGCCCTCCTTGGATCCTCACGTTCTGAACAAATTTCACCCAGTCTCAAATCTGCCATTTTGGGGCAAGGTGATTGAACAGGTGGTGGCGGTGCAGTTGAAGGCACACTTGGAAGAAACTGATTATCTAGACCCATTTCAGTCGGGCTTCAGGCTTGGGCATGGGACAGAAACGGCCTTGGTCGCCTTGGTGGATGATATGAGGAGGGCTCTGGATAGGGGCGAATGCTCCTTCCTTGTTCTCCTTGACCAATCAGCGGCTTTTGATTAGGGGTGCACGAAACCCACTTACCTGGTCTCGCAGATTTTCGCGGTGGGGGGGAGGCGCTTCGCTGCTCTCCCCCCGAAGTTCAGGCCGGGGGGGGAGGCTTCCCGCCTCGCCCGGCCGAAATTCAGGCCGGGGGGGAGGCTTCCCGCCTCGCCCGGCCGAAATTCAGGCTGGGGAGGAGGCGCCTCACCTCGCCCGGCCGCGAAATAAAAAGTTAAAAAAAAAAACGCCCCTGTGATAGGCTACGTGACGATTTACGTAGCCTATCATGGCTAGATCTCCAAAGTCAGCTGTGATAGGCTACGTTAATCATCACATAGCCTATCACGGGTGACTTGAAAAAAAAAAAGCGCGTACGCAAATGGCGGCCCCAATAGGGAGCCGCCATTCGTGTTCCTTATTTGGTCACTGTAGTCTATGTAAATCTTTATGTAGACTACGGCGAAAATAAGGGCAACGCAAATAGCGTTGCCCTTATTTTCGCCGTAGTCTACGAAATCTTTACATAGACTACAGCGACCAAATAAGGAACTGGAATGGCGGCTCCCTATGGGGGCCGCCATTATCCGTACGGGCTTTTTTTTTTTTAAAGTCACCCGTGATAGGCTACGTGACGATTTACGTAGCCTATCATGGCTGACTTTGCAAATCTAGCCGTGATAGGCTACGTTAATCGTCACGTAGCCTATCACGGGGGTGTTTTTTTTTTAGTTTTATTGGAATGGCGGCGGCGGCAGCCGGTCGAAAGATCAGCTGCCGCCCCCGCCCCTAACGAAGACCCGACGAACCGCCACCGGGACCCGCCGCCGGGAGGGACATTCGGGAAAGGTAAGTCCCGTCCCGGGGAGGGGGCGGGGGGTAGGGGGGTGCCGAGAATTTCTCCCCGAAACTTGTTTGGGGGGCCGAACACGTTGGCACTCGGCCCCCAGAAGTTTCGGGGAGAAATTCTCCACCAACCCTACTTTTGATACCGTTGACCACGGTATCCTCCTGGACCACCTGGAAAGGATGGGCTTTGGAGACATTGTATTATGGTGGTTCTGGTCCTTCCTCTCTGGCAGGTACCAGAGGGTAGCACTGGGAGAGGAGGTTTCGGACCCGTGGCCACTTGTGGGGTGCCACAGGGTTCCATCCTCTCCCCAATGCTATTTAACATCTATGTGAAGCTGCTGGGGGCTATCATCAGGTGGTTTGGGGTGCAGTGTCATCAATATGCGGATGACACGCAGCTCTACCTCTCATTCAAATCTTCACCAAGGTTGGCTGTAGAATCCCTGTCCAAATGTCTGGAGATGGTGAGTGGCTGGATGGGGAGGAATAAGCTGAAGCTGAACCCTGACAAGACCGAGGTACTTTTGGTGGGAGACAAGAGGAGGCTAGGGGATGTTGACCTGGTGCTGAATGGGGTACGGCTACCCTTGAAAGACCAGGTCCGCAGCCTGGGGGTCATTTTGGACTCCCAGCTGTCCATGGAGGCTCAGGTGTCAGCTGTGAGCCGGACAGTGCTGTATCAACTCCATCTGATACGGCAGCTGCGCCCCTTCCTTCCCGACCATCTGCTCCCATCGGTAGTACATGCCCTGGTCTCCTCTCGTTTAGACTACTGTAATGCGCTCTACATGGGGTTACCCTTGAAGATGGTTCGGAAACTGCAGCTGGTACAGAACGCGGCGGCTCGCCTGATTAAAGGCAGCCGCTGGCGAGATCACATCACTCCAGTGCTGAAGGAGTTGCACTGGTTACCAGTTGTTTTCTGGGCCAAATTCAAGGTGTTGGTTTTGACCTTTAAAACCCTATATGGTTCCGGCCCAGCCTATCTTAAGGAGCGCCTCCAGCAGCACCAGACAGGCCGCTTAACAAGATCAGCCTCGGATGGCCTTCTCTCTGTCCCATCAGCCAGGACAGCTAGACTGGTGGGGACGAGGGAGAGGGCCTTTTCTGTGGTGGCCCCCACTCTGTGGAACTCCCTCCCTAGGGAACTCCGTCATGCCCCCTCTTTAATGAGCTTCCGTTGTGCATTAAAAACGTGGCTGTTCAGGCAGGCATTTGGGGTGGGTTAGGGTATTTTAGAAAATGTTTTTATTGTTTTTATTGTATGTTGTACATCGCCCAGAGTGGCTGGGTGACCAGCCAGATGGGCGATTAATAAATTTAATAACAATAATAATAATTGTTGTTGTTGTTGTTGTTGTTGTTAAATAATAATGACCCTAAGTATAAAGACTTAGGAAAAGCAGGAAAATCTATCTCAAGACATAGGGGTACTATCCTATTAGGACTGTGAGCTCACGGGACCCACTGTTTAAGCAACGGACCTTTTGCAGTTCTAAAAATAACCCCAAACAAGTGGAAATACTAGTTTCCAGAACTGGGCAGGTCAGCGGAGCTCACAGAAGAAACGAGTGGAGGTAGAGCAGTACCATTGCATCCTGCCCAATAAGTCTGAAAAGTCAGAAATGGTCACCTTCATTGTATGGAGGCATGGTATTTTGCTACATAGAATTTGACAATAATAGTTTATTATTAAGCATATTTCAAGTGTTCAAAAAACAACATATGCATTATTTTAATAATCCCCAAAATAGCATTTTAATGTAGGTGGATATTATTATCTCCATTACAGATGGAGAAGTGAAGCCAAAAGAACAGTACACATCTAAGGGCTAGACTAAATATGATATTCCAGTTTTTCAGTTGCAAAAATCTGCTGCGCCCCCTTCTGCACCCCAAATTGGATGGGAACCATGAAGTAGAAAGAGGGGAGCTTTAAATCTTCCTTCCTGAAATTATTTCCTGATGGAAAATTAACCAGACCCCCCCCCCAATGCAGATAATACTAGTTCAGGGAAGGGGGGAATGCATTAGGGAATCAGTGCAAGAGAGCGAGTTTATAGTTTCTGCCCTCCTGTACCACAGCTCCTAATCCAAATTGTATCCCCTGGTAGCTGCTTTTTTTCTCAAAAGAAAAAGAGGTTGGGACTAGAGATGTGAAGACCCGGGGGGGGGGATGGAAAAATTAGGGGGGGTCTTTTTCTCCTTTTTTCCCCAGGGACAACTTTTGTTTTTTTTCCAAAAAATTGGACAGTTTTGGATTATGAAATACTGTCTTTTAGAATTTGAGTCAAAGTATTTTTATATTGTTACCCAGGCTTTACTCCCCCTGCCAAATTATTTCTAAAAACTATGTAATAACAACACTTTTATAGAAAGACTTGGGATGTAAAATGTCCGAAAATAATGAAGCCACAGGGGAAAATGTTTTTTTAATCCTCTCTGTAAGATTCCCAGCATAGTTATTTCTTCCATTCCTTATTAAAATTATTGATAAAGTATATTCAACTGATAGGCATTTCTTATCTCTCCTTGCTATTCTCTGGAAATCTGCATTCAGTTGGATATATCTCCCCCTTTCTCCCTTGCTTTTCGCTTCCCTTCTTTCCTCAGCTACTTGTAAAGGCTCATCAGACAGCCACTTGGCTTTCTTGCATTTCTTTTTCTTTGGGATGGTTTTAGTTGCTGCTTCCTGTACAATGTTACGAACCTCTGACCATAGTTCCTCAGGCACTCTGTCAGATCTAATCCCTGAAATCTATTCCTCACCTCCACTGTATATTCATAAGGGATATGATTTAGGTCATACCTGAATGGTTTAGTGGTTTTCCCTACGTTCTTCAATTTAAGCCCAAATGTTGCAATAAGAAGCTCATGATCTGAGCCACAGTCAGCTCCAGGACTTGTTTTTACTGACTGTATGGAGCTTCTCCATCTTTGGCTGCAAAGGACATAATCTATCTGATTTCGATATTGACCATCTGGTGATGTCCATGTGTAGAGTTGCCTCTTGTGCTGTTGGAAAAGAGTGTTTGCTATGATCAACGTGTTCTCTTGACAAAACTCTATTAGCCTTTGCCCTGCTTCATTTTGTACACCAAGGCCATGCTTGCCTGTTATTCTGGTTATTTCTTGACTTCCTACTTTAGCACCATTGTGCATTCTTGACAGTAAATGTGCATTCTTGACAGTTTGGGTTTTGTTCTATAGAGTCCTGTGTTTCTGATGCTGTAGCAGTCATTTAATGTAGTTCTAGTCTATCCAGAAATAATTACACATTTACTAACTGAGTTAATAAATTTTAAAATATGATAATTAATATGATAATTTTATGAGCAAACTAAGTCATACATAAAATAACTTTAGGAACAGAAAACCTGCTTTATGTTCCTAAAGCAGCCCTCCTTAACCTGGTGCCCTCCAGATGTTTTGGACTACAGTGTCCAGCATTCCTGACCATTGGCCATGCTGCCTGAGGCTGATGGGAGCTAAAATCCAAAATATTTGGAGTGCACCAGGTTGGGGAAGGATGTCTTAAAGCAACAAAGATCTGTAACTTTAGATCTGTAAAGAGCATTTTTTTAAAAAAGAAGTATTGCATTTTTCCCATTTCCTGTAGGTTTTGGAGCCATTATATGTCTTAAATATATCGGTACATAGACTCCTTTTAGTAGCAGGTGTAAGCAACCTGGTGTCCTCCAAATGTTTTGGACTACAGCTCCCATAATTCCTGATCATTGGCCATGTTCCCTAGGCTTTATGTAGTCCAAAATATCTGGAGGGCATACCCTCCCCTGAACTACTGGTATATGCACTGTATTAGTTTTGTTTGGAAAATGTTTTATCATCTCTGTATGTTGTAGATAATATTGGGCCAGTTAAGATAAAAACCTGCCCTGCATTTGTTACTGATGCTTATTACTGCAGAAATGCTGGCCCTCTTTGCCCATGTTGTCTTAAGTGATTTCTTGTGCGCTAAAGTAGCACACAATTTCTCCCGTCTCTCATTAGGGGAGCAAAGGTACTAATGTAGAATAGTGCTGTGCCAAAACATTTTATCTATTTTTTCCCCAACCGTTGGAGTGGGGGGAGGATTGAAAAGAAGTCACATACACAAATTGTGGGAAAGTGTGAGAATTTCCGGAGGAATTTTCGAGGTGTGGGGCTTTGACACTTAGGCTTTCTTCACACTGAGGTTTTATCCTGCGACGGAGATTGCTCCTTCGCTAAAGTTTGTGGGCTCTTTACATGAGCCATGTCCCTCCGGGGCATCTCCTGCACTAAATGCCCTCCGTTCCATTTTTAAATAGATCGCAAATAATGAGCTATCAAATTACCCGTTGTGTTCCGCTTCAGTTTCCTCCATGAACAGCAACAAGAAGAGGAGCAAGATCAATGAAAGATAATGGAAGACTCAGCTATGGGGGAGAAGGGGGGAGGGGGAAGGACGCGCATGTAAAGGGAGTCGTGACCCTGCATTTAAAACGGAAGCAGAAAGCCCCGTTTTAAATGCAGGACCTTAGGCTGGTGTAGAGATGCCCGAAGAGCTGGCTGAGGTGCGTGCGTCTGCGTCCTTCCCTTCTGAGTGGGAAGAGTATGTTGCAACACAGGAAGTGCGGGCTACCGGCTGGCGACCCTGTGCTTGCAAAGGTTTTTTTCCCCCCTCCCTTGTTGGGCAGGGAGATGTTTGCCGCCACTTTCCTCCTGAACAGGAGGGCTTTGCAAGCGCAGGGTATGCCGGCTATCATCTGGTGCCCCTGTGCTGGCAAAAGGCCTTTTCTCCCTGCTCAGGAGGAAAATGGCCGCAACCACCTCGCTGCTTGGTTAGGGAGAGAGTTTTGTAAGCTCAAGGCAAGTTGGCTATAGGTAGGTAGTGTTGGTCGCCTTGCTCTCCCTACTCTGGCGGGGAGGGAGCTGCTGCCGCTTCCCTCCTGAGCAGGGAGCATGCTTTGGGGGATTTGTGACTCGAGCTGGGAGGAGGGAGGGTGCAGTTTCTGTGTGCAGGTGTGAAAGAGTCTTCTCATGAGGTCCTTCAAATGAGGTATAACTCTATTTTTAAAAAACTCTCTGTCATACCCTGCCTTGTCTGACAGGAAAAAATAGTGGAAACGGAAACTGGTGGTTTCTAATGCTGAAAACAAGAGTTCCCAATGTTGCAAGCAGGCACGGAGATTTCTAAAGTTTTAAGAGCTTTAAAACGAATCCCATTTCTGCATGCAAAGTCCCATTGCAGGTGAGTCCCGCTGCTGCTTGTCCCATTCCTCTTTGCAAAGAACTTTAAAACGAGTCCCATTCATGCTTGCAAGTTGCTCTTCAAAGTACCCTTCCTGCTCATGCGTCTTCAGCGCAGCAGCAGTCCCTGGAATGGCCATGTGATGGTCGCCCTTCCAGGAACCGCTGCTGAGCTGAAAGCCGATTGTGAAGCTGTGAGTGCAGGGGAGACATTTTAGAAGTAAAAAAGATAGAAGTCTCCTGAGCCACCTCGTTCACTGAATATGGTACACTGAATAACCTTGCCTCCCCACTCCCATTAGAAAATTCTCCGAAGTTCTCCCTTTCCCTGCGAAAGAAGCAGAAAAAACGGCTCTTTTGCAGAGAGTGAAGATTTTCGTGAAAGTAGGGGGCAGGATTCAGCACAGCAGTAATGTCAAAAGCGCTCAATTGCCCTAATTGTCTGTCTCTAAGTTGCCAAATCCAAAATTGAACCATAATAAAATAAAGTAAAATTCCTTTATCATTACAACACTTTTAATTTTGAAGGACATATTTCTTCTAGAGTGTACAGTTTTTTGTTTTGTTTTTTAATTTTTAGTATTTCTATAGTGCTTGTGAGTGTTCAAAGCACTCACTACCTGCCTTCCAGCATTTCAGGAACAAGTAGGGATATGCTTGCAACACTCCATTTCTCATGCCAAGAATCCTCTTTACCAAATCCCCTCTCCATCCCTACCTAGTATACCAGCCTTTCCCAAATGGAAGCCCTCCAGATGTGTTAGACTACAAGTCCCAACTTGGAGCTATGCTGGCTGGGGATGATGGAAGTTGTAGTCCAACACATCAGAAGGGCGCGAGGTTGGAGAAGGCTGAATTACACATTTCTAAAAGCTTGACTCTAATTTGTTCTGCAGTAGCCTGTTTTTCACCAATTTAAAAGCAAAGATATGAAGTTGTACCTGGGAAACTTAATTATCCAACTATACACGATCAACAGTTGAAAATATCATGTGGAATGACAGACTGTGTACTGCATGGTTCTTTAGTATATATTTGCATGCATTGACAAAGGTGTGAGCTAGAGACAAGATGCAGGCATTCACCCACTCAGGGCCAAACAATACATGATACTTTAACCTGGCCACTTTTATTTTGAAGAAAAAGCAGCGATGTGCCCAGAATGTGGTTCAGAATGTGCTTCTGATCCAGATTGGACCTTCACACCTATTTCCTACATGGCTGATGTTTCAGGGCAGGGTGAAAGCCAGCCAGGAGGTAGCATTTTCCTAGACTGAGGGTGTGGGGCCTCAATCCAGATTGGAAGCATATCCTCGACTGGGGTCCTCTGTCTGCTTGTTCTCCAAAATGAAAGCAGCCAGGTTTGGCCCTCAGAGATTAACTTCTAGAAATACTGGG
The DNA here is from genome assembly GCF_057233095.1 of Heloderma suspectum. Lineage (NCBI taxonomy): Eukaryota > Metazoa > Chordata > Lepidosauria > Squamata > Helodermatidae > Heloderma > Heloderma suspectum. Next base: position 239,627,197 of record NC_139459.1, on the reverse strand, counting down.
GTGGGAATGAAACCCTCAGTACTGCACTACCACAATTTTAACAAGTTATACTGAAAACAACAAAAATAGGGGCAGTGGTTTACCAGTGAGAGACAGGTACCAAAATTAGTGGCCATTAGAGCGTAGGAGGTAGGGGGCTGTAACTACCTCCACACTGTAGATGTGGAATTAGGACTGTTACAGAGCAACAGTCTACACACACACACACACACACACACACACTCACTGATAATAATAATAACAAACCTGCTGGTTTAAAAGCCCAAAGTTAAGGCTATCACATGTTTGTCTAAAGTCCACAAAGCCAGGAAAGTGGAATTTCTATTAATGCAGCACAAAAGAGCATTTGCTTTTTTTGCAGCCACATCACATTGTTGGCTCATCTTCAGCTTGTGATCTACAACTATTCCAAGATCTTTCTTGCGTGTAGTATTGTTGAGCCAAGTATCCACCATCTTGTAACTGTGTGCATTTGGTTTCTTTTTCCTAGGTGCAAAACTTGGCATCTTTTACATTTCATTCTGTTGGTTTCTGCCTAGCACTCCAGTCTATCAAGACCACTTGAATTTTGTTTCTGGCTTCCAGGGTATTAGGTATCCCGCCCAATTTTGTGTCATCTGCAAATTTGATCAACATTCCCTGCACCTCCTCCTCCAAGTCATTAATAAAAAAGTTGAAGAGCACTGGGCCCAGGACTAACCCCTGTGGTACCCTGCTCATTACCTCTCCCCAGTTTGAGAAGATCCCATTGATAAGCACTCTTTGAGTCCAGTTCTGTAGCCAACTGTGGATCCACTGGATTGTTGTTTCATCTAGCCCATTTTGAGCTAGTTTGCTCATCAGGGTATCATGGGGCACTTTGTCGAAAGCTTTGCTGAAGTCCAGTATATTATGTCCACAGCATTCCCACAGTCCACAAGGGAGGTTACCTGATTAAAAAAAATGAGATCAGATTCATCTGGGGTTTTTCTCCCTGCCATGATAGGCTATGTAAATATTTACATAGCATGTCATGGCTCAATACAGGGACGCAAATAGCAGCGGCATCGACAGCCGCCATTTGCGTCCCTGAAGGGCTGCCCAGCGGCCAGATGTCTGGCTGCGGGTGGCCAGAGCCGGCCGGGCAGGATTCGGGGAGGGGAGGACCGGATCATCTCCCCCCCATCGAGGATTCCGGGGGGAGGGACGGAGCGCCTCCTCCCCACCGCGGATTGCCCAGTGTGGAGCCAGGTAGGTGTTTTGTACATCCCTAATTTTTTTAAATGACATTGACTTTTGAAACAAACAAACAAACCCTAGCATTCAATCAACCACAATACAAGAGGAAAAGGAAACCATCAATGTTTTAAGTGAGTAGCCTATAGGTTTTTTTTTCAGAAATAGTGCACAAGAAAGGTCACCAATCAGTTTCTCAAAGTCACTTTTGACTGAGCAAGTTTTTAAAAATTATTTTACTTTTTATATTTAAACTTCTCTTTCTCCCTCAGTTTTTCACCAATCATCCAGAATGTTTCAGGGTATGGAAAACCAACACTTCTTTCAAGCACCTGTAAATTCCAGAAATATTGGTGGAACTGTTCCAATGTTATTAAGGTTAGTGCAACCCCCGCATCACCATTTAAAATGGTGGAACTCTTTTTTTTTACCCATAGTAGGTCAAATGCTTTCTTAAAGAAGACTAAGAAGGGTACCCTTAAAATGAAATACATGAATTAGAAGTTATATTGCATTTAAAAACAACAACAAAACAAACAGTGTGGCATGATTATATTAAGAAAAAATAGTTTGACACTCAAAGACTCTTGCTATAATTCTGCCTACACTGGGGGCTCAGAAATAGCATAATATAAACACCAGTTAGAAGAAATATGTTGCTTGGGAACAAGGGTGTTTGTTCATATCTCAATATAAATAACATATTTCGCAGAAATTTGCAGAAAGACAGAGGCCTCTCCTTCTTGCCACCTGAAAAGGAATGAAACTGTTTACTCCTAATGATCAGGGGTGGCCAGTGAATTTTAGCATTATCGTTGCAATTCAGAGCCCACTCTAAGGTTTATTGCATGGACCTGCAGGGACAGAGTTCATTCTCATAATAACAGTAACAACAACAACAACAACAACAACAACAATTAATTAATTAATTAATTAAAATACATTTCTATATCACCCCATAGCCAAAGCTCTCTGGGTGGTTTACAGAAATTAAAAGATTAAAATTAAGGCTGTGCACAGACCCCCCGCTCTGCTTCAAATACCACTTTGGATCTTCCAAAGCAGCCCCACTCCACTTTGGGCTGATGCAGACCCCCTCTGCTTTGACTCAGATCTGAATCCAAAGTGGGATTCGGACACCCGGATCACTCGTTGAGACATTTTCCCTTTCACTTGCATTGGAAAACACAAACAGCCACACCTTTTTCAGTTTATACGGTACATATATGAAATTTGGGGACCTCTCAGCCTCCCTGGAGGGGACTCCACTTCCAAATTTCAGACAGTTTGACCCAGTGGTTTTTGTGCTAGGCAGAGTTAAATTTTGCTTTTCCCCACAAAAACTCTCAAAGCAAAGAGCTATAACTTTTCACTGTTTCCACAGAAGTGCTTGAAATCTAGGCCCCTCTCAGCCCCCTGGAAGGCATCCCATCTGCCGAATCTCAGATAGCTTGGCCCACTAGTGTTTGTGCGAGGTGCAGGTAAAATGTGCTGTTCTCAGAAACTCAAACCACAGTTCATAAAGGGATAATCAAGTTAGGTGCAGAAGCAGTGAGGAGGTCGCTATCCCTAATCTCTGCTGTAGGTTTCTTTGAAGTGCAAACACCCCCTTTCCCCTAGTACTACTTTCCTATTCACAGTCGATAACCTCAGGGTCTCTTTGGCTGAATTGCCTGGGAAAACAATGGCTGGTAGGCAGGAAGCAAACAAAGGCAGCAACCCTGCCAGGTGGTAGGGATGTACGAAAGTCACTTACCTTGCCCGAAATTTGATTTGCAGTGGGGGGGGAGGCGCTCCGTCCCTCCCCCCAAAATTCTGGCCGGGGGGAAGTGCCCTGTCCCTCCCCCCCAAAATTCTGGCCGGGGGGGGAGGCGCCCTGTCCCTCCCACCGCTATTTGCGTTCCCCTTATTTTCGCCATAGTCTACGTAAATGTTACGTAGACTACACGTGCCAAAATAAGGAACGCAAATGGCAGCACCCATGGGCGCCGCCATTTGCGTACGCATGGTTTTTTTTTTTTTTCACTCAGCCGTGATAGGCTACATAAACATTTACGTAGCCTATCACGGTGTTTTTTTTAAATCTAGCTGTGATAGGCTACGTAAATGTTTACGTAGCCTATCACTTTTTTGTTTTTTGTTTTACTGGAAATGGTGGCGGCAGCAGCTGGTCGGAAGACTGGCAGCCACAGCCGCTGCCACCGCACCACCGCCAGAGCCGCCGCCGCCAGGGACATTCGCACAAGGTAAGTCCCGTCCCGGGGGGGCGGGGGGGCAGATCATTTCGCTACCAATTTCGGGGGGCTGAATGCGCTGGCATTCGGCCTCCCTGAGAATCGTGGCAAAATTCTCTGACATCCCTTACCAGGCGGGCACATTGACTGGAGCCAAGAGCAGTGACAGTTGTCTGCTGGACTGACAGAGGCAGGAAGCAACACAGCGACCCTGCCAGGAAGGCACAGCAGCACCTCGCCCACCGCTGCCCCTGCCAAGACCCTGAAGGTGCCTCATATTGGGCTTGCTGGCTTTGCAACACACAGTGTAGTATTATGTTATTTAAATAATAGCTGGTAATGCATGTAGTGCTTTGCCCGCTGTTTTTGGAAATGTGGAATGTGTGTTGCCATTTGACACACACTGTTTGCTTGTCCACTTAGCACAAGCACACACACACACACACACACACAAGCAAAAGACAAGCAAACACTAAACTACAAGCGGGGGGGGGGGGGCTAACTGTAATCCTAACAGAAGAGAACTGGGTTTTTAATTTTTTATTATTATTAGGGAAAAGAGATCAACAATGGGATGGGAAGGAATACAGGAATTGAGAAGGGGAGGTGGAGGGGAGCAACGAACAAGGGAAAGATATATATATATATATATAGATAGATATAGATATAGATATAGATATAGATATAGATATATACACACACACATACACACACACACATGCGCACGCACACACGGACATACACACACTTACAGAAACAAAGTAAGGGCAGAGTAGGGATGGGTGGATTCCCTACCTGCCATTTCTCAGGGGAATCAGCCCTTGGGGGAATCAGCCCTTGGTGATCCATCCCTTCCCCCAGAATCCTTGCCGGCCAGCTCTGCTCCGCAGCGATTTAGCAGAGCAACTGGCCAGCTCCAGAGTGCCAGAGATATGGCCGCCATTGCCGTATCGTTGGCTGACGCTGACTGACTCTGGACACAAATAGCCTATCACGTGAAAAACCACAGACACAAATGGTGTATCAGATGCCATTTGCTGCTGTAAAGCCCTTAGTTTATGCTAAATGCAGCCATTTACGGCTGCATTTAGCTTAATCTAAGAGCTTTATGGCTGCAAATGGCATAGTGGACACCATTTGTGTCCAGAGTCAGTCAGCCTCAGCCAGCGATATGGCAATGGTGGCCATATTGCTGGCGCTCCGGAGCTGGTGGCAAGGAGGATCTGGCTGGGGAGGATTCCTCAGGGAGGTGGAGGTAAGTACTCCATTCCTCCATGGACTCTGGAGGCCAGATTCTTTTGAATCCGACTTCACTGGGGTCTGTGGAGGAATTCTCCGCCATCCCTAGGGCAGAGTAATTGTTGAGAGAGAACTGAAAAGGTGGTGGTGGGAAGATAAGCAACTACAGTGAAATTTTCTGGATTTTTAGGTGAACAAACAACAAGAATGTTTGTTAAACCTATTACAGAAGGGTGGGGTGGGGAGACACTAACATAGCTGTCATAACACGGGAAGACAATAAAACAAGGATCCATGAAATAAAAAAGGGATCTTCATGATGTCATATGATTTTTAAAGGGGAGACCCCCCCCCAAACCACCATCCAATCACAGAGCACATCTGCCTCCATGGACTGAACCAGAAAAATCACAGATCTGCCACTCATGAGCATAGCCATGGAGCAAAAACAAGGATCTGAGGCTGGGATCCTCTTGATTTCATATGGTTTTCACACCATTGGAGGTGAAGCAGATCTGGGATCTGCTGGGAAGCAGCAGATCTGGGATTCTTAGTGTGCATGCTTGGACAAAGATGTGTTCTGTGCTTTGATTGGGGGGGTTACGGGGGTTAGGGGAGGACCCAATGTAAGAATTCAGAGTTCCGTAGTGAATTGGGTGTCTTATCCATGGCTTTATAACATGATGGCGCTATGAAGCCCGAAATCTATGTTTTTTGTAGCTCAGTCCATGGGCATACATGTGCTTTGTGATATGACAGTGTTTGGGGGTATCTTTCTTGTAAAAATCAGGAGGATCCCTGCCAAGGATCCATGTTTTGCACTGTGGCTGCGCCCATGAGTGGTGGGTCTGTGATTTTTCTGATTCAGTCTGTGGAGGCAGACATGTTCTGTGATTGGATGGTGATTTGGGGGATTTGCTCTGTAAAAATCGTATGAAATCAAGAGGATCCTTGCCAAAGATATAAGTTTTTGCACTGTGGCTGTGCCCATGAGGGGTGGATCTGTGATTTTTCTGGTTCAGTCCATGGAAGCAGATGTGCTCTGTGACTGGATGGTGGTTTTGGAGGTCTCCCTTTTAAATATCATATGAGATCCCTTTTTGATTTCATGGATCCTCCTTTTACCCAGTCCTCATAGCACATGCTTTCTTCTCAGCTTCATTCTGCCAAAGGATAGTGGGAAGGGTTATGGCTTCCTCTGGCATGCCGGCAGAGACTGGCGCAGTTGCTCTCAGTGGCCATGGCAGAGGCAAGATAGGACTGGAGCAGAGAGAGAAATGCCATGGAGCTTCCTTCTCAGCTCCTGTCCCATCCTGCTGCTGCCACCGCTGCTGCCACCACTATCATTGCATACAAAGGCGGCTCATCAGGGCAGCAGGAGGGAGGCTGCTCAATTATCAGGTGGCTCGCACACCCCAGTGGATAGTCTTGCCTCCCCCGCGGGGTGCATGAACCCCACTTTGGAGACCACTGCTCTAGCCAAATAATGTTCCAAGTCCTCTCCTCTCCAGTAACACCACCTCTCTCACAATGAGCAAACAGAGGCTGAGCTCCCTCCCTCCTCCTCCTCTTCCCCCCTTCCCAGTAGCCAGATCTCTCTCAAACTGATACAGTTGGCACCTTTGTGTCTGCTTGCCTTCCCCCTCCCTCTTCCCCCACTGCATGATCTTTCAGAAGTTGATACATTGTGGAGACAGGCTGTCAGGATACTTTTCGTACTGAAACTTCAAATTCCAAATCAAAACACAGACAAGAGGCTTCAATCCACGGCTTTTAATCCATTTACTTCAATGGGTCATACAGATGCAAATTGCCAGTGACTCACAGTCTACAAAGGAAGTGCCTTCAGGGAGTTCAAAAGAAAGCTACGAAAGTTGCCCATGGTTGGAAGAAAAGGTGGGCTACTATCCTAACTTAAGGGGGGGATTTCCCTCTCTCTCCTGAGGCCTCTAAGCACAGCTGGGACAATCGGACAGACTGTCTAAGCTCTGCCCCTGCCATCTCTTTCTTGGCTTTGCATCTGTGCCTGTCGTCTAAGAATTCAGGTTCTCCAAGCCTCACCTCTCCCTGTTCGCTATCTCTCACAGGGGTGTGTGAAGAGAAGCCCTCTCCATCCAGCTGGGCCTTTGAAACCTGAGGAGTCTGCCTATCCATGTCTGTACAAGCCTGGGAAACTTCCTCCCCCACATCTTACGGTTCTTCTTCAGAATCTGAACTACTCTGCCACTCCCTGTGCTCAGGGGCAACCCTGACACAGCCTGTCTGGGCTGCTCAGGAAGAGCTCTGAATATACGAGGCAGACCGAGGTGCCTTATAGGTGATCTGCTTTGGGTTTGGGGTGCCTCGGTGATCTGCTTCTGATCTGCTTCATAGCAAGCCGAGGCACCTCTGAATCAACTTGCTTCATCTCATTATTAGGGCTTGGGACCAAAGTGGTGCACAGCCCTAATTAAAATACAATATACAAATCATTCATTAAAATATCTTCTGAAGCCAAGGCACTGTAGACTATGATTATGATGATGTAAGTTTCTAAAGCATTGTTTCCTTGAAAAGAACTGCCATGTTCTCTTAAGCTACCAAAGGCTTCAGTTTTTATTGCTCCATGAATTTGAAGTAATCAGTTCATAGTGTCATTTGTCCTGGTTCCACACATTTTCATGGACCATTGACAAAAATGATGCTCAAAAACAGGTAAATAGAGCTTGTGACACAGATGTGTCTCCATTTACAAGTGTAGCCTGGGGCTTTTCAAGTAGTTAAAGCTCCCAGCGATTGCAGCAATCTCTCAAACACGGTAGAAAATTACCAGAGTGCTAAGGCACTGTCATTCTCCAGTGTTCTAGTATATAATGCATCAAAGTATATTTTATATCTGATGAAATGTACACACCACAAATCTGAAGTAGTGCTGCAAAGTCCATATAACAGATATATGAGTTTTGTTGAAGCAGGATTTGTTTGTGCTGATGTTTGGCACTGAAAAGAACTGCTTTGTTGCAAGGAAATCCCCAGTAGTGTAAGTAGGTAATTTTAGACCCTGGACTTAATAGTCTTATGCCCCTGCCCCCTTTTATTGCTCCATGAATTTGAAGTAATCAGTTCATAGTGTCACTTGTCCTGGTTCCACACATTTTCATGGACCATTGACAAAAATGATGCTCAAAAACAGGTAAATAGAGCTGTGCTTGTGTAATACACAAGCAGTCTTGTGTATTACTTCAGTTGTGAAGCTCACGACTAACATCTCTTTCCCCACCTAACTGCCATTCAATGTTTCACAACTACCTCTACATTCCTTATATATTAGAATGTTTATCATCCCTGAAAAAAAAAAAATAAAAAACAAAACTCCGATCATGTGCAGTTGTCAGGCCCGTCTTTCAGACACCCTCTGGCAAGTTGACACAGATCAGTGATTACAATGAAGCTCTTTTATCAGGTTTTTATCAGTAGATCAGGTTACAGTTTGTTGAGGGAACTGCACTGGCTGCCTATTTGCTAGCGAGCCAGATTTAAGGTTCTAGTACTAGTGTACAAAGCCCTAAACAACTTAGGACCAGGATACCTGAGAGGGCACCTTCTTCCTTACCAACCTGATTGTCACTGAGGTCACCAGAGGGCATGCTCCTGGTGGTTCCACATAGACCTATGGCCCGATTGGAGTCCAGCAGAAGAAGAGCCTTCAGCACGGTGGCCTCTTCCTTTGGAATTCCCCGTCTCTGGACATCAGGCAGGCACCAACACTGGGTTGCTTCCAGAGCCTCCTGAAAACAGCACTGTTGCAGAAGGCATTCCATAACTGACCAGCCACAGTTCTTGTTGACATTCTGTTTTTTTTAAGTGTATTTTTAATATGGTGTTTTAACCTTTTGATCATTTTACTATTTTACCTTTTATGTTCACCACTCTGAAATCTGTTTTAGATATGGAGCAGTATATTGTGAATGAATGAATGAATACAGAGATCAAGCTTTCCAGATTTAAAGGTGTCTGTTCCAGTGGGGAATCCGTGGGGGTGGGGGAGGCGAATCTGCTTTGCGAGGATTCTGGGGGTGGGGAACTGGCATGGGGGCTGCTTATCTTCCCTCCTGCCAGCCAGAGCCATTCGCCTCCTCCCTGTCCCTGCCGACTGCCATGTCTTAAAAAAAAAAAAAAGCGATTGGGAGGATGTGCTCATAGACTTAGATGCAAATACAGTCATTTAATCTTGTGTGTAAATCTATGTGTCCATAGGCTTATATGCAAGATTCACGGCTCTATTTTGTGTCTAAGTCTATGGGCACATCCTCTCGATAGCCTTTTTTAAAAAAAGAAAGAAAGAAAAGAAAAGAAAAGAAAAGAAAAGACATGGCAATCAGCAGGGACAGGGAGGAGGTGAACGGCTCTGGCTGGCAAGAAGCAGCCGAGTCCTATTCTTCCTCCAGCCCTCCTGGAGCAGAGGTAAGTGGTCCCGATCTGCGGATACCTGAGGCCGGATTCCAAAGAATCTGGCCTCATTTGAATCTGCAGTGGATTTCTCTGACATTCCTATTCAGATTCCGTGGCAGAGCTTACCTGGTAATAGCCCCAATAAATCAGATAACATAGGCAAAAAGCTATTGGCACCCTGCTTTCTTCAAGAGAAAGTCTCAAACTAGAAGTGACACAAAGTCACAGTTAGAATCCAAAGTTCAGCAATACATTTCCAGACAGAGGCTTAACAATACAGAGAGTTCAAGACAGACAACGGTCCAAGATTCATGGTAAATCCAGGCAAGAAAGCATCTCGGGCTTTTAAGACATTGTCCTCAGCAAAGGCTCTTCAGCCTGAGCACTGGCTTAAATAAAGGGGAGGGGCTGTGAAAGCTCGCCTCCTGACAATCTCTCATGACGGGAATCTGGCTCCTAAACAAACATTGTGTCTGAGGGATGTCTCTGTTCCGCCCTTTTCATTTGGCATCATAACATGGGTGACACTCCTGAAACCCAGTTCCCTGCTGAGTCCTTCTGCTCAGTTCCCACAGATGATTTCTCAGGTTATAAATCAGAGGGATAGATTCAAGTCCGTATCTTGCTGCTATGGTTGATAGGGAGTATCCTCCTCCTTTGGCCTGCAATCAGATGGAAAGCCACAAGCCAGGCAGAGAGCCAGGCTCTCTGGCCCTGAGCTTCCCATGACTGGACTGGGTTCTAAGTCATTCTGCAACAAGTCTGAATCAGATTCTGATTCCAAACCTGTAGGGCCCACAGGGTAGGGTTGGCGGAGAATTTCTCCCTGAAACTTTGGGGGGCCGAGCACCAACATGTTCGGCCCCCCGAAGAAGTTTCGGGGAGAAATCCTCTGAACCCCCCCCACCCCCCGCACCCCCCCGGGACGGGACTTACCTTCACCGAATGTCCCTCCCGGTGGCTGGTCCGGCCGGCGGTTCGGCGGGTGTTCGAGCGAGGCGGGAGCGGCAGCCGGTCTTTTGACCGGCTGCCGCTGCCGCCATTGCAATGAAAGAAAGAAAAAAAATGCCCCCTGATAGGCTACGTGACGATTCACGTAGCCTATCACGGCTAGATTTGCAAAGTCAGCCGTGATAGGCTACGTCAATCGTCACGTAGCCTATCACGGGTGACTTAAAAAAAAAAAAAAAGTGTGTACGGATAATGGCGGCCCCCATAGGGAGCCGCCATTCCCCTTCCTTATTTGGTCACTGTAGTCTACGTAAACATTTACGTAGACTACAGCGACTAAATAAGGAACGCGAATGGCGGCTCCCTATGGGGGCCGCCATTAGCGTACGCGCTTTTTTTTTTTTAAAGTCACCCGTGATAGGCTACGTGATGATTGACATAGCCTATCACGGCTGACTTTGCAGATCTAGCCGTGATAGGCTACGTGAATCGTCACGTAGCCTATCAGGGGGCGTTTTTTGTTTTTTGTTTAACTTTCGCGTTCACGGCCGGGCGAGGCGGGAAGCCTCCTCCCCGGCCTGAATTTTGGCCGGGGCGAGGCGGGAAGCCTCCACCCCTGGCCTGAACTTCGCAGGGGGACCAGCGAAGTGCCTCCCTCCCACCGCGAATGTCCTTCGAGGACAGGTAAGTGACTTTCGTCCACCCCTACCACAGGGGCACTGAGGCTAGGACCGACAGCAGTTTTGAATTTTAAGCTCACTTAAATCATAGCACTACCATGGCTACAGAAATACAATGGAGTTTTCTTCTGCTACCTTGATGTTGTCATCATCTGCTGCTCTCTGGATGGTCATTTAGGGTCTCCCTGGGCTGCCTGACTCTGGACTTTGGCCCCAAGGTCAAGCCCTAGCTGCATCTCTAGAAATCCCAACCTCCTCGATGCAAGTGGCTTAGCTACATACAAGATGATTCAAGATGAAACTAGATGCCATTTTCAGTCCTTCTCCCCTCTCCCCTGTAACTAACTGTGTCATGATGTCATGGAAGTATGTTTTTACCCATCCTGCTCCAAATAATTGGCTCCCACTGGCAGGGAAAGACATAATGTTTTGATGTCTTCAAAAAGTGCTGTGTCAAAAAGTTCTCCCACATTTTTTTCAACCATTCTCATTCGATTTGATAGAACAGAAATTGCTTTGGAAAGAAATTCAATGGTGAAGAATTTAAATGGAAAAGAATTCAGTGGCAGCCTGTAATCTCCTCAGCTTCCTATATGTCAGTGAAAGGAAAGCCCAGTTTAAGACTCCATGACGTAATTCCTCCCACAGGGCTTTTTCAGATCAGGACGTGCAGGCAGCCTAGGAGGCTAGCTGTGATTAGGTAAGCTAAAGAAAACTACAAAAATAAATGATAAAATATCCTGAATTGGGCAGAACAATGGAAGCCTCTTTCATGGGGGGAGAAAATTTTCAGGAAATTGGAGGACAGACTTTGGCAGAGCACTAACTCCACCTCATCCCTGGAACTTACACAACACTGCCCCCACCTGCATTGTGGTAGATGAAAACTGGGGACCAGCCTGCCAAGACAGCAGATGCTGTTGCAGCACGAACCCCCCCCCAAAAAAAACCCTTACCAAAAAAGAAAGAAGCTGTGCTACAAGCCCTGTCAATGGGAGCCCTACCTGGGAGAAACTGTGGAGAATTTCTCCTCCCCCTGGAGAAATTTGGTGAAATTGTCTCCCAGATTCCTCTGCCCACAAGTATGGTGGAGAATTTCAAGCAGCCATTTGTGCACAGCTCTGTCTTAACAGTTATGTAGGAGATCCTACACATTACCTGGAACAGAGAGCTTAAGTTGGGGATTTTCAGTCTCATGTAACATATAACATATATAATTCTGCCTTCAATAAGAAACTTTATTGGTAACCAAGAACATGCTGATTTATAAAAAAAGTCTGTTCATACTGAGAGCTGGTGTGGCACAGTGCTTAGAGCAGGAGCTCCCAATCTTTTTGGGCCAGTGGGCACATTTGGAATTTTGAAAGAGTGTTGTGGGTACTCTCAGAAAATGGCTGCCATGGGCAAGTTACCCATTTATAAAATTGCTGCCAGTGTGGGCATGACCAGTCACAAAATACTAGAGATGGTGGAGAAATCCACCATGGACTCCAGTGAGTCCCCCGGAGTCTGGGGCGGAATGGACTACCCCCCCGCCACCCCCCCCCTGAAATCCCCCCAGGACGGAACCTACCTGCCGCTGGCTGGTGGGGTCCATCCACTGCTCCACTGCAAATGGTGTCCAGCGTAACCATTTTTGTGCCTGCTTTAGCTGTGATAGGCTACGTAAATATTTTATCATGGCAAAGAGCAGGGACACAAATGGCATCCGCTACGCCATTTACGTCCCTGTTCTTTGCAGTAATAGGCTACATAAATGTTTATGTAGCCTATTACTGCAAAGAACAGGGATGCAAATGGAGTCTGCTACGCTGGACACCATTTGCATCCCAGCGGATGGAAGTCCGCCAGTGGCCGGAGCTGGCCAGCAGCTCTGTGGACTTGCTGTGGAGTGGAGCCAACCGGCAAGGATTCCAGGGGGGAGGGACAGATCACCTCCCCCCCTGTGGACCCCCCGTGGACTCCAGGTAAGGCTCTTTCGTACATCCCTACAAAATACTCATTTCTCAGAAGGCAAATGGATGAGACTAAAAGGAAGGGAGCTTGCATAAGAATCTAACAACAAATTCAAGGTGTTGGTTTTGAAAAACCCTATACGGTTCCAGCCCAGCCTACCTCAAGGAGCACCTCCAGCAACACCAGATAGGCTGCTCAACAAAATCAGCCTCGGATGGCCTTCTCTCTGTCCCATCAGCCAGGACAGCTAGGCTGGTGAGGACGAGGGAGAGGTAGGGATGTACGAAAGTTCTGCCATGGATCTTGGGGAGGCCGAATGCCAGCGCATTCGGCCCCCTGAAATCGGTGGTGGAACGGCCCGCCCCCACGGGACGGGACTTACCTTGGGCGGATCTTCTTGGTGGCGGCGGCTTCGGCGGTGGTTCGGCAGCGGCAGCTGCCACAGCCGGTTTTCTGACTGGCTGCCACTGCCGCCATTTCCAGGTTAAAAAAAAACAAAACAAAAAAACATGATAGGCTACGTAAAGATTTACATAGCCTATCACGGCTATATTTTTAAAAAACACCGTGATAGGCTATGTAAATGTTTACGTAGCCTATCACAGCTGACTTAAAAAATATATAAAAAACGTGCGTATGCAAATGGCGGCGGCCATGGCCGCCGCCATTTGCGTTCCTTATTTTGGCACGTCTTAGTCTACGTAAACATTTACGTATGCGCATTTTTTTGTTGTTGTTTTGTTTTAAATCAGCCGTGATAGGCTACGTAAACATTTACGTAGCCTATCATGGCTGACTGACTGCAGGGATGCAAATGGCGGCAGCTACGGCCGCCACCATTTGCGTCCCTGCTAGCCAGCAGCCGGATGTCCGGCTGCTGGCGGAGCTGGCCAGTGGCTCCACAGAATCGCAGTGGAGCACAGCCGGCCGGCCAGGATTCTGGGGGGGGGGGGGAGGGACGGAACGCCTCCCCCCCCACCATCAGCATAATCCCCAAAAGGTAAGTGATTTTCGTACATCCCTAGGGAGAGGGCCTTCTCTGTGGTGGGCCCCACTCTGTGGAACTCCCTCCCTAGGGAACTCCGCCATGCCCCCTCTTTAATGAGCTTCTGCCATGCATTAAAAACATGGTTGTTCAGGCAGGCATTTGGGGTGGGTTAGGGTATTTTTAGAAAACTGATGTGTTTTTTTTGTAGTATTTTATTGTTTTAAACTGTTCTTTTGTTGTACATTGCCCAGAATGGCTGGGTGACCAGCCAGATGTGAGATTAATAAATTTAATAAACAAAATAAAATAAACAACAAGGAAGAGGTGGGGTTTGAGCTCCAAAACACAAACCCCTATTTTGATCCCAAATAATGATTGCATTGGAGGACAACACTTCACTATGTAGCATACCAGCATACCAGGTTTTTTTTTAATTAAAAAAAACTTTAGAAAAATGAAATCAGGAGGAACAGGGAATCTTTCAGGTTCTGCAGGAATGCTTGTGCCCAGGGGCACCAATTGGGAATCCCAAGGTTAGAGTGTTGAGATAAGACAGAGGAGATGTAGGTTCAAAATCTTGCTCAGCCATGAACCTCACTGGGTGACCTTTGGGCCAGTCCTACAGGGTTGGGGTGAGGATAAAATGGTGGGAGGAAAGAACCATGTATTTCAACATGTAATAAATGTAATATAAATGTAATAAATAAATAATAACTCATGGAGGGTTTCAAAACAAAAACTCTAGCAAAATTGGCTGGGGAGGTGAGAATCCTAGTATTTTTTTTCCTGGGGGAGGGTTCTGTTTATCTTTTGAAGTGTAGGAGGTAGATGAGGGGTCTTCTTTCTTTTTTCTTCTTTAAAAATTCCCTGTCCACTTGCAGCAGCATGAGACTCTTTAAAAAGAGGCTTCCCTGAATGCCTGCGAGAGTGCATGACATCACTTGGTCTCATGGGAGTTCAGGGACAAACTAAACGTTCTTAAATCATGCATAGCAGAGCTATACGTGATTGGCTTACTTACTTCCATGTAAGCACATGTGGCCCCAATTCAGATCAGAACTGTGTCAATTTAGGAGTGGGGATTTAAGCTTTTCCCCTCCCATTTTTATGCCAAAATTCCACTCCCCATAGGTTACCCACGGGGGTGGAATTTCAGCACAAAAACAGGAGAGGGAAAAGCTTAAATCCCCCTGCCTATATCACCATGGTCCTGATCTTACATGGAAGAAAGTAAATCAATAGTAAGTCATAGCAGAGCTATGCATGGTTTAAAGAACCTCTAGTCTTTAACCTCAGGAAGAGCTGCCAGGCTGAAAGCCTTTGTGCAAATAGCCCCACAATGCTGCAACGATGCATGGAGATTAGGGATGTCAGAGACTTCCGCCACGGATCTCGGTGAGGCCGAATTAGGGATGTACGAAAGTGACTTACCTTTCGCGGATTATGTTGATGGTGGGGTGGAGGCCCTCCCCCCGGAATCCTGGCTGGGAGGGGGGAGGCGCTCCGTTCCCCCCCAGGAATCCTCGAATGGCCAGCTGTGCTCTGCAGCAGCTCCATGGAGCAGCCGACCAGGCCAGAGACATCCGCAGCCGGACTTCCAGCCGAGGAGGGCTCTGGGTAAAAAAACACACAAAAAACCCCCTCGTACGCAAATGGCGGTGGCTACAGCCGCCGCCATTTGCGTTCCCTATTTTTGATGGTCTTAGTCTACATAAATATTTACGTAGACTAAGACGGCGAAAATAAGGGGGAACGCAAATAGCGTCCGCTACGCTATTTGCGTCCCCGCTTAGTTTTGCCGTCTTAGTCTACGTAAATATTTACGTAGCCGCCGCCATTTGCATACGCGTTTTTTTTTTTTTTTTAACCCAGACATGATAGGCTACGTAAGTCTTTACATAGCCTATCACGGCTGAATACAGGGACGCAAATGGCGATGGCTACGGCCGCTGCCATTTGCATCCCTGCTAGCCACCGGCCAGATGTCCGGCTGCTGGTGGAGCCGGCCGGCGGCTCCGCAGAATCCCCGCGGAGCAGAGCTGGCCAGCCAGGATTCCAGGGGCGAGGATTCCGGGGGAAGGGATGGAGTGCCTCCCCCCCCAGTGGAACCCAGCGGAGCCAGGTAAGGCGGGTTTCGTACATCCCTAATGGAGATGCTTTCACATTAACAAATAAAAGTCCCCTTAAAACAAATAAAAGTCCCCTTCAGCTACTTCCTACAGTTAGAAAGGTAAGTGATACCATGCCCCCTCCCCCAATGAGAAAATTATTCCAAATTATTCCCCTCCCTTTGAAAGAGGCAGAAAAAACAACGCCTCTTTCTCAGGGAGAGAATTTTTTAGCAAAATAAGGGACACAATTTGGTACAGCCCTAGTTTTTAAGAGACGTTGCAAATGTAGTATTTCTTTACTTTCCAAAATAGGTGGCTTAGGTTGCAATCTTGTACACACTTACCTTTAAGTAAGCCTTATTGAACTTAATGGGTCTAACTTCTGAGTAGACATGCATAGGACTGAGCTTTTAATTATTTTAAGGTGCAAAGCTTCACAGAGATGAAAAGAAAATACTGTACTGCAGGGGTCCTCAACCCCTGAGCGGTGGACCGGTACTGGTCCGTGGCCTGTTAGCAACTGGGCTACAGTAGGGGTGTGCGAAACCCCCTTACCTTGGGTCTGCGGGGGTTTGCATGTGGGGGAGGAGATCCGTTCCCCCCCTCCCGGAATCCTCGCTGGCCCTGGCCAGCTCCGCTCCACGGCGAGTCCGCAGAGCTGCTGGCCAGCTCTGGCCGCTGGCGGACTTCCAGCTGCTGGGATGCAAATGGCGTCCGCGTAGTGGACGCCATTTGTGTCCCTGTTCTTGAAGTAATAGGCTACGTAAATCTTTATGTAGCCAATTGCTGCAAAGAATAGGGATGCATTTGCATCCCAGTGGCCGGAAGTCCGCCAGCAAAACCATCCCCCCCCCGGTCCGTGGAAAAATTGTCTTCCACGAGAACGGTCCCTGGCGTTAAAAAGGTTGGGGACCGCTGCTGTACTGGATGCAAGTCAGAATAGAAATGAAGATAAAGATGGTACAGGGCAATACATTATTTTAAAAAAATGGGGGATAGTCCATTTGATAGGCAGGAAAGCGCTCTCTCCCACTTAAATCCAGAATGGGGTGCATATCTGAAAGCCATGTTTCTGTAGAAATTGTAATATGCAAGCACCCACTGAAGTTCATTTTTGCTTGGCCAGTTTTAGCTTTGTTTGCCCCTCCTGAATTCTTATAATCTTCTTCCTAGAGTCTACCAATGCTTTTATGCAATAGTTTAGAACATTTACTTTGGTCCTAAGTTGTTACCCAGCTGAATCAAGCATACTTTGTTATTTAAAACCAAAGTGCTCCTGTGTCCACAGCATAACAAGTGGTAATGAAGTGGAGCTGAACTCATACACTGTTTAAAAGAAAGGAACAGGGAAGGGGCGCAATTTTGTTTTGTGAATAGTACCTCTAGTTGCTGCCACCTTGGAGACTGTTTCTTGGCTTAATCAACAGCAGTAAACCAGGGGAAAGTGTTGCAAGATGCAGGCTTGCTTTTGCCCTGCTAATAATATAACAGATGAAGAAAGTAAGCAGTTCTAGTCAGTACTCTGTGTGAAAGAGGTGGGGGATCTTGGAAAGGTTCCTCCTGTGCAAGCACCGGGTCATTACTGACCTCCAGAGGGACGCCGCTTGCGCTGGTGTTTTCGTGGCAGACTGTAGTGGGGTGGTTTGCCATTGCCTTCCCCAGTCGTGACTACCTTTCCCCCCAGCAAGCTGGGTATTCATTTTACTGACCTCGGAAGGATGGAAGGCTGAGTCGACCTGAGCCGGCTACCTGAGACCCGGCTTCCGCTGGGATCGAACTCAGGTCGTGGGGAGAGTTTCGGTTGCAATACTGCCGCCTACCACTCTGCGCCACACGAGGCTCTTACCTTCAGGTTAATGAGAAATCCATTAACCCCTGAAAAGCCAGGAGATAAAAATTTGGGTGATATAATAAATCTGTTAAAAAATCATGGTAAGCCATCTCTAAGTGAAATAATAAAGGAATTTAAATTTAACTTGCAGTCAAGGAAGTCTGGGAATACAGTAGGACAAGTTGTAGCAGAAACGAGGAAACTTTTTCAGGATGTTAATTCTGGGGCAATGCTGACACAGATGTTAACGGACAGATTAGGGTGTGGAATCCATGTTTTTAAAAAATGCAAAGAAACTGCAGTCCGAACCACAGCTAACCTTTGAATCAGCTGAAACTGGCCTTGGCTACAGAATCAGCAGACAAAAGTGTACTGTATTTACCATTCCAGGAACTAGGGATGTTAGAGAATTCTGCCACGGACTCCAATGAGGAGTCCTCAGAGTCTGTGGCGGAATGGACCACCCACCTCCGCCACCCGGTGAAGTTGCTGCGGAACGGATCCTACCTGCCACCAGCCGGTCCAGTCCATCTGCTGCCGTCCTGTGGAAGAAAATGGCATCCGGCGTAGCGGATGCCATTTGCGTCCCTGTTCTTTGCAGTAATAGGCGACGTAAATCTTTATGTAGCCTATCACAGCAAAGAGCAGGGATGCAAATGGCATCTGCTACGGCATTTGCATCCCTGCTCTTTGCCATGATAGGCTACATAAAGATTTACGTAGCCTATCATGGCAAAGAGCAGGGATGCAAATGGCATCCACCGCGCTGGATGCCATGTGCGTCCCAGCGGCTGGAAGTCCGCCAGCAGCCGGAGCCGGACGGCAGCTCCGCGGACTCACTGCGGAGCAGAGCCAGCTGCCAAGGATTCCGGGGTGGAGGGACAGATCACCTCCCCCCACTGCAGACCCCCGCGGACCCCAGGTAAGGGGGTTTCGCACATCCCTTCCAGGAATTGAGGAAGAGAAAAGAAAAATAGTACACTGTACACACGTATCCATTTACATCATTACAAGGACTGCATGCAGATTCGTTTCAGTTTGTAGATGACCAGAATTTACCCTATTAGCTCCTCCCTGATCTGAATGCAATCTGTAGCTAAAGTCCATTCCCGAGCTTGCAAGGTGATCCACACCAAAACAAATGAGTTCAAAAATGTATACATTTGAAAAATGCACACAAACACACTTTAATCAATGGTAGAAAAATGTATAGATTTTAGAAATATGCACAATTGATCTGAACATATGGACACATGTGCACAAAAATGTGCACAATTTTTGGGAATTAAAACAAACAAACCCTGACATGAGTCAGAATGACAGAATCAGAGAACCTCAGCAAGTGCTGATTCACACATCCATAACAATTAACTCATAAGGAAACACATATGTGTTGGGAAGGTTGTGGAGGAAAACAAGTGACAGAAGTCTTCAGCTTTAAAAGTGAAAAACACCACTGACAGGTCATATTACAATAGTAGAGTTTTAAAAAAGAGTGCAGCTGTACAAAATAATAGGAGAAAACCAATGCAATGTTCACAGAACCTTAGTATTAGCGACAGTAAGTATGAAAGTGTAGATAATAAAGTACCCTATACTATCTCCAGTTAAGTGAAACCAAAATCCCTAAGTAGGCCTCATTCATATTTTGTTGTGTGTAAGGTTGCTGACTATGGAGAACTCTATTGACCAATTTTCCTGTTTCTGCCTCCTATCCTTGTTTCTGTGCAAGAGGCAAATTTGGTTTTTCCCACCTGCCCCTTATCCCCTCCACCTAGCCTGGCTTGCCAACTATTTTTTTAAAAAATCTTTTAAGGGCATAAACCTATGGGGATAATCAGTCACCTCCAAACTCAGAGGTGGCTGACTATCCAATGCAGGATGGCAGAGCACAGAGCGGATCATCTCCTCTGCTCTGCACCCCAGCCGCCTTGCATTTGCAGCCAGATGGCCAATTTTGGCTGTCTAACCAGGGCGCCTCGGAGCTGGGTGGGGGGAGGAAGCCGGACAACACATAGGAAGTTTCATAATGGTACTTCCACACTCCCCACCATTCCCCCAGGAACGCCCCCTTTTCAGCCCCTCCGCACTGCTGTTCCGAGCGTGGAGCTGGGGAAAATCCATGCATCCTACAAGGTGGTGGGGGAAGGCGTGGGGAGTCGGCTTTCTAGGAACTGAGCTCAGAGCACTGAAAAATCCTGTGGCCATCTAGATGCTGTCTAGCGGCTATAGGATTGCACCCTAAGTTGCATAAATGCATGGAAAACAAACACTGTGGCAATGATAGACCTGGAAATGAGTGGCTGTGCAGATGTTAACTCCTGTGGTGTTGACAGTGGGAGAAATTAAAATTGCTGCCATTCTTGGCTTTGGCTTTGCCACCTTTCTCCCTCCTCAGACCACACTGTGAATGGAAGCAAAAGCAGAGCCTGATGGGTATCTCATTTTGCTCATTAGTGGCAACAGTGGTAGAGAACGATGACTGTTCTGCTGATAGGCAGGTCTTAGGCAGCTGTTGTAAAGGTGGCAGGGCAAGGAGACACCTTGCTGCTTTCCCAGCGTTTCTGATGAAAGTGTGAGGGGAGTGACAGCCCCTGTTCTTCTCTAAGCTTGGACTCCCCTGACACTGTACTGAATCTCCAAGATACTCAGAAAACAGGAAGAAGTTCTGATTTTACAGTGTCTCTAAGGTCAGCATAGTGTCAGGGAGAGTCCCTGCACTGCTCTAGGCATGGAAGCTGTCCCTGTTGCCTTACTGTGCTTTAAAAATTGATGGAAAATGGGATGACTTCTCCTTGCTTACCAAGGCCATTTGTACACAAGGTATTTATCTGCGCTAGTGATTGGTCATTCATGGAAGTTTGTGGGTCCTATACACAATGTCATCTTCCAGGGCACTTCCCACTCTTTGCAACTAGGGATGGCATGGGTGTCCAGTTGGGGCTCAAAGCTCGGCGATTTCTCACTGGCTTGGACCCCTGGATGCCAGTGTGTGGATCCCTGCACTTGCCCGACTCAGCATATGCTGAATCGGGCAAGTGCACAGCCGCCTGCTCCCTCAACAAGCTGCCATTTGCAGCTTGGCCTTTTTCATAAATGACCATTTATGTAAATGTTGGCCATAAAGCGGCCATTTATGCAACATTACAGGGGTAAATAGACCATTTACACCTGTAATGTTGCGTAAATGGCACCTTTATGGCTGCCATTTGTGTAAATGGTTATTTGTGAAAAAGTCTGTGCTGCCATTTTTACACAAAATGGCAACTTGGTGAGGGAGCAAGTGGCTGTTTACTGCTCGCTGGGTGGCCACGGACTGCCCTGTGGGTCACCTTGTGCAGCAAACAGGTGGCCGGCAGGGATCCAGCAAGTGGTGCAGGATGGGGTGAGTTCTCCCATCCCTATTTGCAAACTCTACCACATTTTTTCCCCATTATGACAAAAGTAGGGCATTTTCCTTCCTCCTGCTATGAACTGTGGTAAATCTATGGGACACTGATGAAATGGTGCATTATTGTAGCAATACCACAGCACCATCTAGTCCCTTTGTAATGAAACATATAGAACTTGCCCAGAAAGAAAAAATGGGGAGCAGGGAAACCATGTCGCAAAGAGCCGATAATCCTGCAAAGAATCCGGAAGCAAAAGCCCTGGTAAAGTAGTGGGATTTTAGGTTCAAGTAGAGCAGCCCTGGGTCTTTTTGAGGTTTAGTGCTATAAAGATGAGCCCCTATCTCTCTTCTCAACTGAAAGCAGATGTGGGTAGGGATTGGTGAATCTGTCAATTGCAGTTTCAGTTTCTCATGTTCCCAATCTTCTGTTCAGTTCATTCCAAAATTTAAGAATGTTTCTAATCTTAAATTTGGTTCATCCTGAATTTTGAACATTAAAAAAAATTGCATAAAAATGGGTGTGTGTGTGTATGCATTTCTCCTAATACATGCATTTTTGTACATAGTTTTGCCTAATATCCACATTTTTGCATGTAGTTTTCCTAACATAATGTATATGTATCTTTTTTTTATTTTCACTAATATTTCTGCATGTACATTCTCCTAATGTTTGTATGCATTTTTTGATCAAAGGACTCCCTTGCAAAACTTGGAGAAGTGTGACATTCAAAGGATAACTGACTGAGTTTCAATTCATGTATTAATTCAAAAATATGAAATTAGATAGGTTTGCATTAAAATGTGAACTGCACAGATTTCTCCCCCATCCCTAGTGCTGGGGCTTGATGCTTGAGCTCAGTCAATTATGAAAAAGAAGATACTCCCTTCTCCCTCTGAAGGGAGGTAAGGCTGTGGCAAGAATATAACTTTGTGGACTTCTGTTCCCTAATGCCCTTCTTTCCCCAGGAGAAGCTGCTTTGGAATTTTGAGTAGAGAAATTCTTGCTACTTTTTGCTCTAAATCATTTCTTCTCACAACCTCCTTTTCTGGAAAACAAAAAGGCAGTCTGGATTTAATTACATATATTTGCTGGGAATATGGAGTTAGGCCCTGAGAAATGATGGATGGAATATATTGTTTGGCAGAAAGATATATTTTGACAAACCTTTCTCAGTGGAAAGCAGACTGCCTCTCCAAATCTCTTTCACAACCAGTTGCAAATGTATATGTATAAACATTTGAAAATTAGCCTTTCAAAACTATAATATAACCTTGGTCCAGAGTTTGACAGCTTCCACTGCATAGAGCAAATCTGAATAATCTGAAGGACTGATTGTCAGGATACAAAACATATCCACATGTTAAGCAGCCCTACTATGTTCCACAGATTCAGAGTCAGAGCTGAAGTTCTTACAGTAGGGACATCTTGGAGTCCTTTTGGTTCAGAGGGTGGACCCATGTCTTTGAAGTAACTATCCTTATTTTCTGGTGAATAATTTGAATTCTGTGGATGATTTTCTACTAAACTATAGATTGCACTCATTTATCTATAATGATTTTAATTTGTATCTTTCACAGATTCAAGAGCCGGGTTAAAGCCATCAATAAAACAAAAATGTTATCACAGTGGCTTGAACCCTGAGAAGTGCTTCCACATTTTAGGAGTGCAATCTGAAAGGGGAAGGGCATACAGAGAATGGAGTGCCCTGATCTCAGAGTCTCTGGTCTTTCCTAAGTCCTGCCAGACTCTTGCCAGCAGAGTGGAAGAAATGACAGAGGCGGGGGATTCCTCTTTTTCATCCCTCCACTGTTCCCCCCACACATACACATTTTAATAACAAATTTCCTCCCATTGCAAACAATGGCAGGGAATTTGATTAAACTAGCCTCACAGCTGTCTAAATTCCCTTCCATGTCAAGGGCATGGTTGAGGGCTGTGGATTCTTTGGATCAATGACCCTTCCCTCCCCATGCACTGCCACACCTCCAACACACCCGTATTCCCCCTCCTACAAGCTTGGAGTTCTGACCTTATAGATGGAGCCACTGTGGTATCTGCTGTGGTGGCTGGGAGGGGCCAGGAGGGGAAGCTCCAAAATTGGAAAAATGCCTCCAAGGTCAGAACTTCATCTAAGTCCTCGGAGGGTTTTTAGGTCAATCCTGTGACCCAGGAATGCATCCCCAGAGCATAGGATGGTTCTCTAAGTACAACTGATTTATTTATCAAATGTATATCCCATCTTTCCACCAAAAAAAGGGTTCAACAACAACAATAAACTAAAATTTTGTCTAAAACTAAATCTCAGTTAAACCATAACATAAAAACCAAATCAATAAAAACAGAATTAAACATACCTTAGGGAACAACCTTATAGGTTGTGCTCCTGATAGACAGAGATCTCCAATTTCAGAGCCCTTCACCTATCCTATGCCCTGCCAGCAAAAGCCAAGCAGGGTGAGAGCAGATGGAGGTGATTTCACCTCTGTTCCTCCTTTTAAACTACAAAGAGCAGCTAGGCAGGCCTTTGAGCCTGTCTAGCTAACTTACCTTTCCTTGGGTGGGAAAGAGATTGGCGGCCACATAATACTGCACACCCTGGTCCCTACAGTCTCTTCCCCATTCTGCCAACCAGTGTGCCCCCTTCTCCCTCTTGGACTTCTCTTATGAAGTTGCACTTGTGACCTCCTACGAGAAGCTTTCTGCAGGGGCTGGGAGTGGGGAGCAGTTGGGGAAGGGATGATCCATGATTGGATCTACTATCTATGGGCATGGAGGAGGAGATCTGCAGGATCTTATAGCTCCCCAGATGCTGTCTAGAGGCCATAGGATTACTATGTTAATCATCCTTAAACTACTGTTTCTACTAGTTGGAAAGCATTTCACAAAACAGAAGTGTTACAAATAAACAACTGGAGTAAAAATGTCAGAAAGATGCAGGAAAAAAAAAACTTTTAAGGCTACTAAGAAGTTCAGATTTTGGATAAAGCTTTAACTTAAATAGTCATAGTATCCAAGCCAAATAATATCATGATAGACTTCTGGTAAAAGATGCATCCCCATGGAAACATTCTTGGAGATGGTGAAGTTTTCTTTCAAGATTCTGTTATTTATTTTATATAATTTTGTGGATACAAAGGAATGTCATACATGAAACAGAATCCTTGATAAGTATATGCCCAAATCCTGGTGAGATTTTCCTAATCCTGGTCAGCATTAGGAAAAACCTGTCACTTAAGAACTTTATTGCCATGATAGCAGCTCTCATTGTAAAAGAGGAATATTAAATCATCTGGGAATGCTACAAAAGACATGCAAGTTTAAAATAAATGCCATTCATAACACTACAAAGAAAGGCAAATTATATGCTTTTTTGCAATTATATGCCTTAGATACAAGGAAACACATCTCCAGCAGTATCTGTCATTAATACATTGTCATATCAATTTTCTCAGGATGACAGTTATTTTTGCAGTTCTTCAAATAATAAAGATGTAGGATGTACATTTCTACTGAGCATTTTATTTTATGTTTTAGTAAGTATATCAAGCAGTTAAATGCAGTCTAACCTACTGTTCCTTCAGTCAAGGGTGGATTGTCATATATCTATTGAAGCAGGATGACGTCGGCAGTGTTACTCTCCACCACACATGCAGGAATACGTCCCCCCAAAAAAGGTAAAAGGAAGTGTGAGTGAGCTGCACGTTCTGTTCTTCACTTCTCCTATAGCATTTTAAAAGGAAACTTATGATTTCTCCAACCTCCCCCAACCCAGCCTCAGAGTTGTGCACTGCTCTCTAGATGTTGTTGCACTCCCATCAGCCCTAGTTAGCATAGCCAATGGTGAGAGATGATCTGGAGGGCCACAAGTTGCCCACACCTGCCAGACAAGGAGCACATGCACCTCTCTGCAGGAACCTTCGAGAAGAAACAATGAAAGAGGAATTGCGACTAAGTTTGCCACCTTATCCATAGTTGTCTGGAAGTTCGCCCAATGAACTCTTTGGGACTTCGGAAGGGACATGTATAGGGTTGAATGGCATTATACTTCCAATTTCAGGGCTCATAAAAGTGCTATGTAATCTTGGGCACCAGGTCCACCTCTTGCAAATGGTGGGATTTAGAATGTGACTGTGGAATGTTTTCTGAACCAAGAGCTAGGATGATTGCTTGTCTGTTTTCCATAGGCAGGCTCACGGACAAATGGAGAGTTGAAACTGGGAGGAGCACCGGGGGGAGATGCTTGTATTGGACACATTGGGTTAGATTCTGACTTCTCTTTCAGAAGTGGAATAGCTTCTTCCACCTGCAGAAGAGATTCTGATCCTATGGAACCTCTTGCTGAAGACAGGAAGGAAGGAAGCAATTTTCACCAATTTTCTGAAATTTTACTTCTCCCCACAGTGTTCCAGGGGGTCTCTCCAAGCCTTTGGAGCAGAGTTTTGGAGGTGCAAGGAGCTATAGAGGGAAGAGGGAAATGACAAGAATTGCCCCCCACACACACACATGCCAGAGCATACCGTGAGCAGAACACTGCTGAGGGGATACTCCTACTGACGGCACTATGATTAGTAATCATAGGCCATTGTCGTGGCTTGAATGTTTGTGTGAATGGGGTGGGGGGAGGCTTTGATGAGACTCCAGATGAGACTGGTGGAATAAAATCCAAATGGACCATTCTCAAACTAAGCTAAATGCCATACATAATGTGCAAAAAAAGCATATGATGCATTCCTTCTAGGACAGCGGTTCTCAACCTGTGGGTCATGACCCCTTTGGGGGTCAAACGACCCTTTCACAGGGCAGGGGTCGCCTTAGACCATCACTACGACAACTTGGAAGGGCTCAGCTGGGTGGATTACAGCGAGCCCGGCGGCTCCGACGGGGCGCGCCGCGCGTCTCGCCAGTGCGTCTCGCCAGCGCGACGCTTACGATACGCTCAGCTCCGATGGTGAGTGGAGGAGGTGTCGGGCCGACAGCGAGCTGCCACCCCCGAGGGGGCTTTTCTGCCCGCCCCTGCCGGCTTCTCTCTCCCTAGCCACCCCGCTCCCATCTCGCCTCGCTCTCATCTCTTCACTACACAAAGGCATTGCTGTTGTGTCCTGCTGACCCGGGGTGAGCTTGGAGGGGCGCCATGCGCTGGACAGGACCAACGGGGTTTCGTGGCAGGCTTCGTGGGCAGGCTCCACAACAGCCCCAGGGCTTGCCTCCGACCATGTGAAGAGTTCCGGAGACGGGCCTATCCAGGAGGCGAGAGAGGATAGGGATGGGGATGAGGATGAGGAGGTCGGTCTTGAGCCAACCCTTCGAGGCTAACCGTCAAAAGAGGCCCAAAATCTTTGGGTAAAATCCAACTAAAGCCATAATTAAGGTAGACGCATTGAAATGAATGGGACTGACATTCATAGAATCATAGAATAGTAGGGTTGGAAGGGTCCTATAAGGCCATCGAGTCCAACCCCAAGGTAGTCATGATGGTTTTAAGTCCCATTCATTTTAATGGGTCTACTCTAAGAAGGGCTTTAGTTGGATTTTATCCAGAGTTGCCCAATTGCCCAGCTGTGGATTTTGAAGTTATTGCCTGGCTTCCCGCCCCTGTCTTGGCCTTTTACGTAAAGAGAGGAATGGTGTCTCTGAGCGTGTGCAGAGTTGCAGCTGTGAGAAGATGCAGAGTGGGCCTCTTGAGCATGTGCAAAGGTCTTGGGCATGTGCAAAATGGCCCTGTTGGAAGGGAACACTGGAGAGGCAGTCAAATGGGGTGAGTGGGCTATGGGTGTCATTAAGGCTGCAATTAAATGTGTGCTTATGTGGGAGTAAGCTAACTTGAAAGTAAGCCCCTATTGAACTGACAGCGGGGCTCACTTCCTGGGCAGGACCAAGGTATTTGGGTGCCTGAAGCAGAAAATCCAAACATAATTCTTCCTGCTACCAAATTCATGCTAACATGGGACCTGACCCACCAAGACATGCTCCTGCACAAGCCCCATTGAAAGTGCAAGTGCTTTCAGTGTGAGGCACACACAGGGGAATGCCCTGGTGGGTTGCGCCAGAGATCAGACCATCTGCCTCCAACTGCTGTGTGTGTTTTAGTTTATAAAGTTTTATAGTAACTTTCAGTTTTTTAAGGGAGCAATGACACAAAGCAAATGGCAAGATGTGGGGTGAGGGAGTAAGGGAGAAGGAAAAGGAAAAGACCGGGAGGAGAACATAAAGATGCAGAGGGATAAAATCATACGATCAGCCTCAGATGGCCTTCTCTCTGTCCCATCAGCCAGGACAGCTAGGTTGGTGAGGACGAGGGAGGGGGCCTTCTCTGTGGTGGCCCCCACTCTGTGGAACTCCTCCCTAGGGAACTCCACCATGCCCCCTCTTTAATGAGCTTCCACCACACATTAAAAACATGGTTCTTCAGGCAGGCATTTGGGGTTGTTATATTAAGACTGTTACCCATGCTACACCATGCTTCAAGACAAAATTTCATTTATTTGTAATTAGAAATAAATATTTCACAATATATAATTACATATTGGTTTTGTGATTAATCACTATGCTTTAATTATGTTCAATTTGTAACAATGAAAATACATCCTGCATATCAGATATTTACATTACGATTCATAACAGTAGCAAAATTACAGTTATGAAGTAGCAACGAAAATAATCTTATGGTTGGGGGTCACCACAACATGAGGAACTGTATTAAAGGGTCACGGCATTAGGAAGGTTGAGAACCACTGTTCTAGGATAATAACGATTTGTGAACCACCTAGAGAGCTTCAGTTATTGGGCAGTATAGAAATGAAATAAATAAAAATTATAATACCTCTTCAAACTGCAGCTGGGATTGAATATTTATCAAATGCTTCAGTGTTCCCCACTGGTAAAGCACAGTAGCGATGCCTTATATAGTGTTCACAGGGTGTGACGGCCCCCCATTGTTGAAAAGGACACACACCAAAAAATCTTTTTAAAAAATGTGCATGGATCAGGACAGTTTTAATATGCTACCCCCAGATTATTTAGAGGCTCTAAGTCAGAGCTGTAACTCATGTACTGGCCCGGGAATGCAAAAAAGCATTTGTAGGATTCAGAGCCAGTGTGAGGAAGTGGTTAGACTGTTGGACTGGGACTCGGAAGTTCCAGGTTCTAGTCCCCACTATGCCATGAAGCTCACTGGGTGACTTTGGGCCAGTCACTGACTCTCAGCCTGACCTTCCTCACAAGGTTGTTGTGAGGATAAAATGAAAAGGAGAAGGACTATGTAAGCCGCCTTGTGTTCCTTGCCAGAGGAGAAAAAGCGGGATATAAATATAATAATAAATTAAAAATTAAAAGTCCTGTCTGACCCCATAGAAAATTGTGGAGGATTGCTGGGCAGACATACTGTGACATGGTGAAGAAAGAATGGTGGTGGAAGCAGGCTAACTACATTTATTTTATTTTATTTTATTTATTTATTTATTAATTGCCCACCTGGCTGGTCACCCAGCCACTACATTGGACAGAAGCTGCCCTTCTTTACTTTTTTGCACTGAAAGAAAGCTGAGCATCAGATAAGTGAAATGGAGGGCAAAGGAGGGAAATTAGTTTTGGGCAGGTAAATTCATTGAAGGGAAATTGATTTGGAACTGTGCAAGAAAACAATTTGGGTAATCTGGATAGAATTTCAATGATTCGTGGGGAAGGGGGGATCCCACTTTTGCCTTTTGACCATTCTTGTAGTCACGGGCAAGTCACTTGTCTCTCACATTCACTACTTTGCCCTCTGTAAAATGGCTATTGTTTTGCAGCAGTTAAAGTGGGGTCAAATGAGTGGTGTGATTTTTTGGGATTCAGACCCTACTTCTGTCTTGTGCTCGGTTTTTGATCTTAGACAAGTCACTTAGTTATCTTTATCTAGCGCAGAATTCTGTTTTCAACAGTGCCCTCACTGTCAAATGTATCTCAGAAGCTTCCAAACAGGGCAACAGTTTCCCACTGTTGTTCGTCCCTAGTATCTGGTATTATACTGTCTCTGAACATAAAGATAATATTTAGCCATAATGGTCATAGAGTTTCCCTGGGTGGGACTGAGTTGGAACTTTGAATGAATAGGAGGAGCTTTGAGCAGATGGCATCCAGGAAAGTTATGGTGGGAGTAGCTTAGCAGCATAGGGGGACTTGTAGTAGCACCGTAACTTTTTAAGATGCCAACTGCCATGCTAAATAAGCTTAAGCTTCTCCATGTGTTAGCTGTCCATATCCAAGGAGTTTCTGAAATGGGCCAGAAAACTTTTTTAAGAGCTTGTATTCTACCACCACCACCCCTTTGCCCCCATGCAAGAAGTGATACAGCCCCACCAGGTATGCAATTTTTCTATACTTTTGCATTAGTTATTTGCCCTGGATTTCTTGTTCCATTAAAAATAATCAAGCACCTTCTAGTATTTAGACAGTGCTAAGGCTGTGGACAAAATGCTTCAGAACATTATGTGTTTCTTTAATGAACAGTCTTCTGATTTATATAGGGAAAGATCCAATGGTGTGGCCCCACTAGTGCTAGTGTAAAACAAGGTTTGTGCAATGTAACCAGTGCAATGGGGGGAAAGCAGCAATTGCCACTGAACTTTGGTGCTACTTCCATTGTGCCAGCATTGTTTTTTTGCTGGTGCAACATCATTAGTGCTAGTGCTGGGACACCTTTGGATACTACCTATACAGAGCAGAGTCTGTGCCTTGATTGCGCTTGTGAATTGGATTGCTTGATTGCTCTACTAACACTATCTTTCATATGAGTAGTAAGGCAGAGTTCTCTGAAAAAGAAAAAAATGCAACATACCCTAGGCATGTAAGCCACTAAGGAAGCAATCCTATGGCTGTTAGTCAGTGGCTAGACGGCCATAAGGTATGTGGTTTTCCAGGAACCGACCTTCAGAGCATGGGCTCCGAGGTCAGTTCCCAGAGAACCAACCTCCCCCCTTGCAGGCAGCGCAGAATGGCCCCGTGTGCTGTGCTTGGAAAAGGAGCATGGAGCGGCCAAAATGGGGCATTCCGGGGGGCATTCCGGGGCAGGGAAGGCAGAAACGCTGGTACGACACATCCTATGTGTCATCCGGCAGCGTCCACCCCTGCTCCACCTTCCCGCGGCTGGCTAGAGAGTGGCTGTCTAGCCACAAATGCAGGGCAGGAGAAGCGTGGAGGAGAGATCCCTTCTGTGCTTCTCCTGCCCTGCATTGGATAGGCAGTTGCCTCTGAGTTCAGAGGCGGCCGCCTATCCCCATAGGATTGCACCCTAAGTCTATTCAAATGCAATTTTTGGATTTAGGAACATAAGAGTTAGGGATTTTTAATTGCCTACTTTTAAAGTGTATGCCTTCTGGCCAATCCTAAGAGGTAGAAATAAAATATGAAACAATAATGGGAATCCTAAGGTACAGAATGACTTCTCATTTGTAGAGAAACTTGGAAGGTGGTTGAATGTAAAAAGAGAGGGCCCAATGTTGCTTCACTCCATTGCCATTACCTCTTCTCCAATAAAAGCATTTTGTTGTAAATGGGATCAATATTCACTCAGCTTGTAAATTGTACATCAGGGACAGAGAAAAACACTTACTTTTATTAACACTCTGGATGGTCCAGGATGTTCAATACACACAACTGTTTACAATTCAAATATGTCCTGCAAGACTATATTCTTTCATTCTAGATGAAAGAAAAGATGTTTGAATAATACTTTGAAATTCATTTAGTAAGAACCCTTATCCCTGATCCATAGCATCTGTTCAAACATTACTGGGAGTTACTATGGCTGCAAATCATTATTTTCAAGTCAAGTAATGACTTTTACTAACTTGACCAATAAGAGATCTCCTAATGGGGCTGCAGATCAGTAGTATCACTCCGGTAACTACCATGATCAACTCTGGTAAGCAGAAGAAAGTGAATCGTTAAGTGCTTCAGTTTGTACGTGTATCTCTATTGACATTAAGTGGACTGACAGTGCCCCTAGGACTGAAAATTAAGGTTGCTATTTATAGTCTACTTTGCTGGCTTTCAAAGCAGTTCTAGCAAGAAGTCACAATAGTACACTGTTATACTCATCAAACACAACAGAACCTGTATAATAGAGTGGTGATGAAGGTTGACAGACCTTCTGAATTGTGGCTCGTTGTGAATTGTGGGCTGGGAATGGGATAAAAACAGCCACCATACATGGTACATGGTGCTTCTGGGACACTCAGGTTTAACCTTAGCGGGATAGTCAGAGAGTAATCCTATATCTTTGCTGTTCTTGAACATTCCAAGAGCAGTCCCTTTCAGTGTAGAGTAAGTTCGCACTTCGAACACTGACACTAAGTATACTCAAGATGGGGGCAAACTTGCAAATGCTTTTATCTTACGCTGTAGCAGATGCAATTCATGCTTACCTCTTCACCTGTGTGCGTGTGTGTGTGTGTGTTTTAGCTGTTTTAAGTATATATGCCTAAAAGTGTACAATGCAAATGTAGCAAATACATTCGAACACACAATGGCATACACTCAAGAACTACCTGCTAAGGCAACTGAACATAAAACTATGAATAATTAGTTGAGATGAGTGTGGCTGTGGGTGGAAGATAGAATATAACATTAATAAATATAAAATAATATAATACAAGCTATTACACACAAACAGAAATACCACTGCATGACCAATCAAGTATGTTTAACCTGTAGGAAAAATGAAATGTTAATCTGTCAGTCTCTTTCATGAAACCATACTCACATTCTTAGGAATGTTAGAGCCCAAATCAATACATTTGTCATTTCTAACAGGTAAGCAAGTTCTGTGTTCAGCTCCATTTAAGGGACAGTTCACACCTTCTTTGATAACTTGAGCATGTGGCTCCGCATGGTTAGATAATATGTAGAGTTGGGTACGAAATTTGTTTCAGTTAGTTTTTGACTGGAATTTGTGCAGGCTGCACTTCCCAGAACCGAATGTGGACCTGAACTCAATCTGCAGTTTGAAGTCTGCACTTTTCCAAGCTTGCTATGTGATTCATGTAACAACAAAAAATGTGTTCCAAAAATGTGTATATTTGAAAGACGTGTACAGACATGCTTAAGTCAATAGGTGAAAAATACATACATTTCAAAAATGCACAGAATGATGAGTACATTTGAGAAAATATACATGAAAGTACACATGAATTTTTGAGTGAAAACAACAACAAAGTTCACAGTCTGATAGGGATATGAGTCAGAGCAAATTTTGAGATAGGATAAACCTGGATGAGCCTGAGTTTTGGTGGTTTGCACATCCCTTCTTATATGCAGCTGCCACAACTTTTGCAGTGGTGATGGCACTTTTTCACATATAGAATATGTGTTCTCAATTCAAATGCCTTTCAAAAGAATTCTGTAAACCACAGATGCTCTTATCACATCCTGTACTACATTTGAAACTCCCATGGCTTTTCAAAGCAGTTTGTTGTGCATCATAGGTGTGTGTGTATTTTATCCAAGTAACTTTATTGAACATGTGAAGCTACTTGTATGTGTCTTCTATCCTGACCTTTGTGGTTACTTATAATAAATAACTTCCAGTAATTAGGCAACATCTATGCAAGTTGACTGGGTCTTTTTCTTTCAGGTTTCCCAAACCAAACACTACAGAAGAGTAACACATTAGTAAACCAGAAATTCCCAAACAGGCACTCTTCACTCATTTATATATTAGACTATTTTCTAACTTTTCAGTTGTCTGGTCCAACTCTTTTGTAAATAATTTATAGTTGCCCTGGTGAGGCAGCACTAGTTTTAGGTGGGCAAGATTTAAAATTCAATGTGGGCAGGAGTGAAAATTGCATTCAAATCAAGGGCATCCCTTGTGATGAGTGACAGTTAAGAAGCATGCCCTGAAGGTATTTGGATCTCTAAGCTAATTCCTAAGGGTCACAGTCTTAGTTTTCCATTCATTCACCTGTGTGTCAGGATTTGCCACAGTATGCATGTCTTATTCAGCAGGATCTTGACACTTCAATTTCATATTTCTTTCCCCTCATAGTCCTGATGTATGACACCCATTAATGCTATAATGGAATACATATATACAGAAAGGAAAATAAGTATCACTATCAGTTATACATTGTGTTATGGAAAGACATTATGTACAGTGGGTATTATTCATGTTACTGTAAATATGGTTATGAAGGACATTTTAACAAAAACGTACAATTGATTTTATCCATGCAATATATATATATATATATATATATATATATATATATATATATATTTATATATATGAATGATATGTTCTCCAATTTATTTTGTTATGCGATAAAGGCCTCAGCATGCTACTGGCTAGCAGAATCAACAGCTCAAAACAATAAGTAAGCATAATGATTTTTTAATACAAGACATTTCTAGAACCTGTTTCGTGCTGATATCAGGGGTTAGAATGGTACAAACAACTCAGATTAAAGCAACTCATTTATTCTGCACTTTCAGACATAGAATATAACTTATTATTATTAATATTATTTTATCTATTTATTTTATTACAGTTCTATACCGCCCCATAGCCAAAGCTCTTTGGGCAGTTTACAAAGGTTAAAACAGTAAAAAAGAGTATACAAAGTTTAAATAAAACTTACATACGTTTTACATACATTTACATAAAAGCATACAGACAATATATACAAACAGCATATAATTAAAACATATTTGAACAAAAACAATTTAACAAAAAATAAAAATCCAACAATAAAACAACATATTAATATTAATAATGATGTTATTAAAACCCCATACACAACACACCTAACAAACTATAAATATAAAACAATTAAAGGGGTAATGTAAAACTTATGCTAATTACTTTATTAAATATTATAGTTGAAAATAGCTGTTTTTCCTAATATTAGGTTCATCTAAATCTGAATCTAATTGTTCAATTTTTTCTCCACCTTTGTTTAACATTTTGCATTTACCTACTGGAAGAGAGTTTGTTGAGATTGCTGGGCAGTGGAGGAAACTTGTGATGATAATCAGTGGTTTTGTTCAATATGGCTTCCTGGCTTTTTTTGGCAGGGGGGGGGAGCAAGGAGGTTGTAACATATAGAGATGGTTCTTTGCCAAGTGCAGTGGTACTTTTTGCTTCTGTGCCCAATTCAAATTGCTTATCATGATCTATGAATAGTCTGTGCCCAACATACTTGAGGGGACACTTATTTCTCTTTGAGCCCTCATGTCTTTAATGATTAGTGGAGAGTGCCCACCATAAGGGTGATAAGATAACTCATTTTAATGCGATGTAATATATATATTATTTTCTATTGGTTTTCTATTGGTTTTTCTATTGCATTATATGTATTTTGGATGTAAACTGTTTAGAGATTTTAGTGTATCAAGCGGAATAGTAGTAGTAGAAATAAATAAAAAACAAATGTATGTGTGGAGAACGTAGCAGGCCCTTTTTAGTGGTAATAAATACACTGTGGATTCTATTGGTCAGGGAGATCCACATGCACAGTGTGAAAATATTTACAGGTCAGTAGGAGTCCTTCATGTCCAGTTAAGTGGTTTAGGATGTAATTCTGTACATTTAGACCGTGCTTTTTCATGCAGTAGGAGTAGTGAGGAGTGATGAGCTGCCCTCATTTCTTCTTCCTTCATGTACTGCCGCACCATTTCCATTATAAATTTAGAAAAGCTGTCTTGCCCTGCTGAGAATGGCAGGCTTAACTCTTTAACAGGTGACAGGGTGGACTTTCCAGGAGAAGCTTCTTCATGCTGGGACTTGTAGGACTTTTTTCCGTCTAAAAATGTGCATAGGATTGCACCCTTAGTGGTTTATTATGGATTGAAGGTGGCATTTATTCTGTTTTTCTACTGTTGCTAAAAGATGGCATTTTTATTGCTTTATTATTGTGTTATTCTTGTATTTTTATGTCATGCACTTTTAATGCTTTGAATGATGGCTGACTCTGCCATGGAGCAGGGTGAAGTGATCTGCTCCAGATAGCACCATGAAGAGGGAAAGGGAATTGATGAAGGCAAGAACAGGTGTCTGAATGGTGAAGCAAGACCCTTTAAAGTGTTGGTCTAGTGGGAGAGGGCATTTGAGCTCTGCTTCAGGCAGAAAAAATCTTGGGCCAGTACTGCTTTAAACTTTCAGATAAATACAGTATACAGTTGTGCATCAAAGCAAACCAATCAAAGCAAAGATAAATGTTTGCTTAAGTGCTTCACAAGGTTTCAATAAAGTGCTCAGTGAGGAAACATATCTTTACAGGAAACAAAGTCCATCTCTGTACGGTTGGGCGGGGGAGGGGGAGGGGGAGCGGTAATTTTCTGCTCCACAGTTTGTTTATGTATTTATTTATTACATTTATATGCTGCCCAGGTTGCAGATGCCCTCAGGGTAGTTTACAATCATACAAAAATGTGTTCCAAATGGGTTCCAGTTGTATGTGTTTGTATGGTTCAAAATTTGTCGCATCTCCACTGCTCTGGTGGCATCTCACCCTGACTGCAGGGACAGAGATCATTAATAACTGTCAGCTCCACCTCCAGACAGATCCAGCCCGACCAGTCCGGCCTTTCTGGGTACTGCTCTGATATTTCTGTTTAGCACATCTGCAGACAGTTCACCTGAGAGCTGAGTCAGGATTAATGGAGGCCCAGAAGCACAGGTGTAATAAGGTCTGGCATATGATATGGAATGGGCACTGCTCTGCTATAAATAGGTTAGCATTGATTTTGCCTAGGAAAATGATGGAAACAGCAGACACACACACACACACTTACCTGAAGATCACACTCTGTCTGAACCAATGTCAGTCTTATCATGATGTTTACCTAAAACCTAAAATCAGCTACAATGCAACTTCTGGTGCTACTCCTTGCTGGCATGCTTTGATCTGGAATATTCATTCTGATGAAATGTGGAAAGTGTTGCAGATCAAAACAAACAAGAAATCCTGAAATGATGAAAGGGGGTTGTTTTGATCTTAACAGGATCCCCCCCTCCCATTCATGAAGTCCTGCTGCTATGTATGACAAGGACTGTAGTTCTGAT
Organism: Heloderma suspectum; assembly: GCF_057233095.1. NCBI lineage: Eukaryota > Metazoa > Chordata > Lepidosauria > Squamata > Helodermatidae > Heloderma > Heloderma suspectum. The sequence goes on along the minus strand of NC_139459.1, from coordinate 239,591,126 downwards.
CCTGTTAGCTCCATATGCCTTGGATCCCTTTTGTAATGGAATGAGTGGCTCTCAATGAGACTCAAGATTGCCCCAAACAGAACAGCTAGCAGCTGCTTGGTGGCATCAGGGAGTCTATTTGGCTTTGGACAAGGGTGGTGGTGGTGGTGGTGGCTGTGAAGGATGTGTGCAGGGTAAGAGATATGGGAGGGAGATGATTGCTTTTTTCCTGTCTGATAGGCTGCAGGGTGGGTGCAGTGAGGGTGAAAACTGGAGTTCTCTGCCTACAGGTTGGGAGACAGAGATTATGAGTACATAAAGGTAAAAGTATATGCACTTAACATTCTGTCAAGTAGATGATATTCAGAGCACTTCAATTTTCCTCTAGATTTGTTTGTTTTCTATATATTTTTACAATCAGTGCAAGAGTGGTTCAAATGGGAGAAGGAAACGGGGAGTACTTCTTCTTGATCTCTCACCACCTTTTGATACTGTTGATCACAGTATCCGCCTGGACTGTCTGCATGAGTTTGGAGTTGGAGACACTGTTTTGCAGTAATTCAGCTCCTACTCACAGGGTTGGTTCCAGAGAATAACATTGGTGACTGTGCCTCAGCCCCCTGGCAGAACTCTGGGGTGTCACAGGGAACTATTCTTTCCCCAGTGCTTTTCACCATCTATATGAAGTCATTGGGAGTGGTCATGACTCATGAGAAGATTTGGGGCAAGGTGTCATCAGCATAGTGGTGACACCCAGATCTATCTCTTTGTAGTGTCTGAGTCAGGACAGGCTGTACACATTCTGAACCAGAGCATGGATGCAGCCATGGGCTGGATGAGGGCCAATAATTGAAACTGAATCCTGATAAGACAGAGCCCCTATGGGTGGGTTGTTCCCAGGTCTTGAAATTGGGTTGTTTACCTGTTCTGGATGGGGTTGCATTCTGTCTGAAGGAATAGATCCATAGTTTAGGAGTGTTCCTGGATCCATTTCTGTCACCAGAGGCCCAGGTGATCTCAATAGCCTGGAGCACCCATTACCAACTTTGGCTAGTGAAACAGCTATGCCTGTGTATCCTGCTGGATAGGATAAACTAGCCATGGTGGTTCATGCACTAGCAACCTCATGACTAAATCATTGTAATGCACTCTAAGCAAGGCTGCCCTTGCACCTGGTTTGTAATCTGCAGCTAGTGCAGAATGCAGCAGTTAGGGTGCTCAGTGCAGCACCTAGCCATTTTCACGTTACATCTGTGTGCTAAAAGAACTGCACTGGATGCCTATTAGCTACTGAGCCATGTTCATACACAGATTCCGCTGCTTGCAGGCCAGTTTTTTCCTAACTTTCCCAATTTTGCGCAAATTTTGTCATCTAAAAATATACACTAAAAAAAAAAAAAAACACCCCTGACCAAAAGTGCACATTTCCCCATAGGACAAAAAGTGAAAATGTGTATTTTGGGGGATTTGCACAGTTTGGAGTGATTTGCACATTTCCGCGCATGCAAATTTGCACAAATTTGAGAACGAAACAAAATCTGATTCCGTTGATGGGTGGACTGCAGAATGAAAGGCACCTGACAATCCATGAAACACAGATGGAATGGATTTCACACAATCCGTACAAACCTGAGTGTGCTCACACACTCACAGTGTGAATCACTGACAGCACAGAATCAAAACATGTAAGCGTAAGTATTCACTGTCTTTCTACAAAGAATGTTCCTACGTATTGAAAAATACAAAGTAAGAATCAAGGATCGTAATGGAAGAGTTCATATTGGCTGCATTGCTGCCTCAGCTGCATAGCTCAAATGCTTCTCTATCCCAGCTGTGCCCCTGTTCACACACAAGCACCTCTTCTCTCTCTTCTTCCACTTTTCCTATCTATAATTATCCCTTCCAAATTCTCATTTCAGCAAAATATGCACAACACCTCTGAAAATGAAAGGAGGATATAAGTCAGTGGCACCACTGTGGCTGCCACTTGCAAATCTGGCTCACTATAATCTCAAATCATACTGTTTTGTAAAAACCAGAAGTGAAAAATATGGGAAGAATAAAGATCATCTTAAGGAGGTGATATTTTATTAATGGAATTATATTTGCTTTTCATTAAAGGGGCAAAGGTGAATAAATACAGAAGTCCAGTGAGAGTTTCTCTCAATTTAGGTTTTTAATTTGAGGACTGAGGACTCATTATCCTTTCACCTTTAGGTACTAAGAATATTAATCTTAAAGTGACAGTTTCTGCTTTAAACTCCGGTCAAGAGCACGGCATGGTGAAGGTTCTGCTCTTAGGCTGAATAACAAATTAAATGCAATTAATTTGCTCAAATGCAATTATGGGATGCAAATTCTAAACCACTGAAATGCAGTTCTGCTGAGTTCACAGCCATATAAAAACCCAATCAACTCCCAGTGCACATTTACATCCATTAAACAGAGTGATAAAGGGGGAAAGTGATATTTCTGAAAACGCTTATATTCTATGAGGTGTTTCTGTGGAACAAAATGCCTTAGCTTACAATCTTTTTTAAAAGAACTTGATTGAGCTTAAGTGTATTTCAGAATTTGTATGACACCTTTCAGGGCAACACATTTTGCTCTTTAGGTAAAATGAAACAACAGGGACAAAATAAACAAGCAACCCCACCACCCAGAAGCAGTGAAGTGCAAAAGGCACAATGACATGACAGTGCACCAAATCATGTAATATATGTACATTCCTATGAGATTTTGATTTTTCATGACAAATTCGGAGACAGAACATCCTGAAAAATATATATTCCATTTTGTAAGCTCTTAGGAGTAAATACACATTTTTCTCTGTTACTCTGAACGCTGAATTTTAGCAATACAGTTGCATATACTGATATATATCCCTGATGTCTCCCTCCAGTTTTGAGACCTGGTGCACCAAAATAGGTAAGTTAATAGACTGAACCCTGATTCTGCCTCTGCTATGCTATGCACCTCACTACGGGTGCAATCCGATGCATGTTTAGACAGAGAAGAATCCTACAAATCCCAGCATCCCCAAGCATGGCTGACTGGGGAATGCTGGGAGTTGTAGGACTTTTTTTTCTGTCTAAACGTGTATAGGATTGTGCGTTATGTGGCTTTAAGCAAGCCCTGATCTTTTGGCAGGATTTGAATCTTCCCCCTTCCCACAACTGATCCCCCAAACCCCTTTTCCATCCCTCCTACCCACTTACATGTCTGGTGCTCCGACTGTGTGGCATCAAATAGGAGGAAGGAAGGGATAGAGGTCTCTTCCCCCTTCCCTCTCCAGTGCCTAGCATGCAGTGCACCAGGCTTCAATTAATCCTTAAGTATCATTCCTCCAAGGGCTATTGCAATATCAGTTCAGTAGATTAGTGCAAAGGGGGCTGGCTTGATTAGAAGGGGTAGAATAATTCTTCTCTATTTCTGATTAAAATCCAAACTAATGAAGAATTTGGGGGTCATTACTCTTGCCTCCTATTTGAGGTAAGCATTACAAGCTCCCCAAACTAGTATTTCCCTGAAAATATGAGTTTTGGCGACATTGGGTTGGAGCCAGGATTTGTGCAAGGGGAAGGGCTCTGCTCTACTCAGTTTTTTGGGGGGGCCTTAACACCCCCACACACACACACACACATCACAGCTCACCCCATTCAGCAGGGTCTCCTGACTTTCTGTCTAGCATTTTCAGGAGGCTGGGCTGCTGTGAGAAGGAGAGTGTGGGAGTCCACCTTCACGAGTGCAGTTGATCCAGCTTAAATCTGGATCCAACCCCAGCTAAAGAAATAATTCTGAAATAGGTAAATTTGAATGGAACAGCTTAAGTGAACCATGTAAAATTGAAATTCAACTCTTTGGGAGATTTTTCCATATAAAAATGGTTTATAAAATTAATTTGAGAATTGTGTTGCTTTGCTTAAAACAAACTATTCTGAAACCTCGCTATTGCCACCACCTAGCAGTTCATCTCATTGGTATTACCCAAGAGGTATCTATGTCCAGATATAGCAGCATGATATTTGGCTTATTAAAAACAAAGGTTTGGATCCAGGATCTACTTTCTGTGAGAGGAAGGGCTCTGTTCATGGAAGGTCCCTCCACCTGATTTTGGGGGATTTCCACCACACCATGGCTTATCCCATTCAGCAGGGTTTCTTGACTCTCTCTGCAGCATTTTTAGGGGACTGGAGGGGCTGCTGTGAGAAGGAGGGAGTGGGGAAGTCCACTTCCACCAGTGCAGTTGATCCAGCTTAACTCTGGATCCAACCCATCATGTATTCAATGTGTTTTCTGGATATTATGCAGAAGCTACCAACTCTTGTGGCACATTATGCACTGCGATAATGGCTGTAGTTAGATGAGCTTGTCTAAGATAAGCTTGACTGAGGAGGAGGAGGACACAATGTGGAGATGGAATGAACGTGATGATGGGGTCCTAGTTTTTAGTATTCAGGTAAGAACTAGAACTACATTCAATCTTTTTCTCTGTTTTCAGGTTTCCAGAAGAAAGAGTTTGTGCAGATATAATTGGCACACATCCTCCATCAGTCTTTCTAGTTTCTCCTGTATCTGCGATCAATATTCTGAAGTCCCCCAGCATGTGGGTACATTCTGTTAAGGCAATAAAGCAGTCTTCCAAGTTTTTAGAAGCTCTGATACATAAGAAAAAGGAACTTTTTGACTAAAGTAGTGATGTAAACTCTTCATAGGAAATCAAAGCAAATCATTCTTCAGGAAAAATAGAAACTGTGCCGGTATAATTCTTTGTTTCTTCTTCTGTCAAATAGTTAAGATCCCATGACCATTTTGCTTTGATCTTACTCATAGCTCTGCTATCTCTTTGAAACAGCATGGCACAAACTCTGGGCACCAGCTTATTAAAGCAGAAGTTATTGTTAAAAGCAAATTCCAGCTGAGTACAAGCTGATTCAAATAAGATCCCTTCAAATTGTTTACAAAGAATACAGTTAAACTGGCAGGGGAAAAATGGGAAGAAAAGCTAGCCTGTAATTTGTTTTGGAATGTTTTTACTCACTTATGAGAAACTATCTGGTTTTTCTTTTTAAAAAAATAGTGTTCAGTTTCTCCTCAGGTCCTACAAGTGTATGATGTCTTGTCATTGGGATTACATACCTGGCAGCTGAAATTTGCTTCCCGTTACTTTTTGAAAAGCCCAGTCAACAGACACAGAGAAAATGGTCTTCTCTCCATTTCTTTTAAAAATATATGTTAATAACATATATGTTCTCTTTTATCATTCCAATTCACTTACATATGTATAAACAACAAAGAACAAAACGTTTTCCCTTTCACTACAAATCAGCCACCAAGCTAACAAGAGCCAGTTCTGCTACTCTTATGAGTATTCAAAAGCATTACAGACATGTTACATTTATTTACCAGGGGTAACTAGTCCAAGAGTTCAGGGGTAGGAGCAGAATGACCAAGGAAGTAGGAGGAAGGAGTTCCCCAAAGTCAAGTTAATGTGAAACCCTGAAAACATTGCTATAGTGCGTGAGAATTGCATACATCTACGCATGGGTATTTCATAGGATGAAAATTCTGTGAGCTACAGAAGACACTCCTTTTCTTCTTGAAAAATAACTCCTGCTGTTATGATGAACAAAACCATTGCTGGAGATGTTTAGCCACAATATTGACCAAGAAGTGTTAAGACTAGCCAGCAGAAGTGGATGCTCTGTTGGCCAAGGCTGGATCTACACTTACCACCTTTTTTCGCTTCCAATGAGGTTTCACCACCTGCCTTTCACACTATGCAGTACCCACCTCGACTTGGAACCGGAATTTCCCACTTCCGTGCTCCTGCTTGCAATACCCTAATATCCTGGTATTTCCCCTTAATGTGCTCTGATTTTCTGCTTTTGCTAAAGTATCCAGTCATAGTCACCTCCCCTGCCTGTCCATTTACGGCGGTGTTTGTATTTCCCTCCTGTCCAATCACAGCTCTCAACGGCCCCATGTCTTCTTCAGGCTACTGATCGCATAGCTTCCTCAGCAGCCCGCATTTCCTCAGCAACAAGCAAAGGGCTGGATGTGTGCGCACTTGTCTGATCTTGGAAGCTAAGCGGGGTCGGCCCCAGTCAGTAGTTGGATGGGTGACCGCCTGTTAATCAGGCTTCCTACACTAAGCAGGGGGTTATTCTATCCCTTCAAATGGGATTAAGTTTTACCCCCTCCTATCCCCCGCTCCAGAAGTGGTTTTTTTTTTTAAATTAAGGCATTATCCTCGCAGAATCGGGGCTTCTCCACTCCCCCCCCCAATTCAGGCATGATCTTCTAAGATTCTAAGATCATGCCTGAATTGGGGGGGGGGAGTGGAGAAGCCCCGATTCTGCAAGGATAACGCCTTAATTTTTTAAAAAAATCTGGAGTGGGGGATAGGAAGGGGTAAAACTTAGTCTCATTTGAAGGGAAAAAACAATCCCCTGCTCAATGCAGGAAGCCTGATTCCCAGGCAGTCACCTATAGCGATGTACGAAAGTCACTTACCGTTTCGCGGATCTGCGTTGCGGTGGGGGGGAGGCTCTCAGTCCCTCCCCCTGGAATCCTCGATGGGGGGGAGGCGCTCTATCCCTCCCCCCAGAGTCCTGCCTGGCTGGCTCTGCTCCGTGGGGATTCCGCGGAGCCGCTGGCCGGCTCCACCAGCAGCCGGACATCCGGCCGCTGGGTAGCAGGGACGCAAATGGCAGCGTCCCTGTATTTAACTGTGATAGGCTACGTAAATATTTATGTAGCCTATCACGTCTGGGTTAAAAAAAAAAAAATCATACGCAAATGGCAGCAGCTATGGTAGCCACCATTTGTGTTCCATATTTTTGCCATTTTAGTCTACGTAAATATTTACGTAGACTATTACCGTGAAAATAAAGGGGAATGCAAATAGCGTAGTGGGTGCTATTTGCGTTCCTTTTTGATTTGCCATTTTAGTAGGGATGTACGAAAGTCACTTACCATTTCGCAGCTTGGCTTTGCGGTGGGGGGGAGGCGCTTCGCTTTTCCCCCCGAAGTTCAGGCGACGGGGTGGAGGCTTCCCACCTCGCCCGGCCAAAATTCAGGCCGGGGTGGAGGCTTCCTGCCTCGCCCGGCCGAAATTCAGGCCGGGGAGAAGCGCCCCGTCTCCCCGGCCACGAAACAAAAAATAATAATAAAAAAAGACCCCATGATAGGCTACGTGACAATTTACGTAGCCTATCACGGCTAGATTTCCAAAGTCAGCCGTGATAGGCTACGTAAATCGTCACGTAGCCTATCACGGGTGACTTTGAAAAAAAAAAAGCGCGTACGCAAATGGCGGCGGCCCATGGGCACCGCCATTTGCGTTCTTTATTTTGGCACGTCTAGTCTATGTAAAGATTTACATACTACGGAAAAATAAGGGCAACGCAAATAGCGTGCCCTTATTTTCGCCGTAGTCTACGTAAATCTTTACGTAGACTAGACGTGCCAAAATAAGGAACACAAATGGCGGCGCCCATGGGCCGCTGCCATTTGCGTACGCGCTTTTTTTTTTTTTCAAATTCACCCGTGATAGGCTACGTGATGATTTACGTAGCCTATCACAGCTGACTTTGGAAATCTAGCCGTGATAGGCTACGTAAATCGTTACGTAGCCTATCATGGGTGTGTGTGTGTTTTTTTTTACTTCAGGTTTTTTTTTTTTGCAATGGCAGCAGCAGCAGCCAGTCAGGAGACTGGCCGCCGCCCCCGCCCGTGTCGAACCGCCGCCGAACCGCCGCCAGGAGGGACATTCGCCAAAGGTAAGTCCGATCCCGCGGGGGGGTGGGAGGCGGAGAATTTCACTGCCGATTTCGGGGGGCCGAATGCGTTGGCGCTCAGCCCCCCGAAGATCCAGGGAGAAATTCTCCGCCATCCCTACATTTTAGCCTACGCAAATAATTACGTAGGCTATTACAGTGAAAAAAAAGAGAACGCAAATAGCACCCACTAGGCTATTTGCGTTCCCCTTTATTTTCTCCGTAATAGTCTACGTAAATTTTTATGTAGACTAAAATGGCGAAATTAAGGAATGCAAATGGCGGCCACTGTAGCCGCCGCCATTTGTGTACGCGGGTGTTTTTTTTTTTTTACGCAGACGTGATAGGCTACGGAAGTCTTTATGTAGCCTATCACATCTGGGTAAAAAAAAAAAAGGCCAGACTGAAAATGGCGGTGGTGGCAGCCAGTTGGAAGACCAGCCGCAGCCGCCACTGGAACCACCGCTGGAGCCACCACCATCCGGAACATCCACCCCAGGTAAGAACATCCACCTGGGGGGAATCTGTGGGGGGGCGGGGAGGGCAAGCCATTCCACTATGGATTTCGGGGGGCAGAATGATACCAGTGCACTCGGCCTCACTGAATTCCATGGTGGAATTCTAAGCCATCCCTAGTCGTCCATCCAAATACTGACTGGGGCCGACCTTGCTTAGCACCTGAGATTAGGGATGTATGAAAGTCACTTACCTTTCCGCGGATTATGTTGATGGTGGGGGGGGAGGCGTTCTGTCCCTCCCACCAGAATCCTCGACGGGGGGGAGGTGATCTGTTCTGCCCCCCCCCCCCCCCGGAATCCTCCACAGCCTGCTGGGCTCCACGGCAGCTCCGTGGAGCAGCCAGCCAGGCCCAGGCCAGAGCCATCCGCAGCTGAATTTCCGGCCATGGAGGGCTCTGGGTAAAAAAAAAAACAACTGCGTACGCAAATGGCAGCAGCTACGGCCACCGTCATTTGCGTTCCATATTTTTGGCCGTCTTAATCTACGTAAATATTTACGTAGACTATGACGGCGAAAATAAAGGGGAACGCAAATAGCGTAGCGGGCACTATTTGCGTCCTTTTTGATTCACTGTTTTAGCCTATGTAAATATTTACGTAGGCTAAAACGGCGAATCAAAAAGGGACACAAATAGTGCCCTCTACGCTATTTGCGTTCCCCTTTATTTTCGCCGTCATAGTCTATGTAAATATTTACATAGACTAAGATGGCCAAAAATAAGGAACGCAAATGGTGGCGGCCATAACCGCCGCCATTTGCTTACACATTTTTTTTTTTTACCCAGCTATGATAGGCTACATAAATGTTTTCTTAGCCTATCACGTCGTGTGTGTTTTTTTGTTTTGTTTTTTTACAAGACGAGACTGCAAATGGTGGCGGCGGCAGCAGCCGGTTGGAAGACCAGCTGCCACAGCCACTGCCGCTGAAGCCGCTGCCACCCAGAACATCTGCCCCAGGTAAGTCTCGTCCTGGGGGGGATCTGCAGGGGGGTGGGGGGTGGCAGGCCATTCCGCCACAGAGTTTGGGGAGCTGAATCCACTGGCATTTGGCCTCACCGACATCCGTGGCTGAATTCTCTGACATCCCTATCCGAGATCAGACAAGCATGCACAGGAAAACAGGAGGAAAACAGCACAGCGCTCAAGTGTGAACCAAGCTTGCGCATTCGGTGAAACACTGCAACAGGGAAAATGGGTGAGTGTGAATAATCACGTTTTAATTAGGGATGTCAGAGAATTTCACCACAAATCTCAGGGAGGCCGAATGCCAGCGCATTTGGCCCCCCGAAATCGGTGGCGAAACGGTCTGCCCCCTCGTTCCCCCTGGGACGGGACTTACCTTCGGCAAACCTTCCTGGCAGCGGTGGCTCTGGTGGTGGCTCCGGTGGTGGTTCGGTGGCGGCAGCTGCGGCAGCTGCTCTTCCAACCTGCTGCCGCTGCTGCCATTTCCAAGTTTAAAAAAAAAAATGTGATAGGCTACATAAAGATTTACGTAGCCTATCACGGCTGAGTAAAAAACAAAAACAAAATGCGCATACGCAAATGGCGGCACCCATGGGTGCCGCCATTTGCGTTCCTTATTTTGGCACGTCTTAGTCTACGTAAACATTTACGTAGACTACAGCAAAAATAAGGGGAACACAAATAACGTAGACGCTACGCTATATGCATTCCCCTTATTTTCGCCGTAGTCTACATAAATGTTTACGTAGACTAAGACGTGCCAAAATAAGGAACGCAACTGGCGATGCTCATGGGCGCCGCCATTTGCGTACGCACGTTTTTTGTTTTGTTTTTTTACTCAGCCGTGATAGGCTACGTAAACATTTACGTAGCCTATCACGGCTGACTGCAGGGACACAAACAGCGGCAGCTACGGCCACCGCCATTTGCAGACCCGGCCAGAATTTCAGGGGGGAGGGACGGAGCGCCTCCCCCCCACTGCGGATCAATTTCGTTAAAAGGTAAGTGACTTTCGTACATCCCTAGTTTTAATGTGAGAGCGTTTAACCCGATGGGACACCAAATTCATTGCGATGGCAGGCGCAATGTAGATCGGCCCCAAGATCAGCCCAGGAAAGACGGTGTGATGCCATTTAGACATGCTCAGCGTTAATGTGTGCCCTTCAGAAGATATGAGAATAAAGTCAGCAGTTCTCAGATAGTTTTGGTATGCTTATGTTATAGACTGATATCTTAAAGCCTGAAGAAAACTTTTCTTAATGACAAAGGATGTATTATGATGCTGATCTCAAGTGTGGAACCTCAACTTTGTCTAAATTACAACTAAAATGGAGATAGACATCCATGTGGATGGTCTGTTCCTTCTTTGTCCTCTGTCAGTGTTAGATGACTCCTACAGTACCCCAGGCAGAATGAATGGACAACCAACCAGCAAGAGTCTACACTACAATGACATATTGATTTTATTGAACTGCAGCTCTTTGTACTCAACATACATCTTTTTAGAGGTTGAAGTGTACGTATTAAATGTATTGACAGGATCGTTGTTCAAGCAAAGTCTCTTGCTCTCCCCTCCCTCATTGCTAGCCGGATTATGTGGGAACTGATTAAACTCTTAAAGGGGGGAAACATATTTAGGAAATTCAAAGATATTTATTATACTCTATTGTGCTATTTATCCCAAATTGACATTTTCCCTCATAAGCTGTAAAACTCTAATTTGCATAATATTACTTAAGAGTGCAAGCCTATGATGTTTAAACAGAAAAAGTCATACAACTCCCAGCATTCCCAGCTGGCTGGGGAATGCTGGGAGTTATAGAACTTTTTTATGTCTAAACTTGCATAGGATTGCACCCTAAGTATTCTATCTAGGTCTCCAAAAGTGGGGATAGATACTTGCAGACAGTCCTGACACGAGTGGAGAGTTAACTGTTTATTTTATCAAATCATTTTTACCCTGCTACTTTGACCAAAGGGATCTCCAGGGCTCCTTACAATCATATACAATCCATACAAGAATAAGACAACAAATTGCCACATGATAAACTAAATTTCCACCACAGCAACTGCCTAAAATGCAACAATAACCATTAAAACAAAAATCCCAGAAAGCATATTCCAACAGAACAGTCTTCACCTTTTACCTGAACCCATTAAGACGGTTGCAGGGAGCTTCTGGCTAACACAACTGGCATTCATAAAAGCATTTTTTGGGCTTTCCAGCGGCACTCCTTACATTCAATGAATATTATATGGTGGAGTGGTGGGTTGTAGTGGCAGGCTTCATTCTCTGCCCTGCCACATACACATTTCTTCTCAAGTGTGGAACCTGCATATGCAACATGCTCATCCATGTGTAGTACCACACCATGCTATCAGGAATTGTGCAGATATATTACAGTGTGTGTTGAGATTTTTCAGAAAACTGGTGCTTTTTCGTATACACTGAAAATATGATTCCTGCCACAGAGGCCCAATTTACATGTTAATCTGGCCAAAGATCCTCTTTGCATGGTGGAAGACTGTCCTCCTTCCACCAGTTAACACATTCGATGCATTCTTTAGATGTGAAGGCCCAGGGGAGGTGGGGGGACCAGGAAAAATGGGAAACCCCCTCCCCTCCACAGGGACTTAAAATAAATAAATAAATAAATTTCCCCTCCCCTCCCCCTTTCATTTTTTTTTCCTGGGTCTTCACATCTCTAGATATATTAAGCTCACTCAGAAGTTAGCCATCACACACTCAGGCTTTTTGTTACTGTTTCAGTCCCAATCTTCCTCCTCTTCACATTGGGGCCTACCCTGAGCTGCATTGTCTCCAGGCTTTCCCTGTATCCCCCATCCCCAAACTGCAGAAAATTGGCTCGGCCAAACTTTCAGTTGAGGCCTAATTTCAACAGGAGGTATTTAAGAAACTGAACACTACATCCCAACTTGTAGTTTACCTGCAAGGCCATGTTAGATACTGCAGTGGCCTATATGTAATATTCTCCTATATAATTATCAATGATAGGAAATGCCATCTTCTTCAAAAGCTAGTTTGTTTGTTTTTTTAATACCATTTGGTTGGGGGAAAAATCAATGTGCACTTTCAATTCCACACTTGCGTAAAACACTATTTCTTTGCCAGTGAGATTCCAGTGCCCTTCAGCAGGGCTGCAACCTCTTTTCCAAAATAATGAACATATTGTTCCTGCAATATATCTTTTCCCAAGCAATGTGCTGCCTAAAATTTCAAAGCCATATTAAGAGTAAAACCTCCAGTCTCTGTGTGCCGAAATGATGTGCTGCCAGCCACCAACCTTGCCACTAAGTAGAAGCTATTAGTCTATTGCAGTGGTCCGACAGCTAGTAATATTGAACTACATGTCCTGGGGTAGCTCAGAGCTAAAATTGAGCTGGGATCACCAAGGAGTATATTTGAATACAAAAATATGATGCCATCATTCAGCTCTGAAAATTAGCATGAGTAGCAAGCTGTGAAGTTAAAGAGAAGCGACTGAAATAGTACGATGAACACAACCCCTCATTTCTGACACTTTTAAAAGAAGTGTTGATGAAAGAAAATAATAAAAAAAATCACCAGAAGATGTACAAGCAGAAACACAGTAGCAGCATAGCCCAGAACTGCTGCTTTCCCTTTGTTTCTCTCAACATAATTTTCCTATAGTTTTTACATATTTCTTTTCCTTATTTCTTTTAATTGACGTATAGGAATGCATTTGTCATTAGTGCAACATCTTTGACTTATCTAAAAGCTTAATTACGGGCATATTGTTTCCATGCTAATCACGTGAAATGAGGCTACATCACAGAACCATTACAGAAGATTTCATTTGGTGCCAAGGCAGCTATTTCTTTCATTTTTAATTTGGCTTGCCAAGTGAGTTAAACAGTCCAAAATCTGTAAACCTCAGAAGTATGAGTCTCTGGCTATCCTAATGCTCCCTGAAAGTAAGAGGCAAGTATTATTACCCCAAATTCCCTTTTAGATGGATTTTAATCTGAGTCTAGGGATGTACGAAAGTCACTTACCTTTCCACGGATTATGTTGATGGTGGGGGGGGAGGCATTCCGTCCCTCCCCCCAGAATCCCAATGGGGGGGAGGCGATCCGTTCCTCCCCCCCGGAATCCTCCATAGCTGGCTGTGCTCTGTGGCAGCTCCGCGGAGCAGCCATCCAGGCCCAGGCCAGAGCCGCCCGCAGCTGGATTTCCAGCCGCGGAAGGCTCTGGGTAAAACAAAAAACAAAAAACTGCGTAGGCAAATGGCGGCGGCTACGGCCGCCGCCATTTGCGTTCCTTATTTTTGGCTGTCTTAGTCTACGTAAATATTTATGTAGACTATGATGGCAAAAATAAAGGGGAATGCAAATAGCGTAGCGGGCGCTATTTGCGTCCCTTTTTGATTCACCATTTTAGCCTACGTAAATATTTACGTAAAAATATTTACGTAGGCTAAAACGGCGAATCAAAAAGGGACGCAAATAGCGCCCACTATGCTATTTGCGTTCCCCTTTATTTTCGCCATCATAGTCTACGTAAATATTTATGTAGACTAAGACGGCCAAAAATAAGGAACGCAAATGGCGGCGGCCGTAGCCGCCGCCATTTGCGTACGCAGTTTGTTTGTTTTTTACCCAGCCATGATAGGCTACATAAATGTTTACATAGCTTATCACGTCTTGTGAAAAAACCAAAAACAAAAATGACAAGACTGCAAATGGCGGCGGCGGCAGCCAGTCCGAAGACCAGCTGCCGCTGCCGCCGCTGCTGAAACTGCCGCCACTGAAGCCGCTGCTGGAGCTGCCGCCGCCCAGAACATCTGCCCCAGGTAAGTCTTGTCCTGGGGGGGATCCGCAGGGGGGCGGGGGGTGGCAGGCCATTCCGCCATGGAGTTTGGGGGGCTGAATGCGCTGGCATTCAGCCTCACCGAGATCCGTGGTGGAATTCTCTGACATCCCTGTCTGAGTCAGAGAAGAATTACCACCCTCTTGCTCCCAGATAACCTGCTCCTACCCATCCAGCCTCACATTTTCCAATCCACTCTCCTCCTCCTACCAGTGGTAGGAGCTGGGTAATTTGGTTAGAGGGATGGTTTAATGGGCTTAAGGGAATCTGAATTCCAGCTGGCTCAGAAATAAGACACACTACTTCCCTTACATGGGAGAAACTAGCTTGGCAACCTAAGTCAATCTAAGGAGAGCCTCACATAGCACTGATTGTCAAAGGTGGTCAGATTCCGACAAGGGTGGTCTTTAAATGTAGCAGAAGTATAATGTAAGGTACTTTTCAGTGGGTGTATGCCATGTTGCTGCTGTATTGTTTAAAGGCCTGCAACCATGTGGATAGGGCTGATCTCATGGGTCTTTCTCATAAAATTTGCATTTCCTCCAAGTAGAGTGCCAGCTCTGGAAAAGTCCCACCTGCTTCATCCTGATCATGTCCTTTAAACATTACAGTAGTGCCATGGGGAAGGGGGGACCTAGGGGAAAGCACATCCCACAGTACTAGTAAAAGAGTAAGTCTCTTTTCTGTTATAGGAATACCTAGCTTTGGGGGTAAGACGACACTCATGTGCTTTTAAGACTCATGGACAAGGCAGTAAGGAGTGAGAGGAAACTCCAGCAGACACATTTATGTTATTTTTTTATGGTGGTACTTCTTAAATCTTGATTTATTGTTTCATAACTAATGAAAGAGAGTCTGCTCATGGAGCCATCTAGGATGTGTTAGAACACACTTGCCCCAAGGTTCAACTGTTGATATTGCAGTAAAATGAGAAGCTACAACCAGCATCAAAGTTTATGTGGCTGTTCATTTTGGGAAATATATCTTCTGGACTGAAAAAAAAGATTAATTCTTCAGCTTCCAGTGATTTTATAGCCAACTTCAATCAACAACTCTTGTAAGTGCTACAACATTTTCCTTATGAGATCATAGACATTACTTATCTGAGTAGACCTGATCTATACCAGTAACTAGCATTTCTAACCTTACCTTTCTCTACCCAGAAAACTAAGGAAGCAAAATATTTGTGCTTCTTCTTGTCATGGCCAGTAGAATTTGGGGAAAATGTATGCATGTAAAAAAACAAAACAAATTCCTTCTCCTTCTCAAGACTACTCCTTTGTAGTCTTCTCAAGCATCATGAAAAGATCACAAATGAAGAAGACTTCATTTATGTCTACTTCACTGGCACACTTACCTGGATGTAAATTCCACTGAACTCTGTGGTTACTAAACATGTATAAGACTGGGCTGTAAGGCTACTATTTTCTTATATTCTGTGGAGTTCTCCTATGTATTATTTTTGCATCACTCATATTAACAACTCCTTTGGTGCCACCCTTAGGTTTCAGATCTCAATTCATAAACTGAACAGGATATTTAAATCTTGTGTGTAATTTGATCATTGTAAAATTAAATAACATGTTTAGGCATGCTTCCCTAATTCCTTTCCTAATGATGCTCAACATGGAATATGTGTTGAGATCCATTGAATTTAGTGGGACTTACTTTTGTGTAAACATGTTTACAATTGTTTCGGAGGAACCAACCACAGCTCAGTGGCAGAGCACATATTCTGCATAGAGCTCAATCCTTGGCATGTCCACCAAAGGGATCAGCTAATAGGGCATGAGGAAGCCTTCTGCCTGAATCCCTGTCAGAATAGACAATACTGGGCTTTATTTATTTGATTTGTGCTCTGCCTTTCTACCAAAAATGGCACTCAGGGCTAGATAGACAAATAGCCTGACACAGGAGAAGACAGTCACCTATGTTCTTATGATTGTCCTCCACAGGATGTACTATCCTAGTATACTTGTACTACGTTTATATTAGTATCTTTCATTTCCATGGAAAACAATTTGCTCGGGAATATATTTATGTTGGAGATACCACTGTTAATGTGCTGAAAATCTATTTGGAACTTTTCTAAAATGGATATGCTACATACTACAGTCTGCCAGATTCTAGCTCTGATTTTAAAAAAGGAAATAAACACCCTGTGTTCTTGGGATTTTCGTTCCAGTTCAGCAAATGTTCATAAGAAGTGTCTCCGATGATTCTGTTGCTACAGTTGGAGTAGTGGGTGAATTGGGTTCTTATGTTATTTATCGTCCATTTTCTTGCCAATTTGGCATATTTCCCCATCTCCCCCTTCCACCCCCCACCCCAACTCATGCTTGCTTGCCAGACAAATTCCACCAAATTCTCAACACTATAATTAAAAGCTACATTTAGTTAAAGTAAATTAGGAGTTACAATAAAGTGGAAGGAACATGTGAAATGAATAATTAACATGGTATAGACTTCGGCATCATAATTAAGATTAACTACTGCATATATTCAAACTAGATTAGCACAACCATTGAAAGCAGCAATGAGCTCAGTGGGAAGAGTCTATGCATTCACTAAATAATGTGTTATGAAGAGTGTTCCAAAAACATTAAGCATAAGGTTGTCATATATAAGATGATTAAAGTTTTACACAAAAGAAGCTGTAATTCCAGTAAATGAAGTAATTTCATTTCCCTGCTGCTTCCACCTTTAGGAATATACTGTAAATGGAAAGTGGCTCAATGTGAAATCTTGCTAAATAGAATATGAATCCCCTTGTCTCGAGCTAATGAGTCTTGGATACCTGCACACAAAAAATTCTGTGTATTTTAATCGCTGGCTGCATGATGATTTCCACAGGAGACTCACTTTTCATTTAAATTAACACTTCCATTGTCTACAGTTAACTACAGTAAATGGCAGGTTTTGCTTCATGATAGTATCTCTTTCTTTAAAAGTATGCTATCTGGCTGAGACACAATAGCACCTCTTTCTGTTTCCTTTTAGTAAGGCACTGCAGCATTGTCTAAGCAGAGTAATCATTTGATGTCAACAGGGTTTAGTGTTCAGTCCCCAAATTCTTAAATTGGAACCAAACTATATATGTATGTAAACACATAGGTCTGTCAGCCCTGAACAAAAGACATCCTTGAAATTTCCATTCACTGTATGATTCCCCATTTGCCTGGGACTTCTTAAAGAAGGAAGCCTAGTAATAGCAACAGTAATAGTGAACAGGTTTGAAAGAATGATTCTAGTATTCTAAGAAAGCATACCATGTACAGTATTATCTACATCATGCATCATTTTATGCACCCTTACTTGCCTTTTTTCTATGGTAACGAGGCCTAAATGTTGCAATCTTTCCTCATAGGGGAGTTGCTCCAGCCCCTTGATCATTTTGGTTGCTCTTTTCTGCACCTTTTCCAACCCTACAATATCCTTTTTGAGGTGTGGTGACCTCAAAAAGGTATTCCAGGTGTGCTTGCACAACAGATCAATATAAGGGTGGTATGATATTGGCATTTTTATTTTCAATTAATTTTCTAATTATGCCCAATATAGCATTTGCCCTTTTCACAGCAGTTGCACACTGGATTAACATATTCACTGAGCTATCCACCAAAACCTCAAGATCCCTTTCTCGTTCAGTTACTGTCAGCTAAGACCCCATCAGCGTGTATGTGAAGTTAGGATTTCTTGCACCAGTGTGCATCAGTTTACACTTGCTTACACTGAACTGCATTTGCTATTTAATGCCCAGTCTCCCAGTTTGGAGAGATCCTTTTGGAGCTCTTTGCAATCCCCTTTTTGTCTTAAGCTGCC
This sequence comes from Heloderma suspectum, assembly GCF_057233095.1. Taxonomy (NCBI): domain Eukaryota; kingdom Metazoa; phylum Chordata; class Lepidosauria; order Squamata; family Helodermatidae; genus Heloderma; species Heloderma suspectum. The sequence continues at coordinate 239,573,214 of NC_139459.1, read as the reverse complement.
TAAATAATTTGGTGTCGTCAGCAAATTTGGCCACCTTACTTCTTACCCCTAACTCAAGATCAATTATGAACAAGTTAAAAAGCATTAGGCCCAATGCGGATCCTTTGTGGAACCCCACTGTTTACATCCCTCCATTGCGTGGCCTAGGGGCCGCGGTGGCTTAGTGGTTAAGACACTGAACTGTAGACTGGAAGGTCAGCAGGTCAGCAGTTCGAGACCCGAGTGCTGCGTGACGGAGTGAGCTCCCGTCTGCAGTCCCAGCTCCTGCCAACCTAGCAGTTCGAAAGCAAGAAATTGCAAGTAGATAAATAGGTACCGCCTCGGCGGGAAAGGTAACAGCATTCCGTGCACCTCGGTGTTCAGTCATGCCGGCCACATGACCACGGAAGCGTCTTTGGACAGCGCTGGCTCTTCGGCTTAGAAACGGGGATGAGCACCGCACCCTAGAGTTGGACACGACTGGTTGGGGACACCTTTACCTTTTTTTATTGTGTGGCCCAGCTCCAGTGCTGCAGTGGACCTTATAGTTTATAGCCAGAATCTGATCAAAAGTGGTCCGGAAGGGTTTGGGCCTATTCAGCCTGTGGAATGTCAGAATCAGAGGGAGCTTATCTCTGTCCATGTGCTCAGGGGAAAGCAGGCTGCTCCCGTCCAGCTGCTGGCTTTGGCCTTGTCAGAGAAGGAAGCTTGGCACTCTCTCTGTGAGAACCTAACAGAAGATAGGGAAAGTTTTGGAGGTGTCACATTGAAGGGCAGAATGGAGATGCCCTGCCTCATTGATGGGCTAAAATCCCTTTTCAGTTAGTTGTTCAGGAAGCCACACCTTTGCTTTTAAGCCTATGCAGGCTTGGAGCCTTTCCTAGAAACATTCTCATCTTCACCACCCAAAATCCTCTCTGTTTGGACTTACTACCATCTGAGTCTCTGGAGGCATTCTTCACTTGGACTCTCCAACTAATTTGGACTCTCGTCTCTTTGAACTTTGTATTCACCTGTCGTGAAAAGTACTGCTATACTTTTCTTGTTTTTAAACGTAGTTCTTGAATTCTTGTTTGCTATAGATTATGTATATGCAGCATCAATTAGCCAAAGCACCTGCTGGCTTGACAGATCTCGATTCTTGGACTTTTCTATGTCTGGACCCATGTAGCATCGGTACCAGAGTGAAAGCCTCTCTCTGTGTGAGATTACTCTGGACTTACTCATGAACCTGCCTTAACTCTTGAATTTGAAAGGCCTTGACCTAAGTTGTGCGGAGGTTCTAACAAAGATATTAAGGTTGGACTTAACCTCTGCAGATGTGGATTTGTTTAGATCTTTTTCTAGAACTCTTGTCTTTGATTGCCTGGGCTGCCTGGCTTACACCAGGAATCCTTCAAGCCCCTCTCCTGTATTTGGAAAACTTTGTCTTGGATTACCTAGAATGAATTACGCCATGAATCTTCTGAGCCCCTTGCCCTCTATTCTGAGCTGTAGAGATTGCAATGGGAACACCAAATTGTCTGGATCTCTGACTCTGACTTGGTAACACTTATTAGCTTTGGATTATTTTGGAATTACTCATGAAGCCTATAGCTAGTTGTCACCAGCTGTAGGATTTCTGAAGAATGTAACCATTAAGCTTTTACCATGGGATTTACTACAATATTGATTTGGAGTGTCTTATTGATTTGGAGTGTCCTGTGTCAAAATGCCAGACTGTGTGCTTGAAAGATCAGGCCCCTGACAAAAGACTCTTGGAAGTCCAAGTAAGCAATGTCTACCAGATCACCCTATCCACGTGCCTGTTGACAGTCTCAAAGAAGTCTAAAAGTGAGACAGGACTTACCATTGCACAAGCCATGTTGACTCTTTTTCAGCAGTACTTATCTTTCTTCATACTTGATCATTCTATCTTTAATAGTACTTTTCACCAATTTACCTGGAAGAGGCATTGAGCTAACCAGCTTGTAATTTCCTGGATCCTTTTTAAAAACTGGTGTTACCCAGGCAACTTCTGGTTAGAAGATCAGCAGATTCACATTTGAGTTTTAAGAATGCTTGGATGGATACCATCTGGACCCAGTGATTTGTTTCTTTTCAAATTATCAATAAAGTCTAGGATTTAGTCTCATGTCACAACTATTTGCCTCATTTCCTCAGACTCCATTTCTGTTGATATGAGGAAAAAACAGGGCAGGGAGAAGAGAGAGAATCCTGGGTGTACACCTGCTACACTGAATCTATTATGGCTCAATCCTATGCATGTTTAGATAGCAAAAAGTCCTACAAGTCCCAGCATGCCCCAACCAGCTGGCTGGCGAATCCTGGGAGTTGTATGATTTTTTTTCTGTCTAAACATGCATAGAATTTCATTTCATTTATTATATTTCTACACCGCTCAATAGCCGAAGCTCTCTGGGTGGCTCACAAAAATTAAGGATTTTAGGATTGCACTATTAGTGACCTTTTAAGTGTGGGGCTGGGCTGGCAAAGGGACTGCTAGGAGATGCCTAACCCAGGATCGGAGGTGCAATATGTGAAGGGACTTACTGTACCTGGTGCTGCTTAGGGATGTTAGAGAATTCCTCCACGGACTCCAATGAGTCTGGATTCTAAAGAATTCTAAAGAATTCAGCCCCTCGGAGTCCGTGGTGGAATGGACCACCCACCTCTGCCACCCCACGAAGTTGCCCTGGAATGGATCCTACCTACCTTCCATCAGCTGGATCCAGTCCGTCCACTGCTGTCCACTGCCAGTCTGCGGATGCAAATGGCGTCCGGTGTAGCGGACACCATTTACTTCCCTTCATTTTGCCGTGATACCACATTGGTATTCAACACATTTGGTATGTGGTGGATGAGAGGGGTGTGTGTTTCTCCCCCACAGAGTGAATTGCATGACTGGCCAGTAAATGTATGAACCAGGGGCTTATGGAACATTCAACTACTGCTAAAACTAGTACGTGATTACTGTTCATTTACTTGATCAATAATGAATGTGAATAATATCCTACGATGACATTCCAGTATGGAACATTATATAAGCACAGTAGTGATATGATGGCAGGCACAAATAATTGAAGTGGGATGTCCAAATTTAAAATAAAGAGAATGCAATGAAATGACATTTTCTAAATCAACACTGAATTAGAGGTTGAAGTACTGCTCTATTTTAATTAATGTGACATGTAATAGCAAATAAAACTAAGTTTAGAATCAGCTTATTTTCTTACTCAAAAGAAGAGATTATTTCTCACTGAAAAAAAATCTGGCGCAATATAAAGCATCCATATTGCATCGTGATCCATCTGAAATTCTCAGTGACTATTTCTGTATTTTGTTTATCTACATGTATATCACAGCCCCCCCTCTCCCTTCTCTGGGGAAGTGTTTATAAGGTTTAAATAATGTGCAGCTTGTTCTTTCAATGATATTTTCACCATCTGAAAATAGAAATGTCACAAACAGAACAGATACAGTGTTGCAGGACCCTTTTAAATGGCACCCAGAAATAAACAAACATGTATATATCTGAAGCCCAGCTGCTGTGCCTCTCATTGGCTGTCTAATGCCAACAACTAAATCCTAGAATACAGAGTGGCTTGAAAGTTACTACAATATTTTGACTCACATGTACTCTTTTTTCACACTTCATTCGCACTTAAATTGTTTATTTTTGACTAAGATGGGGGAGAAATATAGCACTTCCTGTACATTTCCACCTACTGTAATTTCATTTTCCCACAGTTTCCACTCTCTTTCAGAAATAGGAAGGAAAACAGCCTGCTAAGTGCTATATTTTCATAGGCCCAGTTTAAATGTTAGACACCTCATTCACGGGCTGTGGAAAAGCACTTTCTTGCACTAATACTGAAAGGTGAAAGTTCAGGAAAACTCTTTACCCCATGCATAGCGATCAGCATTAGTAGTGAAGAGAAGAACATAAGGAGAGCCCTGCTGGATCAGACAAAGACTCCAGCTAGTCCAGCATTCTGTTCACACAGTGGCCAACCAGCTGTCAGCCAGAAACCCACAAGCAGGACACAAGCATCTCCTGCCCATGTTCCCCAGCAACTAGTACTGCATGCCAATGCTGTGTCAAGTGCCAGCTTGTTCAAACATGGTCCTTGGAATGGCATGCCCTTCTGGGTGCACCTTACTTTCCATAGGCACCTTAATTTCCATAGGATGTGCACCTTGCTTTCCATATACATGTGGCAGTATCAAACCCAAGTTACTGTGCAGCTTTATAATTACAAAATTCACTATGCAGTGTAAATGCAAGAAAAAAGTCCATTTGTGAAAGCACCTGGGCCCTAGATTTTACTGAATAATTGAAACCGGATGAATTTTCAATTAGCCAATGAATTTTTCATGGAAATTCACAACTTCAGGCTGAGAACACAGATCAACGAGGACATTGGTAATTTGGGTCTCACACATCCTTTTAAAAATAACCCCTCTCTTCCTCTGGTGCTGCTGCCACAAGGAGGAGATTGGAAGCTTCTAATTTCATTTTAGATTGTAGGGATGTCAGAGAATTCCACCACAAATCTCGGGGAGGCCAAATGCCAGCGCATTTGGCCCCCCAAAATTGGTGGCGGAACGGTCTGCCCCCCCCCACCCCCCCGGGACAGGACTTACCTTGGGCGGATCTTCCTGGCGGCGGCGGCTGCAGCGGCGGCGCGGCGGCGGCGCGGCGGCGGTATGGCGGCGGCACGACGGCGGGGCGGTGGCGGCGCCTGCGGCAGCCGGTCTTCTGACCGGCTGCCGCCGCCGCCATTTCAAGTTAAAAAAACACAAAAAAACGTGATAGGCTACATAAAGATTTACATAGCCTATCACGGCTAGATTTTTAAAAAAACACCATGATAGGCTACATAAATGTTTACGTAGCCCATCACAGCTGATTTAAAAGAAAAAACAAACAAACACGTGTATGCAAATGGCGGCGCCCATGGGCGCCGCCATTTGCGTTCCTTATTTTGGCACATCTTAGTCTACGTAAACATTTATGTAGACTAAGACGGCAAAAATAAGGGGAATGCAAATAGCGTAGATGCTACGCTATTTGCGTTCCCCTTATTTTCGCTGTCTTAGACTACGTAAATGTTTACGTAGACTAAGACGTGTCAAAATAAGGAACGCAAATGGCGGCGCCCATGGGCGCTACCATTTGCGTACACGTGTGTTTTTTTTCTTTTAAATCAGCCCTGATAGGCTATGTAAACATTTACGTAGCCTATCATGGTGTTTTTTAAAACTCTAGCCATGATAGGCTACGTAAATCGTTACGTAGCCTATCACGTTTTTTTGTTTTGTTTTTTACTGGAAATGGCGGCGGCGGCAGCCGGTCGGAAGACCAGCCGCCGCCGCTGCCGCTGCCGAACTGCCGCCGAACCGCCGCCGTAGCTGCCGCCACCAAGGAAGATCCGCCCAAGGTAAGTCCCGTCCCAGGGGTGGCGGGGGGGTGGCAGACCGTTCCGGCACCAATTTCAGGGGGGGCGAATGCGCTGGCATTCAGCCTCCCCGAGATCCGTGGCAGAATTCTCTGACATCCCTATGAATAACTGGAGAAAAATGTCTGCATTTCGGAGACAGATAATTCTGGTGGTGTTACTTAGGGATATGAGTACCCACTGCCATCCTGGTGTTCTGGACACCCCGCCCCAGCCCCTGCTCCTCTCTCTGGTCCCTCCGCCTCTGCCATGATCACCATGGTTGTTTTTTTAAAACAACAACAACATGGCGATTGGAAGTCTATGTGCACAGAGACTTATGTGGAAAAATCACTGCGAATCTTGAGTATATGGGCAATTCACAGCACCTTTTGCAGATAAGTCTATGTGTGCACATAGACTTATATGCAAAAAGTGCTCTGAATCACCAAGGCAGGAGGAGGAGGAGGAGGCATGGTGCACCCCCTCACCACTAGCTAGCTGTCTCCTCATTGTGAACAAGATATGGATAGCAGTCATTGGCGGTGTTTCCAGCAGCAATTTACCCCCTCAATTGAAAAGGCACAGCATGATCTCGAGGATCCGATTTGCCTTTGTTTGGTGTATTACTTTAGGAAGAAACTTTAACCCTTTGTTATAGAGATCCTGAGGGTTAAAATGGGGTAGGGATGGGGGAGAATTTCTCCCCGAAACTTCGGGGGGCCGAGTGCCAACACATTCGGTCCTCCAAAGGTTCGGGGAGAAATTCTCTGCCCCCCCCCCCCGGGATGGGACTTACCTTTTACGAATGTCGCTCCCGGCGGTGGGTCCCGGCGGCGGTTCGGCAGGTCTTTGGCTATTTGCATTGCCCTTATTTTCGTCGTAGTCTACGTAAATCTTTATGTAGACTACAGGGACCGAATAAGGAATGCGAATGGCACCTCCCTATGGGAGCCACCATTTGCGTACGCACTTTTTTTTTTAAAGTCACCTGTGATAGGCTACGTGACGATTAATGTAGCCTATCATGGCTGACTTTGCAGATCTAGCCATGATAGGCTACGTAAATCGTTACGTAGCCTACCACGGAGCTTTTTTTTTTTCTTCTTTTGAAGTTCACGGCCGGGGAAACGGGGCGCTTCTCCCCGGCCTGAATTTCGGCCGGGCGAGACGGGAAGCCTCCCCCCCCGGCCTGAACTTCAGGAGGAGAAGTGAAGCACCTCCCCCCCACCGCAAAGCAAGCTGTGAGACCAGGTAAGTGACTTTCGTACATCCCTAAAATGGGGGCTGGTTTCCATCTTTGTGTTTACTGCTCTCTCTCCCACAACAAACCCATTAGTGTTTCCTCAGAAGTAACTCCCATTGTGCTGAATGAGGCTTGCCTTCTTAATGCCCACAGAACTTACAGAGAGAACCCACCCAATTTACAAGGTCTAGTGTGATCTCGAGGCTCCCATTCTCCTTTGTTTGGTTTATTGTATTAAGAAGAAACAACTTCCACACTTCATTGTAGAGATCCTGCGGGTTAAAATGGGGGCTGGTTTCCCATCTTTGTGTTTACTGCTCTCTTTCCCAGCACAAGCATATGTGTGTTTACTCGGAAGTAACTCCCATTGTGCTCAATGAAGCTTACTCCTGAAATGCAGGTGCATCTGGACTTTCAGGGGAAAGGAGAAAGGGGGGAAGGTGGGAAGCCTCTCTTATTGGTTGAGCACCCCTGCCAGTCAGATGATGTTCACTCCAACCTCCACCTCCACCTGGAAGTATGTTCTGTGAAGCGATTTTTACTGCTCCAGAGAACCTGTTCATGGAGCCCTGCATGGACCTCATCGCAGCAAAGCTGATTTCTATTTAAAAAATGCAGTGCTCTTCCATTTAGGGTTGTACAAATCCCCTTACCTTGCGTCCGTGGGGGGGTCTGCCGGGGGGAGAGGTGATCCATTCCTCCCCCCCAGAATCTGAGCTGGCCAGCTCCATCCCAGCTCCTATCTGCATGGAACAGTGCTCTCTGGATGCAAATGGCATCAGCTATGCCATTTGCATCCCCATTTCTTCTCTCGATAGGCTACACGTCTCTATTTATGTAGGGATGGTGGAGAATTCCACCATGGATTTCAGTGAGGCTGAATGCACTGGCATTCAGCCCCCCGAAATCCGTGGCAGGACAGCCTGCCCCCCCGGCTCCCCCGCTGATGCCCCCCGGGATGGCACTTACCTGGGGTGGATGCGGCGGATTCGGCGGCGGTGGCGGCTGTGGCCGGGCTGCTGCTGCTGCCATTGCCATCCTTGCAGCCGTGATAGGCTACGTAAGAATTTATGTAGCCTATCACCGCTACCCCCCCAAAAAAACCCAGCCTACGCAAATGGCGGCGGCTACAGCAGCCGCCATTTGCATTCCCTATTTTTCGCCGATTTATCTTACGTAAATATTTGCGTAAGATAAAACGGCGAAAAAAAGGGGAACGCAAGTAGCATAGTGGGTGCTATTTGCGTCCCTTTATTTTTCGCCGTTCTAGCCTACATAAATATTTACGTAGGCTAGAACGGCGAAAACTAAAGGAACGCAAATAGCGCCCACTATGCTATTTGAGTTCCCACTTTTTTCGCCATTTTATCTTACGTAAATATTTATGTAAGATAAATTGGCGAAAAATAGGGAACGCAAATGGCGGCTGCCGTACCCGCCGCCATTCGCATACAATGGGTTTTTTTTGGGGGGTTAGCCATGATAGGCTACGTAAATTCTTACGTAGGCTATCACGGCTGCTTGGCTGGATGCAAATGGCGGCCGCTATGGCAGCCGCCATTTGCGTCTGCAGCAGCCCGTCCACAGCCGGAAATCCAGCTGCGGACGGCCCTGGCCAGCTGCTCCACAGCCTGGCCATGGAGCAGAGCTGGCCGTCGAGGATTCTGGGGGGGAGGACCGGATCGCGTCCCCCCCATCCCCCCACTGTGAAAGATTCCGCAAAAAGGTGAGTTTCGAACATCCCTATTAATTTATGTAGATACTTATGTAGCGTATCGCGTGAAAAACCAGGATGCAAATGGCGTCCACTATGCCATTTGCATCCCTGTTTTTTCATGTGATAGGCTACGTAAGTATCTATGTAAATAGAGATGCGTAGCTTATCGGGAGGAAAAATGGGGACGCAAATGGTGTAGCGGATGTGCTTTGCAACTGATCACTTACTTCTGGGTTCCACACAGATGCCGGAATGGAACTGGCCTGGGGGGGGGGGGATATTTGGTCCGGAGAGGCAAAGGTAAGTATGTTCATTCCGCTGCGGAATTCAGGGGCGAATTCACTGGAATTTGGCCTCATTGGAGTCCACGGCAGATTCCGCAGCCATCCCTACTTCCATTAGCTTCTCCTTCCATTGCCATGGAAACACAGCCATAGACAGCTGAGCAGGCAGGAGGAGGAGGAGGAGGCACAGGGCTGAGAGATATAGCTCTTTGCTTTGACAGTTTTTGTGGGGGAAAAAATCAAATTTCAGCTGAACCTAGCACAAAAAGTATTGGGTCAAACTGTCTGATATTTGGCAGGTAGGATCTTTTCCATGTCTGCAGAGAAGCTCCCAAGTTTCATGAATTTATCATGAAAACTGAAAAAGTTAGGGCCATTTGTGTTTTATTATACAAGTCAATAGGAAAATGCCCAAACTGAGTGATCCGGATATCTGAACCTTACTTTGGATCTGGAACTAAGTCGAAGCAGAAGGGGTCTGAATTGGCCCAAGTTGAAGCAGGGTCTGAGTACAGCCCTAGCGGTTAGTGAAAAAACAAGCCTGTTTTGTGAACCATGGTTTGAAGTTGGCTTGTTTCTGTTAGTCATAGTTAAGAATAACCACAGGTTTGTCCAAGTTTGGATAACATGGTGAACTAATCCAAAGCAGAAGTAAAAGCTAGGGATGTCAGAGAATTCTGCAACAGATCTTGGTGAGGCCGAATGCCAGTGCATTCGGCCCCCCAAAATCCATTGTGGAATGAAGCCCCCGCCCACCCCAACCCATGAAAGGTGCACGGGACAAAGTCCCCGCCACCCCCACACCATGAAAGGCATGTGAAACGGAGCACTTACCTGCTCCCGTCCGTGCTGCTCCTGTCCTGGCCGCCATTCACTTCCTCCTCTTCCTAGCTGTGATAGGCTACGTAAATACTTACGTAGCCTATCATGGCTAACGCAGGGACACCATCTGTGTGCTACATTGTACATATACTACATTTGTGTGCTACATTTGTGTGCTAAATTTGCTACCACCATTTGCATACACTGGGTTTTTTCCCCCTGCTGTGATAGGCTATGTAAATATTTACATAGCCTATCAAGGCTCAATACAGGGATGCAAATGGCAGCGGCTACGACAGCCACCATTTGCGTCCCTGCAGGGATGCCCAGCGGCCGGATGTCCGGCTGCAGGTGGCCGGAGCTGGCCAGAGGCTCCGCAGCTTGGCTACGGAGCAGAGCCATCCAGGTAGGATTCCGGGGGGAGGGATGGAGCACCTCCCCCCCATTGAGTATTCTGAGGGGAGGGATGGAGCACCTCTCCCCCACCGCGGATGCCCCTGCGTGGAGCCAGGGAAGGGATTCATACATCCCTAGTAAAAGCTTCTGAATTCCTCCTTGCAGCTATACCAGAGGAGGAGTGGGGAGTGTGTGAGCCCACATGAAGGCTAGACTAGGGATGTCAGAGAATTCTGCAATGGATCTTGGTGAGGCCGAATGCCAGTGCATTCGGCCCCCTGAAATCTGTGGTGGAACGAAGCCCCCCCGCCTCCCCTACGAAATGGGCCCAGAATGCAGCACCTACCTGCTGCCGTCCGTGCTGACTTGCGAATGGCACCTGCGTCTGTGGCCGCCATTCGCTTCTTCCATATAGCCATGATAGGCTACGTAAATACTGCTGCGGAAGCCATGATAGGCTGCGTAAGTATTTACATAGCCTATCACTAAGGGAATGCAAATGGCAGTGGCTATGGCGGCCGCCATTTGTGTCCCCTTTTTTTTTGCCATAATAGGCTACAGAAATATTTACATAGGCTAAAATGGCAAAAAAAAAGGGAAAGCAAATGGCGGCGGCTACGGCAGCTGCCATTTCTGTCCCTGCAGGCTGCCCAGTGGCCGGATGTCCAGCTGCAGGCGGACCCGGCCGGCGGCTCCACGGAATCTCCATAGAGCGAAGCCAGCCGGAGAGAATTTCAGGGGGAGGGATGGAGCGCCGCCCCCCCACCGCGAATGTCACCCTTCGAAAAGGTAAGTGGCTTTCGTACATCCCTAGGCTAGACTCATTCTCATAATGGTAACTATGATTTTGCATTATGTTGAAATGAGCCCACAGATGCTTTGATATCAGTCATATTAAAGTTAGTGCATACTTCTTGGCTGGTAGAAAATGGCACATTTGTATATTTCTCAGATCTGAAGCTGAGTGAACCCTAACACAGTTGTACTATTCCATCCCTAGCTTGGAAGCTGAAACTTGGTGCATACATATTCCAGAATGCTTGTGATTACTAGAAATGTCAGATGTTATTTGTTAGTTTCATCTGAGAAATGGGGAACTAGAAGTATACTTCCAAGTGGTTAAGGTACTTCCAGGCCACTTGAAACTTGGCACCTAAATAGTTGAAGACACAACACAAGCCCCATTCACATGTTCTAAATGTGAACAGGGGAAACATGAGTAGAAGGAGCACTCCAGACCTGCCCCTCGCCCTCGCCATATTTGTTGTCCTCAACTCATGGAGGGCGATAGTCCGAAGAGGAGAATCTCCCCAGTTCGTGGAGGCTCTCCACACAAGCAAGAAGCCTGATTTTCCAGCATTCTTGCTCACATGGACAGCCTCCATGGATAGATGAGGCTCTCCTCTTCGAACTGTAACCCTTCACAAGTGGAGGGCAAGAAACATGAGGGAGAGGGGTGGGTTTGGAGCACTCTTTCTCCTCTAGGGATGGACGAAAGGGACTTACCTCGTCCCGCAGCTTGCTTCGCGGTGGGGGGGAGGTGCTTCGGTTCTCCCCCCGAAGTTCAGGTGAGGGGGGGGAGGTTCCCCGCCTTGCCCAGCCGAAATTCAGGCCGGGGGGGAGGCGCCCCATCCCTCGCTGGTGAAATTCAGGCAGGGAAGGAGCACCCCGTCTACCTGGGTGCGAAAAAAAGTAAAAACACACACACACACACACACCCGTGATAGGCTACGTAATGATTTACGTAGCCTATCACGGCTAGATTTCCAAAGTCAGCCATGATAGGCTACATAAATCGTCACGTATCTTTACGTAGACTAGACATGCCAAAATAAGGAACGCAAATGGCGGCGCCCCATGGGTGCCGCCATTTGCATACGTGCTTTTTTTTTCCCCAAAAAGTCACCCGTGATAGGCTACATGACGATTTATGTAGCCTATCATGGCTGACTTTGGAAATCTAGCCGTGATAGGCTACGTAAATCGTTACGTAGCCTATCACGGGTGTGTGTTGTTGTTTTTTTACTTTACTTTTTTTTTTTGTAAAGGTGGTGGTGGCAGGCATAGGGATGGGGGAGAATTTCTCCCCGAAACTTCGGGGGGCCGAGTGCCAACGTGTTTGGCCCCCCGAAGTAGTTTCGGGGAGAAATTCTCCACACACCCCTGCACCCCGCACCCCCCTGGGACAGGACTTACCTTTCCCAAATGTCCCTCCCAGCGGTGGGTCCCGGAGGCGGTTCGTCAGGTCTTCGACAGGGGCAGAGGCGGCAGCCGGTCGTTTGACCGGCTGCCGCCGCCGCCATTCCAATAAAAGTTAAAAAAAAACAAACGCCCCCATGATAGGCTACGTGACGATTAACGTAGCCTATCACGGCTGACTTTGCAGATCTAGCCGTGATAGGCTACGTTAATCATCACGTAGCCTATCAGGGGGGCGTTTTTTTTTTAACTTTTTATTTCGCGGCTGGGCAAGGCGAGGCGCCTCCTCCCCGGCCTGAATTTCGGCCGGGCGAGGTGGGAAGCTTCCCCCCTGGCCTGAATTTCGGCCGGGCGAGGCGGGAAGCCTCCCCCCCCGGCCTGAACTTCGGGGGGAGCAGCGAAGCTCCTCCCCCCCCACCGCGAAGCAAGCTGCAAGACCAGGTAAGTGTCTTTCGTGCACTCCTAGTGGCAGCCGGTCGGGAGACCGGCCGCCGCCCCCGACGCAACGCCGCCGAACTGCCGCCAGGACCCGGCACCGAGAGGGACATTCGCCGAAGGTAAGTCCCATCCCGGGGGGGGGGGCGGCGGAGAATTTCCCCAACACTTTCCGGGGGCCGAATGCATTGGCACTCGGCCTCCCGAAGATTCATGGAGAAATTCTCCGCCAACCCTACTCCTCACACATTTGCCCTATAGGGCTGTGCGAACTCACTTGAGTCCGCCTTGCGACATGCTTGCTGGATCCCTGCCCACTGCCGGACCCAGCTTGTGGTGGAACATGAGCTGGTTGGTGGTCTGCATGGGCCCAGTGAGCACTGCCACTGCCGCCACCGCGAGCACCCAAGCACTGGCAGACAGGGGCACAGTTGCTCTGGGTGGCAGGATGGGAAGCAAGAGGGAAGTACCACTTCCTTCTCACTTCCCATCCTGCTGTCTCCTCTGCCACCCAGAGTAACTGAGCCCCTCTCTGCTGAGCACCGGCAGGGAGGGGTGCAGTTGCTCTCGGCGGTGGCGACGGGGTGATGGGAAAGGGAAGCAGTGCTTTCCTCTCCTGTCACCCAGAGCAACTGTGCCCCTCTCTGCTGAGCACCAGCAGAGAGGGGTGTAGTTGATATGGTCGGTGGCAGTGATGGGAGAGGGCCTCTCCTGTTTTGAAACATTTTGGTGTTGTATTATATATGCATTTTTAACTGAGATTTTTAATTTTGTATGTAAACTGTTTAGAGATGCTATGATATTAAGCTATATAAAAGTAAAAAATACATACATACATAAGGGAGGGAGGGAAAACACCAGAGGGAGGAGAAGGGAGAGGAAGAGGAGGTGGTGTAGTTTTGTGTCTGGCAGCTCTTGCTTTCAATCACAATGAATGGTTTTTCCAGAGCTCCCCAAACGCAGTGCTTTGAGGAAGGGATGTTGAAGTTACTAGCACTTTGAGACTTCTGTCTCCCAGGGGCAGGAATATTAAAATAGTTTGGTGGAGTGTGTGGGCCCTGGGAGGGTGTAGCATTGGGTGCTTGCTTGGAAAATGCTAAATGTTTCTTCTGCTTCTGCCACTTTATCTGCACATCACTCAGTTCTGTCCTATTGTGCTTTCTGTGACTTTGGTGCCAACTGAGCAGAAAACAAAAGTCTTAAACTCTTTTTAATTCATTGGAATTCCCTAGCCCCTGCACTTATCCTCCTGAATTTTTTCAGGTTTCTTGCCTAGGGACACCTCTGTGATATGTGCCATTTTCATACAAATTATCAAAACACCAGGGAAGGGGTGAATCACTTACTACCACCACCACAATTAGAACATTCCCCTTTCACAAAAAATTACCTGCCGCTCTTTCTGAAATGTTTCAGGTTTCTTAACTAGGGCTACCTCTATTTTGTATGTCATTTTCATAACTACTCACAAAAACACATAGGGGGATATTTTCCTACATGGTGAGTAGTTATGTCATTTTCATAACTACTCACAAAAACACATAAGCACATCCTTTTTTGGAAACCCCCAAACTGTAAAGGCTGCTGTTCCACAAAACTCCCTGCAGCCATTCATCTGACACTTGGCATGCTTGATTCCTCTCAGAAGGGCCAACTGTCTCTACAAATTTCATCCAGTTCTACTATGAATGTTTTAAAAAGTTACCAGCAGTTCCTTTAAAAAAAAATAAAAATCTACATTTAATGGTGTGTAACACAAAACCCCCTAAACTTATTTGTCTGGAATGTGGCTAGCATAGTCTTCTCATAAGGGACGACCATGCCTGAAAATATTATGCCCGAAAATTCTGACAAACAGACCAAAAGATGTAGCCACTTGTTGATTTCCAATGACATTCATTGGGAGGCATGAAGATTTGGATTTCCAAACTGAGATTCAGATTTGTCCCTGAATCAAAGCAGACAGCCTCTGAATTGGTCCATGCCTAGTTGGGCTGTTTTCTGAATTGCTGAATCTGAACTAGGAGTGCACAAAAGCCACTTACCTGGTCTCGCAGCTTTTCACGGTGGGGGGGAGGCGCTTCGTTGCTCTCCCCCCGAAGTTCAGGCTGGGGGGGGGAGGCTTCCCACCTCGCCCGGCCGAAATTCAGGCCAGGGGGGAGGCTTCCCGCCTCGCCCAGCCGAAATTCAGGACGGGGAGGAGGCGCCTCACCTCGCCCGGCCGCGAAATAAAAAGTTTTTTTTTTTAAAAAAAAATGCCCCCATGATAGGCTACGTGACGATTAACGTAGCCTATCATGGCTAGATCTGCAAAGTCAGCCGTGATAGGCTACGTAAATCATCACGTAGCCTATCAAGGGTGACTTAAAAAAAAAAAAGCGCGTACGCTAATGGCGGCCCCCATAGGGAGCCGCCATTCGCGTTCCTTATTTGGTCACTGTAGTCTACTTAAATCTTTACGTAGACTACGGCAAAAATAAGGGCAATGCAAATAGCGTTGCCCTTATTTTCGCCGTAGTCTACGTAATCTTTACGTAGACTACAACGACCAAGTAAGGAATGTGAATGGCGGCTCCCTATGGGGGCCACCATTAGCCGTACGCGCTTTTTTTTTAAAAGTCACCCGTGATAGGCTACGTGACGATTTACGTAGCCTATCATGGCTGACTTTGCAAATCTAGCCGTGATAGGCTACATTAATTGTCACGTAGCATATCACGGGGGCGTTTTGTTTTTTTTTACTTTTATTGGAATGGCAGCGGCGGCAGCCGGTCGAAAGACCAGCTGCCGCCTCTGCCCCTGACGAACACCCAACGAACCACCGCCGGGACCCGCCGCCGGGAGGGACATTCGGGAAAGGTAAGTCCCGTCCCGGGGAGGGGTGCGGGGTGCGGAGAATTTCTCCCCGAAACTTCTTCGGGGGGCCGAACACGTTGGCACTCGGCCCCCCAAAGTTTCGGGGAGAAATTCTCCACCATCCCTAATCTGAACTGAATTTTGTGGTTGGCGCACAGTCCTCATAGGTGGTGGCATTTCAGCACTGAGATGAGCAACACATAGAATGGAACGTTGTGGTTTCATTTCCTCTTCTGACCTGGATACGGGGGGGGGGGGCCGTCTACTTGAGCTGCAGTCACGGACATAGTTCTATGCTTGTAAAATGCATGGTTAATTCACTGGTATAGTATAAAACATGAAGGTGTAGCTCATCCCATGTGGAATCCAGATGAACGAACATGAAAATTAATTAAAAGTACACTCTCGAAAGTGCAACCATTACTCCAAATGGAAGCAAATTCTAATTTTAAAATGTAAATATGGTCTTACCCAAGGGGAAAGGAAATATAATCTATAGCTTTATAGATTTATATAATTTCAGGTCTCAAGCTGAGTGCTACAGGCCATTAATGTAACAATAAATTTTAGTTTATAGCAATATAATTGCAGGTCCTAAGTTTAGGTGATATTAATAGCCTTATCAATTACAGTGTCATAAACATACTTTATAGAGGTATAAATATTGATAGTAATGCAATCAAGCATCAGTAGTACTAATTCACAGTTTTGGCTGATTCAACTAGCTACATTCAATGTTTGACTTTAAAACTGCTGTCAGTGTGGATCTCCAAATACAATAATTTCACGTGCAATTCTAATCACATTTTAATATGGATGGAGACAAATAAGCTCTGTTAAATTGAAGTATTTCAGGTGGAAGCAGTTTTCATCTTGTAAAGTGCACTCATTAAAATCAAACCATTTTGTACAGGGATAGTACTAAGATGAAATATTAATTTTGCACTTAAAGAAAGAGTCATGATGATCCATAACTCTAACATCAACACAAACTCTTCTCACTGCATTGTACAGGAAGCTATAATTTCTCCCTCTGATATCCAGTGTGAAGATGAAATTTGAATTAATTCATTTCTTTGTGCTTTACAAGCCTTGAACTTCATGAACCCAACTAGAACATTGCTCAGGAGGAGGATTTGTTATCTTGTTACTTGGCAAACAGACACTCCTTTATATCAGCTTCTCTTTATTCTAGGGTTGACACTTTTTCTCTGACAAGCAGTTGTATCCAACTATGTCCAGCATGGACACCACTGGTGAGACAGATTCCCTTTCCTTCTGGGGGACATCCTGGGTAGATTTGAAGGGCGCCTAGGGGCTTACACAGGAGAAGAGAGGAAGAGGAAATCCCATTGTGCAAGCAGAAGTCCAGGCACACAACGTTGCATGGAAGCCATGGCTCCAAAGCTTTTAACAGTTCCATGGCAGGCAGAAACTCAGCAGGCACAGCTTTTCCATGACAGGAAAATGTGTACCTGCTGAATTTCACCCTGTCGTTAAATGCACCGGATTCCCAGCTGGACAAGTTGGCAGCCCTACTTTGGGAAATCCAAATAAGTGATTTCTCTTTGGACATTTCACCAGTTAAATAATCAATTTATTAGCACTGAACGCTCAAGTGACTCATTTATTTTAATGCTGAACCCTTGAGCTGCGGGCGGTAGAATCAGGAACCCATACATCTGATAGTAAGTCATGGATTGGTGTGTTACTGCCAGTGTAGTGAGCCACCAGGACTACAGATTGGAGCATCCCTGAGCAGTGAAGAGTTCCTAAACTCTGGCCTGATACTGTTCACCCAAACCAACTATTGATTCCTTCTGACCTGCAAGGACTATAAAGGCCTCCAGATCAATTTGCTGTGTCACTCTTCAGCTGCCTACAGCTCTGCACTGAGAGTTGAGTTACACAAAACATTTTGGTTACACCAGGAACAAAGTGAACACTTCATCTTTTGAAGAAATCTTCAAACAAACATCTGTAAAATGGGAGGCTTTTGTTTATTGTCTTGTATGTCAATGAGCTACATGATCCTGGGAAGTATAGATGCACAACTGAGCATTTCTACATCTGTAAAAGTACTGTGAAGTGTTAATGGGATCCACACATGCAGTTGTGAAAAGGACATTTTTAACTAAGCTAATCTGTGATGGTACCAGCAGTCTGTACAATATCCTTTGAAATCTTTGTAGACAACAACCAAAGATTTGTTTCAATCTAGCACTGTTTAGATTTTACAATGAAGAATGGACTTAAGCAACCTCAAAGAGCATGTTAATAACATTTGCAAGCTCATCAGAGGACTTCAGCCTGAGGAACATGGGCACTGGGAGAGGGGTACAAGGTGTCTCGGCCCAATTTAGGACAATTATTGCCCTAAATTATTGGTTCCAGGGCATAGTCTGAAGGCATATGAGGCACCCACCTTGCTGAAGCTAAGCAGGTCTGGGACTGGTCAGTGCTTGGAGGGGAAACCACCTGGGAATTTCATGTAGCCACCTTGAGATCCACAATGGAAGAAAGGCGGGATATAAATGTAACAAACAAACAAGTAAGTAAGTAAGTAAGTAAATAAATAATTGCCCCTCACTGCAGCCGCCCCCATGACCATGCCACAGCTCAGACTATTTAGGGGGTTCCCTGGCCCACCAGAGAAGATTTTCAGTGAGCTGCAAGGGGGCAAAGAGATGGGGAACATCCATTACACAAGCCGCCTTCTCCTCACACAACCTTGGATCCAATCCAGGGTTAATGAAGATGCAGCTGAGATTCAGAATCAGGGGTCAGGTTTAAAGATTGGCCTTCCCGTTTCAGAAATAACCAGCCTTTTAACATCAAGCCAAAATCCCTTTATATTTTGGCTGAGTTTGTAATAAAGTAACTCAGCTCATTCTTCTGACAGCACCTTCCTTTCCCCCTCAAGCTAACCTTGCACCAAAAGAAAGATTTAGGAAGAAGCAGTCTGCTCCTTGGGCCTTCATTAAGCCTAAAAACCATACCAATGAGACATTCCCAGTGCAAAGTTTGTTTGTTTGTTTTATTAATAGTAAAAATTTCCCTAGGAATTGTAACTTTCCCAGGCTTCTGGTCGTTTAACACAGATCTGGAATCCTTATCAAATTACAATTATCAGAGTCCTTTGCACTGGGAACTTCCTGTTGATAAGGTGTCAGGCCCAATGAAGGATGAAGGAGCAATGTTCCCTTTTATGTCTCTCCTGCCCCTCACCTTTGCTGCTGTGGGAAGATAAGTTTTGAGTGTGTGAATAGCTTGCAGGAGGGAAGCTGGCTGCACAGAAGTTTAGGAACAGCAGAGTGGTGGCTGGGAAGCATTTGAAATAAACCAGGACCGTGTCTGCATGACAACGGAAGAAGTGAATGGAGGAGTGCCAGATTTTTTTAAAAAAGGAATCAGCTTTGCTTTACTTTGGTCCATGCAGGGACCAAAGTGCTCCGCACCAGTACAAAGCGCTTCACAGAACATACTTTCTGGTGGGGGTGGGAGGTGGAGTGAACGGCATCTGACTGGCAGGAGCTGCTCAACCAATAAGAGAGTCTTCCCCCCCTTTTTCCTTTCCCCTGAAACTCCAAATGCACCTGCATTCAGGAGTAAGCTTCATTGAGCACAATGGGAATTACTTCTGAGTAAACACACATGCTTGTGCTGCAAAAGAGGGGTGGACACAGGGATGAGAAACCAGCATCCTTTCTAACCGCAGGATCTCTACAACAAAGGTGTGAGGTAGTTACTTCCTAAGGCAATAAACCAAGCCATGGAGAATTGTTGGTCCGGTAAAGCGCTGTACAGGTTTCAGGGAATCGGTGCTTTAAACTTTTTATTCAACAATTCAGGGAGATCTCTGTAAATTCTGATGTGGGCAGTCAGAGGCAAGGCTCATTCAGCTCAATGGGAGTAACTTCTGAGGAGGCACTAATAGGTTTGTTATGGGAAAGACAGCAGTAAACACAAAGACGTGAAACCAGCCCCCATTGTATCCCGATGCTGTGCAGGATCTCTATAATGAAGGGTGAAAGTAGTTACTTCCTAAGGCAATAAACCAAACAACAGAGAATCAGAACCACGAGATCACGGTTTACAGCACGCAGAGAACTGGGCTTTAAACTGTGCCATTTCAAGGAGGAGGAGGATCTCTGT
The DNA here is from genome assembly GCF_057233095.1 of Heloderma suspectum. Taxonomy (NCBI): domain Eukaryota; kingdom Metazoa; phylum Chordata; class Lepidosauria; order Squamata; family Helodermatidae; genus Heloderma; species Heloderma suspectum. The sequence goes on along the minus strand of NC_139459.1, from coordinate 239,553,684 downwards.
AAATTCTGATGTGGGCATTCAGGGGACAAGCCTCATTAAGCACAATGGGAGTTACTTCTGAGTAGACACACATATGCTTGTTCTAGGAAAGAGGGATGGGGAGAACACAGGGATGGGAAACCAGCCCCCTTTCTAACCCGATGCTGCCCAGGATCTCTATAATGAAGGTGTGAAGTACTTTGAATTGTGCTTGGAAACAAACTGGAAACCAATGCAATTGTTTTAATAGGGGAGTCACATGCTGCCAATGCCCAATTCCAGATGGCATTCTGGCCTAGCGATGGTCTGATCAGTCTGTTTCATGTCCCTTTTGCATGTATTCACCCATAAGTCTCTTCTATCCTGTTACCACATTTATCTGCTATCAAACACTGCATGAAAATCCTCATTCAAATATGTATTTTAAATATCTATTTTTAAATGTATTTTCTAACAAAATACAAATTTCTAAATTATTTTCTCTCAAAATACTCATTTTGAAAGTTCTGTTGATACATTATTTTGAGCTGATAACTGCAAGGGGAAGTGTAAAAGCCAGTGGAAAATGAAGTTTTGATCCACACATTAGTAAGAGAGCTGGGGATCAAATCAGTTCAAACTGGAATTCACAAAGATCAAATTTCTCAAGCACCCCTAGTCTGGCCACAGTTACTCATGAGGGGTCTCATATATTTATTTGAGAGAGTAGTTACCTCAGCCAAGTGAAATTCCTTGAGGAGAGTCATGTTATCTGGATCAGAGTTATTAAAAAGGATCCAAATCAAGGTACTTAACTATATTTTCAAGCACTTAGGAATGTGTAAATGTTATGGTGCCACTTTCATGCTCCTTTGCATCTGTATGAGTAAGTTGAACTTTCATTTTCAGACAAGACTGAAGGTTTGATCTTCCCATATCATCATCGCTCAGTAGCTAAAGTATCAAACAAGGATTCGCATGTGTGAAATGACAGCCCAAATCAAAACACCCTAGACAGAATTACCACATTGTTATAAACCACTGCAAACATAATTCTCTTCAGTGGACATAGTTCATATATTTAAGTGTTAAGAGATGGGTGGGCTCAGACGAATCCCTTCATGCATTAAAAAGAACACATGAGGGGCTCATGGAATCATCCAGGCTCGTCCCAGCTGCTAATGCGCTCAGTAGCCATGCCTCCTGCTGGTCATGGCTCATGAGTGTGGTAAGTGTGAGAAAGAATCCCACATAAGGACATACATGCATAGAGCTTCTCCACACATTGATCCAGGACTGGTACATGCATAGGGCTCCTTTTCATGCTTGAATGTTTGGGTGGTGGGGTGTGTCAGGCATGCACATTAGTGAAAGGGAGCATGGTCAGTGGCAGGGAACTCACTTTCCCCTTCAGTGGCGTTAATTTTGGAGTGATGTACATGCGTGGGTAAACTAGTCCTGAGTTTTAAGAATGCCACATCTGTCCAGGTCTGCACAACTCAAAAGCCAAATATGGAATGCAAGTCATGGAATCCATATGGAATCCAAACATTCCACCACAAGTCCAATGAACCTTCTGCATGCCTGGGACGATAAAAGTGGAGAGGGCTGTTGAATAAATAGAATAAATAACTACCTTCTGCTTGGTGGGTCACAACGGTTGAGGCCTCCTCTGTTTTACACTCTTCAGCTCTTTGCTTAGATGGTTTGCATTGTTTCTGCTTTAAGTTTGCTTCAGTGAACTATAACAACTCTAATCATAGCTTACTTTAAAGAAATACCTGGCAAAGCAAGAAGCCAGTAGACATTGTCAGCTGTCATAATAAGAGAGCTCTGCTTGAAGACAGAGACGTGCACAATTAGTGATTGCCAGAATGCTGTTGGGACTTCTTGTTTTAAATGCACCCTCATTGTCAGGCTGATAGAAGGAGTGAGAAGGATCATGACATGTTGTCAGAGGTCCATATTCCATTGTTTGAGAGCTATTGTGTTCTAATATACGTACAGCAGATAGACACAAGTGTGTCAGGTAATTAATGTTAACTCACGCTAAGGTTAAGTACTGTAACAAAAGTGCTTGTTATTCACCTTGGAGAATGTGTTTCAATTTCAACATAATCTTCAAATTAAAAAGTTAAACATGTTGGCATCAGCTCTGCTTCTCCTCATAGTAGTTCACAGTGTCCCAAAGCATCCCAAGGGGCCTCTTGCTTGGTAAGCCATTAAAATTACTCTCACTTGTATACTAATCTAGCATGGATGGAAATAGGTTAGCAGAATAAAGGGCTGTAATAAAGCCCCTAATTAAAGGCAGCACAATTATAATACCAAGGAAGACCCCATGTGTGAGTGTGTGTGTGCGTACATGTGGAAAGTATACTGGAAAGCTCAAAGAAAAATGGTGTCATTCCATTATTACCCTTTTTTTAATATTACACGAAAAGGAAGTCATGACTTCTGAAAAACGATAATGCCATAGCATGTCGTGGGTCCACAGCCAAGTGCTAATTTTGAAAGCCTGCTGTTCTGACCAATCTATTTGGGAAGTCTACTTTATTGAATTTTCTATTAGGGACTTTTATGTAGAATGAGCTAGAATATATCCAAGGGCATTCAGGCAGTTGTAAAAATAACACCAGCATCAGCAACAACAAAAACAGAAAGAAAAAGTATTTCTTAATAATACTGCTGGAGTGAATATTTGCATAAGCTGTGTCGCTGAAGTTAAGCAGTCGAAAGGGAACAACCGTTTAAAGCCAAAGCTCTTTGTATTTTAATTAGTCCAGCCTGCAAAATCCTTCTGTTGCCAAACCAAAAGAAAAGTGAAAATAGCAATCTCCAGTCTCAGGTAAACAATTCCTAGGGGGAAAGAAATGGCATGTTTATCATGCAAATCAGACTCAACAGCTCATTAGGTAGGATGCGTAAATCTTAAAGTAGTCACCTGAGGAGCCCTTTGCAAAGACTAATTTAAAGAGCTGGGCTTTATAAAATGAAGTTCCATGCCAAACTGTAATGGGGCAATACAGTAAGTTGCGATGTGCACCTTTAGATGTGTGAAGCCCTGTTGGGATTGCGGCTATCTGCTCATGGGGAGAACTGTCAATAGAGGCAGATTAGGGATTGACAGCAGGAAATTCCTGCACATAGAGCAACACAGGAGGGAACATCTGGCCATAAAAAACTGCCATATATCAGGTCAGCCTATTTGTCCATCAAACCTGGTGTGCCGTGACAAACCATGGCTGTTCAGGGTTTCAGCAGAAGTTATTCTCATCACCTGATCTCTGATCCTTCTGACTGGAGATAATGAGGATTGAACTTGGAATCCTCTGCATACAAAGCATGTGCTCTATAATGTCATCCCAAAAGGAATGGGGCATAACTGGCAGAAGACTGGATTGAGTTTATACTTAGGGATGGAGGAATCTGTATATATTTTTGTGAACCGCCCAGAGAGCTTCGGCTATTGGGCGGTATAGAAATGAAATAAATAAATAAATATCCAGTCTGTGTCATTTTTGCATGTTTTTATCCATAATTCTGTTTTATTCCATTTCCATATTAACCTGCAAAGAAATCCTCTCAAAATACATATTTAAATAAATATTCTCCTATAATACATATTTAAATATGTATTTTGTTTCAAAATACAGATAGGTATGTATATTTTGATTTGTTTAAACTAGAAATGGATGGATGGCTATTTCCAGGCCACACCATTTTTGTATTAATTCAGTCATACGTCTGTTTTGTTGCATTTCTGCTTCAGTCTGTGATTGTTTTAACCAAACATTCCACTCCCCCCCCAAAAAAATCACATTTATTTTTGTATATGATTTCCCCTAAAATATGCATGTTTCTATGCATTCCTCCTCCTCCTATGCATATTTTTCTATGATGTTTTTATGCCAAGAACTGCATAGTAAAATTTGGAGAAATGAAAAGAAGAAGCAGAAGCAGAAGCAGAAGCAGAAGAAGGATTACTGTGTTCTGATCCATGTATTATTCTGGGAAGTGAGAATTAGGTCACTTTGCTTAAAAATGTGGACTGAATGAAATTCTCTCCCATCCCTAATTTAAACTGCATCACAACATTCAGAAAGGTGCAAAATACAGTGATTAGGTATGATCTGATCCACACATTACTCTGAGAAGTGGGAGTCACGTAATTTCGTATCAGAATTCACAGAGACTGAAGCTATCTTCACCAGAACACGTGAAGTTTTAAAGTGGGTAGAGAGCTTGAAGTGGGCCCACCCCCAATGTATCCAGGCCTACTAGCTCTGCCCCCTCAATTTAGACCTGTAGAATCAGCATGGTCTGAAAGGGAGTTCTACTCACATTCGCTTGTATGTGAGTAGCACTCTCCATGCGATCGCAGACCCTGCCTTATCAGGGTTCCCAATTGTGAATGTGAACAGGAAAGCAGGTTGAGCTCCTGTTCAGAACTTGCCAACTCAACACAGCAAGGTCTAGGGGGTGCGACCAGCACATCTGGAGACATGGGGCGGAGCCAGTGTGCATAGCCCTGACCTTCTACCCACTTTAAGCCTTCCACGCAAATGCCTGAACAGGGCTTGAATGTCTTAAGCATCTGTACTTTAACCATGAAGCATTCTAAAGTTCAGGGAAATAGCTCACATTTAGCACCTTGAAGGGTTAAGGTGGATTATAGTGTGTTTCTCATAATTACATTGCATACGAGTAATATTAGTAATTAGTCAAAGACAGCTTGACCCCATAATGCCACTTGCAATCCTGCACTAGGTAAATAACATACTGTCAGTCATACAAACAAGCCTGCCCTCTGCAGAAAACCCAGTTCCCCTTGCTACCATAAATCGCCAGCATAATGTTACATCCAAGCCCTGGAATGGCAGGTGTGTTCAATAGGTCCTTAGGATGCACTGCTTCTTGCATGACACAGCTGTACTGCTCTGGACTTTTTCTCATACACGGGAAGAACCTTGACACCAAAAGAGGCAATTATGACCCTGCCGAATACTGGGACCCTTATGAAAAGCTCTGTGCTGCGCTGCTGTTTCAATACAGCAGGGCATAGGATCAGGCCACAGGTCAGTCCAATGAAGCTGTAATAATAACCAGAATACAATTTTCATCATGTGTAAGTGCAACGTTGACTATGTTAGGGATAGCAAGCAAGTGCAGTTAACAAGTGCAGTTTTGTGTTCTACCTCACACACACACACACACACACACACACCACAAAAGTTACCCCCAGGATATATGATAACTTATGGGTTTAAGCTCTGGTATTATGCATTTTGTTCAGCTGTGGCATGCTTTGAAGTTTTTAATGAGGAGATGGCTGACGTTTCCTGGAGTGCAAATCAATTTTTACCTACCATACCAAAAAAAGAGAGAGAAAAAAAGTAGCTAATCCTCCTCTGGAGGCCTAGAAGTAATTGGTGAACAGTGTAAAGAAACTTTCATTATGACTGCTAGCAACCTGCACTATATAACCATAGACAGTGGACAAAAGCCATTCTGGCTCTGAGAGACCAGGAAGTTTCATAGGTACAGTAATTATATGGCAGAGATATTAAGCTGGCAAGTTAGCCCAGTGTGATGATGCTGTCCTGACTTTTAGCAACCAATGGATGCTTATTATTAGTGACGGCGATCATGTTTTATATGTTTATAGCCAGTGATAGACTTGCTGTTTGTGCCTCAGACAACAAATGAAGCTAAATCATATTTATATGATTTAATAGATAATTATATGAATTTAAATTATTAATGCAAATATAATACCAGGAAAATCTAAATAATTAATGATGTACTTATAAATAATTTGTATCAGTGGAAAAGATTGAGAAAATGATTTGTTCTTAACAGTAGGTGTATAAATATTTAACAGCAATCAGTGAGATAGTTTAGAGACACTCAAATACCCTAATGCTGCTATGCCATTTATGACACAGAGTGTGGCTATGAAATCACATGCACACACAAAGTGTGCTTGAACCTATGCCTTGGTTTGCAAGCAGTAAATCATCAGGTAATCTATCTAAGGCTTCAGTCCTAAGCAAAGTGACTTGGAAACAAGTTCTGGTGAAATCACTTGTTCAAAATAAATGTCTATAAAATTGGGGTATTGGCCAGACTGTTCGCAGATGAAGATCCCATAATTTATAAGCAATGCCATACTTAGAAAAGTAGAATGTTGGGGACAGGTGAGACTGCAGTCCTTTTCCTTGATAAGCTAGCTGTGTTGTGGCTGGAGGTTTGTTCTGCGAGATAGCTTATCCCTATGCAGTCTGAAGTGGTAAACACCAGTAACAGAGGTATCAAGCCCATCCCTGCTGTGTGAGGTTATGGAGATGTATTATTGATGCTGTTGCGCACCAGACCCCCACAGTGACACTTAGCAATGCGGCTATGGTGAAATCAAGGGTTTGGATCCAGAATTCTGCCAGCAAAAGGATACCACTTGTGGAATGGCACTCCCCCCTCCTCCCAATGCACCCCCCCGTGTGCCCTCCAAATCTGCTTTGGAGTGTTTGGGTACCCTCTGAGGGAGATTTTGAGGGCATGTGGGAGCCTGGAGGTGGGGAAGGGAGGACATGGGAGCCCCATTCCACAAGTGATATCCTTCCACTGGTGGAATGAGGATACTGATCTAACTGAAGGGGTGAAGGTGGTATATTACCCATTTCTGTAACTACAGGCCAGAGAGGAGGGCATGCTCAGTGCAGGCTGTTGGCAGCAAGAACTTGTTTAATTAATTAATTAATTGTATTTTTATCCCACTCCTCAGACAAAAAGGCTCCCAGAGCCTCCATATAATCAGTAAAACAGGCTGTCCTTAAGCTTACAGTCTAAAAAGACACAACACACAAGTAAAATGGAACAGGAGGGAAGAAGGGAAAAAGAAGTCTTTCAGAAGAGCTGGTGGAATGGCCCTGCTTCTGCCTCTCATCTTAACATGTTTGTCATCATGCCTAGTTCTAGTCTGAATGTCACTACATATGAGAACTACAGGCTGTCTATTTAGGCCTTTTCTACATGAGACTTTTAACCCATCACTTTACTGAGGCTTCTGCTTCTGGATCTGGATTCTTTGTGAGATTAAGATCAGCTCTTTACATTTTTTTTCCACCACAGTTTTCCCCCTCCCGCCTTTCTATATGTTCCATACAGAACCACTAAGTGGTGCTGTGATATAGAGGAATTGTGCAAATACACCACGGTTTCATGCAACTATTCAGGGAAATACCAGACTTTCCTCATTAGAACAAACCTCCTATAATGGTTGCAAAGCACAGGAGACGCCCTGGAGGATGATGATGTCATGAAAAGCACCTGCATACTAGCATGAGTGAGGATCTGTGAGCACCCAGGAAATGCCTCATTTAGAAAAGCTATTGGATGAAATAACCAAGAAAAGAACTAGTAGAATATAGAACTGTTCATTTGAGCTTTTCTTTGTGAGAGTTGTAGGGATGTACGAATTGTGTACCTTCCATGCCGCTTCACTTCCGCAGTTTGCAGCCAGTGCTCCATTCCACCATTCACAAGCCCCCGGAATTCTCTTTTTTTACTGCTCCAAAAATTACGACAATAAATCCGTACCGACAACCGTAATTCCGGTGCCCAGCCATCTCCATGAGTCTGCATAACTTCCGTAAGAATCACTATTTTCCGTAAATATTTACGTTTGTTTTTTTAAAAATTGAAATCCTCCATCTCCGTTTACTTTCAGCCAAAACACTTCCTCTTCCTAGGGGCTTCCCAAAAGGAGGCGATCTGAGGTGTACCTGAGTGATAAACTATTTGTTTAAAGCAAAGCTATTTTAAAGAAAGAAAAAACCTTTTAAAATGACCATGCCGGTCCTGGAGTGCATGACTGCTGGTTCCGCAGGACGTTGTGGTGCCATTCTGCAGAGGATTCCTTGGCACGGACTGAAGGGAATTTGATCCCATTTCAGTCCATGGTGGAATTCTTTGACATCCATAGAGAGTTGTTGATCAGGCATCTGAGTCTGAAACTCAAACTTTATACAATCTCAAAAACGATAGAATGAACTCAGTACGAATCCAAGGCAAACCATTCAACATCACAGTAATTCAAGTCTATGGCCCAACCACTGATGCCGAAGAAGCTGAGATTGATCAGTTCTATGAAGATGTACAACACCTTCTAGAACTAACAACAAAAAAAGATGTCCTCTTCATCATAGGGGATTGGTATGCCAAAGTAGGGAGTCAAGAAATCACCGGGATAACAGGCAAGCATGGCCTTGGTGTACAAAATGAAGCAGGACAAAAGCTAATAGAGTTTTGCCAAGAGAACACGCTGATCATAGCAAACACTCTTTTCCAACAGCACAAGAGGCGACTCTACACATGGACATCACCAGATGGCCAATATCGAAATCAGACTGATTATGTCCTTTGCAGCCAAAGATGGAGAAGATCTATTCAGTCAGTAAAAACAAGACCTGGAGCTAACTGTGGCTCAGATCATGAGCTTCTTGTTGCAAAATTTGGGCTTAAATTGAAGAACGTAGGGAAAACCACTAAACCATACAGGTATGACCTAAATCATATCCCTTATGAATACATAGTGCAGGTGAGGAATAGATTTAAGGGATTAGACTTGATAGACAGAGTGCCTGAGGAACTATGGATGGAGGTCCGTAACATTGTTCAGGAGGCAGCAACTCAATACATCCCAAAGAAAAAGAAATGCAAGGAAGCCAAGTGGCTGTCTGATGAGGCTTTACAAGTAGCTGAGGAAAGAAGGGAAGCGAAAAGCAAGGGAGAAAGTATATCCAACTGAATGCAGAGTTTTAGAGAATAGCAAGTAGAGACAAGAAGGCCTTCTTAAATGAACAATGCAAAGAAATTGAGGAAAACAACAGGATGGGAAAGACTAGAGATCTTTTCAAGAAAATCGGAGATCTCAAGGGAAAGTTTTGTGCAAAGATGGGCATGATAAAGGACAAAGAAGGCAGGGACCTAACAGAAGCAGATGAGATTAAGAAGAGGTGGCAAGAATACACAGAAGAACTATACAGGAAAGATCTTAATGAAAGCCATGATAGTGCAGTCACTGAACTTGAGCAGGACATCCTAGAGAGTGAAATCAAGTGGGCCTTAGGAAGCATTACTAACAACAAAGCTAGTGGACATGACAGTATTCCAGCTGAGCTATTTAAAATCCTAAAAGATGATGCTGTTAAAGTGCTGCACTCAATATGCCAACAAATTTGGAACACTCAACAGTGGCCACAAGACTGGAAAAGGTCAGTTTACATTCCAATTCCAAAGAAGGGCAATGCCAAAGAGTGTTCAAACTACCATACAATTGCGCTCATTTCACATGCCAGCAAGGTGATGCTCAAAATCCTACAGGCTAGGCTTCAGCAGTATGTGAACCGAGAACTACCGGAAGTACAAGCTGGGTTTCGAAGAGGCAGAGGAACTAGAGATCAAATCGCCAACATTCGCTGGATCATGGAGAAAGCAAGAGAATTCCAGAAAAGCGTCTATTTCTGCTTCATTGAGTACGCTAAAGCCTTTGATTGTGTGGATCACAACAAACTGTGGCAACTTCTTAAAGAGATGGGAGTACCAGACCACCTTACCTGTCTCCTGAGAAAACTGTATGAGGGTCAAGAAGCAACAGTAAGAACCGGACATGGAACAACGGATTGGTTCAAAATTGGGAAAGGAGTACGACAAGGCTGTATATTGTCGCCCTGCTTATTTAACTTATATGCAGAGTACATCATGAGAAACGCCGGGTTGGATGAATCACAGGTCAGAATTAAGATTGCTGGGAGAATTATCAACAACCTCAGATACGCAGATGATACCACCCTAATGGCAGAAAGCAAAGAGGATCTAAAGAGCCTCTTGTTGAGGGTGAAAGAGGAGAGTGCAAAAGCTGGTTTGAAACTCAACATTAAAAAAATGAAGATCATGGCATCTGGCCCCATCACTTCCTGGCATATAGAAGGGGAAGAAATGGAAGCAGTGACAGATTTTATTTTCTTGGGCTCCAAGATCACCGCAGACCATGACTGCAGCCATGAAATTAAAAGATGTTTGCTCCTTGGGAGGAAAGCTATTGCAAACCTAGTCAGCATAGTAAGAAGCAGAGACATCACCTTGCTGTAGGGATGGACGAAAGTCCCTTACCTGATTCCGAAGCTTGCTTCGCGGTGGGGGGGAGGCGCTCCGTCCCTCCCCCTGAAATTCTGGGCAGGGGGGGAGGCGCCCTGTCCCTACTCGCTGAAATTCTGGCCGGGGGAGAGGCGCCCCATCCCTCCCCGCCGAAATTCTGGCTGGGGAGGAAAGCCTCATCTCTCCAGCCGCAAAACCTCTTCTCCTGCCGGGACGGAAATGGCGGTGGCCGTAGCTGCTGCCATTTGCATCCCTGGCCTGCAGTTAGCCGTGATAGGCTACGTAAATGTTTACCTAGCCTATCACGGCTGACTTTGAAAAAAAAAAAAAAGTGCGTACGCAAATGGCGGCGCCCATGGGCACCGCCATTTGCGTTCCTTATTTTGGCACGGGTAGTCTACTTAAATATTTACATAGAATACAGCGAAGATTATTTTCGCTGTAGTCTACGTAAATATTTACGTAGACTACCCGTGCCAAAATAAGGAACACAAATGGCGGCGTCCATGGGCGCCGCCATTTGCGTATGCGCTTTTTTTTCCTCAATGTCAGCCGTGATAGGCTACGTAAAGATTTACGTAGCCTAACCCGGTGTTTTTTGAAAATCTAGCTGTGATAGGCTACGTAAATCTTTACGTAGCCTATCACGTTTGTTGTTGTTGTTTTTGTTTTACTTGGAAATGGCGGCGGTGGCAGCAGCCGGTCAGAAGACCAGCTGCCGCCGCTGCCGCCAAACCACCACCGGGAGCCACCGCCGCCAGGGACATTCGCTCAAGGTAAGTCCCATCCCGGGGGGGGGCAGGGGGGCGGACCATTTCTCCACCAATTTCAGGGGGCTGAATGCGTTGGCATTCGGCCTTCTGGATATTCGTGGAGAAATTTTCTGACATCCCTACCTTGCCGACAAAGGTCCGTCTAATCAAAGCTATGGTTTTCCCAGTAGTGTTTGGCTGTGAGAGCTGGACTATCAGGAAGGCTGAGTGCCGAATAATCGATGCTTGCAAACTGTGGTGCTGGAGAAGACTCTTACGAGTCCCCTGGACAGCAAAGAGGCCCAATCAGCCCATCCTAAAGGAAATCAACCTTGACTGTTCATTGGAAGGACAGATACTGAAGCTGAAGCTCAAATATTTTGGCCACCTAATGCGAAGAGAAAACTCACTCTAAAAGACCCTGATGCTGGGAAAGATTGAAGGCAAAAGGAGAAGGGCGCGGCAGAGGATGAGATGGCTAGATAGCATCACCAATGCAATGAATATGAATTTGAGCACACTCCCGGAGAGAGCGAGGACAGGAAGGCCTGGCGTGCTATGGTCCATGGGAGTCAGACAAGACTTAATGACTGAAGAACAACAACAATGGAATGAGTACCTAGAAAAGTGGGAGCAATGATGGTTTTCTAGTATATAGCTTTTTTCCTGTGGATACAATGAAAAAGACATGCAGATGCTCAAGAACAGTATAATTACTGTACTCATTGGCATGGAAACCATATCCCTATAGATAGACCCTTTAGGGAATGATAACCTTTCTTTAGCATTTAGAAACTGTCATATAAATGTCTATCTATCGCACAAATGTAGCTGCTCAATTCTGAAGGCTTGCTTAAAATCTTGTAGAAAAACGACTTGTCCTATTTTTTAAAAGAGGGAGTTAGAAGGTTGTAAGGGTTTTTTTCCTCTCTCCCCCCCTCCCTCCCTCTCTCTCTCTCTCACACACACACACACACACACACACACTGTCTCTCTCTCTCTTCTTCTTTTTCTACAGTGCCACATGTTTTTGCAGAGTTGTGTGTATTTTCCTCCTGTTAAGCCCACTTGACTTGGCACACTGGTAACAGCAATTATAGATTCTGTGTGATAGGTTAAATTATGTAGCTATTCTGCTAAGAGTACTGATGTATTTTGGGAAATATATAGGCTAAAATTATAATTTAAAATCTGGTTTAACTAAAGTGCTACTTGTATTTGTAGCCCGAGGGTCACCTTTACTGACGATGCTTGTCAAAATTGAGGAGAATTCCACTGCTACGATATTAATTCAAACAATAGCAGGAAGCCACCTGCTGAAAGCATGTCTGGTCACTTGTGGACCTTCCCAGCTGTTAAAATTTCATGTAACTCATTTATAATCAGCTCATTTTATGTAGAAGCTGCAATCTGCTACCCACTTACCTGGGAGTAAGCCCCACTAAACTCAGTGAGGCTTACTTCTGAGTAGATATGTGTAGGATTATTCTGTAAGGAAAGCAATTTAATTCTACCCTCCTCATAATATTTTTAATATTTACTACTGATCTTGCACAACAAAATATATATTTTTATAAATAACTACCCACTTCAATATATTTTTAAGTAATTTACATCACATACAACAATAAGTCAGTTGTATAGTATTTCCATCACTGCACAGAAAAGATCTTCCACCCTTCTCTCCCACCTATATAAAATTATAAACTGTCCTTCCATAGTACTGATCAAACACCTTGTTATGTATCTTTTCAATTAATATTATAGCCTATGGAGTGATGCTTCCAATAGAAATATAATTGGGAGATATTTTCCTTTGTTTTGTTTGTTTTGTTTTTGGCACGCAGTTCCAAGCTGAGTTTGGAAGAGAAAACAGGATCCGATATTTTGCTAATTAAAAGGGCTGATAATTACGTTCTTCCCTGTCCATTGCATATTAGTCTCCTCAGATTATATAGTTAACTGCTCACATGCTAAAAGCTTTCTACATTTTAAGCTGTGAACTATATTTTCCCTTCTCTGGGTCAATTAGTGACATTTTAGCACATAACTTCATTTTTCTGCAAGTTACATGCTGTTTAGATGCTCCATTCCTTTACTACTATGTTTGGGTAATCACTTTGTCAGAGAGCCTATTAATTTCACATTAGGATGATCATTTTCATTTCAGCTTTATTAATCTAACTCTATTTGGAAATTTGTACATAGTTATTATGCTACATAGGAAGATCCCTGCTGGATCAGACCAAGGGCCTATCTAGTTCTGTATCCCATTTCCTGGCCAACCACATGCTTAAAGTATATTGATAAAGTAAAACCATTCACCACATATCTAGCTCATATCTTTTTCATTCTACAGAATCAAATGGAGGAACAGATCTCTCCGCCAATCCTGATGTGTCCTGTCAGACCCAATGGCACCATATATGACATGGCCATAGTGACACGGTCCAGTCCATCAGTTAAAAATAACAAAGTTAAAAGTAAGGATGGACGAAAGTCCCTTACCTAGTCCCACAGCTTGCTTTGTGGTGGGAGGGAGGCGCTTTGGTTCTCCCCCCGAAGTTCAGGCCGGGGAGGAGCGCCCCGTCTCCCCGGCTGCGAAATAAAAAAATAAATAAAAAAACACACAACAACACACTCGTGATAGGCTACGTAATGATTCACGTAGCCTATCATGGCTAGATTTCCAAAGTAAAAAAAAAAAAAGTGCGTATGCAAATGGCGGCGCCCATGGGCGCCGCCATTTGTTTGGGCAGGGGTAGTCTGCATAAAGATCTACGTAGACTACGGCGAAAATAAGGACAACGCAAATAGCATTGCCCTTATATTCACCGTAGTCTACGTAAATCTTTACATAGACTACCCGGGCCCAAATAAGGAACGCAAATGGCGGCGCCCATGGGCGCCGCCATTTGCGTACGCTAGGGATGGGAGAGAATTTCTCCCCGAAACTTTGGGGGGCCGAGTCCCAATGCATTCGGCCCCCGAAATTGGCGGTCAAATTCTCCGCCCCCCCCACCCCCCCGGGATGGGACTTACCTTTCATGAATGTCCCTCCCGGCGGCGGGTCCCAGCGGCGGTTCATCGGGTCTTCATCAGGGGCGGGGGCGGCAGCCGGTCTTTCGACCAGCTGCTGCCGCCGCCATTACAAGTGCAGTTAAAAAAAAACCGTGATAGGCTACGTAACGATTAACGTAGCCTATCACGGCTAGATCTCCAAAGTCAGCCGTGATAGGCTACGTTAATCGTCACGTAGCCTATCACGGGTGACTTTGGAAAAAAAAACAGCGCGTACACAAATGGCGGCCCCCATAGGGAGCCATTTGCGTTCCTTATTTGGTCCCTGTAGTCTACGTAAAGATTTACATAGACTACAGCGAAAATAAGGGAACGCTATTTGCGTTGCCCTTATTTTCGCCGTAGTCTACGTAAATCTTTATGTAGACTACAGGGACCAAATAAGGAATGCAAATGGCGGCTCCCTATGGGGGCCGCCATTTGCATACGCGCTTTTTTTTTTTCCAAAGTCACCCGTGATAGGCTACGTAACGATTTACGTAGCCTATCACGGCTGACTTTGGAGATCTAGCCGTGATAGGCTACGTTAATCGTTACGTAGCCTATCATGGGGGTGGGTTTTTTTTGTTTTTTTTTTCACGGCCGGGTAGATGGGGAGCTTCTACCCAGCCTGAATTTCGCTGGCGAGGGATGGGGCGCCTCCCGCCAGGCCTGACTTTCGGCCGGGTGAGGCAGGGCGCCTCCCCCCCTCGCATGAACTTCGGGGGAGAAGCTAAGCGCCTCCCCCCCACCGTGAAGCAAGCTTCGAGGACAGGTAAGGGACTTTCGTCCATCCCTAGCATACGCGGGTTTTTTTTTTTCCAAGTCACCCGTGATAGGCTACGTAACGATTTATGTAGCCTATCACGGCTGACTTTGGAAATCCAGCTGTGATAGGCTACGTAAATCGTTACATAGCCTATCACGTGTGTGTATTTGTTTGTTTTTTAATTTACTTTGCAATGGCGGTGGTGGCAGCTGGTCGTAAGACCGGCCGCCTCCGCCCCTGCCAAAACGCCACCGAAATGCCGCCGGGATCCGCCGCCGAGGGGGACATTCGAAGGAGGTAAGTCCCATCTGGGGGGGGGGGGCGAGAATTTCACCACCAATTTTGAGGGGCCGAATGTGTTGTCATCCTTTGTGTTGTACAGCAGCCTGCTTCCCCACTCCGTGCTCCTGCGGCTAGACAGCCACAATCGGCTGCCTAGCAGAAAAAGCAGGGCAGGAGAACTGCAGGGGGAACGATCCCCTCCATGCTTCTCCTGCCTTACTTTGGATAGGAGGTCACCTCCGAGTTCAGAGGTGGCCGCCTATCTAGATAAGATTGCACCCCAACACTAGGGGTATATGAAACCCCACTTACCTGGCTCCGTTGGGGTTCGCAGGTGGGGGGAGGTGATCCGTTCCTCCCCCCAGAATCCTCAACAGGGGGGAGGCGAACTGTTCCTCCCCCCAGGAATCCTGCCCGGTCGGCTCTGCTCCACAGCCAGTCCGCGGAGCCGCCGGCCGGGCCGATCCGCAGCAGGGCCTCCACCCACTGCCGGGCTGCTGCGGATGCAAATGGCGTCCTACATAAGGGACAACATTTGCGTCCCTATGCTAGCCCATGATAGGCTATGTAAATATTTACATAGCCTATCATGGCTAAAGCAGGGACACAAATGGAGTCCCCAACACCATTTGCATCCCTGCTTTAGCTGTAATAGGCTACGTAAATATATACGTAGCCTATGATGGGCAAGCATAGGGATGCAAATGGCAGCTGCTGCAACGGCCGCCATTTGCAGCCGCAGCAGCCCGGCAGCGGCCGGAGCTGCCACCGCCGCCGCTTCATCATCTGCTGCTGCCGCCGGAGCCGCCACCGCCGCCGCTACATCCACCACCAGGTAGGTCCATCCCGGGGGATTCCGTGAGGTGGTGGTGGTGGGGAGGCCGTTCTTCCATGGACTCATGTTTTGCCTCACTGGAGTCTGTGTCGGAATTCTCTGACATCCCTACCTAACACATACGTTTTGCCTAGGGATGTACGAAAGTCACTTACCTTTTTGCAGATTCTGTTCATGGTGGTGGGGAAGGCGTTCCATCTGTCCCCCTGGAATCCTCGACGGGGGGGAGGTGGTCTGGTCCTCCCCCCCGGAATCCTCAACGGCCGGCTGTGCTCCGTCCGCTACGGTACTTGCGTTCCCCTTATTTTCGCCGCCTTAGTCTATGTAAATATTTACGTAGACTAAGATGGGCCAAAATAAGGAACGCAAATGGCGGCAGCCATAGCTGCCGCCATTTGCGTACGTGCGTTTTTTTGTTTTTTTTTAAAGTCAGACGTGATTGGCTACGTAAAGATTTATGTAGCCTATCACAGCTGACTACAGGGACGCAAACGGCGGCGGCTACAGCCGCCGCCATTTGTGTCCCTGCTAGCCAGCGGCCGGTTGTCCGGCTGCTAGGGATGTCAGAGAATTCCACCACAGATCTTGGGGAAGCCAAATGCCAGCGCATTCAGCCCCCCGAAATCAGTGGTGGAACGTTCTGCCCCCCGCCCCCCCGGGACGGGACTTACCTTGGGTGGATCTTCCTGGCAGCAGTGGTTCGGTGGTGGCGGCAGCGGCGGCAGCAGCTTGTCTTCCGACCGGCTGCCACCGCCGCCATTTACAGTTAAAAAAAACAAAAAACAAAAAAAGTGATAGGCTATGTAAAGATTTACGTAGCCTATCACGGCTAGATTTTTAAAAAACACCATGATAGGCTACGTAAATGTTTACGTAGCCTATCACGGCTGATTTAAAAGAAAAAAAATGCACGTACGGAAATGCATTTGCATTCCTTATTTTGGCACATCTTAGTCTATGTAAACATTTACGTATGCTAAGATGGCGAAAATAAGGGGAAGGCAAATAGTGTAGACGCAAATAGCGTAGGCTGGCGGCTCTGCAAAATCCCTGTGGAGTGGAGCCGGCCGGCCAGGATTTGGAGGGAGGGACAGAGCGCCTCCCCCCCGGTCAGAATTTTGGGGGGAGGGATGGAGCGCCTCCCCCCCCCACGAATGTCACCCTTCGAAAAGGTAAATGACTTTCGTACATCCCTACCGGCTGCTGGCAGAGCCGGCCGGCGGCTCCACGGAATCCCCGCGGAGCGGATCCGGACGGCCAGGATTCCGGGGGAAGGGACGGAGCACCTCCCCCCGCCAGCGGAACAGGTAAAGCCAATTTCGTACATCCCTAGATATGATAGTCTACGTAAGTCTTTACGGAGCCTATCACGTCTATGGGGGGAAAAAAGAAAAAGACCAGACTGCAAATGTTGGTGGCAGCAGCCAGTTGGAAGACCAGCATCCGCCGCCACCACTGGAGCCGCTGCCGTCTGGAACATCCGCCCAAGGTAAGTCTCATCCTGGGGGGGATCCACGGGGAGCGGGGGTGGCAGGCCGTTCTGCAATGGATTTCAGGGGGCCGAATGCACTGGCATTCGGCCTCACCAAGATCTGTTGAGGAATTCTCTGGAATCCCTAGTTTTCCACACGGTTGCCACTGCCTTCCATGGTGGCTCCCACACTCACTTGTCCAGATACATACAAAGGTTTCTACCCCATAGTTGGGTTTCCTGGAGTTTATCAAACCACAGATGTGACACCAAACATTGTGAGGGAGCTGCCACTGTCTGGTTTGTAATCATATCATATCAGTATGCAGAATCATCCAAATGGAAGGCTTCATACACACGAGATGGTAGCAATGCTTGTGTGAGATGGTAGTATGTTTGTGTGTGTTTTTTGCTGTGATAGGCTACGTAAATATTTACGTAGCTTATCATGGCAAAATACAGAGACGCAAATGGCGGCAGCTGCAGCCACCGCCATTTGCGTCCCTGCAGGCTGCCCAGCAGCCGGATGTCTGGCTGCGGGCGGCCCCGGCTGGCGGGTCCATGGAATCTCCGCAGAGCGGAGCCAGCCAGAGAAAATATCGGGGGGAGGGACAGAGCGCCTCCCCCCCAATGTCACCCTTCGAAAAGGTAAGTGACTTTCGTACATCCCTACCTCTGTGGCAGCTGCCTCCATATTAGTAATGATATGTGCAAAGGACTGGCCGAGTTTTCACCTGGGTGGGAATTTCCCTTGCAAATTGCTTCTCACATTGTAAAACACTCACATCAGACAGAAGGCTAATTTTCAAAATGGGAAACAACCCCTTAGGGCTTTGCACTGAGCATGAGAAAGAATGTTACCAGTTTCTGCTGATACCCCCCCTCCAATGCAGCTCCCTGTGATGCATCACACACCATTCCAGAGTATCCCCTGACACCGTAGGAGTGACTCCTGACCCTGCAGGAGTGACAGTGAGAAAGCATCAGTGTAAACAGTTAAGGGGAATAAACAGACAGAGGGGAGTTAACACCTGTGCAAGTTGAGCAACAAAGCAAGGAGGCCAGGGCTTTCAAACCTTCCTCCCCACACACACTTTTGACCTTATAGATACCAACTTTCTAAGTAAACAAGCCCAATAAAGAAAAGAAAAAACCCCAGAAAGAAAGACAGCGGGAGCGTCATAGCTATCTGGTGTATTGCATCAAGTGTACTTAAGGCCAAGGTAAGAAACTTTTATATGTACCTGCAGAAGGTGGGAGGGCCAGAGAGATGTGTATGAAGCTTTGGGGACATGAGAGCAATGCCCCACTCCCAGGGCAACAGCTTCTTTGCTCATGGAAAATGAGGAAAGCGTTGCATCATTCTGAGGGGCAGAGAAATGGTCCCTTAGAAGTAGCCCATTCCTTATAGGACAAGCTGATATTCTGTCATGCTGAGGATATGCCTCAGGGATTGGGGGGCGGGAATCCTAGTAGTGGGTGATGATCATTAGAAAAAGAGAGGTGGATTTGTGATAGGGTATGAAGACTGCATGGTGATTTGTCTGCTTGATACAAAGAAAGCAGATGTTCTGCTTCATCTAGATAGGCTGGTAGATAGTGCTGAGGATGAGACAGCAGTCATGGTGCACATCAACTCTAATGATATGGGGAATGTAATTATGCAGTCCTAGAAGCCAAATTTAAGTTGCTAGGTAGGACATTAAATGCAGGGCCTCCAATCTGAAAGGCTACTTGTTACATGCACAGCATCAGTTAGATAGGCAACGCTGAGTGGTCTCAATGCCTGGATGAGACAGTGGCGTCAGAAGGCTTTGGATACCGTAAGCACTAAGGAATATTTTGTGACAAGCCATTTTGTGTACAAATGGGATGGGCTCCACTCAAATCAAAATGGAACCAGACTGCTGGTGCCTAATATCAAAAAGCTGACAGAGCAACTTTTAAACTGATCCCTGGCGGAAAGCTGACAGGAGCTGGGGAGCACCCAATTTGGAACAAATCATCATGGGAAATGAGAGTGGAAATGTTTCTGATCATCTGAATGGGGAATGGGTAGAACTAAGCAATGAGCATACGGTAGGGTGTGACAGCCAGCCAAAGGGCCATGGACATATATGACATATATGGACATATGGACATATATGATGTCCATATCCAAAATATTTGGATATGGACATCATATATAGGTGTTCATGTGCTAATGCTAGAAGCCTCTGACTCAAGATGGGGAGTTGGATTTAGGGGTGCTGGAGAAACATCACGACTGATCACAAAAGGAATCTTGGGCATGAACAAGCAACATTTTTGGCAGAAAGGTGGAAAAATAAACAAACAAACAAACAAATAAATAAATAGTAGTTTAGGCTGCAATCCTATGCACACTTACTTGGGAGCAAGCCCCACTGAACTCACTTTGGACTAACATCTGAATAGAAATGTATCTATAAGGAAGGCTGAGCACCAAAGAATTCATGCTTTCGAACTGTGGTGCTGGAGAAGACTCTTACGAGTCCCCTGGACTGCAAGGAGGTCAAATCAGTCCATCCTAAGGGAAATCAACCCTGAGTGCTCATTGGAAGGACAGATACTGAAACTGAAGCTCAAATATTTTGGCCACCTAATGTGAAGAGAAAACTCTCTGGAAAAGACCCTGATGCTGGGAAAGATTGAAGGCAAAAGGAGAAGGGGACAGCAGAGGATGAGATGGCTAGATAGCATCACCAATGCAATGAATATGAACTTGAGCACACTCTGGGAGAGAGCGGAGGACAGGAAGGCCTGGTGTGCTATGGTCCATGGGGTCACGAAGAGTCGGACATGACTTAACAACAACAAGAAGACATGTATAGAATTGCACTGATAATTACAGTTTTAAGTGAGCCACCTTGAGATCCTTTTTTTAGGGTAGAAAAGCATCACAAAATTTTAAAATATAAATAAAAGAAAGGGTGTATCTCACTCTTAATGGCACAATAAAATAATTGAAGTTATTTATATGCACTGAAATGAAATTTGCATAGACAACAATTAGTTCATGGCAAGAGATGTGGAAGGAATAGGCAATAGCCTTATATTCTATTTTGAATTTAATGAACTGTGTTTGCAAAGGACAATGGAAGTGGGGTCCAATTTCCATTATGCTTTGTATGAACAGCACTGTGCATTGAGTGACTGGAGTTAGAGCTGCATGTCTGCTGATGAAGTCATCTGGACCCATAAGCAATCACCTTATAATAAGCTGAGCAAATTTCACTCCAACTCGTCATGGACCAAAGCAATTAGGCAACCAGCAATTAGACAACTATTGTGCATCTGAGCATGTGACAGCTTGTGATATGTTTGGTATTTCCTGAAACTAACTAGATTTAGAGCTCTTTAATCTTTAACATATTTTGATTATGTGAATGGTGAAAGCAAGAATAGATTAATAGCTTCATCTGACTGGCTTACTTTTATCAGCAGCAGCCCTCTGACCTGGTATTTCACTATTCATCTAATGCTTCATTATTTAGCAGATAACCTGGATCTAAAACTACATTGGTCAATTACTGCTTGTTTAAAGTGTTAATGAAAGCAATTCCTTAATTGTTTCCTCTAAAGCATTGCAATTACCTTCAGAAACAGTGGCAAATTTTGATTCTTTCTGTAATGTGATCACCACATCTCAAATGAGATTTAACACTCTTATTTATTTATTTTATTCATTTATTACATTTATACCCTGACTTCCCATCAAAAATGGCACTCAACAGAGATACCTTTCCTAGGTATCTTTGCACATGTGGGGCCCAGGAAAAGTTAGTAAGAAGGAAGTGGATAACTCTAGTGGTGGGCTGTTTGGCAAGAATCTGTCCAAGACTCCAAGTGACCTCTCATTCATCTTCTGTCTCTTGCTAGAGACATCACTAGAGTTCAACCATGACCTTCCCCCAGTGCAAAGTTATCTAACCTGTTGACTCAGAAAAAGGAATATTGTCAGTTTTATCAAACACATTTTCTGAGGAGGCTGTGAGCTGACAAACCTACTGACCAAACAATGATGCTTTTGCTGTCACAGTGTTGAAATAGCTTGGCAAATTAAAACAAAGCCTTTCTCAGTCTTGGCAAAGTGAAAACAAAGGCATGCTATTGGTGCATTAAATCTAGGGTTGGTCAGATCTATTAAGTCTGTTTCCATGGACCTCTTTCTTTTCCCACCTCCAAGTCCATTCCATGCTGGTTCTGTGTGGATTGTTGCTTTATTGCAGAAAAAAAAATCCATGTGTATTTTTGTGCACATTTTTTAAATGGACACAGTATGGATGCATTAATGGATGCATGACCCATTATCTAAAGTGTGTTTGTGTGCATTTTAGAAATGTGTGCAGTGTTTTGCGCATTTTAAAAATGTGTACATGTTGTCAGACACATTTTCTTCTTTTATGGGACACATTACAACCCTAGAAATGAACAGATTTCCAACTGCAAATTGCGTCATTTTTCATATTCAGTTCTGGGTGGTACGGATCAGGTAAATCCATTGAAGAAAAGAACCTTGATGGAATAAATTTCTCACACATCCCTAATGAAATTATGGTTAAGAAATTTTGAGTTTTTGTTATGGAATTTGCTCCATACTTTCTAGAGGTTTCTCTGCAAGCATAAAGGATATAGCATGTCTAATATTAACTGTAAGAACCAGGGTGTTTTTTTTACAGCAAAGGTATGACACAAACTGACACAAGGTAGGAAATTCAAAGCAGAGCGTGACATATTGCCAGGAACCCATGCTGTGCTGCTGTCACAAACAGATGGAGCTAGAGATGTGATGTTAGCCCAAATGTTGACTTCCCTGATTCCCTGCCTCTCATTTAAACACTGTTAGCCAAGTTATGGCTGCCCCTACAGAGCCATTCAAAGCCAGTCCCTCTACATCCATAAAACACACAAGGAAAGCAGCCATAATGTATTTGCTCCCATTTTATGAGCAGTATTATCCTGTGACAGCAGGCTTCTGTTTAAAACAACTATAACTTTGATCCACAGTAAAGTATCTATACCTTCCTTATGTTGTTTCTTTATTTGCTTGATTGTTGCTAGAATCAACAAAAACTGTAGAAAAATTTTGGGGTAGGGAGAGCATTATGTATGTCAGATGCTATGTACTGTAGGCTCTTAACACCATCGTTATTACATTCATTAAGTATCTGAGAGGAGCGGGACCTCCCTCTGACATCCATACATTCATTGCAAAGTGCAAAAGTGGCCTTTACACACACAAAATTGTTAATACAAAGAAGTCTCTTTTACATGCAGAAAGTTCAGGGGTAGGGGCCAGAGACGTATTTGCATATACCTTTCTATATGTTTTAGAAGAACCCCATACTGAAGGTATGAAAAGGAGTTCCATAATCTATGTGGATATAGATATAGATATTTTTCTGTCAAGGGTCACTTCTCCTTGAGGGTAATCTGTCAGGGGCTGAATTCTAGCAGATGGTGGGGCCTAAACCAGAGGCAGGCAAAGCCAGAGCCCAAAGTGGATGGGAACACCCCTTTTCTCTCTCCATTTCTTTTTCTGACACCGTCTTCTCTCCCTCTGAGGTAGGGATAGATCACTCTTGCCAGAGGTCTGAATTAATTACTTTCAAAGAGCTTTAAAAATTAGGCCTAGGACTACAAATTGCCTATCTCTGATCTATACATTTACTTCTTCATCCTCTGATCAGGCCCTAATAAATTTAACAATCCATATCCAGGAAGAATTATTTCACTGAGCTGCCTATCATGCTACATTATATTCCCACACTGTGCTACTTGAGCCACCTTGAGCACCATTTTGAGCTGGAAGGGTGGCTGAGGGGCTGAAAGGCAGGTATAAAACAAACAAACAAACAAACAACGTCTATTGACATGTCCTGCAGTTATGGAGTCCTGCAAACCACAACAGACAAAAGGTGGGAAACTACAGAATCACCAGAATAGATGTCAAAAGTGTGAGAGGTGGCTGGACCTGCCATGAAGTTCAGGATGTCCCTTAAATCAGATGAGTTTTAAAGGATTATATCTCCATCTAGACTGGGTTCTTAGAACCTGATTCTAAGCGGGATTACTTAGATGTGAGTCCTATTAAGTTCGATGGCACTTACTTCCTGGTAAGTATGTACAACATTCTTCATCAGTCTTGGAAAATATGGAGTAACGTTCAAGAGAAACATCTAGTGTTATTGAAACAAATTTAGTATAAACATGATTGAGGTTTTCCAGAATCTTTCATGGTCTGACCCACAGAGACAGAAAAAATATAAGGTGACATATCTTGTTGCTTGGAAAAAGAATTTCCATGTTCTTATTGGAAGCCATTTTAAAATCTCCCTGAAGGCAGAAGTGCAAACTGTCAATTGATGGTGAAACCCAGAATTTTATCATAGCTAGGCCTTAGTAAAGGCTTTGCTTCAGCAAAGGAGATCGTTACCTTGTCGTGGTGCTGGAGCTTGAGCACCTCAATGATGACATGAGCTAAACCGTGAAGGGACACCCAAGACAGGAAGGTCATGGCAGAGAGGTCAGACTAAATACAATCCCTGGGGAAGGAAATGGCAACCCACCCCAGTATTCTTGCCATGAAAACTAAATGGATCTGTACAACCAGAGATATGTCGGTATACCATCGGAAGATGGGACTCCCAGGTCGGAAGATGGTCAAAATGCTACTCAGAAGGAACAGAGGATAAGTTCAACTAGCCCCAGATGTGATGATGCAGCTAGCTCAAAGCCGAAAGGACGGCTAGCAGCCGATGGTGCTGGTGGTGAACGACGAATCCAATGTTCTAAAGATCAACACACCATAGGAACCTGGAATGTAAGGTCTATGAGCCAAGGCAAATCGGATGTGGTTATTGGGGAGATTTCAAGATTAAATATAGACATTTTGGGTGTCAGTGAACTGAAATGGACTGGAATGGGCCACTTCACATCAAATGGCCACCAGATAGGGTTGGCGGAGAATTTCTCCCCGAAACTTCGGGGGGCCGAGTGCCAACGTGTTCGGCCCCCCGAACAAGTTTCGGGGAGAAATCCTCCGAACCCCCCCGCACCCCGCACGCCCCCCGGGACGGGACTTACCTTCGCCGAATGTCCCTCCCGGCGGCGGGTCCGGCTGGCGGTTCGGCGGGTGTTCGAGCGGGGCGGGAGCGGCAGCCAGTCTTTCGACCAGCTGCCGCCACCGCCATTGCAATGAAAGAAAAAAAAAAACACCCCCTGATAGGCTACGTGACGATTCACGTAGCCTATCACGGCTAGATTTGCAAAGTCAGCTGTGATAGGCTACGTCAATCGTCATGTAGCCTATCACGGGTGACTTTAAAAAAAAAAAAAGTGTGTACGGATAATGGCGGCCCCCATAGGGAGCCGCCATTCCCGTTCCTTATTTGGTCGCTGTAGTCTACGTAAAGATTTACGTAGACTACGGCGAAAATGAGGGCAACGAACAATCTTCGAGGACAGGTAAGTGACTTTCGTCCACCCCTACTTTGGCCACATAATGAGAAGACAGGATACCCTGGAGAAGATGCTGATGCTAGGGAAAGTGGAAGGCAAAAGGAAGAGGGGCCAACCAAGGGCAAGATGGATGGATGATATTCTGGAGGTGACAGACTTGACCTTGGGGGAGCTGGGGGTGGCGACAGCCAACAGGAAGCTCTGGCGTGGGCTGGTCCATGAAGTCACGAAGAGTTGGAAGTGACTGACTGAATAAACAACAACAAGGCCTTAGTATTTCTACCCCCACCTCGACTCCAAAAAAAAGATGACAGAAAATACGGGAGTTTGTATTCTTTCAAATTAAGGTCTAAATTTGTGCAAACATTCAGGCAAATGAGAATTGGCTCATAGAAGATCAAGCTGAAATCACTCTTCCTGACTAAGAAGCCTCTGCTGCTTCAGAACCAAGACAGCATTGGTGGGGAAAGACACATCATGTGCTGACTCCAAATGAAGAGGAAAGCAGCTTCTTCATTTCATAGCCATAACTGTGAAGCCAGAACAAGTGCTAGATTTGGAGACAAAGAGCTATGGGAGGCCTGTTCCCCATTGGAAAAATCCACTTTCAGAAATGAAGCAAGACCAGGCCATACCCTGTAAATGAAGTACACATGTTTAATCCAGAGTTGTGCACTCTGAATTTTGGCACATTTTATTTCAGGAATATATTGTAACACTTCAGGCCTATGGGCTTAATACCTATTTAGACATGTTTTGACCCCACAAGACCTAATGGATCTTACAACGTTCTGTTTTTTCCTTTAAAAAATTGTTCCCCCCTTGGTTAGTGACCAAATAAAATGCACTGGCTTTTCTGATGCCATTAGAATCTGTCATGTTAATCTTGCCACTATAAACTTCAAGTGTTCTATTAAAAATGCAACAGGCATGGTCAACAGGAAAAAAACAAAACACAACCCCCTGAACAATGTTCTACTTCTAATTAATCCATCATTCTCCACTGCCCAACCCCCAGAACACATTACGACACTAATCCATCTAACAAACTAATTGGCGGTATATTTGCAGGCTGTAAAATAGTCTTCATCTACAACAATGCATAAGGAAATATCACGGATTTGTTTTTGAGCCCCCCTCTTCCCTCACTCTTTCAAAGTAACTTCGTTATGTGTACTGCATTCCTTCCTTTCCTGCCCTGGCCATGCTACTACATGCAGGGACAATTGTTCCCCAGTCTCTTTTCAGGAGAATGAAGAAGGAAGCTACGGAATGGGGTGGGGTGGGGTGGGGCCTTGCAGTGGAGACTGGTGGCTCCGATGTCAGTGGGTCAGTGAATCCATTCTGGGTTTCAGTAAGAACCAGTAAGAACTCTAAAGGATATCACTCTAAAGAATCACTGACATCGGAACGACTAGCCTCCACTGGGGCCTTGTGTGGCTCAGCCAATCAGCCATATTAAGGCTCTCCCATCTCACCCTCCAACACTCTCGTGGGGATTGGCAGGATGGAACATTTGGGTTGGATCCAGAATCCTTGTTCTGCCAGTGGAAGGACACCATGGGTGGAATAGGACTTCCAAGTCCTGTCCTCCTCTTGCAGCTCCCCCCCCCCCGTGCACCCTCCAAATCTCCTCCAGAGGGTTCCCCAACCCTCTGGAGCAGGTTTGGAGAGCGTGCAGGGGGCTGCAGGGGAGAGGAGAAGACAGGGAAGTCCCATTGTGCAAGTTGTGTCCTTCCGCTGGCAGAATGAGGACTCTGGATCCCCGTCCTGGTGTGGTGTCTGGAGAGAGCAGTAGCTGCTAGGATGTGCAAATCAGCAAATCTGAACTCATCAAGGTTCTCTGAATTCCACCTCGGTGCTTGTTCCAACTCATATCCAGATCAGATTCTTTTCGCACCAAACTTCATGCATATTTTTTTGTGCGCATTTCCTAAAATGTACGCATCAGTTGGGCACTGAAATATATATATATATATATATATATATATATATACACACACACACACATACACATTTTTCTCCCATTGATTAAAGTATGTTCGTGAGTGTTTTTCAAAAGTACACATTTTAAAAATACATTTGTTCTGTGAATTGCATCACCAGCTTGGAAATGCATGGATTTTGACTGCAGATTGCATTTGGGTCTGCATTTGGTTCTGGGAGGTGTGAACTGGGTAAATTCTGTTCAGAAATGAACCGGAGCAGATTTCTCATACAACCCTAGCAGTGGCAGATCTTAAGGCTGAGGCCAAGGGCGAAAGGAGCTGGAGAGTTAGCAAGCGGTGAAAGATGTTGCCAAAGGAGCAGAAAGCTACTGACAGGCTGTTGGGGCCGGTGTTTGCGACTCCTTCTCCCTAGCGTGGATAGAACCAGGTGTGGGGGGGTAATGGGCCTAGGGCAGAGGTGCAGAACCTCTTTCAGTGCAATGGCTGAATTTTATTCATTCATTCATTACATTTATATCCCACCTTTCTTCCACTGTGGAATTTAAGGTGGATACATGTAGTTCCCAGGTGATCTCCCTTCCAAGCACTGACCAGGGCCAGACCTGCTTAGCTTCAGCAAGGTGGCTACCTCATGTGCCTTCAGACCATGCCCTGGGACCCTGGAATTCCATTTCAGAGAAGCTTTCAGGGGCTGCATTCCAGTGGTGGGCAACTGGGGTGCAGGCCCCGGAGGCAAAAGGGGAGGGCCCCAAAGACCAAAAATATAATCATATTTTAGCTTAAAGCTCTTGCTGCCACTAAGCCTTGGAAGAGGCACTTCAACCTTTTAGAATGGGGAAAAATGCACACAAGCCAAGAAATCACCCACCATCGGTGGTTGGGGGGGAGGCAGTGGAGCTAGGGGAAGGGCATGGCCATTTGGGGAACACTGGAGGGCCAGATTTGGTCCCTGGGCCTGAGGTTCTGCACCCCTGTCCTAGGGGAAGGACAGGGCTCACCTTCTTGGAGGGCACTGGCATTTTGTGGTAAAGTGCGAGTGGTACTTACACTTCCCCATAGGGGAAAATAGTGCACTGTTGGCTGGGCAAAGGGGTGCTGCCCCCCCCAACACACCCTCCTCTAATGGCTTTTAGGGCCCCATTGAGAGAAAATAGCTAGGTCCTTGAGCAATGTATAGTATGGGGATCCTTTCCCCATATCGTACATTGGCTGGGCAGAGAGGGCTGCAGCATTGACACATTGGTAGCATCTTCTTCAGTTTTAAAGAAGTGTGAATGAAGAAGGAGAGGCCTCCTTGGCATCTCCCTCCTCCACTGCTGTTGCTGCCTGCTGCCTCATCCTGACAACCAACGTAGGAATGTCCCCCTTAGGGACCAGGATGGGGTGGGGTGTGAGCACTGAGCAGAATCAAGGCAGGCAGCAAGCACCGATGCTCACTTTCTTGCAATAGCCTCTCCATTTTGCATGATCCTGTCTGCCTTTTTCCTTGCACAGCAGATCTACAGAGTTACTCAGTAATGTAGATGGGACGTTGGCATACTTGGGTCACTGTGCATCATATGAGGGGTACGTGCAACTCCCTCAATGTGGTGAATAAATGTGCAGAGAAGGTTGGAGCTGCAGGGCTAGCCCCAGCCAGTGGAGGCTGGTGGCTCCTATTTCAGTGGGGTGGTGAATCCACTGGGTCTCAGTCAGAACTCTAAAGGAGCCATCCAAGATGCTGAACCCAATCCTCAAAATGGGTTGAGTACCCTGGATAGCTCCTTTACAGTTCTGACTGGTTCTGGCGGAAACCCAGAGCAGGACCCAGACACTACTGTCACTGTGCCCTGCTGCCATGTTCTCCTGATGAACATCCATTTGACATTCAATGGAAGGAGTTTTCCAAACATACAAATGATTGACAAAGATCCCTCCTCAAAAATAGGATCTCTCTGTGTGTACATATGCATACACAGAGAACTCTGTCCAACAAATGTCAAATTGACCTCTGTCAGGGTAGCGTGGTGGTGGCATGTGATAGTAGTGGTGGGCTGGGCATGGCCCTGTGGCTCTCTCCTCACATTCATTCAACATGTGTACCCCACCCCATGCACAAAGCATTCATAACTCACACTAAAAAGCGCAGCCTACTGTGCAAAGACAGCATTCACTGAGATATTCATGTGAGTAGACTACATTCTCTCAGATTCTAAAATAATTGCCTCAAATAAACTCTAAGATCAGAGTGAGATACTGTAGGCCAGTCCTGTGCAATCTGAACGCACCATTCAGAAAGATGCACAGTGATGCCTGCTATTGAAAAATCTGCAGTATTAAACGACTCTTTAAGTCTTTTATCCCTAAGGCTGAATATACCGTTAAGTCCCTCCTGTGCTTCATATTACACATATTCTCCACACCATGCATCTTAAATTATGTCACAGACAATAGCAGAATAAGAAAATGAATGAGAGATCTCTAATCTTTTCTTCTTCCTACTCTCCTTATATTAGCCACAACAAAGATTTGTTTTTGTTTTTACATAAAATTGTCCCATTTCCCTTAAATTGGGACTTTGACACCTGGAAATACCAGAGGTCTTTCCATTCTGATATACAATGATTTCTAGTGACTAGGAAATACCAGAGGTCTCACCTTTCTAATAGACAATCGTTTTCAGTGACTTGTTAAAATTATCTGCAAACCTAGGACAAGGTTGCACTGCATATTTAGGTTTGAAAAACGGCTTCTTCCAAATTGTTCTTCTTCTACTTATGTGTGTCATGAGGAATAGAACTGTTATAGACATTGTTATTCTGGTATTTCCTTCTGTCAAGAAAAATCACGTCTCCGGGGCTAAATTATACTTTATAATGTTTTCATATTTTTTGCATGTCAAAGTAGTAAATTCTGTGAATCATACAGAGTTGAGCAACCTGTTACTTTGTATTAATTGTACCAACCACTGATCACCTCTGATTACTGTATTTTAAGAGACCAAAGCAAAATTTTTAGAGACCAAAGCTCTTCCATTGATGAGATTATACCTAAGGAGAGAGAGCTTTGAAGTTAAAAGCTGGCTAATGAAAATGTGTTCTACTATGTGTTATGTCTTTGCCATATATATTAGGGAATAAATTGTAACAAAGATTGTTGAATAAATGTTACAACCTATTTTTGTTGTCACTGAGATAAACAGTTCACCTTTGCTAACTTAGTGTGCACTTTTACTTGGAACTAATTCCTACCCATTTTGATGGGACTTACTCTCAGTTAAGTGTGCATATGATTGTAGTCTTCAGTCTCGAATGCAATAATATGCAATTATTTTGATTAGGTTTATGTTTTCATGAAGTGTTCCAGGATTTTTTTTAATGTGTGGTTGCTGTTAAACCTGCATCTTCAGCCTTCTATGTAACTAGGAATGAGTGAGAAATGCACTCATTTGAGGGGGGTTTATTAGGGGTTTACCCAGTCCATATCAGAACTGAATGTGAAAATGGACACAATCTGTGGTCAGTTCTGAGCTTGTGATGCATTCTGCAAAAGAAAAGAATGTATTTGACAACATGTGCACATTTGAAAAATGCACAAAAAAATGGCATGTATTTCTAAAATATGCACCAACATACTTAGTCAGTGGGAGAGCATGTCCATTAATGCATCCATTGGTGCATCCAATTAAAAAAAATGTGCACAATTAAAAAGAAAGAACTTGGATGGAACCGAAGCATAAATGGATGTGGAGGTGAGAAAATCTGGAGAAGTCTAGATAGACAGATCTGCCCATCCCTGTAACTAACACATTTAATTTGGCTTCAATTTTTGACTCCATTTCCTAAACCTATTGGGACCTGTCATGACCACTATCCACTGTAACATGATTATTCATACCAGGCTGAAAAATTATGATGCGGTAAACATGCCTATCTCACATCTATCTATATGATTCTAGTGAACTCTAATTACAAACTCTGGGCAATAGACTCCTTCCACAAAATTGTTTCTCTTTTCCCCAGTATGATGCCTTCCTGTTTTAAGGCCTTTGATAATTGCAGCAGCACAGGAGTGGGACTTCCAAATGGTTTTAAGAAATCTGAATGGTTTTAAAAACACAATTCCATTGAGTTCACTGTTTGTCCTTCCAGAATCCCTTCATCATATTTCAAGAACAAGAAGTCAGTACAAGGATAGAATGTGTTGCTATGCAAGTTCTGGTTGGATTCCAAAGTTAAACAAGGAAGCTGTAACATAGCACAAAGATCTGGAACAAATTTCTTAGTTGATAAGTAACAGGTTTAAATGCCACTATTTTCCTTTTGAGTTTTAAGTCCAAATTTATTTGTCAGCTGTTCAAATGGCAAATGAGTATCTTCTTCATGCGATCTTGTAAAACTGAAATCCCAGCAGTGACCTCTGTCTTTTTTAAAATTGGGATATTATCCATATTGCTAAGAAGAGAAAAGAAGGCAATCATAGCTTCAGTTATTTAAAAAGCCCAATGGTACATTCTCAAATTTGGAAAATTAAACCACCTGCCTTTGTTGTAAATAGAGATGGGAAAATCTGTCAAGCTCGATCTCATCAAAGTTCTTGTTTTCCCACTGCCAAATTCATTCTGACTCAGCTCCACATTGGATTGCGAGCATCCCCCATCCCTGCATGAAAATATTTCCAGGTGTATTTCTCTAAATGTGTGCATATTTGTACGCATTTCTTAAATATCAGTTATGTAATAATGGTTTTGTGCACATTTTCAAATGTATACATTCTTTGTGCACAAAATTCAAATGTATGCATACCCCACCATTCATTGCAAGCCTTGGAAATGTATATTTTTTGTTATAAAGATGCATTCAATTTTACGTTGAGTCTTGGGTCCAGAGGTGTGAATGGGGTATGCTCATATAAAATTGCTCACCCAAAAATTATCACCCATCCCTTGTCATT
The DNA here is from genome assembly GCF_057233095.1 of Heloderma suspectum. NCBI lineage: Eukaryota > Metazoa > Chordata > Lepidosauria > Squamata > Helodermatidae > Heloderma > Heloderma suspectum. The sequence continues at coordinate 239,522,036 of NC_139459.1, read as the reverse complement.
AATTACAACTTAGCATGAGTTATAAAATGCTTTCCACACTGTCCATAAAAACATCATGAACATTTCATCCAGTTTCCCATAAAGGATTCTCTCCTTTGTTTTAGGTGTTTACTGAATGTGTAGAGAGGGAACTGGATTCCCTCTGTTAGTCCTGTCCTGCTCAATGAGCTGGGGACCCTTGGCATGATTAAGTACCTGTATTACATCTGCAGAGTCTATACCTTGGATCCAATGTTGTGCGAGCAGAAGTCCCCATCCTCTTCTAAGCCTGAAGCCTCTGCATACCTCCCGCAAATCTGCTCCAGGGTAGGGATGGATGAAAGTCCCTTACCTGTTCTCGAAGCTTGCTTTGCGGTGTGGGGGGGAGGCGCTTCAGTTCTCCCCCCAAAGTTCAGGAGGGGGGGGAGGCGCCCCGCCTCGCCCGGCCGAAATTCAGGCCAGGGGGGAGGCGCCCCATCCCTCGCTGGTGAAATTCAGGCCGGTTAGGAGCACCCCATCTACCCGGCCGCGAAAAAAAAAGTAAAAAAACCACAAAAAACACCACACACACCCGTGATAGGCTACGTAACGATTTACGTAGCCTATCACGGCTAGATTTCCAAAGTCAGCCATGATAGGCTATGTAAATCGTCACGTAGCCTATCACGGGTGACTTGGAAAAAAAAAAGCGCGTACGCAAATGGCGGCTCCCATGGGGACCGCCATTTGCGTTCCTTATTTTGACACGTCTAGTCTACGTAAAGATTTACGTAGACTACGGTGAAAATAAGGGCAACGCAAATAGCGTTCCCTTATTTTCGCCGTAGTCTACGTACATGTTTACGCAGACCAGACGTGCCAAAATAAGGAACGCAAATGGCGGTGCCCATGGGCCGCAGCCATTTGCGTACGTGCTTTTTTTTTTTTGAAAGTCACCCGTGATAGGCTACGTGACGATTTACGTAGCCTATCACGGCTGACTTTGGAAATCTAGCCATGATAGGCTACGTAAATCGTTACGTAGCCTATCACGGGTGTTTTTTTTTTTTACTTTACTTTTTTTTTTTGCAATGGCGGCAGCGGCAGCCAGTCGGGAGACCGGCCGCTGCCCCCGACGCACCGCCGCCAAACCGCTGCCGGGACCCGCCGCCGAGAGGGACATTCCGCCATGGTAAGTCCCATCCTGGGGGGGGTGGGGGGGTGGCGGAGAATTTCCCCACCAATTTCGGGGGGCCGAATGTGTTGGCATTCGGCCTCCTGAAGATTCGTGGAGAAATTCTCCGCCATCCCTACTCCAGGGTCCCCAAATGCTCCAGAATAGTTTTGGGATGCAGGGAGGAGAAATTGGTTCCGTCATCAGTTTGCCTTCCACTTGTGGAGCAATCCAACCCTATCTACATACAATTGTACATACACAGTTAGTGCCTATTTTGCCTTAAGCAAATTATGCAGAGGCTGGGGAGAGGACAGCAAACACACATTCAGTGTAGAAGTGCACAAGTAAAACAAAGGTTAGAACAGGGTTAAAGTATATATTAGGAAACATCAATCACAGTCTACAAAGTGTGTGCACGTGTGTGAATATGCATGTGTATGGATCACCACTGTTGTTGTTCAGTCGTTCAGTTGTGTCCGACTCTTCATGACCCCATGGAACATAGCATGCCAGGCCTTCCTGTCCTGCGCTCTCTCCCGGAGCGTGCTCAGCTCAAGCCCATATTCCTTGCATCAGTGATGCTATCTAGCCATCTCATTCTCTGCCGCCCCCTTCTCCTTTTGCCTTCAGTCTTTTCCAGCATCAGGGTCTTTTCCAGTGAGTTTTCTAGGGATGGCGGAGAATTTCTCCCCGAAACTTCGGGGGGCCGAGCGCCAACATGTTCGGCCCCCCGAACAAGTTTCGGGGAGAAATTCTCCACACACCCCCGCACCCCCCCCGGGACGGGACTTACCTTTCCCGAATGTCCCTCCCGGCGGCGGGTCCCGGCGGCGGTTCGTCGGGTCTTCGTCAGGGGCGGGGGTGGCAGCCGATCTTTCGACCAGCTGCCGCCACCGCCATTCCAATAAAACTAAAAAAAAAAAAAACGCCCCCGTGATAGGCTATGTGACGATTAACGTAGCCTATCACGGCTAGATTTGCAAAGTCAGCCGTGATAGGCTACGTAAATCATCACGTAGCCTATCACGGGTGACTTTAAAAAAAAAAAAGAAGCACGTATGGCTACTGGCGGCCCCCATAGGGAGCCGCCATTCACGTTCCTTATTTGGTCACTGTAGTCTACGTAAAGATTACGTAGACTACGGCGAAAATAAGGGCAACGCTATTTGCGTTCCCCTTATTTTCGCCGTAGTCTACGTAAATCTTTACGTAGACTACAGCGACCAAATAAGGAACGCGAATGGCGGCTCCCTATGGGGGCCGCAATTTGCGTAAGTGCTTTTTTTTTTTTAAAGTCACCCGTGATAGGCTACGTGACGATTTACGTAGCCTATCATGGCTGACTTTGCAGATCTAGCCATGATAGGCTACGTTAATCGTCACGTAGCCTATCACGGGGGCGTTTTTTGTTTTTTGTTTATTTCGCGGCCAGGCGAGGCGAGGCGCCTCCTCCCCAGCCTGAATTTTGGCCAGGTGAGGAGGGAAGCCAGGTAAGGGACCAGGTAAGGGACTTTCGTGCACCCCTAGAGTTTTCTCTTCTCATTAGGTGGCCAAAATATTTGAGCTTCAGCTTCAGTATCTGTCCTTCCAATGAGCAGTCACGGTTGATTTCCTTTAGGATGGACTGATTGGACCTGATTGAATTTTGAATAACAAAATTCAAAGTGACCTGGATAGACTGGAGCGCTGGGCAGAAAACAACAGAATGACATTTAATAGGGACAAATGCCAAGTTCTGCACCTAGGAAAGAGAAACCAAATGCACAGTTACAAGATGGGGGATACGTGGCTCAACCACACTACAAGCGAGAAGGATCTTGGAATTGTTGTCGATCACAAGCTGAATATGAGCCAACAATGTGATGTGTCTGCAAAAAAGGCAAATGCTATTTTGGGCTGCATTCATAGAAGCATCGCTTCCAAATCCCGGGAAGTACTAGTTCCCCTCTTCTCAGCACTGGTTAGGCCTCATCTGGAGTACTGTGTCCAGTTCTGGGCACCACACTTTAAGAAGGATGCAGACAAACTGGAGAGGGTTCAGAGGAGGGCAACAAAGATGATCAGTGGACTGGAAACAAAGCCCTATGAAGAGAGAATCAAAGAAATGGGCATGTTTAGCCTTGAGAAGAGAAGACTGAGGGGAGATATGATAGCACTCTTCAAGTATTTGAAAGGTTGTCACAGAGAAGAAGGCCAGGATCTCTTCTTGATCATCCCAGAGTGCAGGACACGGAATAATGGGCTCAAGTGACAGGAAGCCAGATTCCGGCTGAACATCAGGAAAAACTTCCTGAGTATCAGAGCAATACGACAATGGAACCAATTACCTGGGGAGGTGGTGGGCTCTCCCACACTGGAGGCCTTCAAGATGAGGCTGGACAGCCATTTGTCAGGGATGCTCTGACTTGGATTCCTGCATTGAGAAGGGGGTTGGACTCGATGGCCTTGTAGGCCCCTTCCAACCCTACTATTCTATGATTCTATGATTCTATGATTCTATGATTCTATGATTCTATGATTCTATGATTCTATGACCTCCTTGCAGTCCAGGGGACTCGTAAGAGTCTTCTCCAGCACCACAGTTCAAAAGCATCAGTTCTTTGGCGCTCAGCCTTCCTTACAGTCCAGCTCTCACAGCCATACGTTACTACTGCGAAAACCATAGCTTTGATTAGACGGACCTTTGTCAGCAAGGTGATGTGTCTGCTTCTTACTATGCCATCTAGGTTTGCCATAGCTTTCCTCCCAAGGAGCAAGCATCTTTTAATTTCATGGCTACAGTCACCGTCTGCGGTGATCTTGGAGCCCAAGAAAATAAAATCTGTCACTGCTTCCAGTTCTTCCCCTTCCATATGCCAGGAAGTGATGGGGCCAGATGCCATGATCTTCATTTTTTTAATATTGAGTTTCAAACCAGCTTTTGCAATCTCCTGTTTCACCCTCAGCAAGTGGCTCTTTAGATCCTCTTTGCTTTCTGCCATTAGGGTGGTATCATCTGCGTATCTGAGGTTGTTGATAATTCTCCTGGCAATCTTAATTCCGACCTGTGATTCATCCAACCTAGCGTTTCTCGTGATGTACTCTGCATATAAGTTAAATAAGCAGGGCGACAATATACAGCCTTGTCGCACTCCTTTCCCAATTTTGAACCAATCAGTTGTTCCATATCTGGTTCTTACTGTTGCTTCTTGACCCTCGTACACGTTTCTCAGGAGACAGGTAAGGTGGTCTGGTAGTTCCATCTCTTTCAGAATTTGCCACAGTTTGTTGCGATCCACACAATCAAAGGCTTTAGCGTAATCAATGAAGCAGAAATAGACATTTTTCTGGAATTCTCTTGCTTTCTCCATGATCCAGCGAAAGTTGGAGATTTGATCTCTAGTTCCTCTGCCTCTTCGGAACCCAGCTTGTACTTCCGGTAGTTCTCAGTTCGCATACTGCTAAAGCCTAGCTTGTAGGATTTTGAGCATCACCTTGCTGGCATGTGAAATGAGCGCAATTGTACGGTAGTTTGAGCACTCTTTGACATTGCCCTTCTTTGGAATTGGAATGTAAACTGACCTTTTCCAGTCTTGTGGCCACTGTTGAGTGTTCCAAATTTGTTGGCATATATTTAGTGCAGCACTTTAACAGCATCATATTTAGGATTTTAAATAGCTCACCTGGAAAACTGTCATCTCCGCTAGCTTTGTTGTTACTAATGCTTCCTAAGGCCCACTTGACTTCACTCTCTAAGATGTCCGGCTCAAGTTCAGTGACTGCACTATCATGGCTATCAGGGACATTCAGATCTTTCCTGTATAGTTCTTCTGTGTATTCTTTCCACCTCTTCTTAATCTCATCTGCTTCTGTTAGGTCCCTGCCTTCTTTGTCCTTTATCATGCCTGTCTTTGTAAAAAACGTTCCCTTGAGATCTCTGATTTTCTTGAAGAGATCTCTAGTCTTTCCCATTCTGTTGTTTTCTTCAATTTCTTTGCATTGTTCATGTAAGAAGGCCTTCTTGTCTCTCCTTGCTATTCTCTGGAACTCTGCATTCAGTTGGATATATCTTCCCCTTTCTCCCTTGCTTTTCGCTTCCCTTCTTTCCTCAGCTACTTGTAAAGCCTCATCAGACAGTCACTTGGCTTTCTTGCATTTCTTTTTCTTTGGGATGGATTGAGTTGCTGCCTCCTGAACAATGTTACGGACCTCCATCCAGAGTTCCTCAGGCACTCTGTCTATCAGATCTAATCCCTGAAATCTATTCCTCACCTCCACTGAATATTCATAAGGGATATGATTGAGGTCATACCTGAATGGTTAAGTGGTTTTCCCTACATTCTTCAATTTCAGCCCAAATTTGCAAGAAGCAGCTCATGATCTGAGCCACAGTTAGCTCCAGGTCTTGTTTTTACTGACTGTATAGAGCTTCTCCATCTTTGGCTGCAAAGGACATAATCAATGTGATTTCAATATTGTCCATCTGGTGATGTCCATGTGTAGAGTCGCCTCTTGTGCTGTTGGAAAAGAGTGTTTGCTATGATCAGCGTGTTCTCTTGGCAAAACTCTATTAGCCTTTGTCCTGCTTCATTTTGTACACCAAGGCCATGCTTGCCTGTTATCCCGGTGATTTCTTGACTTCCTACTTTAGCATTCCAATCCTCTATGATGAAGAGGACATCTTTTTTTGGTGTTAGTTCTAGAAAGTGTTGTAGGTCTTCATAGAACTAATCAGCCTCAGCTTCTTTGGCCTCAGTGGTTGGGGCATAGACTTGAATTACTGTGATGTTGAATGGTTTGCCTTGGATTCTTAGTGAGATCATTCTATCATTTTTAAGATTATACCCCAGTACTGCTTTTCCCACCCTTTTGTTGATTATGAGTGCTACTCCATTTCTTCTAAGGGATTCTTGCCCACAGTAGTAGATACGATGGTCACCTGAATTAAATTCGCCCATGCTTGCCCATTTTAGTTCGCTGCTTCCCAAGATGTCGATGTTCAATCATGCTATCTCATGTTTGACCACCTCCAGTTTACCTTGATTCATTGATCTTACATTCCAGGTTCCTAAACAATATTGTTCTTTACAGCATCGGATTTTCTTTTCACCACCAGACTCATTCACAGCTGAGTGTCCTTTCGGCTTTGGCCCAGCCGCTTCACTCTTTCTGGCGCTACTTGGAAATTCCCTCTGCTCTTCCCCAGTAGCATATTGGACACCTTCCGACCTGAGGGGCTCATCTTCCGGTATCATATCTTTTAGCCTTATGATACGTTCCATGGGGTTTTCTTGGCAAGAATCCTGGAGTGGGTTGCCATTTCCTTCTCCAGTGGACCACATTTTGTCAGAACTCTCTGCCATGACCTGTCCGTCTTGGGTGGCCCTGCACGGCATAGCTTATGGCTTCACTGAGTTACGCAAGCCCCTTCGCCACAACAAGGCAGTGATCCATGAAAGGGCAGTGCATCACCACTGTACTCATGTTTATTCTTCACAAAAGAGAAAACTGCTGTGAAGACCATGTATCGAAATCTGATTCAACAGCTTTTAATAAAGATTGTTATACCCAAGTCTTTAAGCTGAAATTCATTGATTCTAAAAGGCCATTCTGCAAAAATAACATTTGCTTTACTTTTCCAATGGGCATATACTTTTATTCCCATTATTCCAATTTACTTGAAAAACAGACAATGAAGAAAATGATTTTATTAAAGTCAACAGCCTGGGAATCGAACCAACAGGGTCCAATATTTTCAAAAAGGAATCCTTGGTATACAGCATACTTTAAAGACCCCTTTTAATGCCTTATCTGGCATGCAGAAGTTCCAAAGCAAGATGAAATTACAATGGGGCGAATGGGCAACCTTGTTGGTTTCATCTCTGTAATCCCAATGTTCCTGACAAAAGTCCATTTACCATCATTCTAGAGAAAGGTTTTTTAAACAGCAATCCTATGTGGATTGATCGTCGCCTCTGATCCTGGGGGCGACCGCCTATCCAGTGCAGGGCAGGAGGAGTGGTGAGGAACGGAGCTCCTCCTCACTCCCCCCTCCCTGCTTTTGCGGCTAGAAAGCCGATTTTGGCTGTCTAGCCATGGGACATTGGGGTGCAGGAAGCGGTGGCCAGACGACACATAGGATGTGTCATATCAGCATTTCTGACCTCCCTGCCCCGCCCCTGGGAATGCCCTGTTTTCACCGCTCCATGCTGCTCTTACGATTGCGGAGTGCAGGGCCAATCTGCGCTGCCTACGAGGCAGTGTGGGAGGGGATGGGGGGTTGGTTCTCTGGGAACCGACCTATGCTATGGCTGTCTAGCCGCTGACTAGCGGCCATAGGATTGCACCCTTAATCTAGTGAGTATAGATGGAAATCTATATTTGTGTAATCAAATATTGCTTTACCTTGCCTAAATGTTACCAATTAATGAAAATGAAGTCTTTATCCATGTCAAGTGAGATAACCAAATATATTGCTTAATAGAGAAGGCTGCTTGGTTCAATCCATAGCATCAAATTATAAAACCTGTGATTGAGAAGATGATGGATTTGGGTCTGCTCTGATGACTTATGGTAATGTATGGACAGGTCTCAGCTCTATAAGATCTGGACAGTAAGACTCTTTACCTTTGTGTGCTCCCCTGCCTTAAGATCTTTTCTTTTTGGAAATGGATTTTCATTTTCTTGGCATATCTGGCAGCAACAACAACAACCGTCTACATGTTTATATGTTATGTATTCACTTGTTTGCTTAACCAGTTGTATATTTTTTGTTTTAAAGATCTGGATAAATTTGTACCATCTATATCTATATCTATATCTATATCTAATATCTATATCTATATCTATATCTATATCTATTAATAAAATTTATTTTTAAAAATTATAAAACCTGTCAGGTCATGATGTAGAAGAATGGAAAATCCTACCTCAATCTATAAACTAGCACTGCGTAGGCTGAGTTTCTCTACCTGGTTCAGAATGACCAAGATGGTGGCAAATAGTGCTTATTTCAGTGAGCTTCCCTGAATATTTCTACCAAAATAGGACCTCAGATAATTTATATCAGTCAACAGGGCAACAATCTAGGTCAGGGGCTTTACCTGGATTGCTGCATACTAAGGATGGCATGTCGGACTTTTTCCTAATTTGTTTGTATTTTCAAGTACAAACATACATTTGAAGCCTTGTGGGGTGGGGCCTCTGTCTGTCTCTTTCTCTGTCTGGAGAAAGTTTTATGATACACTTCCCGTCAGCTGATTGTCTCAATCACCCCCTCCCAAAGTGGGTTTCCAAACAAAACAAGGTCCATCATGCTTCCATTACAACATTTGTGTGTAATGTGTAGTTTCCCCCTAAAATACTAGATGCTGTTAAATAAATTCTATATGCTGTTAATTAAAATATGCCATCAAGGATTAATTTTTAGATGTATGTGTTGAACATGTAAGGAACAACAGAAACAAACAGCATAGATCAAGTCCATATAAACATCATTACACTCTTCCAGGATTTTCACATAGCCTAAGTAATCCCTGTAAACCTCATTGATTCAAATGCACGTTTCAAATAATCTGATTGCTGTTTTGCCTTTTGTTGCAACTTTATAAATCTGTCCATCCTAATAAATCTCTTATGTTAACAGTTGTAGTTTAATCTGTTTATCTGTATGTTGTTGTTGTTTTTAAAAGCATTTGTCAAGAAAACCCACCCAGGTTATAAAAACATTTATATTGTTTTAGTTATACCAGATTCTTGTATTTTGTACTGTTCTGTTTCATAACAATTTAACATCTCCCTTACAACTCATTCCCCTAATGCACATTTGGAGGGTAAAATTTCAATATGAAAAAGAAAACCTACCATGCATAGATATTTTAGGGATGTTAAGCAGGACAGGGGAATGAGGGCGGTAGAATAGGATTTCTAACTTTGTGAAAAACAGAAAGGAACAATCTGATGTGTGTAAAGCATTTCCCAAGTCTCCTCACATAATAAACTGGAAAACAGAATGTTACCTTTTTCGTTTCTCTGAAAACCCATTTTTTTCTGGTCATGGGTTCCACTTTACAAAGGAATTTCCAAGATAATATTAGATCACTGTTTCAAGGAACTGACATTTATCAATCAGTTGTGACAAATTCTGAAATTAATGGATGTTGCTACAAAGACTTCACCATTTTAGCAGTGCTTGGTACTTGCTGCTTGATCTTGAGCAAAATTGCCAATGAGATAAGCACGTTCACAACCCTAACAAAACAAATCCAGTAGCTCACATTTCCCAGATGCTAACACAAACCTTACAAATGTCCACTCTTCCTTCTGGCAATTATTCCACATCCATGCTAAACTGCCAATACAATTCCAGAACACAATCCCTGCTACACACCTTTCACTGCACCATTGATATGTCTCCCATGTTCAGCTTCCTGTTCTGTTTTCCTCAAAGCTAATGAATGACAGTTTTCTGTACTGCACAGAGCTTTTGTTTCCAAATAAAAGAAATGGTGGTTGACCAGTGTGATTTTCACATTAAAAAAGAAAAGGTTGGCATTCCCAGGTTTGCCATTTTACTCCCTTTCCATTTTCACTGAAATGTTCCACTCCTTATCCATACACTTAAGTCATTTATAATAGATATGGAGTGGGCAGTATGCTGTGGAATCAGCGCTACGACTATGTTCACACCAACACATGGTATTATTCTAACTGTCTTTACAAACTGCTTTGGCTATAGCCACTTTTTATCCTTCTTTTGACACAATAAAACATAGTAGGAAAGCCAGGCATAGGCCAGAATCACAGCAGACATTTAGCAGAGCACATTGGCCATTCTAGGTATGAGGCCTCAGCTGCTTGAGCTTTGGGCCAGGCTTGATTTCCATGCTGTTGAGGCTTAATTGGTAAATGTTGACCAGATGGCCAGGATATACAATTCGAAAAGGCAAACGAGGCCAGAATGTTGAAGGAAGAGAGCCTGTTTTAGTTAGGATGGGGCTCAAAATTAGTATAAAATTGGAATTAATGATAAGCATGAGCCAGTACAGAGGAGGCAAGTGCTGCATATACTTATTAAATTCTTCTTGTATTAGAGGGAACTAAAAGGTGTGATGCACCCTGAAAAACAAAACAAAACTGGGATCTCTTGCAAATAGAGTTTGCACTGACAAAGGGAAGAAACACAGGACTGGGTCTGTGGTAGGATACAAATCCTATCGAGGATGCAGACAAGTTGCTTGGCTTGGCCAAGTCTGGTTGACCACCTGGGTGTTTGGTCCTTGCCCTTCATGGCTTGTTACATCAAACAATGAGGGGATGTCTGGCTGGGTCCAGGAGGTTGTAAATCCATACTTGAGAGAGGCAGTGGTGTTGGCCTCCTTAAAAGAGGCAGTAATCAGGCCACTCCTGAAAAAGGCTAACCTGGACCCACAGGAAATTAACCACTATAGGCTGGTGGCTAATATCCCCTTCCTGGGCAAGGTGCTTGAATGGGTGGTTTCAGGACAACTCCAGACTCTCTTGAATGAAAGGGATTATCTAGATCCATTTCAATTGGGCGTCAGGCCTGGTTTTGGAACAGAAACTGCCTTGGTCGCCCTGTGGGATGACCTCTGCCAGGAGAGGGACAGGGGAAGTGCAACTCTGTTGATTCTCCTGAGCTTCTCAGCAGTTTTCGATACCATCGACCATGGTATCCTTCTCGGTAGGTTGTCTGGGTTGGTAGTTGGAGGCACTGCACTGCAGAGGTTCCGGTCCTACTTGGATGGCTGATTCCAGAAGGTGGTGCTTTGGGATTATTGCTCTGTGCCATGGCAATTGTGCCATGGGGTTCCACAGGGCTCTGTTTTATCCCCCATGCTGTTTAACATCTACATGAAACCGCTGGGGGAAGTTACCCAGAGGGGTGGGCTGAGGTGCCATCAATATGCGGATGACACTCTGTTCTACCTCTCTTTCTCATCAAACTCAGGTGAGGCAGTGGCTGTTCTGAATCAGTGCCTGGGCATGGTAATGGACTGGATGAGGGCCAATAAACTGAAACTCAATCCAGACAGACAGAAGTACTGTTAGTGGGTGGTTCATCAGCCTGGCTAGGTGATGTTCAACCTGTTCTGGAGGGGACTGCACTCCCCTAAAGGATCAGGTTTGTAGTTTGGGGGTGCTCTTGGATTCCAAACTGTCACTTGATGCACAGGTGAACCCAGTGGCACAGAGCACCTTTTATCAGCTTAGGCTGATATACCAACTACGCCCTTATTTGGATAGAGATAGCCTAGCTGCAGTTATCCATGCTGTGATAATCTCTCGTTTGGATTACTGCAATGCGTTATATGTGGGGCTGCCTTTGAAAATGGTCCAGAAACTTCAGCTAGTCCAAAATAGGGCAGCAAGATTGTTAACAGGAACTGGGCAACAAGATCACATTACGTCAGTACTTTTCCAGCTGTGCTGGCTGCCAGGCCATTTCCAGGCTCGATTCAAGGTGCTGGTATTAACATTCAAAGCCCTAAATGGCTTGGGGCCAGATTTTCTGAAGAATTGCCTCTTCCCATATGTGTGCCTGACTGGACCCTAAGATCATCCTCAGGTGTCCTTCTCTGGGAGCCCCCGCCAAAGGAAGTGAGGCGGGTGGCTACTAGGAGGAGAGCCTTTTCTGCTGTGGCCCCCAGCTGTGGAATGAGCTCCCTAGAGGGGCTCACAGGTGCCTATGTTGTTCTCCTTCTGGCGCCAGTTGAAGACCTTTTTATTCTCCCAGTATTTTAGCATTTTTGCTTCTTAATCTTTTAGCTGTGGTGTTTTAAATCTGTATTTTAAATCTCTGCATTGCTGCTAGGTTTGTTCTGATTGTATTGTTACATTCACATTGTGGTGTTAAGATTTTATATTTTATACTGTTTTATGTTGCACTCTGTGGTTTTAATTTTTGTGAACTGCCCAGACAGCTTCAGCTACTGGGCAGTATAGAAATGAAATAAACAAACTAACTAATAAATAAAGTGGCCATGCTGTATGATTCAAGAAATACATCCTAACATCCTCTGAAGTTTTGTAGAGCTTGCTGAGGCTCAACTCTTTGGTGGACAAACTATGCACATACGGACTAATGTTTGGTGATCTCATCATTGTTAGTCAATAAAATGTAAGGTGTGTTTCTTCTCTGGTGAGAAGAATAGAAATCGTTTTATTGAATCTGCATGCTGACCTGTCAAGGTTTTAATTCTAAAAAGTATGCATGGCCAAGATTTTGATACATCATATTGAGCTTGAATCTGCATTATTAGAACCAACATCTTCTAGGCCAGCCTTCCCCAACTAGGTGCCCTCCAGATTTGTGATGGCCTACAAGCCCCATCATCCCCAACCAGAATGGGGGTGATGGGAGATGTAGTCCAACACATCTGGAGGGCACCAGGTTGGGGAAGTCTGTTCTAGGCTGCCTTACCGGAGTCATTACGACACAGGACACACTACTATAAAAGGCCTGAAATCATGCAGCAGGAAAGAGATGGTAGAAATTTAAGGTGTAGAACAGACTCAACTACTTCAGGGTGTGCTTAAAGTCATTAGGAATGTCAGAGAATTCCGCCACGGATCTCGGGAAGGCCGAATGCCAGTGCATTCAGCCCCCCGAAATCGGTGGCGGAACAGTCTGCCCTGGGACGAGACTTACCTGGGGCGGATCTTCCTAGTGGCGGCAGCTCCGGCGGTGGCGGTGGTTCGGTGGTGGCAGCGGCGGCGGTGGCGGCCGGTCTTCCGACTGGCTGCCACCACCGCCATTTCCAGTTTTTTTTAAAAAAAAGATTTACGTAGCCTATCATGGCTAGGTTTTAAAAAAAACAAAACTGTGATAGGTTACGTAAATGTTTACGTAGCCTATCATGGCTGACTTAAAAAAACAACAACAACGCGCGTACGCAAATGCGTTCCTTATTTTGGCACGTCTTAGTCTACGTCAAGATTTACATAGACTAAGACGGCGAAAATAAGGGGAACGCAAATAGCGTAGCCGACGCCATTTGCATCCGCGCTTTGTTGTTGTTGTTTTTTTAAGTCAGCCGTGATAGGCTACGTAAACATTTACGTAGCCTATCACGGCTGACTGCAGGGATGCAAACGGTGGCGGCTATGGCTGCCGCCATTTGCGTCCCTGCTAGCCAGTGGCCGGATGTCCGGCTGCTGGCAGAGCTGGCCGGCGGCTCCGCAGAATCCCTGTGAAGCACAGCCGGCCAGCCAGGATTCTGGGGGGGGGGGAGGAACGGAGCGCCTCCCCCCCGTCCAGGATTCCGGGAGGAGGGATGGAGCGCCTCCCCCCCAACATCAACATAATCCACGAAAGGTAAGTGACTTTCGTACATCCCTAAAAGTCACAGAGTTGGAAGGTATCTTAGAGATCATCTAGCCTGAGCTCTTGAGATAATCTAGTTCATGGGAAATGGATGCCATTTCTGACTATTTCCTTCTAGTGTGTGTGTGTGTGTGTGTGTGTTTATACACACACACACACACACACACACACACAGGAAATATTTAGAAATGGTATTTATTTCCCATGGACTAGATTATATACACACACACACTTTCCTGCAAATTTAGTAACAAAACAAAGCCCTGTGACATCACAGAGAAAGGTTCTACTGCTGTGCTATCTGAAGGAAATATATTTATCTCTATCTCATCTATCTATGGGAGCATTAAAAAAAAAGTGATTTCTTACAGCCTGAAGTGGTACCCCTCTCTCACTTCAGAACTCTACCATCCCATTCCTACCTTGTTTTACCACACAAAGCACATGGAATGCCTTTTACCAGGAAAGGAAAGGTTCCTCCTGTGCAAGCACCGAGTCATTGCTGACTCCTAGAGGGATGCCGCTTGTGCTGGCATTTTCATGGCAGACTGTAGCGGGGTGGTTTGCCATTGCCTTCCCCAGTCATGACTACCTTTCCCCCAGCAAGCTGGGTACTCATTTTACTGACCTCGGAAGGATGGAAGGCTGAGTCAACCTGAACCGGCTACCCGAGACCCGGCTTCCACTGGGATCGAACTCAGGTCATGGGGAGAGTTTCGGTTGCAATACTGCCGCCTAGCTGATGCCTTTCCTAGAGGAGACAGATCTAGAGTCAGTTATCCATGCCCTGGTCACTTCCATATTGCTTTACTTTAATGTGGGGCAGTTTTAAAAACTATTCTGAAAGCTTCAGTTTCTACACTGCAGAATGCTATTGTCAGGTTGTTACCTGGTGCTAGGTAACTATAACTACAATCTATAACTGCAAACATATAACTTCAATCTTATTCCATTAGTTGCCTATTTGTTTCTGAGCTTGATTTAAAGTGCTAGTGTTGACTTTTAAATGTTTAGAACCAGGTTACTCTCAAATGGACTGCTCCCATATGAATCTTCTAGGACTTTAAAAGTGGTCTTAGAGGCCCTACAAAATACTTTTAAAAAATCAGGGGAAAGCATTAATCAAAAGAAAAAGTTAATCATAAGCTGTCTGTTCAACCTATATGTGAGAAGCAGGGCCTTTTTGCTAGTGGCACCAAGGCTGTGAAGATAAGTTGCATTCCTTCATTGCCCATTTTTAGATGGTTCTTTGATTATTTCTTTATTCAGTTTATGAGTCACCCAATAGCCGAAGCTCTCAGGGTGATCTACATGATAAAAGCAAAAACAATAAAACCAAGAATAAAGTCAATAATAAAACACATGGAGAGAGCACTCCTATGGGGATCGACTATGGGGCCTCTGAACCTGGGGGCAACCACCTATCCACTGCAGAGTGAGGGAAGTGGTGATGAGTGCATCTCTTCTGCACTCCCACCACCCTGCTTTGAGTGCTTTCATGGCTAGACAGCCGATTTCAGCTGTCTAGCTGTGGGACCCTGGACTGTGGGGTGAGGAGGCTGGATGACACATAGGAAGTGTCGTGCCAGCACTTCCAAACTCTCTGCCCTGCCCCAGCCCTAGGAACACCCCGTTTCCCGTACTCCGTCTCCGTGCTATTCTTCCTACAAGGTGGCATGGGAGGGGGGTCCAGGTCAGTTCTCCGAGAACCAACCTATGGCCGTCTAACTTCTGACTAGCGGCCATAGGATTGTGCCCTAAAAGTGTTGGTTTAAAAGCAGTAACAAAAGTTCAGCATTTAAAAGAAACAACTAACTGAGCAGCTAAAAACATAGAGAAGAAGATTTTAAAATGCAGCAATACACATATTAAACATGAAGCAAGCAGCAGTTACAAATACTTTTAAAAGACCTGGGAGAATAGAAAGGTCTTTGCCTGGTGCCGAAAAGTCATTACAGTATATGGCAGACAGACCTCTCTAGGAGAGCATTCCACAGTTTGGGGGCCTGCAGAAAACCCCCAGTCATGAGTAGTTATCCACTACAATTTCAGTATGTGGGGGGAGTTGGAGAGGGGACACTCTTAGTATGTGAGGGCACTTTCAGTCAGCTTTTAATATGTGTGTGAGCTACTAACTGCTATAAAGTTTAGTTTGGTGCTGCTGTCTTTTAAATTTGTTAAATTGCTCTTGTTCTTATTGAGTTGCATCCAGAGCAAGTATGTGCACCCAGTGAAATCATGTTAGTTCTGGCTAACTTTTCTCTCATGATTTTAAGCATGACTAACTTGCTCTGAATGAAACCCATTATTGTTTTTAACTTTTCTTATTCAGTTTCATGTACTTTTATTATACTATAAGTTTATTTGCTCTCTCAACAGAAAAGCAAAGTAGCATAAAAATAATAAACGAAACGAAACATGTAAACCAGGCCTAAAGTAATTATTTTGCACTCCTGTTTGTAGCTCATGTGCTACTGTACCAAACTGGTTGTATCTCTTTTTAATTATTGTGTCACAATCTAGCAATAACAGAGCCCTATTTTGCATTTAACAACATTTCTGCTTTACCTTTCCGGTTTTGCCTATATAATGAAGTCAGACATGAGTTGTGCAAAATACAATTTTTTATCAGAGGAAAAAAGTAATTAAAAGAAAAAGCTAATGATAAGAATTTTAATTACTCCTCAGTAAAGATGCAATTATAAGCAGATAACTTCCAATTACAGCAGCGGTGATGAAGTAAAAAAAGAATGACAGTTGCTTCATCTTTTGGCTGTCTGAAGACTCTTTTATTTAATATCCTGTGAGGCAAGGCCAGC
Organism: Heloderma suspectum; assembly: GCF_057233095.1. Taxonomy (NCBI): domain Eukaryota; kingdom Metazoa; phylum Chordata; class Lepidosauria; order Squamata; family Helodermatidae; genus Heloderma; species Heloderma suspectum. Next base: position 239,505,757 of record NC_139459.1, on the reverse strand, counting down.
AAGGAAAACCATAGACTGATGTGTGCGTGTGTGTGTGTGTGCATCTGTCTGTCTGTCTATCTATTATCTATATGATTTATACCAAATTTTTGATGAAGCTAGCTTCTAGAAGGTCATCCAAATTCTGAGGCTATGCTAAAACTCTAGTTCAGATGCATTTTGGTCCTACCTGGACATTTAGACTTAATTCACAAGAAGCTGGATATTGTTCTGATATGGATCCAGTTGAATCCTGTGTAATGCGGGTGGTGTTTTTTTTAAGATTAGCAAGAACTTTCTGATGTATGATCATATATCTTCAACAGGCTGCAGAAAGAACATAATCATTAAGTACTAAGGCAGTATTGGATAGTTGTCTTCTGCAAAGAGTTATTTTGCAGAGATTATGCAAACTGTAGTTGTGTTTTGCTGCATAATATTGCCACTTGCTTTACTATCACAAAGCACTTGGCAATCCACTGATCAATGGGGGTAACTGGCCATATCATTATATTCTGTTTATCTCTGGCTTATTAGAATTAATACAGTTGGGAGTCCAGGTTGGTCCAGGAAGTTGTAAATTCCTTCTTGAGAGTGGTGGTAGTATTGGCCTATTATCAGTCATTAATTAGGCTACTCCTGAATAAACCTACCCTGGGCCCAGAAGGTGTTAACTCTAGCAGGGGTGGGCAACCCATGGCCCCTGCTAGCCACCCACTGCTGTGCCCCTCGCCAGCCCCTGCTGTGCCCACATTTAAGGGGAAATATTTTGGAAAAAAATTGCATCCATAGCAGCTTTAGAGCAGGCAAAGGGTTGCATTTGGGTGCAAACTAGCTTAAAAACAAGCTTATTTTAATCTTTTTGGTGTTCAATAGTGGCTATTATAATTTTTTTAAATGGCAGTAGCAGGGTGGTGGTGCAACCCATGGGGGGATCCAGGTGGGGTGTAAAATGGCCCCTGGGCCTTAATTACCAACCCTTAAACTGCAGCTGGGTTGCTAACATCCCCAGCACTAGGCAAAGTGCTCAAGTGGGTTGTTGTCAGCTAACTCCAAATGCACTTGGATGAAGCTGATTTTCTTGATCCATTTCAGCTAGGCTTCAGGCCTGGTACTGGAATGAAAACTGACTTGAATGCCTTGTGGATTATCTGTACCAAAAGAGGAAAAGGCAGAGTTCAGCTCTATTGATTCTTTTGGATCTCTGTGGTGTTTTTTTTTTGTTTGTTTGTTTTTTTGATACGACTGAGTACAGTATCCTTCTGGATAGGCTGTCTGCATTGGGTGTTAAGTAATACTGCATTGTAGTGATTCTGTTCATATATGGAGTGGAGTGCTGATTCCAGCAGGTAGTACTGGAAGATTATCGCCTGTCCCTTGGCAGTTTTGCTATGTGGTTTCAGGGCTCTGTTTTATCCCCATGCTGTTTAACACCTACATGAAACTGCTGGGAGAGATTATCCAGAGATATGATCTGAGGTGTCACCATATGTGGGTGATGCCCATTCCTATCTCTCCTTTTTATCACATCAAGGTGAGACACTGGGTGTCCCGAATCAATGCCAGCCAGAGTGCAATAATGCACTGCATGAAGACCAATACACTGAAACTCAATTCAAACAAGATGAAGATACTGTTAGTGGCTGGTTCAGCTCCCTGGATAAGTGATGTTCAACACGTTCTGGAAGGGGTTCACTTCCACTGAAGCAGGGGTGGGGAACTATTTTTGGCCCAAGGGATGTTGGGGACAACATGCCACCAGGGGTGGTGTTACCACCCAACATGGGTGAAGCCACTGCTGGCATGCATCCCTGTATTGGCTCCAGGAGCGTAGCCAAGTCATTTGTAGTGTTAGGGGGGCCTAGAGATCCATAATGCTTGCTTAAGTTCATTATTGGTGCAATTCCCATGCTAGTAAGCCTCTGAGCATGTGCAGATGAGTCAAAGGGATGATAACAGCCTTCTCAGTACATTCCTTATGTGCCTGAGAAGTAGAGTTTGTTTACCTTAAAGATGCAGGTGGCTATGCTGGAGAACCAAGTGCTGTTGGTTGATGCTGAGAATGAACTAGGGATGTACAAAAGTCACTTACCTTTCGCGGATTATGTTGATGGGGGGGAGGCGTTCCGTCCCTCCCCACGGAATCCTCGCCAGGAGGGGAGGCGCTCCGTTCCTCCCCCCCGGAATCCTCCGCAGCCAGCTGTGCTCCACGGCAGCTCCGTGGAGCAGCCAGCCAGGCCCAGCCAGGCCAGAGCCGTTGCAGCCAGATTTCCGGCCATGGAGGGCTCTGGGTAAAAAAAAAAATAAAAAAATTGCCATTTTAATCTACGTAAATATTTACGTAGACTATGACGGTGAAAATAAAGGGGAACACAAATAGCGTAGCAGATGCTATTTGCGTCCCTTTTTGATTCACCATTTTAGCCTACGTAAATATTTACGTAGATTAAGATGGCAAAAATAAGGAACGCAAATGGCGGCAGCCGTAGCCGCCATTTGCGTACGCGGAATTTTTTTTAAAAAAACCCCACCCAATAGGCTACGTAAAGATTTATGTAGCCTATCACGTCTTTTTTTTTTTTTTTACAAGCCTGGAAATGGTGGCGGTGGCAGCTGGTCCGAAGACCAGCCGCCACCGCTGCCAAAGCTGCCACCGGAGCTGCCGCCGCCCGGAAGATCCGCCCCAGGTAAGTCTCGTCCCAGGGGGGATCCGCGGGGGGGAGGGGGGTGGCAGGCCATTCCGCCATGGAGTTCAGGGGGCTGAATGCACTGGCATTCGGCCTCACCAAGATCTGTGGCGGAATTCTCTGACATCCCTAGAATGAACGCTAGGGTTGTGTGCTGCTGAAACGCTGCTTATTGCTAACCTGTAAGGTATAAGACCCATTGTGCCCAATGGCTCATGGTTCAGAGAAGCTGTCTGATCCAACCATTGGGTACGCCTGTGTGCTGTAAGTTACCCAATAAAGTACTCCTTGTAAGCAAAACTCTGAGTCTGATTTATCTTGGCACCTCTAACCTAATAGTTTAACTAGGGATGTACGAAAGTCACTAACCTTTTTGTGGATTCTGTTCATGGGGGGGTGGGAGGTGTTCTGTCCCTCCCCCCAGAATCCTCGACGGGGGGGAGGCGATCCAGTCCTCCCCCCGGAATCCTCGATGGCCGGCTGTGCTCCTGGGCAGCTCTGTGGAGCAGCCAGCCAGGCCCAGGCCAGGGCCGTCCACAGCCAGATTTCCGGCCACGGAGGGCTCTGGGTTAAAAAAAAAAAAAAACACGTATGCAAATGGCGGCGGCTACGGCCGCCGCCATTTGCGTTCCTTATTTTTTGCCATCTTAGTCTACGTCAATATTTACGTAGACTTAGATGAAGAAAAGAAAGGGGAACACAATGGGCGTAGTGGGTGCGATTTGCGTTCCCCTTTCTTTTCTTCGTCTTAGTCTACGTAAATATTGATGTAGACTAAGACGGCGAAAAATAAGGAACGCAAATGGTGGCAGCCGTAGCCGTTGCCATTTGCATACGTGTTTTGTTTTTGCTTTTTTTATAACCCAGATGTGATAGGCTACCTAAGTCTTTACATAGCCTATCGCGTCTATGGGGGGGGGGAAGAGAAAAAGACCAGACTGCAAATGGCGGTGGTGGCAGCCGGTCGGAAGACCAGCCACCGCCGCCGCCGCCGCCGTATGGAACATCCGCCCCAGGTAAGTCTCGTCCCGGGGGGGATCCGCAGGGGGTGGGGGAGTGGCAGGCCGTTCCGCGATGGATTTTGAGGGGCCGAATGCACTGGCATTCGGCCTCACCGAGATCCGTCGCAGAATTCTCTGACATCCCTAAGTTCAACGTCCACTGCAGGGACAACACAATCCCCCACATTTTCACATACAGAGATTCACACACACACATTCACACAAGCACAAATTCACCCCATTCTCACACATGCATACTCACACAAATAGACACCCCCCATTCACACAGATAGACTCACCCCCCACATATGAACACACCTTCCAAAAGGTGCTGTAATGCAAGCAAGGCAGCTGAGCAGGGGAGCATTTCATCCCCACTATGGCATGCTGGGTGGGGAGGTTTGAACCTCCCTGTCCAATGTGCCATGATGGGGATGAAAACTGGGCCCCCGCTGGTCCTCAGCTGATCTGCACCAGTCAGCTGAGCAGCAGAGAATGCCCCATCTAGCTCCTTATGGAGACACTGGCTTGAGCAGCACTCTTCAAGCTGTTGGCCTCGAATCTTTTTTTATCAACTTTTCTACAGTTGGTATAGTACTTTGCATACAGTGCCATTTCTTTTTTTTTTTTTGGATTCTAAGAAGCCAATCAAGGAAGCTTTTATTAGATTAGAACCAGGTGGAGATAGGGCATTAGTCCTTTCTGGTAGTCTCAGGTTATTGTCAATAGAGAATTTAAGTGAGAAACTAGAGATGGCATGAGCATCCAGTTCGAGCTCGAAGCCCAGTGAGAAGTTGCCAGTTCAGTCCACCGGGCGCCAGTTCATGGGCCTGAGCTCTTGCCTGACTCATGGCATGCTGAGTTGGGCAAAAGCACTGGTGCCCGCTCCCTCAGTGAGCCAGCCGCCTATCACCAAGAGAGGAAGAAGGCAGCACCTCTCCTCCTTCCCCCATCCTTCACAAACCAACAGGAATGTTGCAGATAAAAAAACAGCAAGTAGGACCACTGCTAAATATGTGAGTTCAGGTTGTCCATTGAAACAAGCCACACAGGAAGCTGGATTCCCAGCACTTTACTGGCCCATTCTCTTAGTGATTTACGAACCCTCCACTGTCCGGTCTGGAGAGGGGGGCATGGAGGGGACATCTGTGCCACTTGGGGGGCCCCGTGGAATCCTCAGGAGTCCAGCGGCATCTGCTGCAGTTTGCAGAGTGGCTCTCTGGCTCCCTATGAGGTGCGATACACTAATGGTGGCTGCCATTAGCCTATCGCAGGAAAAATGTACACCTGTAAATGGCATATAGTACACCATTTGTGGCTGTAAAGCTCTGACTTTACCTAAATTGCAGCCATTTACAGCTGTATTTCGGTCAAAGTCAGTGCTTTACAGCTGCAAATGGTGTACAATATGCCATTTCTGTCTGTATGTTTTCCCATGATAGGATAACGGCAGCCGCCATTAGGGTATTGCATCTTCTAGGGAGCCAGAAAGCTGTCCCACAGGAAATCCACTGGAGTTCGAGGTAAGTGCATCTGCTCCACTGCGAATTCTGGAGGTTGAATTCCCTGGAATCCAGCCTCATTGGAGTCCATGGCGGAATTCTCTGACATCCCTACACTCTCTAGCAGCAGCACTGTTCCTTATCGACTGTAGCTGTCCCTTTCATTCAATATTCCAGTGTATTCCACTAGTTATTCCTGGTTCCTTACCTATCCCATTCTAGGTCCCCAAGGCTCCACCACTGTGCATACCTAATGTGTGGATACTATGAAAAAGGCATATTGGAGATAGGGATGTACAAAAATCACTTACCTTTCGCGGATTATGCTGATGGGGGGGGGAGGCGCTCCGTCCCTCCCCCCGGAATACTGGATGGGGGGGAGGCACTCTGTTCCTCCCACCCCCCCGGAATCCTGGCCAGCCGGCTGTGCTCCACAGTGATTCTGCGGAGCCGCCGGCCAGCTCCGCCAGCAGCCAGACATCCGGCCGCTGGCTAGCAGGGACACAAATGGCGGTGGCCATAGCCACCGCCGTTTGCGTCCCTGCAGTCAGCCGTGATAGGCTACGTAAATGTTTACGTAGCCTATCACAGCTGACTTAAAAACAACAACAACGTGCGTATGCAAATGGCGGCAGCCATGGCCGCCGCCATTTGCGTATGCGTGTTTTTGTTTTGTTTTTTAAAAAGTCAGGCGTGATAGGCTACGTAAATATTTACGTAGCCTATCACGGTGTTTTTTTAAAACCTAGCCGTGATAGGCTACGTAAATCTTTACGTAGCCTATCACTTTTTTTTTTTTTTTTACTGGAAATGGTGGTGGTGGCAGCCGGTGGGAAAACCGGCCGCCACCGCCGCACCACCGCTGGAGCCGCCGCCGGAGCTGCCGCCGCCGCGAGGAAGATCCGCCCAAGGTAAGTCCCGTCCCGGGGGGGGGGGGGGGTGGGCCGTTCCACCACCGATTTCGGGGGGCCGAATGCGCTGGCATTTGGCCTCCCCGAGATCCGTGGCGGAACTTTCATACATCCCTAATTGGGGATCATTAGGAAAAGATCAAAAAATAAAACTGCCAATATCATTATATTTTTATAGAAATATATGGTGTGAGTGACCCCATTTCAAATATTGTTTGAAGTTCTGGTCACCACACCTCAAAGAGGATGCTGTAGCGTTGTTAAAGGTGCAGAGAAGGGCAACCAAAATGATCAAGAGGCTGGAGCAACTCATTTATGAGGAAGGGGTACAATGTTTTTTATCTTAGGAAAAAGGCGAGTATTTACATGGTTCAAGATGCTTAAGTGGACACCAATAACCCTTCCAAGATCACCATTCTGAAAATTACCCTGCTTAAGAGGTATTGGTTTGGAGGAACCAGTGCACCCTTAATGGTCTCACTCTCAATCCTCTGTCCACATGGAAAGCACTGTTTGTGCATTCAAAATGAGCATGTGAAGGGGAGAGTGGGGGTTGCACCTGTTAAGTCCACCAAAGCTACTTCCAGGAACCCAAGAGCAGAGGTGCATTTTTAGGGTTCCCTGACACGTGAAGACTTCTAAGCATGTTCCATTGAAAACATGAATCTCTGAAGCTCCCTTCAAGGGGACATTGAGGGTGGGCCTGACATGTGTGATCCTATTCCTCCCTTCACACATTCATTTGTCAAGAAGAAATCCTGCCAGACTAATCTAATTTTATTTTTGGATCAGGTAACCTCCCTTGTGGACTGTGGGAATTCTGTGGACATAATATACTCGACTTCAGCAAAGCTTTCAACAAAGTGCCCCATGATATCCTGATGAGCAAACTAGCTCAAAGTGGGCTAGAGGAAACAATGATCAAGTGGATCCACAGTTGGCTACAGAATCGGACTCAAAGAGTGCTTATCAATGGGATCTTCTCAAACTGGGGAGAGGTAATGAGCAGGGTACTGCAGGGCTCAATCCTGGGCCCAGTGCTCTTCAACATTTTTATTAATGACTTGGAGGAGGAGGTGCAGGGAATGCTGATCAAATTTGCAGATGACACAAAATTGGGTGGGATAGCTAATACCTTGGAAGACAGAAACAAAATTCAAAATGATCACAGAATCATAGAATAGTAGGGTTGCAAGGGGCCTACAAGACCATCAAGTCCAACCCCCTGCTCAATGCAGGAATCCAAGTCAGAGCATCCCTGACAGATGGCTGTCCAGCCTCATCTTGAATGCCTCCAGTGTGGGAGAGCCCACCACCTCCCTAGGTAATTGGTTCCATTGTTGTATTGCTGTAACAGTCAGGAAGTTTTTCCTGATGTTCAGCCAGAATCTGGCTTCCTGTCACTTGAGCCCATTATTCCGTGTCCTGCAGTCTGGGATGATGGAGAAGAGATGCTGGTCTTCCTCTCTGTGACAACCTTTCAAGTACTTGAAGAGCACTATCATATCTCCTCTCAGCCTTCTCTTCTCAAGGCTAAACATGCCCAGTTCTTTCAGTCTCTCCTCATAGGGCTTTGTTTCCAATCCCCTGATCATCTTTGTTGCTCTCCTCTGAACCCTCTCCAGCTTATCTGCATCCTTCTTAAAGTGCGGTGCCCAGAACTGATAGACTGGAGCGCTGGGAAGAAACCAACAGAATGAAATTTAATAGGGATAAATGCCAAGTTCTGCACCTAGGAAAAACAACAACAACCAAATGCACAGTTACAAGATGATGGATACTTGGATCAACAATACTACACATGAGAAAGATCTTGGAATTTTTGTAGATCACAAGCTGAAGATGAACCAACAACGTGATGTGGCTGCAAAAGGCAAATGCTCTTTTGGGCTGCATTAATGGAAGCATAGCTTCCAAATCATGTGAAGTACTAGTTCCACTCTATTCAGCACTGGTTAGGCCTCCTGTTGAGTACTGGGTCCAGTTCTGGGCACCACACTTTAAGAAGGATGCAAACAAACTGGAGAGGGTTCAGAGGAGGGCAATGAAGATGATGGCCCTCCTCCTTGTAGCCACCTGCCTCACTTCCTTTGGTGGAGGCTGCTGGAGAAGGACCCCTGAGGATGATCTTAGCATCCAGGCAGGCACATATAGGAGGAGGCGATCCTTTAGATAACCTGGCCCCGAGCCGTTTAGGGCTTTGAATGTTATACCAGCACCTTGAATCAAGCGTGGCAATGGCCTGGCAGCTAGTGCAGCCGGAAAAGTACTGGCATAATGTGATCTCATTGGCCAGTCCTTGTTAACAGTCTTGCTGCCCTATTTTGGACTAACTGAAGTTTCTGGACCATTTTCAAAGGCAGCCCCACACATAACGCATTGCAGTAATCCAAACGAGAAGTTATCAGAGCATGGATAACTGCAGCTAGGCTATCTCTATCCAAATAAGGGCATAGTTGGTATATCAGCCTAAGCTGATAAAAGGTGCTCTGTGCCACTGGGTTCACCTGTGCATCAAGTGACAGTTTTGGATCCAAGAGCACCCCCAGGCTAGGAACCTGATTCTTTAGGGGGAGTGCAATCCCCTCCAGAACAGGTTGAACATCACCTAGCCAGGCTGATGAACCACCCACTAACAGTACCTCTGTCTTGTCTGGATTGAATTTCAGTTTATTGGCCCTCATCCAGTCCATTACCGTGCCCAGGCACTGATTCAGAACAGCCACTGCCTCACCTGGGTTTGATGAGAAAGAGAGGTAGAGCTGGGTGTCATCCGCATATTGATGGCACATCAGCCACACCTCTGGATAACCTCCCCCTGCAGTTTCATGTAGATGTTAAACAGCATGGGGGATAAAACAGAGCCCTGTGGAACCCCATGGCATAACTGCCAAGGCACAGAGCAATAATCCTCCAGCACCACCTTATGGAATCAGCCATCCAAGTAGGACTGGAACCACTGCAGTGCAGTGCCTCCAACTCCCAACCCAGGCAACCTACCCAGAAGGATACCATGGTCGATGGTATTGAAAGCTGCTGAGAGGTCCAGGAGAATCAACAGGGTTGCACTCCCCCTTTCCCACTGTAATATTCCCCAGTACAAGGGAAATCAATGGTAGGAACACCTGATTAACTCAAGATCCATTTTGCAGGTAAGCGTGGGCATGTCTCATTGGTCAGAATATACTCTCACACACATGCCAACCTGCACAGGGGTATGGAACAGAATATATACAGTACCTGGGTTTGTTTGGGCTTTTTTTCCACAGAGAAACATGCATGCAAATCTGTGCATGTGCAAAGAACAAATAAAAAAAAAGTGAGTTTCATCATACCACTATAACATTAAACTGACATTGAATTAGCATGTGACATGATAGAGGAGGACAAATAGTATCACAACAGTTGATGATATTATGTTGATCTTGAGCAGCTCTGTGTCTATACATACCAAACTTGATGCAGTTTAAGATTCAGTTTGCCTCACGATAGTGAGATGAATACCAAATCTACACTGTAAGAATTGACAACTAGTGCCACAGGAGAAGTAAATGCGATTTCAAAAAACTGGTTATTAAAGTGAATCAGCGTCGGAGGATGGTTCAGTGTAGATTATCTCCTCTTGTCAGTGGGAGAAATCACTAACTGCAGAAAATGTGTACAGAACAGATTCGTAAAGGATACTGAATACATAAGGAGTATTTAACTTTGCTAAGCCCAGAAATACCATACAATTGTGCTCGTTTCACATGCCTATGCTAAAAATCCTACAAGCTAGGCTTCAGCAGTATGTGAACCGAGAACTACCGGAAGTACAAGCTGGGTTCCAAAGAGGCAGAGGAACTAGAGATCAAATTGCCAACTTTCGCTGGATCATGGAGAAAGCAAGAGAATTCCAGAAAAATGTCTATTTCTGCTTCATTGACTGTGCTAAAGCCTTTGATTGTGTGGATCACAACAAAATGTGGCAAATTCTGAAAAAGATGGGGGTACCAGACCACCTTACCTGTCTCCTGAGAAACCTGTACGAGGGTCAAGAAGCAACAGTAAGAACCGGACATGGAACAACCGCTTGGTTCAAAATTGGGAAAGGAGTATGACAAGGCTGCATATTGTCACCCTGCTTATTTAACTTATATGTAGAGTACATCATGAGAAATGCCGGGTTGGATGAATCACAGGTCGGAATTAAGATTGCGGGGAGAATTATCAACAACCTCAGATACGCAGATATAGGGATGACAGAGAATTCTGCCATGGATCTCGGGGAGGCCAAATACCAGCACATTCGGCCCCCCGAAATAGGTGGCGGAACGGTCTGCCACCCCCCCCGGGACGAGACTTACCTGGGGCGGATCTTCCTGCCGCCGCCGCCATTTCCAGTTTAAAAAAAAAACACGTGATAGGCTATGTAAAGATTTATGTAGCCTATCACGGCTAAGTTAAAAAAAACAACCGTGATAGGCTACGTAAATGATCATGTAGCCTATCACGGCTGACTTAAAACAACAACAATAACAACGCGCGTACGCAAATGGCGGCGGCCATGGCCGCCACCATTTGCATACGCGCATTGTTGTTGTTGTTATAAGTCAGCCGTGATAGGCTACGTAAACATTTACGTAGCCTATCACGGCTGACTGCAGGGACGCAAACGGCGGCAGGTACGGCCGCCGCCATTTGTGTCCCTGCTAGCCAGCGGCCGGATGTCCGGCTGCTAGAGGAGCCGGCCAGCGGCTCCGCAGAATCCCTGTGGAGCACAGCTGGCCGACCAGGATTCTGGGGGGGAGGAACGGAGCGCCTCCCCCCCCATCCAGGATTCTGGGGGGAGGGACGGAGCGCCTCCCCCCCACCATCAAGATAATCCGCGAAAGGTAAGTGCCTTTCGTACATCCCTACGCAGATGATACCAACCTAATGGCAGAAAGCGAAGAGGATTTAAAGAGCCTCTTGTTGAGGGTGAAAGTGGAGAGTGCAAAAGCTGGTTTGAAACTCAACATTAAAAAAACTAAGATCACGGCATCTGGCCCCATCACTTCCTGGCATATGGAAGGGGAAGAAATTGAAGCAGTGACAGATTTTATTTTCTTGGGCTCCAAGATCACTGCAGACGGTGACTGTAGCCATGAAATTAAAAGACGCTTGCTCCTTTGGAGGAAAGCTATGGCAAACGTAGACAGCATAGTAAGAAGCAGAGACATCACCTTGCTGACAAAGGTCCGTCTAATCAAAGCTATGGTTTTCCCAGTAGTAGCGTATGGCTGTGAGAGCTGGAGTATAAGGAAGGCTGAGCGCCGAAGAATTGATGCTTTCCAACTGTGGTGCTGGAGAAGACTCTTACGAGTCCCCTGGACTGCAAGGATATCCAATCAGTCCATCCTAAAGGAAATCAACCCTGAGTGCTCATTGGAAGGACAGATACTGAAGCTGAAGCTCAAATATTTTGGCCACCTAATGCAAAGAGAAAAGTCTCTGGAAAAGACCCTGATGCTGGGAAAGACTGAAGGCAAAAGGAGAAGGGGACGGCAGAGGATGAGATGGCTAGATAGCATCACTGATGCAATGAATATGGACTTGAGCATGCTCCGGCCCGGGAGAGAGTGCAGGACAAGAAGGCCTGGCATGCTATGGTCCATGGGGTCACGAAGAGTCGGAGATGACTGAACAACTGAACAACAACAAAACCCAGAAAACATCTGCCTTTGATCTTTCTAAAATTTAAAATCTCCAAGGATTTTTTTAAAAAAACACCGAAACATTAGATTTTATTACACTCTCACACAAGTTATTCTCAGTGTAGGGAGGATTTTCTTTAGGATTGCACCTGAGAAGGGAAGTGTTAAATCTTGCCCCCAGTACATTGTAGCCTTGACACCCCACCCCGAATCCTTCTGCTGAGTATTAAATAACCAAAAGGTTGATTTGGATGTTTGAAGTGTTGTGGCTTTTTTTCTGAGTGAGGTTAAGCTAATGGACGGAGGGGCATTACTAGGGATGTACGAAAGTCCCTTACCTGATCCCGAAGTTTGATTCACGGTGGGGGGGAGGCGCTCCGTCCCTCCCCCTGAAATTTTGGCCAGGGGGGGAGGCGCCCCGTCCCTCCCCGCCGAAATTCTGGCCGGGGGGGAGGCGCCCCGTCCCTCCGGCCACGAATCCTCCTGTCCTGCCGGGACGCAAATGGCAGCGGCCGTAGCCACCGCCATTTGCGTCCCTGCAGTCAGCTGTGATAGGCTACGTAAATGTTTACGTACCCTATCACGGCTGAGTGAAAAAAAACACAAAAAACCGCACATACGCAAATGGCAGCGCCCATGGGCGCCGCCATTCGCGTTCCTTATTTTGGCACATGTAGTCTACTTAAACATTTACGTAGACTACGTTGAAAATAAGGGGAACGCTATTTGCGTTCCCTTTATTTTCGCTGTAGTCTACATAAATGTTTACGTAGACTACATGTGCGAAAAGAAGGAACGCAAATGGCGGCACCCATGGGCGCTGCCATTTGCGTATGCGTGGTTTTTTGTGTTTTTTTTTCACTCAGCCGTGATAGGGTACTTAAACATTTACGTAGCCTATCACGGTGTTTGTTAAAAATCTAGCCATGATAGGCTACGTAAATCTTTACGTAGCCTATCACGTTTGTTGTTGTTTTTTTTAAACTTGGAAATGGCGGCGGCAGCAGCCGGTCGGAAGACCCGCCGCCGCCGCCGAACCGCCGCCGCCGCCGCCGCCAGGGACATTTGCACAAGGTAAGTCCCATCCCGGGGGGGGGGTGGGGGGGTGCCAGACCATTTCTCCACCAATTTCGGGGGGCTGAATGCGCTGGCATTTGGCCTCCCCGAGATTCGTGGAGAAATTCTCTGACATCCCTAGGCATTACCACATTTTTTTCATCGAAATTCTATACGGAACCAAACTTGTTTATGTGAACCTTTGGGATACAACAGAGTAGAAACTGGCATACTTTTTATACAAAATGCCAACAAAAGAAAGAAAAAAAGCAGGCACAAAACATTTCAAGGCAACATCTGTGTATGCCTTATGCTAAAACATCCACGACCAACACCACATAAATATTGTGAGAGTACATTTCACCTTCATAATTCTATGAATAGTTAGAGCATCATGTATCCTAGCTTGCTTTCAAGTGTTCTCTTCTTTTTGGGCATGAAGCACATTCTGTGTGTTATTTCAAAGATCTCATACTAGATAAGAGGCATTTAGTTTTTTCATCTGAGCAGCTCTTGTCAGGCCTTAGCATACATCCTGTATACAATTGCTTTGCTGCCCTCTTTGTAAACAATGGAACTAAAATAAGTCACATATATCTATAGAGGCTGAGGGCATAGCACACAAAATGGGATCGTGGTAGATTCTGGCTTACTCTCGGAAACGTTTCCTGTTCATGAAAAGAAAATTCAATACGAAAAATGTGCACAAGCTTCGATAATAAAAGCAACTGAACCAGATGCAATAGGCAAACATTATTTTGGCAGTACTTGAAACTTCTTTTCTTCATATTATCACTTGACCCCATCTCTTCACTTTGCTTTCTATAGAATTGTCCACTCAAAACAAATGATCACAGAAGGGATATAAAGGAAATGATATCTGAATGCTTTAATTGCAAATATTTTGTGCCATGAAAAACATGCAGAAAAGCATTTAGGATTTTTTTTAAAGGATCTTTTGGAGGCATTGCATTTCAAAATAAATTCCTGCAATGTTTTTCACAAGCAAAAAATGGGAGAACAGGTTGAAAACACTCCTCAGTTACATTTTTTCTTCTAATTACAAAGTTAAAGTTGGAGGGGGCAGGTGGCAGTGTCCCATACTAGAAACACAGAGACACATGGATATCATATATAGATATCCCCCCACCCAGCCAGCCTGAAAATGAAATACCTGAAAAAGTCCAATGACCTTAATATTAAGCCTATAAATAGCATGTAATATTTTTATAAATAAATAATTATCACTGTCCACATTAATTCCATATTTCCTGTTCTAAATATCTATATATGATATCCATGTGTGTGTGTTTTTCTAGTATGGGACACTGCCCCCTGGGCGCCCCCCCCCACTTTAACCTTGTAATTAGAAGAAAAAAATGTAACTGAGGAGTGTTTTCAACCTGTTCTCCCATTTTTTGCTTGTGAAAAAAAGTTGCAGGAATTACTGGCAATGTTGAAGGCCTTGTAGTCCTCATCCTTAAGACCTCTATGCATGTTCGTAAGTGTTCCAGTTCGACTCCCTGCAAATGCCCCCAACTGATAATACAGGCATTCTGTGGTGGGGTGAGAGAAGCTAAAGCTAACTTTTACAAAAAAGAAAAAGGGCTACAGCCCTGCTGCCACAACTAATCATAAGCCCCAATAATTTTCAAAGACCTCCCCCACACCATCACCACTCAGTTGAAGTTCTCAACTGAGAATTTTCAACTCTGGGTATGTTTTGCCATATACAACTATTTGTTGTGGCTTCTACATAAAGTCCAAGTATAAGCATTCCTTCTTTTTTTAAAAAAAAAAATATTATCCTGAGCCTAAAATCTGGGGACAATGGGCAGGTTCCCTGCTCCCTCACTCCCCCACCCTGTACTATTTGCTGCCTTGTAGGAGTTCCATTTTCTTCTGGCAAAAAAGACATAAGGTGTCAGAGGTTAGAGAATATTATCAGTTATTTCTGTAAGGGTGTAGTGAGAAGAAGACTGATCAAGTTTCTGGTCTCTGATCCTCCTGAAGAGATCATTAAGCACAAGATTAATCTTCTTCCCAAGAAAAATCCAGCCGTACTAGCCACAAATTATAGGCAGATTTATAAGTGGGTCATTGGGCTAGGTAACTAATTGCGTATTTATCTGTCATTTAGTTATATGTTGCAATTAGTAGCAACTTTGCACACAAAATATTAAGCCATTTTAACATAAGGTCTAGGGCAGAGTGCAACCCTATGTATTTTGTTTAAGGAAATGTTACAGTGTTAAAAGACCCATGCATAATTAGAAAAGACAGCTGCTTAGTGATAAATAATATTTCCATTTACATAGTAGCTGTGTAGCCTGATGGGTTGTTATAACTGTAGTTTCTGAATACCTTGTGAATAGCGTTTACCTCATGCCTTTGACTTTTCTATAATGTAATGAAATACTTTTGCAGAAACATTACAATTTTGAAGTGATTTACCCATGGTTTGACTGAGAGTCATGGATACAGCCAGGAACTTAACTTCAAGTCCAATTGCTATATTTTTCCCCATATCTGTTCAAAATGTCTTTCAGAGAGCCTTTGGGGACCAGTAGAGTCACCCTCTTTGGAGGCATAAGTTTCAATATTCAAAACAAAACTAGCCGTTCCTCCTCAAGCAGAACTTCTGCAAGAATGTTGAGGGTTGGTCAGAAGAGAACTTGAAAGACAATTTCAATAACATTTGCTAGGGCTCTTTTTGTAATTCTGAGATAAAAATAATTTAACCATATTTCAAAGCATGAAGAAACCCCATCCAAATGGAAGGAAAGCCCTATAGCAAAAACAAAACAACCCATGGTTAAATGGCACTATGAAGAACCTCCTCAACTTCCCCTACCAGCTCCCCCCCTCTAGAAGAATAATGGAAAACAAACATAGGGTTGGAACTTGGATTGAGTCATACTTAGAGCAGACCCATTGAAATCAGTGGGAGTTTCGTTAGTTGTGACAAGCACATCTTATTAATTTCAATGGTTCTATTCTAAATGTGACTTACGGGTAGTATCCAATGTTAGTCCTATGTAGAGTAGACCTACTGAAAAGAATGGAACTTAAATAGTCATGACTAACTTAAGTCTTATTCATTTCAATGGGTCTACTCTGCATAGGACTAACATTGGATACTACCCTATGTCTAGATCCAACCCTTATGTTTGCTTTAATGTTAGGGCTAGCCCTGACAAAAACAGGGTGAAGTTACCAGCTTCAGGAGGTACCATGAAGGAGGAATAGACAAATATAGGAATTGTTGCTTGAATGGTACAGGAAAACCTCTCAAAGCATTGATCCTGGTGGCATCTGAGGATCATTTAAGATCTCCTTCAGGCAGCAAAATGACTTGGGCTAGCACTGTTTAACTCTGGCGTGTTTTGTGTTTGCTGCTGGCTGCAGGGTTCTCTTTTTTCTTGGATAGATTTCTTGCATAGTAATGAGGTAGAATGTTCCACTTGCAGACTTTGCAGTCACCCAGAATTCCTTGTGCTTTTCTAGACTATATACCACTGACTTGTGCAGCACAATCCTATGCGAGTTTACTCACAGGTCAGTTTCACTGAGTTTAATGAAGCTTACTCCCAAGTAAGTGCATATTGTTGTGTATTCCCTCACACTATTGCTTATTTCTTGCTTATTTTCTCAAAGCAATATTGGTTTTGACCGTTATGAAAAAATGTTATTCTCAACTTTAGTCATTGTTCATTCACATTTGCGATTTGCTTCAAATTTTGCTTTAGATAAAACCTAATGACAGCCTATGGGTGTGTAGACACAGACTCCCCACCCCCAAGAAATTTAGTCTTACCATAATGTTTTTGGTTCTGTTTCACCTGAGAAGGGACTGCCAGATTTGCAGACATTAAACAAGTGAAACCTTTTCCAAATTAACTCCATGAGAAAAGTACACATCATACACTTATTTTCTGTGCTAAGGAAGCTTTTCCAGGCACAGCAGCATGACCGCTAAAGAAAAAGTTAGCAGTCCCAACAATTGTGCATGTCGAGGGTGAGTGGGTGGGAGAACATAACAAATATGACGGGCAAAAACAATTGCAGATGAAGATACCTGAAGGATCTTAAACATTTTTTTTAATGGAAATTAACTGTCTGAAGACCAGATTTTATTACAACACTATAAAGCCAGAAGATGGTCATGAGCCCCCTTCTTTGAAATCAGCTTATTTCTATTCATATTTCTTTTACTTGACCAATTCAGGATTGCTTTTTGAATTTCATATAAATTGGAGAGAGAAAAAAAATCCATCCCACCATTCATTGCAATACAAAAAAGGGTATTGGAAAGAAACAACATCAACCAGCTTTGCATTAGCACAGGCTTGCAAAGGTGACTAGAGGGCAGATTAAAACAGCCACCACCGAAAACCATCCTTGCTTTTTGCTCTACCAGGAAGTACCTTCCCCCTACCTCCGACTTGCCTAGCTACAGGAAGTGTTCGGGGGGGGGGGCAAGCAGAGATGAGGGGAACATCATTGGCATTCCAAGGTGGCACCATTGGCAAGGGGAAGGGCTTACTGGCCATTTTAGGCTGTGGGGCTCCTCCCTGTCACCCTCTTTGAAGCGCAGCTCCCTCTCTCCTATGCTGTATGCAGTGTGATCTACTCTGGTCACCTTTTGGGGGGCCGAGTAGGAATTTTTGGCTCATAGTCTGTCTGATTGGCTTTGGCTATGTGCCTTTTGCCTACTTCACACTGTAAGTGGGGTTGGGAGTTTATTCAGGTTGTTTGGTTTGATTTAATCAGTCAGGCTGATTTGGTCACATTTTAAATAGGTAGTTATGTTCAGGCACCTTTGGTGGGGAATAACATTGGTGAGCATTTGGAGGCACTGTTTCAGGTGACTGGTAAGGCCTGAGGCTTCCAGTTCAGGGTTTTGCAGCCCCTGTTGGAAGATAGGGATTACCTCTGAGGCCAACTCTCCTCACCCACTTGGAGTTTTGTGGCCTGTGTGTGTGTGTCAGGGTGGAAACTGAGCCAATAGAGCCCCAGAGCAGTTCTGATTCTGAGGAGGAACAGCAATCCATGGGAGAGAAGCTCGCTCATCTCTCACAAGCACAGCAGCTGGCAGAGATTCCTCCTGCCAGCATTCCTGGGATAGATAGTGACCCTGGCAATGAGAGAGCGCTGGAGCGGGGCTTGCTGGACCCTCAAGGCAGACCAGGGAACGACGACAGATGGAGGGCGTAGAAAGGAGGCATAGTGCTTGCTTGGCATGCAAACAACGGTTGCATCCCAAGGACCCAAGGGAAAGAGGGAGGATTTCTCCCTAGCCCATAAATTCAGGGTCTTCCCATGGTTCTCCTTCAAAGGGGGACCAACTGCCTTACCTGGAGCTCAGGCTACTCTGCTATCTTTCCTAGGGATGTACGAAAATCACTTGCCTGTTCGCGGATTAAGCTGATGGTGGGGGGGAGGCGCTCCATTCCTTCCCCCCCCCCCGGTAATCCTCCTTAGCCGGCTGTGCTCTGCGGCAGCTCCGTGGAGCAGCCGGCCAGGCCCAGCAAGGCCAGAGCCGTCCGCAGCCAGATTTCCGGCCGCGGAGGGCTCTGGGGGGGGGGAACCGCGTACGCAAATGGCGGCGGCTACGGCCACTGCCATTTGCGTTCCTTATTTTTGACGTCTTAATCTACGTAAATATTTACATAGACTAAGATGGCGAAAATAAGGGGAACGCAAATAGCGTACTGGACGCTATTTGCATTCCCCTTATTTTTGTTGTCTTAGTCTACGTAACTATTTACGTAAACTAAGGCGGCCCAAAATAAGGAACGCAAATGGCGGCAGCTGTAGCCGCCGCCATTTGTGTACGCCTTTTTTTTTTTTTTTTACCCAGACATTTTAGGCTACGTAAAAACTTACGTAGCCTATCACGTCAGTATAAAAAACACACACAAAAAACCTGCAAATGGCGGCAGCCAGTCAGAAGACCAGCCGCCGCCGCCGCTGCCGCCGAAGCCACCACCGGAGTCATCACCGCCCGGAAGATCCGCCCCAGGTAAGTCTCGTCCCGGGGGGATCTGCGGAGGGGCAGGCCGTTCTGCCACAGATTTCGGGGGGCCGAATGCACTGGCATTCAGCCTCCCCAAGATCCGTGGAGGAATTCTCTGCCATCCCTAATCTTTTCCCAGTGCTGTTCCTTGCTTTGTCGCTAGTGATTAGTACCTGAAAGAGACATAAAGGAATAAAGTCTCGGAAAGAATTTCTCATCATCTGTGTACTGAGTTGGCTATTGGTGGGGACTGCAAGAGGCAGCTAGGGCATTCCTGACAGTGTGTGTGACAGGGAAAGGCCTCCCATCCCAAGAATTGAGCAGTCCTGAGGGGTGGCAAAGATACTACTTTACAGGCATCAAATGTCTCACCCGATACAATGCCAGGCTACTCTGGCTTAGAGAATGTGCCTGCTTAGGTTGCCCTTTGCAGATCTGAGCAATTTCAATCAATGTGGCCCAAGTTTTATACCAGCTACTTGTGTCTTGTCTCTTTATTCCCCCTCCCCTCCTTTCACCTGCAATTTCCATCCTTTTTAGGATTTAAAACAATTTGAAATATACATTACTTATTTAGCCTTTGTCAAAATGGGATGCTTCTGATTTTAGAGCTTCTTGGATTAGTTATAGAAATTGGTGTGCTGGAAAGCTTCTTTGAAAGGAACCTGAAACAAGTTACGTGGCAGGTAAGTTTGCACGGCAAGGGCTTCTGACAGCTTGTCACAGTTCCACTTTTCTCACATTCAATCAACTTCTCTTTTCTAAAGAAAAGCACAAAATAATATGTCAAAATGACAGCCACTGAAACCCAGAGCAGCAGCTGCAGCCTTCCAGACCCATTGCCTTAGGAAGGATATCACTGTAAAATTGTGTAAATGATATTTGCTAAGAGGTATAATTTCCCTGGTCAAGTAGTGGCACAATTAGAGTCCAATTAAGACTTCAGGTGTTGCTATTAACTGCCTGTGTCTGATGGCCACCAAGGTCTAGAAAGAGGAAAGGAACAATGCTTCAAAGACTTTGTGCACCTTGCGATTTATTGCTAATGATTCCCCACAATTAATTTGCCACCACATTGACTGCAATTAATTTGAAAGCGAGCTCAGCAGAGACAATGCTGTAATTATATGGGATTTTAGACTAGTAAGTTGGGTCAATATAGCCATGATTATAAAAGGAGAGGGAAAAACAAATGAAATTGTTTATTTGCTTAAAGTCTTAATGTCATCATTATCAATTCTACCCAGCTCATCAGAAGTCTGTGGGCATTGCTATAGTACTCTCTCTCTCTCTCTCTCTCGTGTGTGTGTGTGTGTGTGTGTGTGCGAGCACAGATTATTAGACAGAACAAGCCCACTCTGCTCTGATTTATTATTTGAGTGTGTGGTTTCTTCATGAGCGGCTTTTGAGAGATCACACCCAATTGTGTTTTATAAGGTCCTGGGATTATATATATATATCGGGAAATGTAGCAATGCAGACACACAGATAATAAATAATTTTCTTTCACTGTGAATCTATTCATATCTATTGGGTTGCCACATTTTCTTTTTTACTGGTCCTTCTGTGCCTAAAAGAGCAGTGTGACAGACAGAAATTAAGCTAGAAAAGCTTTTTCCCATCATTTTATCTACATGTCAGGCCTTTGGAGATAGTCTGGACCTGTGAGAATATGATGGATTGATACTATTGTTTATATTGTTGTTGTCTTTTAAAATTTTGATATTTTATACCATTTTAATATTACTGATGATTTAATTATATTTTTTACTTTTGTATATTTCTATTTATATGTTTTAACCGTAAGAGTTTTTAATGTTGTAAAGCCAGCTGGAGTCCCAGTATTGGGGAAAAGGAGGGATATAAATATGATGATGATGATGATGCCAGGAAAAAGCTTTACTTGGAGCAGGGGCTGGCAGAAAAAAAAGCTAGGAATTGTAATGCCAATTGCCAAGTTGAAACAAAGATGTGCAGCCCTTAGACATTGCAATGCAGTTACAGATTCTCCTGCCTTATTCTTCCATTGCTCTTATCCACTGCTTTCCTCCTGGCACCTGATGTAGCAGCCAGGACTCTGGTTCTGTACCAGTCCAGCCGGGGAAAACGTTAGGAAAAAGGTCTGATGAAGGAACATGGCAAGAAAAGCTGCTCTATCATCTCCCACAGCCTTGTGATTTTTAAAGAAAACAACATCTCTAATTGTAGCAGATCACAAGGTATACTATCTTACTTAAGACAAACATGCCCTTCCCTGTACTAGAACACACACTCACAGGGGAAACAAGATTAAAAACTGAAATCCGGCTGCTGTAGCCATTTGAAATATATCATGGCAAAGATGGCAATACAGCAGGGTGGTCATGACAATGTCCAACCCCTCCATGTGGGAATACATGATCCTTCCTTTCCAGTATTTTGGCATGATGCTAGGAGAAGCCCAGCTCTGCAAGCAAACCCTTTAAAAGACTACTTTCTTCTTGTCATTGATCCAGCACTGCTTTCTGGGAACAAGTCCAGAAGAGACCTGAGTAAGCCTGAGTAATTTTTGAAACCTCATTTATGCACTGTTAATATTTCAATTAATGATGATGGCATACTGTACAGTGATTCAAATCAAACCTCATAAATGGATTTATACAAAGCAAACACTTTAGGTGGCTCATTCTCTTCCCAACTTGCCCTCGTTTTACTTGCCTTCATCTGAACCTGCAATAACTGCCCTTTGAAAGGCAAGGAGAATCCTGGGTCTTAGGTATTAGCAAAGATCCTCCCCATTTTCTGAATTATATAGTGTATAAAAGGTTTCAAGAGTCAGCTTTGTAAAATAAGAATAGACATTTTCAGCTATCAAAGAAGTCTCTTTTTGGGACACAATTGCTTTCAAGCATTTTTATGCCTCATCCTGGCCATCTTATTTACTTTTCTATCTAGACTGTTGTTTATCAGAAAGGTAAATATCTATATCATTAGAATTATTAATTTTATGTATGATATATTCATTCAGATACTGCCCCCAGTACAATGTGAAATCTGGATGCAAATGCTTCAAGAAGAGTCCACTTATTTACCAGCCTGGCCTGCTCCTGTGCCATTAACAGCAGCTCAGTCTGAAGATATTAACTAGTAATAATGATTATCTCCATGCCATGAAGAGCTTCGCTTACTGACAGGAATGTTGGAAAAATCCGCAATGGAATAAATTAAATAAAATGAGTTCAGATTTTTATGAATCCAACGTGTGGATTCCATAGACAACTGGCTTTTCCTCAGTTGGGTGGATTCTGCAGACATGCAGACTGTTTTTCTAACTTTCCAAAATTTTCCACAAATGTAGTAACAGAAAACTATGCAAAATGTTTTTTAAATGGCAAGGAATATGCGTTTCCCCCATAGATTAAAGCGTGACTGTGCATTTGCAGGGGGGGGGGAGAAATTGTGCATTTGGGGGAGAACTGTGCAAGCACAAAGTTGTGCAGGTGCAACTTCATGCAAATTCAGAAACTAAAATAAAACACCAATTCCGTTGATCGACGGATGATGGAACAAAAGCTACCTGCCAATCCACAAAATGCAGACAGAACAGATCTTACACAATCCATACATCTCTACCTACTGATATCTACAAATCAAGCTTTTGTTAATATTTATTTGTTTTGAAGATGTATACTTTAAGAATTTGTGGTACCCCACTTATAGAATGCCCTCTCCAAAGAAGTTCACCTGGTGCCTATGTTACCTTTTTGGCACCAAATACCTTTCTTTTCTCCCAGGCATTTTAGAGACCTAGTTGTAGATTTTTATAGCTGTTTTATTGATTCCTGTGCTGTTTGTTGATTTGTATTATATGTTTTAAATATTTGTATTATATTTTATATTTTGAACTGTTTGCATGAAATCTTAGTTATCTAACCGTTTCTAATCCACCCAGAGAACATTGGTTCTATTATACAATAAACAAAAAACCTACAGTTTCAAAAATGGAGTTAAGGCTGTACAGTTTTCAGCCAAGCATGAATTGTGAGCTAAGGCTGACAAGTCTTTAACACCATCCTCCCTAAGGAGGCAGAAAGTGCAAGTGAGATTCTCATTCTCCCAAAGTAGATCAACCATCTCGACAGGATGGAGACTATGAGGTGAAGAGATGACTATGGGGCTGTGGAAAATGAATGAACAACTTAGGGCCACCCGCTTCTCTCTTTTTTAGAGCAGCCTTCCCCAGCCTAGTGCCCTCCAGATGTGTTGGACTACAACTCCCATCATTGCCAGCCAGCCTGGCCATTGGCATCCTCTTTTCCAGAATGAGGATAGAACATAAGTGATCCAGTTAGGAAGTCCAAAACAGGTGCACCACAGACTGTCTTAAACCAAATGAGGAGACAACTAAAGAATCTTGGATACCTAATCAAGAACATTGATTCTAAAGAATATGAGGCAGAACAGTTGTGACGCCTACCACCTTTCTATGACTTAGGAGGTTCTGTAATATTAATAAGTAAGTAATTATGCCCAAAGTCTGCTCAGGTAGTATCACTGCCACACCTCCTTTTTTGCCGTATTTCCTTGGCTGGGCTGGAGCACCCTTGATATTTATAAATCTGAACCTAGTAAGCAGGATTGAGGGTAAGGTGCCATGGGGAAGGTCTGTGAGGAAGAAATCTCTAAAGCCATGCCACAGGTTCCACTGAACATTCAGAATGGGGCTTATTTATTCATATGGGAAAAGTCAGGGTTTACAGATAGAAAACAAGGATTAACACACAGAACATTTACGAGAGAGAGAGAGATTGAGAGAGAGAGAGAGAGAATGAACTGGCTACAATGCGTAGCTACACTAACTCTGACCCCCTGGCTGGGGTCATTTAGAGAGTAGTATAACTGTGACAAAGACAGGCTTAGATCGAATCCACTACCTCCTATTTCTCAGGTTAACTGCCTATTCCCTAGCTGACAAGTCCTGACTGTCAAATCTCAACTGCCAGTGAAACTGTGTGCTATCTCCACCTCCCCTCCCCTCCCTGATTCTATCATGGAGGAGGAGCCTAACTCTTGACAGACAGCTCCTCAGTCCCAGCTGCCAAGCCTACCAGATCACTTTGTTACAACAGCGAAAGCAGAGAGACCAAGTGCCTGTGAGAAATTTTGCTAACCCCGAAAGTCTTTAGTCTTTGAAATTCCTACTATATTTTGTCAGAGCAGGAATTCCAAATTTGATTTAGAGTTTGCTTTAGGAGGAACTAAGTGCTAACTCTTTTATTTAGAATTTCTGGGAAATGTTTGAAATATACTACTTAATTTAAAAACAATGGCAATATATTTAGGGTATATGTACCCATTGTATTTTTTTTAATATATCCCAACTCTTTATTTATTCTTCCACATGATGTCCTTTAAAAGTCACCAATTTTAACTAGTTCAGATATTCTGAACTGCTGTGAGACCCATTTGGCAGAAAGGCAGGATACAAATATACAAAGCTAGGTAAATAAAGTCTAAACAATCACACAAGAGAATCAGTGTGTGTGTGTGGATGGATTTTAGACATGAAAGGCTAGCTTAGCATTTTGGACTCTTAAAGCTTTGATTAGTTTTTGAAATCATACTTCCACAAGTGTTCTGGAAATATGTATTTCTCAAGCCTTTCCAAGTGACCTACATCTGGCAGTTTATTTAATCTTCACATCATTTTTTAAAAAAAGTGTCAGTGTTATTTAAGAGTTGGATGGCACATAGGGAGAATAAATCTTCATTAAAGCAAGCTTCAGAATGGTTATAGAATGAAGCTACATTAGTCTACTATTACCTGGTTCTGCCACCCCTCAGTAGTGTTAATGATGTCTGAACATACAGGGAAAATCTTCTCTTTTTTTTTTATCTAACTCTGGAAGGATCTGACTGAGGATTGAGACAGATAGATAGATGATAGATAGATGATAGATATTGTTACATCTAGCACAGCAGCTATTACTACCCAGTAGTCCTAACCAGGCATTGGGATGGCTTCATGGAAAATGAGAACTACATTTTCTGAATATGGTTGCTGAATTAAAACCTATCCACTACAGAACAATATTACATGCTTCCAGATAAGGCTTCAGTTGTGCAATCACCATGCTTCAAATGCAGAATTTTATGGGGGCCCAGACAATGTTGTCTTCCATTTGTCCCCCCACCCCCACACTTACACACACACACACACAAACACACACACACACACACACACCTTCTTCCCTCCTTTTCCTTACTACCAAAAAATCCATTAACGAAGGAAAGACAGAATAGCTGTACCATGCCTTTAGATTGGTGGAGCTAGGAGCTGTCCATCTGGGAGCATCCTTCCTCAGGAGCTTCAAATAATATTCCCTGTTGTTATTAATGATAGACTCCTGAAAGTTTGGGCTGAGATAGCTTTCTTAGTTCTGGAAGATGTTCTTTCACAGAAGTTGCAAAGTTATTTGGTTTAGTTTAAAATCTATATCTGTTTGATTACTTCTACAGATGTTCAATACTGGCATTACATTAGGCTTATCACAAAGGAGTACTATCCAGAGAGAGAGAGAGAGAGAGAGAGAACATGAAAGTTGGTCTATCTGTGATTTCACTGCCCAGCTGATTTCACATCTCTTATTCTCTGGAACCAACACCATCTCTACTACAGTGTTTCCTCATAGGTTTCTCTGTAGTTATTAGAAATAAATATAATTGCATGCCAGAAAACTAGTGCTGATCCAAGACAATTTTCTGCCTGAAGCAGAGCCCGACTGGCATACTTCTCCCCTGTCAGGGCTAACATTTTTAATAAGTCTCACTGCACATTTTGGACACCAGTACCTGCCTTGATCAACATTCCACTCATCCCTCACCCTGCTGCATGACAGGGATGGCTCAGCAGAGATTTGCTAGCAAGCAGTTAGTATTATTTATTGAATTAATTTATATCCCACTCTTCCTCCAGAAAGCTCAGAGCAGTTTACGAGGGCCTACTAATCAGTTTCTAATGCAGGTACACAGCTGAGATCCACTCAGCTTTTACAAGTTGAGAATGTTCTATATTCTCAGACCATTGTCTGGGCCCAATAGCTACTAGTTTAGACTAGAGTATAGGCTCATAGCTGGAAGCTAGCCCAGACAATTCTGGGAAGGAGAGCAAAATCTGGCATGGTAGGCATGAGCTGAATTCAGGAGGAATAGACTGAACCCAAGAGGAGATCCTGAATTCCAGCCAGTGGGTCTGCAAAGGGCTGAAAGGGCAGAATTTTTTGCCCTAAAAGCCTGATTAGGACACAAAGGGAGTGAAGGTTTTTCATTTCCCGGGTTCCTCTGATGCACGTTGGATATACATTGGATCTGGTTCCATGGATATTTAAGTCTGATATTATGACTGTAATATAAATATGCACAGCGAGCATTCAGGTTTTGGTCACTGATGCAATGAATATGGACCTGAGCATGCTCCGGGAGAGAGCACAGGACAGGAAGGCCTGGCATGCTATGGTCCATGGGGTCACGAAGAGTCGGACACGACTGAACAACTGAACAACAACAGGTTTTGGTTGTGCCATGTCAGCACACATTTTAGAAAATATGCCTCAAATGAAAATGGGGAATGGGGCTTTTTGAGATAATTAGCTTTATTCTGTGTATCCAACAGCCTTTACTATTATCTGAAACAAAATAAGCCAGTACATCTTGTGTTCAGTTGTCAAAATTAACACTTATAGTAGAAGACTGTAGTAGACTTAGATTTGCCATAGGTGAAATCAAACTTCATGTGAGTGAACTTCTACTTGTGAAAGTACACTACCCTGCATCCAGCTTGCCTGGTCATGGGGAGGCCGTTGCGGGTGGGGGGGGGGAGGAAGAGACATGGGCAATCATAATTGGTGGTCATTGGGTGGTGCCACTGGCTGGGGGAGGGGCCTGAGAAGCATTTTAGCTCTCCAGGCCCCTTCTTCATGTAGGGATGTGCAAACTCATGTCCGTCTGGGTTCTCCAGATGCCCACCCAGCCCCTGCCCCTGCTCACTGGTCCCCGGACCACTCTCGAGCCCCTCCCACGCTCGGCAAGCAGCCCGCACTCATCTCTGGCTGTTCTTTATGACCCCAGCCAGACCAGGTTTGGGGGAGAGGTCAGATGGTGGCCATATTTTGGCCAAGCAACAGCCTGCCTCCACCATTAGGGAGAATGCGTGTGCGGGACAGGCTTGGTCTGCTGAGAATTCAGTTCCCTTGCTCTTGAACACCATGCAAGTTCCACCATGAATGTTCCATCTGTGGCGGCCAGCATGCTTGCACTGCTTGTCCCAGAATTAAAGGATAGTGTGGCCCCAGCCAGGATGGGCAAGAGGACAAGAAAGCTGTGTCATCCCTGCAGTGGACATTGAACTCTTAGGTTAGAAGTGCCAAGATAGCGATAAATCAGACTCAGAGGTTTGCTTACAAAAAGAATTTATTAACTTACAGCACACAGGTGTACCCAATGGTTGGATCAGACAGTTTCTCTGAACTACGAGCCACTGGGTACAATCGGTCTTATACTCTACAGGTTAGTAATAAGCAGCGTTTCAGCAGCACGCACCCCTAGTGTTCATTCTCAGCATCAACCAACAGCACTTGGTTCTCAAGCATAGCCACCTGCCGCTTTAAGGTGAACAATCTCTGCTTCTCAGGCTCATCAGTGATAAGACATTCAAGGAATGTTCTGAGAAGACTTTTATTGGCCTTTTGACTCATCTGCACATGCTCAGAGGCTTACTAGCATGGGAATTGCACCAATAATGACATTAAGCAAGCATGATGGATCTCTAGGCCCCTCTAACACTAAAATTACTGGCTACACTCCTGGGGCCAATACGAAAGCTGATGGGGAACAACAGCCTACTACAAAAAGGACCGAGCCCAGTTAAACTGGAACCCTTCAGCGACTTTTGAGGTGGTACCCTGTATCACCTCTGCAGTGGGTGCTGAACTCTTAGGTTAGAAGTGACAAGATAGTGACTAATCAGACTCAAAGGTTTACTTACAAGGAGTACTTTATTGGGTAACTTACAGCACACAGGCATACCTAGGGATGTACGAAAGTCACTTACCTTTCCGCGGATTATTTCATGGTGGGGGGGAGGCGTTCTGTCCCTCCCCCCGGAATCCTCGATGGGGGGGAGGCGATCCGTTCCTCCTCCCCGGAATCCTTGACAGCCGGTTGTGCTCCGCGGCGGCTCCACGGAGCAGCTGGCCAGGCCCAGGCCAGAGCTGTCTGCAGCTGGATTTCTGGCCACGGAGGGCTCTGGGTAAAAAAAACAAAAAACAAAAAACTGCGTACGCAAATGGTGGTGGCTACAGCCGCCGTCATTTGCGTTCCTTATTTTTTGCCATCTTAGTCTACGTAAATATTTACGTAGACTATTACAGCAAAAATAAAGGGGAACACATTAGCGTAGTGGGCGCTATTTGCATCCCTTTTTGATTCGCCGTTTTAGCCTACGTAAATATTTACGTAGGCTAAAACGGCGAATCAAAAAGGGACGCAAATAGCACCCACTATGCTAATGTGTTCCCCTTTATTTTTGCTGTAATAGTCTACGTAAATATTTATGTAGACTAAGATGACAAAAAATAAGGAACGCAAATGGCGGCGGCTGTAGCCGCCACCATTTGCGTACACGTTTTTTTTTTAACTCAGCCATGATAGGCTACGTAAATCTTTACATAGCCTATCACGTCTCTGTAAACCCCCCCCCCCGACCAGACTGCAAATGGTGGCAGCGGCAGCTGGTCGGAAGACCAGCCGCCGCCGCTGTGAAAGCCGCCGCCGGAGCCGCCGCTGCCCGGAACATCCGCCCCAGGTAAGTCTCATCCTGGGGGGATCCGTGGGAGTTGTGGGGGGGGCAGGTCATTCTGCCACAGATTTCGGGGGGCCAAATGCATTGGCATTCGGCCTCACCGAGATCCGTGGTGGAATTCTCTGACATCCCTAGGCATACCCAATGGTTGGATCAGACAGCTTCTCTGAACCCTGAGCCATTGGGCACAATGGGTTTTATACAGTACAGGTTAGCAATAAGCAGCATAACAGCAGCAAGTGTCCCCTAGCGTTTATTCCTAGCATCAACCAACAGCACTTGGTTCATAGGGATGTACGAAACCCCTACCTGTCTCCGTGCCGGGCAATCCGTGGTGGGGGGAAGGCGCTCTGTCCCTCCCCCCGGAATCCTGCCCGGCTGGCTCCGCTCCACGGCCAAGCCGCAGAGCCGCCAGCCAGCTCTGGATGCCTGCAGCTGGACATCCGGCCACTGGGCAGCCCTGCAGGGATGCAAATGGCAGCTGTCATAGCTGCTGCCATTTGCATCCCTGTATTGAGCCATGATAGGCTATGTAAATATTTACGTAGCCTATCACAGCAGGGGGAAAAACCCCAGTGTATGCAAATGGCGGCTACCACCATTTGCATACGCTGGTTTTTTTTCCCCCTTGCCGTGATAGGCTACATAAGTATTTATGTAGCCTATCACGGCAGGGGGAAAAAAAACCAGCGTACACAACTCGTGGTAGCCACCGCCATTTGCATACGCTGGGTTTCCCCCCCCCCCGCCATGATAGGCTACGTAAATAGTTACGTAGCCTATCACGGCCTCCGCAGGGACACAAATGGCATCCCTGCATTAGCCGTGAGAGGCTACATAAGTATTTACGTAGCCTATCATGGCTATGAAGAGGAGGAAGCACATGGTGGCCGCATGTCAAGGGCTCCTTGGAGGGCTCTCTCAGTCTAATCCAGTAGCCAAGTCCAAACACAGACAAAGGGATTCTTTTCAAAGCTTTATTCTTCTTTTACAACTTAACAACTCTACAGGTAGCAACTAGATCTGAGCAGCTGCATCCCTATGCCCTAAGTTGGAACAGTTGGTCCCCGTTTGAAAGGCAATTACTGGCAGACCCCTGAATATAAGGACTAGGGAGAATCCCTCCCCTTTTCCCTTGGATCCTCTGGGCGCAACCGTTCTTTGAGCACGAACCGGGCACTACGCCTCCTTTCCGCGCCCTCTATTTGGCGCCGCTCTCTGCGTCTGCGCCGCGCATCCACCAAGTCTGCTATCTGTGCTGGGTCACTCCCTGGACTGCTTTCTAAACTAGGAATGTGGGTGGGAGGAATCTCCGTCAGCTGTTGGTCTTGGGAAAGAGGAGCGCGCTCCCCTCCCAGGAGCGACTGCTCTTCCTGAGCATCAGAACTACTCTGGGATTCTATGGGCTCAGTGTCCACCCTGACATCGCAGGACGGCCGCCATTCACAAAGTAGCGCAGACGGGAGCAGGTAAGTGCTCTGTTTTGTGTGCCTTTCATGGGGTGGGGGCAGCAGGGACTTCATCCCGCGTGCTTTTCGTGGGTTGGGGGGGTGGGGGCTTTGTTCAGCGACGGATTTGGGGGGATCCATCTGAGATCCATCGTGGAATTCTCTGACATCCCTAGTTCTCAAGCATAGCCACCTGCAGCTTTAAGGTAAACAAACTCTGCTTCTCAGGCACATCAGTGATATGATAAAACATTCTCCTCATTAGTGAGGAATGTTCTTGGAGCTGCTTCTCACCCTTTTGACTCATCTGGCTACATCAGGAGGCCAGTTAAGGGAAAACAGCAGCCCTCTGACCAAAGGCAGAGAGCATTATGGATCTAAGCCACTCTAAAACTACTAATAGCTTGGTTCAGGCCTGGGGCCTTACATTCCCACAGAGGGAGGATGCAATGTACCTATATCTTGGATTCTCTGAGGGATTTTGAATACCATTTCAGGGACAACACAAGGCCCAACTTTTGAGGAATCAGAGGTCTATCGAGGGTATGGAACACTATGTCAAAGCTAAAAAAGATAAGGAGGTTTCAGCTGGGAGGGTGCTTGGTCCATGTGCTGTCTGCAAGTTTCACCACTAAGCACTGTGCCAAAGAAGGTACCAGGGGAATGTAGGTTAATTCACAACCTGTCATTGCCAAAAGGCAGATCTGTGAATGATGAAACCCCAGAACATCTCTGTTCTGTGTGCTACAGTTCCTTTAACACTGCAGTGGCAATGGTAAGGGCTTGTGGGTATGGGGCGCTGATGGGTAAGTGTGACATAAAGTCTGTTTTCCGCATCTTGCTGGTGGTCAATCCTTCTGACTTTGACCTCTTGGGGTTCTGTTTTCAGGATCAATTTTACCCAGATAGGGCCCTCCCCATAGGGTGTTCTGTGGCTTGCACCATATTTGAAAGGTTGAGCACCTTCTTGGAATTGGCAGTGAGAGAGACAGGATGGGTGTGCAGAGTGTTGTTCATTATTTGGACAATTTTCTGTTTGCTGGCCCTCAGGATTCTGCCCAATCTGCCCATTTAATTCAAGAATTCTACACCTTGTCCAAAGAGTTAGTGGTCCCCCTAGTGCAGGAGAAGATGGAGGGCCCACTTCCAGTTCTGATGTTTCTGGCGATCAAGCTAGATGCTGTTAATCAGTGCTGCAGGCTCCCTAGGGAAAAGCTTACGGCCATGAGCAATAAGATCTGTGAAATCATTTGCTCCTGTAGGGTAACACTCCACACTCTCCAGGAGGTAGCTGGACATCTGAACTTCGCCTGTAGAGTGGTTGCCTCTGGGCGGGCCTTTCTGAGGTGACTGTGCAGTGCCATGCATGGGCTCCGGCTCCTACACCACCGAGTCAGGGTTTCCGCAGCTGTGCAGCAGAATCTCTCGGTTTGGCTTCAATTTCTACAAGAGTTCAATGCATGTTTCATTTTGGAGATGTGCATTGCTTGTGGAGGTAGAACTGCAGATACATTCCGATGCCTCGGGGGCACTGGGTTTTGGTGTTATATGGCAGGACTGCTGGTGCACTGAGCCTAATAGTTGGCTGGCCAAGGGAATTTGCAAGGACCTTACATTTTTGGATTTCTTTCGTATTTATGTGGCTGTTCACATCTGTACAGACCAAATGGCTAACTCTGTTGTCTGGTCCACTTTTGGTGTGATAACCAGGTTACTGTCCAAGTTATCAGTACCTTGTCCTGTCATAGCCCTAGAGTAATGTCTCTTGTCAGAGCCTTCACCCTGCATTCCTGCAAAGTAATATATGGTTTTGCGCAAGGCACATGCCAGACCTTGACAACCTGATTGCCACTGCTCTGTCATGTAACCAGGTGGAAAGGTTTGGGGAGCTGGCCCCCTGGGTGCATGCACTTCCAGATCCCATGCCAGTGGGAGATTGGCAGATAGAGGCAGAACAAGCATCATGCACTCCATAGCTACCAGTACCAGAGCCTCTTACAGCAAGGCAGGTAGGGAGTTCTTTGCTTTCAGGTCTGACTGCAACTGCAGCAGTTGTGGCCCATTCCGGTGGATCACCTTTTGCAGTTCTGTGTCCATTTTCATGGGAAAGGATTCTCGGCTAGGACCATCGGAGGTAAGCTCACAGCGCTTGCCTTATGGTCTAAGCTCAAGGGTGTGGCTGATAACACTACAAATTTTAGGGTCCAGCACACACTACAGGGTTGGGCCGGGGTGTCCCCTGCAGTTGCTGACTCTAGGTGCCCCCTATCCCCTGACATTTTGCTTGGCCTTCAAGGGTTGTGGCCATCTGTGTGTAACTCTCCTTATGAGGTTGCCTTATTCCATACCGTTGCATTGATGGCATCCTTCAGGGCCTTTAGAATTCCTGAACTGGTCGTGGCAGCTAAAAGTGATGTGTCTGAATGGGCTTTGCAGTTCCAAGACGTTCAGTTTTCACAAGACATTAATAAGATTCAGCTCAGATGGTCCAAGACTGACCAGAAAGGTACAATGTCCTTGTTTCCTGCCCTGAGTTGTGCCCTGTCCAGGCTTTGGAGGCTTTCTGAGATATTAGGGGGTTGGGGAATGGTCTGCTGTTCCATCATCTCAATGGTTCCTCAGTGACTAAATGTAAGGATGGACGAAAGTCCCTTACCTGGTCCCGCAGCTTGCTTCGTGGTGGGGGGAAGGCGCTTTGGTTCTCCCCCCGAAGTTCAGGCCAGAGGGGGAGGCGCCCCGCCTCGCCCGGCCGAAATTCAGGCCGGGGGGGAGGCACCCCATCCCTCGCCGCTGAAATTCAGGCCGGGGAGGAGTGCCCCGTCTCCCCGGCTGCGAAATAAAAAAGTAAATGTAAAAACACACACACACACACATGTGATAGGCTACGTAACGATTTATGTAGCCTATCACGGCTAGATTTCCAAAGTCAGCTGTGATAGGCTACGTAAATCGTTATGTGGCCTATCATGGGTGACTCTGAAAAAAAAAAGTGCGTATGCAAATGGCGGCGCACATGGGCGCCGCCATTTGCGTTCCTTATTTGGGCCCGGGTAGTCTACGTAAAGATTTACGTAGACTACGGCAAAAATAAGGGCAACGCTATTTGCCCTTAAATCGTTACCTAGCCTATCACGGGTGACTTTGAAAAAAAAAAAAAGTGCGTACGCAAATAGCATTGCCCTTATTTTCGCCGTAGTCTACGTAAATCTTTACATAGACTACCCGGGCCCAAATAAGGAACGCAAATGGCGGCGCCCATGGGCGCCGCCATTTGCATACGCGTTTTGTTTTTTTTCAAAGTCACCCGTGATAGGCTAGGTAATGATTTATGTAGCCTATCATGGCTGACTTTGGAAATCTAGCTGTGATAGGCTACGTAAATCGTTACGTAGCCTATCATGTGTGTGTGTGTGTGTGGTTTTTTTTACATTTACTTTGTAATGGCGGCGGCGGCGGCAGCTGGTCGGAAGACTGGCCGCCGCTAGGGATGTACGAAAGGGACTTACCTTGTCCCGCAGCTTTTTTCGCGGTGGGGGGGAGGCGCTTCGCTTCTCCCCCCGAAGTTCATGTGAGGGGGGGAAGGCTTCCCACCTCGCCCGGCCAAAATTCAGGCCAGGCCGGAGGCGCCCCATCCCTTGCCGGCGAAAGTCATGCCGGGTAGAAGCGCCCCGTCTACCTGGCCGCGGAAAAAAAACAAAAAAAACAACCACCCCCGTGATAGGCTACGTAATGCCGGGAGGGACATTCGTGAAAGGTAAGTCCCATCTCGGGGGGGGGTGGCGGGGGGGTGGCGGAGAATTTCACCACCGATTTCGGGGGGCCGAATGCGTTGGTGCTCGGCCCCCCGAAGTTTTGGGGAGAAATTCTCCCCCATCCCTAGCCGCCGCCCCTGCCCCCGCCAAAACGCTGCCGAACCGCCGCTGGGACCCGCCACCGAGAGGGACATTCGCTGTCCCATCCCGGGGGGGGCGGAGAATTTCACTGCCAATTTTGGGGGGCCGAATGCATTGGCATTCGGCCTCCCCGAGATTCGTAGAGAAATTCTCCACCATCCCTAACTAAATGTCAATTTTGGGCAATCATGAAGGTAGCCTTAAAGGCATTGGGTCTGGGTGAGTTTTCCTTTGGTATGCATTCCTTCGAACAGGGGGCACTTCAATGGCTGCTTCACTGAGTTTTATGCCAGATAGGGTCCAGGTGCTCCAAGGCCTTCCAGCCTTCCATGTGGCCTTCCCTGGGTATTAATAGTACGTTTTATACAGTCTTAGCTCTCACTTGTTTAATTTTCTTTTAGATCGATGGAATAGATGGGAACCTCCGCATGTGCTCATATGCAGGGCACAGCATGGTATTCTGGGCCAGTCAAAGGGCTTCCAGGTCAGGCTGAGGATCCCAGCTTAGACTTTCCTGGCGTGTCAGTTAGGGATGTCAGAGAATTCTGCGACGGATCTCGGTGAGGCCGAATGCCAGTGCATTCGGCCCCCCAAAATCCATCGCAGAATGAAGCCCCCCCCCATGAAAGGTGCGGGAAACGGAGCACTTACCTGCTCCCGTCGGCGCTGCTTTGTGAATGGGGGCCGTCCTGCAGCCACCATTCGCTTCGTCTTCATAGCCATGATAGGCTACGTAAATACTTACGTAGCCTATCACGGCTAATGCAGGGAGGCCATTTGCATCCCTGTGGAGGCCGTGATAGGCTATGTAAGTATTTACGTAGCCTATCGTGGCAGGGGGGAAAAAAACCCAGCATACGCAAATGGCGGCAGCTACCGCCATTTACGTACACTGGGTTTTCCCCCCCCTGCCGTGTTCGGCTACGTAAGTATTTACGTAGCCTATCACGGCAGGGGGGAAACACCCAGCGTACGCAAATGGCAGCAGCTACCACCATTTGCGTATGCTGGGGGTTTTCCCCCTGCCGTGATAGGCTACGTAAATATTTACGTAGCCTATCATGTCTCAATACAGGGACGCAAATGGCAGCGGCTACAACAGCCGCCATTTGCGTCCCTGCAGGGCTGCCCAGTGGCCAGATGTCCGGCTGCGGGCGGCTGGAACTGGCGGTGGCCGGGCAGGATTCTGGGGGGGAGGACCGGATCGCCTCCCCCCCATCAAGGATGCCAGGGGGAGGGTCGGAGTGCCACCCCCCACTGCGGATTGCCCAGCGCGGAGCCAGGTAGGTGTTTTGTACATCCCTAGTGTCAGTGCCCAGTTGTCGGGCAGATGCGACATGCAGTGGGAGCACCTCCTGCCCATGTTATTCCAACAAGGTTTGCTGTGGGTCACCCCTCAGAGTTTTGTTGTTGCACCTCGGAGGGAATGAGCTGGGTTTACTAAAAGGCAAAGCTCACATTTTGCAGGCTTTGGCCAATTTTCAAGTTATCTGGCATTGTTGGTCAGGAATTGTAATTCTTTGGTCCAATTGAATTCCCAGGATGTCATGGAGGGACGGCTAGGACTAGCAGGCCCTGGAGCGGGCCTGCAGAAAGATGAACACTGAGATAGCCATAGGACTATCTAAGCATGGTGATGGGATCATTTTTCAACCTGAGATTTTATGGACACGGGGGGAGGTTTACGGGCAGGATGGGGTATCTGTCAGACTTAGACAATGACTTGTTCCTGTCGGATCTGCAAAGAGGCTTGCAGGAATTAATTCAGTGCAAGTTGGGGGGTGGGGCGGGAATGACTAAGCATTAGTAGGGGTGTACAGATTCCCCACCATCTGTTCCAGTGGGGAATCCGTGCAGGGGGGAGGCGATCTGTTCCTCCCCCCCCCGAAATCCTCCAGAGCGGCTCCCCTCCATGAGGATTCCAGGGAGGTGAAACGGCTTGGGGGCTGCTTACGTTCCCTCCTGCCGGCCAGATCCATTCACCTCCTCCCTGCTGATCGTCATGTCTTTAAAAAAAAAAAAAAAGCTATCAGTATGTGCCCATAGACTTAGACACAAAATAGAGCCGTGAATCTTGCATCTAAGCCTATGGCCACATAGACTTAGATGCAAGATTCCTGGCTGTATTTGCTTCTAAGTCGATGGGCACATCCTGCCGATTGCCATTTTTTTTTTTTTAAGACATGGCGATCAGCAGGGAGGAGGTGAATGGATCTGGCTGTCAAGAAGCAGCCCAGTGCCGTTCCACCTCCAGTCCTCCTGGAGCTGAGGTAAGTGGTCCCAATCCACTGCGGATTCCTCATTTGAATCCGCAGCGGATTTCTCTGTCATCCCTAAGCAGTAGGCTTGTCATCTCCTGTGGCTGCTAGGGACGGGCACTGTGCTACAGAGAACAGGGATAGTGATCACTGTGAGTAGAGATGGCAGAGAATTCCACCACGGACTCCAATGAGGCTGGATTCTAAGAATCCAGCCCCCCAGAGTCTGTGGCGGAATGGACCACTCGCGTCACCAACCCACGAAGTTCACACAGGCTGGATCCTACCTGCTGCCAGCCGGGTCTGGGTCCATCCACTGCTGGTCTGTGGACGCGAATGGTGTCCGGCTAGGGGTGCACGAAAGCCACTTACCTGGTCTCGCAGCTTGCTTCGCGGTGGGGGGGAGGCGCTTCGCTGCTCCCCCCGAAGTTCAGGCCAGGGGGGGAGGCTTCCCGCCTCGCCCAGCCGAAATTCAGGCCGGGGAGGAGGCACCTCGCCTCGCCTGGCCGCGAAATAAAAAGTTTTTTAAAAAACCGCCCCCATGAGAGGCTATGTGACAATTAACGTAGCCTATCACGGCTAGATCTGCAAAGTCAGCCGTGATAGGCTATGTTAATCGTCACGTAGCCTATCACGGGTGACTTTTTTTTTTAAAAAAAGCGTGTACGCAAATGGCGGCCCCCATAGGGAGCCGCCATTCGCGTTCCTTATTTGGTCGCTGTAGTCTACGTAAATCTTTACGTAGACTACAGCGAAAATAAGGGCAACGCAAATATCCCCATTCAGCGTAGTGGACGCCATTTGCATCCCTGCTCTTTGCCGCAATAGGCTACGTAAAGATTTATGTAGCTTATCATGGCAAAGAGCAGGGACGCAAATGGCATCCATTACGCCGAATGCCATTTGTGTCCGCAAAGTGCAAACCGACAGCAGATGTAAGTCAGGCAGCTGACGGACCCAGCCAGCGGCCCCCCGGACTTGCCGTGGAACGGAGCTGGCTGGGGAGGATTCTGGGGGGAGGAACGGATCACCTCCCCCCTGCAGACCCCCAGTGGACCCGGGTGAGTGGGATTCGTACACCCTTAATTCTGTGGCACTGTTTAGTGACAGGTGATTCCTGAGGCCTCTTGCTCAGGGTTTTGCTGCCCTAGCAGGGGATAAGGGTTACTTGTGAGGCCAGTTCACCTCACTCATCCCAGGAGGGGGTGACAGGACAAGGCCTCCCTTCCCCCAAAGGGGTCGTCCTGGATGTGGCGATCTCTTAGATGCCACTCAGCAGACAGAGAATGTTTCGCCCGTTATATTGCCTAGCTAGTTGCTGGCATAGTTTAGTGGCCCGTCCCAGTATATCCCCTTTGCAGACTTTCAATAAAAGTGGCCCAAATTTGATATCCAGCAATTGTGCCTCATCTCTTTATTCCCCCCTCTCCTTTCACCCAGGACCTTTCTATCTATACATCAGAGGTGCTAAAGCTCTTTCAGCTGAAAGATCCTCTCTGGTACCACCTTCCAGTAGTGGGTGCGGCCAAAGGTGAAAGGGGTCAAACATACCAACAATACAAGTATATTTCAGCTTAAACCTCTTACTTAGAGACATTGCAACCTTTTCAACTTCCTTTTCAAACTGAAGAAAAGCCAGGAAACCACCAAAAGGGGCAGGGTCTTCTGGGGAACCCCAGAGGGCCAAATTGGGCCCCCACATGGATGGAATTTGGCCAGTGGGTCTGAGGTTCACCACCCCTGCTATAAATTATCAACTCTTCAGATAGCTACCATAGCCATATGTATTGCATGGTAAGATTTCAAGTGATTCCGATTCTCATGCTGATGCTATGAAGCATTTACCATGCATGCAAGATATGAATTTACATGGGTGTGTGTTTGGTATAAGAAGAATGCATTTTGCATATGCATTCTATAAATCTACATTGAATATGAAATGTATAAGATGTACAAACATAGATTGATATGCAATTATGCATTCTGGAGCAACGAATTAACTACGCTCATGAGAGCTGTTAGGAATGTGTAGGTTTAGGTTTAGTTTTTGGTTGAACACTGGGTGCTTTTGAGTTTCAAGTTTTTAAGAACTCAATTCGAGAGCATAGCCATTTTTTCTTATCTCAACTTCTCAAGAAGAACAAAATTAAGTTTGGATTGGAACCTAGTAATATGTTGATGGGATGTGCGTAGGAGGGGTTAGAATGGAGTTTTGGTTAGGAGATAGTACTTTTGTGTACACACACACACACACACACACACACATTTTCAACTCCTCCAGCTTTTTTCCTCTAAGAATTGCCCTGATTTCTGCCTGTGATTTTCTGAACTCCAGGATGGAAGAGAGAAAATCTCTAAAGTAAACCAATATAAATGGACTGACTTTTTTTGCTGTGGCTGCTGCTGAAACACTGACTATGTCATTTGAAACTTTACAACGAACAGGCCTCATATAATGTGAACTCCATAACAGACATGCAGTCATTGTTAACCTCAGAAAATCTCACACCAAGCAACTTAAGTGTTCAGCCACCATAGCATTTAATTTACACCTCAAATATGGTAGCAAGATACATATCTATAAAAATAGACCTTTCTGTACAGATTGGCTGACCCTTATGATTTGTGTGTGTGTGTGGCGGGGGGGGGGGGAATGGGACAGGACACTTCTTGCAGTTTCTTTTATATATGTAAGACATTTGATGTAATACTGCCCAGACTTCCCATTTTATTCAGGAGCCACTTTATTTTGATATATCTAAATGTGTTTGGATCCCTAATATCTTTTTCTATTGGCTATAATGTGTTAAATATTGTTGTAGCTCAGTAAATATCCTTTTGTAGCACACATTATGGGAGCAGCAGTGGCCATGTTCTTAATGTCTTGATATCAAGGATCCATGATCAGACATTTGTCATGCTTTCAGCAAGCCAATCACATTTGAAAGAGAAACATTTCTTAATAGCTAACATGTACTTTTAAGTTTCAAGGCACTGATACTCTTAAAGGAAGCTAGAATGTTTGGATGATACAGCTCAGCTGTAAGATGATCCTTGGCATCTGTCAGCAAGAGCATCATTTACAACCTAAAGAACTTGAGTTAAGAGTGAAGAATTGTTGTCTCAAAATGAACTTTCCCTATATTCTAAACCCTTACGATATGTACTTACCTACATTGACATTCTTCTGAGAAGATCATATCTTGTATTCATTTATGATGCTACATTTTGTCTCCAAGGATTAAATTCTAAATTCAGAACATTGTTCTTAAGTGGTGAAATTCAAGATTAACTGAAAAAGCAAGAAGAGGCAAAGAAACCCCCTAATTTTAAATTCTCACAATTTTTAAGGCACAGTTCTATCCATATTTAGACAGAAAAAGTCATACAACTCCCAGCATTGGAAGTTGTATGACTTTTTTTTGTCTAAATATGCATAGGATTACAGTCTTAGGGAGCAATCCTATGTCCCCTACGCAGTGTCTGAGGGACATAGGATTTTTCGGTTTCTGGGCTTCGAGGTCAGAACCTGGGCTCGGATATCAGAGCTGACAAACCGCATTCCCTGTCCCCTCCCCCTCATAGCCAGCATGATTCTCTCCACACTGGCTATATCTCTGTGCTTAGAAACAGAATATGGAGATGTGAAAAGGAGGCAGTCCCAGGGGAGGGGAGGGGAGGGGAGGGGAGGGGATGGGAGGAGACTGCAGAAACTATTTTGGGCTGCATTAATAGAACCATAGCTTCCAAAACCTGGGAAGTACTAGTTCCCCTTTACTCAGCACTGGTTAGGCCTCACCTGGAGTACTATGTCCAGTTCTGGGCACTGCACTTTAAGAAGGATGCAGACAAGCTGGAGAGGGTTCAGAGGAGGGCAACAGGGATGATCAGGGGACTGGAAACAAAGCCCTATGAAGAGAGACTGAAAGAACTGGGCATGTTTAGCCTGGAGAAGAGAAGACTGAGGGGAGTTATGATAGCACTCTTCAAGTACTTGAAAGGTCATCACAGAGAGGAAGGCCAGGATCTTTTCTCGATCATCCCAGAATGCAGGACACGGAATAATGGGCTCAAGTGACAGGAAGCCAGATTCTGGCTGAACATCAGGAAAAACGTCCTGTCTGTTAGAGCAATACGACAATGGAACCAATTACCTAGGGATGTAGTGGGCTCTCCCATACTGGAAGCATTCAAGATGAGGCTAGTCAGCCATCTGTCAGGGATGCTCTGACTTGGATTCCTGCACTGAGCAGGGGGTTGGACTCGATGGTCTTGTAGGCCCCGTCCAACCCTACTATTCTATGATCCTAACTGCGTTATACAGCTTCCTATATGCCACACAGTCTCCTCCCGCCCGCCCGCCCTGCTCCAAAGTTCCACAGCTTGTTATTGTTCAGTCGTTGTGTCCGACTCTTCGTGACCCCATGGACCATAGCATGCCAGGCCTTCCTGTCCTCCACTCTCCCCCGGAGTGTGCTCAAGTTCATATTCATTGCATCGGTGATGCTATCTAGCCATCTCATCCTCTGCCGTCCCCTTCTCCTTCAATCTTTCCCAGCATCAGGGTCTTTTCCAGTGAGTTCCACAGTTAGACAGGGGGAATTGCTTGTCTAGCCAAATATGCAGGGATCACCTCCATGCTCCAGATACCCTGTAATGGATAGTCGTCAGCCTCCGAGTTCAGAGGCTGATGGCTATCTGCATAGGATCATGCCCTTACAGTCTGATCTATAGAAGGGGAGAAGTAAAGATCCTATGCAGTTCACTTTTAAAAGCTGCCAACCGTAAATGCTGTATTACGTAAGGCAAGGTCCTGAATGCAGCTTACTTTACATACCACACACAGGGGCTGTTCACACAAGACACTAACCCACACTTAGTGGTTGAATGTGGGTTGTTTTGGACCGTGGGTGGTTTGCTGAACTGTGGGTTAGCGTGTTGTCCGAACACAGGACATTTTCTTCAGGGTTGTTTATCATGTTGTCTGAACGTAGCCAGGGTGGCTTGTTCACCATGCAGTGTGGCATGTTAACCACCCTGATGAACCTAACAACAAACCATGGGTTCTCAAGGTGGCTTGTTCAAGAACATAAACCACACTGCATGGTGAACAAGCCACCCTGACTGCATTCAGACAACACGCTAACTCACAGCTCAAAATAACCCACACAAAACCACTGAGTGTTTTTAGAAACTGGATTTCGTGATAACCTTTTTACTAACCTTTATTAACCCTTTATATACTCAGATTTCTCTTTAGATCATATAAATCTTTAACCTGACGATAATAACCTTTATCCCACCTCTTGCCTGCTTAGGTAGGGTCAGAAAATAAAAGTAGGAGACCAAAGCTATATAACTATAAGCACAGATGCTAAAAAATCATATACTTGAAACACACAGCCCTTATGTAAGATTCCATTAATCATTATTTGATTAATTTTTTAAAGTCCATGCTTAATGTTTTTTATAAATCCACATCTCATTCTGTGTTATTAATTTTATCATTAAAGAGGCAGTATTCAATGGATGTGGATTCTAGGAGGTTATATCTGCTTCTAGAATTTTGATAAAAAAATGAATATGTCTCAAACCCAAAAGGGGAAAGCATCTGGGGTAGGGGAAGTCAGGTGAGAAGTCATATAGTAAGGGTTAAGCACCCTTTCCTACCTGCTGCTTTCCCCTCTAAATCATATCCATGTATTTGTGCTGTTTAGATGTTTCACAGAGATGTTTGTTAGGTCTCTGAATGGTTAGTTTGCTCCTCATTTATGAAAGAGGAAGACGGGGACAAGAACATTGTTTGACTTGATCATGTTAAAGAATCATAATGGAGCCTATAGCAGTGGAACATAAGAAACAAACAACATTTTCACCATTGTAAACAAAGCACATTTGATTTGAAAGTCATCAGGCCCAAATCAGTATTACAATTCATGATGTCACCTTTGTACATTTGTATATTTGTACTTGCAATGCCATGTCTATTAAGCAACAGCAGCTTGAAGCTAAAAAGCAACCACACTGAGGTTCCCTTTAGACATTAAAGCACCACTATGCATAGCTGTAATATTTAAAGGCTACAATCACATTGGTGGGAAGAACTGTGTAAGTCCTTCCCCTGGAATTGTCCCTGTCCCTGTCCATGTAGTTGTAGATAGAGATGGACAAGTTGAAGGCTGTCTTCCCCAAAAATGAATCAGGAATTAATCCAACATCAAAACTGCTAGAGGATCTCCCTTCAAGATTCTTCAAGAACTAAAAGAATGCTTGAGGGAGCCCAGTTCTACCCCACTAGTCCATGCAACTGAGCTTTCATAGTCTCCCCTTCTGGTTTGCCCCATGTGGATACAGCAGCCTGGTATAGGATGTTGGACAGCTTTGAAGATGGCGATCATGCCAGCTGTCAGTTGGCATTATCCCCAACTTCAAATTCTCTCCTTTCGTGGCTGCTTTGAATGCAGCATGGTTCCTGTCTTGAAAGTGTCCCCTTCCCAGGCTACTCAGGGGTGGATGGTCCACTAAATGGCACCTTAGGCACTAAATACAGAGAACATGGAAGAAATTACCACTAGTAATTAATGCCATGGTGATTGTATGATTTTTTGATTTGGAAAACTCTCCACCATGTTTTCTAAGACCTACTCTGTATTGTTAACTCTCCTTTATTAAGTTAAATAAAGTTAAATTAAGTTAAATAAGCTTGTGAGCTTCCCACATGCATCTGGTTGGTCAATGTGAGAAACAGAATGCTGAACTAAATAGACCAGGGTGGACAACTTGTGGCCCTCCAGATGTTTTGGCCTACAACTCCCATCACCCCTAGCCAGTGTAGCCAATGGTGAAGGATCATGGGAGTTGCAGGATAAAACATTTGGAGGGCCACAAGTCACCCACCCCTGAGATAGACCTTTGGTCTGCTCCAGCAGCGCTTGACTTATGTTCTTAATTTTTAATGAACTTACAAGCATACTGGCACCATTCATGTGTAATATTGGCTTGACTGGATGTGCCACTGCTATCGTAAAGTTACACCTGAACTGGCCAACTAATGTGCTAGGTGCCTTTAAATGTGTTCGGGAATGCATAGAGCATTTATGTAGGTAACACCTACACTGATGGCCGCATCCTGAGGGAGAGGAATCTCAAAGAATGGGTACCAAAATTATATAGAGAGTAGAAACAATGACTGAAAGAAAAAGAAGTGGATAAAAGAGAGCAAAGGCCATAAAAAGGGGAGACAAACATTTCAAAGAAAACTTGAAGAAATGGAAAGACAAAGTAAACATCTGAAAAAGTTCAAGAAATGTCTGATCTATGAGAATGAGTCTCTGCTTAGTTCCTAAAAGTGTTAAAGGGGAAAAAAATTACAAGGCTATTTTAATTCTTGTTGGAACATGAAATAATATTGGACAGAGGGTAAAAAAGACCAAGATGTTTGAGGTGCCTCTACTGTAGGGAGCTTGTTGATCAGTACTTGAATCTCTAGTGAACAGATTGCCACAGCTTTCAATTGACAGTAATAATAGCAGATGGGGTTAATTAACAGGATGTCAGCTTATTCAGACCCACAAAAATTAATATTTTTTTTAAATCTAGAAACACAGCATATCATCTTTAATAAGGTACAAGAAAAGGAGTAGATCATTGGTATATTGGCATCAGATGGTTAGCATTAACAAATTGTCCCTCCCGAGGGATGTATGCTATAGCTATATTTATTTAGTGAGCGCTCCTATTTTAAATTAAAGAAAAAAAGAGCATCTTTTGAAAACAACTTGGCAAAAATCCTAGACCATTTTGCAGTTAGAGTCATTCTGATCACAGAGTTTCCCTCTATTATTGTGGAGAGTGAAATAAATAAAATATGCCCCCTTGATGTGTAAATTATAGTTACTGTAACAAAACAAGAATGCCAAGATGGCAAAAGCATATTGATAGCAGTTGTCTGTTAAGTTA
The DNA here is from genome assembly GCF_057233095.1 of Heloderma suspectum. Lineage (NCBI taxonomy): Eukaryota > Metazoa > Chordata > Lepidosauria > Squamata > Helodermatidae > Heloderma > Heloderma suspectum. Next base: position 239,461,531 of record NC_139459.1, on the reverse strand, counting down.
CACATGACATGGGAGAAAATAATACACAAAGGTGTTGAGGGAAAAATCGGTTTCTTACTGATGATTTAAAGGATTCTAATGTAGAAAGGTACCTTGCAGGGCAAAGAAAATAAAGAAGTGGGAATGAATAGATTGAACTAAACAGGCCACAACTATATTGAAAGAACAGAAGTGAATATCACAACGTGTTAGTTGTTAAGACTGATATTAAGCTAGTAGGTATAGCACTATCTATTAGTGCTGCATCGAATATTTCAATTCTTCCATTTTCAGCATTTGGGGGGAGGATGAAAACTGGTGAAAAAGGTTGGGGAGGTGAGAATTTCGAAAAACTGTCTCTTTGGAGAAGGAGGGCAGGATTTCTGCTTATGTTTTTAAGGGTAGGCTGCAGGATCTTCTTCTTCTTCTTCTTCTTCTTCTTCTTCTTCTTCTTCTTCTTCTTCTTCTTCTTCTTCTTCAATACCCCCTGCACTTGCAGCAGCCCAGGATTCTTTATAGAAAGGCCTTTCCAATCTCACAGCTCCCTCTGAACCCCCAAGAGACAATGTGACCTCGCCTTCTCCTATAGGCATTCAGGAAGTACTCCTGGGCTGCAGAAGCCTATCCACAAAGCAGAAACAAATGGGGCTTTTAGAGCTCTATGAAAACTCTGTTCTTCCTTGCAGCAACACGGAGCACTTTGCAGAAAGGCTTGTTTCTGCAAAGAGGCATTCAGGAACTCCTGCCAGGCTGCAAGCCTCTCTGCAAAGAGCTCTGTCATGCAAGCAAGATAAGAGTTTTTCTAAAGCTCCCAAAGTCCCAACTGTTCTTGCTTGCAGCAGCCCCGGACTCTTTGTAGAAGGGCTTTTGCAGCCTGGGAGTTCTTCCTGAATGCCTTTGAGAGAGGGTGATGTCCCATGATCTCATGGGAGTTCAAGAAGTGCTGCCAGGTTGTAGAACCCTATCTCTAAAGTCTCATGCTGGCTGCTGCAATTGCATGGGGCATTTATAAAGTAAGAAGAAGAAGATCCTTCAGCCACCTCCCAAACTTAAAAAGATATGTGGTAACCATGTCATCCTCTTCCAAAAAAAACAAACAATGCCTCTTTCACAAGGAGATGAAAAAAATCCTGAAAATTGGGGGCAGGAGCCGGATTCAGCACAGCACTAGTTTCTATTGAGATTTGTGAAGGTCAAGATGTCACCTGGTACACTTCACTTCACCCTGACATTGTACCTAATAAATTTACCTATTTCCCAAATGGGGAGATATAGACCACATTGGTACCACCTATTGGTAGTACCATGCCTTCATTGCCAGAGACCACCCATGACATGTTCCAGTTTAATGAACGTCATGTGATTCACAGTTGAAATGACCCTTGAAGACACCTTCCCAAGCTCTCCTAGTGTGCTTTATCATCACAAATCTTAATGGAGACTTGCCTTGAACTGCAAATAGTAGCTCTGAAGAGGTGATTTTTGCCAGGACCATAGCAGGTTGGGGTGGGGAAGTTGGGAACGGGAAGCTAAACTTACCCTTCACAACCTCCACTGTCCACAGGCTTCCTCACAAATAGTATTTATTTTTAATTAATTAATTAATTAATGCATGCATGCATGCATGCAAGCATTTCATAGCCACCTTTCAAGACTTCACTCTTCCCACAGTGGCTTACAATATAAAACATACAATTCCATACCAATATAAAGAGTTCATAAAATCAAAGAGGGTCAGCGGGATAATTTTTAAACAAATTTAAGAATGAACCAGAAAGAAAAGGGAACAGATATAATATAAAATCCCTTTTTAATTGAAAACTGAAGAAAACAAATAAGTTTTTTAAACCTCTTACAATCAACAACGGGACACACACACACACACACACACAGACACCCTGCTGTACATCTCATCTAGATTTCCCTTATTCTATTTACATAACAAAAAAGGGAATGTTAATTTCATTGACACAATTAATGTCATGTCTAGTTTTTCCTAATGCTATGTGAAAGGCAGGATGTTATCCTCCACTTCCTGCTGTCAGATTAGTGGACAAGAAAGGGAATAAGGGCATTTACGTTCTTCAGTTCAAACCTCCCCAAAGCCTCTTTGAAACCGGATTTTCACCATAACATCTCATGTAGCATTCTAACGACTGTAGGAGGGGTCCAATCTATTTTACGTGAATGCAAAATTGTACAAAAAATTGTTAAAAAAACACACCCAGATGTTTTGACAGATATTTCCCTCATCCAGGATACTACTGAAGCAGTTGCAGCACAAAACTCTACTTGTGCTTTAACAGCTACAGCAGGGGTTAGGATCAGGCTGCAAGTGTTATTGCTGTTTGTCTACTAAAATCACATATTTGAGAAAGCGCCACTAAAAACCCTTCACAAATTCTCAATCTCTTTTAGCATTTCCTATCTCCTGAAAATAGAGAGAGATAAAATGTCTCACTCTTTTTTGCCCTTCAAGAATGAGCGCAAAACCACAGAGGATTAAATGAGCACTGACACAAAAATTCAACCTTTTCCTAGCTGAGTCCCTTTGGTCTGAGGTGCAGATGTGGTTGTGTAACAACTTGAATTGCGAGAGAGTCAGACAGAGGTTGTTGTAAAAGGTTTTGTTGGATGGAGGCAGTTTTATTTATTTATTACTCGGTAGCATTTCCATCTTGTCAACCTTATTATTTCTGTCATATTCCTCTAATAATTATGCTACTTCACACATTATATTCATCAATATGTGTACACATACACCTGCACAAATCCACACTGAGAATATTTACATTATACCTAACGATAACTGACATAGCTGCCTCTATACTTGTGTGGCTTTCCTCTCTGTGATTTCTGAGCTTGACAGTCACCATAGGAACCCCCCACCCCCCATCACCACCACCTTAATACACAGATGAACTAGAGAAGTATTACCTGCAATATAATGATGGGGAGCTGGTATTACAGTGCAAATGAAATATCCTGTATCTATCTTCCTGTCTATTAAGAGGTCGACTAAAAAATGCTTTGCAAAGTAATTCCTTAGCACAGTGAATGTATTGTGTAGTCAAACCCTGTTCCCTATAAAGTGCCTTCCTAAAGTTGTTGAGGGTTGGATTAGGGATGTACCGCATGTGTAAAATCCGTTCCATCTGTATTTCGTGGACTGTCAGGTGCCTTTTGTTCATTCATCTGCCTGTTGATGGAATCAGATGTTTTTGTTTGCAAATTTGCACAAATGCACTTTGCATAAATTTGCATGTGTGAATGTGTGCAAATTCCCACAAAATGCACATTTTCATGCTTTAGCCTATTGGGGAAATGTGTCGTTTGGGCTGTTTAATATTTTTTGGCATATTTGACTATGTTGAGATTTGTGCAAAAGTTAGAAAAGTTAGACCATTAGAAAAATGGTCCACAAGTCTGCAGAATCTGCTCAACAGGGGAAAAGCCAGTCCACTGCGGCATCCACAGGTTGGATTCATTAAAATTTGAACTCATTCGGTTAAATTGCAGATTTAACTGACATCCCTAGGTTGGGCTGCATGATATGAAGGACTGCTGCTCACGTGGAGATTTCTCTGAGGGTCCCCCCCCCCTTCCATGTGGAAAAGTCTGGGCTTTTTAAAAAAAATTCCTCACAGTTCAAGACATTGTAGTTTGTTTCAGGAACAGGTGTGGGCAACTTGTGGCCCTAGCCTTGGCTAGGGGTGATGGCAATTGTAGGCAAAAACCTCTTGGGTCACAATATGCCCCCCCCCCGGGGTCATTGCTAGAGTCTTAAAAGATCTGGGGCCTTGGCCCATAACACAAATGTGCATGTGTGTGTGTGTGTGTGTGTGTATAGTCTGAGTTGAAGCGGGGGTGGTGGTGGTCAGTGCACACCCCTAATATAGATATATAGATACATAATACATACATTAGAAGTGTGCACTGACCCCCCCCCCCTTCAACTCAGACTCTAATTCAGCGGTTTTGAAAACATCTTGTTTCTGCTTGGGCCAATTTGGAATCAGTCCACTTCAGCTCAGTACCAAGCCCAAGTCAAGGTTCAGAAAATTGAGTATTTATGCTTCCCGTTGACTATCATGGGAAAGCAAAAACAAAACAAAACACTGTAACTTTTTTTCTCTTGGTCAGAACTAGGGTTGGCGGAGAATTTCTCAATGAATCTTTGGGAGGCTGAGTGCCGACGCATTCGGCCCCCCCTAAAGTGTTGGGGAAATTCTCTGCCGCCCCCCCCCCGGGATGGGACTTACCTTCGGCGAATGTCCCTCTCGGCGGCGGGTCCCTGCGGCGGTTCGGCGGCGTTTTGTCGGGGGCAGGGACGGCGGCCGGGCTCCCGGCCACCTGCCGCCGCCGCCATTGCAAAAAAAAAAAAAAGTAATGTAAAAAAAGCAACAACCGTGATAGGCTACGTAATGATTTACGTAGCCTATCACGGCTAGATTTCCAAAGTTAGCCGTGATAGGCTACGTAAATCGTCACGTAGTCTATCACGGGTGACTTTGGGAAAAAAAAAAGCGCGTACACAAATATGCGTTCCTTATTTTGGCACGTCTAGTCTACGTAAACATTTATGTAGACTACGGCGAAAATAAGGGAACGCTATTTGCGTTGCCCTTATTTTCGCTGTAGTCTACGTAAATCTTTACATAGACTAGACGTGCCAAAATAAGGAATGCAAATGGCGGTCCCCATGGGAGCCGCCATTTGTGTATGCGCTTTTTTTTTTTCCCAAAGTCACCCGTGATAGGCTACGTGACGATTTACATTGCCCATCACAGCTGACTTTGGAAATCTAGCTGTGATAGGCTACGTAAATCGTTACGCAGCTTATCATGGGTGTGTGTGTGTGCGTGTGTGTATGTGTGTGTTTTACTTTTTTTTTCGCGGCTGGGTAGACGGGGCTCTCCTACCCAGCCTGAATTTCGCCGGCGAGGGATGGGGCGCCTCCCCCCCGGCCTGAATTTCGGCCAGGCGAGGCAGGGCGCCTCCCCCCCCCCTCGCCTGAACTTCGGGGGGAGAAGCGAAGCGCCTCCCCCCCACCGCGAAGCAAGCTGTGGGACGAGGTAAGTCCCTTTCAGAACTGATTGATAGTTGCAGGCATAGTTGCCCCTTAGGATGGGATTACACATGCCCAATGTCAGAAAAATAGGTGCAGATTTTTTGTGCTATATGTGCTTTTATATTTTGCTTTTCTTTTAAAGGGAACTGCCAAGAACTTCTTTATTCCTTGGAAGAATGGATTAAAATTTCAGGATTTGTTGCCCCATCAGAGGAGATCATGCCTGCTAGATTGCAGAATGATAGGCTTAGGGGGAGGTTGTGCAAGGGTAGCACTGATATTTTGAGGGTCTCCAAAAGAGAACATTCTTTCATTGTTCTGAAAATTTAGGGATGGGGGAGAATTTCTCCCCGAAACTTCGGGGGGCCGAGTGCCAACGCATTCGGTTCTCCGAAGGTTCAGGGAGAAATTCTCCGCCACCCCCCGCCACCCCCTGGGATGGGACTTACGTTTTACGAATGACGCTCCCAGTGGCGGGTCCCGGCAGCGGTTCGGCAGGTCTTCGTCAGGGGCGGGGGCAGCAGCCAGTCTTTCAACCGGCTGCTGCCGCCGCCATTACAAGAAAAGTAAAAATAAGAAAAGCCCCTGTGATAGGCTACGTAACGATTAACGTAGCCCATCACGGATAGATTTGCAAAGTCAGCTGTGATAAGCTACATTAATCGTCACGTAACCTATCACGGGTGACTTTAAAAAAAGCGCGTACGCTAATGGCGGCCCCCATAGGGAGCCGCCATTCGCATTCCTTATTTGGTCCGTGTAGTCTACATAAAGATTTATGTAGACTATGGCGAAAATAAGGGCAACGCAAATAGCGTTGCCCTTATTTTCGCCGTAGTCTACGTAAATCTTTACGTAGACTACAGGGACCAAATAAGGAACGCGAATGGCAGCTCCCTATGGGGGCTGCCATTTGCGTACGTGCTATTTTTTTTTTCAAAGTCACCCGTGATAGGCTACGTGACGATTAACGTAGCCTATCACAGATGACTTTGCAGATCTAGCTGTGATAGGCTACGTAAATCGTTATGTAGCCTTTCATGGGGCTTTTTTTTTTTTCTTTTGAAGTTCGCGGCCGGGGAGACGGAGCGCTTCTCCCTGGCCTGAATTTCGGCCAGGCGAGGCGGGAAGCCTCCCCCCCAGCCTGAATTTCGTCCGGGCGAGGCGGGAAGACTCCCCCCCCCAGCCTGAACTTCGGGGGGAGAAGTGAAGCGAAGGGAGAAGCCCCCCTGTCCCCCCCGTGGATCCCCCCCGGGATGAGACTTACCTGGGGCGGATGTTCTAGGCAGCAGCGGCTGGTCTTCCAACCGGCTGCCACTGCCACCATTTGCAGTCTTGTCGGGGTTTTTTTTTTTTTACAGAGACATGATAAGCTACGTAAAGACTTACATAGCCTATCACATCCCGGTTAAAAAAAAAAACAACGCATACGCAAATGCGTTCTGCTGCCATTTGCGTTCCTTATTTTTCGCCGTCTTAGTCTACATAAATATTTACATAGACTATTGTGGCAAAAATAAAGGGGAACGCAAATAGCGTAGTGGGCGCTAGTTGTGCCTCTTTTTGATTTGCCGTTTTAGCCTACGTAAATAGGCCGTCGAGGATTCCGGGAGAGAGGACCGGATCGCCTCCCCCCCCCGTCGAGGATTCCGGGGGGAGGGACGGAACACCTTGCCCCCGCATGAACATAATCCATGGAAAGGTAAGTGACTTTCGTACATCTCTACAATCATAACATTTACCCCTGAGCTGGTTCACCAAGGCTTGTTGTTGTTCAGTCGTTCAGTCGTGTCCGACTCTTCGTGACCCCATGGACCATAGCACGCCAGGCCTTCCTGTCCTGCGCTCTCTCCCGGAGCGTGCTCAAGTTCATATTCATTGCATCCGTGATGTTATCTAGCCATCTCATCCTCTGCCGTCCCCTTCTCCTTTTGCCTTCAGTCTTTCCCAGCATCAGGGTCTTTTCCAGGGAGTTTTCTCTTCGCATTAGGTGGCCAAAATTTTGGAGCTTCAGCTTCATTATCTGTCCTTCCAATGAGCACTCAGGGTTGATTTCCTTTAGGATGGACTGATTTGACCTCCTTGCAGTCCAGGGCACTCGTAAGAGTCTTCTCCAGCACCACAGTTCGAAAGCATCAATTCTTCGGCGCTCAGCCTTCCTTATAGTCCAGCTCTCACAGCCATACATTACTACTGGGAAAACCATAGCTTTGATTAGACGGACCTTTGTCGGCAAGGTGATGTCTCTGCTTCTTACTATGCTGTCTAGGTTGGCCATAGCTTTCCTCCCAAGGAGCAAGCGTCTTTTAATTTCATGGCTACAGTCACCGTCTGCGGTGATCTTGGAGCCCAAGAAAGTAAAATCTGTCACTGCTTCCATTTCTTCCCCTTCGATATGCCAGGAAGTGATGGGGCCAGATGCCATGATCTTAGTTTTTTTAATGTTGAGTTTCAAACCAGCTTTTGCACTCTCCTCTTTCACCCTCAACAAGAGACTCTTTAGATCCTCTTCGCTTTCTGCCATTAGGGTGGTATCGTCTGCATATCGGAGGTTGTTGATAATTCTCCCACCAATCTTAATTCCGACCTCTGATTCATCCAACCCGGCATTTCTCATGATGTACTCTGCATATAAGTTAAATAAGCAGAGTGACAATATGCAGCCTTGTCGTACTCCTTTCCCAATTTTGAACCAATCGGTTGTTCCATGTCTGGTTCTTACTGTTGCTTCTTGACCCTCGTACACGTTTCTCAGGAGACAGGTAAGGTGGTCTGGTACTCCCATCACTTTAAGAATTTGCCACAGTTTGTTGTGATCCACACAATCAAAGGCTTTAGCGTAGTCAATGAAGCAGAAATAGACGTTTTTCAGGAATTCTCTTGCTTTCTCCATGATGCAGCGAATGTTGGCGATTTGATCTCTAATTCCTCTGCCTCTTCTAAACCCAGCTTGTACTTCCGGTAGTTCTCGGTTCGCATACTGCTGAAGCCTAGCTTGTAGGATTTTGAGCATGACCTTGCTGGCATGTGAAATGAGCGCAATTGTGCGGTAGTTTGAACACTCTTTGGTGTTGCCCTTCTTTGGAATTGGAATGTAAACTGACCTTTTCCAGTCTTGTGGCCACTGTTGAGTGTTCCAGATTTGTTGGCATATTGAATGCAGCACTTTAACAGCATCATCTTTTAGGATTTTAAATAGCTTGGCTGGAATACTGTCATCTCCGCTAGCTTTGTTGTTACTAATGCTTCCTAAGGCCCACTTGACTTCACTCTTGAGGATGTCCGGCTCAAGTTCAGTGACCGCACTATCATGGCTATCAGGGACATTCAGATCTTTCCTGTATAGTTCTTCTGTGTATTCTTGCCACCTCTTCTTAATCTCATCTGCTTCTGTTAGGTCCCTGCCTTCTTTGTCCTTTATCATGCCCGTCTTTGCACAAAACGTTCCCTTGAGATCTCCAATTTTCTTGAAGAGATATCTAGTCTTTCCCATTCTGTTGTTTTCCTCGATTTCTTTGCATTGTTCATTTAAGAAGGCCTTCTTGTCTCTCCTTGCTATTCTCTGGAACTCTGCATTCAGTTGGGTATATCTTCCCCTTTCTCCCTTGCTTTTCGCTTCCCTTCTTTCGTGAGCTACTTGTAAAGCCTCATCAGACAGCCACTTGGCTTTCTTGCATTTCTTTTTCTTTGGGATGGATTTCGTTGCTGCCTCCTGAACAATGTTACGGACCTCCGTCCATAGTTCCTCAGGCACTCTGTCTATCAGTTCTAATCCCTGAAATCTATTCCTCACCTCCACTGTATATTCATCAGGGATATGATTTAGGTCATACCTGAACGGTTTAGTGGTTTTCCCTACGTTCTTCAATTTAAGCCGAAATTTTGCAAGAAGCAGCTCATGATCTGAGCCACAGTCAGCTCCAGGTCTTGTTTTGACTGACTGTATGGAGCTTCTCCATCTTTGGCTGCAAAGGACATAATCAATCTGATTTCGATATTGACCATCTGGTGACGTCCATGTGTAGAGTCGCCTCTTGTGCTGTTGGAAAAGAGTGTTTGCTATGATCAGCATGTTCTCTTGGCAAAACTCTATTAGCTTTTGTCCTGCTTCATTTTGTACACCAAGGCCATGCCTGCCTGTTACCCCGGTGATTTCTTGACTTCCTACTTTAGCATTCCAATCCCCTATGATGAAGAGGACATCTTTTTTTGGTGTTAGTTCTAGAAGGTGTTGTAGGTCTTCACAGAAGCGATCAACCTCAGCTTCTTCGGCCTCAGTGGTTGGGGCATAGACTTGAATTCCTGTGATGTTGAATGGTTTGCCTTGGATTCGTACTGAGATCATTCTATCATTTTTAAGATTGTACCCCAGTACTGCTTTTCCCACCCTTTTGTTGACTATGAGTGCTACTCCATTTCTTCTAAGGGATTCCTGCCCACAATAGTAGATATGATGGTCACCTGAATTAAATTCGCCCATGCCTGTCCATTTTAGTTCGCTGATTCCCAAGATGTCGATGTTCAATCTTGCCATCTCATGTTTGACCACCTCCAGTTTACCTGATTCATTTATCTTACATTCCAGGTTCCTAAACAATATTGTTCTTTACAGCATCGGATTTTCTTTTCACCACCAGACACATCCACAGCTGAGTGTCCTTTCGGGTTTGGCCCAGCTGCTTCACTCTTTCTGGCGCTACTTGGAAATACCCTCTGCTCTTCCCCAGTAGCATATTGGACACCTTCCGACCTGAGGGGCTCATCTTCCGGCGTCATCTCTTTTAGTCTTGTGATACGTTCCATGGGGTTTTCTTGGCAAGAATACTGGAGTGGGTTGCCATTTCCTTCTCCAGTGGACCACATTTTGTCAGAACTCTCTGCCATGACCTGTCCGTCTTGGGTGGCCCTGCACAGCATAGCTTATGGCTTCACTGAGTTACGCAAGCCCCTTCGCCACAACAAGGCAGTGATCCATGATGGGGTCACCAAGGCTACTCCTTTTTAAAGGTGGAAAATCTGGTTTGATTTTTTCTGATGACTGATAGGGATGGGGGAGAATTTCTCCCTGAAACTTCAGGGGGCCGAGTGCCAACGCATTCGGTCCTCCGAAGGTTCGGGGAGAAATTCTCCCCCCCGTCCCCCCCCCAGATGGGACTTACCTTTTACCAATGTCGCTCCCGGCGGCGGGTCCCAGCAGTGGTTCGGCAGGTCTTTGTCAGGGGCGGGGGCGGCAGCCGGTCTTTCGACCGGCTGCCGCCGCCGCCATTACAAGTAAAAAAAAAAAATGCCCCTGTGATAGGCTACGCTATTTGCGTTGCCCTTATTTTCGCCGTAGTCTACGTACATCTTTACATATACTACCCCTGCTCAAATGAGGAACGCAAATGGCGGTGCCCATGGGCGCCGCCATTTGTGTACGCACTTTTTTTTTTTTCATTGTCAGCCGTGATAGGCTACGTAAAGATTTGACTTTGAAAATCTAGCCGTGATAGGCTATGTAAATCATTATGTAGCCTATCCCTTTTTTTTTTTAATTTACTTTTTTATTTTGTGGCCGGGGAGACGGGGCACTCCCCCCCGGCCTGAATTTCATCAGCGAGGGATGGGGTGCCTCTCCCCTGGCCTGAATTTCGGCCGGGAGGGGCGGGGCGCCTCCCCTCCGGCCTGAATTTCGGGGGGAGAAACGGAGCACCTCCCCCCCCACCGAACACAGCTGCGGGACCAGGTAAGGAACTTTCGTCCATCCTTACTATTAACACACACCCCTGTTACAGTGCAGGATAAGCAGACATGTGAAAATCAAGAGGTCATTGCCTAAACTAAGTATATCTTTGTATGCAGAGGTGGGTGGAATGCAAAGAAATTACTGTGTGCTAAATGGTGGTCCTTTATACTTATACCCAATATACATAAAATTGGCTCTTTCTTTTTTTAAAGAAGGCCTGTGATATCCAGTAACAAAACAAAAGGGCTGAGGGTCAGAATTATTATTATTACTACTACTACTACTACTACTACTACTACTATTATTATTATTATTATTTTCTTATTGAAGACTTTAAAGGTCTCCCACCAAATAGGAAATAAATCAGAGCTCCTGAGTGACTTGCATGCATTGATTCATTTGGCTTAATTTTAGACAAGCAAAATGATCCAGCAACACTTCATATTAAGCATAATTACAGTGTAATTCATGAAGTGCACCCCACAATTACACTGTGTATACAGAAACTAACCCATGGCAATATTGTTCCCGTGAGAAGTTATGATATAGATTTTACAAAATCCAGAGAGAAAAGACATCTCACGATTACAGCAAAAATAATGGTCCTGTAGCATCTTAAGACTTAAAAGCATGAAGTGCAGTCCTACTATCTCTACTCAGAAGCCACATTGAGTTCAAAGGGACTTTTGCACAGGTAAGTGTGCTGCCTAAGAAATTTATTTTGGCCTGAGTTTTAGTGGGTTACAGATAATTTTTTCAATGAACAATATTGTACATCTAACAAAGTGAGTGGTGGTGGCTCATGAAAGGCCAAGTTACAATATATTTGTTAGTCTTTACGGTAATGCATATTTTACACCGCAGCCTAAATGAGGTTGATCTGACTAATTTTATATTCATTGGTGTAGTTAGAAATTCTTCTTTGGAGTAACCTCACATTGATATAGCCACATCACCACAATTGTGAAGCAATTATTAACAGTGGAACAGTGATAATGTCTTGGAAAATTGCCTTTACTTCCTGAAATTGAGCATCTATAATTTCATGAATGATAACACTAGAGTCCATAATCCAGAATTTTTAGCATTTATTTTATTTAACTGGCAATTTAACTGGTAGGTCAAATATCCAAATAAGATAACAGCTGAAATAACATTTCATCTAAAGGCTTTCCTCCTGCATTGGAAAGGGCATGAAGATTAAATTCAAAATTTATCCATTGAGATCACATAAGGCAGAGCAAGCAAGATATACTGGATTAAGCTCTGCAGGAATTCACTAGTCATCCCATGAAATAAGAGCAGAAGGGAAGTGTGATGAAAAACTCTATACATGGGGGAAGTATTGCCTTGACAATGTCTCCTAAATTTTTAGTAATACAACAGACAGGATAGCTTTGTTTCTAGGAAGGAACTGCTTCAGAGGATAAAGAAGGGAACAATATTTACTCTTCCTAATTTTCAATGGGAAGAATATTCAATATTCTTCCCATTCCAAGTCAGCACTTCCCAAAATCCTGGGCAAAGCTTTCTGGCACTTTGACCATAATACTTAGCTCCAGAAATTCTACAAAATGTCAGTCCTTAAGTCTCTCCATCCCAGGCCATCAAACTCAATCACAAAGCATCACCACTTAGATGCAAGGATTACAGCTGACCAGAGTGGTGAAAATTCTCATGTAGCTTCTTAGGGGGTGGGGAGTTCCATTTCTATTGTAGCAGATGTTACTTACTAACAGAATTAAGGCATATTGTCTTTGGAACTATATTTAGAATATTTGAACTAGGGATGGACAAATTTGTCAGTTTCAGCTTCTCATTTTTCCAAGTTTGCTTCATCACAAATTTGAGGGCTTTTTAAAAAAAGTTTGCATAAATTTTTGACCACGCTGGGTTGGATCCAGAATCTGCCTTCCATGAGAGGAAGGGACTTTCCACAAGAGGAAAGGGTCTGATCATGTAAGGTTCCTCCATCCAGTTTTGGGGGACCCCCCCTCCTCCCACACCACAGCTTACTCCATTCATCAGGGTTTCCTGCCACTTTGTGTAGCATTTTCAGGGAACTGCATGGGCTCCTGTGGAAAGAAGGGGGCAGGGAACTACACTTCCATCAGCACAGTTGATCCAGCATAAAACTGGATCCAATCTATTTTTGTGCACATTTCTCCTACTGTATATGCATTTTAATACCTAATATACTCATTTTTACAAGTAATGTTTCTAATATAATGCATTTTGATGGCTATTTTCATGGATATATGCATTTTTACATGCACTTTTCCCAATATACACATTTTTTGTATGCATTCCTAATTGGAAAACTCCATTGTAAAATTCAGAGAAGTGCGAATTTTGAAGGATAACTGAGTTTCGATTTGTTTCTTGGTTTGAAATTATGAAATTATATAAGTTTGCATTAAAATCCCCCATTCCTAATTTGACTAGCAGTTGATTGACGATATTTACCACACCCATTCCATCTCACCTTCTAAGCAGCAGAACCCACTAACTGGACAAGATGGAAAAATTATAAACTTGCAGCCAAGGTCCCATTAAGGTCCCACTTTTGGTGCCAATCTCTGCCCAGCCTGAACATGTGTGTTCCCATTATATTTATCTTATTCTTAATTTGTCTTTTGTATTGTCTCCAACCAAGCTGTGAAGATATTTTATGAATTATTTAGGGATGTTCAAAAATTCACATATGTATTCATGCAGTGCTAAAGCGTGCACATGATGACATTATCAAGTCATTTTTACACAGAGAGCTGTTTACATGAAACAGTCATCAAGTGCACATGTTGTACTACAATAGGTTGTGAACCATTCAGGGACAAGTATCGTCTCTGTCAGGAAGGGTTACAATTACTGTCAATTAGTGGTGTGCCAAAAATTTCTCCCACTTTTTTTTTTTTTTGACCATTCTCATTGAAATTGATAGAAAAGGAATTGCTTTCAAAAAGCAATTCAAAGAAGGAGAAATTTCAGAGAAATTGTCATGGGTTTGAGGTTCTTGTGCTTACCTGACATGTGAGGTAGCTGAGGAGTGTGCATGAGTGTCCTGTCTGTCATTGTAGAGTAATCTCTGTGGCAGTCTGTAGCTTCCTCAGCTTCCTGCACTTCAGTTAAAGCCATCATGAGGAAGACACCATGACACAATTCCTCCCATGGGGCTTTTTTAGGTCAGACAGTGCAGGTGGCCTGGGAGGCTGCAGAGCAATGGGAAGATGTGTAATAGAAAACACACACAGCACCTTTGGCCACATCACAGTGATTAGTTGTGACAGTGACACAGTTGATGTTGTTGCCACCTACAGAATCAGTGCAGTAAACCAAAAGCCCTTCAGAAAAAAGAAAGAACCTGTACTACAACCCCTGCAGATAGTGAGCCCTATCTGTGAGAAACTGTTGGAGAATTTCTCCTCTCTTAGAAGAAATTCAGCAAAATTGTCCCCCCAATTTCTCTACCCACAAATAGGCTGGAGAATTTTGAGAGGCCATTTGTGCCCAGCTCTAGTTACAACATATATTAAATGGACAAAATAAGAAAATATGGGAAGTTATAAATGTCAGGCCATTTGGATGGTACACCATGCATGTATCGAAAGTGATTTGTATAGACTCTAATATTTGAAATTATATGTCATAGACTCTTTGTTGCAATTTATATGTGATTTCATGTGTCAAAGCATGAAATGGGCAAGGGTGACAGGCGCCATAACCTAGATTTTGTGTGTACTAAAGACACTTTGGAGTGAGATTCATCCTTGACAATCTGTACAGGATGATCATATCCAGTGGCATCATATAGAATGCCACTGTTAACTATAATATTGGTGATGATATTATCTGTAGGATTAGAGTGTCCTTGTTGATGATGACAATGATCACAACCATCAATATACATTTTGCTTATACTACTTAGTAATAGTTGTTTCAGTTGATTTTGCAACTTAACTTGACACAAATGGACTATCAGCTTATTTCATCCTAGTCTATCACACGTTTCCTAAATAATAAATGTCACGATTCATGAAGTTAAACAAACGTCTTATCTGACACCAAAGTGAACAGGCAAATAACAAATTTTGCTGCCTTTAAAAAGTTGAGGAAGTCTAAAGGTGATTGAATACACTGGTAACTGTGGAGTAGTTCAAAATTGTTTAACCGTGTTTCTGCAGATGATACACTGAGAATGTTTACAATGTTCAGTGACTCTCACACTTCCAGAGAGTGAAGTCTCCAGCAGTATTTCCAGCATGTTATTGTGAAGCACAGTGAGGCTGCCTACAGGAGTGTAGGCAGTGTAGGCTGGTGGCTCCTGTTTCAGTGGGGCTGTAAATCCACTCTGGCTTTCAGTCATAACCAGCCAGAACTCTAAAGGAGCTAACCAAGGTGCTGAACCTGCATTGGGGATTGGGCTCACCACCGTGTACAGCTCCTTTAGAGTTCTGACTGGTTCTGACTGAAACCAGAGCCAGAGCAAATGTACTGCCCCACTGAAATAGGAATCACCAGCCTCCACAGGGTGTAGGATAACTCTCTTCTTGTTTAAATGGCTGAAATTTGTACCCACAGTTAGTAATTTTATTTAATGGATACAGTTATTCCTGATTCTAGTCAGTTCTCTATTAATGCAATTCCTCCTGAAGAAGAAAAAAAATGTTACCAAGACGGTTTCAAAGGACTGCTAATTAGGAATTATTAATTCCTAATTAATAATTAGGAATTATTAATTCCTAATTAATAAGAATTAGGAAGTCTTGTTCCCTTTGGAGATCAAAATTCAGGACTATGTACGTGACTGGGTGGACAACATGAAGATTAAAATCCAAAGAGATTGTAGGGGAAAACAGCCTGATGCAAGGGCAAAGCTGATCATACAAGAAACTGCTTGTATTATCAGCCTTCCTAGTGTTGGTAGGATCAGAGATGTCAAGTACAAGAAAAACCCTGTGGAAGATTCTAGGTGATGACCAAAAGTCCATTTGGATCCTTGTTGAGGTCCTAGGACAGGAGAGGGGAACCTATGGCCCTCCAAAAGTTCCCCTCTCCTACAACTTCGATCATTCCTGGCCATGCTGGTTGGGGCTGTGGATAGTTGAGGTCCAACAACATCTAGAAGACCACACATTTTCCACCTCTGCCCTAGTTGGTCCAGCCCCATTTGATGCCATGTTAGCATACCAACCCTCACATGGCCCAGTAAACTAGTTCTAATAGGCCTAACTTAAAAATGGAGAAAGACAGAGATTGGGGACAATATCATTTTTTCAAATAAGCAGAGGAAGGTGGAACTTTGCAAATGGCAAGGCAGGAGACTGGGAGGCTATGCAACCAGGGGAGCCTGTACTCTGGTGACAATGCTGGGCTGCAGGGGAGAAGATGGATAGATAAGGAGGGAAGGGGAAGAAGCATAAGTGGTTTTACTTGTTTAAGAATAAGGAGAACCTAAATGACTTCACATCCTAGTTGGCTATGTATGGTTGGGAAAATGCTGTGGGTACAGGCTACCTGCAGGTCTCTCAGCTTTTAGTCACAAATTCAAAATGGGGCAAAAGACCCAAGCCACTTACTGGTAACAGGATACACCACATTATCAATAAACACCTAGGAGGAAAGCTCATGGATGGATGATGATGGGGAGACTGAATGGAGGCTTTGCCATTAATAGGGACCCTAATAATTTGGTTAAAAAATAGGAATTCAGAATAGAGATCCTTTAAAATGGGGCTTCTCCTAAAAAAGTTTTAAGAGGTGGCTAAAATGGTTGTGCTTTGCTCAAAAGCCTTGGTAGCAGCTTTCAAATGCTCTAGGCTTAATGCCTAACCCCTACCATTGGACTCAAAGGCAACAACTCATATAGAGGCTCAAGCCCTCTTAGGAATGTCAGAGGAAGCTGGTTTGGAGCTTGAGTTCAGCAAGTTTTCACCAGCTGGTGTCACCCCCAGACACCAGCTCATGGATCCCCGAGCTTGCCCAAATTGGCACACACCAGGTCGGGCAAGCTTGCAGTTCCCTGCTTAATTTTGGTGAACTGCCCAGAGAGCTTTGGCTATGGGGCAGCATAGAAATATGATAAATTAAATATTTTATTTATTTTATTTATTTCATTTCATTTCTATACCGCCCAATAGCCGAAGCTCTCTGGGTGGTTCACAAAAACTAAAACCAAACAACACACAATAAAACAATTTAAAATATATAGAACATTAAAACCACAATATAACAATACAACCACAATAAAACCTAGCAGCAGTACAGGAGTTTAAAATACAGATTTAAAACAGCAAAGATAAAAATTTAGAAAGCTAAAATGCCTGGGAAAATAAAAAGGTCTTCACCTGGCACCGAAAGGAGTACAATGTAGGCGCCAGGCGAACCTCACTAGGGAGCTCATTCCAGAGCCGTGGTGCCACAACAGAAAAAGCCCTCCTCCTAGTAGCCACCCGCCTCACTTCCTTTGGCAGGGGCTCATGGAGAAGGGCCACTGACGATGATCTTAAGGTCCGGGCAGGCACATATGGGAGGAGGCGATCCTTCAGGTAACCTGGTCCCAAGCTGTTAAGGGCTTTGAATGTTAACACCAGCACTTTGAATCGGGCCCGGAAATGGACTGGCAGCCAGTGCAGCTGGAAAAGTACTGGCGTAATATGAGCTCGCAGGCCAGTCCCTGTTAACAATCTTGCTGCCCTATTTTGGACCAGCTGAAGTTTCCGGACCGTTTTCAAAGGCAGCCCCATGTATAACGCATTGCAGTAATCCAGACGAGACATTATCAGAGTATGGATAACTGTAGCTAGGCTATCTCTGTCCAGATAAGGGCGTAGTTGGTATACCAGCCTAAGCTGATAAAAAGTGCTCCGTGCCACTGAGTTCACCTGTGCCTCAAGTGACAGTTCTGGATCCAAGAGCACCCCCAAACTACAAACCTGATCCTTTAGGGGGAGTGCAACCCCCTCCAAAACAGGTTGAATATCACCTAGCCGGGCAGACGAACCACCCACTAACAGTACCTCCGTCTTGTCTGGATTGAGCTTCAGTTTATTGGCCCTCATCCAGTCCATTACCGTGCCCAGGCACTGGTTCAGAACAGCCACTGCCTCACCTGGTTTTGATGAGAAAGAGAGGTAGAGCTGGGTGTCATCCGCATATTGATGGCACCTCAGCCCACACCTCCGGATAACCTCCCCCAGCGGTTTCATGTAGATGTTAAACAGCATGGGGGATAAAATAGAGCCCTGTGGAACCCCATGGCACAATTGCCATGGCACAGAGCAATAATCCCCCAGCACCACCTTCTGGAATCGGCCATCCAAGTAGGAGCGGAACCACTGTAGTGCAATGCCTTCAACTCCCAACCCAGACAACCTATCCAGAAGGATACCATGGTCGATGGTATCGAAAGCCGCTGAGAGGTCCAGGAGAATCAACAGGGTCGCACTCCCCCTGTCCCTCTCCCAGCAGAGGTCATCCCACAGGGCGACCAAGTTAGTTTCCTTATTTTATAATAAATAAAATGAATGAAATGTCCATTAGCAGGCATTTTTGCGCAAAATGTACACAACATTGCAGGCGTAAATGATCTAATTAGACCATTAACGCCGGCAATTTTGATCGTAAATCAAACTATTTAGAGCCGCCATTTTGCACAAAATGGTGATTTACAAAAATAACTTAACTGCAATTTTGTGCAAAATGGTGGCTCATGGACAAGCATAATGCCACAAGCTCTTGCCAGGCACTTGCAACTGTTGGGTGGTTTTTCCCACGGGTCTGCCAGGGTTGAGCAAAAAACAGGAGTCCAGCGAGTAGCGTGCAAGGTGGGTGCAGGGGAGTTTCCCTATCCCTAAGCTCCCTGCATGGTCTCACAGGTTAATAGGGATGGTGGAGAATTCCACCACAGACTTCAATGAGGCCCTGGCCCCTGGAGTCCATGGCCGAATGGAACACTTACCTCCACCTCCCCATGGAATTCTCTTCAGCTGGATCCTCTGGATCCAGATTTCCAGTGATACGGCCACCATGCCATATCGCTGACTGAAGGGACTGACTGCAGATTCAAATGGTGTCCAGGACATCCATTTTCGGCCATAAAGGCCTTAGTTGAAGGTAAATGGAGCTGTAAACGTAAAACAGGGATGCATATGGTGTCCTGGATGCCATTTGTGGCCCTGTTTTTTCATGCAATAGGCTACGCAAATATTTGCATAGCCGATCACATGAATAAAAAGCACGGAGGCAAATGGCATCCAGAATGCCATTTGCGGCCGTAAAGTTCTTAGTTTAAGCTAAATGCAGCCATTTATGGATGCATTTACCTTAAACTAAGGTCTTTACAGCCACAAATGACGTCCTGGATGCCACTTGCGTCTACAGTCAGTCCCTTCAGCCAGCGATATGGCATGGTGGCTGTATCGCTGGCACTTCGGAGCTGGCTGGCAGCTCCGCGGAATTGCCGCTAGGGATGTCAGAGAATTCCGCCACGGATCTTCGTGAGGCCGAATGCCAGTGCATTCGGCCCCTCAAACTCCATGGCGGAACGGCCTGCCCCCCCGTGGATCCCCCCCAGGATGAGACTTACCTGGGGCGGATGTTCCAGAGGGCGGCGGCGGCGGCTCCAGCAGCAGCTTCGGCGGAGGCGGCGGCTGGTCTTCCAACCGGCTGCCGCCACTGCCGTTTCCAATCTGTTTTGTTTTTTTTTCGCATTCGTGATAGGCTACATACGTCTGGGTTAAAAACAAACAAACATGTATGCAAATGGCGGCGGCTATGGCCGCCACCATTTGCGTTCCTTATTTTTGGCCGTCTTAGTCTACGTAAATATTTACATAGACTAAGGCGGCAAAAATAAGGGGGAACGCAAATAGTGTAGCGGGGGTTATTTGCATCCCCTTTTGATTCTCCGTTTTAGCCCATGTAAAGGTTTACGTAGGCTAAAACGGGGAATCAAAAAGGGACGCAAATAGCGCCCGCTACTCTATTTGCATTCCCCTTTATTTTCGCCATCATAGTCTATGTAAATATTTACGTAGATTAAGACGGCCAAAAAGAAGGAACGTAAATGGCAGCGGCCATAGCCGCCGCCATTTGCGTACGCGGTTGTTTGTTCTTTTTACCCAGAGCCCTCCGCGGCCGGAAATCCGGCTGTGGATGGCTCTGGCCTGGCCGGGCTGGGCCTGGCTGGCTGCTCCGCAGAGCTGCCGCAGAGCACAGCCGGCCATTCAAGGATTCCGGGGGAAGGTACGGAGTGCCTCCCCCCCTGGCCAGGATTCCAGGGGGAGGGATGGAACGCCTCCCCCCCCATCAACATAATCCGCGAAAGGTAAGTCACTTTCATACATCCCTAGATGTACGAAACACTTACCTGGTTTCGTCCAGGGACATCCGTGTTGGGGGGGAGGCACTCTGTCCCTCCCCCTGAAATCCTCGATGGGGGGAGGTGATCTGTTCCTCCCCCCGGACCCCTGCCTGGCCGGCTGCCAGGCTGGTGCGGACACAAATGGCGTCCTGAATAGGGGACGCCATTTGCGTAGGGATGGGGGAGAATTTCTCCCCAAAACTTCGGGGGGCCGAGTGCCAACGTAAAGATTTACGTAGACTATGGTGAAAATAGGGGCAACGCAAATAGCGTTGCCCTTATTTTCGCCGTAGTCTACGTAAATCTTTACGTAGACTACAGGGACCAAATAAGGAACACAAATGGCGGCTCCCTATGGGGGCCGCCATTTGCGTACACGCTTTTTTTTTTTCAAAGTCACCCGTGATAGGCTACGTCATGATTAACGTAGCCTATCACGGCTGACTTTGCAGATCTAGCCGTGATAGGCTACATAAATCATTATGTAGCCTATCATGGGGCTTTTTTTCTTTTTCTTTTGAAGTTCGTGGCCGGGGAGACGGGGCGCTTCTCCCCGGCCTGAATTTCGGCCGGGCGAGGCGGGAAGCCTCCCCCCCGGCCTGAATTTCGGCCGGGTGAGGCGGGAAGCTTCCCCCCCCCCGGCCTGAACTTCGGGGGGAGAAGCGAAGCGCCTCCCCCTCCCACGAAGCAAGCTGCGAGACCAGGTAAGTGACTTTCGTACATCCCTACGATTTCCTCCCCTATGGTAGCCCATGATAGGCCTTGTAAATATTTACGTAGCCTATCATGGCTAAAGCAGGGATGCAAATGGCATCCCCTACGCCTTTTGCATTCCCGCTTTAGCTGTCATAGGCTATGTAAATATTTGCGTAGCCTATCACGGGCTACCATAGGGATGCAAATGGCAGCCCCTACTCAGGACGCCATTTGCATCCGCACCAGCCCGGCAGCAGCCGGAGCCGCCACCACCACCAGAGCTGAGGATGCCACTGGAGCCGCAGCCAGGTAGGCTCCATTTCGTGGGGCTTTCGCGGGGTGGTGGGGTGGGTCGCTCTATTACGCCACGGATTCTGGGGGGCGGAATTCACTGGAATTCAGCCCCCCTGGGATCCATGGCAGAATTCTCTAACATCCCTACCAATTTGAACATTTTGAGCCCTGCTTTTTGAATACATGGCCCGTTCCTAGTTTTGATAGGTGTGTGTATTGGAGAATTGTTCCTGAAGTAGAATCTGAACACTTCTCATAGGTTCTCGGAAGCCCTATGTAGGCATTAGACTCTTGCTTGTAGGGATGTCGTGGGCATCCAATATTGGGGTAGAGTCTGATGGTCCATTCACAGCTCTAATCTTGCATAAAAGGTAGCTTTATGGCCACCATTTGCATAAATGACCATTTACACAGAATAACGAGCTGCCATTTTTACTGGGCAGCCACGTGGAGCTCGCTGGGCTCTCGCCGGGCTGTCCAGGAGCTCATGCGGCTTGGTGAGCAGGAGTCGGCAGTGGCAAGGATTCAGCAAGTGTCTGGCAAGCGCGGACAGAAGTGAGTCCATCCATCCCTATATGTAGGGCAAAAGTGGGGTGGGGGACATGGGCATGCACATAAGCCTCATCCCCACATTCCTATGCACTCTGCTGCTGGTTAGACCTTTGCGTATTGAGCATGAAGGGCTGAAAAAGGCTCTGTAAGCACATTCAGCTGAACCTGCTGGCAGAACTCTGATGGCCACAGCCCCTGCCTTATCATGGGTCTGGTCATTGCAGCTCTGTAAGTGGGTTCAGCTGAACCCTTTTCATACCTTCATGTTCAACACCCTCATCCTATCCTAGCCATCCCCTCACAAAATAATGATAAATAGTAAGCTATGTATATTTTTGCACTGCCAAGAGATTT
This sequence comes from Heloderma suspectum, assembly GCF_057233095.1. NCBI lineage: Eukaryota > Metazoa > Chordata > Lepidosauria > Squamata > Helodermatidae > Heloderma > Heloderma suspectum. The sequence goes on along the minus strand of NC_139459.1, from coordinate 239,439,499 downwards.
TGAATAAGCCCTGGTGCTATGGTTACATGTGTCAGTTCATGGCATGCCTTCCTCCTCTCTTTATCTTGGTTATCTCCATGGGAAAGGTGCTGATGTCTCTTCCTGCCTGCTCACTTGTGTGTATACTGGTTAGGGTGTCCTCATGTCATTTGGTTGGTCCATATTTGTGTATTAATTGGTCTCTTACCTGTATGGGTAATGTGTGGTATCATGTTGAGTGACCACTTGATTGGGGATGGCCACATGCCTGGAAATGGTAGAGTTATCAGTGACACTGCAGAAGGGTCTGTCAGTGTGTTATCATGTTGGCTTTTATTTCTACAGCTGCTTTTGTGATGTTGCCTCTGGTGCTGGTTGAATGAAGGATCAGAACTGCATTACATTGGCATTACACCTGCTACTACAGCAGCTGCCTGGTGGTAGTGCAGAACCATAGAATCAGCCTGTTCTCCTAACTGTTATGCCAGCATTCTTGCTACATATATAACCTTTGGGAGATAATTGGTTTTATGTGATATATTACATGCACAAGACTCTCATGGGATCTCATCCTCCCATCTGAGAAAGTACCATTAAAGTAAGAATTCTTTGGTTAGTGTAAAAATAACATTATCTTTTTGAGACTTTTTCCTAAACAAAAAATTGACAGTACTAGTGTTCCATCTCTGAGAATTTATGATACAGTTTGGTAGCCTTGTGTGGTGCAGAGGGGTAGGTGGCAGTATTGCAACTGAAACTCTCCCCACGACCTGAGTTCGATCCCAGCAGAAGCCGGGTCCCAGGTAGCTGGCTCAGGCTGACTCAGCCTTCCATCCTTCCGAGGTTGGTAAAATGAGTACCCAGCTTTCTGGGGGAAAGGTAGTCACGACTGGAGAAGGCAATGGCAAACCACCCCGCTACAGTCGCCATGAAAACGCCAGCGAAAGCGGCATCCCTCTAGGAGTCAGCAGTGACTCAGTGCTTGCACAGGAGGAACCTTTCCTTTCCTTGGTAGATCACATAAACTGTCCTACTCAGAATGACACATATGGGGTCCCAGCTGACTTTTCAACTCCATTTCTTACACTGGGGTTCATTAGATTGTTTCATATTTATTCCTCTGGTTAATGGTATGTCAGAATTTCTAATCCTAATACCAACATTAGGCAGACAATGAAAGATCTGGGCAAGCAACCGGCAGTATTGATTTTTATCCATCTTCTTTGAGGCCCAGTAAATATTTCCCAACTGTACTTTTGCTGTTGCAACAAAACTAAATATTATCATCCTTTTTCTATCATCCATTAATTATGTTACATCCGAGACTAGCTTACTTCTTAAAGAGCAACGATGCAGTTGGAGGCTATGATTTAATGTGTCAGTCAGCCTGAATTATAGGTTAGATATTTCAGTATTCCCACGATTGTGCTTCCTCACTCACAAAGGCAGATAATATCTTTTAAACATTATTGAATGTTCGTGGCTTTCTTAAGTTGGAGTTGGAAGATCAAGAAGATTTAGAACTGTTATAAGAAGAAATTCACTGATGTGATGCTGTCCTCATATAAAGAAAAATAAAAAATAAAAAAGAGTAGTAGTGGGAGGAGGCCAAGTGTTGAGGGAGAGGACATTTCAAAGCATGCATTCATATATAGCAGAGCCAGATCAGTCATTACATTTATTTGACAAGTGAGATTTAATCAAGCCTGTACAACAGAAACTGCATTCTTTTCAAAGACAGTCATAGCACCATCAAGGAGAGATTATGATGATGATACCCCTTTGTGTTCACAGCATTTTTACGTGATTTAAGGGCATGAACTCTTGAGTTGGTTGAGAGAAAAGTTACATTGGCATTCTCAATAAAATGCTATCATAAAGGCTGAGAAACCACATAAGCAGTAAATATATTTGTTTTTAAGATTAATGAGATGGAAACATTCCTAGTGGGGCAGTACAGCAATAATATGATTTTTCATGAGAGTTAACAAGCACAATATCATCATCATCATCGTCATCATTGTTGTTGTTGTTGTTGTTATTATTATTATTATTGCAGAGTATGGAGCATTGATGAAGATGATGCTAGGAAAAAGATTCACTATCCAGTTCTATTCTAATAGACAGTTGCAGGCATTTCAGAAACATTAATGTTTGCTTTCAGGGCACTTGCAAAATTGTTAGAAATGCCTGTGAATTTCCTTGAGGCAGTTTTGCCTAAATATTTGTACTTTCATTAGCCCACTTTCATTTCAACTTGGTTGGGCCTTGTCCCTACTCTGTACTTGTAGGCTGAGTTCATCTGAGCTTAAAAAGCATGGGGGGATGGCATTAAAAGGGCAATGTTGATGTGTGCATTCCCCCACCCTAATCTTCCTATATAAAAGTTTTTATCTCAAACCTCAAAACTTCTTTTTCATCTTAAAAGGTTGATGGGTTCTGTGGGTCCATCTTCTGAAAGGTTTCTTTTAATTAAACACACACACACACGATTTACATACATGTGGAGCCATGTATGTGTACATCTCTCTGAAACATGGTCCAATCATAGAATAATTGGCTACCATTTTCTGTCAAGGGTTTGTCTCATATTCTAGATATTACAGGTCGTTTTCTTTCCAATAGTCACAGGGTTACACAAAGCATTTACACAAACAGTTTAGCACTTAGAGATACTAAATGTAAATGGTTGAGTTATTTGCTGAAAGCAATTTCTTTGATGTGTAAAGCATGTTTTCCCATTTGTGTGTTTTTACAATGAAATTGACTTATGACCCTCTGTTGCCATTCAAAATATTGTCCTAGTTCAAAACCACTCTCTCCCTGAGTGAACTTCAGGCAGACAAATTCCTTTCCAACACTCAAAAGTACTTTAACAGGAACTTACTTTGGTCTCTTATACTAATTGGGTGGATTCGCCCATCATGTTAAGCCATAGTGGTTATAAGCTACTCACAGCAGCTTATTTGGAATATAAACTACTGTGAACCATCACACAATCGGACAAATAAGCTACACAGACTAGTTTATTCCCCCCTTGCCCCTCCTCTCTCTGTAGTTCTCCCACCCAGCCGGGATGGTACCTAGCTTCCTTTGCACTGGATACCATTCCCTGCTGACCCATGAACAGCAGCTATGTCACATTCCTCTCTCTGATTGGCCGGCTGCATGCTAGGGGCATCTTCTTCTGTCTCTGCCTAGTTGTCACTACCGATCTCATCCTGGCATTGATCGGATCCTTACTTGCTTTACAGCACCCCCACTGTCATCACCTCACCCAAGCTGTGCCGCACTGCTCCTCACTACCTTGGTCCCCAGGTGGATTTCCATGATTCTCTCCTCTCCTCTGCTTGCCTGCACCCCACCGCCATCGCCCCACCCAACCTGCGGTGTTCCCCACCTCTCCTCACACAACCCTTTCCCCCACCTGTCCATATCAAAAAGGAGGTGGCAGTTCTAAACCCTTAGAACTTTTCAGGAACAGGATAAAATTACATGCACAGGTTGCCCTCATAGAGAGGCACCTGATGCACAACGAAAACCCTGCACGATTGTAAACACGTGTGAGCGAAAACACCATTGCACAAAAAATGGGGTGGCAGCTCTAAACCCTTGGAAGTTTGTAGGAATGGGACAAAACTTCATACACAGGTTCCCATCATACAGAGGCACCCGAAGTAGAACTAAAATCCTGTGCGGCTATGCCTCTCCATGGGAAATGTGGAAGTTCGCAGAACGCTCCTCCAAGGGAGGGGTGAGGGCAGAGATGGCCAGAGAGCACAATCTGTTGCTAGGCAGATATTGGTAACAGTGATCGCCCAAGAGGAGCACAGTGGCAGCAGTAGTATTGCCAGACAACTCTATAGGCAATCTGTATAAACATTCAAGGGGTATTAGTGGTGGCAGTTTTCCATATCATTATTGTTTCTTGGTTGTCTTTGTTATAATGGACTATATGGATCCTCTCCTCAGAGAGGCAAAAGGGCAGAAGACTCTGGCCATGAGTGAGCTCAATATCAAAAGACTCCACTTTTTCCTGAGGAAAAATATCTCAAAAAAAAAAAAAATACAACTTATTTTCTCCCAATGACAGAATTATTTTATGGGTACTTCAGGGAAGTTTGTATCACTAGTGCACTATATAGGGATCCAGTCTTCATCACCAAGTAAACCATGACCTATACAGAATGCTTGTACTGGATCAGAGAGACCACTTTGCTGCCCATGTGAGCTTTCAGAGTGTCAGGAACCACCGAACTAGAAACCCTCAGCTCTCTGTGCAGCTGCCTCTTGTGGTGAGCCATCAGAACTGCAGTTTGGAGCATCTTCTGGGCAGTGAAGTAGTCTCAGGCTCTGGACTGATTCTACCCATCCAAGCTGGTGCTTGAGCTCTCCTAGATAGAAAATGTTATTAAGGTCTTCTTGTTTTGGCTGGGACTTTGCCTGGGCAACAGTGTCTTCCTGGCTCCAGCATGTTTCTGTGCATCCCTCAGCTCTTATGCCCCAACACAACTCCTGGTTTCTGGCTCCCATGGCTCAGCCTGATGCAGAGGTAGTCTCAAATATGGTTCTAAGGTCTCCAGATCTTTTAATTGTAGAGGGACTTCAGTATTCATGCCAAAGCATCCAGTTGGGGGAAGTCCAAGACTTTTATCTGCCATGACCCCAAGGCCTTTTAAAGGCTCTGTGGCAGGATATGAAATAAGAAAAATTCAAGGAAGAAAATGCAGCAGAATAACTTATTATTATAGAAAGGATGAGTGATTTATTAAAAGGGGCTGTTATCAAAAGAAGACAGCCGGCTACTGATGTGCTACATATTCTGCACAGCTGAAGTGTGAAGAAAATTGGTAAGGCCAATTATAGCAAATGTCAGGTAGACAGAAGAGAAACAGCTTTTGATCAAAGTGCAGTTGGCGCAACATTTTTAGTGCCTGAGTCCTTCACTCATCAGAACTGGTACTAGTTTAACAAGTCAAGTTGCAATATTGAGCTCAGATGAAAGGTTGCTTCCCTATATCCAGTGCAACAAGTGACGATTGCCTTATCTTTTCATCATGTCACTGAAGTTATTATTGCTAGTCATCTCCCTCGCTAACCTGATTAGAACATCAATAATCTCAGCTGGTGATTAATACTCTTGTATAAAAGCATGGAGGTAAGTGCAAATAAAATGTACAGCACAATTCTATGTGTACTTACCTGACAGTAAGCCCCATTGGACACAATGGGACATATTTCTGAATAAACATGCATAGGATTGTGCTGCTAGTTCCTGCATCTAATGGGGCTTAGTCCTGAAAGCTACCTGACCCATTCTGGGTACCTGAAAGTGAGACAACGGTAAACAAATAGAGACTTATAGTGTGGGCCAACCCAGATGTTTGATTAGCATCAATAGCTGCCATTGTTGCACCTTAACATCCCTAGAATGTTAAGAGGCCTGCTTCACACATCAAGTGGTACTTGTCATCACATAATTGTGAATCTAGATACACAACTATGTTGGGAAAAGGTTAGTGTGCGCCATGATCATCAAGGCCCTCTTGCTATTTCAAATTTCTGAGACTGCAAAAACTAGTTGCAGTTATTCCCAGGCTAGTTGCACATAAACATTGCATTACTAGATCAGACTTGGGTCAGGTCCATCTAAATCAGGGCTCCCGGAAAATGGATATGAATTGGGAAGCACCAGGACCTCCATGCGTGCAAAAGAAGCTATGTGAAGTTTGTGTTCAGAGCATCCATATAAAAGGGAGAGTGGAATCAAAATACTTGGTCACTTGCTACATTAGCTTAAAAATGAGATTCAGAATTGTCATAGGTCCAAAGATTGCTCTGGGTGATGGGACATGCTTGTCATATTCAGACATGTCTGGCTAACACTTTAACACTACAACACAACACAAGCAAGAGTAGACCAACCAGATTTTATGCCAGCATGTAACTCAGAAAGCTTCCACCATCACATCATCTTCTTTGTACTCCGGCAGTAAGGGGTTCATGACAATCCATAATGGTACTGCTGCTTTTACCATAATGGTAAAAAAGCAGCCTGGACCTACAGATTTTTGTTCAGAATTATGACATATTGAATTCAATATTATTTATTCCCAAGTAAGTTTGCACAGAAGTACAGTATTCATGATTGGAATATATTCTTTTTTAATTCCACAGATGGTAAAATAATCTTAATTTTCCTTTATAATATCTCAGGAATAATATGTTTTATGAAATTGATTTTAGACTTCTTGTTGGCACAAGCTTTGAATAACCCAGAAACAAATCAAGAAATGGCTAAAGAAGAATAAAATACATTTAGAAACCAAAGAATAAATTGAGACAAATAATAGAAACTCATTAAGAGGATTCTAATTAATATAACTAGATGGCAATGTTAAAGGCCACAGACTAGGACACAAACTTTTGTGGCATAAGGAGTTATCACCAATTAATTTTAAAGTTTAATTGTTAACAAGAAACCCTGTCATGGATCAGCAATGCTCTGTTCCATGAATGGAAGGGAAAACAGGTAAAATAATGTGCCCACATGAGTTTTTGATCTTCCCTTCCTATCGCCTATTCCACTGCCACCAAATGGAAATCTTTATTTCTCTGGCTGCCTTCACCAGACCAGCTTCAAAACTCTCTACATCTCAGGTATATGCTTTAGGTTCTGTCTGGGTTGGCTGTTAGACATGTGGTGGGTAAACCAAAAAGAAAATAAACCACACAGTTTCAAGTAACAAAGCTTACATTTTACTGAAGAAAAATGTCAGTAGGAAAAACTTTAAAATCTGAATACATACATATCTTTGTACACATAAATCACATACACAAAAACCCAATATAGGGTAATAAAACCAAATACGGTTGTAAAACAACCAGGGATAAATGCATTCAGCTAACCTAACTAAACGGTGTCCCTATTTTATCCAGGCCCGCCTTTCCCAAGCAATATCTTTCTGTTCCTGATATAATGACAGACATCACAGATTCCATTCTATCAGGCTATGGGAAGGGCAGAGGCTACTATCAGTCTGCTGGAATGTCAGTTTCATCAGGCTTTGCCTCTTCCCCATCTATCATCCAGCAGCTGCAGCTGGGGAAGAGCTATGAAGCAAGGCCACTCCATCAGCTCAGCTGAAAGAACAACAATTTTTGGCTCCTCCTCTCTCTTTGAATTTGTTTTCATTCCAGCTACTTTTGATAAGATGACCAACAATTTCTGGCCTCATTAGAGTTGGCCTTTATAAAAACATTATAACATTAAGAACCAGTGACTTAGTTTTCTGGTTTTCCTTTTCTGTTCCCATCCTTTTTTCCCCTTTTGTGCCATGTTTTTTTTAAATTGTAAGCTTGAGGAAGGACTACCTTATTTTTATTGATATGTAAGTCACTTTGGGAGCCCTTTTTTGGCTAAAGAATGGGGTATACATGCTTTGAATAAATAATGGGGGGAAACAGAGTACATGCAAAGGAAAGCTAGCATGAAGATACAAAAATATGACCCTAGGAGTGGCCTATAACTATTTGGGTTACAGAGGTAAAGGTATATTCATATTACTGTCCAAAAGAATTTTTTTTGGTTGTGGTGTAAGCCATCTTAACCTTTTAAAATCTCTTCCAGTTCTCTCATTAATTGAATGACCTTTTCAAAACTGACTTTCTGAACAGAAAACAAAACTTTCAGACCTTTCTGTATAGCACAAGAAATTATTCTGCAAGCAAACTGAATAAAAAATGGTGGCCGGTACTTAATAAACCTGCACAGCTTTGGCGTGAAGACAATGCCACGGGCAGCCAATTAGGAGTGTGCCATTTCTGACATAGCTAGAAGGAAATCTTTGTGTCACTCACCTTAGACCAAAGGAGATGAATATAAGGCAAAGAATGTACCGCTATCTACACGTTCACATACATTTCCATCCTCTGCTATGGAGACTTTTGGCAGCTAACAGAAAAGGTAATACTTGTTTTCAGGATCTACCTGTGTTTTATTTAAATCTGCACTGTTGTTCAGCTACTAAAGCAATGTATATACATCCTTAAAAGCAGGGATTCTGTTTGCTTTTTTAAAAAAAAAATACTGTAGTAAAATGAACATTCAGGAATTCTCTGCTCTCTACAAATAGCAACAGCTCCTAGTCCTAGCCTACTGTTTTCCTAAGGCTTAGCCAACACCACTGTAGCACTTTTTGCAGTAAACATGTACATAGGACAGCTGAAGGCAAACCACTAGGCTACCGTGAGTGGATAATAGCCCCCAAAGTACTATGTAGTGCATGACCCATCTTGCAAATCCAGCTGTTAAAATAGCTGCTGGGACTTTGAGAGCCTTGTGAATGTTTGCAAACCATTTTAACAAAGATGCTCTTAAATGCACTCAGAATGCATGAGTACCTGGGGAAACATGGAATTACCAAAATAAGTCACCTACGTTGGCCTAGCAGAACAAAAATAATACAATTAGGGAATAATACCTTATATTAAGATCAACCAGTGTCCTCCAGAATGCAGTATGCTAGCTTTTGAGTTACACTGACCTATCATTGTTGTTCTTGTTTATTGTTATTTCATTTATTTATATAGCTTTATCAGTGTGCAATGTAGAACAGGGCAGGCTCCTGCCCCAAGGAGCTTACAATCTAAAATTTAACATGGGAAATAATGCAGTAAGGGGAGATAAGGTAAACAGGGAAAACTTTTCTCCAGGTACACTGCTTTTCTCTGCCTCCATCTCTCTCTCTGTCTCTCTCTCTCTCTCTCAGTATATGCATGATGACAAGCATAACATATCCTAGGGCAGTATCCAATGCTGTCACAGTGCTAGCATTAATGACATTGTGCTGATGTAAATTAATGCTGATGCACCATCATTAGGACTTGCTAAGCAAAGGCAAACAGCAATGATTTGCCACCTAATTTCAGTGGTGCAGTTTGTCACTGTCAGTGGTGCGGTTGCCACCAAATCTTGACAGCAAACTGCCTCTTTTCCCCTCTGCCTAGAAAGCACTAATTATGTTGCACTGCTATTGGTTTATGCGAGTGCTGTGAGAGCATTGGATATTGCCCCGTATCTCCAGGTTTTTTTTAACTTTTTTCTCCATTCTCCATTCATGAAACATAATTAAGAACGTGGAGGCTTATGTCCAAGAAATCTACTAGGTTTTCAAATTACACAAAGGTTTGGGACAAAGCAGTATGAACTATGAAGTAATTTTTTCTCCCTTTGAAAATATAAAAACCAATCATAAGGCAGGCCTGCTTATTCCGAAAGTTACAGATTCCCTGTTGCCTTGATCCAGCCACTTTTATTTTTTTCACATTTATGTATGCATGCAGCATCATATGCTTGACATATGTACAGGGATTAACAGTGATTTAGGATGTGGAGGGAAGGAGAGAAGTTGCTCAGTGGCTATGGGAAGGAATTAGTTTGCAGAGATATTAATAGAGTATTCTGCCCATCCCCAACCTCTGCCTGACAGACTTATCATTCCACGATTCCTTCAAGCACCGAACCTGTTCATGACTGTCATGTCACCCAATTAGGGAACAAAATCTGAGTTATGCTACACATCATTCACACTACGGAGGAGGAGGAGGAGGAGGAGGACAAAACATATGATCTGAACTGCTTTGGTTTCTTCTCTACTATTGTATGTTTTACTACTACTACTACTACTACTAATGCATTACTATATCGACAACATCCAAGAAATGTTTAAAAGTAAGTGTACTGTACACTTGTATAATGTAGCATTACAGTAAAATAATTCTGAATGTTACAACAGATGTTTCTCCCAGTCTCTACACATCAAAATTGGGGTAGGGTGGCAGAGAGTTGAAAAACAGAGAGGAAGCAGCAGGAGCAAGTACTATCTAATTCTGCATAGGTTTTAGACAAAATCAACACAGCCGAAAACAACTAATGCATATTTTCCCTTATCCTCTGGTTCCTATCATTAAATGGTTTTTAAAAAATCAGAAACCCTTGAGTGTTGTAGTCTTTAAAAGCAAGTATTTGGCCAGGGTTTGGTCATTCTGTTTGAGGGATTTTTTTTTTTTTTGCTATATTTTCTTCTTTGGGGGCAGATACATGGCACCTTCCTTGTCCCAACAACAACACTATAGTCTCAAACCGTCTCACAAGCAAGTCAGGTAAGACAGTCTCATATACATGAAATAAAGAGAATGACTACATGTAACAGAAAGCAAAGGGAACTACAATCAGTCCATTAATTCTTGGAGTGAAGGGGAGCATTAAGAAAGACACAACTGCCAAACCAGATGGAGATGTGACATCTGCAATCAGCTGCCAACCAGGCTCCCTTGCAACTCCACATAACTACCTTGATCTGTCCACATAACTAACTCCTTATCACAAGAACGGCATCCTGGTGGTTAATGGAAACTCAACCTTTGGCTTCTGAAATGTAACACTTCTAAGAATTATTCTATTTTCCTCCCCCTCCACCCCCACCCAATCAGGCTGACTTATGATTCTTCCTTTGGTGCTGCTGGCACAACACAATCTTTAATCATTATTTGGATGAATTTTGGGCTCTGGAATTAATGAACCTACATCACTTGTACATTTAGAAAATATATTGCAAAGGTCCCAGTCCTCTCCCATCCAAAGGAAACAAAATCCTGTAGCATTTCTCTTTAGACTTTCGCCTCTTGGGAAAGGGGGAGTATGGAACACTGAGAAGCAATAAAGAATTTAAGGTGGGCAAATTGGCCTTAAAATTGGCCTATTTTCTCCAATAATACTTCAGAGAAAGAATAAGCAAAATGGGAGTGAATGCAATTAAAATCAAGACTATTCTTAATTAAGCTCTCCTTAGGATTGTGAGCTTCAAGGATTTAATTCTTCATTGAAAAACAATAAGAGTGCTTACCCACCATGCAGGATTTTTTTCAAGTTCTTGCAGCTTTAAAAGAAATCTATTATAGATAAAAAGAAGTTTAAACAGCATATATTACTGCTTGCTTTTGTTTATACATGGTGAAGATGAGTATTCAGAGTAGTCTACATCTTAGACTTGCACTAATCCTTAAATAATTACAATTCAGCTACTCAACACTGGAAAAAAAACCTCATGGAATGTGACTTTGTTCTGCTGGCTTGTCTAATCCAATTCAATTACTTCAGTTTCCTTTCCCAGAGGTCTTACACTTGGAAAGTGAGCTTTATGTAAGCCAAGAAAAGAAGAAGGGAGGGAGAAAAATGGGAGAGAAGAAGGAACGAATCAGTTGCAATGGAAATGACTGTACGCTTCTTTTTTTCATCTTAGTCCTTTGCCAAACATCAGACCATCAATAAACATGAGAAACAGCTTGTAATTCACAAAGCCTACAGCGACTCTGTTGTGATAAGGGCAAATTGGTCTGGCCCTAGGAACTCTGGAGATGGGAATAGTTCAGTGGCTTGGACCAATTTGAATGGATGAAATTCACTGAAGTCCCTGAAGCTACTGTAAACAGCCCTACAGCTGGCTGCTGCTTCTCATCTGCATGCAGAAGGAAGTTGGAGCATTAGAAACATGCGACACAAAGTAAACTGTTTCTATCACCTGTAAAGATTTCTCTGGTAGCAGAGGAGGGTTCTGTCTAAGAACTGAAGTCAATATCACCCCTTTTGCTCTCATAAAATCTGTCCAGAACTAAACTTTCATGATAGCTCATAATAAAGTAAAATATTATAGTGATCCAACTGTGGAATGGAAATGTCATAAAAGAAAGGACAATGCAGTAGAAATGGTTTAGAGGAATGACACATACTGTCCATCATATAGGTTTGATGTTGTAGGACATTAAAAAAATAAGTGTGCGGTCTTAATTATGGATTTGGATTTTCACTGATTGTACTACTACTTAAAACTTTTTTTTTACTGTGATAGTGCATTAATCTCTGAGCCTGACCTTGTGTTAATTCTTTGCAGAGGATAAGAACTTTCATTAAAGAAAAAAATAGTCTTGATCATTTCCACATAATCGACTGCAATTTTGCTGTTGAGGGATTAATCATGGAAGAGAGAAGGCAGTTGTCACAGAACACACCAAGAGAGCATAATGTTCAAATATAGTAAAAAGTAACCTTCTGTTTTTAAGGCTCGACTGGCCTGATATGGCAATTGCCTTGTCTATGTTTTTATTTAACAAGTTGTCTTGTGTTTCAAAATGGTAAGTGAAGAAGAGTCAATATTTGCAAGACATGGCCAAGAATCCTGTCTACATCCTCAGATGACAATTTGTTTATTATTTATTTGATATATTTTTAACCATCTATTCACTCAATAAGTGTGTGAGGTAATTTACAATAAAACCATAAAAACAATGGGCAGTATCCTATGCTGCCTATGCACCAGTGGGAACCACCACTAATGCAATGGGGAGTAGCAGTTGTTAAAGTAACCCCAAATTACTTGGGTTCCTTCATTTCAGGGCTTCCTTTCTGAAGTGCTAACTCTCTGTTGTGCAAGTGGTGGTTCCTTCCGGTGCAACACAATCCATGGGAATACCTGTTGGATACTGCCCACTAAATACAAAAATGTGCAACCTCACCAAAATAAAACAAAACAAATAAAATACATAAATTGCAACAAAATGGGGAAATCAAAGTGTGGCATTAATCACTAAAAGCTTGGCGGAATAATATAGTTTTTGGCCTCAGATAGCTAGTTAAAAAGCTAACCTACCTTCTCTGGGAAGGGAGATCCACAGCTGAGGGATTGCAGAAGATGCAGTCTCATGTCCCCATCAACCTCTGCTTCTCTAGGAGATGGGTTTTGGTAATAGGGCCTTTGATGATGAATGTAAGCTCTGGGCAGGTTTATGTGGGAGGGTCATTCAAGGTCTGGGTCTGGGCAGTCATGCAGACACCCTGCTCTCAATCTTTTTAGGACTTTCTAGATAAGAACCAGCACCTAGAATTGGTCTAGAAACTATTCTTGTGCCAAATATTTTAAGGCTTTCATTTTCATCAATGCAGGGGGGGGGGGATTAAGGCACCAGTGAAAGGGGGTGGGAAGGAGGAGAATTTCATAGCATCTTCTCATTGTGGAGGAGGGGCAGATCTTCCCTTTATCTTGTTAGTGTAGGAGGTTGGCATGGGGCCTTTATTCTGCTTTTTAAAAAAACTTTCAAAATGCCCCATGAGCTTTAAAAGGGCCTTCACCACCCACAGAGGTCCGTTTGGACCACACTGTACAGCTGCATTACTGGCAGAAATCTTTCATTGCCATCACAATCATCACCATGAAGCAAGGCCTTCAAATTGGTTCTATCCCATGTGTGGTCAAACTTATGCGGGTTTTGCCTCTTACATATCACTCATCATCCATGCTGCTTCTTTGACTACAATTCGCTGCTATACCTAGAGCAATTGTATCATATATGCCTGGGTCAATTCTTTATTCCAGAGATCAATCAGGATGCTGACAGGAAGGTTAGCTGTGACAGCTGAAAACTCCCTAAGAACATTTAGGCAATGCATCACAATAGCCATCTGAAAAAAAAAATGTTGAGTGATGCCAAAGTACTATCATACTTATTTGTGATAAGCACTCCTGAAATATAAAGAAAACATCAAAATATTGGGTATGTGGAGCTTCCTGATCTTTCATAATCTGCTGGGTTTTTATTTTAGTCTTCTACTGCCACCAGACTTTATTTGCCGCCTCACAATTTGTCCACAGAAATTACTTATCTTTGATTGTTTCCCCCTTCTCATCATCTTTCCCCTGTACCTTTTCTCCCACCCTTGTTTTAAACAGGAAATGTTATTTTGGAATATAGTTAAACCTGCAGGTAATGGAAAGGAAGAATATCGCATAAGACACAACAAGATCACTAACTAAAAGAGAAAAGGACACTCACTGATTACAGGCCTTAATCTAGCATAGGTAAACTGTGAAGAGCCTAAGAAGAGGCTCACTAAGTATTGAGAGAGTTTGGATGTATACGTTACGTAGTCATGAATGATACAGGTAGATAGATAGATAGATGATTGATAGATAGATGATGGATAGATAGATAGATATAGATAGATGATAGGTAGGTAGATTATTGGAATAGGGTCAGAAACTTGAAGGACTTTGCACAGGTAATTCCTGGGGCACTCTGGAGGAGATGGATAAAGGAGAGGCTTTTAAACAGGACACAAGACAGGAAGCCCTGCTGTTGCCATGGCAGTAGCAGCCCCAAAGCCCTTTCCACACAGCTTGAAACTGTTTTGGAAGCCAAATCTCAGGCTCTAAAACTGGGCACCAAAAGGACAGCCCCTAATTGGCAAACTGAGACCAGCTGTTTTGGTTTTGGCCTGCAATAAACTAAACATTTTTAAGTGACCCTCATGATTTAATAAAATGACTTTCTGGAAAGAGTATTGTATTACCTTTAGTGGAATTACTTTGGTGTAAGTGATTATTCTTGGTTAAGAGGGAAAAAAGAATTTGGAATGGACAGTAGTAAACTGGCATAAAGGTACATGCCTGTCTGTATCTTGTCAAGGATTTCAGAGCAGGGAAATGTTTTTAACACGTTTTCATAGAATCATAGAATAGTAGGGTTGGAAGGGGCCTACAAGGCCATCGGGTCCAACCCCCTGCTCAATGCAGGAATCCAAGTCAGAGCACCCCTGACAGATTTTCCATAGGTTTGTTTTCCCCTGCAAGACAGGCATCACTATAGAGAGGTGATGATGCAAGTAGAATATCATGCTTTTTTTCTTCTTAGACACTGAGGGTTTATCGTCCTAAAGAAAAAGGAAATAAAAATGGTTGTACTGAAAGTTAGGCCCAACTCTAACTGTAAGCAGCAGAGCTAGATCTACACTAGTGCTTTTTTGGTACTGAAGTGCACTGATATTGCTGGGGCACATTACGTATTCCATATACCCACTTTTCTAGCATTATTTCCTACTTTTTATTCTGTATTATACAAAATACCACAGCAGATGCCATTGTGTGTTTTTATGAGATATAAATGTGCAGGGATATAGCATCACCATGATGGGATCATATCCATATGACGTGAGGTGTAGATCTGGCAGACTATGAATTAAAGACCTACCGTACACAGACTGGTGTCTATTTTCCTCTGTAAATTAAATTTGGGGATGAGAAGAATGCTCTAAAATTCTCAAAACCATTTAGTCTTGGCATAAAAAGATTCTCTACAGGTTTAGGGTATACATATTTTCATTTTAAGCTGTTATATTCTTTCAGGACAATTGCTATCATTATATAAAGAGCAGATATATGAAAGGTGTTATTCTCTCCCCTGCCCGCCCGCCCAAAGGCAGACTGTGGTTAAAATAAAAAGTTACTGAACAAAGCTTTAGCATTGCAGCAGGTTAATACAGACTTATTCTAATCAGCAAATGATTGCTTCCCACTATTAAAGCCAACGCTTCCAGTTCATCAGTTTTCAGCAAGCACCTAGATTCATCAGCAGTCTCAGCCAGGCTTCTGCTGTGACATGCAAAGGAAACAGATCTAATGATCACTCAGTTCTGAACACTCAAATTTCAATACAAAGACCAGAACAAAAGCAAAAGCAGCCACCTGGTGTTTTTGACCAGGTGTTTGATGCTCTCTGAAACAAGCACAAAAATTTGAAAGAGGAGTGTAGTCCCTTTGTTGCACATTTTCAAGGGGTTTCTCTCTAATTAGATTCTCTTTAATCAAACTAAAAATATAAATTCATTGACCTTTCTTGCTCTGGGATTCTACCATTATTACAATTGCATTTTTTGTGGATCCATGACTTCTCAGATAATAAATCCAATAGCATTTGCTTCATACGGGCTCTGTGTCTCTCATTGGAAATACTTTGCAAGATACCTTGGTTGGTAAATTAGAGTGGACAAGTGTGTTTTTAAAAGTCTCTATTCTATCATCTGTGTGGGATGAGGATGGGGTGCAGCAGAAATAAAAGACTGAGGCTGCAATCCTTTACAGTTCAATGGTAATTGTGCAAAGGATTGCAGCCTAAATGTCCCCAAACCCAAAGATGCTGCTTGCCCTTGGGTGACAAACACATTGTCCAAATTTCCTTTTTAACAAGCAGCAAGAACCATGTCTCATCTGTATTCTTGTGTTTACAACACAGGGGGAACAATCCTTGTATTCTTAATGGCCCATGGAAAAGAGCCATAGCAGCCCATTAAGCATCCTCCTTAAAGTCTTTTCCTCTTCCACACAGGCATGTCCACTTCCAGGGCCTTCGCCTATCTGATAATCCACACCCCCCACACACACCGCTCTCCCTCCCACCAGAAATGGGACATACTACGTAGAGAGAAAACACAGCCCTTTCCATCCTCTACAACATATTCAGAGACAAAGAGAAACAAGCAGTCTCCCTCTTTGCAGGCTATTCTGATGCTCTGCCTTGCCATCACAATGCTAAATCTGCCAATGCCTTGAAAAGGAATGGAAGAATTCAGCTTCCTAGTTGAATGAATAATGATTAATGAAGGACCAGCAAAGCTTCGCCTAGGCTATCATATATTCATTTTCCCTGCTTCCAATCAGGGCATGAAGGAGAAATAGAACAGGACATAGGCACATTTCTCTTCTGAAACAGGAACAGCCCTGTCCACTGTGGGGAAAACACAGCCCTATTTAGAATCTGTGTAGAATCAACACACAAGAGGAAAGAGCCATCTAGCCCCACTCCCTTCCTCACCTGTTTCTGTCACCCTGTACTTGTGTAGGGTGTCTGAAGAAGAGTGCCTCCTCCTGTATCTGTGGTGCCAATCCTTGCAATTAGAAACTCCTTCTCTCATGTTGATTCTGCACAGATACTGAACCCCCGAATACGCTACTGTCCTTTTTGGCTAGGACTCCCCTTTCACAACATGCCTTCCTATAATAATTGGATCTAATACTATAACCAAAGGACTATGGAAATTTAGGAGAGAGCTATCTTTTCCAACTGAGAAAATTGCAAAGATCATTTGGAATTCCATCCATAAATGTGGAAAGATGATCAGGAAGCTGGAGTAAATCTTAAGGCCTGCCTGATTTCAGTGCCCTCTTCTGATCAGAAACAACTTCAGGAGTAAGATCACCTGTTCAGAAGGAAGAGTGATTTAGCTGATAGAGTGTTGGCCAGAAAGACCCGAGTTCAAATTCCTGTTCAAAATCACTTTGGCTCCCCTCCCCTCCAAAAGCACTGTGTGGTAGGGAAAGCTCTGTTTCTTTCTCCGCGACTTCCCCCCACCACATGCAAAACTTAGTGGACTGCCTGATATGGAGCTGGCGAAAGTGGCATGCATGGAATTGGTGGCCTCCTGGCACACTTGCAAGTCCTCCTCAGCCAAAACAAGAGAGGTCAGGGACAGGAAAAGGGGGGCTTCCTGGTTCAGGCAGAATTGATTTTGCCCATACACACCCCCAGCTAGGGATGTACGAATCCCTTACCTGGCTCCGTGCAGGGGCATCCACGGTGTGGGGGGGTACTCCATCCCGCCCCTGGAATCCTCGATGGGGGGGAGGGGCTTCGTCCCTCCCCCTGGAATCCTGCCCAGCCAGCTCCGCTCCGCGGCCAAGCCGCGGAGCCGCCATTCGGCTCCGGCCGCTTGCAGCCGGACATCTGGCCGCTGGGAAGCCCTGCAGGGACGCAAATGGCGGCTGTCGTAGCCGCCGCCATTTGTGTCCTTGTATTGAGCCATGATAGGCTACGTAATTATTTATGTAGCCTGTCACGGCAGGGGGAAAAATCCCAGCGTACGCAAATGGCAGTAGCCGCCACCATTTGCGTACGTTGGGTTTTTTTCCCCCCTGCCGTGATAGGCTACGTAAATACTTACGTAGCCTATCACGGCCTCCGCAGGGATGCAAATGGCGTCCCTGCATTAGCCGTGATAGGCTATGTAAGTATTTACGTAGCCTATCACAGCTAGGAAGAGGAGGAAGCGAATGGCGGCCAGGACGGCCACCATTCGCAAAGCAGCGCGGACGGAAGCAGGTAAGTGCTCCATTTCACGCGCCTTTCGTGGGGTTGGGGTGGCAGGGACTTCGTCCCGCGTGCCGTTCGTGGGTTGGGGGGGCGGGGGCTTCATTCCGCGATGGATTTCGGGGGGCTGAATGCACTGGCATTTGGCAACACCAAGATCCGTCGCGGAATTCTCCGCCATCCCTACCCCCAGCCAGAAAAAGACATAGAGAGGGACCTGGGCCTCCGTGGGCAAAGCAGGAAGAGATTAAGTGTATGGGCTCCTTCATGCTGAGCTTGTATCCTGCGATTGAGATTGCTCCTTCATGGAAGTTTGCAGGCTCTTTACATGACGCTGTGATCATCCAAGTAGGGATGTACGAAACTCACTTACCTTTTCGCTGAATCTTTCGTAGTGGGGGGGGGAGGTGCTCCATCCCTCCCCCCGGAATCCTCAATGGGGGGGAGGCGATCCAGTCCTCCCCCCTGGAATCCTCAACAGCCGGCTCTCCTCCGTGGCCAGGGCCGTCCGCAGCCGGATTTCCGGCCGCGGACATGCTGCTGCAGACGCAAATGGCGGCCGCCGTAGCGGCCACCATTTGCATCTGGCCAGGCAGCCGTGATAGGCTATGTAAGAATTTACATAGCCTATCACGGCTAACCCCCCCACACACAAAAAACCCAGCATACGCAAATGGCGATAGCTATGGTGGCTGCCATTTGTGTTCCCTATTTTTTGCCAATTTATCTTACGTAAATATTTACATAAGATAAAACAGCGAAAAAAAGGGGAATGCATCGGGCACTATTTGTGTACCTTTATTTTTCGCTGTTCTAGCCTACGTAAATATTTACATAGATGTAAATATTTATGTAAGATAAAACGGCGTTATTTACGTAAGATAAAACGGCGAAAAAAAGGGGAACACAAATAGCGTAGTGGGCGCTGCTTGCGTTCCTTTATTTTTTGCCGTTCTAGCCTACATAAATATTTACGTAGGCTAGAACGGCGAAAAATAAAGGAACACAAATAGCGTCCACTACGCTATTTGCATTCCCCCTTTTTTTTGCCGTTTTATCTTACGTAAATATTTACGTAAGATAAATTGACAAAAAATAGGAAACGCAAATGGCAGCTGCTGTAGCCGCTGCCATTTGCGTACGCTGGGTTTTTTGTGTGTGTGGGGGTTAGCCGTGATAGGCTATGTAAATTCTTACGTAGCCTATCACAGCTGCAAGGATGGCAATGGCGACGGCAGCAGCCCGGCCGCGGCTGGCCAGACCAGCCGCCAGAGCAGCCGCCGGAACTGCTGCCGAATCGGCCGCATCTGCCCCAGGTAAGTGCCATCCCAGGAGGGTTCCGCGGGGGGGGGGGACAGGAGGCCGTTCCGCCATGAATCCGTGGCGGAATTCTCTGCCTTCCCTACATCCAAGCCGTCTCCTGCACTAAAAGCCCTTTGTTCAGTTTTTAAATAGATGGTAGATAATGAGCTATCAAATTACCCCGTTGTGTTCAGCTTCAGTTTCCTCTGTGAAAAGAGTTAAAGAAGCAAGAAGAGGAGCGAGATCAATGAAAGATCATGGAAGACTCAGCTACAGGGGAGAAGGAGGGAGAAGGGGTGGGGGAGAAGGAAGCAGGTGAAAAAGGGAGTCGTTGTGATCCTGCATTTAAAATGGAAGCAGAAACCCTGTTTTAAATGCAGGATTTTAGGTTGGTGTAGAGATGCCTTATGTCAAGGCAGTTAAGATGGCTGCCGTAGCACTCCTGGGGTTCTAATGCAGCTCACACAATGCATGTTTATTCAATTAGAATTAAGTAGGTTCTACTGTATTCACTGGGGCATATATATTCCCACATAGGCTACAGTCCTTTGCACTAAGCTCTCCCAAGGCAAAGAAGGCAGCCAGAATTACAGCACCCAAAGAGCAGGGACTGTGCTTGGATTAGCGGAGGGAATTATCATCTGTCTCCTACTCCAGCTAACCCAATAATTATCCTGCACTTCTCACCCTAATGAAATATGCCAGCCTTGGATGGCAGCTTTTGGAACAAAAGCATCCCACTATAAAGTGCAAATGTATTAACAAATAAAATAAATAAGGAGCAAATGTTCACACTTATTTTTCGTACCATGGGTGGCAGTGCACATCAAGCTTGTACCTTTGCTGTGGGGATGAACACGGAGGGATTATATTTGGGATAATGCACTAGTTCAGCACAGTGTGGAACCACATATATAATATCCTTCCACCTCACCACAGAACATCAGTGCCTCAGCAGGTTGGAAGCATCTTGATAGCAACCCCTAGTTGGGATCTGCACTGAGAGGAGGCAACCCAAAGATTGTCAGATTATTTGAAATGGCAACGACAGCTACAGTGTTAATGATTCTGGAAATCGTCTCTCAGTTTCAGTAGTGTGGTTTTGCCTTGTTGTGTATTCAAATATGCATTATTGTCTTGGAGTTTCTATCACCGACGATAGTGTTCGAGCTGGACAGAAGGGCGAGGTTAGGGCTGGAAAATGTCAAACAACAGTGTGATAGCATAGCTCGAGTCCGAAGATCTGAATGCCACATTTTTTGCTGGCTCTGCTCACATGTGGCAGGGAATGAATCACTGAAAATATGCCCTTGAGATTCACACATTTGAAAAGAAGGAGGCTATTTTGACTGTCATGAAGACTTTGAAAGTTGCTGCTGTTGAGTAATCAGTCCCAAGGTTCCTTTGCCTTCAGAAAGGAAAGCTGAGCTGTTAGTGGAAGGGGCGGGTAGGGGGGGGGTGACGCTATGTAACATAACCTATGGCATATTTTATGTCAAGTGTTAGTTAAAAATATCTGTAGATCTGTCGATTGCTTCAGGGAGTTCATCATAGGCCCAGGTAGTGCCTTGTGTTTTTTTCCCTTCTTGTGTTCTAAACTACAGCATGTCCTTGAAGGACCTACATTTGCTATCATTAACAAAGGCTCACAAACAGTATTCTAGTTTGCAGTTAAAAGTGAGTCACGGTCCTCCCCAGCATTAATCTTAACTACAAACAATAGGTACAGCTAGGAGTTGCCTGAATTTACTCAGGCAAAGGATTTGACTGCTGGGCTACATTGTACTTGTAATTCCAGTTTTAGACTAGAAGCCATTGATTTTCATTTTATATAAAACAGATCTAAAAAGACTGAAGCAAACAGTTAATACCTTTGGTTCTGGGAACAGAATCTCAGTGTTCATCTAATCAAAATCAGTGACTCAGTGTTATGGTAGCATCGTTTGTTAAGCTCATTGCTTGCTGATGACCAAGGGTGAGCAGTTAATATTCCTTGAATGGGAGCTAATAACTGGAAATGGGAGCTATTAACTGTTTTTCTAAAGTGAAATGTCTTAATAAGTGTCTTTGGAAGGGGCAGATAAACTGTCTCAGGGCACAATCCTATGCAAGTATAGACAGAGAAAAGGCCTACAACTCCCAGCATGCCCCAGCCAGCTTTGCTGGCAGGAGCATGCCGGGAGTTGTAGGCCTTTTCTCTGTCTACACATGCATAGGATTGTGCTCTTACACAGTTCGGATTAAGAGGCAGAAGCAGCTGGGCAGAGAGCTAGGTGATTTTCAGCTGGACTCCAGTTGGACTGGAAACAATCTTGGATGATTTGGTGATCCTCACTGCTACTCTGGGAATCTGATGCAGGATCACTGCTAAGTGTGGAGTTCATAACACTAATTTTAGAAGTTGGGTACTGAGTTCTTAGAGAGGAACTGAGCTGATGACTGAGCCAACTGGAGCAAACAGCACTCTTGTAATCAGATACCAAAGCACTGTGTCAGTGGTTTGCAGAAGAAATTAAAGCAACCGTGAAGGAGAGCCTGGAGGCTGCACAGCAGGAGATGGTCAAGGGGTCTTGTTTGAGCAGGGGGTCAAAGCTTGGAAGCACAGCTGATGAGCTTGGACTGGAGTATTACAATCGGTGGCTGATAATCAAGAAGTTCAAGAAGACTGCCAGCAGTGGCAGAGACTGGAAAGTTGCAGAAAAGGTCTCAGGAACTGGAAATGCTGGGGTTTGATGGACCAGAAACATGTCTGCTGAAGCCTACAGCAATCATTGAAAAGAAGACACAGACGACCCATGGATAAGAAAGGAAAAGGAGCAGGAGGCAGCCCATACTGTGAGTGTCTCTGAGGAAGATCAGTTGCAGCCTGGAGCTATGGGTAAAATCATAGATGAAGGCCTTAGTGGATGAAATTCAGGTTCTACAGCAGGTATAGTCCCCTGCGGTAGAAGTAATACAGCAGCAATAGCAGTATGCAAGGATTTTATTTTAAAAATGTTCTTACCCAATCCTTTTTTGTTTTATAACCTCATTCGTTTCATGATTCATTTGGAAAAAAATCACATTCATTTTGTCATTCTTTCATGTAAATGTGATTTGTTTCAGTACTTGTATTCATTTACTTTCCCCCCTCCTTTTAGTTTAATTTTTGTTTTTTTAGTCTGTAGCGTAGCAGTAGAATAGATTTCAGTGGCTGTTCCTGGTGGATGCCTTTTTATTTTTCTAGCATGCCCTGGATGTTGTATTGGCACCCTTCACTGGCCTTCATTTCCCCCCTAGAGAGTCATGGAACAATGAACAGGCAACCACCAGGTGTAGCTACCAAATCAACTCTGCTGCTGCCGTTGCCACCACCAGAAAAATGTTAGCAACGACTGAGCATGAATATGTGACAGATGGGCACAAATGGAGTAAGTAAAACCAAGCCTATTTGGTACCCATGTGCAAGGCCAGTGCAAGACCTCCTGCTGCTACCCTCTTTCCCTCTTTGGCCACCCCCTCCTCCTTCACCTTTCCATCTGCCAGCTTCTGCCACCTCCTCCTCCACACCTTGGTCTTAAAGCAAGACATTGACAGAGATGCAGCCCTGGAGACCACCTGTGCCATGGCAGCACAGGCAATCTCAAGGTCTACCTCACTCAGAATGCCTTGCTCTGAGGAAGAATGCCTCAGAGTGAGGCATTCAGGCTGGGTGGGTTCTGTGGAGAGCCACACCAGCCTCTCGCTTGTTGCTGTGGCATTTGCTATAGTAGGGATGCAGGCGGCAAAGCTCGCAGAGAGCCTACCTGCCTGATGCCTTGCTCTGAGGACTCCTCAGAGTGAGGCATTGGATGGGCAGGGCAATGCAGCAGAGAGCTGTGCTGGGTGCTGTTCAGCTGCAGCATTTGCAGCAGCTCTCCATAATGGCATGAGATCGACTGGCACAGCTCTCCAGAATGACCACCTGCACATGGCTTACTCAAAGTGAGGCATTGGACTGGGGGAGGCAGCAGTGCCAGTCTGAAGAGAGCTGCAATGGCTGCTTTCCTGCTGTAGGATTTGCTGCAGCTGGACAGTGGGGCTCCCTGGAGTGGCTGCCCACCCTATGCCCCACTCAGAGATATAGGGCAGTGGCAGGATCCATCATGTGAGGTGGGGAATTCACCCAGCCTCATGGGAAGGCTGGTCTTGCCCATGTGTCGCCCAAAGCATTTATTCTTAGATGAATGAAAACTGAACTGAATGTACCCCATTAAGCTCAATTTATCATTTGTTCCTGGACAAAGAGAAAGAGATTTTGGGGTTGTGCTGGGCAGTTCGATGAAAAAGTCGACCTAGTGTGCAGCTGCTGAGGAAAAAGGCAAATTCCACGTTGGGCAAAATTAGGAAAGGAATCGAAAATAAGATTGCCAATATCATACTGCTTTTATACAAATCTATGGTGAGACCACATTTGGAATACTGTGTACAGCTCTGGTTGCTTGCTGCACCTAAAAAAGGATATTGTAAAGCTGGAAAAAGAGCAACTAAAATGATCATGTGGCTTCTCTCCCTATGAGGAAAGCTGACAACAGCTGGGATTGTTCAGCTTGGAAAAAGGGAGAGTAAGGGGAGACATGATAGAAGTGTACAAAATTAAGCATGGTGTGTAGAAAGTGGATAGGGAGACATTTTTCTTCCTCTCTCATAATACAAGAACTTGGGGTCATCCCATGAATCTGATTGGTGAGAAACTCCAGACAGATCAAAGGAAGTACTTCTTCACACAGTGCATAGTCAGACTATGGAATTTACTACTACAGTATGTAGTGATGGCACCAATTTGGATAGTTTTAAAAGGGGATTAGACAAGGTCATGAAAGATAAAGCTATCAATGGCTATTAGTCCTGATGGCTACTGATACCTCCAGTATTAGAGGCAGTATATATACCACTTATTGGGGAACACAAGTGTGTGGGTGGGTGGGTGCTATTGCATTCATGCCTAATTGTGAGTTTCCCACAGGCAGCTGGCTGTATAAACAGAAAGCTGGACTAGATAGACCATTGGTCTGATCCAGGAGAGCTCTTTTTATGTTCTTAAATGCTCACCCCTATCAAGCACCTTATGGTTATGGAGGCAGACGTGTTTGGAAGGCTACTTGCCTCTCTTTATGATCCTTCCCTGTATAAATGTCTTGATGAGAATTCCCAACAGCCACCACCCTGAGTGGAACAGCCCTGATAGTCCAACAGATAGTCCTCCATCCCCAAATGAGAACCAAAGTTATCCAGCCTACACAAATGCCTTAGTTAGAACTAACATTTGGACCCAGTCATAGGTTATAATGAGATGAAAATCATTTCAGGAGCATCAAAAGAAAGAAAAAGAAGAAATGGCTTTTGAAGAACTGGCAAAATATTTGAAGAAGTTTATGGGTCTGGTATATCGAGATGCCTCTCTGTGTACAGGGTATATATTGTCTTTTTGTTTCATTTACCAGTGACAGGCTATTGAAGTATTTGACTGGAGGAAAGGTAACTGTCTGTATTGGAAATACATATATAGCGAACTGTGTATCATATACATCATTCTTGCCAACACATTCCATTATCTTTCCTCAAGAAAATTCACAGCCATGAGACTTTTAAGCCAGCGTCTCATGGATGTTTTCTAGGAAGGTAGAGTTATGGCTGCTGAGTGACCATCCTTTGTTAGGATGGTCAGGAATTATCTGTTGATGTTTCTAGAATGGGAATTTCGCAGCTAATAATTGGAAATCTTCCACCTCTGCCTTCAGCTAGTGGGATATCCTTCAGCTAGGAGGTAGGCCAATGTTGCTGTTTAAAGTGTGTGTGTGTGTGAGAGAGAGAGAGAGAGAGAGAGTCATAGACCAGTGACACCCTGTTCCATGTGAAGAAGGGAAGCCTGGAAAAATAGTGTGTCCCACTCCTTTCTGCCCTTCTCTTCCAGTGGCCTTTTCCACTGCCACCAGGTGAATCCTTCCCCCCTGGCTACCTCCACCAAACCAGCCTCAAAACTCATTGGGTCTGAGGTATCCACTTTTAGGTAGGGTGGCTGTTTAGACATGGTGTGGATAATCCTACAAGAAAAGATACCTCAGGGTTGCAAACAACAATGTTTAAGAGTTTACTGGGAAATAAATGTTAAGAGGAAGAGTTTTAACATCTAAGTGGATACACACATGCAACACAAACACAAAAACCATAAGAGCAAGGGTAATAAAATAACCAGGATAAATACATAAAGCTAACCAAACTAGACAAAGTTCCTATCTTATACAAGACCCTTCCCAGCAATATCTCACAATCATAGTTCCAGCATTCTCTCAACTAGTAGTTCTCCAGTTGCAGCAGCTCTTTTTTTCACCAAGGACTTCCTTCTGTGTTCTTCCTCATTTGATCCCCCTTCTGTCTCTTTCTGAATTTCTGCCCTTCTGCCTCAGGTTTTTATAACTTAATATAGCTTGTTCCTCCCCCCCTTCCCAACCAATCAGGAGGGTTGTTTTTTTGTTCACCTTTTTTTTTCTAGATTCCTATCCCTGAGTCCTTCATCTGATATCCTGTCGAACCTATTACAGACCCTTGTTATCTTTTCCTCTGCACGGAATTCTGTCTCCAATATCCAAGTAAAATCTTTTGCAAACCTTATCTCCCTAGCCTTTTGTTGAACCTTCTGCCTTCCTCCTCCTCCTCCTCCTCCTCCATCTGACGCCTTGACTCCATAAACCTTCTGCAAACCTTTGGCTTGTCAAGCTAACATCCTGATTTCAATAAACTTTAACTAAACTTTTAACATTTTGGCTGAAAATGACCAGCACACACAACACAAACTATTTAGCTCCATAATAGTTTTAACCCCATAAGAGTCAAACCCCAAACTATATACAAAATTCAGACAGTTAGCTAAACCGGATACAACCTGAGGCACTGCAGAGCTTTGGGAATTTAAGGCACTATCTGGAGTGTTGCTGCCTTACTGTAGGTAGGAATGTTGTGGGCACCCGACCAGGTCCAGGAGTCCATCAGACTCCCCCCTGGCTCACCCCCCAAGCCCAGCTTGGTGAGCTGCCGCCCCTGCCTGCCGAGCCACATGATCAGCCGGGACTTACCAGACCTATCCAGGAGCGTTCCTCAGCCACCTGTCCTCTATGTGAGCCACCATTTTTATGGAAGATGGGGCTCTAGATTT
This sequence comes from Heloderma suspectum, assembly GCF_057233095.1. Taxonomy (NCBI): domain Eukaryota; kingdom Metazoa; phylum Chordata; class Lepidosauria; order Squamata; family Helodermatidae; genus Heloderma; species Heloderma suspectum. The sequence continues at coordinate 239,413,074 of NC_139459.1, read as the reverse complement.
TCACATATCTTAATTTTGTGCACAACAGCGGCCATGAAGCACCATTTCCAACCTTTCCATAATCTAATGTTGCGAAAATGGCACTTTATGGCCCCATTGTGCACAACATTAGATATATGAAAATCTAGAGCCTGCATCTTCTGTAAAAATGATGGCTTGCATAGAGCAGTAGGTGACTGCAGGGCGCTCCCAGACTGCTCACTGAGTCCTCCAGGGGCAAGTGGCAACAGTAGCTTCTTGAGTACCTGCCAAGCACAGACTCAGGTGAGTCTATCCATCCCTAACTGTAGGACCTTATTTGCTTCCACTACACTCTGCTTGTATTAGAAAGGTTCCTCCTGTACAAGCACTGGGTCATTACTGACCCCTAGAGGGACACCGCTTGCACTGGCATTTTCATGGCAGTCTATGGCAGGGTGGTTTGCCATTGCCTTCCCCAGTCGTGACTACCTCTCCCCCAGCAAGCTGGGAACTCATTTTACTGACATTGGAAGGATGGGAGGCTGAGTCGACCTGAGCCGGCTACCCGAGACCCAGCTTCCGCTGGGATCGAACTCAGGTCATGGGGAGAGTTTCAGTTGCAATACTGCCACCTACCACTCTGCGCCACACGAGGCTCCATTGGTATATGTGCTGGTATATGTGCACATTATGTATATGTGCTTGTATATGTGCACATTAAACACATCATTAAGATGCAATAACTTCCCAGTGCTCTTTAAACCCTGGAGTGCTCACGTCTTCTTAGTACCTCAGCCTTAATCATCTAGACAGTGGTATGCTACAGAGAGTGGGGGGAGAGGGAGAGCAAGGGAAAGCATGTTATGCTATCTGTCAAGTGCATGAAGACCAAGAAATAAGTTTAGGAAAAACTAACCTAGGTGTCTCAAGGGAAAGGTGAAACACACCAAGAGGCTAGTAGTCAATCTAATTTGGAAGATTATTCCTGCTAAATTCCAAAATGTAGCAATCACAGTTAAACATGCTAGAAGGACTAATTCACTGAGCTTCCCAATTAAAATATACTTTCCCCTCTAAAATACTTTCATTCTGCCTGATATTTTGTTTCCTTCCTGGCCATCTGCTTCCAAAGAAATAATAATTTTTAAAAATGAAGTCTTAGGGCTGATTCACACATGCATATTCGTCATGCAGTAACATACCAGTCAATTCATACCATGGGCAGAGCAATCCTATGCCTGTCAAGGGAATGCTCCAATGTAGGAGTGCTCCGAACATCCTATGCTTTGCCAACAGATTCCCAGCAGAGCAGGAAGAACGGTGGAATTGATCTTTGCCTCTCTGTCCTCCTTTCTGCTGATTTTTCACTAGATGAACTTTTGAGTGCATCTAGTGGAGCCATAGGGATGGGGATGGGGACAGGGGCAGGAATGGGAGCTGGAAGGCTTTAGGATCCTGCAGATCCTCACTGCTTCCCCTCCCCACCCCCTTCCCCATCATTTGCACCCAAGGTTGGAGGTCTGACCTCAGTGTCTCCTCCCCACCCCTCCTGACCTCAGGCAAGGGGTGGGAGGGGCAGCAGTAGGAAAGAAATATCTACATTTGGGCTCCCCCTCCTGAGGTCATAGCACTGTCGGCATTGGAGGGGGAGCTGTGTAATATACTATGGTCACTCAGATTCTCTCCCAGGGACCATAGGACTACTCTCTTAGTAACTTACTGCTAAATGGGTCAACTGCTTCCATTGGCAATTATTGTGTATGAAGTCATATGAATGTTACACCTATAATGTTTGACATGTGGTGGCCATTTTACCAATGTATAAATCTTCATTTGGTTTTATGCTACAGATGTATGAAAAATTCATTTCAGTTCATTTTTTAATCAGGAATTAATTACCCAGTTCTCATCTTCTTGACGGAGACTGAAATGCAATATACAGTTGACATCTGTACATTTCTGAGCTTGCAGTGTGATTTGTGGACTGAAAAATTGTGTTGGACACCATGGAAAAATGTGCATGAAAAATATGTGCAGTTTTGAAAAATGTGTACGAACATGCTTTAAGGAAGAAGAAAGTGTACATTTCAAAGATGAGCACAACTAATGCATACATTTGGAAAAATAATATGCACAGAAAGACACACAGATTTTCATGTGAAAACAAAAACAACCCCGAAGATTGCAACTTGAAATAGAATGAGCATTGAAAAGGGATTTGGAGAACTTCAACAAACTCATATTTTGCTTGCATGCATGTCCCTATGTTATGCTCATTAGATAATGAACATGTGTGAAAAACCATGTTTTGTGTGAAGATGATTCTTCCTAAACCCCAAAAGCTACTATGAAGGTACTACATATTCTTCGCAAATATATCCAAGGCAACTCAGTTTTAAAACCAAGGTGTGAGAGGAAACAGGGGTATTTATATTGTATGCCCCACCTAGATGTATGAGGAAGAGATGTATGTAATTGCAATCAAAAACTCAAACATGTAAACAAAAAATTAACATATTAAGTTTCTTGTCTGCCAAAGAAACAGGTATGTCTATTTTAAATGTAGCCCTTCCTGCAGATTTCTGAATTCCCAAAAGGGAGCATTTTAAAAGCAGTAATCTCCAGCATGGTGAATAAACTGGTCACAAGAGAACATTTTGCTTTTTCTGTGTATCTTAACCTTTGCCCTACAGGGAATATTCTCTAGGATGGCATCTGAAAAAGGCACATTAGGCTGTATGCTAATCAGTGCTAAACCTTTCAAGCAGGGGTTGCTGATTGTATCAAAAATGTGCCAAAGGAAACAAACTGTGAATATAAAATCTATTTGAATTTTGAAGGTGGAAGTTTAAAAAAAGCAAAACAAACTCCTGGCAACACTAAACCTCCCCACCACATAAGATTTTCATACTTTATGCACTTCAAAGTACAAATGAGGATTATGGCCTTATAGTGCCTACATGCCCCTATATTTTATTTATATCATATTTTTGCAATCAGGAAAAAGGTATTTCTATGACCTTCTATCAGTGAGACATCTAACAAGACCATTCAGGCCCATTGAAAATTCACAGTTAATTAAAGGTTAAAAGGAACTTGCCAATTAGGATGACAGATAATTGTTCGCTTTTGGTTACCTGATTATGTTTTCTGTTGGATTTGCTCAAATGTGTGTTACCATGCTGCTGTTAAATGTAATCATTAGTGCTCACAAAACCTTGCAGCTCTTAAAATGCCTGGAAACCCAAGTTATGCTGAAAAGTAATAATATTCTGTGGCATAAAAGATATGAGATCAACAATACTGTTATGGACTGAAGCCTAGATAGCTGGGGCTTGACTTGGAGACTATTACTATTCAGCTGGTTAGTTCCACCTCTGTATTAAGTGAGGTCTTCTCCCATAAAGGGCCTGGTCTGTTTCAGTAGCCTTAGGTTGCAACACCATGGAAGTGGCTGTGGCATGGTGGTGACTTTATGGCTAGGGAGCTCAGAATCCAAGGACCTCCTCTGGAGTCAGGAGAGTTGATCACAGGGGCCTTCTTGGAGAGCTAGAAACCTCATGATACCCTTCTGTAACTGAGCCCTCTGCCTGATCCATTAACTGAAGAGCCTTGTCCTCTGCAGGGCTGGCCCTTGCATGAGGCAGAATGAATCCCCCACCTCAGGTGGCAGATCTGGAAGGATGGCAGACCCCACGCACCTGCTCACCAGGAGAGCTGTGGGTCCCAATGCCACAGCTGTCCTGTTCCTCTCAAGGTGACACATAGGGCAGGCAGGCTCTCCAGACAGCCCTGCTGGCCAGTCTCCTGCCGTGGCAAATGCTGCAGCAGGGAAGCAGCCATTGCCGCTCCCTGGAGAAGCTGCTGCCACTGCTGACCACCCTATGCCTCACTCTGTGTAAGGCATAGGTGGGCATCTGCTTCCCTGCTGTGGCAAAGGCTGCAGAAAGAGAGCAACTGGCACAGCTTCCCAGAGTGCTGCCCACCCAATCCTTGCTCTGAGGATCCCTTAGAGTGAGACATCAGGTGGGTAGGCTGACTGGGAAACCATGTTCGCAGCTTTCCAGTACAGGTCTGTATACAGACCCAGTATGGTCTCAGGAAGGACCCCTCAGAGCAATTGCCTTGCTCTGAGGGGTCCTTCCTGACAGTGAGGCATGAATTGGGAGGTAGCCTTGGAGGGCTCCTTCGTCACAGGGATGGATGGCGGAGAATTCCACCACAGATCTCAGTGAGGCCAAATGCCAGTGCATTTGGCCCCCCGAAATCCATGGCGGAATGAAGCTCCCCCACCTACCACCCCGTGAAAGGCACGCGAAACGGAGCACCTACCTGGTGCCGTTGGCGCTGCTTTGTGAATGGCGGCCGTGTCTGCGGCCGCCATTCGCTTCCCCATTTTTCCCATGATAGGCTATGTAAATACTTATGTAACCTATCATGGCTAATGCAGGGACGCCGTTTGCATCTCTGTGGAGGCTGTGACATGGCAAAAAAAGGGAACGCAAATGGTGGCTGCCATAGCCGCTGCCATTTGCATTCCCTTTTTTTCGCTGTGATAGACTACGTAAATATTTACGCAACCTATCACAACGAAAAAAAGGGAACGCAAATGGCGGCGGCTACAGCGGCCACCATTTGCATCCCCGAGCAGCCCAGCAGTGGCCAGATGTCGCTGTGGGCGGCCCCGGCTGGCGGCTCCGCAGAGCCATCACGGAGAGTTGCTGGCCGGCTGGCGAGGATTTCAGGGGGAGGGACGGAGCGCCTCCCCCCCACCGCGGATGTCATGAAACGAAACAGGTAAGTCGTTTCATACATCCCTAATGCTGAGCTTTTATCCTACGATTCAGATTGCTCCTTCATGGAAGGTTGCAGGCTCTTTACATGACGTCATGAACCTCCAGGGTGCCTCCTGCACTAAATGTCCTTTGTTCCATTTTTAAATAGATCACAGATAATGAGCTATCAACTTACCCCATTGTGTTCCGCTTAGGGATGTACAAAACTCACTTACCTTTTCGCGGAATCTTTCATGGTGGTGGGGAGGTGCTCCGTCCCTCCCCCCGGAATCCTCGATGGGGGGGGAGGTGATCCGGTCCTCCCCCCCGGAATCCTCGACAGTCGGCTCCACTCCACAGGCAGGCTGTGGAGCAGCCGGCCAGGGCCATCCGCAGCCGGATTTCCAGCTGTGGATAGGCTGGTGCGGACACAAATGACGGCTGCCATAGCGGCTGCCATTTGCATCCAGCCAGACAGCCATGATAGGCTACGTAAGAATTTACGTAGCCTATCACAGCTAACCTCAAAAAAAAACCCCCAAAACATGCAGCGTACAGAAATGGCGGTGGCTACAGCGGCCGCCATTTGCGTTCCCTATTTTTCGCCGATATATCTTACGTAAATATTTACGTAAGTTAAAACGGCGAAAAAAAGGGGAATGCAAATAGTGTAGTGGACGCTATTTGCATTCCTTTATTTTTCACCATCCTAGCCTACATAAATATTTATGTAAGATTAATTGGTGAAAAATAGGGAAAACAAATGGCCACCGTAGCTTCCGCCATTTGTGTACACTGCATTTTTCTTTTTTTTTAGGTTAGCCGTGATAGGCTACATAAATTCTTATGTAGCCTATCATGGCTGCAAGGACGGTAATGGCGGCAGCAGCAGCCCTGCCGCGGCCGGCCAGGAGACCAGCTTCCGGAGCCGCCGCCGCCGGAGCCACCACCGCCGCATCCGCCCCACGTAAGTGCCGTCCTGGGGGGATTCTGCAGGGGGGGCAGGAGGCCATTCCGCCACGGATTCCGGGGGGCTGGATTCTAAAGAATCCAGCCTCACTGGAATCCGTGGCGGAATTCTCCACCATCCCTAGTTCCGCTTCAGTTTCCTCCATAAAAAGAGTAAAAGCGGCAAGAAGAGGAGCGAGAACAATGAAAGATAATGGAAGACTCAGATCCAGGGAGAAGGAGGAGGAAAGAGGAGGGGCAAAAGGAAGCACATGTAAAGGGCATCAGTGGTGATCCTGCATTTAAAACGGAAGCAGAAAGCCCCATTTTAAATGCAGGATTTTAGGCTGGTGTAGAGATGCCCAGGGATTGCCAGTGCCATGGCACAGGCACTCTCCAGGGCTACCTCCCCACCAATGCCTCTCTCTCACAAAGGACTCCTCAGAGTGAGGTATTGAGGGGAAGGCAGGGGAAGAGGGGGAGGGTGGCGGCGGCCTGCGCTCCTCCTGCCAGCAGCTGAAGAGGAGGGTGATGCTGGTGGCAACTCCAGCAGCTGATCCTTCTCTCCCCCCATCTCAGGCAGTGGCATGGACTCTTCACACTCCTCAGCCCCAGGGATGGTGGTTGGTCCGCCGGCTTGTGCTCCTCCCACTCCCAGCAATGATTTCTCACACTTCCTTCTCCCCCCACTGCCCATGGCAGCTCACTTTCCCCACCCCCACTGTGTTGTGTCTTCTCATGGGCCCTAGTCCTCTGAGGAGGGGGGTCAGGGTCCTCTACCTTGACACTTGGATTCATTATTTTATTTCAAAGACCTGTATACTGATTTTTTTGGCCCTTACAAGGGTGGTTTATATAATGGGTAGATTCTGAAAGCATATAGAAATCAGTTCCTGATCATTATTTAACCTCAGATGTAGCTCCAAGTCCTTTTCTAAATCCTTGAGAAAGGAAGGGAGAGATATATCATTAACCTTTTGTTTGCTGAATACTGAGCCTTCTGGTATGTTTTTCTAAGAAAAGAACCAGATCCTATTGAGCATGGAATTTACAAAAGTAGGAAGTGACAGGAAGGAAATATTGCATTGCATCAATGACACATTTTCTCATCCCCTTTACATTATATATTAAATACATATTTTACACAATTGCTATGTTCTTGGTTATACGTTTGTGCAATAAGAAAGCAACCACGTATCTTCTTTGTGCATTATTCTTTCCAATCACACACAGAGAGGTTTTTCAAAGAGCAGGGAGAGTGATTAAGTGAAAAAAACAAATTATATGGCTGAGGCTCCTACTGGCCAAATGAATGATGCTCCTACAGAAATGGCCTGATGCTCTTATCTTGATTTAGACTTCTTTGTAAAAGAAAGAAAAACCTGGCTGAAATCCCAAAGGATCAGAATAGTCATCTGTGCCTCAAACAAATACTCAGTTTGCCTGTGTTGGCTAATTCTTTAATGGGCAGCCATTATTCTGACAATCTTAAGACTGTTTGTTACTGAAGGGACAGGGCCGCTATTTTCATGGGACAATAATCTCTAGCCTGGTGTTTTTGCTATTCTTTTCATTGCTTACTGCACTCTGCTTTTCCCTAAAATATCCAATCTCCTGAAAAGATGAAAACACATCCCCTTGCAGTGGCTGCTCAAATCACATTGCCACAGTAAGTGGCACTTCACGAGGTTTCACTTGAGCTGTGCCAGTGCTCTATTGTTCGCCTTTTTCAGCTTCACCTTTGAAGCACAATGAAATTGTTCAGTTTCTTTTTGCTTGGAATGGTGGTAGGGTATAGCACTGATCAAAGAGTGGGCAATCAAATTCACAGTCAGACAAGCACTGCCTTTGGCTGTAAATTGGCATTCTGATGCCAGCCATTGGGACGTGATGAGAAATTGTTTTTCGGTCTTCGCTGACTGCCTTTGCTGACTGCCATTTTGCCCAGTCTAATAACGTGCAAAAATTGAATTCACAAAAGTAGTCTGGAATTTTGATCTTATAATACTTTGGATGGGGGAGGAGACAGGAGAAATAAGAGATCATCCTGCCTTTGAATCCCAATGGCTTTTTGCCATCACAGATGTCCCAATTTTTAATATTAGATACTTTAATCAAGTCGATTAACAAAGAACTAAGGAACAGGGATGAGATGCATACCCCTTCTGAGTGGCTTTGACTGTCTTCACACAAGGCATTTATCCTTTGCTCATGCTTTACAGAAGTTTGTGGGTCATTTACATGACACCGTCAACCTCCAGGGCACATCCAGCTGTTTTTGATCTTTATCCCACAAACAAACAAACAAAAGCCCCATAGATAATCTACTATTTAAATGTAAATCCACTTTAATGGTTATGTGTAAATGTGTGGTTCTGCTATAACCACAGCCTGGGAAGAAGAAGCCATTGGACTAGCAGGAAAACCACAATTGCTGCGCCCCCCCCCCCCAGTGTGTCTGCCTGTTGACCTGGGCTGGGAGGAGAGTTTCTTAGCTGGGTTAGGAGAGGCTCAAAGCAAGCACGGAGCTGGCTGGGGGAGGAAGAAGAAGACGGTGACCATGTAAACAGCTGACAGCAACAAAGCTACACATTTGTACACTCCCTGCACTGCTTTGAAGAGAGAGAGTGAGTCGGAAGACCCCCTGATTCACAGCTTACTCTCTGCCCCGGGGGCTCCAGATACCTTGCCTGTGTAAAGGACCTGAGCTTTATCTCCCTTAGAATGTGGAAACTGAAGCTCCAGTAAACTGCAAAATAAAAAGCCTCGTGTGATGAGGCTCTTCATCAGTGATCAAGAAATCTGCCTCTTCACAGTCTTTCACATACTAGATCAGTGAAACATGTTCAGTTCCAAGTGTGCTTGTCCTTAGCCTAGTATGTGGAAAAGCCTTATAGGGAAAGAAATATATGAAAACCTTAGTTAAATGAAGATCTAAGGTTGTGTCATTATCAAAGGGTAAACTTCATGCTGAATTTTATGCACAGGCCTGTGCATTTACATATATGTAAATGTACTACTGTATATATATGATAGCCTTGGGTCAGTGACAGCCATTTTATTTATGCCCATACATGAATACAGAATTAAGAACTATGGCAATGACAGCAGTGGAGGATCTGGATTTGAGATTTCCTATGTGAACAGTTGCAGAAACTTGTGTTTAAGACATACATTCACATGAAGCATACCATTTACATTCTCTTTGGCACACTATTAAAGCCAAAAAAAATCAATGGTGGCTGGTGCCTAATGGGACTGGTGGGCAAAAGCCAGGGCAACTAATGGTAGACAGAGCCAACAGGTTGCAGTAGGTGAAGCCAAGGGTCACATTTAGAATCACAGAATCCTAGGGCTAGACAGGGCCTACAAGACCATCGAGTCCAACCTCCTGCTCAATGCAGGAAGCCTGATTCCCAGACGGTCTCCCATCCAAGTACTAACCAGGGCTGACCCTGCTTAGCTTCCAAGATCAGACAAGATCAGGCGCATCCAGCCCTTGGCTCCACAGCAGCAACCCATTGTACAGAAAAGGAAAACTGAGGCAAATTAGCTTTGAGATCATGCCTGCAAAGCAGAAGACTGAGGCGGGAGAGAGGAGACACAGCAACAGAGAAACACTCTTTTGGACCCACATTTTTCTGTTTCGGCAACAACAGACAGCAGCGACAGTAGACAAGTAACATCAAGATTATTGATTCATGCAAAGTGGGTGGGTGGGTGGGTGGGTGGATTGGCGCTGCCCCAACTGCACAAAACAACAAGCTACCCCTGCAAAGAAGACCAGAAAACTCAAGATAAAATTGTGGATGAAGATGTACTGGCATGGTATCATGGCTAGAAGACAGAGCTGCAAATCAGGAAGTCTCCAGTTCAAATCTTGCCTCTGCCATGATTATGAGCTCACTTCTTATGTATTTCAAATATTTTTATACTGCCCTTCACCAAAATTGGTTCCGCAGTGTTTTACACAATTAAAATGTGATGTGGGCTGACACAGCAAAGAGGTTCTAGTCAGAGTACCAAAACTCTGGCAGTAGAAACCTTAACTGGGGGCCCATTTCAGGCCTGGATATTGTGGATGAATTACTCTATAAAAAGGCAATTGGCCTAGAAAAACATGTCTCTTTCAACTTTGAGGTCAAGGGCTGACTTTGTGAGTAGAGATGGGTGAATCTTTCAGCTTCGGTTTCTCTGTTTCTTATTTTCCCAGTCTTAAATTCAGTTTGTCTCAAACTTTGAGAATTTTGCTAGTCATAAATTCATTTTGGCTTGAACTTTGAGAATTTATTTTAAAAAGTGCATGAAAATTCATAAGATTTTTGTGCATATTTCTCCCAGTACATGAATTTTGTATAATGTTTTGCCTAATATACACATTAGGCAAACAATTTTCCTAATATAATGCATTTTTAAATGTATTTTCCTTAACATCCACATTTTTCTACATATTTTTAAAGAGGGTTCTTTTAATATGTCTGTAGATGCCTCACAAGTATTGGGGTCTAATGGCTCTTTTTATATAGAATTGTTTACCAACTTCACTTTAATTGGTAGGTGGCCACAGCTAGTTAGGTTTGGTCAGTGTTTCTCATCCTAAAATGGATATAGCAGGGCGTCCTGCACAGATTCTCCACAGATACTTCCACATGCAGATCTCCCTTGCTGGTTTGGGACACTCAACAGGAAAATAAGCAGCGACGGGGCAAACATTTAAATTAATCATTTAAAATGTTTCTCACAATATAGGTAGAATGAAAGATGGGATAGGAATATGATAGAAGGTTTATTCAGCATTTTAAACTAGCAAAATATAAACCTAACATTATGTAACTATCTTAAACTCCTCTTGTTGTTGTTTATTTGGTCAGTTGCTTCTGACTCTTCATGACTTCATGGACCAGCCCACGCCAGAGCTTCCTGCTGGCCTTCGCCACCCCCAGCTCCCCCAAGGTCGAGTTCGTCACCTCCAAAATACCATCCATCCATCTTGCCCTTGGTCGGCCCTTCTTCCTTTTGCCTTCCACTTTCCCTAGCATCAGAATCTTCTCCAGGGTATCCTGTCTTCTCATTAGGTGGCCAAAGTACTTCAGCTGGCCGAAGTACTTCAGTTACCTAAACACACTTACTAGGGTGTAACCAATACCATACTGAAGACAGTGGGACTTACTTATGCATAAGCATGCATAGAATTGCATTGTTCAGTGTTTATACCCAGCCAGCCCGCCAGCCCCACAACAAAAGAGAATATTTCTTTCAAACTCCTCTACCTGAAAGAAATATTCTATTTTGTTGTGGGGCTGGCTGGCTGGGTATAAACACTGAACAATGCAATTCTATGCATGCTTATGCATAAGTAAGTCCCATTGTCTTCAATATGGTTACACCCTAGTAAGTGTGTTTAGGATTGTAGCTGCAATCTACAACGTTCTTACTTCTGAGTACATACATATATAGGATTGTACTGTGAATCTCTTATATTTTGATATATAAGAACTTATTTCAAGTAATCATTTTTTATGAACTCATAGAAACTGCAAACAATATAGCTATAAAACATTAAACTATACCTAACCTAAGTCTGGAATAAGAGTATACCCAATTGTTGTTGTTCAGTCGTTAAGTCGTGTCCGACTCTCCGTGACCCCATGGACCATAGCACGCCAGGCCTTCCTGTCCTCTGCTCTCTCCTGGAGTGTGCTCAATTCATATTAATTGCATCGGTGATGCTATCTAGCCATCTCATCCTCTGCCGTCCCCTTCTGCTTTTGCCTTCAATCTTTCCCAGCATCAGGGTCTTTTCCAGGGAGTTTTCTCTTCGCATTAGGTGGCCAAAATATTTGAGCTTCACCTTCAGTATCTGTCCTTCCAATGAGCACTCAGGGTTGATTTCCCTTAGGATTGACTGATTCGACCTCCTTGCAGTCCAGGGGACTCGTAAGAGTCTTCTCCAGCACCACAGTTCGAAAGCATCGATTCTTCGGTGCTCAGCCTTCCTTATAGTCCACCTCTCACAGCCATACATTACTACGGGGAAAATCATAGCTTTGATTATACGGACCTGTGTCAGCAAGGTGATATCTCTGCTTCTTACTATGCTGTCTAGGTTTTCCATAGCTTTCCTCCCAAGGAGCAAGTGTCTTTTAATGTCATGGCTACAGTCACCGTCTGCAGTGATCTTGGAGCCCAAGAAAATAAAATCTGTCATTGCTTCCAGTTCTTCCCCTTCTATATGCCAGGAAGTGATGGGGCAAGATGCCATGATCTTAGTTTTTTTAATGTTGAGTTTCAAACCAGCTTTTGCACTCTCCACTTTCATCCTCAACAAGAGGCTTTTTAGATCCTCTTCGCTTTCTGCCATTAAGGTGGTATTGTCTGCGTATCTGAGGCTGTTGATAATTCTCCTGGCAATCTTAATTCTGACCTGTGATTCATCCAACCAGGCTTTTCTCATGATGTACTCTGCATATAAATTAAATAAGCAGAGCAACAATATACAGCCTTGTTGTACTCCTTTCCCAATTTTGAACCAATCGGTTGTTCCATGTCCAGTTCTTACTGTTGCTTCTTGACCCTCGTACAGGTTTCTCAGGAGACAGGTAAGGTGGTCTGGTACTCCCATCTCTTTAAGAATTTGCCACAGTTTGTTGTGATCCACACAATCAAAGGCTTTAGTGTAGTCAATGAAGCAGAAATAGATGTTTTTCTGGAATTCTCTTGCTTTCTCCATGATCCAGCGAATGTGGCGATTTGATCTCTAGTTCCTCTGCCCCTCGAAACCCAGCTTGTACTTCCGGTAGTTCTTGGTTCACATGCTGCTGAAGCCTAGCTTGTAGAATTTTGAGCATAACCTTGCTGGCATGTGAAATGAGTGCAATTGTACTTTGGCATTGCCCTTCTTTGGAACTGGAATGTAAACTGACCTTTTCCAGTCTTGTGGCCACTGTTGAGTGTTCCAAATTTGTCGGCATATTGAGTGCAGCACTTTAACAGCATCATCTTTTAGGATTTTAAATAGCTCAGCTGGAATACTGTCATCTCCTCTAGCTTTGTTGTTACTAATGCTTCCTAAGGCCCACTTGACTTAACTCTCTAAGATGTCCGGCTCAAGTTCAGTGACCACACTATCATGGCTATCAGAGACATTAAGATCTTTCCTGTATAGTTCTTCTGTGTATTCTTTCCACCTCTTCTTAATCTCATCTGCTTCTGTTAGGTCCCTGCCTTCTTTGTAAGGATGGACGAAAGTCCCTTACCTGGTCCCGCAGCTTGCTTCATGGTGGGGGAGAGGCGCTTCGGTTCTCCCCCTGAAGTTCAGGCCGGGGGGCGAGGCGACCCACCCCGCCCAGCCGAAATTCAGGCAGGGGGGGAGGTGCCCCATCTGTCGCCGCCGAAATTCAGGCCGGGGAGGAGCGCCCCGTCTCCCCGGCCGTGAAATAAAAAAGTAAATGTAAAAAAATAAAAAACCACACACGATAGGCTAGTTAACACTTTACGTAGCCTATCATGGCTAGATTTCCAAAGTCAGCCATGATAGGCTACATAAATCGTTACGTAGCCTATGACGGGTGACTTTGAAAAAAAAAAAGTGCGTACGCAAATGGCGGCGCCCATGGGCGCCGCCATTTGCATTCCTTATTTGGGCCCGGGTAATCTACGTAAAGATTTACGTAGACTACGGCGAAAATAAGGGCAACGCAAATAGTGTTCCCTTTATTTTCGCCGTAGTCTACGTAAATCTTTACATAGACTACCTGTGCCCAAATAAGGAAAGCAAATGGCAGCGCCTATGGGCACCGCCATTTGCGTACGCGCTTTTTTTTTTTCCAAAGTCACCCGTGATAGGCTACGTAACGATTTACGTAGCCTATCACGGCTGACTTTGGAAATCTAGCCGTGATAGGCTACGTAAATCATTACGTAGCCTATCACGTGTGTGTGTGTGGGGGGTTTACATTTACTTTACAATGGCGGCGGCGGCAGCCGGTCGGAAGACCGGCCGCCGCCCCCACCCCTGCTGAACCGCTGCCGGGACCTGCCGCCGGGACCTGCCGCCGAGAGGGACATTCGAAGGAGGTAAGTCCCATCCCGGGGGGGGCGGAGAACTTCACCGCCAATTTCGGGGGGCCGAATGCATTGGCATTTGGCCTCCCCAAGATTCGTGGAGAAATTCTCCACCATCCCTACTTCTTTGTCCTTTATCATGCCCATCTTTGCACAAAACGTTCCCTTGAGATCTCCAATTTTCTTGAAAAGATTCCTAGTTTTTCCCATTCTATTGTTTTCCTCGATTTCTTTGCACTGTTCATTTAAGAAGGCCTTCTTGTCTCTCCTTGCTATTCTCTGGAACTCTGCATTCAGTTGGATATATCTTCCCCTTTCTCCCTTGCTTTTTGCTTCCCTTCTTTCCTCAGCTACTTGTAAAGCCTCATCAGACAGCCAGTATGCTTTCTTGCATTTCTTTTTCTTTGGGATGGATTGAGTTGCTGCCTCCTGAACAATGTTACAGACCTCCATCCATAGTTCCTCAAGCACTCTGTCTATCAGGTCTAATCCCTGAAATCTATTCCTCACCTCCACCGTGTATTCATAAGGGATATGATTTAGGTCATACCTGTATGGTTTAGTGGTTTTCCCTACGTTCTTCAATTTAAGCCGAAATTTTGCAAGAAGCAGCTCATGATCTGAGCCACAGTCAGCTCCAGGCCTTTTTTTTACTGACTGTATAGAGCTTCTCCATCTTTCGCTGCAAAGGACACAATCAACCTGGTTTTGATATTGACCATCTGGTGATGTCCATGTGTAGAGTCGCCTCTTGTGCTGTTGGAAAAGAGTGTTTGCTATGATCAGCATGTTCTCTTGGCAAAACTCTATTAGCCTTTGTCCTGCTTCATTTTGTACACCAAGGCCATGCTTGCCTGTTATCCCAGTTATTTCTTGACTTCCTACTTTAGCATTCCAATCCCCTATGATGAAGAGGACAACTTTTTTTGTTGTTAGTTCTAGAAGGTGTTGTGGGTTTTCATAGAACTGATCAACCTCAGCTTCTTCGGCCTCGGTGGTTGGGGCATAGACTTGAATTACTGTGATGTTAAATGGTTTGCCTTGGATTCGTACTGAGATCATTCTATCGTTTTTGAGATTGTACCCCAGTACTGCTTTTCCCACCCTTTTGTTGACTATGAGTGCTACTCCATTTCTTCTAAGGGATTCTTGCCCACAGTAGTAGATATAATGGTCACCTGAATTAAATTCACCCATGCTTGTCCATTTTAGTTCGCTGATTCCCAAGATGTCGATGTTCAGTCTTGCCAACTCATGTTTGACCACCTCCAGCTTACCTGATTCATTTATCTTACATTCCAGGTTCCTAAACAACATAGTTCTTTACAGCATCGGACTTTCTTTTCACCACTAGACACATCCACAGCTGAGTGCCCTTTCGGCTTTGGCCCAGCCGCTTCACTCTTTCTGGCGCTACTTGGAAATTCCCTCTGCTCTTCCCCAGTAGTATATTGGACACCCTCCGACCTGAGGGGCTCATCTTCCAGCATCATATCTTTTAGCCTTGTGATACGTTTCATGGGGTTTTCTTGGCAAGCATACTAGAGTGGGTTGCCATTTCCTTCTCCAGTGGACCACATTTTGTCAGAACTCTCTGCCATGACCTGTCCGTCTTGGGTGGCCCTGCATGGCATAGCTTATGGCTTCACTGAGATACACAAGCCCCTTCAACACAACAAGGCAGTGACCCATGAAGGGGTATACCTAATAGCCTAGAGTAAATATAACATTTGTATAAAGCTATAAATCCTGTTAGACTTAGACAAGATTTTTTTTTAAAAAAATAAAAAATTCAAAGCATGAATCTATTAAACTCAGTGCAAGCTACTAAAAAACAGCACCCTCCTAAAAGCATGCCAAAGGGATATCATTGTGAATGTGAGTCAATAAATTAACCATTGGATAAGAGGCAGTGAGCCTATGTTCACCAGTTGCTGGGGAACATGGGTGGGAGCATGCTGTTGCTCAAACACCCTGCTTGTGGATTCCTGGTTGACAGCTGGTTGGCCACTGTGTGAACAGAATGTTGGACTAGGTGAACCCTTGGTCTGATCCAGCAGAGTTCTTCTTATTTTCTTCTTAGGGAGCAATCCTATGGCCACTAGACAGTGGCTAGTCAGCCATAGAATATCTGGTTTTCTGGGAACTGACCTCAGATCCTGCACACAAGGTCAGTTCCTGGAGAACCAACCTCCCCCTACTTCTCCGTGCTCGCAAAAGGAGTGTGGAGCAGCCTAAAAGGGGCGCTCCAGGGTGTGTTCTGCGGTGGGGAGGGTGGAAATGCCTGCACGACACATCCAATGTGTCGTACAGCAGCCTCCTTCCCTGCTCAGCCCTTCCACAGCTAGACAGCTGCAATCGGCTATCTAGCCGAAAATGCAGGGCAGGAGGAGTGCAGAGGGAACAATCCCCTCTGTGCTTCTCCTGCCCTGAATTAGATAGGCGGTCACCCCTGAGTTCGGAGGCAGCCACCTATCTGAATAGGATTGCACCCTTATGTTCTTATGGATTAAGTACAATTAAGATATATCTTTCTTGGCAATATTAATGAAGTCCACATAGACATCATTAGCCTATGGTTTGTTACGATGTTTGTGGTTCATGATTACCTCAGAGTTTTCCTAAAACAGAAATTTGATGAAACAACAACTTGAGATAACTGTGAATGAGATTTAAATTGGGAAGTGGTGAGAAAGGAGAGAAATCATGCTGGCTGTTATGTCGATAGAGGTCCAGCATAAAGGTAGTTCTACTTATCTGCCAGGAACAGTGTTAGTTCACAGCCAACAATAGGAGATTAAAATAATGCAGCGGGAATTTATTTGGCAATTCGCCAATTTAACCTTTATGCCAGGAAATATACATAAACATAGGTACACGAGAGTAATGAGTCATCCTTCTTCAAACATCAATTGCAAAAAAAAGTGTTCCTAATTTCCTATTTGGTTGCATTCTATATTAGATATATTTCTTATCTTCCTTGATGATAGCAAATACATGTTTCATTTCTCTATACCATACTGTTTACAGTAGAAGTAGAAGTACCCTGTGTGGTTCAGTTTTAAAGTGGTTAAGAGAAACCTGTATTTTTGAGCTAATCACCAAAAGACAAATATGGTTACTTAAACTAAATCTGTGTTTATCTGGAATCTATTGGTTTGTGTAAGTATAGTTGCCCGCCCACTTATACCTTAATACCTGCAAGGTTTCTGTCTTGCTCTAAATAGAGTAAGCGAGAAAAATAATCTATCCATACACCTTACCCCATAATGGCACAATAGATATAATATATAACGAGCTGTAGAAGAAATCAATTTGACCTCTTTCGACCCCAATTTTTCATTGGGCTCCATATGCCTTTTGAAAGGGAGCTTGAGAAAAAAGGGTGTAGGAAAATAGGGCCAGGAGGAAAGTCCAGTGAAAATAGTAGGGAGAAAAATAGAAATCAATCTTAAAAAAAAAAAAAAATAGAGTGGGAGAAAAGGGCAGAAAGGAAGACCTGTCAGTAGTATAACAAAAGGGAGAGAGAATAAAAAATAAATACACTTTGAAAGAGCAATCTGCCACTAAGGATTGAAGGGACTCTAGAGAACAGTTGATAAAAGGGTAATTCAGAACACTGTGCTAACTTTATCAGAACTTTTCATTGAAAACATATAGAGTTAGACAGGTTAAATGAAGCACAAGATAAAGGTAGGTGTATCTTTAAGAAACCACAAAGCTAGCCTGTGTGTGAGTGGCGTCTGCATGAAGAAGCAAGGAAATAGCACCTAAAGCTTGCTGTTCTAATCTCCGCACTCATATTTGGATATTTATTCACTGTGCTTTCGGTGTTTAATTAATGCCTCTATTTGTGCATGGCCCTCTCAAAGGATTACCATTAAGAGCAGCTAATAGGAATTCTATAAAAGAAGAACTTTAGGTTGCATTAATGCAAAATGTTGGAATAAATAACATTAATAACAAACATTTCCTTCATGTAGCAGTTCCTTTTGGGATGCCCAAACAGATGGTAAAAGAAAAACATACTAAAGAGGGTAGAAAATATCAATTTGCCATAAATAGGGCAATTTGCCTTCTTAAACATATGTATTAAACCTCAGTTGCTAGAAATTGCTGTATCAGTCCATTTTGGGGGCCCAATGAACTCTGAGAAAACCATATAAACAAAGCACCTGGGGCATGACACCATTGGCAAGTAAAAAATATATATATTTTTACTCCAAGAACATTCTTTTTTGAGTAAAATATAGTTGCAAAGAGATTGTTGGGATAATACCCTCAACGTGATACTACAATAATGGTGTGTGAGGTAAAACTGCTCTTACCATGTCCGTGTTATGTTATTTAAAATATTTCTATACTGCCCTTCAGCAGAGCTTCTTGTTTACAAAATTGTGGTTTACAAAATTGTGGTTTACAAAAGCAAGTTTTTATACAAAAACAATAATAAAAACTCCCCAACACATTAAAAATCAGTAATTGATTAAAATACATCTAAACACCTGTGTGTGTGTGGGGGGGGGGGGTTTGCTTTGCCCGGCACTAAAAAGGTGGGCCTTTCTGGGCAAGGAATAATACAAATGGGGCACCAGAAGGCTTTCTGTCTGGTCACCACCTGCCTTACCTCAGATGGCAGTGGACAATTCAGTCATTAGAGACATATACAGCGGTGTTTGTGACAGCCTGTAGACTGCCTGGAGCAAAGGTTGCAGAACATGTCATGCTTCTTACAGGTAGCTTGGTGGTAGGGATGGGTGAGCAAGTGATATTTGAGATCTCCGGAATTCTCCCAACATCATCTTACTGCATGTCTTGTGCCCATTTCCTATTCACAGTTGTGATCACTGGTAGTTCTGCATGAATGGGAAAATTGAGCAAATTGAGCAGCGATTAAATGTGACATTTGCACAACTTTCCCCTCTTTAGTTTGCACAAATTTCCCAAATCTGTGCAAGTTTCCTAAATCTCCTCCATAGGCTAAAGTGAGGCTGATACAGTCTATGGAGGCATTTGCATGAATTTAGGAAATTTGTGCAGAACGATTTTCCTGTTTGTGCAAATCAAATACGAGTACGTGTTCAGCAATTAATGGACATTTTTGACAGACGTGTGCTTGCAATTGTGATTTCATTTGAAATCGTGAATGGGGCATGCTTACTTACACCTTCTGTGAGCAAAAAGGAAATTCCCATTCATTCATTCATTTAATTTCTTAAACGCCCATCTGGCCGGTCACCCAGCCACTCTGGGCGATGTTGTTGTTGTTGTTCAATCGTTCAGTCGTGTCCGACTCTTTGTGACCCCATGGACTATAGCACGCCAGGCCTTCCTGTCCTGCGCGCTCTCCCGGAGCGTGCTCAAGTTCATATTCATGCTGGGTGATGTACAGCAGTACAAACAGTCTAAAACAGTAAAAGTAAGCATTAAAATATCATGTTCTCAAAATACCCTGACCCACCCCAAATGCCTGCCTGAAAAACTATGTTTTCAATGCGTGGCAAAAGCTCATTAAAGAGGGGCATGGCAGAGTTCCCTAGGGAGGGAGTTCCACAGAGTGGGGGCCACCACAGAGAAGGCCCTCTCCCTCGTCCTCACTAACCTAGCTGTCCTGGCTAATGGGACAGAGAGAAGGCTATCTGACGCTGATATTGTTGAGGGGCCTGTCTGGTGTTGCTGGAGGTGCTCCTTGAGATAGGCTGGACCGGAACTGTATAGGGTTTTAAAGGTCAAAACCAACACCTTGAATTTGGTCTGGAAAACAACTGGTAACCAGTGTAATATATCCCTACCTGATAGAGTGTTGGGTTGGTGTCAGTGGTTGTGCTGCATGTTGGCACCAAATTACATGTGGAAATGTAGCTCTGAGGTCTTGGAAGTCAAATTTAGGTTGCTGGGTGGGAAGTTGAAATCCCCAGGACCTCAAAAGTAACTTTCTGTAAAAGCTGCCCTGCCACCTTTTTGATGTGAAGTGCCAGCATCCTGGTTCCATTCTGGTAATGCGGAGCTAGTCCCTTTTGTTCAGGCCAGATTTATCCCCAAAACGTTCCCCAGTGCCTAATGCATCCTTCCCCAACCTCCAGATATTTTGGAGTACAACTCTCAGCATTCCTGACCATTGACCATGCTGGCAGGGGCTGCTGGGAGTTGAAGTCCAAAACATCTGGAGGGCACCAGGTTAGGGAAGGCTGGCCTAACAAATCTAAACCCCTCTTCCCTACAACACCATATCATCCCCCCATTCAGACCCTTCAGCTGTGTCTGTCTATCTCTCGCCCTTTCTTTATCTGCTGCATGACAGTTTTATTTACACCTGTGTAAGTGTGTGTGGCCCTGATTCAGATTGGGCCCACAACACTCTGGGAGCGGTGTGTGTGTGTGTATGTTAAACCTTCCCCTTATCCACCCACCCCCAATTCCAAGAAAGAAGTCTCAATTGAAGTCCATGGAAGCTCGCTCTTTCTTTCTTTCTTTCTTTCTTTCTTTCTTTCTTTCTTTCTTTCTCCCTCCCTCCCTCCCTCCCTCCCTCCCTCCCTGCAGAGGCACAATTTCAGGGGAAAAAACAGGTGGGGGAAGATTTAACACCCCCTCCTGGAGCACTGTCTGCTCTAGGTTTTGGGTTGCTGGGACTGGCTGGTTGCAAAGATTTCGGCAAAGGTTCCCCCACCCCTGTAAACAGAGGAAATTGATCCCCTATTGCAGTGGTCTCCAAAATGGGGTGTCCTCACCCCAGGGAGTGCACAAGACGATCCACTGGGGTTTGCGAGCCACCTGATAACTGAGCAACCTCCTGCTGCAATTGTGTGCAATGATGGCGGTGGCGGAGGCAGCAGGATGGGATGGGAGCCAAGAGGAAAGCTCCATGGCATTTCTCTATTGGCTCCAGTCGCATCCTGCCTCTGCCACAGCCACAGGGTGCAACTGCACCAGTCTCTGCCAGGCACAGCAGAGGAAGGCACAGTTGCTTGCTTAGCCACGGCACCCCAGACCAGCTGCCATCTTGCTGAAGGAGAGCAAATTTGTTCGAAATCTGCTGACCTTTTCTGTGATGACAAGTGGCTGTCAGTGGTATGCTGCCTAGCAGATATTTTTGAAAAAAATAAACACACTTAATCTGTCCCTTCAAGGTAAAGGTAATGTTTTAACAATGAGTGAGAGAGTAATTGCTTTTCGAAAGAAACTCTGCTATGGAGAGAGCTTTCTGAAAATGCATGTTTGGAAATGTGTCCATCGCTATGTGATTTTGTTGCTGAAAATGATGTGGGTCGCCTATAAAATCTCTCATGTCTGCACACTTTAAAAACTTGGAAACAGAATTTTCTAACCTCTTTAAAAATCTTCCAAATGAAGAGTTTCAGTGAGTTTTGAACCCATTTGTTAAAAATATAAAAATGCAACACCTTCCGATTAGTTTGCAAGAACAATTGATTGACATCAGGGAAGATGGAAGTTTACTAGCTGAATTTCAGCAAAAAAAACCCTTTGCATAATTGGTGGACTAGACTGAAAAATGAGTATCATGATTTAATAAGCACAGCCAACAATGCATTTCTTCCATTTGGATCTACCTATCTTTGTGAGGTGCCTTTTTCAGCTATGGCAGCCATTAAAACTAAGTATCGAAATAAGCTGAACTTAGAACCAGACCTTTGAATCGCTGTATCACAAAGTGTTAAACCAAGATTTTCAGAAATAATGAAGCATATTCAATCACATTGCTCTCACTAAAAAATACTATTAATAATGCTTTTTAGTGAGAGCAAAAAGGGTTTATACTGTTAATAAATAAAATAAATTCTTTTTAAAAACATTGTTTCTTTCATCTTTATCTCATCCTTTTTAAATTCTATTCTTGTGTATGTTTTATAATGTACATAATATATTAGCACAGTAGTACATGTATATAATTTATAAATAAATATACATATATTGGGGGTGCGCGCTCAAAAATGTTTTACTGGTAGGGGTGCACAATCAAAAACGTTTGGAGACCACTGCTCTATTGGTCCATATTTGAGAGTTTACATGACGTCTGGCCACCTGCTGAAGTGAGGGTGCAGGTGGAAAACATTTGCCAATGCAATTGGGGTCAAAATGGCCCCCAAACAGAATTAGTCAGTATGAACTCTGTAAACGACGTGTAGGCTCGCCATTGTGCTCTGTTCAGCCCAAGGTGAAGACCTTTTTATTTTCCCAGGCATTTCAGTTTTCCAGTTTCTGATTTAAATCAAGTACTGTATTTTAAATCTTTGCATTACTTCTAGGTTCTTTGGGGGTATTTGTTGTTATACAGTAGTTTTAAACTTTTAAATTTTCATATTTTATTTTAACATCTTGTATTTTATGATTTTAATTGTTGTGAACTGCCCAAAGACCTTTGTCTATTGGGCAGTATAGAAATGCAATAAACAAACAAATAAATAAATAATAGCGATGGGGGAACAATTTTTCTAGGTCGCAAGGAAAGTTCTGCAAACAAAATGTTTAAACAGGGATTTTACACACCTCTGGGGTACTACTGACCCCTAAAACTGTTTGTAGTGATATTAAGAAAAGTCAGTAATTAATTGTGAAAATAGAGAAATACTGTATTTAAGGTTTTGGGGGATACCCCCTTCCATGCACCACATACGTGCTACCCCATTTAGCAGGATCTCCTCTCTTTCCTGGGGTTGAAGGGGCTGCCACGGGAAGAAATGCAAAGCGAACTCCATTTCCTCCAGCAAAGTTGATGCAGTTTAAATCTGATTTCAGAACTTTGAAAGCCAAAGTGGAGCATAGCCTCTCCTCACCTTAATCCTCTGTGAGTAATCAGTACTGATATTTTATGGAACTCCTAAAGTTACAACTTTTCTCCCTTTGAAATAGGTGTGGACTGATCTATCAGTCTTGGTCTCACCAAAATTGCCAGGCTTTTTGAGGACAAGCCATTTCTACATCCAAACAAAAAAAAAATCTGTATGGAAATTAATCTGCATTTTTTGTAATTTACACATTAGCATTGTTGCTTACACTTTTAAATGTATACATTTTGGACATTTAGGCATGCACCCATTGCCTAAAATGTGTTTGTGCAAGCTTTGGGGAGCTTACATATGTTCTTTGTGCATTTTTCAAACGTGTGCATGTTATTGAAACCACTTTTGTTGTTCTTTAAAACGCTTAGCAAGCTTGAAAATGTATTTATAAAAGTGCAAATCGCATTCACGTCTGCATTTGGGCCTGGAAGGTGTAAATTTGGTAAACCTTGTGGGGTGGGGGAGGTCTCAATGGAGCAAATTTAACATCCCTACTTTAAAAGCTTGTTTTTAAAAATTCTTTATGATGGCACTTAAACTAGCAGTGTGATGGCACTGCTCTGCCTCCTGCCCAATAATGGTTAATGAGGTATCCCTGCTCTACATTATGCCTCCATTGCTTTCTACCCTTTTCACCATTCATTGCTCTATGATTAAGGTATTTCATTTCCAAATACTTTTCTTCCATTTCCCCTACACAGCCCCCCTTGGTAGCATTTGCTTCAATCTGATTTCCAACTGTTAAGAGATTTGTTTATTCACTTTCTTGGTTTGCAGCCCAATCCTTCTGCATCAATTTTGTTACCACCAAAGGCAGCAGGAAGAAAAGTCAGATGGTATTTTTGCAGCCATTTGTTACTGCTTCAGTGAAGAATTCACAGTTCTTTGCACAGATTGTCATCTGTTGGGAGAAGTCATGTTTTTTCCCCCTCCTTTTCTTGTCAGCTTTAATTGAGGAAGTCTCTCTGTGGGCAGACATGTTACTGTATGTGTGCACAGAGGAGAGAATGCTAGGAAAGTTAAATAACTCATGATTTGCCAGTGCAATATTTTGTTTGCACATTTGATAATTACTTTGATTGCAAAGCTGGAAGAAGCTCCCCAGAACATCTTTGAGGATAAAAATCAAGAAAAAAAATGGAAGTAGATTTATTGGAGCAGAGCTTTTCCGTTCTGACATGATGGACCACATGACATTATTTTGATCACTGGAAACGTATACAATGGTGTAGCGGCCGCCATTTGCACCCCTGTTTTTTTTGCCGTGATAGGCTATGTAAATATTTATGTAGCCTATCACGGCAAAAAACAGGAACGCAAATGGCGGCGGCTACACCATTTGTGCCCCTGTCTTTTGCCATAATAGGCTACGTAAATATTCTCTCCTCTGTGCACACATACAGTAAAATGTCTGCTGCCATTTGCGTCCGCAGGCTCCTGCTCCGCACGCCTGCGAATGCACCCGGCCAGCGGTTCTGCAGAGTTGCCACGGAGCCAGCTGGGTTAGGATTTTGGGGGGACGTGCGGACTGCCTCCCTCCCACCGCAAATCACCCCCTTCGAAAAGGTAAGTGACATTCGCACATCCCTATTCTGCATGCAAAACATGCACTTCACCACTGAGATATGACCTCATCCACACTGAGTGGTGCTCCTTTATGTGCCACCCAAGCATATCAGTGTATGTTATGGGGCAGTTCTAATTTGTAGATTGCAGCTGTTCATGCTCTGTCTGATGTGTTTCTTAAAATATTCAGTATTTTTTAAACATCCTCACACAATCTTTTGTATCCCAGCCACAGTAATTTCATTGGTTGCAGATCTCAATCTCTATTATTTCACGTTACTTGCAAAGTCAAAACTTATGTCCAATACCAAACCTTTTCTGATCCTTCCTCAACTATAAATGGGTCACATACCAAGTATCTCATAATGTTTTACTCAATCACCCAATATAATATCTGTTTTGCCAGGATTCAGTCTTTGCTAGCTACCCCTCAGCCTTTGCACAATGCTTCCAGTGAGTTAATAAGATAATTTTGAGACAGCAAGGGAACTGGAAGTAAAATATTCTAGAAAAGCAGTGTTATAGATAGTGATAATTCAGTTGAGAACACATTGATCATGTTCACATGTCTAACTAAACCATGGTTTAATGTGTCATACATAGGTTGGAGTGAGCCCAAGCCAAGTCTCATCTCCTCCTTCTGTGAGGATAGGAGAAGGCTTTGTCAGTATTTCCTTTCAGTTTCCCCTAATCTCAGTTTGTTGTGTGCAAATCTTTAGGGCTGTGCATGGACGCCCTGTTTCACTTCAGATGGTGCTTTGGACCTTCCAGAGTGGCCCCACTTTGCTTCAGACTGATTCAGACCCTATCCACTTTGACTCGAATCTGAATCCACAGTGAGATTCGGACATCCGAATCACTTGTTATTGGAGTTTTCCCATTGACTTGCATGGGAAACACAAAAATCCATACCATTTAAACTTTTCAAGATACATACATGAGATTTGGAGAACTCCCAGCCACCCTTGAGGGGTGCCCACCTGTTAAATTTCAGACAATTTGGCCCAGAGGTTTTTGTGCTAGGTGCAGGTGAAATTTGTTTTTTTCACGAAAATCTGTCTGAGCAAAGACCTATAACTAGGGGTGGACGAAAGTCACTTACCTGTCCTCAAAGCTTTTCGCGGTGGGGGGAAGGCGCTTCGCTGCTCCCCCTGCAAAGTTCAGGCCGGGGGGGGAGGCTTCCCTCCTCACCTGGGTGAAATTCAGGCTGGGGGGGAGGCTTCCCACCTCGCCCGGCCGAAATTCAGGCCGGGGAGGAGGCTCCTCGCCTCGCCCGGCCGCGAACTAAAAAGTTAAAAAAAAAAAACGCCCCCGTGATAGGCTACGTGACGATTAACGTAGCCTATCACGGCTAGATCTGCAAAGTCAGCTGTGATAGGCTACGTTAATCGTCACGTAGCCTATCACAGGTGACTTAAAAAAAAAAGTGCGTATGCAAATGGCGCCCCCCATAGGGAGCTGCCATTTGCGTTCCTTATTTGGTCACTGTAGTCTACGTAAATCTTTACGTAGACTACAGCGACCAAATAAGGAACGGGAATGGCGGCTCCCTATGGGGGCCGCCATTATCCATACGCGCTTTTTTTTTTTTTTAAGTCACCCGTGATAGGCTACGTGACGATTTACATAGCCTATCATGGCTGACTTTGCAAATCTAGCCGTGATAGGCTATGTTAATCATCACGTAGCCTATCACGGGGGCGTTTTTTTTTCTTTCATTGGAATGGCGGCGGCGGCAGCCGGTCAAAAGACCGGCTGCCGGCACGAACAGCCGCCAAACCGCCGGCCGGACCCGCCGCCGGGAGGGACATTCGGCGAAGGTAAGTCCCGTCCCGGGGGGGTGCGGGGGGGTGCAGAGGATTTCTCCCCGAAACTTGTTCGGGGGGCCGAACACGTTTGCGCTCGGCCCCCCGAAGTTTCGGGGAGAAATTTTCCGCCATCCCTAGTTGTCCCTAGGGGCAGCTATCTTTTTTCAGTGCAATGCCATGATAACCACAAATGTCATCACATTGTGTCTTTCCAAGGGCATTTGTAGACCCATTTCCAAAGTGTACAGGAGCTGTGCTGCTGGCTGGTGCTCAGCTGAGCAACGGTAGTGCTTTTAAATGCTAAAAAAGTGAAAAATAAAGAAGCCCACAGAACACCATGTAATGAGTTTGTAAGTGGTCCTCGCTCTCTCCCCATCAGCTGAAAGTCTTATAAATTTCTCCTCCTCCCCAAGAATGATCATGAATTTCCAGCCCCTACAACCACTGGAAAAAGAAAAGGTCTCTGACAAATGTGTGAGTATGGGGTGGTGGCGGGGGGTGGGGATAGATTATGCACAGCCCTATTATAAATCATGATCCTGAGTTCACACTCATTGACAAGCTGAAAGCAGGGGAAACAGAAAGTAAACACTAGGGATGGGTGAACATTGAACAAGCGATGTTCACATTGGCCTAGATTCTCTGAGCATTAGCTTGATGCTCATCTTGTCTTCAGTTTCCATGAGTGCTTGCAATCACTGTTTGATTTGCATGAATGGGAAATTGCCCAAATCCAAAGTGGTTGGACAGGAAAATTGCACAATTGACTGTTTGTCAAAGTTGTGCAACTGTCCTCTGTAGACTAAAGCATGAAATTGTGCATTTTTAAAAAAATTGCACAATTTTGAACTGCTTTTTGCTGAAATTTGCAGTTTTCTAAGGTGAGCACGTGTTCGAGAATTTGCGACCTTTACAGAGAACACGTTCTCATGTTCACATTTGAGGTTGCAAATGGCACATGCTTGACTGTTTTATGAGTGCAAACAAATTTCTTGTACAGCCCTAGTAGGTACTGTTAAAGTTGTCTTCCAGCTGTGTGGGAGCAGGGGAGGGTGAGTATGAGAGGCCACACTAAACCATGGCTTAGTGTGATGGAAACCAGGCCACTCCTAAATAATTCCCCCATATCTCCTGCAAGTGATTAAACTAGTGACAGACTCACAAGAATGAAAACAATTCATTAGCCAGCCTTCTACACAACTATAAAAACTGTTGTTAATGGTTGCTTTTACAATCACACACTGACATTAACAAATTTAACAGTATCAGCAAGGTGCACTGGGACTTCTCCATCACTACGAGATCATACTTACAATGGCATCACTGGGAGATCCTGACTTTCTCCATTTTGTGGGACCACCAGACACACCTGTTATTAACCTGTCCTTCAATGGACAGTGTCAGGATTGATTCTGAGTGCAGGGAGAGCCTGCATCCTCAAAAATGATTGGTGTAGGGGTGGACAAAAGTCACTTACCTGTCGTCGAAGGCCGTTCGCGGTGGGGGGGAGGCGCTTCGCTGCTCTCCCCGTGAAGTTCAGGCCGGGGGGGGAGGCTTCCCGCCTCGCCCGGCCGAAATTCAGGCCAGGGAGGAGGCTCCTCGCCTCGCCTGGCCACGAACGCGAAAGTAAAAAAAAACAAAAAAACCCGCCCCCGATAGGCTACATGACGATTCACGTAGCCTATCACGGCTAGATCTGCAAAGTCAGCCATGATAGGCTACGTGAATCGTCACGTAGCCTATCACAGGTGACTTTAAAAAAGAAAAGAAAAAAAAGCGCGTACGCGAATGGCGGCCCCCATAGGGAGCCGCCATTCGTGTTCCTTATTTAGTCGCTGTAGTCTACATAAATGTTTACGTAGACTACGGCGAAAATAAGGGCAACGCAAATAGCGTTGACCTTATTTTCGCCGTAGTCTACGTAAACATTTACGTAGACTACAGCAACCAAATAAGGAACGGGAATGGCGGCTCCCTATGGGGGCCGCCATTATCCATACACTCTTTTTTTTTAAAGTCACCCGTGATAGGCTACGTGACGATTCACATAGCCTATCACGGCTGACTTTGCAAATCTAGCTGTGATAGGCTACGTGAATCGTCATGTAGCCTATCAGGGGGCGTGTTTTTTTTTTTCTTTCATGGCAATGGCGGCAGCGGCAGCCGGTCAAAAGACCGGCTGCCGCTCCCGCCTCGCTCGAACACCCGCCAAACCGCCGGCCGGACCAACCACCGGGAGGGACATTCGGTGAAGGTAAGTCCCGTCCCGGGGGGGGGTGCAGGGGGGTGCGGAGGATTTCTCCCTGAAACTTGTTTGGGGGGCCGAACACGTTGGCGCTCGGCCCCCCGAAGTTTCGGGGAGAAATTCTCCGCCATCCCTAGATTGGTGGCAATAAAATGCCTGGGAAATGTTTTCACCTGCAAGGAACTGACTTTAGGAGTGCCTACCTGAAATTAAGCATGTTCTTGATAGAATGAGGTTTTCAGGAAAACACTTCATAGCAGGAGAGCCAATATGTGATCCTATGGGCAGGTAGGGATGGCGGAGAATTCCGCCATGGACTCCAGTGAGTCCCCCGGAGTCCATGGCGGAATGGAGCAATCCCCACCACCACCCCGCAAAGTCTGCGCAGACAGGATCCGACCTGCCTATGGTGGGTCCGGATCCAGCCGCTGCTGGCCACCATCCGGGCTGTGGCTGTGAATGGTGTCCTGTGTAGCCAACACCATTGGCATGCCTCCCTTTGGCCGTGATAGGCTACGTAAAGATTTACGTAGCCTATCATGGCCAAAGGGAAGGACGCAAATGGCATCTCCTATGCAGGACACCATTTGCGGCTGCAGCCAGGCCACAGCCAGAAGTCAGGCTGCGGCGGGCGGCCCTGGCTGGCGGCTCCACAGACTCACTGCAGAGCGGAGCAGGCTGGGGAGGATTCCGGGGGGGAGGAATGGATTGCCTCCCCCCCATTGAGGATTCCAGGGGGAGGAATGGATCACTTCCCCCCCCGGCGGACCACCCACGGACGCAGGTAAGTGGGGTTTCGTACACCGCTATGACAGGGTTGGATTTGGAAAAAAATGGGGTCCAATCCCTGCTTAATAATGGACTTACTGGGTGGTACTGTGCAAGTAACTATCTCTCAGAGTTATTTTTCCATGTAAGATGGGGTGATATTTATTTAGACTGTAATACTGACCTATGTCACAGGGGTATTCATAATGACCAACATAAGGATTGTAAAGCCTGTTAAAAGTGCTAATGAGATGATAGATACTCCTCAACTCCTGTAGGTATATTTTTTTAATGTATTGGCTCATAAATGTATGAGGCCAAGTAAATCACATAATCTCCGTTAAGCTTCTAAGATCCTCATCCAGTGATCAAAGATTCCAATTCTTTCATAAAGATCACAGTTTTCCTTAAAGATAAATAATTACACTGCTCATTCATTATCTTGTCTGTAAATTCTATTAGACTTTGAATCTTTGTATCCTGGGAATGTATCTGAGGCTAAATGAACCTCATTACATATTGTCCATGACTGTGATCATGGGGGAGCCTATCATAATTAATTGCTGAATCTGAAAATTACACACTTTACATTTGCACTGCTATTTAAAAATGATAAATCATTTATGTGAGACTTTCTTTGCTGAAGTCCACATAGATTGGTAGCACTATGAAATGCCTTCTTAATGCAGCTTTTAAATGGTAAAAAGGGATAAACACAATGAGATTTTTATCAATGTTTTTGATAAATGAATGTCTTTGCAAAATTTTACAGCTAAAAAGGTTATTTACTTAAGAGATTTTTCTGTACGTGTAAAGGTCAGATTTTTTAGATTGCTGTGAAATTGCTTCTGCCTTTTAGCAAATCTTCCAAGACGGCTTCTCTCCTTGCAGTGTTGACAAGGACAGGGAAGGACATGGCCCAAAGAAATCAAATGAGCAACATAAATTCCTGTTTGGAGTCTTCTGGAACCAGGGAGCATGATCCAGCCAAAATAAACCTGGTCTATACCTATACAAAGGACAGATGATGTGGTGCAAAACCATTCCTGAACTATGGCTCTCTAGATTGCAGACATGTTGACGTGTGCGTGTGTGTGTGTGTGCACAAACTGCATGACTAAATACACACACACACTCCATATATATATATATATATATATACACACACACACACACACACACGTGCGAGATTATGAGATCTCTCTCTCTCCCCCTAATAGAGGTCAGGGGATAAAATTCAACATATGTCCTACTTAGAGTAGACCCATTGGGATGAATGGGACTTAAGTTAGTCATGATAAACAAGTCCCATTTATATCAATGGGTCTATTCTAAGTGGGACTTATGCTAGATTTTACCAAGGTCATCCAGAGTGATTCAGGACAGCCATAAAGAAGTACTTCTTCACACTGTACATAAATGTATGGCATTCATTGCCATAAGAGATGGTGATGGTTTAGATGGCTTTAGAAGGGATTAGGCAAATTCATAGAGGACAGGTCTATCAAAGGGTACTTGTCATGATGGCTATATGTATTTTCAGGGACAGTATGCATACTATGCAATTAAGAACTAGTTCCTGGGAGCAACAACAGGAGAGGGCCATTGCCTTGGTGGTGGCCTCCCAGAGGCACCTGGATAGCCACAAGTGGAGGAGATGGACCACAGGTCTGGTTCAACCAGGTGGTTCTTATGTTATATCCCAGTGTTCTCTCTGTCATACTAACTTCTTTTAATGGGCAAGATTCTCCCAACCCTTTAGGGTTAGGGAAATTCAAACACAGGAACCCCCAAGAACATGGTCACAGAACAGTTTTGTCATAGGTTCTGCTGGTTGTGCAGACTGGCCCATTCATACATCTAGGAGGACCCACTGATTTTAATGGGTGAATAGAAGAAGATGCCTTATCCTGAGTCAGGCTGTTGTTTAGTCTAGGTATTGTCTACAGTGACAGGGAGCAGCTCTCAACAGTTAAAGATGGGTGTTTCCCAGCCCTGCCAGGGATGACCTGAGTCCCTCTGCCCTTGAAATGCTTCACTACTCCTACTGAAATCAATGGATCTAGAGGTATTTAACTTTTTGCTCACCATTTGTGGTTGCTGCATTTGAGCTGCATATGATTTTTCATAAGGTCTTCCCGGGAAGTTTCTTTTCTGTGTCCTTCTGTGTCCTAGAGAAGCAGTGTCCTTCTCTAGCATGACTGCTGTGCCTATCGTTGACTATTTCAAAATGTTCAAGACAGTGAAAGTTTGAATCAGATGCTGAAGATGCTCACTAATGCCACTAATGGATCTTACAAGCTGCACTCTACCATTAAAGTCTGTGCAGCATACTGCATGTAGTATTTGCACTATGCTGTGTTTCAGCTACAGGGTACAATTTACTTCCAGGGGGGCTCACAAGTCTCTTAATAGCATCACTCCACATTCAAACTAACAACTAAAAAAGACATGGAGTGCAATTCAAAAAGGCATTGCTGTGACTAAGACTCACACAATTGTGATATTGTAAATACTGGAACATTTTCTGAAGGTGTGAAATATTAGATCAGGCTTGGATGTAATATTCTTTTCATTGAAATTACACATCCTTCTATTTGTCCAAGGCCGCTTAAAGATGCAAAACATTTTGTACCACCAAGGTTATTCTGGGAGTTTCTGTGCACATTAAGTTGAGGTTAAAATGGTTGGTAAGTGCAGGGTTATACAATAATTGCACCGCTGTTCCTGAAACCACAGATTGCATACATTTCCCAGGTCTTCAGAGTGGTGGGGTTTGGTGTTTGTTTGTTTTTTGTACAAATGAGATTCATATGCATTTTTGCCTTAAATTAGAGTTCATGTTAGTTGAGGGAAAGTAATAACATTAGCATTTAAGACAAAGATGAGAAAATCAGTCAGTGGTAAGGAACACCATGTACTTCTTGTCTTCACATAAGATTATCACCATTGCTGCTCTATGTGGTCCCCAAAGTGTGTATGTGTCCTTCACACTCTGAGGTAAATCTCATGGGAGGTGGGAGAGGACAAAGTGAAGGTGCCATGCAAACAACCCTTTTCTCCTCTTGTTGGGGGGAGAGATAAGAATATGGATTGAGCAAGGCAAAAGGATCAATTTGTGAGAAGCAAAGTAGTTATAAGGGAAGGGATGTGTGAGCTTCATATTCAACCATAACACAATAGCAATAGCATATGATTATGAGCCAATTCCTGTTCATCTGAAACACTTACAAATCTTATTGTGGAAATGTTGGGGGCAGCTGAGTTTTGTGATGTAAAGTCTGATGTGGATCAGGTCCCATTAGCCATCAGATTTCAGGACCAGGGAGGGAGGAATCTGTCCATCTGACAGGACCACATGAATAGCGTGGCTCACTGCTAGCATGGTTCAAGTTCCATAGGCAGAAATTGAAGGTCAAAAAGACCAGAAATCGGTAATGTAGTGTCCAAGAAAGGCAAGAGTCAAACTTCCATTGTGGAGAAAGGGACCAGCTGCTCAGAAATGCAGGATCCTCTCCACTGAGATAAATGGTTAAGATTGAAGATTGCATTCTGAGGCTGGGTTTTATACACCTTGGTAATGCCAGTTGATTTATGGGGCCAGTGGACTGAATTCTAAGTAAGAATACATTGTGGCCTTGATGGTACCATAGGAGATTCAGTCAGTGGGCTGGTGGCAGAAATTAGGATCTTGTGGTTTAGATGATAAGACATTGGAGCCTGGCTGCAAGGAGCTTAGTTCACACAGGAGCCTGTGATCCAGCCCCCTATGTTAGTTAAGCCTCTGGTTAATTTTAGCAGTTATGAATTCTGGAAGAGCCCTGTTCCATTCCATGTATCACTGACACACTAGTTTGCCTGCTCACTAGCCTCAATGGCACCTAATTCCTCAAACAGAATAAAGGAGAAAAAGGGAGTTACTGGGACTTCCTGGTTCCTTCTGTCTCTAAATAAGGCAACAATTGCTCAAAGTAGACCAAAACTGCTGATGAAGATGAGCAGTGGTAGGGTAGAAGTAGCACTGCTGAGAGGAATGAGTGCCTCTGGTACCTGTCAGAACTAATATATGTATTATAGCCAAGTAGAGGCTGATAGCCCCTTCATGGATCACTGCCTTGTTGTGGCAAAAGGGCTTGCGTAA